>NW_026542595.1:131186431-132483944 GCF_028750875.1 Macrosteles quadrilineatus | reverse complement strand
GCATCATCAAATATGGAATAGTCTTTTGGGGCAGCAGCCCACTTGCTCAACGTATTCTCCTGCTACAAAAACACATCATTAGAATAACATGCAACAAAAATTATCTAGCACACTGCCAAAAACTATTTTTGGAATCTAAAATCCTGACCCTACCAGCCCTTTTTATTCTGGAGTCAACACTGATGGTCAGGAAGCCTGAAAACTTCAGCAAGAATGTACACAACTACAACACTCGCCAGATGAATAATCTACACGTACCTCAAGTGTCATCTAGCCTAGCAAAAAATGGACTAAGATTCATGTGTATTAAAGTTTTCAATAAAGTTCCAATGAACTAAAAAGTATAGAAGATGGAAAAGTCCTTAAAACCAAATTAAAAGACTTCCTTCTCAAGAGGCCTTACTATTCTGTGGAAGATTTTTTCAATGACTAGGCCATCGACAAACTGACGAGTGACGACCACGGCACATCAGTGCTTCCCAGTGGGAGACTTTCGTTTCAAGTATCAAGTATGATGTAGGGGAAATATCTAACCAGCACAGCGGATGGCCAAGGACAAGCTTTTCTTTTATATAGTAAGCTTGTATGATTTTTTTGGTTACCAAAACAAAGTACTGGGTGATTTAAAAAGAAGTAAACTTTATACATAACCAATAGATACATACAGGGTTAGGTAAAGTCTGGAACCCCCCAGTTAACTTTTTAACGCGTTGCAGTAGGAAAACCAAACTCGGCACATATTTACAACATAAGAATTTGCACTTTTTCATCAAAGTTACAACTTTGCCCAAGGCCACACTTTATTTAGTGTGGCCTTGCTTTGCCCCAGCCCCCAAAATGGGGTATTTTTGTGGCAGCCCCAAATTTTCAAATGTAAGCACCTATCATGTGACCCCTCATTTTAAAGGGTTTCTCTAGACAAATTAAATGGCGCAAGCCAACTTAGGTAACTTATAGGTAACTCATAACTTAGGCCCAGTTGGGGGATAATTATTTAGATGAGGGTGACCAAGCGTTCTGTAGTAAGTTATATATAATTAGAAACTAAATTTTTACCTGAAAATAAAGGTGCAAAAATTTTTCTGCTGCCACGAAAACTGAATTTACTACGATTTTTTGAAGTATATTTTAATGTTTTATTAGGAACATTGAATCAGCACTACAATGTTTACACTGCATAATCGAAGTTAATAGCACAATTCACATTTATTGTTTGATTATATGCCATTTTAATGTAAATATTACCCTCACAACCCACACTTAGAAAGGTAATTGTGTTAATCTAAGTAGGTTATAACTTATGTATAATCTATACTTATAAAAGGCAAAGCCCTCACTGACACACTCACTCACTCACTCATCACTAATTCTCCCACTTCCCATTTACCTAGGAGGCTGAAATTTGGCACACCGATTCTTTAGGTATTAAATAGGAAAACTAAGTTGTTTTTATTCTGATCGGACCCTCGGGCTCCGCCCCAGTGGCTCTGGAGTTTCCCATGTTAACCTTATGATTTTTCATATTTAAAAGGAATTAATGAATCTTATCAGCTGTTTCAATTAAACAAGTTGGTTCTGTTCTATGATGTTCAATAGCATTAAAGTTACAAGGATTACCAACAGGGTGCAGCACTATTGTTTTTTTTAATTTATGACAACAGCTAATTTGCAACCAAAAGGTGAGTGAGCGTAGCGAACGAACTTCAACCTGGAGGCGAGTTAGCGTAGCGAACGAGTTAACCTGAAGGCAAGTGAGCGCAGCGAACTAGCTCCAACCTAAAGGTGAGTGAGCGTAGAGAACGAACTTCAACCAACACGTAATTGAGCCATGCGAACGAGCTCATCTTGAAAATTAAGAAGTTAAACGGGGCAAAGCCCGAGGGTACAGCTAGTAAGTTATATAAATAAATGCCGCGCATTTTTTAAATTAATTTTATTGTGTTTGTAGTACTTTTAACAAAGTGCAAAAACAGGCTGGAGATAATATAAATCAACAACTCGATTCATTATAACCTAAACTTTACCTTCCTAATCTAACCTACCTTCAAAACACTTAATACAGTCACGAGTCCGCATAACACCCAACCTACCCACCTCACATGTCTAAATAAGAACTGAAGTAGTTCATAATCAACGCTCAGTTGAATTTATAAATGCCTCTACCTCTTTGTCCTCTTTGTTGAGCGGAGCGAGCGAAGCTCTTATACGTCGACTCTTATGCATTTCGTAATACGCAAACTCCTCCTAGACGGCTGAATCAATCGTTTTCAAATTTTGCATGGTGATAAAGACCATATCGGTGAGTGCCAACATCTATATGGCGATAAAAAAGTCTTTCAGGAATCCGCCCCACTGGGTCTCAAAGTTTCAATGTAATCCTTAAGCCCTCCACACACTACCAGACTAGACCTCTAGACCAGACCGTCTGGCTGCAACCAGACCGTCTTGGACGGCTCTACACACTCCCAGACCAGACATTCCAACATTCGTAATTGAGACACCGTGGTGAGAACTCCAACAAATGGATGAATACTGTCGCGACGGTCGGTCGTCTGACAGACAGCGCTACACACTCACAGACCAGACAAAAATAGTGGTGAGGGAACCTCAGACCGTCTGTGGTCTGAGGGTTCAACCATCAGACACGCAGACAGTCTGGTCCGAGAAAATCGGTCGGCAGACAGTCCCACACACGATAAGACAAGTGCCAGACGCCAGACCAGACGGTCTGGTCTGGTAGTGTGTAGGGGGCTTTATGGAAGCAGTTTTTGACACATAAACAAAGACATGATCAGCTGTTGACTTTTGAATGCAGTAAATAAAGAAATAGCTGATAGCATTATTTCACAGATATTAGAACAGAAACGGCATGGATCATTAATATAATCAAATGACGACAATAGCTTGAAGTCCGTGACGTAGGAAGTGGTGAAGGAAGTAGTAAAGGAAGTAATAATGGAAGCAGTCTGGAGTGTGGAAACTGTTTATGGAGGTTAGATTTAGGTATCTGCATTCCTAAAATTCTATGGGAAGGAAGGAAAACCGGTCCGCGACGTAGGAAGTGGTAAAGGAAGTAGTCAAGGCGAGCTGTCCGGAGTGTGGAGGGAAACCAGGTCCGTGACGTAGGAAGTGGTGAAGGAAGTAGTAAAGGCGAATTGACTGGAGTGTGGGAGCTGTTTATGACCAATAGAAGGTATTTTCAATCCAATAATGCTAAGGGAAAGGAGGTAAACAGGTCCGTGACGTAGGAAGTGGTGAAAGAAGTAGTAAAGGCGAGTTGTTCAGAGTGTTGGATCTGTTTATGATCAATAGATTAAAGTATTTGCAATCCAATAATGCTAAGGGAAGGGAGGTAAAAAGGTCCGCGACGTAGGAAGTGGTGAAGGAATAGTAATGGCTGGAAGGGCAGAGTGGGGGAACGTTAATTGGGCAATTAGATAAATGTATCTAATACTTAAATGCTGTGAGAAGGGAAGGAAACAGGTCTATGACGTAGGAAATGGTGAAGGAAGTAGTAAGGCTTGCAGTGCAGAGTGTGGGAACTGTCTTTGGCAATTACATTAATATATCTGCTATCATAAAATACTATGGGAAGAGAGGGAAACAGGTCCACGACGTAGGGGTGGTGAAGGAACAAGTAAATGTGAGCAGTGTCGAGTGTGGGAACGGATTAATGTGTCTGCAATGCTTAAAGGCAATGGGAAGAGACTGAAGACTGTAGGTTAAAATGAATACGAAGCACGAATCGATACATGCAATCGCTTACAACAAAAATTTACAACTGAGTTATTTATACCCTAGTAGCACAAATATGTATTTTATAAATATTTAATATATTTAAAGTTGTATTTGATAGAACCTCGAATAAAATATATATAAAATATATCTTTAATAATAGTTTGATATATTCAAATATATATTTAAAATATTACCAAAAAGCAATGCAAAATATAAATTAAATATAAGTTTTGAATTTATAAAATAGATTCATAATATATATTGATAAAACAAGTATAGAATCTATAATATACATATTTTATATGTATATTTTTCCTATTAAATATAAAAAAAAATATGTGTTGAGAATATTTTAAATATATATATAAAATATTTTTGAAATTATATTATATATATTTAAATTATTTATAAATATATTTTTAAACACGTCAGATATTTTTATGAATAAAATAATATTATATTTGTAGAATATATAGCCTATAATCTTTTATAATTAGCAAATAAATAATTTGCATCTTTTTGTTTTTTATAGTGTCTATCAATTTATACATGCATTTTTTGTATGATAATTGCTATTGTGAAAGCATTAAAATTAAGTTTATAATAATACGTACTCTGAATGGTGTCACTATATCATACACGTAAAGAAAAAAAATAGCATATAGTTAAGAGGCAGTATACATGTTCGACAGCTACATTTGGGTCAAACGAAAAAAGTGTTGATGGGTTTTATATTTTTTTAAATTGCAATATGTGACAATGAATGTGATCATAGAAATCTCGAATGATTGGCTAGAAAAGGGTGCTAGTGACTGGCGACCTTTTAAGAAACTAATTACGGTTGTATATGACGTTCTAAAAATAATTATTTGATTCACATATGCCATAAATTACATAATATTTGTCATAGTATTTAAATTAATTTTTGTAGTTTACTGTATTTGTATTCGTGGAGACTACTCACTATTCACTACAGCACTATTCAACTCAACTACTTGATGCCAAAACAGATTAACAGAATCATATTATACTGTAGTATCAAAAATATTTCATGTATTGCAACCATTGCAACTGAGGGCTACTCTTTCACCATTTGAAAACTAATGCTAACAACAGTCACAAGTAGCTCAGAGGTAAGGTAGGAGGCTCATAAGTCGAAGGACCCAGGTTCGAGACTCACCTGGGCTGAAAAAATTTTATCCAGTAATTTTTTCAAAATTTGTTTTTATGAACTATTTAATCAATTTACTCAACTGATAATTGTGTTTTTCATACTAAATCATTATTATTTTGTGTTTTTATGTTTAGGCCCCATGGGATGTTTGGAAGAGATATTAAATACATTTTTTATTTAAATATTATTCACTAAAATATATTATTGGAACATATTTTTTTAATATTTAATAGATTCAAAAACATATTTTTTATATATTTAATATATTTTAAATATTATATAAAATTGACATTAATACACACTTGAGATATATAAAATAGATTTAAAATATATTTATTCATATGTATTTAATATATATTTGTGCTACTAGGGTAACAGTTATGACAGTTTAATCAGAAGAAATCAGTAATTATACCAGCACAATCTGTAGGTTGCTCACATCAACTAAGACAAATTTGATTAAAAAGCTGGCGATAACTTTAAAATGGGGATGGAATGTCTTGTTGTGTTATGGTTGATTTATTTTTCTATTCGAATGTTTTTTTTTTATATTTGTATTATATTATTTTGTTTGTAACAGTTGCATTCAAATACCTCACCTATTATAACAAAATAGTTAAAAAACTCGATAGTGTGTATTAGTATAGGGAATAAGCTATTACCATAGTACTCATAAGACCTGGACCTGGGACCGATTTACTTTTTTGTTTTGAGGTCTCTAGAGGCCAAAAACACCATCCGTTAGATTTCATATATATATATATATATATGTGTCCGTTAGCACGAAAACTCGACTCAAACAAAAATGATCCGATTTTGATGAAATTTGGTACAAACAAGTAAACTTACATTTATTCGAACGAGTTTGCGAACCAGCATGATTGGACTATGGGGACGGGAGTTTATGGGAAAAAATAGGGTTTTCCCATTTTCGACCCTAAAAACAGAAAATTTTACAATTCTTTCCAAACTATTACGTAGAGCTAAAAAAAAACAAATATAATTTAGTATATTGAAGCGTTATTATGCGCCTAATGGTTATGGAGAAAATTCCAAAAAATTGTAAATTTAAAATTCCCTTGTTATTCTTATGGAGAATAAATCAACTGTTATAGTTTGTTTGTTTATGAACATATTTTGATTAAATTTGGAAAGATGGAATTAAGAAAATACATTTCTTACTAAACGACAGTATTACCGTTTAACAACAAAAAAACATTTTTATCCTTCTTGTAGCAGCAAACTTAAGTACTCGTTAAACTAAATATATTTAAATAGGGAATAAATGTGATAATTTTAAAGAGACATTTGAGTGTAAATCCAATCAGGCAAATGGAAATTCGCTTAGTCTGCAGGTTTGCTGTGGCGGGGTATATTTAATATCAAATAAAAAAACATAAATTTCTTTATCAATTTGTGTAAATTAAAGCGTATGGCACTAACTTTTAAAAGTCTAACACTATTAGCATCTCCGCCGCAATCGTATACTTGAACTGAAGTTTTTTTACAAAAAAAATACAAAAGTTTTAGTTTTGGATGCAGTTTTTAACATGGAAATACTATATCACACATTTTCATAAATAAACAAGTTAAATTGTTGATTTTATTTTTCAATATTAAGGATCAATACTCACCCAACAACCTGATTTAATTCCTCCTCTGTCATCTGTGATAGTCGAGTGACATCGGGCGCATCCTTCAGCCACAGAAGCATGTGGATGTGTGGGCTTCCGCGATGCTGCCACTCGTATCGTCGCCAGAAGTCCTTCACACCAAGCTGCCTTGAGAGAATTTGGTCAAGAAAGAATTCTGTTCTTTCGTAAAAGAACCAACTTGGCGTAAGTGGGTTATCTGCCACAAGTCGACGTCTTTCAAGATCAGTTGCCTCAACATTGCCAAAAATTCGGGAAATATCTGGCCAGTGAAGGTCAGCGGCACTCAGTGTTAAAAACACTGTGGGCAGGCCAAGCTGTGCTTCCATGTCGAGAAGCTCTCCCAGCCGAGCTCGCCAGTAGGGCCGAGTACCTGTAATTTGATAACCTTAAAGTAAACTATTTATTTTAATATTGTAATACTTCTGTTTTAACATGATATAGGCTAATTAAAATAAAGTAATGAACTTTTTTATTACTTGATTAACCAAACTAATGTAAATATTAAAAATATTTTTCGGATGATTGTAAAGCTACTACAGTATTCAGATTGGTAATACAAATTCTTGATCAATTCCATAAGTTTTAGAAACAAAAGTCATATTAATCCCTTATTATTCAATTTGTAAACGGAATAAAAAATGAATATTCCTTACAAGATAAGAACGAATATGCTATGCATAAATGTTTGAATTTCTATACGTTAAAAATATGGTACAGAAACATTGTCAAGCATCTATGTGTAGTCAGTGACTGACAAATTTTTAAGGCTGTTACAAGTAAAGCTTTGTATAGATAATAATTATAAAGTTGACTAAATAATGCCAATTACCTCTTAGCTTGTTTGCATAAAACATAATTTTTTTCACGATGGATGGATCTCGCTTCAGCATTTCTTTTAGATCTTTTATTGATTTTCCAATCAACTCCTCATGCCGCCGTACAAACAAATTGCCAGATCTAAGGGCGCTCCACCTCATTTCCGAGTTAAGGGCAAAAAACCTTTAAAACAAATTACACAGACTTATAATAACAATTTCAAACGTTACAAATATTTTGAAAATATCAAAAGACTTGCACTTGGTATACTTTGTGTTACGTAATATTTACCTTTGACTTTAATATCTAAGAGAAAACTGTCAGTTATGCATTTTATAAACTACTGTTAAATTACTTCAGTTTGAGTTAGGTCAGGATTGTGTGAGCAGAGGTTTTTATTTGAGGGAATTGTGTACCATAAATTAATCATTTCTCAAAAGAACATTCTATATATACATATTTGTATTTATTGAAAAATATTTAATTTCTATAATCAAATGTTCTATTGTCTATATGTTACGGGGATCATGGGTTACCTCCTTTTTCTTAAATTGCAATGGATTTACTTTACAGAACCTACCATTTTAAACTTGTGAATTTTTACAAAAAATATTAGTCAGGTTTTTTATTGGCAAAAAATATAATATTCCTCATATTTTCTGAGGTTTACTTATAGTGGCATGATTAACCTGGTTATTCTGATTGAAGACAATTATTAGGAAAAATGACTTAAAATCTAGAAACTGTTTGACTACTAACCTGAACCGAGGATCATTGGCAAATCGGTGGTCATGAAAGAGCATGAGGTGCTTGAAGTACTCAGTTGGGGAAATCTTACTCTCTCGAGGATTAGACAAATCTGCATTTCCAGTTGGGAACAATGCTGGAAATGCTTGTGTAATGTAACCCGGAGTCCTGAATTCCTCAATTGGATTACTGCCGATGGAAGGCCAATCCAGAACAGCCACAACTTGGGCATCCTGGTGAGGTGTCGTCATACTGGGAACGCTAGTTTCTATTACCTGTATAAATTTATATTTTTAAGTTAGTTTAAAATTTAATTGTTTATTTCTTGCAGTTCTTTACAACTTTTTAAACAAACCCCCTTTATTAGAAAAAAATATGCATAAAATAATTACAAAATAATACATTTAAATTATGATATGCAATCAATCCTAAAGAATATTCACCAGTCTAGTGGATTTGCTATACACAAAAAAATCTGATAAATAATTGTTTTTTAAAGATTATTCTCTTATGCAAAGGTATGACTTCATGTTAATTTTTGTTTCGTAACAATAATGGGAAAAGTAAAATTATAAACAAAATCTTACCATGGTGTTAAAGTACTGTACTAATACTTCTAACCCAAATATTAGTAAATGCAAAACAAGCTTATCTCATTAATCAGATCGGATTTTAAATAAAAAGATAATAATACCTCATTTTCCAAAGGATCCTGAATTTCTGACTCCCCTTCTGATGGATCAAAAAATGAAGGCAGAAATGCTGAAGCGTCCCCATCCTCAGGCACCCTAACTGTTGATCTTATATAATTATATGATTTATAACAAAAATTTATAACACCTATCACTAAACGTTTTATTACCGGTTGGGATGTTTTTGGTATTTAGTGAATAGTTAGGATTGAACCCACAAACCTCTGGCTCATAAACAGCTTCATACATAGCCAACCGCTAGGAAGAAACATTTACACACCCCCGTTACCCCATTAGACACCCCTAAATACATAACATCTATGAAATGTAAATTTAACATCCAACATTTGGTGGCCTTTACAAAGGCCGTTTTTTATACTCGACGGTAAAGTTCCGCTTAATCCTTCTTTTAGCTATTTTTAACATTGGATACGTGAATTATCATATGTTTTGCATTTGTTATGGACTACAGCATATAGATATGCGGTGGGGCACACGGAAGATTTCTCAGGTGCCGTTTGACGTCACTAACTGCTGACGTCACTAACTGCTGCGTCTGAAGAAACAGACAATTTTATAATTTTCTATTATTAAATTAAACTAACATAACCTAACCAAACTAACCAAACGTGCTGATAATGGAAAAATCTAATAAAGGTTTACTAATTTAAAAAATAGTTTTGTTCATAAAATACAATTATAATTGCCTAAAATTTAATTTTTTAATTATAAAATTAAACTGTCATAACCTTACCAAACCAACCAAACTTGCTGATATGAAAAAATTGTTGATAAAAAGTTAGTGCCGCCGGCGGGATTCGAACCCGGAACATTCGTAATATCAGCCCGCAACGCTATCCACTGCACCACCGAGGCCCATGGCTCAATTCCGTATCGTTGCGGTATTGGTGTTCCCTCAAAGTTTTGGTCGTGGTTGTTCGTGTACATAGAATAAAATTATGACCAAATAAGTAATAGAAAAGTATTTTAATAAGAGTTAAATTGTGTGTACATTCCTGTAGAAAAACAAAGATCAGACTAACTTAATGCGTTGCTATGACAACGTCATCAGCTGACGCTACACCAGCCCCCCACGGAGAAAAGGAATCTATACATCATTTTGAAAAGTAACCCGTGGTCGGATTTGTCTTCCAGAACGAGTTGTATAAGAATTCGTAGATGGAGTTTGACAAGATGGTGGTAGTTTTGAGGATTCCTCTGCTTGTCCAGTCGGCACCAAACGTTTCGTGGGCTCAGGAATAGGACTTTCATCTGCAATAATATAGGCTGGCTTGACCCTGTCCAAAGATACCTTAGTTTCTTGGCCTCTTACAATGATGGTAATTGTCTTTTCGTCACGGCATATGACCTTGTAAGGACCAGAATATGGAGCCTGTAAAGATTTTCTTAAGCTGTCTTGTCGGAGGAATACAAAGTCACAAGTATTGAGGTTCTTGAACACAAACGACCCTGGTTTAATGTGGCGTGATGCGGGTGTAGGTCTTAGTCGATTCATATGCTTACGCAGCCCTGATACCAATTCTTGTGGCTCGTTGCTCTCGTGGGAAGGTATTACGAAAAACTCTCCCGGAAGACGCAGTGGTTCTCCGTACACCAGTTCAGCTGATGAAGCAGTGATGTCCTCCTTGAAGGCAGATCTTATTCCGAGAAGGACAAACGGCAGTACTTCGGTCCAGTCTGATTTGCTGTGAGCCATTATAGCAGCTTTCAACTGGCGGTGGAGTCTTTCAATCATACCGTTGGCTTGTGGATGCCAGCTGGTAGTGAACTGGAGCTTTATGCCCAACTGTCGTGCTAGGTCTTTAAACAAAGTCGATGTGAACTGGGATCCGCGATCACATGTCAACTTTTGTGGGCATCCAAATCGAGCTATCCAAGTAGAGACAAACGCTCCAGTAACAGATTCGGCAGTTATTTGATCAATAGGACAAATTTCAGGCCAACGAGTAAATCTATCTATGATAGTTAGACAGTACCTAGAAGATTTTGATAAGGGAAGTGGGCCAATTAGGTCAATGTGGACATGAGAAAAACGTTCTGTAGGTGTATGAAAATCACCAAGGGGAGTAGAAACATGTCTAGTTATCTTAGATCTTTGGCATGAGAGGCAAGATTGAGTCCATTTGTGGCAATCCTTACGAATGGAAGGCCAGACAAAACGATCGCAGATAAGTTTTGTTGTGGCACGTATTCCAGGATGACTCAGCTTGTGGAACTGGTCGAAAACTCTACGTCGCAGTTCTGATGGCACAAAGGGTCTAGGAGTTCCTGTTGAGGTGTCACAGATAAGGCTCAAATGGGTTCCAGGAATCGGAACTTTCTCCAATCTAAGAGATGTAGTACTTTCTGAAATGAGATTTTGAAGTTCTTCGTCTGACTCTTGTGACTTGGCTAAGGATTCATGATCTAAAACAGTTGAAATGGCTTCAACACGTGACAAAGCATCAGCAACTATATTTTGTGAACCACTGATGTGCTTTATGTCTGTCGAAAACTCAGAGATAAATGAAAGTTGGCGTAACTGAGCTGGAGGCAACTTGTCACGGCGCTGTTGAAAGGCATAAATAAGTGGTTTATGATCTGTGAATATAGTGAAAGAAGTTGTTCCCAAGAGATGACGGAAATGCTGCACAGCTTCATAAATAGCGAGGAGTTCTCTGTAGTATGCAGGCCAGATGCACTGTTTGGATGATAGTTTCTTGGAGAAAAAACCTAGTGGTTGCCAAGAGTCATCGACAAACTGTTGGAGGCAAGCACCTACACTTACTCCAGAGGCGTCTGTAAAGAGACCAAGAGGAGCATCAGGTTTAGGATGAAACAATAGTGTTGCTGATGATAAGCTAGCCTTGCATGCTTGGAAAGCTTCTTCTGTCTCTGGAGTCCAGGGCACAGGGAGGGAACCTTTTGAATCAGCGTCACTAAGTAGGGAGTGCAGAGGTGCTTGAAATTCAGCGGCCTTTGGCAGAAACCTACGATAAAAGTTCATAATTCCCAAGAATCTGCGAAGACCACGCATTGTCTGAGGTAACTGGTAGTCTTGTAGAGCAGTGACTCTCTCCTGAGGTGGACGTGTCCCAGCAGATGAGACTAAGTAACCTAAAAATTTAACTTCTGGTACACCAATTACACATTTAGATGGATTTACAACTACTCCATAGTCAGAAAGTCGTTCAAACAACATTCTTAGGTGTTCTTTATGTATTTCTTCAGACTGGGAAAATACTAAAATGTCGTCAATATATGCATAACAAAAATCAAGGCCGTGAATAACTTCATCTATGAATCTTTGAAATGTTTGACCCGCGTTGCGTAAGCCAAAAGTCATGAATGGAAATTCAAACAAACCAAATGGAGTGGTGATTGCTGTTTTTTGGATGTCATCTTCGTGGACGGGAATTTGGTGGTAAGCCTTGGTCAAATCAATGGCAGAGAAATGCGTACAGCCTGCTAAATTGAACGAGAAATCCTGAATATGTGGTACAGGGTATCTGTCAGGAACAGTACGAGCATTTAAAGCGCGGTAATCACCGCAAGGACGCCATCCATTTTCACCTTTAGGCACCATGTGCAAAGGTGAGGACCAGGGGCTTTCAGAGGGTCGAGCAATACCAAGCTTAACCATCTCCTCAAGTTCTTTCCGGGCAGCTTTCAATTTTTGAGGATGTAAGCGACGTGGTCGACAGTGAACAGGAGGACCAGGTGTAACATTTATATGATGAACTGTTTTATGTTTCACAGCACGAGGTAAGCCTGGAGGACGAATAATATCAGGGAATTCAGAAAAAACTTCTGCCAATGGCGAAGAGAAAGATATAACTTTAATACTAGTTTGATTGTTGTTAGAAACTATTCCCTCGGCATTCAATCCCGTTTTCTTGTCAACCAAACATTTCATTTTGCAATCGGGTAATAAGTGATAGTGTGAAAGGAAGTCTGAACCTAATATAGGTATTGAAACATCCGCTACCACTAGACTCCAAGGGAAATTACGTCTAAGGCCTAAATTAAGGGTGAGAGGCATGGTACCATAAGTCTTTATTTCACTGTTATTGGCAGCACTTAGTGAATAGCTAGTAGGAAAACGTTTATATTTGATAAGGCGTTTAGGAAAACACGACACATCAGACCCGGTGTCGATAAGGAACCTAGTTCGTGAATTTCTGTCCATCACAAAGAGACGGCCGCCAGCATTTGAACAATCCGTTGCGGCCTCTACGGATTGTTGCTGAGGTTTCCCTGAAAAGAGCACGGAGAAAGACATTTGGTAGCATTGTTTTTGAATTTTCTATGGTACCAGCACCAGTTCTTAGAAGGATTATGTTCGTTTCCTGATCCACCACGAGACTGGGAACGACCCCTAGGTCTCACCTGTGTATCTCGTACTCTGGTTTCTGATAATGCTTGAACTTGTTTAGAGAGGGATTCTATTGCATTTAATAAAGAAGTGTTACCTGAAGAGACTTCACAAATACCAGGTGTTGAAGGAATGTCAGCTACCTCCATGATCTTATCAGCCAGTTCTGCCAGTTTGTCCAAGGAGAGCTCAAGTTGCGTAGTCAATATGGCTTGTGAATGAGGAGGGAGTCGTCTGAGCCACAGTTGACGAAGCATGTTGTCTTGAAAGGGAGTCGAGCCCGCAAGAGACCTAAGATGCCTCAAAAACTGAGAAGGCTTGCGGTCTCCAAGGTCCTCTTCACTCAGCAGCCGCCGCACACGTTGCTCTTCGGATGCAGAGAGGCATTCAATCAGTTTCTTTTTTAGATGTCCGTATTTGTCGCCTTGAGGAGGGTTTGTTATGATGTCTTCGACTTCAGCAGCAATTCCTGTGTCCAATTGCGAGACCACGTAGTGAAACTTGGTGTCGTCGTTGGTAATTCCAGATATAAGAAATTGCGAGTCAACTTGACAGAACCACAGACTTGGTCTTTCAGGCCAAAAGGGCGGAAGTTTGACGGCTACTCTGTTCACCGACATGTTTTGAGAAGTGCTGGGTTGTCCAATCGGTTGACGCAGTTCTTCATTCGCAGTTCTAAGTTCGGCGAGTTGAGTCTGCAGGTCTTCTAATGACATCGTTCGAAGGAGGAAACACAAAAGATTTAAACTCTTCAGAGAAAATAAGTCTTTAGATAACGGTTGTAGTCGGGGTCACCATTTTGGTCGTGGTTGTTCGTGTACATAGAATAAAATTATGACCAAATAAGTAATAGAAAAGTATTTTAATAAGAGTTAAATTGTGTGTACATTCCTGTAGAAAAACAAAGATCAGACTAACTTAATGCGTTGCTATGACAACGTCATCAGCTGACGCTACAAAGTGACGTCAGAAATTAGTGACGTCAAACGGCACCTGAGAAATCTTCCGTGTGCCGTTTCGTATAGATATGTATGAAATAAAATAAAAATATAATGTTTTTTTTACACACACTGTATATGTAAATTAGGAAATTGAGGTTATCATTTACGACTATAAACACAGGACCTGTAACTGGCATCGTAGCTCAATGGCTAAGACATAAAATCATCATCTAGGAGGCCCGGGGTCGAAACCCGGTCAAGGTACACACTTTTTATCCATAACTAAATAAACAGAAATAGTTTAATAATAAACAAAGGTACCAAATAAGGTTACGTCACAGCAGACAGCTGATTTACCAAAAAACAACCCCTAACAATCAAAGGTATGTGTATTTACTACCCCTAACAGTTAAGAGTCATGTTTACAACCCCTATAGATTAAACTACCACTCTAGGGGTGGTTTTGCCTCGATCACCGCCACCCCTACTTGGGCTATATCCACGGTAACCCTACTAGGAGACGTACACATTATTAGTTTGTAGGTATCTGCTAGACAGTGAAGTTCAATTTTTAAAGATTAGTTGAATGGCCTTTGATTCGTTGAAAACCAAGTCATTGCTACTACACACGATTACTAGAAAGTAATCGTGCTACTACAGTAGTCCTCCGCACATCCAAGTTACACTAATGTTCTCATTTCCAGATTTTCAACAGATTCAACAGATTCACCCGAGCTTGAAAATTAACAATGGGAAGGTATTTCTACTTGTCTTACTTAGGCTAGGATTATACTAGGACGCTGGTGTCCGGGATGCTGGCATCCGAGAGGCTAGCGTCCCACCTCGAGCCGAAAAATGACGTGATTTGTGTTGGGATGCTAGCCTCTCGGACTGCCATTTCATTTCAATGTTTAGTCACTTTTTGTTTATATCTATTTAAATAACATTAGGTTTAACGAGTACCAAGGTTTGATGCTTTAAGGAGGCTAATAAAGTGTGTTTTTTTGTGTAAAATACTTTATTATTAGTTTGGTATAAAACAAATTGGCCAAGTTTAATAACATATATCCATACACATGCAAATTCCAACACTTAAGAACATTTTCTATAAGAATAACATGGCAATTTTTAATATACTCTTTTTTTAATTTTCTTTATAACTAATAACAGTACAAAAACACTTAAATATACTAAATTATTTGTTTTTAAGCTCATTAAAATTGTCTAGAGAGAAATTGTGAATTTTTTAGTTTTATGGGTCAAAAATGACAAACCCCCTTTTTTTAGCACATAAAACCCCGTTCCCAAGGTATGTTCATGCTGGTTCGCGAACTCATTCAAATTTATCCCACCCTTCACCTTAAAACCAAATTTCTTCAAAATAGAACAAAAATACTCCAGTTATCGCGTTTACAGACATATATATAACGATGGGTTAGTTGTATACATGGACAGTGCATTCTCGGTGTCTTGCCGTCAGCTGTGTCTGGGAGGCGTGGCCAGCTGTTTGTCGCTCTCGTTTCAGTGGGCCGGTCACCCGTGCGAGCTGCTCTGCGTATACCGTATAAAACCCCGTTCCCAAGGTATGTTCATGCTGGTTCGCGAACTCATTCAAATTTATCCTACCCTTCACCTTAAAACCAAATTTCTTCAAAATAGAACAAAAATACTCCAGTTATCGCGTTTACAGACATATATATAACGATGGGTTAGTTGTATACATGGACAGTGCATTCTCGGTGACTTGCCGTCAGCTGTGTCTGGGAGGCGTGGCCAGCTTTTTGTCGCTCTCGTTTCAGTGGGCCGGTCACCCGTGCGAGCTGCTCTGCGTATACCGCAGCCCAAGTTCAAATCTAATATCTTTTGTAAATGGCCTTAAAAACTACATTAACGGTAATCAATGCAATCGTATGACAAGAATTTTAGTAGGGGATATAAACATTAATATATTAAATGTAAATCATAATTCAGTTGAAGACCAATATTTAGATGTTCTCTATGACGCAGGATATGTATCCTGCATCGATAAGGTAACCCGACCTGAGAGTCAATCATGTATAGACCACTTTTTTGTACGATTGTTTAAGTCATTCAATGTCCATTCAGCAGTTTTAAATTCTTCAATTACAGATCACAGACTAATTTTTTTGTTTTTAAATTCAAAATTTAGCTTAACTAGTGAACATACATCAATTGTTAAGGAAAAAACTGATTGGGTAAAAGTTCAAAATTTATTATCATGTGTTAATTGGCAATCTGTGCAAGATGATTCTATGGACCTAGACACCTGTGCTACAAAAATGTTAGATATTGTCACACGTGCTATGACTAGCTCAACGTCCCCAGCCAAATTAAATTGTAAGACTAAGAAAATTATGGATAACAGTAGGTTTAATTAATTCAATTAGGGAACGTGACATTATTCAGAAAGATTAAAAAACAACCATTCAATTTACGATTACGTCATTGTTATATAACTTACAGGAATACCGTTCATTCACTTATAAAGCGCGCTAAGTATGACTATTACAGGGACCAAATTGAACAGGCTAATGGTGACGCAAAGCGTTTTTGGGGAATTGTGAATGAGGCTGCCGGCCGCCCAGAAAACAACCTTTCCCTGTGCAGGAGTTTGCAGATTCAAACGACGCTGTCACTCCCAACCATGTCAAATCTATTTCTAATTCTTTCAACAACTATTTTGCATCGGTTGGAGTAGAGCTCGCTACAGCTTTACACCCTGATGGTCCTCCTCCAGTGTTGGTGGAGGCCGATCCCAGCCTGGAGTCTGCCTTCCGATTCCAGCCGGTCACCAGGGAGCAGATCACTGAGGTCGTTAGGAGTATTAGAGGAGGTTCTGCACCAGGCCTTGACAGTATTTCAGCAAAATTTGTAAAGGAATCTATTACCTGTATTATTGAACCGCTTTACTATATATTATCAATCGTAGTTTAAAAACTGGAGAGTTTCCGAATATTTTCAAAATAGCTAAAGTCATTCCCCAATATAAATCTGGACCAAAGTCTGATAAATCTAACTATAGACCTATTTCCCTTCTAACGGTGTTTTCCAAAATACTTGAGAAATGTGTGAAAATCCAATTGTCAAATTACTTAAATCAAGAAAATTTAGTTTCCAGTTCACAGTATGGTTTTCGAAACGACAGAAATACTTCAGACGCTCTATTCGATTTTACAAAATTTATCTTTGAATCATTCAGTGAAAACAAAAAAATTCTCATAACTTTTTTGGATCTTACCAAAGCCTTTGATTCAATTGACAGAAACATGCTAATAAGTAAATTAGAATGTATAGGTATCGAAGGGCCAAATTTGAGATGGTTTGCGAACTACTTTAAGTTTTGATGTTTATTTGTTTTCACGTCCAGTGCCTTTGGATGACTGAAATCTGTCATCGCATGCTGATTGGTTCCTGGAATCTGGAACCCAATTTCAGCTGTCTCTAGTAGACATTTCTGAATTTCGATATGACTAATCAAAGTCATTTTAAACTTAATTGAGGTATAATTAATAATATACATAGTCTCTGTGAAATCTTGAAAAGTAGGGCACTCTTGACATTGTGGATTGCTAAATTCTTCCACTGTCACACAGAGTTTGTAAAAGCGAGTCGAACGCTCGTACTGCCCAGTGAATGCTGGAATCTCGTAATGAACACGTTCCACGCAAATCACATTTACTGTTGTCTCATGGTGGTCTTCGGACCTATCCATGACTGAAGAGACTAAAATAAAGTCGAAACAACAGAGCACACTTCTAATCCTGAAAGATGGATTAGTCGTATTGGACATAGCGCAGGCTCAATCAAATTTCGAATCTACAAACCACACACGAACATGGATCGTACACACCCGAGACGGTACGTGTGACAATCTCAATGCTCGGAGAGGTTGAGATTTTGGTTTTGTAATTTGAAAGAACATTCAAAAGAATGTAATTGAAAATTGGCATTCTTTTGAATGTTCTTTCAAATTACAAAACCAAAATCTCAACCTCTCCGAGCATTGAGATTGTCACACGTACCGTCTCGGGTGTGTACGATCCATGTTCGTGTGTGGTTTGTAGATTCGAAATTTGATTGAGCCTGCGCTATGTCCAATACGACTAATCCATCTTTCAGGATTAGAAGTGTGCTCTGTTGTTTCGACTTTATTTTAGTCTCTTCAGTCATGGATAGGTCCGAAGACCACCATGAGACAACAGTAAATGTGATTTGCGTGGAACGTGTTCATTACGAGATTCCAGCATTCACTGGGCAGTACGAGCGTTCGACTCGCTTTTACAAACTCTGTGTGACAGTGGAAGAATTTAGCAATCCACAATGTCAAGAGTGCCCTACTTTTCAAGATTTCACAGAGACTATGTATATTATTAATTATACCTCAATTAAGTTTAAAATGACTTTGATTAGTCATATCGAAATTCAGAAATGTCTACTAGAGACAGCTGAAATTGGGTTCCAGATTCCAGGAACCAATCAGCATGCGATGACAGATTTCAGTCATCCAAAGGCACTGGACGTGAAAACAAATAAACATCAAAACTGATGAGTCCGTCCACAATAATTTAAGAACAATGACTACTTTAAGTCTCGGGAACAAGTAGTTTCCATAAATGGAGTTGTGAGTGATGTAACACCGGTAGAATATGGTGTGGTTCAAGGCAGTACTCTCGTACCTCTATTATTCTCTATTTACATAAATGACATATCTAAAGTTAAATTAAATAGCAAGGTGATACTGTTCGCTGATGACACGACGGTTGTGACCACCGGCAGTACGTGGGACGAGGTGTACGGTTCTGCATCGACAGATCTCCACAATTTAAAATCTTGGTTTGATTATAATACACTTACAGTCAATGTTGGAAAAACTAAATGCCTTCCTATTTTTCTTAGAAATAACTTTGGACTAGGTGAGAGATCTTTGAAGCTGCACTGCTGTGGCGATGCACTCGCGATTGGCTGCGCATGTGGAGTGATTGAGCAGTATAAGTATTTAGGGGTTGTGATCGATAGTAAATTGACTTGGGCTCCGCATGTTCAATACGTCAAAAACAATGTACGTAAGCTCATTTACGCATTCACGCAGCTTCGGGAGGTGCTTTCGGGGCAGCAGTTGCGGACCGTGTACTTTGCCTACGTGCAGTCGGTGTTGCAGTATGGTATCCTGGCTTGGGGTGGTGCCCTTCCTACTGTTCTGGAACCACTTTCTGTCGTTCAACGATCTGTTATCAAAACTATTTTAAATAAAAACTCTAGATTTTCTTCCTTGCAACTGTTTTGCGACTTTCCAGTTTTAAACATTCGACAATTGTTCATAAAAAAACTTCTTATTTTCATAAAACTTAATAAATGTTCGGTTTTTTCTCCTGTTCAACATCGTTATTTGACTAGAAGTAACATTAACTTCGGCTTTTCTTTTCCCAGACTCTCCCATTCAACCCTTAAAACTATACCTTATTACGTTTGTCATACACTGTATAGAAATTTGCCTTCACATACTCGAGAGGCGGAGAGTGACAGCGTCGCTGTGTTTAAGCGTAGAGTCATGAGCTGGCTTTTAAATATCGGCAGGGAGCAATCAGAAGGATTACTCAAATCATTGTACTCGTAAATTTCTGCAGTTTCATGCGTCACCAAATCACTTTTTTTCCTTCATTGCTAATACCACTTACAATCACTAAATTTGAGTTTTGGATGTTTCGATGCAATTAGGTTTTTTTTTCTCTCTTGATCTTGTTAATATTTTTTATTTACTATCATCATTAAGTGTCTAAGTACTCCTGAATGTTTATGTACCTGTGTATAGCTGTATTAGCAACTCATTCCCAAACACAGACGGATAGTCTACTTGGGAATTATTTTTCCTGTACACACAATTGTTAACAAACATGTAACATTAATTCAGGAATAAAGAGATTTTGATTTGATTTGATATATATAATATTTAAATCTATACCAACGGATGGTGTTTTTGGCCTCTGGGGACATCAAAATGAAAAAGTAAATCGGTCCCAGGCCTAGGTCTTACCATGCCACCTACGGTAATAACTTCGAGCTTTCGGTGGTTTTTTTAGCATCCGACGCTAGCATCCATAGTATAATCGCCCTCATTTGATTTAATGCCCCGCTAGCGTCCCGGACGCTGGCCTCTCGGACGCCAGCGTCCTAGTATAATCCTTGCCTTAGTCTATGATTAAGAGATGTTAAACAACTTTCAAATACACTAAAATCTCACAACTTACATCAAATTGAAACTTCTTTCACCAGAATAACCCCGACTTCAAAGAACTGCATTGATGCCTGCATTACAAACATAAACCCATCATTAATTAAAGCTACAGCCCAACAAAGTAATATATCAGACCACGAAGCAATTGTATGCAAGATATCTGATTTCTCCGCTCCACTTACAACGCCTTTTAAAAAAATGATCAGGCCTATTACTCCCCAAAATCTAGATTTGCTGAAAACCAAACTAAAAAATGAAAATTGGGAAAATGTCTATCAAAACCCCTCTGTAGACGACCAGTATAGGGCACTAATCCAAACCATAAGACTAAATATGGATGAAACCATGCCCAGGTTCCTTAAAACTATTAAAAACAAAAATCCAAACCGTTTTTGGGATGAAAATCTGCACAAACTCAGAAGTAACCTACAGACCGCACAAAATAAATACAATCTAACCGGAACAGACAAAGATAACGCCACCTACAAAAAGCTGAAGAAAATATATGACCTGGAAATAAAAGACAAAAAACGTAAACACATTTCAAACAAGATCAAGAGCTCCAGCAACCCAATAAAGGAAATATGGAACACCATAAACAAGGAAACAAACTCCAAAGCAGATTATATTGATAGGCCTCTCACCCTGGACGTTAATCAAAACCTCACTAACGACCCAGGCTTGATCAGTGACACCTTCAACAGATACTTTGTATCCCAGGGTAACAATACTCGAATAAATGATCCTCACCCTCCTACAGACCAGCATGAAACTACCAACTTAACACAAGCCTCTGAATTATCAAATTTTAAGCCAATAACCATGGACCAACTCAAACAGATCTTCAAAGCACTACCACCAAAAAACTCATGTGGGTATGATGAAATTTCAAATAGAATTATCAAACACTGCCAGAGCGAAATCGCACCACCCCTTCTTCATATCATAAACTCTTCGATTAATCAAGCAAAAGTCCCATCTGGAATGAAAACTGCAACAGTATATCCTAAATATAAAAAAGGAGACAGTACTTTGATGGAAAACTACCGTCCGATATCAATCTTACCGACACTATCTAAATACCTCGAAAGAATAATCTATACACAGATCATGGAACACCTAACCAACCTACAGATACTATCCCCTCATCAACACGGGTTTAGAAAAAACAAATCTATCAACTCAGCACTAAATGAACTCCATGAAGCAATTACCATCCTCTGGGAAAATAAACAACCAGCATCAGGACTCTTCTTAGACATACAGAAAGCCTTTGACAGCCTAGATAGAGATATACTGTTTGACAAACTATACCAAATTAATATAAAAGGAAACGCACTAAATTGGATTAAAGACTATTTCAAAGATAGGCAACAACAGGTTGAAATAATTCACCAGATAAATAAAATACAAACAAAAACTAAATCACCCACTCAACTAACTAAACGAGGAATTCCTCAAGGATCTGTACTCGGACCCCTCTACTTCTTGATATACATCAATAGCTTCCCAAATCATCTAACACCAGAAAAAACTTGCATAATGTTTGCTGACGACACCACCATCATTTATCCAACATCATCTACAAACCATGCTGAAACAGAAAACACCCTAAAACTGGCATCAGAAATATGTTCTTCACTAAACCTCAAAATCAACACATCAAAAACTGTCAACATAAACTTTACAGCATCGAATCAACCTGACCATAACCCACCTGCAAACTGCACCTTGATCACAATGGCAACAGAAACCAAATTCCTCGGTATCACCCTGGACAAAAACTTGTCCTGGCACCTACATATAGAAAACCTGGAAAAGAAATTGTCAACAACACTCTTTGCAATAAAAAGGATTTGGTCAGTGACTGATAAGAGTACAGCCAAAATAGCATACTTTGCCCTATTCGAAAGTCACTTGAGGTATGGCATCATAGCCTGGGGCTCAGCAGCAGACTACCATCTACAAAAGCTACTAATACTTCAAAAAAGAGCTGTGAGATCAATTGAACAACTGCAATATAGGGAACACTGCAAACCTTTTTTCACAACCAACCAAATCCTAACTTTACCCTCCTTGTACATCCTAGAAATAATGAAATTCCTAAAAAATGACCCCCCCAAACCAGAAACAATTGCCATAACTACAACCTCAGAAATTTACAGACAAACTACAATCTACAACCACACAGACTCACTAAAACCAGCAGAAATCCAAAAATAATAGGAACTAAAATATTTAACACACTGCCAAACAACCTGAAATCAATAGATTCAAACACTCTTTTCTTAAAAAAACTGAAACAATACTTAATCAACAAACCTTACTATAGTCTAAATGAATATTTCGAAGACCACACACCCTACAACAATACATAACAACATCCAAAGAAGAAAGAAAAAGAAAAAAACAAGAATTTTTGACGATTCCCTGGTCTCAACGACTATGGAGAAGAGGACCTAGGTAAAAGGTAAAAGGTAAAAGGTGATTTATATTTACGATAAAAAAATTTTGATTCATCAACCAGTAAGTACCAGAGTAAGTACTATATGATAGTTGGAAAAACTGGTCTTTACTTGTCTGCATCTTTGTATTTATGTATGCAATAGACTATGTATGCTGCATTATCCTATGTACGGTAGCTTTTATTTGTTCAATTATAGCGAATTTCCCTATAGGGAAGTAGCTATTACCGTAGGTCTCATGGTAAGACCTAAGCCCGGGACCGATTTACTTTTTCATTTTGATGTCCCCAGAGGCCAAAAACTCCATTCGTTCAAATTGTTATATATCTATATATATATATATTATATATATATTATATATATATATATATATGCGTCCATCCACACGATAACTTGAGTAATTTTTGTCCGATTTTGATAAAATTTGGTTTGAAGGTGTAAGGCGGGATAAACTTGAATGAGTTCGCGAACCAGCATGATCGGACTATGGGAACGGGTGTTTATGGGGGGGTTTTATGGGGTAAAAATAGGTTTTTCTCATTTTTGACCCTAAAAACACAAAATTTCACAATTTTTTTAAACCATTTTGTAGAGCTTAAAAAAACAAATAATTTAGTATATTGAAGCGTTATTATGCACCTAATTGTTACGGAGAAAATTCAAAAAAATTGTAATTTTAAAATTCCCATGTTATTCTTATGGAGAATAAGTCAACTGTTGTAGTTTGCTTGTTTATGAACATATTTTGATCAAATTTGGAAAATACATTAATTTCTTATTAAACTACAGTACTTTTTAATATTTTACATTAAAAAAAACTTTTTTACCCTCCCAGTTGCAGCAAACCTAAGTACTCATTAAACTAATTCTGTTTAAATAGGGAATAAATGTGATATTTTTAAGGAGACATTTTAGTTTAGATCCAATCAGGCAGATGGAAATTCGCTAAGTCAGCAGGTTTGCTGCGGCGGGGGTATTTTACACACTTTCACCTCAGAAAATAAACAAATATGAAACGTAGCATATATGCGGCATTTGGGCTATTTCAAGAAAAAAATAATCATTTTCACTAGGCCTATTGTCTTTGCTAGGCCTATTGACCGGGCGTCGCAAATATGTGACATCAAAAGGTTATCAGACATATTTAAAGAAAGAATATATTATTTATATGCACTATTGCAGTGTATTACAAAGTAAATGATCACTGTTTTTAACAGGTTTTCGTCCGTAGTCTTCGTGTACTAAGAGTCAGCCGGTCTAAGTGGAAGATTAAATTGTATAGATACCTCGGTCAGTGACAGTGATCAGCGTGGCATATATGCGACGCTCAGTAGCGAACATGTTAACAAACAATTTAAACAATTAGGCCTATATTGAAATGAAACTGTTCTAAGCTAACCTAGCCAACTAAACTTGCTGTAACATTTCAAAATTCCGTTTGAGAGCTTATTCCCTATACCTATGCCTTTTCTGTTATAAAAAAAAAATTGAATCTGTGACATAATTAGGGAATAAGCTTACCGTAGGTCTCATTGTAAGACCTGGACCCGGGACCGATTTACTTTTTTGTTTTGGGGTTCCCAGAGGCCCAAAACACCATCCGCTCAAATTCATATATATATATATATATTTATATAAATATAAGTGTCCGTTACCGCGATAACTCGATCAAAAATGCTCCGATTTCCATGAAATTTGGTATAAACGTGTAAACCTACATTTATTTGAACGAGTTCGCGAACCAGCATGATCGGACTATGGGAATGAGTGTTTTTTTTGGGGGGTTTTATGGGGTAAAAATAGGGTTTTCCCGCTTTTGACCCTAAAAACAAAAGATTTAGCAATTTCTTTTGAAACCATTTTGTAGAGCTTAACAACCCTCCGAGTGTCCCTAGTTTTAGCCTTAATGTCTGACCTATTTTTTGCGCATTTGCAAGGTTTTATTAAAACGGATCTGAGAAGTGTTAACTGTTGTTAATTATACTGTTCTATATACCATTTTGTTTGGAAAATCATGGGCTTCAATATTATACATAAAACATAAGGAACATTTGTTTCAAAACAATTTTTTAGGTAAAAAAAAATATATTTTGGCAAATTTTCAAAAAAAATAAGTTTGCGCTCAATGAAATTGTATAAATTATAGGCCTATAAATATTTGAAAATAGCCACTTTGTTCTAAATTTAATGAGGATTACAAATATATAATAATACTAGCTGACCCGGCGAACTTCGTATCGCCTAAGTCATAGGTTTCCCCTAAGACAGACCGATGGAAAGAAAGTACCGTTACGTTTAATTTTCAAGATGTTTTAATTTTCTCGTTCGCATCGCTCAATCACGTCCTGGTTGAAGTTCGTTCTCTACGCTCACTCACCTTTGGGTTGGAGCTCGTTCGCTACGCTCACTCACCTTTAGGTTGGAGCTCGTTCGCTGCGCTCACTTGCCTTCAGGTTAGCTCGTTCGCTACGCTAACTCGCCTCCAGGTTGAAGTTCGTTCGCTACGCTCACTCACCTTTGGGTTGGAGCTCGTTCGCTACGCTCACTCACCTTTAGGTTGGAGCTCGTTCGCTGCGCTCACTTGCCTTCAGGTTAGCTCGTTCGCTACGCTAACTCGCCTCCAGGTTGAAGCTTTGAGTTGGAGCTCGTTCGCTACGCTCACTCACCTTTAGGTTGGAGCTCGTTCGCTGCGCTCACTTGCCTTCAGGTTAGCTCGTTCGCTACGCTAACTCGCCTCCAGGTTGAAGTTCGTTCGCTACGCTCACTCACCTTTTGGTTGCAAATTAGCTGTTGTCATAAATGTAAAAGAAATAATAGTGCTGCACCCTGTTGGTAATAATTGTAACTTTAATGCTATTGAACATCATAGAACAGAACCAACTTGTTTAATTGAAACAGCTGTTAAGATTCATTAATTCCATTTCTCATAAGGTTAACATGGGAAACTCCAGAGCCACTGGGGCGGAGCCCTTTTAAGAATTTCGAAACGGGAAATAGTTTACGTCCGATTCGCATACCTACAGAATTTACACACCAAATTTCATAACGATCGGTGAAGTCGTTCCGGAGGAGTTTGCAGACAAACACTGTGACACGAGAATTTTATATATTAGATAAGGAAGTAGATTTGCAAATAAATAAGTTATGGGCAAAAAACAGATTTCAGTACATAGCGTTTAGCTAAGAATGCATAGCCTAACCATAGCTAGGAATCTGGCTGATAATTTACATCAATAACACTACCTACTTCTTCAGGATCATCAACCAGCCCTCCAAAATCACTTAAATCTTCTTATAATGCACCACGTATATCACTACTTTTGATTTTTAATACTAAAACAATGATAAACGTAATAAAACACATCAGTCATCGGTGCGAGGTTAACCAAACTGTTTACAAATACGAACGTCAGCTGTCTGCTACAATATTTTCGCAACTAAAATGAATAGCACTTAGAAACATAGCATGGTGATACCTAACTCGATCCAGTTCAATCCGATTCAGTCAGTCATAGAGCCTTCGCCGTAAACCAAACTGTTTACAAATACGCACGTCAGCTGTCTGCTACAATTATGATCGGCTCGAGAAAAAAAAGCGCTTAGAGACAGACCTCCGGAGAAAGCTTAGAATATGACAAATAAAACGATACCTAACTCGATCCAGTTCAATCCGATTTTGTCAGTCATAGAGCCTTCGCCGTAAACAGTGTTTGTGAGTCGAAGCATCGACAAGTGACACAACACAAAGTGTGTCGTGAGTCGATTTTTCGACAAGTGCTTGGAGGGTTAACCTAACCTACTACACTGACTAACCAAAAGATATAAGTTACTTCCCTATAGGGAAATTCGCTAAAACAAACTTGAAATCCCTCAACATTGGTTAACAAAGTTTGGAAATTCTTACATGGTAAATTGTGTTTAATTTTTTAATAAGCTTCCCGATAATGCTCACACCACTCCTCTTAAAGGCTTCAAAATTAAGTTGTATCAATGGCTTCTAGACAATCCATTCTTTACTATTAATGAGTTTATGGCCACCAACATGAATAATATATTTTAAGTTTTCAAATTAATGATAAGCATTAACTTTTGTTCGTTTGGATTAAGTCTACCAATTTGATTAATTTAATTTTTATGAAGCTGTTGTTTAGGTACTATGCTTGAGTTGCAACTTAAGTTTTAATTTAAATATATTTAGATATAGTTGATGTAATTGACTGTATATATTTATGTTGACCATGCCCATCTCATGTAAAAATGATCAGCGGCAATACATTTCTCATGTCTTATGTCTTATGGCTATTGGCCATCCTTATCCTATCCCAATTAACTCAATTAATTACAATAAATTGCCCATTCTAAGACCTGACTATAAGTTATAGTACAAATGAACTTATTTTTATCTGCACATGATAATAACTAACTAATTACCGGATACAAGATTTGTTAATTTTTAAAATTATGTTTCAGGAAAGGAACCATCTCTCATAATGCTTGATGCTTTTAGAAAATTGATCGCTTGATGGAATAAGGAAAAAGTTTGTGGATCAAACATATGAAATAATCGAGAGGAAAGAGGGAATTTAACCACCTATGTTTATACGTCCTTAGTGGATATTTGTGAATTTTGATAAATTAGGTACAGAAGGATCTAAGATGTCATTTCCTACTTGAAGAAAAAAAGCCAATTTTGGTCCATTTCCTTAACGTCCTACTTCCTTCTGTTGTTAGCGACAAGCTCAATGCAGGTAAGAAACGTTAATGCTCTCCAAAAAAACAGGTTGATGGTAGTAATAAAAGACCAATGTTGAGCTATTGCACACAAACAAACAAATCTACTTTAGTTTAAACAAAGTCTCGATGAAATTTAGGTTTTTATGTAATACTGGTGTATTTTGAGTATTAAAACTGCATTGTTGGTGGTATGGTAATTTTATTACCGGTACCTGAAAAACACATATTTGTTCCTAAAAAAGCCAGGGAAACACCTTAAATGGAATGGATACAGTTATTTCCAGGTCATTGATTGTACTGACTGAAGAATACACTAAAATATACATCACAATGGTACGTTCCTTATCTGATCTATAAAAAACCAACTTATTAGAATATATGGAAATTGAAGTTTCGAAAATTGTTTCAAGCCTATCAAATTCAAAAAGCATTGATTTTTATTGGATATCCAACTATTTACTGAAACAGACAATAAAAATATAATTAAGGAACCACTTGCTTACATAATAAGTAGATGTTTGGAATCTGGCTATTTTTCAAATATGTTAAAATTGTCTAAAATTACACCAGTTTTTAAGAAAGGAGACAGAAATCTTCCACAAAATTATCGTCCTATATCCGTTATTCCAATTTTTTCAAAATTATTGAAACTGTTATGTACAATCAACTTAGCAACTATTTTGAAATAAAGAGACTATTTTCTGAGTCCCAATTTGGTTTTAGACCCGGGCATTCTACGATTTCTGCAGTAATGAAAATTGTCAGTAAAGCACTACAGGCCTTTGAAAATAAAGAATCAGCCTTCCTATCCCTATTAGATTTAACTAAGGCATTTGATTGTGTACTGCCTATCAATATCCTTACTAAACTTAACTTTCATGGCGTTTCTGGTGACTCCTTGAA
Organism: Macrosteles quadrilineatus; assembly: GCF_028750875.1. NCBI lineage: Eukaryota > Metazoa > Arthropoda > Insecta > Hemiptera > Cicadellidae > Macrosteles > Macrosteles quadrilineatus. The sequence continues at coordinate 132,455,451 of NW_026542595.1, read as the reverse complement.
ATTAATTGAATCATACTTAATGAACCGTAAGCAATATGTAAATATTATCGGTGCTCACTCATCATTGTGTGATGTCTCCTTGGGAGTGCCGCAGGGCTCGGCTCTTGGACCATTTCTCTTTATTGTAATAATAAATGATCTTCCCAAAAATGTAGGTGTAAATTCTATTATCTATGCAGATGATTCAACGTTTTTTACTTGTAGTAAAAACCTTGACCTCTTGGAGGCCAGAATAACCTCAGCTCTAAACCAACCACAAGAATGGTTCTCAGCTAACAAACTGCTGTGTAATGAGACTAAAACTCAGAATATTTTGCTCAGTCTTCCACAAAATCAAAACTATCAAACAAAATCAAACATCGATCAAAATCAATCTGTAAAACTGCTGGGAATTCACATAGACTCAAAGCTCACCTGGAATAACCATGTTGTAAATTTGTGTAAAAAACTCTCGGGTCAATTGTTTGTTCTGGAAACTGAGCTCCATAATCTCTACAGACTATCTGAGGACTGCCTATTTTGGACTCTTTCAGTCTCATATTGCTTTATGGTCTCATACTTTGGGGACACTCTGCAAATGTCTCAGACGCCCTAATTCTAAAAAAAAAAATAATTAGAACCATTTGTCAAGCCAGGCCTGGAGATCATAGTAGATGTCTTTTCAAACAATTGAAGATGCCTACAATTATTAACTTATATACTTATCATGTATTAATATTCACAAAAACAAATCTAAATTCTTTTTTTATTAGACGTGAGGTACACAATCACAATACCAGGAATAAAAACAAACTTGAAATCCCTCAACATTGGTTAACAAAGTTTGGATATTCTTACATGGTAAATTGTGTTAAATTTTTTAATAAGCTTCCCGATAATGCTCACACCACTCCACTTAAAGGCTTCAAAATTAAGTTAAGTATCAATGGCTTCTAGACAATCCATTCTTTACTATTAATGAGTTTATGGCCACCAACATGGATAATATATTTTAAGTTTTCAAATTAATGATAAGCATTAACTTTTGTTTGTTTGGATTAAGTCTACCAATTTGATTAATTTAATTTTTATGAAGCTGTTGTTTAGGTACTATGCTTGAGTTGCAACTTAAGTTTTAATTTAAATATATTTAGATATAGTTGATGTAATTGACTGTATATATTTATGTTGACCATGCCCATCTCATGTAAAAATGATCAGCGGCAATAAATTTCTCATGTCTTACGTCTTATAGCTATTGGCCATCCTTATCCTATCCCAATTAACTCAATTAATTACAATAAATTGCCCATTCTAAGACCTGACTATAAGTTATAGTACAAATGAACTTATTTTTATCTGCACATGATAATAACTAACTAATTACCGGATACAAGATTTGTTAATTTTTAAAATTATGTTTCAGGAAAGGAACCACCTCTCATAATGCTTGATGCTTTTAGAAAATTGATCGCTTGATGGAATAAGGACAAAGTTTGTGGATCAAACATATGAAATAATCGAGAGGAAAGAGGGAATTTAACCACCTATGTTTATACGTCCTTAGTGGATTTTTGTGAATTTTGATAAATTAGGTACAGAAGGATCTAAGATGTCATTTCCTACTCGAAGAAAAAAAGCCAATTTTGGTCCATTTCCTTAACGTCCTACTTCCTTCTGTTGTTAGCGACAAGCTCAATGCAGGTAAGAAACGTTAATGCTCTCCAAAAAAACAGGTTGATGGTAGTAATAAAAGACCAATGTTGAGCTATTGCACACAAACAAACAAATCTATTTTATTTTAAACAAAGGTTCGATGAAATTTAGGTTTTTATGTAATACTGGTGTATTTTGAGTAAATTACAACTGCTTTGTTGGTGGTATGGTAATTTTATTACCTGAAAAACACATATTTGTTCCCAAAAATGTCATAAACACCTTAAACGGAATGGATACAGTTACTTCCAGGTCATTGATTGTACTGACTGAAGAATACACTAAAATATACATCACAATGGAACGTTCCTTATCTGATCTATAAAATACCCCCGCCGCAGCAAACCTGCCGACTAAGCGAATTTCCATTTGTCTGAATTGATTTTCAGTTAAATATATTTTAATAACATTATGTTTAACGAGTACCTAGGTTTGCTGCTACAAGGAAACTAATAAAGTGTGTTTTTGAGTAAAATATTGATAGCGTAGTACAAAATAAATAAATTTGCCAAGTTTGATCAAAATGTATCCATAAACAAGCAAACTAGAACATTTGACAATATTCTCCATAAGAATAACATGGGAATTTTAAATTTACAATTTTTTTAATTTTCTCCGTTACTAATAATCGAACAAAAATACTTTTATATACTAAATTATTTGTTTTTTTAAGCTCTTTAAAAAGGTCTAAAGAGAAATCGGGAAATTTTGTGTTTTGAGGGTCTAAAGTGAGAAAAACCAATTTTTACCCCATAAAACCCCCCGTAAAGCCCCGTTCCCATGGTCCGATCGTGCTGGTTCGCAAACTCATTCAAGTTTATCCTGCTTTACACCTTTAAACCAAATTTCATCAAAATCGGACAAAAATTACTCAAGTTATCGCGTTCACGGACGTATATATATATAAGTCTATATATATACATATATAAAAATTTGAACAAATGGTGTTTTTGGCCTCTGGGGACATCAAAATGAAAAAGTAAATCGGTCCCGGGTCTAGGTCTTACCGTGCCACCTACGGTAATAGCTACTTCCCTATAGGGAAATTCGCTAAAACCAACTTCTTAGAATATATGGAAATTGAAGTTTTGAAAATTGTTTCAAGCCTATCAAATTCAAAAAGCATTGATTTTTATTGGATATCCAACTATTTACTGAAACAGACAATAAAAATATAATTAAGGAACCACTTGCTTACATAATAAGTAGATGTTTAGAATCTGGCTATTTTTCAAATATGTTAAAACTGTCTAAAATTACACCAGTTTTAAGAAAGGAGACAGAAATCTTCCACAAAATTATCGTCCTATATCCGTTATTCCATTTTTTTCTGTTATGTACAATCAACTTAGGAACTATTTTGAAATAAACAGACTATTTTCTGAGTCCCAATTTGGTTTTAGACCCGGGCATTCTACGATTTCTGCAGTAATGAAAATTGTCAGTAAAGCACTACAGGCCTTTGAAAATAAAGAATCAGCCTTCCTATCCCTATTAGATTTAACTAAGGCATTTGATTGTGTACTGCCTATCAATATCCTTACTAAACTTAACTTTCATGGCGTTTCTGGCGACTCCTTGAAATTAATTGAATCATACTACTTAATGAACCGTGAGAAATATGTAAATATTATCTGTGCTCACTCATCATTGTGTGATGTCTCCTTGGGAGTGCCGCAGGGCTCGGTTCTCGGACCATTTCTCTTTATTGTAATAATAAATGATCTTCCCAAAAATTTAGGTGTAAATTCTATTATCTATGCAGATGATTCAACGTTTTTTACTTGTAGTAAAAACCTTGACCTCTTGGAGGCCAGAATAACCTCAGCTCAAAACCAAGCACAAGAATGGTTCTCAGCTAACAAACTGCTGTGTAATGAGACTAAAACTCAGAATATTTTGCTCAGTCTTCCACAAAATCAAAACTATCAAACAAAATCAAACATCGATCAAAATCAATCTGTAAAACTGCTGGGAATTCACATAGACTCAAAGCTCACCTGGAATAACCATGTTGTAAATTTGTGTAAAAAACTCTCGGGTCAATTGTTTGTTCTGGAAACTGAGCTCCATAATCTCTACAGACTATCCTCGAGGACTGCCTATTTCGGACTCTTTCAGTCTCATATTGCTTATGGTCTCATACTTTGGGGACACTCTGCAAATGTCTCAGATGCCCTAATTCTTAAAAAAAAAATTAATTAGAACCATTTGTCAAGCCAGGCCTGGAGATCATAGTAGATGTCTTTTCAAATAATTGAAGATGCCTACAATTATTAACTTATATACTTATCATGTATTAATATTCACAAAAACAAATCTAAATTCTTTTTTTATTAGACGTGAGGTACACAATCACAATACCAGGAATAAAAACAAACTTGAAATCCCTCAACATTGGTTGACAAAGTTTGGATATTCTTACATGGTAAATTGTGTTAAATTTTTTAATAAGCTTCCCGATAATGCTCACACCACTCCACTTAAAGGCTTCAAAATTAAGTTGTATCAATGGCTTCTAGACAATCCATTCTTTACTATTAATGAGTTTATGGCCACCAACATGGATAATATATTTTAAGTTTTCAAATTAATGATAAGCATTAACTTTTGTTCGTTTGGATTAAGTCTACCAATTTGATTAATTTAATTTTTATGAAGCTGTTGTTTAGGTACTATGCTTGAGTTGCAATTTAAGTTTTAATTTAAATATATTTAGATATAGTTGATGTAATTGACTGTATATATTTATGTTGACCATGCCCATCTCATGTAAAAATGATCAGCGGCAATAAATTTCTCATGTCTTACGTCTTATAGCTATTGGCCATCCTTATCCTATCCCAATTAACTCAATTAATTACAATAAATTGCCCATTCTAAGACCTGACTATAAGTTATAGTACAAATGAACTTATTTTTATCTGCACATGATAATAACTAACTAATTACCGGATACAAGATTTGTTAATTTTTAAAATTATGTTTCAGGAAAGGAACCACCTCTCATAATGCTTGACGCTTTTAGAAAATTGATCGCTTGATGGAATAAGGAAAAAGTTTGTGGATCAAACATATGAAATAATCGAGAGGAAAGAGGGAATTTAACCACCTATGTTTATACGTCCTTAGTGGATTTTTGTGAATTTTGATAAATTAGGTACAGAAGGATCTAAGATGTCATTTCCTACTCGAAGAAAAAAAGCCAATTTTGGTCCATTTCCTTAACGTCCTACTTCCTTCTGTTAGCGACAAGCTCAATGCAGGTAAGAAACGTTAATGCTCTCCAAAAAAACAGGTTGATGGTAATAATAAAAGACCAATGTTGAGCTATTGCACACAAACAAACAAATCTACTTTATTTTAAACAAAGGTTCGATGAAATTTAGGTTTTTATGTAATACTGGTGTATTTTGAGTAAATTACAACTGCTTTGTTGGTGGTATGGTAATTTTATTACCTGAAAAACACATATTTGTTCCCAAAAATGTCATAAACACCTTAAACGGAATGGATACAGTTACTTCCAGGTCATTGATTGTACTGACTGAAGAATACACTAAAATATACATCACAATGGTACGTTCCTTATCTGATCTATAAAAAACCAACTTCTTAGAATATATGGAAATTGAAGTTTTGAAAATTGTTTCAAGCCTATCAAATTCAAAAAGCATTGATTTTTATTGGATATCCAACTATTTACTGAAACAGACAATAAAAATATAATTAAGGAACCACTTGCTTACATAATAAGTAGATGTTTAGAATCTGGCTATTTTTCAAATATGTTAAAACTGTCTAAAATTACACCAGTTTTTAAGAAAGGAGACAGAAATCTTCCACAAAATTATCGTCCTATATCCGTTATTCCAATTTTTTCAAAATTATTTGAAACTGTTATGTACAATCAACTTAGCAACTATTTTGAAATAAACAGACTATTTTCTGAGTCCCGATTTGGTTTTAGACCCGGGCATTCTACGATTTCTGCAGTAATGAAAATTGTCAGTAAAGCAGTCAGTAAAGCCTTTGAAAATAAAGAATCAGCCTTCCTATCCCTATTAGATTTAACTAAGGCATTTGATTGTGTACTGCCTATCAATATCCTTACTAAACTTAACTTTCATTAGAATTCATTTCCTACTACTGGAACGTTAGTTATTAATAAATAATAATAATGTTACCTTCTTCCGTTCCAAATGATTGTAGTTATTTACGACGCGTTTCGTCAGCACAGTGACATCATCAGGTATCCGCTATCGCTTCGTCTTGAGTATATTAACATAAAACAGTCATTGCACAATACACAAACACACATTTAATACATTTAAAGACCGGTCGTTGTTGTCGTCGCGGTGGCCACAACTCACGTACGCACATGACTAATTCTGGGCGACGACTGCAGGATGGATCGTTGTCTATGGTGTACTGTGCACCATGACGTCATTTCTCTTCTCCAGCTGTATCACGGTGTCAAACAATGCATTTCCTTGAGTATTAATTTTGTCATTCAGTACCTACGTTGTTTGGTTCACACTGTACTGCTTTGTAAATTTCGTAATACTCAAGTATGGACATCAAATGACTTTTCTTGCACTTGTGTAGTATTTGCAAGTTGTCTGAGATGGAACTGTAGTTATGTCCGCATTGTATGAGATGTTCAGCATAATTCGATTTTTGGGTGATTGTTTTCTTTGGGAGATGTTCTTTAAACCGGGTTTTGAATGATCTTCCTGTTTGTCCTATATAGTATTTTGTACATTCGTTGCAATTAAATTTGTAAATCCCACTGCTGTCGAATTTGTCATCAATGCTTTCCTTCCTGGGGTTAATGACATTTTCTAGTTTGTTGGAATTTCTGTAAGTAACTTAACTTTCATGGCGTTTCTGGCGACTCCTTGAAATTAATTGAATCATACTTAATGAACCGTAAGCAATATGTAAATATTATCGGTGCTCACTCATCATTTAATCATTTAATTTGTAATAATAAATGATCCTCCCAAAAATGTAGGTGTAAATTCTATTATCTATGCAGATGATTCCACGTTTTTTACTTGTAGTAAAAACCTTGACCTCTTGGAGGCCAGAATAACCTCAGCTCAAAACCAAGCACAAGAATGGTTCTCAGCTAACAAACTGCTGTGTAATGAGACTAAAACTCAGAATATTTTGCTCAGTCTTCCACAAAATCAAAACTATCAATCAAAATCAAACATCGATCTAAATCAATCTGTAAAACTGCTGGGAATTCACATAGACTCAAAGCTCACATGGAATGACCATGTTGTAAATTTGTGTAAAAAACTCTCAAGGGTCAATTGTTTGTTCTGGAAACTGAGCTCCATAATCTCTACAGACTATCTGAGGACTGCCTATTTCGGACTCTTTCAGTATCGTATTGCTTATGGTCTCATACTTTGGGGACACTCTGCAAATGTCTCAGATGCCCTAATTCTTAAAAAAATTTGTCACGACAGGCCTGGAGATCATAGTAGATGTCTTTTCAAACAATTGAAGATTCCTACAATTATTAACTTATATATTTATCATGTATTAATATTCACAAAAACAAATCTAAATTCTTTTTTCATTAGACGTGAGGTACACAATCACAATACCAGGAATAAAAACAAACTTGAAATCCCTCAACATTGGTTAACAAAGTTTGAAAATTCTTACATGGTAAATTGTGTTAAATTTTTTAATAAGCTTCCCGATAATGCTCACACCACTCCTCTTAAAGGCTTCAAATTAAGTTGTATTAATGGCTTCTAGACAATCCATTCTTTATTATTAATGAGTTTGTGGTTACCAACATGGATAATATATTTTAAGTTTTCAAATTAATGATAAGCATTAACTTTTGTTTGTTTGGATTAAGTCTACCAATTTGATTAATTTAATTTTTATAAAGCTGTTGTTTGGGTACTAGGCTTGAGTTGCAACTTAAGTTTTAATTTAAATATATTTTGATATAGTTGATGTAATTGACTGTATATATTTATGTTGACCATGCCCATCTCATGTAAAAATGATCAGCGGCAATAAATATCTTATGTCTTATGTGTTATGGCTATTGGCCATCCTTATCCTATCCCTATTAACTCAATTAATTACAATAAATTGCCCATTCTAAGACCTGACTATAAGTTAGAGTACAAACTAATTTTTATCTGCACATGATAATAACTAACTAATTACCGGATACAAGCTTTGTTAATTTCTAAAATTATGTTTCAGGAAAGGAACCACCTCTCATAATGCTTGACGCTTTTAGAAAATTGATCGCTTGATGGAATAAGGAAAAAGTTTGTGGATCCAACATATGAAATAATCGAGAGGAAAAAGGGAATTTTACCACCTAAAACCCCAGACATTGATGTTGCTAAACATGTGGCTGAAACCACTGTGGTAGAGCAGTTGGCACAATAAAACAATACAGTATTTAGGTTTAGGTTTGTTACTATTTCAGTTGCATAAATCGTTTCTATAAAATACTTGTGACATTATTTTTCGCCTTAATCAATTGTGTAACATTACTGAGTAAAAATGCCTATGATGTAGGGGAAATATCTAACCAGCGCAGCTGATCATCACGGCTGATTACAGACACAGACACTCCTGACACGACATGCGACCTGACCATTGTACCCTGACTCGTTGTCCGCCGCCCTCTTCTCCCCTCTAGACCATCTCTAGACACACTTTCAAAGCCGTAGAATTCCCGTCACTATTACAGTTAAATTATTTTTATTTAAACTTTTGTTCTTGTAACTCCATTAACATCATATTTTCACCTCATCATATCTTCTGTCATTTATTTATTTATTGCATTTGATTATTAATGTTTATGTTTTGGACGCAACTACAGTCGACGCACAGGCTCGCTGCCCATGTCGGCTTATTCCTTATAAACATGTACGCTTTTTTTTTAAACTTAGATGTAATGTAAAGGTTAATTTTATTTTATTCTTAAATTCACTTATGTTTTTTTCTTTAAATATTTGTGTACAAATTCTGTATATACTTTGTTGGACTAAAGAAATAATTCATTCATTCATTCATTCATTCATTCTTTTATATAGTAAGCTTGTAAGATTTTGTTGGTTACCAAAACAAAGTACTGGGTGATTAAAAAAGAAGTAAACTTTATACATAACTAATAGATACATACAGGGTTAGGTAAAAGTCTGGAACCCCCAGTTAACTTTTTAACGCGTAGGAAAACCAAACTTGGCACATATTTACAACATAAGAATTTGCACTTTTTCATCAAAATTACAACTTTGCCCCAGCCCCCAAAATGGGGTATTTTGATGGCAGCCCCAAATTTTCAAATGTAAACACCTATCATGTGACCCCTCATTTTAAGGGGTTTCTCTAGACAAATTAAATGGCGCAAACCAGAGGTCAATATCGCACCCCTCATCAAAATGGCAGTCATTTTGAAATATCCCTTATTAACTTTTTAACAGGTTATAGCAGGAAAACCAAACTCAGCATACCTTTATAAAAAACTAGCTGAACCCGGCAGACGTTGTCTTGCCTTTGACTATTTATAATCCCGCGGGCTTTGCCCCGTATAACTTCTTAATTTTCAAGATAATCTCGTTCGCATGGCTCAATCACGTCCTGGTTGAAGTTAGTTCGCTATGCTCACTCACCCTTTAGGTTGTAGCTCGTTCGCTACGCTCACTCACCTTTAGGTTGGAGCTTGTTCGCTGCGCTCACTTGCCTTCAGGTTAGCTCGTTCGCTACTATAGAATAATTAATTATTAAAACTCATTTTAAGTAAACTCAATCAAAACTATTTATTTACAAAACAAAACAATAATGTAAACAAACCAAATGGCAGATGATTCATAACTTTATAACTCAGCTGATAACTATAATCCTACATTTCTCCCCACCCAATTTAGGCCGAGTTTCCGAAACTATGTACATCATCATTTTCAGGTTCCATTTGCATTTTCCATTGGGGTGGATCAGTTGCACCTTCTCTTGCTCTCAGCTGGTCAGCGTGTTTTCTCTTTATTTCTCCCCCAACTGTGTATGATAGCTCTCCCGTCCTTTCTTGTACAGTTCCTGGTCTCCAGCCCTTCTTCGTTTCATTTTGAACCCACACTTCTTGTTTGACAGAAAACTCCTTTTGTTTGGATCTTAAGTCGTGGTAGTACTTCTGTCGCCACACTTGATTTTCTATTCTCTCTCTGCTATTACACCTCCACCTATCCAAAGCTGTTGGTATTCTTCTACCATAGAAAAGGACTGATGGTGGTTGTCCTGTGGTCTTTTGTGGGGTGTTCCGATAAGCAAGCAACACTTGTAAAAGTGCAAGTGATGAACTGAGACCTTCTTGTTTGCAAGCACTGTATCTACTCTTGAAGGTTCTGATAATCCTCTCTACTAAACCATTGGTTTTTGGATGATACGGCGCCGATGTGACATGACATATGTTATTGTTCTTACAAAAAGTCTTAAACTCATGGGACGTGAAGGGGGTGCCATTATCGGATACAATTTTTTTAGGAACACCGTACCTCGAAAACCAAGTTCTTAATCTATTTACAAGAGCAGCAGTTGTCGTACGGTCCATTACTTCGATCTCGACCCATTTTGAGTAAGCATCGATTCCTACTAACCAGAATCGGTTGTCGAATGGGCCTGCGAAGTCGAGATGAATTCGCTCCTAAGGATCACTTGGCACATTCCAAGGATATAGAGGTACTTCTGTGTCAAATGAGCGGTTACTCTGGCATGGGTGGCATCTACGGACATACAACTCAACATCCTTATTCAGATTAGGCCACCAAACATAATACCTTGATAGGGACCTCATAGCCTCTATTCCAGGATGTCCTTTGTGGAGTTCTTTCAATACATTTTCTCTCAAAATCTGTGGCACCACAATTCTTCCTAATCGCATGATTATACCGTTTTCTAATGTCAGCTCTTCTCTCTTATTCCAATATGGTTTCATAGATGATGGTAAGTTTTCTGTATCTTTTGGCCAACCATGTTCCAGGTAGTCTATAAGTTTCTTCATATTTGGGTCTTTCTTGTACTCCATTACAAGTTCTTGATTTGGATAAACTACATCAATTTTTTCCTGAACCAATGCTCGAATCTCTCTCTCATCTGGATCTAATACTTCTTGTGTCTTGAGTGAAAACCGAGACAAAAAATCAGCCAAACAATTATCCTGTCCCTTGATGTACTGGATCTCAAAATCATACTCCATTAAATACAAAGCCCAACGAACCAAACGGTTGTTTACTACTTTGGTAAGATCTCGATGCATTCCAAATATTCTTTCAAGTGGTTTGTGGTCCGTCCTCACCTTGAAATGTCTCCCACTGAGGTATTGTCTAAACTTCTTCACGGCAAAAACTAACGCCATCGCTTCCTTGTCAACTGTAGCATACCTTTTTTCTGCTTCTGTTAGTGTCCTCTAGGCGTACATGACTGGCCTTTCCGTTCCATCCGGCATCAAATGTAACAGCACTGCACCAACCCCTTGTTCACAAGCATCACATTCAACAATGATCGGCTTTGATATGTCGTGTGGAACTAATGTCTTCTCTAATGACAGGATATTCTTCAACTTGTCAAACGTATAGTTTGTTCAGTGTCGGTCCATTTCCATTTAGTCTTCGTACCAGTCAGCTTATGCAAGTTCGAAGCGATCGCATGAAGATTAGGTATGTACCTTTCGTAAAAATTTAGTGCTCCTAGAAAAGCTCGTAATTCTTTCACGTTTCTTGGCCGTGGTGCGTGTCTTATGGTTTCAACTTTGTCTTCGGAGGGATGAATACCATTTCCATCTATTGTATGACCTAAATACTTTACAGATTTCTGAAAGAACTTACATTTTGACAGTTTTGCTCTTATTCCACTTGATTCTAGCCGCCTCAAAACTTCTCTAAGAGTGGTTATATGGGTAGTCTTATCCTTACTAGAAATGATTGTATCATCAAGTAGAACTCCGACATTAAGTCCTTTTAGTAAACTTTCCATGTACCTTTGAAATTTTGCCGGACTCGAGGAAAGCCCAAAAGGCAACCTTTTAAAGTGAAAGTAGCCTACATGAGTTGCTATTGTAAGATACTTTTGTGACTCAGGGTGTACTTTCATTTGCAAGTATGCGTCTCGAAGATCTATGACTGAAAATATCTTTCCATCAGTTAATTTGGAAGTCAAGTCATCAAAGGTTGGCAAGAGGTGTCTTTCCGGAACGATGTTTGGATTCAAGGTTGTACGGAAATCGCCACAGATCCTGACTCTACCTCCACCCTTGTTTACTTGTCTACGTTCACTGTTGGGGTACTCCATTCTATCGGTGTTTCGGAAGGGTCCACTGCTTCCAAAACTCCTTCCTGTACTAATCGCTGTAATTCTCGCTCCACTGCCTCCCTTAAGGGGAATGGAACTCGTCGTGCCCCGTAAGATACAGGTTTTGTTCCACTTTTTAGATGTATAACTTCATTAGAGTCAGATATTGTTCCTAGCTCATCACGAAAGAGTTCGGAAAACTCCTGGGTTAATGCCTCAACTTCTTTTTGTAACTCTTTTCTATAACTTTCTTCATTCTTATCTGTCTCTTTACTATTTGTCTTTCCATTGTCAATACGCCTAACCCTTACTTCCCTAGGCAAATTAAGATTGAAAGCTACACTCCACGGCAACCCAAATAATGGAACATCATCTTCTAGTAATACAATAACTGGCAATCGCTTAGTACGATAACGTAAAGTAACGTCCACAAAAGCCTTACCCATGACTTTTAGTTTATTTTTACCATAGCCAGTGATGACATGAGACGTCTTTTTGAGAGATTCACCACTTGAATTGATCTTATCCCAAAGAGACAAACTTATAGCACTTACCCGAGCCCCAGAATCAAACTCCATTCTAACATTATACCCGTTCAATTCTACATCTATTGTAGCTCTGGGAACCTTACTCTTGACTGACCTAATTTGTGTTCCGCTAACATCAATATCAGAACTACACTCATCGTAAGTTTGATCACGATAATCACCTACTTTTCTCAAATTACCGTCTGTTCTCTTGAAAAAATTATTTTTACTTTTGCACATTCTTGCGAAGTGGCCTCTCTTTCAGGGCCGGACTTACCTATGGGCGAAGGGGGCGAACGCCCGGGGCCCCCGGGCCAAGGGGGGCCCCGACAGGGGCCCCCTTTGTACATTAGTTTTTATCATTAACTTCGAAAATTGATCAGACACTTAACAAATGGCCTTCTTTTGTAACAGCTTTATTTTTATTTTCGCTATCCTATGTTTAAGGTTATTGTTAGGTGCATTTTAAGGCATTACTAGGAATGAGATTCTTGACCCTAAGGGACTTTTTCTCAGAGCTGCACTGGGTCCCACGCTTAGGCCTGGTTTACATGAGCTGAGCATATGTGCTAGGCTGTGACGGACAAGTTTCAGTTTCAATGAAGCCGCTCGCCCGAACGTACGGCCGCGGCGAATGAGTTGAAGGGGGTCCCGCGCTTGGGGCAAAAATACAATAAATATGAAAACTCTTGTCCCAACGTAGAACGTAACTTGTAAAATTGTATTGTGTTAAATGGATATTCACTGGAGTTCAAATACTTTTAAAAATAAAAACATTGTTCCGTTTATGTTTTATTAAATGTTATTCTTTTCTTTTACCTCTAAGTATATACCAATCAGGATTTTAAGGGGTAGAAGTATATTATCCGTTCAATTGAAAGGTTTTGTAAAATAGTAATTAATTAAGTTATGCGTCCAAATTTTGATCTCCAATTTAGTCTTTGGAGTCAAAATCATATACTGTAGCACCAGTAAGATTTTTTAAATCTATATAGACACTTTAAAACAACTAGAGTCGTCTGATGTTAACAAAAAATTACATTTATTGGGATTGGGCGAGCGTTGTCGTATGAAATCGTAAATAAGCGAATAAGCAGAAGCAGCTGCAACAATAAATGATAATGAGCTGATAAGGGATCCTGTCTAGTCTAGTCCTGTCTCTCACGCACGCGCATACACACACATAAAATGCCTTATCGCCTATCCAAAACAATTTAAATCACTTTACTCCCATAGTTTGTCCTTTGAGACTAGTTAGTGGTCATGTCAAGTTGGTTGAAATTGTCTTACTTTTGTGTTATTTTATTGTAATTCTGCAAACTAACAGTACAAAAACAAAGCTGAAGTGAGTAATGTTGTATTCAATGCTATGTTTGTGTTGTATTAATCAATATTGGATCCATTTAAACATCTTTCAGTTACTCATATAAATACTTAGCTTGTGAGTGTTTATTAGACATTGCAAGATTTTGCTCCTCAATAAAAAAAACTTAAACTTGAAAGTCCCCAATGTTACTTTTCATGCTAGGACTTTAACATATAAAAACGAGAATGCCATAGGTACCAAAACCATTATGAAAATAAAATAATCACACCTATATTGTAGTAATATTGAAAAACCATACAAATCGACGGCAATAATCGATAATTTAAATACGTAATAAACAAAAATATATCAATACTTCTTATCCAAATATATTATGGTAGCCTACCATGATACCATACCAAATATGCCGTCACTGGTACTATAAAGCAATACATTTTTATTTTTGTGTATAAAATTAAAATATGCTGTATATAAAAATATGTTAAAATAGTTATATTTTAAGAATTTTTTTATATAGAACTTATTGCTTATTTGGCCTTAAATTGCTCTATTTGAAGCCTAAATTTAGAAAATTTTCCCGGGGGAGGACCCCCTAATCCCACTGGAGGACCCCCCCCCCCCCGAACTGAAATCCTAGGGCCCCATTGGAAAATTTGCCCAGGGCCCCTGAAGTCGTAAGTCCGGCCCTGCTCTCTTTGAACATTTCTTGCACACAGCAGAAACAGCAGGACACCTATCTTCACTAGGGTCATGTGTGAACCCACATCTATAACACCTATTGAAACCAGTAGATTTCTGTACCTCTGGTTTCCTCTTTTCCTTACTGTCACTTACTTTGAAAATCTCATTTTTATACGAATGTTTGGAAACTTCTTCTCTTGCGCGTTCCATAGATTGAGCTAACTCTAGTACTACTGTTGACTTAACACGCTCACCTCGGTTATTAACTCCCTCGGGCCATCTTTGTCTGACTTCAACTTCAAATTCTGGACAGTTGCTTCCTACTGCAAACCTATCTCGTACTCTTTCATCTAAGCTATCTCCATATTTACAACTTCTAGCTAAAGACTTCAATCTGTTATAAAACAAAATAAATGTCTCACCATCTTTTCTTATTGCTCTTTCAAACTCAAACCTTGTTGCAAAAAGGGTCCTTGTACAACTCGTCAGGTATAGCATGACCGGTGGGGTGCGTTAGAGGGAGGGCAGTAGGCGCGAGAGTGGGGCCGCCGCCCGCGGGAGGGGAAGGGATGCCGCGCTACTATCTTCGCTAAATGCTTACGGCACGGCCAGACGCAATACGGTTTGCCATACACCGGCCGCGGCCCCGTCGTACACCGCTCGTTGGCGCCGCACTGCCTGGATCTCTGTGCTCGCTGGTCTGGGGACACTCCATACGTGTCGCTTATGTTAATTATGTACAATGCAGCTTTTTAAATCAGTAATTTTGCTGTAAAAAGTAATTTGGAGTGTATTAAGTTCTAAGATAAAA
Source organism: Macrosteles quadrilineatus (assembly GCF_028750875.1). Lineage (NCBI taxonomy): Eukaryota > Metazoa > Arthropoda > Insecta > Hemiptera > Cicadellidae > Macrosteles > Macrosteles quadrilineatus. Next base: position 132,440,072 of record NW_026542595.1, on the reverse strand, counting down.
TGTTGTTAGTAATATTTTAGTTTAGATAGATTACACTCAATTTCATACTTTGTAGCAATATAGCGGGTTAAATAAATACATTAAATAACTTAAAGCATAAGTAAATTCTTTACTTTATTTCTAAAAATACAACATATATATGACTTACTCCGTTAGTAGCGGTCGAACGGAACTATTCCTGCCAAATCGACATCATCACTTCCGCTGTCTGTATCACTTGATTCAACGGTGGGCTGCACATCTCCATCACTGTCACCAACGTCATCCCACTCGTCCCTGTCGGAGTCCTCGCCTAATCTTACAATTATTTCTTTCGTCACTTCATCGATATGGGGTTCTAATTCCATGTAGGCTTCTTCAATTTTTTTAGTGTGTTCACATCTCCTTTTCCAATCATCTTTTGTGATGGATTCACATGTGTCCTTAACGAGCTGTTCAACTGAATCCATATTAAAATTAACGTTTTTCTTAGCAACTCTTTCTTTGAGCAAGCTCCATATCAACTCTATGGGATTCAGATCCGGATGATACGGCGGCAGACGCAAGACTGCATGCCCATTGTTTGTAAAAAGTTCATCGATTTTGTAAACTTTAAAACTAGGCTTGTAACTTTTAATAATAGAGTACAAATCTGGTTTGAACATTGCGCTTGAATGAGCAATATTCCGCTCAGAAAGCCACTTGATCATTTCGGCCTTTCGACTTGACGTGATTGGTGCTGGATCGTGTTGCTTGTTATGATACGGTGCGTTGTCAATCACAACCGAGTTTATGATTGACAACGATTGTCCGAGTTTATCCCTGCCAAACAAACAAACAAACAAACAAATATATATACAAACATCCACTTTCATACTTATAGAAGACAATTCTCCTTTTGGTCAGTATTAAAATATGAAATTTTTAAAGTTAACTGGGGGTGACCAGACTTTATCTTGCCTGCTCATCTTAAATAATTAAAATGGCTGCCATTTTGATTAGGGGTGTGTTATTGACCTCTGGTTTGCTTCATTCAATTTCTCTTGATAAACCCTTTAAAATGAGGGGTCACATGATAGGTGCTTACATTTGAAAATTTAGGGCTGCCCCCAAAATATCCCATTTGAGGGGCTGGTGCAAAATTGTAACTTTGATAAAAAATTGCAATTTCTTATGTTGTAAATAAGTGCCGAGTTTGGTTTTCCTACTGCAACACGTTAAAAAGTTAACTGGGGGGTTCCAGACTTTTGCCTAACCCTGTAGATTATATTAGTGTAGTTGTTACTTCTGGCCAGTAAAATACTTCAAGTTTTGTTAAAAATATCTGATTGTCATCAGCAATTCAATGAATGCTAAGTTTGGTGTTTCGGAAGAAAATGGCCCCTACATTGTTAGCAAAATCTTTTTGTGTGCTTTGGTTTGAGGAAAACTCAATTAGCACCTGTTGTTCAATGTTATTCAGTAGGCCTACACAATACACATTATAGTAGAGATCGTCGAAGTCGATCTACAACTGGCATAGAGGGCTTGCAAGTAATATTGACATACATAATAGTTAATTTTCAAAAACTTATCTTAGATTTGACCCATAGTTAAGATTAACTGTTTATTAAACGATAACATGGGAATAATTATTGTGAAAGTGGGTGTTACTTTTCTAAAAACATAAAATAACTTTTGTTTTGGATAGCAATACAAACTTGGAAATATTGTAAAAAACGTTTTCCAATTTAGTTTTGGTTCAATATAATGTGAAAGAGAATGAAGCAACATTGACTTTGAACTTTTGCTTAATCTAGTCGGTATAAACAATGTGACTTGACTATTACAAAACTATTTAATAGGAAAAGGGACAAACCTTTTCTTAGCGAGTAGGAAGATTTTTTAAGAACTAAAAAAATTCAAAAGAGACTGTTTTTCAAGATGGTTTTGAGATTTTGGTTTCGCAAGGACTGGGGAGCAAAATATTGGTCTAAGAAACTAAAACCGTTACTAAAGCCATTATATCATCCTGTTCAATTTGTGTTGCTGTATTACCGATCCTACTACAAAACATGCAGAAAAGACCTGACCTGTAAAAGAGCTATGAAGTGCATTCAGAAACGACACATCCAGAAGTTCAACTTCCCAGACATCGCTTACAAGTAATTTGAATTACATTTTTATTTATATTGGTAAAGTGATATTTGGTAGCATTTTATGGGTAAGAAAGAAGTTTAGTATGGTTACAGTCTTTTAGTAGTAGAACTATGATGGTTTACTATTGTTAAACTTTTTTCCCACTGACAGCCCATTATGTGTTTGGAATTGGTATTGATGACTTAAGAACACCAACCGTGGGTTTTAATTATGACACTACATGCAAAGGCCCAGAAATATTATGTTTTAGTAGATATATTGGGAGAATGTTTCATCCTGATTAATAAAAAACAACTTCATGACATTTCAGCATCTGGAATCTTATCTGATCCTCAAGTAAAATAGTACTCTAAACATAACAACAAGATTAGTATTGAAAAAAGGAACACTTCTTAAAGGGAAAGATGTTTAAATATGTTTATAATTTTTACAATAGGTTGGCTTTTCAGTTCGATGGGTTAAACAATTTGATTTATAAGTGACAGGTGTGTTACAGCAGGGAACTAACCCATGACTCGTGTTTACAAAGCTGACAAAGTGGCCATAAGTGGATTACAGCACAGAAAGTTGCTAATTGACATCTACTTACTTTTGCCGCACAGTTTTTTTCCACACACCAGTATTCCAATCACACAACACAAAACAGTGTGCTTTTATTAGCATGCAATACATGTACGCTTGAAAATAAGTTGGCAACACTTAAAGATAATTAGAACTACGATCAGCTGGTGCAGCGTTTCCCATTTTCGTTCAATGTTTAACCGAACCTAAAAACGTGTTGTACACTGTAAAGAAATTTGTTTATGATTTATAATAACTGTAGGAAAAATGTAATGTCTAAAGCGAGTGTAAACTGCCTTTGCTGTAGGCTACTCAAAAAAATTTCCAGACTCACCTACCGCTGGTGCGTAAACATTTCTCTTGTGTGCAGCAAAGTACCACTTTGCCCACTAGTTAAACAAATAACAGTTTTCTTATAAGGCTGGCTACACCATTAACATTTGGATGAAGTACGTGTCTACTTGACAGTAGTTTATAGTCAAAGAGTTGATGTACCCTATTGCAATTTATGAGCTAAACTGTGTGATTAGGTTCATGGTTTTGTTTAGCAAGGAGGAAATAACATTTCAGTTTTTGTATCGGAGGTGATGGAGTCGTATACGAGGGCAGAGGATGGGTGACTTTGCCTCAATATATGGATCTGAGCTACAAGGAATACAATGGGAACAGCATTGACATCGCATACATCGGCGACTTTAGAGGTTAGTTAAGAGTCAGTCACTAAGATTTGATCACGGTCTACTCTGGGTGGTAATTCGATAAATAAAAACTTTTGAGGATTTAAAACTAAAGCTCATGTAGAGAATTTATTGACACTAGCTGTTACCCACGGGCTTCAACCCGTTTGACTTCATAAGTATTAATAGAACTATTGATTGGTTAAGCTGAAATAAACAAAACAGATCACAGCATTACAAACAAATAATCTCACCAGATTTTAGTAAGGTAATAAATTGAAAGAATAACATACAAATAAGAACAGCGGAGGTATTTTTAACATTAAGTATATGGAAAGTTCCCTTTGGAAAGCAATTAAAACCTTAAAGGACAATTTATGAAAAATGGATAATTTTGAGCAAGGTTTCTTGTCATGACGAACATTTTAAGTATATGGTTTATGGGGTTGTGACTTGTAGTTTTCTCAAAAGTTCATGGGCACTTTTGGCTTTATATATAGATTTTTAAGTTTTCCCTTGTATTTTGATGCACTCGGTATTTCCACATACAAGCTTTACATCATGTAAACCTATTTTTAAAGAATTAGGGATAATGACTGTTCCGAGTTTAACCATTTTTAAAACACTTTTGATGGTGGAGGGAAATTTTTAAAAATTGTCTAGTGAAAATGTCAAGCATAAGTACGATACTAGGTTTAAATATAATTTTCAATATCCGCGGCACCGTCTTTCATTAGTAGAAAAAACTCCGACATACATGGGCAAAAAGTTTTTTAATAAATTGTCTCAAGAGCTCAAAAACAGAATACAGTCTAAGCATTTCAAGAGCAGCCTTACTAATTTTCTTTTAAGGAAAACATATTATAGTATAGATGAGTTTTTATGTGATCAAGATGTGTAATTATTTGTTATTTTAAATGCAATGTTTAAGTTTATCTATTTTGTCTACAACAATTATTTCTATTTTCATAGCGTTAGTTTATTTTATTCTTTTATAACTCCTTAGTTTTAAGGTATTTGTATACTGTATTGACAATGTCACCTGTTTTATAGCATTGCTATATTTTGTAAACGTTATGTGACAATAAAGATTTATTTATTTATTTATTTAAGCCGATGACAGGCCAATTTTGAGCATATGCAGTAATTCAAAGTTTTGTCAGCAGAACTATCCTTAATTTGAAGGAATGGAAGTGAATTTAGATTTATTCCTGCCGTAACTGGAAACTATACATCCCGTTAGGTACAGTAGCTTTGGTTTTTAGTTTGAGCAGTAATTTAATAATCTGATTTACAGTATTTGCTCATTGGAAAAGCCGCAAAACCCAGGTGTTGTACAGGCTGTCATTCCCTGTAACTTATTCGCCAAACATTAAAGTCTTGGATGAAATCTTGGAACTTATTTGTTCAATGAGTGGCTAGTATCTTTAATACTTTACTTTCAATACTTTAATCTGAAATGGTGACCATTAAATACAGATATGAAACACCAACATTTTAAAATTATCTTGTTCCTAGACAATATTGCTTGGTAAAAAAAACCAAACATGACGTCAAAGTTGGAGATGTTTGACCAAGGCATCATTCATAGTTAAATGAACACTTTAATTTGAATCGTTTTTTTTTCACAATAAATCAAACCTAATGACAATTCAAAATTCTTGATAAAACAAAAAGTACTCTCTTATTTACATTGTTATTCCAGAAGGTGCTCCTGACTATATGAACATGGCTGTTCATGAACTGATTGAATTTGGAGTGGAGTTCGGTTACATCAGTCCAGATTATGAAGTTAAGGAACTGACCAAGCTGGTCAAGAATTAAGAATTTTATCACAAGAAACTAAGTGATTAAGGAGTCTAGCTAGACATTATTTTTCTGTAGCATTGTACAATTTAAATGTATAGATAATGTTTCTTACATCAAAGGAATAAGGTTAATAATTTGTTGTATTTAAAATAAAAGCAGCACATAGTTTATATTTTTTTATGTATCAAATACATATCACCCAAACTATAAATCCAACATGTGGACTCGCTGGTTCGATCCTGAGAAAGTCAGAGCTTGATCCAGACGGCTGTTGGGCTCTTCATAAAATGGTCCTGACCCTTTATATGTGATGCGCTATGGGCCCGAGAGATAACTATGCGCCCCACTCACCTACATTGTGGGGGAATGTTTCTCTTCCTTGAGCCCCCAACAAACCTAAAACCTCAGCGACCTTGGGCCCAGGCCCACCTGGCCCATTTATAAAGCCCTGTTCATATTGAGGTTGAAATAATCAGCATTGTCAATGCAATGATATTAATGACGATAGGCCAGAGAGGCCAATTGCTGGTGTGGGTTTACTTACAGCACAGAGAAGTATGGTACAGAGGAAACATACTTATGTGACGACCGTGTACTTTAAGCTCCAGTGTGTTGTGGTAGAAATATATTTCTAAAAACAATTAAGCAAGATGTCGAGTGTCGGGCTCTGTGTGGAAATTCCTATCCACAGGGCCACAGGGTGTTCCTTCACTGCGAGTGTTGTTCTGTAGTACATGATGGTGCAGGGGGTGGTGTTGGACTGTGCCCTAGACATCAGCAACTAGTGATAGACACCCCTGAAGTGCACCATTGAATGTTTCCGCTACCTTACTACTCTTTGCTTCTAATAACTATATGATCATAGGTTGATCGTACTTGTATATTAACAGGACAAGAAAATACAGTTTATTTGACGAAACCTTCAAGCAAACCACTAGATTTGAACTATTTTAAACTAGTTTTGAAACCAATAATTTAATAGCAGTCATCATCCTAGTTTCAGAGGTATAAAGGAGTATTGACAATATAAACTGTAACGCTACATGGAGTTAGCTTACAGCTAATAGAAATAAAGCAAAAGCACTGCGAACACTAAACTTGTACTCTTTAGCTGTATCATTTACTATACACAGAATAGACTTCCCATTGTATCAAACTAAATTGTAACATAATGATACATTCAAAGTGATAATTGATAAGGGAGCCAGCCATAAATAATGATAAACAAAGTTAAAAATATTGACAACTATTGAGTTGCAAGTTCCAAAAGTAGCTTCTTACAAGTAAACAAGTAAAGTATAAATATGTCAGAGGTAAAAAATAAAAAGTCCAAGAAAGAAGAGGGTGAATTACTTTCAACACAAGGTCCCAGTAAGTATTTTTTAAATATTTAAATGATTAAAAGTCATATTCAAACTAACACGTTTTCTTTAATTAGCCATGATTACTATTCAAACTATTTTCATAATATTTACCTGTTAACTGCAAAAATTATACCTTAAAATCAAACCTTAAAAAAAATTGTTGGTTAATTTGTTTGTTATTATAGTTTTACTTTGTTATTTTGGTCCTCAGAGAAATAGTAAGTTAAGGGTGAGGGACCCTCTAATTAATAAAGTGAACTATTCCTTAAAGGGATAGCAAATAATTTTCTGATGAGTATGTAGTCATGGTTTTTACCTTGAAATCTGGATGACTGCTTTCGACCCAGATACCATTTGTTGTATATTTTTTATGTGATAAACTCTATACCATTTTAAGCCAGCAGAAATTGTTTTCCCCCTCTTTGTGTTTTGTGAGAGAGTTTAATTGCAACCAGACCACAAAAAATTTGAAAGACAACTATACTCTGCATGTATACACTAACTTTATATCTGACTCTTGCTAATGTAAAGTATGCCAAAAATTAAGTACACATTCTTAATGCTACTAATAATTTTTCACTCAAATTATAGTTTGGTTCTCTAGCACCTGAGGACAAAACAGAAGAGAAGCCTCTGGTGATAGTGTCGCGCAAAGAGTGGGGAGCAGCGCCTCCTAACTTCCCGGGACTTCAGCCACTCAAACGCCCTGCCATGACGGTCATGCTGCGGTACTTCACTGGCAGGGATGTTTGTCACACTGCAGAAGAGTGTATTCCGGTCATGCGAGATATTCAACGCAGAGACCAGGACAATAATCTTGTAGACATCTCTCACAAGTAGGTGTTCCTTATTTTGCTAGAGGTTAACTTATATTTTTGGTATCTATGAAGGATCCATACTCTTTAAGCTGCGTTTGCATAAAAACAGTAGGGGGGAATTTTAAATGTCCCAGGTGCACACTAGAGGTATAACCTGCTCTGTAACCTGCATATACCTACTGTAAACACGGCTTTAGAGCCAATAGACTAAATTGATTTGGTACTGTAGAAGGTGCTTTATACATTTTAATTTTTTGACAATGTGACTTAAGAAGATTCTGGTTTTTAAATGATTTGGTGATTCCCAATGGCAAATGGTCTGGAGTATCCAATTATTTTACCTCTTTTACCCCGTAAGTTTACCTACTGTAACAATACCCAAAATAGCTAAACTACTCTACAGTTAATAAGATATTCAATCTCAATTGCTAACACTTAACATTATAACACATTATCTTTTTGGTTCACTTTAGTGTCCTATCATTAACTTCTTTAAAAAGTAAACCAATTCAATTTCTTTTTGTTTCATCATTATTTATATTCAAAATCCTCTCCTTGAAACATTGAAGAAATAAGGGAGAAGCTAGGTCTAAATATCAAAACGTAAATATATCTGCCTAGGGAGTGGCCAATGGTTAAAGGCCCAGGCCAGTCCCACATAGAAGAAGAGTCAGGACTCAGAGATATGTTTCATCATACAGACTATGGTGATGACCATGGAAGATTTACTCATTTACGATATTTACTTTGTCTTGACGATAGGCTTCTCGTTCAAAGTAGAATGTCAAATCTTGATTTCTGGGAGATTATTGCTTCGTAGAATTAACAAAGATAGAGGCGATGTTTCATATTTGTTTCAACATACCATCTTTGCGGCCAACTCCAACTCAACAACACGATCATCTCCTGAAGGCCATGTTTGAAAATATTGATCAAGATCAAAAGATAAAATCACAAAACAGCCTTTAAATTACCACCTAACTGACTTTGAGCAATAACCAGTCTTCCTGTATTTCAATCCATTAGCTAGTCACTGACTTAAACATCAGTTTCCTGGTAGGTCCAGACGGAACAGTGTTTGAAGGAAGAGGATGGACTGTGAGTGAAAGCCCAGACTTGGACATGTTGAGAATAGGAAAACAGCTCAGACAGCCACAGACAGTTCAACAGTACATCATCAACCTTGCGTACATCGGCAACTGGGAGGGTGGTGAGTAACAAACAATGTCTGTTAAAGTTTATTTGTGTTTTTGTTGGTATTTTTTATGTCTTTTTGTTAGAAAGCAGTGTAAGCCCTGGTCTTGATGCTACAGTAGACTCCTCTTATCCGGAATCCTCAGGACCGAAGCGAGTCCGGATAGCGGGTTTTCCGATTAAACTGGCATCCCCTAAAAACATTCTGACTTTAATGCACAATAGTGTAGGGGAAGAGATGATTATATTTTTGAATGCACATGGCTTTATGGCCTGTCCAATCACAAAAAGTGGAATTATTAATTATTTTTCAACCCAATATTTTATGAGAGCATTGTGTTTTGACAAAAGATCACTGGTCTCAAATATTTTCCACGAGAAAAGTTGTTTTAGTACTGTCCACTTCCTCCCATTCCAGTCTGGTTATACCAAAACTTATGTGCTGATAAAAATTGTCTGCTTGAAGAGATTCACTTCTGCCGAGTGTAGTTTGGTTAAACCGATGTCTGTTTAAGAGGTGTCCAGATAAGAGAGAGTCTACAGTATGGAAAGTCAATTCTTTTGTTAAATAGCACCATAATGAGAAATATCAACTTGGTCCAGAATCAATCTCATAAGGAATCAAATAGTGACCTTCAGGTTTGAAGGCAAGCATCACTATGACCTCTTGGATACCCAGCAAATTTGGTTTTTTGATTGTAGTATCAAATTACATGAGAATGCTTTTATTTTTGAACACTTATCAGTACAATATATTTTTCAAAGTCACTCGTATACAATTTACTAAAGCTTAATAATTAATTAATGACTTAAAACTTAATTTAATTAATTCAAGATAAGAGGGAGCTGGAAAGCTATAACTTTGTATTGGTTTGCCTATAGACTAATGTGCGTCTTAGAAAGGCTGGCCTGGATGGATCACAGAGTACTGCGGCGGTGTTCTGTGATCTATCCAAGGCGTTTGATTGTGTAGATTATGACGTTTTAATGAGCAAACTTCGACATTATTCATTTTCTGGCATGGCTTTGTCTTGGATTGATTCTTATTTAACTAACAGGAAACAAAGAACATCAATTATAAAAAATGGCAAAAAGTTTATCTCGAATTGGCAAGAAGTTAAATGTGGTGTCCCACAAGGTTCGATATTGGGTCCTTTACTATTTTTAATTTTTGTGAATGATGTACCTCAAAATGTATCTCCTAGCCTCATATTATATGCAGATGACACTACAGCCATAGTTAAAGCAAAAGATATACCCAATCTAAAATTAGAACTCAACCGCTCACTCATAGATTTGTTCAGTTGGTTTACAGTAAAGGGCTTCAACTTAATAGTTCTAAAACACAGGTTATATTATTTCAAACAATCCAAAATAGAGAGAATCAAAATTTTGAATTACACTACCAAGGCGATACTTTACCTTTTGTTGAACATACAAAGTTCTTAGGCTTAATTATTGATAAAAATTTAACCTGGAAACCACACATAGACATGATACTAAAGAGGCTGAATTCAGCCTGTTCTCAAATGTATGTTTTAAGGAATATAATTGATCTGAAAACTAAACTTACTGTATATTATGCAATGTTTTATTCCATCATGCAGTATGGAATTGAACTATGGGGCTCAACTTCATATGCCGACACAGTTTTTAAAAAACAAAAGAAGTATTTAAGAATCCTATCTTTTGCACCAAAAAGAGCATCATTTAAACCTATTTTTAAAAAATACGACATATTAACAATGCCTTCTCTATATATATTTAAAATGATGGTTTCTTTAAAAAGTAACTACCAATCATATGACAACAATCAATTCATCCATCAATATCCTACTCGTTTTAAAAATAATTTGAAATATCCAAGACATTGCCTCTGTCTGTATGAAAGATCACCATTTTATATGAGTCTCAGGCTTTACAACAGTCTACCTACCAAATTCAGACAAATTACCAGTATTTCAAAATTCAAAAGCGAGTTTAGAATGCATCTCTTACAAAAACAGTTTGAATCTGTTTCTGAATATTTGAATAACAGTTAAACATTTTTCTATTACATTTATTTAATTTATAGGAATGATAGATCAGGCCCATAATTATAATATCCCTCTCTATAACGTGCAAGAAGCATTTCATGTAACAATTGGGGAAACAACGTTTTTAGGGTATTTCGAGCCTGCGGAGTACGAATCTGCCTGTTGCCAACGCGAAATTTGAACCGGAAGTGCGGTATCCAAGATGGCGGCCAAAACTCTTTTTGCCCCATATCTCCCTTGTTAGTTGGCCTAAAATAATGGTTTAAACGTGTATATAGGGGGTTTTCAGATGCCAAACACATTACAACACTCAAAATTGACTTAAATTAAGTTTTGTGGGCATATCTTCCAAAATGTCGCCCAAGATGGCCACCAAAAACTCTAATTTCCGCATATCTCCCTTGTTTTTGGCTGAAAATAATTATTTAGACGTCTGCATAGGGGTTTTCTCGGATGCCAAACACATTGCAACACCCAAAATTTACTTACATTAAGTTTTAGGGGCATATATTCCAAGATGGCACCCAAAATGGCCGCCAAAAACTCTTATTTCCGTATATATATATATCCCTTGTTTGTTTGTTTAAATTAATTATTTAAACGTCTAAAAAGGTATTTTCTCGGATGTTAATCCCATTGCAACACTCATTATTTACTTCCTTTGAGTTCAGATGACATATATTTCTAAGATGGCAATAAAAACTTTATTGTGCTTACGTGAGCTCCGTGCGTATTATTGTATTTAGTGTTTAAAACCAGTCAGATATCTATTAGTGGATGAATATGTGCTACTATTTTTGAAATACCAATTGAAATTTAGCAATGTTAAAGTAGAAGGCAAATTGTTTAATGTAGGCTACTCTGGTGGCACCGTAGATAACGCGTAGTACAACAGAACCTGTAATTAAGGATTTTTTAGAATTAAGTGTGTATGATGTTGACGAATTTATCACTTATTAAAGGTGTCCAGTTATGTAAATAGATATTTATTGTAAAATATGACGATACCATACGTATTTTTTTTATGTTTTACAGCAATAATTAATTTGATTTGATCTGAACGTGTAGTCCAACAGAACCTGTAAAAATTATTTTTTAGACCATCCCTAAAATCCGCAAGAGGTGGTGCATGTAAATTAAATTAAACAAAGGTACTTTATAACACATTAATAAATAATAATAAACAATTTGGTTATAATATTAACAATGATACTGTACTGTTATATTGCATTGATCTTGTGGTACCACCCATCAATGGAGGTTTGTTTACCATGGGTCTCAATGGATAAAATATATTTTTAAAGGGTTTTTTATGGCAGCATGTTGGCCAAGCGTATATAAAAGTTAGTTTATGAAGAGTAAGTAAACAATTGTATACATGTGTACAAAATAATTGTTAATAAGGTAAAATCTTTTGTTTTCCAACCGTCTATAAAAGTTTGTTTGTGAAGAGAAAGTAAAAATGTATATGCATTTCTACAAAATAATTATTTAAGGTAAGTACAAATTGTATGTAATCCTTAATTTATTTAAACTTAGCAATAGAGAGTTTTTGAACAAATCGTAAAATAATCACGGTAAACGCTATTTGTTATGTTTTCTCGTTTGTTAAATGTGAAAATAACGTATTGCGTCCTATTGCTAAGTTTGAATAAACTAAGGATTTAATACAAATTGTACTTACCTTAAATAATTATTTCGTAGAAATGCATATAAATGTTTACTTTCTCTTCACAAACAAACTTTTATAGACGGTTGGAAAACAAAAGATTTTACTTTATTGAAAATTATTTTGTACACATGTATACAATTGTTTACTTTCTCTTCATAAACTAACTTTTATAGACGCTTGGCCAACATGCTGCCATAAAAAAAAAACCTTTTAAAAATCTATTTTATCCATTGAGACCCATGGTAAACAAACCTCCATTGATGGGTGGTACCACAAGATCAATGCAATATAACAGTACAGTATCATTGATAATATTATAACCAAATTGTTTATTATCTATATAATTAATACGCTACATAAAACTTTGTCGGTTGAACTCCTCCGCCATTTCTTAACCGATTTTATCCATTGACGTCTCACTGGAAAGAGCGTGTCGCGTAGATTTGCAAACTGGCCTTACATTTTTGAAAAAGTCCTTTGGGCTCTGCCCCAGTGGCTTTGAAAGTTCCCATGTTATCCTTATGAGGAACATAATTGTTTACATTTTGATCAGCTGTATAATTTAATTGCTGTTATTTATTTTTCAATTCAATGAAACGCATTGAGTACATTTGTTTACTATTTGAGTTTGTGTAAACATAACCCCCAAGACGGATCGTGTTAGTATGGTTTTATCTTAAATTTGTGTATTTATGGTTGTTTTGTGTCGCTATGACGGATCGGGTTAGCATGATTCTAACTTAAATTTGTGCATTTATAGTGTTTTTGTGTACCTATAATTTGTTTATTTGTTGTTGTTTTTTTCTTTTAAATGCCTCCGACGCGACGACAACGAAACATAGACATGAGGCGTAATCGTGATAACGACCACAGCTACAGATCAGTGGCGCGTATTAGGCTTAACTCATCACAGTCGGCACCTGACCCTGGACACACTCAACTATTAGGTTACAAATGCGCCCTAACACTACCCCAAAACGACTTTTTGTTCTCAATTGGCCCTCTATCAATGACCTGTGTTGCCTGTACAGCGAGGCATTTAGAGAAGGAGAAAACCGGCCGGAATGCTTTAGGTTTATCAATAACGAAGATAAACATGGTCTGAGTTACACACCGGTAATCTTTGAGTTGACTCTTTTAAACTCATTGTAAATATGACTGTTATTCGTTTTGAAATAACTCCTGTAATACATTGCAATTGCTCGAATTCGAGCAACATGTACGCTAGTTATTTATTAATGTGTTATAAAGTACCTTTGTTTAATTTAATTTACATGCACCACCTCTTGCGGATTTTAGGGATGGTCTAAAAAATAATTTTTACAGGTTCTGTTGGACTACACGAAAAATACGTATGGTATCGTCATATTTTACAATAAATATCTATTTACATAACTGGACACCTTTAATAAGTGATAAATTCGTCAACATCATACACACTTAATTCTAAAAATTCCTTAATTACAGGTTCTGTTGTACTATGCGTTATCTACGGTGCCACCAGAGTAGCCTACATTAAACAATTTGCCTTCTACTTTAACATTGCTAAATTTCAATTGGTATTTCAAAAATAGTAGCACATATTCAGCCACTAATAGATATCTGACTGGTTTTAAACACTAAATACAATAATACGCACGGAGCTCACGTAAGCACAATAAAGTTTTTATTGCCATCTTAGAAACATATGTCATCTAAACTCAAAGGAAGTAAATAATGAGTGTTGCAATGTGATTAACATCCGAGAAAATACCTTTTTAGACGTTTAAATAATTAATTTAAACAAACAAACAAGGGATATATATATATACGGAAATAAGAGTTTTTGGCGGCCATTTTGGGTGCCATCTTGGAATATATGCCCCTAAAACTTAATGTAAGTAAATTTTGGGTGTTGCAATGTGTTTGGCATCCGAGAAAACCCCTATGCAGACGTCTAAATAATTATTTTCAGCCAAAAAACAAGGGAGATATGAGGAAATTAGAGTTTTTGGTGGCCATCTTGGGCGCCATTTTGGAAGATATGCCCTCAAAACTTAATTTAAGTCAATTTTGAGTGTTGTAATGTGTTTGGCATCTGAAAAACCCCTATATACACGTTTAAACCATTATTTTAGGCCAACTAACAAGGGAGATATGGGGCAAAAAGAGTTTTGGCCGCCATCTTGGATACCGCACTTCCGGTTCAAATTTCGCGTTGGCAACAGTCAGATTCGTACTCAGCAGGGTCGAAATACCCTAAAAACGTTGTTTCCCCAATTGTTACATGAAATGCTTCTTGCATTGCCTTTTTTTGAAAACGGGCCTAGTCTATGAATTGTAAATCTAGTTTTAATAATGGACAATGTCACCTGTTTCATCAGCATTGCTGAAAAACTTGAAATGTATTGTGACAATAAAGGAATATTTCATTTCATTTCATTTCATTTCCTCTTTTATTGATTTGATTCTTGCATCTCGAAAGGCAAATTTGACATAACTTTCAAAACTACTGTTTAATGTTTAGTTAGATTTGGAGAATCTAGATTTAGAAATGATATAGTTATTTAGTTATATCAATTATTTAAGATGGGGACGTCACTATAATAAGTGTGTATTTTAACCCAAATATGAGTGAAAGATGAGTGTAGGATTAGTGGCGCGATATTGTAGTCTTGTTAGTGACTAAAGCTGACATATTCCTTAGACACAGCTGTTAATTAATAGCCCATACAGCTAATGGCAACTAAGGGACCTACAGTTTATAGTAGAATTTGAACCACATTTTTGCCTTGGTATTAACGAATTGGTCTAATTATCAGGATAGTGCTATGGATACTTTAATACTTTCAACTATAGTATTATAGATAGTCATAGTACTCACAAAACCGGATGTTAATCCACACCAGGGAGTATCGCATATCCACAATTTGTAACCTCCTAGTAGCTGGATTACAGGTCGACGCCACCGTCCCAGTCATAAATGTATCTACTTTACCAAATAGTAATATTTAACACTTTTTTTACTTATTAGTTGACAAAGATCAAACACAATATTAAACAAGTTGTTCAAATTTTGCATTCCAGAGGAAGCTGTCTCAGATGTAATGAAGAATTCTCTTAAGGCTATTATAAACCATGGAGTAGATTGTCAACAAATTGCTGAGAAACACAAGGTTATGTCAATGCATGAGATTTTCTAATACAGGTCTACTTTAAAAGTTCATTTTGTATTGCATATGTACAGAGAGGTATTTATAATTACTGGAGCACAGGTTTTTATAGGCAATCTTTTTGTTTGATTCGGCAATATTAAAAGTAATATTAAAAACATACTTTTAAGATTTTATACACAAAATGGGTCTTAATTTAAATTGGACTTAGTTGGATTTATATTTTGGATGATACCAGTGAATAAAGTGCAAAGAAAAATAATTAAGATCCATAGTTTGAATTCTTTGATAAATTATTTACTTTAAAAATTCCTAATTTATTGAATACCAGTCAGTATATTAACCACCTCTAGATCGCTATCTCATGTGTTAAAGTGATGTCATTGAGAATTTATATGTGAAATAGTCAGTTAAATTAGTTTGAAAGGATGATGGTAGTTATTTTTATGAAAAAAATTCTATGGTGTAAAGAATAGGAGAAGTATATTTATTTACATTTATATGCTTGATGTAACATCTTTGTAACAAAATAATGTAAAAGTTAAAGTGTTCCATGTTGTTAAGTTTGACACAAAGATAATAAATACTATTGCAGAACTAGTGTGAAAGCTTTTTTTTCTGAATAATAGCTGATTTTAGCAATAATATTTACCTTAAAACTCGCCAATGACCAAGTACAGCTGAATCCAGTTTCAAATTCTAAAAAAATAAAGTTTTCTCTATTGAAATTACACAATTTAGATCAATTTGTAAGCCCTCTCATCACTTAGCTACTTAGCAGGTAAAAGTATTAGCAGGTACCAAGATCTGAACCCATGACATCACTGCCTAGGTCCCGAAATCCTAGCACTACTGACTGAGCCATTGACTAACCCCTAAATAGACTAAAGTCCATGAAATACAATTTTTCCAATAAAAAAATTAACAGCAATGAAAAGTGAAACCCCCTTTCAAGTTTCTTAAAAACTGATCACAGGTAAGTGTTTGTTTTAACAAGGTTTTCTCAAAAAGTTATTTGAAGGCAGGCAATATCATCCACTCTTACCAATATTTGAGCTCAGAGATTGAAACTTTGGACAACCATTGATATTGGGAATCTTGGGTAACTACTTTATTATTTGTTGCAAACCTTGGATTTATGTTGGCTACAATATGTTGGTTGGAAAACCTTGTGCAACTATATTTTATAATAATTTCTACTTCATATTGTAAAATTTATTATGCATGTATTATTTTTTGATGAATGAAACTAGTAACTTAATGTTTGTTGCAGAACAAAGTAGAACCATATCAATAAACTTTTGTCAGAAATCTTGATTAATTATCATTATTTTATATATTTTTACACCCTTGGTAAATATAGTTTTGTTGCAAATCCTGCATAGCTAGCCATTAATATAGTGTGTATGATGGAGCCTGTCCCCTGACCCTCCCTTTACCTGGGGATTTGCCAATGGTTTAAAGCCCCCGACAGTTCCAGATAGAGGAAGGGTCAGGAAACAGGCTCCATCATACAGGCTATATTTTTACTTTCTCCCCCTATACATAGTATATGGAGAAAGTATAGGTTTAAAAAAATTTACAAGTTTGAGTTTTGAGTGGATATATCCGTTTTGGATCCCCCTGAACCCAAAAAAGTGGTTTTCAAAGTGATGTCTGTGTGTGCTTGTGTGTGGATGTGTACAGAGCTACAGACCACACCTTTCATCCGATTTTGATGAAATTTGGTACGTAGGTACTAATACATTATATCTCCAGGCGTTTTTCATTTTTTCAAAATTTTGATTTTTAATGGGGATTATTCTATAAAAACCCATAAAATAACAGAAAAATCTGATTTTCTCCAAAATGGCACGAACGATTAAAAAAAGATTTAGTATGTTATATTCCTTTAAAATCTGAACAAAATAGTACAAAATCCATATCCGTAAAAAGTATGTTTCAAAAGTTATTGTAACTTATGTTATTTTCCATAAAACCCCCATAAAAAATAACAAAATATCGGATTTTAGGAAAAAAGCCTATTTTGGTTAAAATTGATGTGTTATGATCCTTATTCTAAACAAAAATAGTGCAACCCCGCATTGCTGTAACAATTACGGTTCAAAAGCTATTGCAACTTTTGTGATTTAGAATATCATAGTTACTCCCACCGCTTATCCATGATAAAGGTTGTTTACAAGCTTATGGGAGAAAGTATGTGTCAGTTTGTTGATACCATTTATTAATAACTATACTATGTATTTTAGTTTGTAGGAAACCTTGGTAAGTAGTTATTTCCTTATGTTCATTATTGTACAACATGGGTAGATATTATTTATGTTTGTTAATACACTTTAGCTACTCTGACTGATAGATGAGACAAAACAAAAATATTTATCAATCAAATAATAATAGTCCAGGCAAATTAGATCAAATATAGGGTGTGCTCCCCAAAAAATCGTCTAAAGCTGGAAAGTGTTTTAATACCTTTTGGGGGTCCCAAATAAGACTCCTATGAGTTTGCGACGGATTCTGACGTCTGCTTAAGTTTTGGGAGTCGAAAAACTATGAAAATTTTGCACTTTTTTCAGTTTTTCGCTTATAACTCCTAAATAACGAATCCTAAGGAAAATGTTGTTCAAAGGTGTCTTTTAGTGCATTAAATTCCGCGTCGATTGATGTTAAATATGTCAAAATCGGCTTAGCCGTTTAGTCGCTGTAGCTTTTCCAAGTTGGGATATTTTCATCAACATGGCCAAAAGGTTGATTATTTGACCAGTTTTCGGCTTAAAACTCATAAACGACGCATGCTATACAAAAATGCACCTGTAGTTAGTTTGGAAAACACAAAATTCTGCGTATAATGTTTTTTTTTATTAATCAATAACGGCAATTGATTGTTACCTACTTTGTATGGACGCCATTTCATTGAAAAAAAGTATTAAAGTTAAAGTTGGGAAATTTTAATAAAATTGGTAACAACATAGATCCTGTCCTTAAATGGATTATGAATTATTAGATAGTGGTTTATTCCATGATGGTCATCTAGAGGTTTATCTAATAAGGTGTGATGAGAGTAAGACACCCTATATAATTTTAAGTCTAATATTGTTGTCTGAGGTTCCGAAAATCCTAGGATTCATCCCAACCACCCATTATATACGATTTATCCCTGTATTCATCTTTCAGTTTTTGGATTACATCTTCTAACGCATGCTATAGAAAAAATGTTCCTGTTGTTAGTTTGAAGAGCATAAACGTCTGCGTAGAATGTTTTCCAATTCATTAAGATCGGCTTTACCATTTAACCGCTATTGATTGTTAACA
This sequence comes from Macrosteles quadrilineatus, assembly GCF_028750875.1. NCBI lineage: Eukaryota > Metazoa > Arthropoda > Insecta > Hemiptera > Cicadellidae > Macrosteles > Macrosteles quadrilineatus. Next base: position 132,421,362 of record NW_026542595.1, on the reverse strand, counting down.
CTAGATCTGATGCTTGTCAAGTTTAAAATCTTACCATTGAAATCTGGCAAACAACCAGCCTAATTACAAAAAACATAGGGGATATGGCAGTGAATCTATCCACTAGTGTGACGTCATGGATCGTGCAGCATGGCCTATGAACAAGTAAGTGCTCATGAGAGCAATATCTTACTGTGGAGAGCTTTTTCCGAGATAGGGGAATCAATGATGTGGATCTAGCCCGATGGTTCGCTGGCAGGCCCATCGCAGTGAATGCTACCCATCAAGTTAAGGTATATTGTGGGATCACCTCTTCAACATATAATCAGCAAGTTGACAATATAAACTCCACGGATACGGTGGGATCAAAAAGAAATTCATCAAATGGTTCCAGTGTCACGACCCATTTACTGAAAATTGTTCGCTAATGTCAATCAGCTCAGCAGTTATCCCATATGATAGCATCAACGCGAGATATGTAAAATCATAATGGAAAGGCACAGCTTGCAAGAAAATCGTAAATAGGCAAGCCTATAATGACCATAAACTGTGCAGAATAAAAGGAAGTGGTGACATTAATCGCAAGCTGTGATGGCAACAGCAAAGGTTAAAGAAGAATCTGCCCCCTCAGTCAACACGTGATATTCCTCATTAAATCCAAGCCTCAATTTGAATCATACTTTGGATTGAAAATAGGTCCGTACCCACTAGCGCAGTTTGATGAAGAAAGCGTGATGTAGAAGAGTCGAAAATCTAACTATTCATGTAGCCTAACTACTCATGCTGTTTACTCCAATCAATGTGGATCTCACTGTGTTCTGACGGGTTACAACGCTTGGCGAAGTTGCAGAAGCAGGTTGGCTCTATACATGGGTGGGAGCAGAAAATATCCAAATCAAGTGAGGGTTGGTCTCTTCTAGAGGACACTTTCAACTAATTTTGACTTTGATTCTTACAAAAGGGGCTGCTCATCCACCAATCCTTTAGAGCTCATTTAAAATTGTACTTAATTCAGAGAGATAGGTATGGAAAATTAACGTCAATGGGTTAACTCCCATCACTACGGCTAATCCACCGGTTCGACAAGAACTTCTCAACTCCGTCTACCTATCTCGACCATCGTGTACATGTTAAAAAGGTTTACATTTTCTCGCTCCATATGAAATGCAGGGATATAATGAACTACTGTCTGAAAGACTTGCAAGGGGCACGATTATCTCAATTCGATATCTGACGAAAAAGATGTTACCGAATGTCACCATTTGTGGCAAGACCAATAAGAGCAAAGAATGAATCCTTATTCTTAAGATTCCAATGATGAGAAGTAGAAAAGTTATATGGTAAAATCTACGAAAAATCCCAATTTTTTTTAATAGGCTAAATACATAGTAAAACTATGTACATCCGTCCCATTATCATCTTTCGTTTATTAAGCTAAAAAATAGCATTTTTGCTATATTTAATAAAATCTTTCTCGTTGTAATATCTTATTATATATTAGAATCGCTTAACATAATTCGGGAGTGTCCATTGATGGAATCGTATAAATGGGAGCTTAGAACGAATCGTAGAATTTTTGTAACCCCCTCAACAATATTAGATTTAAAATTGCATAGGGGGTCCCCTTCCCTTCACACATTCTTGGATAAACCTCTGGATGATAACCATGAAATAAACCACTATCTAGTCATTCATAATCATAATTCTACGCCGAATTTTGTGTTTTCCAAACTAACTACAGGCGCATTTTTGTATAGCATGCGTCGTTTAGGAGTTGTAAGTCGAAAACTGGTCAAATAATCAACCTTTTGGCCATGTTGATGAAAATATCCGAACTTTGAAAAGCTACAGCGGCTAAACGGCTCGGCCGATTTTGACGTATTTAACATCAATCGACGCGTAATTTAATGCACTAAAAGACACCTTTGAACAACATTTTCCTTAGGATTCGTTATTTAGGAGTTATAAGCGAAAAACTGAAAAAAGTGCAAAATTTTCATAGTTTTTCGACTCCCAAAACTTTAGCAGACGTCAGAATCCGTCGCAAACTCACAGGAGTCTTATTTGGGACCCCCAAAAGGTATTAAAACACTTTCCAGCTTTAGACGATTTTTTGGGGAGCATATGTCTAATTTGCCTGGGCTATAATTGATAATGGGGGAAACACTTTTTATACCCGTCACCTTTCAACATTTAGTTAAAAACTTTTTTATAACATTGATTTACGTTTTACACAAGATATTTATAAAAAAATGGACATTATCCCTTTGAGTAATTTATATAGATATACTTTTAGTAATTTGCATAGTATGTACACATAATTTAATCTCCAATAGAATATAAATATTTTAACGATTAGACTTTTGTATGAGTATTGAAGCTAATATGGTCAAAACATACCAAAAAGCCAAGAACCTTGTTCACAGATTACAAATTCCGTGTTTTGCTGTGACGACAATCTGTCAAGGGGGCAAAAAGCTATTATTGTTGACATTGGGGCAAAACCTCCACCGCTCTGGCAATTTGTCCATGTGACATGAACGTTATGCAAAGCTGCATTACACACATTATAATTCGTCAGACTTGTGTGAAGAAATTGTTTTAAATTCTACCCCTTTTCTGCACTAAAAGTACCTAACACGTATGTGTGCATACAGCCATAGATGGAACAACTTAGGTACGTAATAATTTTACCTGGTTGTAGAATTTTAACGACCATTTGAGCTACTGACAAAGGTAACTTAAAACCATTTATTAATAATTTTAACTCACCATTAAAAATAACCTGCTTAAAATAATAATTTATATTACCATTCAAATTTGAATAAAGCAGATGGATTATCATAATTTAACTTAAAAAAATTACTTTTCTTTTATATTAGGTATTTTATCTTTTGTTGCTATAAACACAAGAATAAAATATAGTTAAATTCTTTACGTATTTCAATAATAAAATTAGTTTCATTATTGAATTAGGAAAATCCATCCAAGATTATATACTTATTGAAATAGACAAAGTCTTTACAATTAAATCGTATGATAATTTAATGTAGTTAAATCCAAACCACAACAACTATATCTAGCGCAAACATTTTATAAAAATCTATTGTATCTAGAAGACAAACATAGCATACCCACTTTTGACCATTAGCAAATAAAATTGCGAAAAAGTAACTAGAATTCAAGCTATAGTTATTAAAAATTCAACTGTTTCAACTCTAACCTACTTTGGCCAAAAACAACTTTATGCATTTTGACCACAGTTGCAAATGCACCCGAGAGGTTTATGTTTTATGCAAGGTTTTTTGTCATCAACCAATATTTCCCTGCTTTAGGCTATAAAAACTCAATAAAACACTAACATTCTATTTTACAATTAGCTAGATAATCTAGATTAATCTAGTTTTGTTTGTATACAACTAATGTTTAATTACCCTGGATAGTTTGGTATTTAATTAGAACAAACAAAAAGACAGATTACATTCTGTGTGGGGTAAGACATTTACAGCTATGGGATCATATAATTAACCACGTAATTAATTTCAATGTTATAGTCCTTTATTTTAGTTTAAGAACATATAATTTACCTGCTATTTAATTAGGATAGTGAAATTGTGTAATATTACATTACTATTATTATAAAAACTAACCGGTTTTTTGATATTACATTTGAAATAATATTAGTTTTGTGTAAATGAAAATTTTGTAATTATGTTGAAAATTTGGGTAGTACTAACAATTTAAGCTAAACGAAGGGTCTAAGGGAAATAAGGGCTAACCTCGCAAAAGTAAATTTTCCAGGAGAGTCAAAAGAAGGTTTTTTAAGGAATTGCAAGCACATTGCTTTAAAAATTGAACGGGGGTTGCCCCGTTCTTGCCTACGCTCATTTGTGGGTTGTCCCTTTTCTTCCTCTGGATGTGTTTATTTCAAAAGTGATTTACTCGTATAAGGAGCCCGTTTTTTTCAATTTTCAATTTGGCAAACTGTTTAGGTTTAGAACATGTATTCAAAACCGTTCATAACTAAATTTTACATTTTTTGAGGGTTATCCCGTTTTTCCCTTGGACTCTTCAACATGTGTGAAAGATGAGTGAGCAAAGGTCTGAGATGACATATGTAGCTTACATATTCTATTATTATTCTATATATATTCTATATTATTTATCTATTTCAATTATATAGATATACTGTATATTCTTTTATTATTATTATTATATAAATAGATGAAGAAACTTTTATTCATCAAGAGTAATTGTTTTACTTAACTCTCGCTCTAAATCTCTCTTCTAATACAAAACTCAAAATAAATATTACAATATCGCATTTAGACTAGCTATACTATTCTCTCAAAAATAAACTTGGCAAACAATTTTGCATTCATATTTTCACTATTATGCCTTTTCACTAACTCTTAATAATGTGTTTGATATTTCAGCCTATTTGATTGTATTTAACTAATTGATATAAAAATAAAAATGATAAAAAATTTAAGTTTAGGAGCTGTCAAATTCTCCATCTTATGATTTTTTTATCCTTGATACAAATTTAATTATTTTACAATATTGTGACGCAAACTTCAGGTACCTATATTTTAACTGAACTAAAACTAAAATGTTGTTTCTAACCCTCGAAGAAGATCTAGTTTTAAAGATCATATCTATTTAGTCTCAGCCAGTGGACACAGAATAATGTGTTCTCTGGTTTTGCACCATAGATGAGATATTAAATACTTCATTTTGTACACCTTTGGTAACCAATACTTTGTACTTGTTGCCAATCTTGATTAGGTTCCTAGCTATAAGTACATTTTTGTCATAAACCTTTGTAGCTTGTATTTTTGTCGTTAATTCACTTAGATTGTCTTAGCCGAAAAGTGAGTCAAAGAAAAAGTAGTTTTAACCTTAAAACCTATAGTAATGATAATAGTGGGAAAGCTTTCCACGTATCACTTGTTAATCTATACTGTATATTTAATACGCTAGGCATAGTTTTGTCATAATTGTTTTGGAGTGGTGGTGCTACCGATCATCATATCCCAGGTGTCGTTAGAAAGGTCTTAGCATGTGGTTTTGCCATCAAACAAAAAACAATTGGAATTCCATCAGGGCTCTGCCCCAGTGGCCTTCAAAGTTCCCATGTTATTCTTAGGGAGAAAATGTCTGTTTACATTTGAACAGATCAATACTTTGAAATTGACACTAATGTTTGAAACAGCTGGTTATACTACAATTTTGCTCAAAATCAAAACATAAACGTACGACATAATGGAGACTATAAGACGTTGACCAGGACGGCCAATAGGAGGAGGCCGACGAACTTTAACTGGTATACGCGAACAAAATACAAGTAATACTATTTCGTTGACATACAGCAAGCACCCTTCCGTGTTGGGTTCAAGTGTGCTTCCGCCTGAAGATTTCATATTAAATTTAAGAGTTTTGGATATTCGCTACATAAGCTGTTGATTTTGGAAGACAAGGAGGCGGTTAGGGCTATATCGGAAACAGAAGAGAGGAGATATTAGATAAGTGGCAAATGAGTTGGGAGCATAGTGTTTTATGTTATAACGTTTTAAAGATAAACGTTTGGATATATACCTAACATCAGAAAGAGAATGGAACAAGATTGGGAAATGGGCCATTATGAAACGCAGTTTGTCATAGGACATGGAAAATTTCAAGGTGAATTTGTGAAGAGGAAGTATGTAAATGTGGAGAAATAAAAACCACGAGTCACGTATTTATAAATTGTTATAAATGAAAGATTTATTAAGTTTTGTAAAAGGTTTGAGTACTGATTTACCAATTTTAGGCTTTAGTTTCTGTTTGTTTCAATGATAGAATTGACTTACTACTAGACAAAATGAAACAGGCTAAGATATTCTACCTCCTTTCTTCTTATTCGATATTTACATAGTAAAAACAATATGCATACATAATTTAATTATTCCAGTTTAATATAACAAAATTTAAACCACTAAACTTTGTAGAAAAAAGGGATTATTTAGTCATTTATAATACAATAACAAATTATTTCTACCTTAGATGATTAATAAATAAAACTAGAATAAAGATATAATTTTTAAATATTTAACTCTTGCTGTAAAAAACTTGTTTTGACCAAACATAACTTTATGCACTGACCACATTTTCAAAGCACATTTTTCAACCGGAAGGTTTATAATGCAACATTTTTCTGTCACCAAACCATGTTTGGCATGTGAAAAACTAATTTAGTAATACACCTAATTAGATAATCTGTAGATTAATGTTGTTGTCTTATAATGCAGTGATATTTAATTATAGTGGATAGTTTTACATTTAATTAGAACAAACAAAGAGATAGAGTATGTTTTGTGAGTGCTAAAACTGGCACAGATATGTGAACACCTAATTAACTAAATAATTAAACTAGTCATACTACAGTCCCAAATTTTCATTTAAGTGCTTTTTAAAACGTTTTTATTAGCTCGCATTCTTGTCCGGTACAAACTTTGCAATCAATTTTATACTAACTTCCCGATGAGCTAGAGACTTGAAACTTGAAACATAGCTCACAAATGGAAGACAATGCAATATTATATCATTTAATTTTCATATTTCCCTTGGGCTACACCCCATGGGCTTGTTTTTATTAACTCGCTTTCATGCAAATTTTGATACTTCCCGATGAGCTAGAGACTTGAAACTTGAAACATAGCTCACAAATGGATGACAATGCAATAATTTAATTTTCACATTTCCCTTGGGCTACGCCCCATGGGATTGTTTTTTGTTTTTATTAGCTCGCTTTCCTACAAATTTTGATATCAATTTTAAACAAAGTTCCCGATGAGCTAGAGACTTTAAACTTGAAACATAGCTCACAAATGGATGACAATGCAATATTATATCATTTAATTTTCATACTTCCCTTGGGCTACGCCCCATGGGCTTCCAAATTTTCCATGTTTACATTTTGAAAGAATGTAAATATATCTATATATATAATACGTGAAGCAGTTTTTTCTTAACGCAACTCCTCCCTTATTTGTGGACCAATTTCAACGTTTGAGGTGTCAAAAGATTTGTCTCAATATGTAGTTTTGCAATAAGGTTTTTGAATTTTAAAATTCCCGCTCTTAAGGGCGTGAGACCTTCTCAAAGGTCGGGTTTTCCCCATAAGAAATACATGGAACAAATTTAAAAACAAATAACAGCTGTTTATAAAAAGAAACTCATTAGCTTTTTGGGAGTAAATATTGATGTTTGTATATTCAGTAGGTTAAGACCAAGTTAAACAGTTAATCAGTTTTGTTGGAAGAACAGAAAATGCCTCAAGTTCAAAGAAGAAATATTGAACACGGAAGGAGTGCACAATTAATAATAAGATATATTGCGCGTATGAGGAGAGTAGAAAAAGAGAGACCTGGTCTAACAGATTCCCATTCAGATACACATTCACTTGGTAAGATGAATACGAATTGCCAGTTCTGCTATGCGACTTACTTTGGAAGTGAAAAAATATACGAAGCTCATAGTATTGCCACGGTGGGAAAGTTAACTTGCCTAATGTCAGATCAAATGAGTGCATGCAAGAAATGTTTACTTCAGACACTGGCAGATTAAGATATTTCAAAACATTTAGTAGAAACTACAATATAATGCCTTGACTATATTAAGTTCAAGTAGTAAGACTATACCAAATCTTGGCGGACCTTATGTTTTATCGTAAACTTTTGTATTACTCGCTCTACTTCAATTGAGAAAAAACGTAAATGGATTGTTTACTACTATGTTATGTTGCCAGTTCCTCGGACAAACTTGTACAACGTTTTTGACTGAATTCACCAACACAATCAAGAAATTTCAAGTAAAATATAATAAGTTTCAAAAACTCATTTGCTATTGAAAGTTTTAGTGGCAATATTAGACCATACATAAGTGAAGGAATTAGTGTGTAAGTATTGAACGATCGAGTAGTTACAGTCAAGTTTATTTTTATGATTCCGGAGAGGCAAACAATATACGCTGTTCAAAAAGAGAAAATTAAAATTGCTATCCAAATATTATAGCTACAATTGAGTTATCCAACCTATTTCAACAAATTTATACATGCTTTATTCAAAACTTTGGGACAGGTATTAAGAGAAACTGCACTGAACAACGTGCGAATAGAACCCAGATGCGGGGCATATGCCGTGACTGACAGACAACATGTTAAATTACGTTAACCAACTTTCAATGGTGTTGCTGCTTTAGCCTATTCAAAGCAGATTATGGCTGTCCAGTTGGTAACCCAGAGTTTGTGGGTAAAAAATGGAGCACATGAAATGGTTGACATCACCCCACTTTTTAGGTTACTCTACGGAGATATTTCATTTGATCAGGGAAATGTCTCAAATCAAATAAATAAAATGACCCAACTTTGATTATTTAAGACAGGTTATCAGTAAGGTAACAGTGTTCTTCAATTCTCAATGCTGGAAAAACTATGTTGCAACATGTTAACTCTAATTGAGGCAGATCGTTTTGTATTCATTAGAAGTTATCAGTTAAAACTGAGAGCAGAATTAATGTAGGGGAACATTGACGATGCCAATAGAGATATTTAAAATTAGTTTCTAGCAAGTTTTCAAACAACTCTAAGATGTAACTAAAGTTACTCGAATTTAAGCATAAGGTTTTCCTGGGTTCTCTAGTATATCAATTAATTTAAGTCAGCTGTAAGTACTTAAGACAGTTCGAAGACGAGAGGTTAAGGGGTAGAGGTTAGTCTATGTTTATAGTTAGTAGGTAGGCCATACATTCAATCTAATACATGAGTATAAATACTTGGAAGATTTAAAACGAAAAACGTGGGGTGCATGCAATTGATAATAATACATTAGTTCAATAGGTTGGTTAAGGTAATTGTAAATTATCAATTGCATGCACCCCACGTTTTTCCTATAAATCTCACAAGTATTTATACTCTCCACATATTTAAAATTATTTTCTACTTTTTAGTGCATTTAAAAACGTTTTGTTTTAAAAAAGTTTTTATTTATAAATTTTAAATTTCATTAAGATAGTGAAACAATATTAAATTTTACAAACTAAATTAGAGTAAAGAATAACTAATGTTTCATTAAGACAGGACCCTATGCTGAGTATTTAAACCTCAATTAACCTATGAGTAGATGAGTATGTAGAATGACCTGAGTAGTTTTTTACTGACTAAAACCGCTTACTGTTGTGGCCGTTAACCACAGTTTAGAGGCAAAAAACGATGACTAAAAATACTTTGTTTGACTCAAGAATATTGACAATATATATTTTCAGATATATTTTTGTCAGAAATATATATTACCAGAAATATATTTTTTGGAAATATATATTTTCCAGGAATATATATTTTCAGAACTATATATTAATTCAGAAATATATATTTTCAGATATATATTTTTCTAGAAATATCTATTTCCAGAAATATATAATTTCAGATTTATATTTTCAGACATATATTTTTAGAAATATATATTTTCAGATATATATATATATTTTTCAGACATATATTTTTAGAAATATATATTTTCAGATATATATATATATTTTTCAGACATATATTTTTAGAAATATATATTCCCAAATATATTTACAAAACAAAAAACAACGTCTTTAAGATTATAAATTCAAAAGTATCCAAACATCAACAAATAACTGAAGAATCATCAAAATTTAACAAAAGCGGTATTTACAAAATTTACTGTACAGACTGTAACAAATATTATATTGGCCAAACTAGTAGAAGCTTCAAATGTAGATTCCAAGAACATATACAGGCATTTAAATCTAAAAATTCAACAAGTATGAAATCAAACTACGCAGATCACTTACTAAAAACTAATCATAAATATCAAAACATAGAAAATAATTTATCAGTAATTGAATTTGAACCAAACAAAGACAAATTATTCATTAAAGAAGAATTCCACATATATAGAAACCATAAAAGAGATCCTGAAAACATACTTAATACAATGCAAATTCAAAAAGAAAACCTAATATATGAAAAAAATCTTATATAATAAATCAAAAGAAAACAACATCCAAGCCAACCTATATACTAGACGAAATTCCAAAATCATATGATAATTTACTTATTATTTATATTTCTGTTTATTTACTATTTGTTCATAACTGTGATCATGGCCTAAGAGCCGAAATATGTTAGTTTATTCAATAAATTAATAACTTAAAAAAGGGTACAAAATTTTTAATTATTTATTTAACTTACTAATATATATATATATATAACTAACTGTACCCGCGGGCTTTGCCCCGCTTAACTTCATAAGTATTCGCATGGCTCAACCACGTCCTGGTTGAAGTTCGTTCGCTATGCTCACTCACCTTCAGGTTGGAAATCGTTCGCTGCGCTCACTTGTTTTCAGGTTAGCTCGTTCGCTACGCTTACTCGCCTCCAGGTTGATGTTCGTTCGCAACGCTCACTCAACTTTTGGTTGCAAATTAGCTGTTTTCATAAATTTTAAAAAGGTATCCCTTTTATTGTTTATAATACTTTGATAAAGGTTTTTACGTTTTAATATTTAACATTGGAGAATTTAAACGTTGTTGAGTGCACAGGTGAGCTGCAATTGGGGTTTAATACATTTGGACTTATTAAAAAGTAAAATAGTTTTCTGTGCTGCACTCTGTAGAAACACTGTGGCACTATTTCAAATCATGACTAATGCTTATACAGAATATTGTGATTATTCAAACCTACAAAACAGTTGGTGAAAGTAAACATCCGCTTTTAAATTATATTTATTTGTAAACATTGTAGATCAAAAAGTCTGACATATGCCCACTTAAAACCCTCTAGGACAGAGCCTTTTTGACGGATCTGCACCAAACTTCACTCGAACCATCCTTGAAAGATGCTTAACAATGCCTGAAAGTTTCATTACAATCTGTCTAGCGGTTTTGGAGTCCATAACGTATATACACACACACACACACACACACATACATACATAGTTCCTCTTTTATAGATATAGATATATATTTTACCAGAAATATATATTTTCAGAAATATAGATTTTTTAGAAATATATATATTTCCAAATATATATATTTTCAGATATATTTCCAAATATATATTTTTCCAGAAATTTTTAAGTAGTACGTAAGTTAAGTTGTTGAGTTTAAGTTGTAAGTAGTGTTTTAAGTGAAGTAATTTTTCAGAAATATATATTTTAAATCTCAGAGGGATCGTAAAAATTACAATAAACCCTATTCAAACATAATTTGTAATGCATCTATCCATATTGTTTAAGCAAATCCATGTTATTTAAAGTAATGGGATTTTTGCCATTCCGTGTTTTTCAAGAGAAACTTCAAAAATTAAAAGACAAGCCATAGTTTTGTGTTATCTTAGTTCATATTTGCTTAAGCAAAAATAGGTGTAACATATTTACCCTCTGAAAACATAAAAAATACACATAAAAAGATTAAGTTACTTGATGAAATCAGGTAACTTAAGCTTTTTTATGTGTCAAATAATTGGTTCAAATACCCCACAACAAATATCTAAAAAATAAATAAAAAATACAGAAAACATAAAAAATACTGTAGGTGCTACATTCCTATAAAATAGTCCTTAAAGAGGTGAATTAGTTTAATGTAACGAGAGCTTTAACTATTATAGTAATATTAGAGGTAAGCAGAATTATATTTAGTACCTTGGATTTCGTACATTTTTTAGTTAATGGTAACGAAGCTATAACATTTTTAAGCCATGACTTTTTACGCTTATACAGGAAGTAATACCTTTCCTTGTTTTACTGTTATAAGCCATTGAAGGAGATGATAATGTTAAGTTGTGGACTTTGCCATTCTTGTTTACGATACATTTTATTTTATTGCGTCATAAACTTTATTTGCAACTCTTTTATGTTATACATTTTAGATTTTTTATCGTTGTAAATTCACCTTGCAAAAAGCTATGCGACCACACAGAAGAATATCATACTACAAATTTAACTAGATTAAATTTAATTGATATTATATAAAACAAAAAGTAGTACCACAATTTCCAGCGACACATTCTGAGATTTATTCAACATTTATTTTTATTCTAACCTGGCTACAACATGCAAATGAAATCTATTTCCTTCCATAGCCAGTAACAGAACACAGTTATTTGGGTGTAAAATACAGAGTCAAACCTATTATAGAAACATAGAAGCTGCAATTTTCTTCATGATTTAAATATTTTTTATTTCGTTTTCAAGAGTACATAAAAAACGGCTATATACCAAAACGACTGTAATAGAATGCCACCGGCAAAACCCAAGCAAACTTTGTTCAATTGCTTAAAACTAAAACATAAAAACTAACTCTGTTCTAGTTTGGTAATATCCTAAAGTTACAAATTGAAAACAAACGAGTTCACCCTATCTGGTTTAACTTACCTTAATGGTGGATAAATAATAAAAAAAAAACTTTATTTTTGGACTTCAAAAATATATTTTTAATTATAAGCAGTAATTATTACATTTTACATTAGGTAAATTTACCTGTGGAACAATTTATCGACGGAAGAAAACTACCGTTTAAATGTTCCAAGTATGATGTCAATTACTTAATACAATTCAAACCCTGAGGTTCAAATCCCGACTGGTTTAACTTTTATCAGTGTTTTTGTCATATTATTTTACTGTGACCATTGATTATGGATACTGTAAGTACTCATAGATTTCTGGTTGATTGGAAAACCCGATCTTATTTTATTTTTCATGTACCGTTAAGCTTGAGTGACGTTTTAACATTTTGCTTTATGTTTGCGTTAAAATGTAATTACTTATTTTATTTATAAGGTAAACATAACAAGAATAAATAAAAGACAACAGTTCACCCAAATGCGATAGTAAAAACACACCAAAAGTGCACTAATCTAATAAATAAAATAAAAGATCTATATTGGAGTGTTTTAATATATTCTGTGACCTACTTATTCAGTAACCGCATTAAATTAGATACCGGTACATGTAAATTAGTTTAGCTTTTCCATGAAACAATTACAGCAGCTAATCTGAACCCTAATTGTTCCTTAAATCAAATATCATTCAGTAATTATTATGCTACATAAAAATACTTCTCGTAGACTAAAAAAGCAGAGTACGAAGGCTGGCAAACATCAATCTAATCCAAACATCCTTTTCGTCCATTTTCTTGCAAAGAAATAAACCAAGTTTCTTGTAAAGCTGATAAAAGTGTGACAAAAGCTAATGTTACTGTCAACAAGTTTACAGCTGCTCATCCCCGCTAAAATTTATTACAAAGCTTTTGCAGTTTTATGATCTGTGATGATGCTTACACCTTTATTACAAAGCTAAATTTGAATTAGTTTCGTATTTGAAGGTTAAACATTTTACATGTTGAAATTGTCGGTGTTTTGTGTGGTCGAGTTAGGCAATGGTTAGGCTTAAGTATCAAATTGTTAAGATCTGAATTGTTTTGTTTTAAATTTTATGTGGTTTTTCTAATGGTGTACACAATTATGTAATGTTGTACTTGGTTTTGTTACATCCTATAGGTGAAACTTTAGATTTAAACATGACAATTCGTTGACAAACAATTTATATTTTTAATTTGAAATTATTTAATTTAAGTTCGGAACAGGCGCTGCCTAATCCTTGAAGGAATGAAGAAGAAGAAGAAGAAGAAGAAGAAGAAGAAGAAGAAGAAGAAGAATTTAAATCATTACGAATAGTAAGATTACCATTTACAATACATTTAAAGTGTTTGTGAACAGATTGCAATAAGTTTGCTAAAAATATTTTGGATACTCGATTTTCTTCATTTCTGGTATGTATCTTTGTACCGTTTACAAAAGATTATTTAACTACTACCAGTATGTTTACATGAATTTAATACTGAATCAATTTGTGACGAGTGTATTACTTTGAAAACTAACATCGGTAGTATATTATTCATACGAACAACTTTTTGTTTACGGTAGATGACGGTTAATGACTGGTTTGGTTTTTAATCAAAGTATCAGTTTTCCATTTGAACTGGTAAAAAGTACCCCATTTGTAAACTTTCCCTAAAATTACTTCCATGACGTTAATTTAAACCTGCTAATTACTAATACCTTACACCAGATGTTGAGAACAAAACCAAAGTACAGTAGTTCTGAAACTTCTTGAGATTCTGGCAATTTATGAAACTAGTTAGGTCTGTAAATTAGCTCTATAACCCCTTTATTCACAATAAGTAAAGAAAAAATTTGAATGACATTAAAATATACTTTTTGTTTTTACAATTACTTACATAACTTCTGTAGCATTTTTCGAACATTATTGAACAATATTAACATATTCATGTAACATTTAATAAACAAATGTCTTTATCTAAATTAGGCTGTATGTTATAAAAGCGAAATCAAAGATTTAATTATTTGTATGATACACCTCTTCCATGATTAATCTGTATTTTGTACAGAACTACATAATTATCTTACAAAATATTTATTGTACCAACCAAGCAATCGGCCAATAACCTCACATATGAAACTACCATACATACTTTTAAGTATCTACAGTACATATTTAATGAAAAGGTTATGGAGAGTTTCTTTAATTAGCCTCTTATTATCATGAGCCTCTTTATTTGTATTTAATTGTGTGTTAATATAATTTGTAATACATCTGGTGTTGTTTCTGTAATTTCTGGAAAGTTATACATAAAACATCCTTTTTCAAAAGGATGAAAACACCTTTTTAAACCCTTCGGAAACATAAACAATTACATAGAATAAATCGTGAAAAACTTCCCAGTTCACAAATAAATAAGCCATGTTCCTTGTATCCAAAAATAATGAAAAATTACTGTTAATCAATTTACAGAAGATTTGCCATATTTGCTGCGCAATCCAAGTTAAATTAGTGAAACATGAGGTTATTGTTTGTAACAAAAATTAGAGAAGAGTAAAACTCCAAAGTCTGAAATATTATAAATTATAACGTGTGTAATGCAGCTTTACATAATACTCCATGTCAAATGGACGAATTACCGTAGGGCGGACGAGGTTTTGCCCCAATGTCAACAATAGCTTTTTGTCCCCTTGACGAATTGTCGGCATCACAGCAAAACATACGTTGTATTTGTGAACAAAGTTCTTAGTTTGTCATTCAAAATTAGGAAATCGTAGCTTTGGTATAATACCCAGACAGTAATAACAAATAAGATTTCGTAAGAATAACATCGTTTTTTGTACCTATTTATGCTTGTAAATTCACTGAAGGATAAAATAGGCAACTCCGTTAAGAATATAAAGAATGTGTGAAAATAACTTCGTTTATGTGATATAAGCAATACCCTTTACGTCTATTTGATGGAAATGGTTTTATAAAGAGATTTAATTAGACCACAATATATTCAAGGCGGGGAGCGAGCTGGTCTAGTGGTTAGAGCGCGGGACTTCGGTCCAAGAGGTTCCGGGTTCAAATCCCGTCAAATCACCAATGGATTTTTATCTAAGTGATAATGCCGCAACCCTTAGGTCTAGCCTGAAGTAGGTGGAAAACAATCCCAGGCTCGTGCTTAGCGTCCTAGGACAAAAAATATACAGTGTATAAATTAAGTCTTGAAACAAATCTGTATTTTTAAGACTGAAATAGATAGAAATATTCTGTTTGTGGCAATAATTGTTAACAAAAGTTCCACAATTTTTTACATTAAAATATTTTTTAACACCCCCATACAGGGTAGAGGGTAGGGGGTGACTTATTTTTCAAAGAACAACCCCTATTGAGCGACCTCTCATTTTGAAGGGTTTGTCAAAAGAAACACAACGACGCTAATCCGTAGTGAATATCTCACCCCTAGCCAAAATGGCGGGTATTCCAAAATGGGTGCTTTTTCACATAAATAAAACTTTGGAATACCCGCCATTTAGGTTAGAGGTGAAATATCTACCTCGGGTTTGCGTAATTGTTTTTCTTTTGACAAACCCTTCAAAATGAGTGGTCACTCAATAGGGGTTGTCATAAAAAATAAGTCACCATCACCCCCTAACCACCCTGTTAAAGGGGTTAAAAAATATTGTTAATGTAAAAATTTGCGGAACCTATGTAAACAATCAATTTCACAAACAGAATATTTCTATCTATTTCGGTTATAAAATACGGATTTGTTTCCATATTTGTGAAATTGGTGCTTTTTACATACAAAAAAACTCATTTTGGAATACCTGCCATTTTGCCTAGGGGTGAGATATCCACCTCGGGTTTGCGTCATTGTGTTTCTTTTGACAAATCCTTCAAAATGAGTGGTCACTCAATAGGGGTTGCTATTTGAAAAAATAAGTCACCCCCTACCCTCAAACCTGTTAAGGGGGTTAAACAAATGTTTGATGGAAAAAATTACTGAACATTTGTTAACAATCAACGCCACAAACAGAATATTTCTATCTATTTCAGTTTAAAAAATACAGCCTTGTTTCAAGACTTAATTTACGCACTGTATAAGGAAAGACCTTACTCTTGCATTACATTTAAGGTAGATCATTTTTTAGTACAATTGTAGTGATTGAATGCGATTACTCGTTATTATTATTAAAGTTTGATTAATAATGATAAAGAATTACAAGTCAAGTTAAAGAAAGGACCATGTAACTTCAAATGTGTAACTCTTAGTGTAAACTATTCATGTTTGAGTTAGAAGTTTGTAAAACTACTATAATTTAGAAAAATTTAGCGCGATAAAATAACAAAGAATATCTACTGGAAACCGTCACGTAGTTGTAAGAATCACGTATGAGTTTTCTTGAAGAAACTTATCTTGTTCTGAACTCCAACTATTCATAGCTATAAAATCTATGACGGAAACACTGGACTTAAATTTATATAAACTGATTTGTACAAATATTTCATTTAAAATAATTTATTTTTGAAGTGGTTATTTCGTGAACAAAACTCCTCCTCAGGTTTTTTAACAGATTTTTGACATTTTTACTGAATTATAAAGGTATCTTTTGAAGTTTAGTAACCCTAAAAATAATAAAAGAGCTCAAATTGGCCTATGGTATGATCACCATGTCCCACAATAGTTATTTGTGTAACTAGTGAGCAATTGCACTTTGGACTAGAGTGGCACATTGTATTTTTCTTACAGTTACCATAAAACAAATAGATTGGTAAAGAAACGTAACATATTTTTACACAGAAGTGATCTTTTAATATGCCATTTAATGTGAAAGTAGCATTACAGAACAACAGCTGACCAGCTGATTTACAGCCAGTGCTGCCAACGTTTCGCGTGCATACGACCATGGACTGTAAATCCTTAAGGATTCCTTAAGGACCCTTTAAGGATTTACAGTCAACGATACGACCTTGTCTGCATATTACGCGCTCACTATTTCGTGCCTTCACGTTGCAAATCTGGAGTGAGACAAAGTAATTAGAGTGAGACAATGTAAACATTGTCTCACTGATGAGCGAACTGGCCACTTTGCTTTCTCAAATCAGTGAGAGAACATGTACATTGTTAGGTAACTGTAGGAAAAATAAATTTGCCATGTTACCAATATTATTAATCAGCTGTTTATTTGTTTATGTTTAATTTAATGTATTATAGCTTTCACATGTGTTTCTCATTTGCTTATTAATTTTTGCTATAGATTTTGAGGTTTTGACTGGCCACTAACGTAAGCAATGAGCTCTGATATCCCAAGCAAATTTAAAGCTATTAGGCACAGTGCTGCCTTTGTATATTCAAAGATCTCAATTTCCGGTAATTTCAGCGTTAGCTCGGCCTTTTAATAAAAATCACGGTTAGTCAATAGCAAGGGTGATAACCAGCTGGATATTACCTTCGTCGCATTTGCACATTGACCAATTTATGTGGCAACCATTCAGGGAAATTCCTTTTGAAGACATAAACTATTTTTCAAAAATAAGATAAATAAGATGAGATCCTGGAAAATTAATTACAATAAATATCAATTAAAAAGGAGCTTTTATAAACAGAGTAAGTACTTCCAGAAGCTAATTAATATTTTTTAAGACAACTAAGAAAACTGCTTGCTTTTGAGTAGTACACTAATACCAACTAAAAAAAGAAATAAGATCTAAAGATGGTATTGTAATTTTTAAATTTGAACTATTTGTATTTTGTACAATAACAATACTAAAGCACATTAATTAATAAATGGAATGTTCTATCATATTGTTACATTGATAATAACTGTTTAGACAAATATTAACTGTCTGTATTCATCCAGTCATAAAACATTAAAAACTGTTATACAAAACATAAATATGATTTTGAGTTTCAAATAAAAAAAAAAAAAAAAAAACCACACTGACTGCTCTTTGCAAAACAACTAAGTGAATACCCATTAAGTAGGCCTATTTGGGATTAAAACACGTTGTAACGTGAATATAAAGTTTATCATTATCTATATTGGCGAATTAGTTTAATCCGGACAAAAAAAATGGATTAACAACTATCATTACCATACGAATGAAGTACAAAATTAAAACACAATTTCACAACCATCCAACAAAAGGTCGACATTAAATAGTAAGACCAAAAACTATTTAAGCATGCCATTGAATTCATGACATAGCGATCTTATTTTATTGATCGTTTTAGTAATTACTTATGTTCAAGTTATATTATTTATTTGTCCAACATATTATGCCGAATACTGATGGCAAAACAATAAACAGTTGTAGCCATTTTGTAGCGTATATACAGGTAGATGTTTTCTCGGTTGAACATAACCTTAAAATAAAACGAAATTTGCAGTGAAACTGTAATAAAGCGGAATGTTACAGTCAACAAGTTAACAAGGGACCTCATTTCCAGTACTGTTTTATTGCGCTATTTCCACCTTCCCCGAGCTGCTGAACACGTCCTTCTTATTTACAGCTGTAGAAGTTAGTAACGTTTTGTTTTACAAATTAAACATTTCACTTATCAAAAATCAATATATCTGCTGAAATGTTGATTTGTGATACAAATGGGTTGGTTTTAATCAATCTAAAACGGGTTTAGTACAACAGCTGTTGGGAATCATCACCCTTTAGCGTAAAAATTATGTTGTGTGCTGCTACCTTAAAACACTGTGCGCAGATTACAATATTTTTAATTATTCGTGTCAGGATTAAGCTAAGTAGTCCCCAGCTAGTTCAGGTTCCTACAAAATTACGAAACTGATTGGATTCGTCTACTACGTGGTATAAATAATTTACTTATTGCTGAGGAAAATTCTATTCGCATGAAAGCAGCATACGTTTTAAAGCATTTTGTAACAATAGCCAGTCATACATACTAATAGTTTCTTTAATACACGAACGTTTGATTATATAATGATAATATATAATTATCAATACAGAAAACAGAAAACAATACGGTAAACAGAAAACCAAAGCTCAGGGTAATATTTTCACCGAACTTGTAAATGAGTACAATGAGCTATTTATAGGGAAATATTTTACATTAGAGTTGTTGTTTTGTATACAGTTATTTTAAAACAAAATATTTTAAGCCACACTACACCATTTTGACGAACTTCTCACGCAAGGATTTAGTCCAGAAAACAGCTGTTTGCCGCCAGCTTAATCAAATGGGGTTTCATTACGTTATACTGTACTGTAATGAGTTTTACCGGACACCAATCAGCTGATTATATTGTATTTGGGTGGCAATGAGTGGTTATAAACAAAAACATAATCTATCTTAGAGGTTATGATCAGTGATTTTTAGTCCTTTAGTTGGTGGTAATATATAAGGATTTGTACAGATCTAGTAGTATGGTGTAAACTATCGTACGTAACTCGTCCAAAACGTGTTTACCGGACTCGTATGGTAATCCCGTACTTGACTTTGTCTCGCACGGAAACGACCACACTCGTCCGGTAAACACTTATTTTCAGGACTAGTAACGTAATATACTATCCAGTGAATGAAAATGTTCAATGTGTGTGTATGAATAAACTTACGACATGGATAGAAATACAAAAAGGAAAATAAAACCCTACTAATGATATATAGCCCACAACAGTGAGTTCAAAATCTTATAGTTTATTGAGATAACGTTGTAGATAATTACATAACTTTGATAACTAACTTCTATGATTGTATCGATTGTTGACTTAATCCGATTCAAAATATTCTTAACGCAATGATCGATTCATAAAAAGTGTTTTAATTGTTCAAGAAAAAATATATTCATCATTAATGGAACCACGACGGTAGGAAGTTACTTTTTCTATCTTTGTGATTCTTAGTTTTGGAACGTTTTGCCATTGAAAATGATAATTACTTTGCTCAATTGTACTGAAAATATTAGTCGTAAAACATTAAACTTGTGTTTTATAGAGCCTTATTTAAAATTTGATTTAATTAGTCTTCTTTGGAATTAAAAGTGATCACCCTAATATTTTTATCGAATTTTTAGTTTTATTGTATGTTTTTAATAATTTTATAAAAGTTTTACTTTTATTTAAATCTTTATTATTAAATTAATTCCTCTAAAAACTATTATACTATCTTAAACTACTGTAGCTACAACATACATCCCTTCAATAACGCAATGAAAACTTATGTATTAATTTAGGTAGACTTTTCAACTTAGGAAACACTCATCATGGTTTTTTTGTAATTCAAACGCAATTTGACGCGTTTATATGCAACAAAAAATCATTAAGTATGATTTTAAAACGACCACGTCCAATACATTTCCATTTAATTTATGAAACAGTAAGACGTATTCAAACTTAACTTAAATTTTTGTCTAATGCTTTACACTCTTACTAATACTTGCTACAACTACTTTGTATGCTGAATACTTACTTTTACATACTTTTTCACTCTTAAGTTTTCAACAAATGTTTTACCGTACCTAACATTTTGCGAAACTTCACCTACGCAATTCTAATTTATTCAAGTTAGTTTAGTTCTCTTGGTTACAATACTTTTTTCCAGAAATGCCATTGAGACTCCAGGCTATGCCCCCTATGCGGTAGACCCAGTTGCACCCTCCCCGGAGGTTGATGGCCCAGAACTGAAAAACTTAGTCATCATCCCCCGGAGTCAGTGGTGCAAAATACCGCCGAAATGGAAGGACCCGTTGGCAACCCCCGTGTCCTACGTCTACTCCACGTTCACTAGGAAGTCACACTGCTTCAGCCACGACCAATGCTTCGCGGAACTTCAGTACCTTCACTACCGTAGTACCAAGTATGGGGACAAACCGGACATTGTGTATAAGTAAGTTTGTTATGTCCTTTATAAAAATATCATTCTGGGTGCCACAGTGATTATAGGATGCTAGGTTCTAGCCCGGAATTGTTTTATACAATACTTGAGGCTAGTCCTAGAGGGTTGCGGATTTTTTTTGTTCTAAGACGCTAGGCACGAGCCCAGGATTATTTTTCACATAACTTCAGGCTAGTCCTAAGGGTTGCGGCATTTTTTGTTCTAAGACGCTAGACAGGAGCCAGGGATTGTTTTTCACGTTACTTCAGGCTACACCTAGGGGTTACGGCATTATCATTTGAATATCCATTGGTAGTTGGTGGGGTTTGAACTCAAGACCCGAGCTCCGAAGTCCTGCGTTATAACCACTAAACCAGCTTGTTCCCCAAATGTTGCGGCATTGTCACTTAGATAAAATTCTTTGGTGATTTGGCAAGATTTGAACTCAGGACCCCTCGCTTGTCCACAGCTCGCATCCCTAGGGTCCAAGTGAGTAATGTCTTGAATGGGTGAGCGTAGAAAATAACAAGAGACTAGAAAGTGTTAAGTAAATTTCAATGACATTTAATAAAGAAGTGACTAACGATAAACGAATAGTACATGGTTATGAAGAGTAAGGGAAGGAAACCATAGAGAAATGTTTTAAGTTATGAGAGGTGAGAATACGATATCATAAGTAACGCCGAGGAAATAAGGGAAGATGAGAGTAGGAAATCATAAAATGATTACGTGTGGTATTTCATAGGTGTATTTTGTTAGGTTGTATGATAAGTTGACTGAGCTCAGATCGAGACGCTATACCCTCCAGTCGAAACATTGGATTGAACCTTAATGGATATGTGAGGTTCCTAGAGTAAAAGTGACTGGTCTTTCAGGGGGAGCTTAGGACATAAATGATTCGTAATGACGTGGGTTAAGAATATACTAGGTGACAGTTAAGTCCTAGGACGACTTTATAACTTTAAAACGAAAAGAGATACCACAACCAAATTTGGCATATTATTACTGGTCATAGTAAGCAACATTTTTGTGTACATGGTGACATTTTTGTGATCGGATGACACCATGGGGATGGCCCATAGGGAGTAGGTTGAAAATCTTAAAAGTAAGCCTAGGTTGAGATGTACATAAAATTAAAGGTCTTGTTAAACTAAATACCCCCGCCGCAGCAAACCTGCAGACTAAGCGAATTTCCATTTGCCTGATTGGATTTACACTAAAATGTCTCCTTAAAAATATCACATTTATTCCCTATTTAAATAGAATCAGTTTAACACATACTTAGGTTTGCTGCAACAGGGAGGGTAAAAGTGTTATGTAAAATGTTAATAGTTAGTAAGAAATAAAAACATTTTCCAAATTTGATCAAAATATGTTCACAAACAAGCAAACTACAACAGTTTACTTATTCTCCATAAGAATAACATGGGAATTTTAAATTTACAATTTTTTGAAATTTTCTCCGTAACCATTAGGTGCATTATAACGCTTCAATATACTAAATTATTTGTTTTTTTAAGCTCTACAAAATAGTTTGGAAAGAAATTGCAAAATTTTATGTTTTTTGAGTCAAAAGTGGGAAAAACCCATTTTTACCCCATAAAACCCCCCATAAACCCCCGTTCCCATGGCCGATCATGCTGGTTCGCGAACTCGTTCAAATAAACGTAGGATTACACGTTTGTACCAAATTTCATCAAAATCGGATCGTTTTTGCTCGCGTTATCGCGCTAACGGACACATATATAAACAAATATATATATATATATATATGAATTTGAACGGATGGTGTTTTTGGCCTCTAGGGACCTCAAAACGAAAAAAAAAATCGGTCCCGGGTCCAGGTCTTACCATGAGTACTACGGTAATAGCTTATTCCCTATATGGGAAATTCGCTAAAACAATATGCGACAAACCGGACCTTAAATGGACAACCGAGTCAAAAAAGACATCCGATCACCGTGTAAACAAAAAAGTAGTTTACTATTACCAGTATGCCAAAATTTGGTTGTGATAACTCTTTTCGTTTTCAAGTTATAAAGTCGTCCTAAGACTTGATTGTTACCCTGCATATTGAAAGAAACTCCGTAAGCTGGAATGATTTAGGTAAGTAATTTGTGTATTATGAGCTTAGAGTACGTCATTGCCACTCGAGCATCTCTAGAACCGCAGATGACCGAAGCTTTAGCTGGGTGGTATGGCAATGGGTAAATTATAAAATTATAAAATATAAAATTACCTAATTTTTGTGTTTGTAAGTTTCCTGATCGGTGGGGACGGAACCGTGTACGAGGGGAGAGGGTGGACAGCCAATGTAAACCTACCCAAAAGATACCAGACTATACAGAACCAGTGCATCTCCATAGCAATGATGGGAACATTCCAGTGTAAGTAGTCAATTATCAATGTGTCTTGCGTAGACTTCAAAAGCTTAGTTCCTCATAGATCAGACGAAGGAAATTTTAAGTTTAGTAGAATATTTTTGTTTTGGTGGTGACCAAGTCGTTGAATTTGCTAAGGTTCATCAAACTACAAGTAAACCATCCAACAACGGTTCAATATGTTGAATTTAGTGTATTTCCCCTTTGAAAATGTATTGCAGCAAAGAATTTTGACACGTTATCTTCTCCAATGATTCAGCCTTCTCCTTAAAAACAGTCTAATTTGGGTGTAGGAGCCTACAACCAATATTTAAATTTAATATACTGTCTCTCTCCACTTTGTATTTTTTTTTACTTTTTATTTATTATCATTTAACCAGTATTAGGTACCTAATATATGGCAAACTAATAGAAAACGATTGCTTGACCTCTGCTGTTAGAATATGTGGCAAAGAGTAAAAACCACACGTTATGGCGTCTAATAGTCTAAAATGAAATAGGATTACTATGGAAAATCAATATTAATAATATTCAAGCTCGGCAAGTTTATTGCAAATTCCATTAACGATTAATTAGTTCAAAGAATCAATGTCAACAACCAGTAAGATTTTATAGTATTTAAGATTTCAATTTTAAACATATAAACTCGAACATTGACGAAAAACATTATCTATTAAACCGTATTAAACTATAAACTTGCTTAAGAATTAATTACAAAATTATATTTATGTTTATAATATTTTTTTCAGATCGACCTCCTTCAGCAGCGATGAAAAAGGCCCAAAACATGTTAATAAAGTACGGAATGGATAATAATTATATTAAGAAAAAAATTACACATTTTACAACATAAAGTGTGTGGAGATATCAGTTACCCCAAAATATAAGTACAATATGTAGTGTATCTATTTATGTTACACTAGAGGTCGTCCAGTGGTCGAAACTCGACCAAAAATATTTAATGTACAGACTTCTTTATTTTCATTCCACACTTTGAATAGAACATGTGTTTGGAGTTTCTTCAATTTGTTTTGATTTTCTGTTTATATTTCGTTGTTATTTCGTCACTAGCATGGCAACTCATAATATCCATGTTAAATTTTTCAAAATTTTAAATTCATTTTTTGTGCTTATTTTTGAGCCTATTTTAATTTATAAAGGGGTTCTGCACACCTACAGGAAAATAGCTTTCTAACAGTATGCGTAGATTTTCCCTACGATGCATACGAGCTGAGAAAAAAGGTTTTAAAGAAACATGCTTACCTATTAATATATAGATAGATTGTACTGTACTCTTATTCTATGTGTAATGAATAGCAAAAGAATTGTTGATTACAAAATTAAATATGTTAAACTATAATAAGTACAACATGTCTATGATGACAGGTCTAAGTAGTTGTTTTCGTAAAATAACATTGCTAGTTTAAGAAGCGGTCATGCATTAATTGCGCCAAGCCCTCAAAGGGCCACAAAAAATGTTCCTTAGTTACGTAAAGCCCAAGCCAGGTAGGGGTGATTTGCTGGCAGAAGGAATTACCTTGTTTACGTGTCATCCTTACCTATCCTTACCTAACCTAAACCATCCTAACCTTACCTAACCTAAACCATCCTAACCTTACCTAACTTAACCTAACCTAACATATCCTACTCAATTGTACAGTCAAAGAGGACTACGACTTGCGGCCCAGTTAATGAACTTATCTGGTGGCTCCCTGGAGTAGTTGGCGCAATTCAAGAATACCCGACTACCTTACTCAGGTCAGTTGGTGCAATTAATGCCCGCCCTAGAAGCTAGTTGGAGAGTCTTGAGGAAATTTACATTTTCAACTGTCTAAGTCACTAATTGTTGTTTCAAGGTAATTTAAAAAGGATCCAATAATAATTCTACTCGGCCTTTTACAGGCATTGGAAACATTACATTTTCCTGTAAAAGAGTAATAATACAGGTTTTTGCTGTTCAAAAATGTCAAGATGCATTGACATTATACTCTTCGATTTGAAACGGTAGCATTGCAACTGTACGGCAATTTGTTGCCCATGTGGACTGTAATATTTTAATACTATTTAAGTAAAAGTAGTTGTTCTAAAACTAAATGTTTCTTCTGTCCCAAAGCTTTTAAAGATTTGTTTATCTTGTAGCAAACCATGCAAAATAAATCAGAATATTTGTTTATTCTCAAATAAAAAATAGTTACCATCAATGGTTAATGGCTTTTTATTAATGTACAACTGAATATTATAGTAGCTTACGCAACGATCGCGTAAAGATAGTGTTAACAACACGAGTAGAAATTTAAGATACGAGCCTTGGCGAGTGCCTTAAAAGCTTCTAGGAGTGTCGTTAAGGCTATTTACGCGAGTTGCGTACACTACTTTACGATCGTTGATTACTTACTAAAAATCACTAATAAAAACTTCTAAAAGAGGTTATGTTTTCGTTTATAACCTCTTATTACCACTAACAGTGAGGGAACTATACATTGTACCAACCACTATTTGCACTGATTATTAACAATTAAATTGGCAAACAGCTGATTAGTTGAAGTTTGAAACATTACAATTATACTTCTTTTCTCCAAATCCTTTAACCTCATTGGTCCGTTACTCCTGTTTAAGTAAAAAAAAATGCTGTTCAGTAAGTAAACAATGCTGTTAAGTGAATCTTTTTAATTCCAAGAACTGAAACTGCTAGTTTAAAACGGTCGTAGCTAAAATTTGTTTCGATTTGACTACATATTTAATATGTCGAATAATATATAAGAAATGCTATATACAGGGTTTTATCATTATACTTACAACAAATACCCACCCTTACAACAATGTGAAATAAAAGTTGCAAAGTTTTGAGCGAGAAGCTCGTCTGGGCAATTCTGTAATGTGGAAGATGGTTGCTTCAGGCTTCGTCATAAAATGTTATGGTCTCGTTTTGAGAAATATTAGCAATAAAAGTCACCTTGACGATGTACATTATGAGCTCTTTCGTTTGATCTGTTGCATTACAAGCATTATGGACGAAATAAACTATGAACATAGTGAGTAAATGAACTCAATTAGTTGTGAAACATCCAAATCCTTGGTGCTGTGACCAAAATTTTTTGATCAAACAATAATCAAGAACTAGTAGTTTTACCCGTGGTTTGCAGCAGAATCTAGAACATTTCTAATTAATTTCTGGAAAACCTAAAGGTTTTGATATAGATTTTACGGTATGACCAAATATACTATAGAACCTTTGCTTATACGTATAAAACAATGGAATAGCAAATTAGGTTTAACTTTATAACTAATTATACTTACAGTAGTCACATTCAATTTCAATTTTTTTTGTCTAATTGTACTTTTGTTTAATTGTCATAAAGTATATTAAATTTTTCACTATAGATATTTATTACGTAAACTAAAGTAGGGTTGGATTAAACAACAGTATCAATTTAATTTGTTTTTAGCGAATTTCCCATATCGGGAATACGCTAATACCGTAGGTCTCATGGTAAGACCTAGACCTGGGACCGATTTACTTTTTCGTTTTGAGGTCCCCCTAGACCAAAAACACCCTCCGTTCAAATTCACATACATATATGTACGAGTGTGTCCGTTAGCGCGATAACTCGAGCAAAAATGACCCAATTTTGATGAAATTGGTACAAACGTGTAAACCTACGTTTATTCGACCGAAAGAAATAATTTTGCATATTGCATCATAGTTGTATGCCTAACGGTTACGGTGGTAATATAAACAACTTTAAATTTAAAATTCAAATGTTATTCTAATGGAGAATAAATAAACTGCTTTAGTTTGCTTGTTTAGGGATATATTTTAATCACATTTGGCAATTTTATTTCATACTAAGCTATCAAAATTTCCATTAAAACACCCCTCAATACCTTCCCTGTAGCAGCAAACCTAGGTACTCATTAAAATTAATGTTATTTAAATAGGAAATAAATCTGACAATTTTCAGAGAATATTTTAGTAGAAATCCAGTCAGGTAAATGGAAATTCGCTTAGTCTGCAGGTTTGCTGTGGCGGGGGCATTATATATATATACAATAATTGCAAAATAACAAAAAAAACCTTCTTAGGTCAAGTCTAATCAGTTAATAGAGTGGGTGAAATCTTTTGGAATTTTTATATTTATTACAGTATATTACATTTTATGTTCACAGTAAATAAAATCACAACAGACACGTTTTTATTATGCATTAAAACATATGGATAATTGAAAATGCTGTATACAGTATCTGCAATTAGTTGTTCAAATTCAATTAAATATGTTCAAATAAATTTACCCTAAGCCTTTCCATTCTGATATTATTATAAGTTGTTGTGAAATTGTCAAGTAAAATAGATTCAATGTAAAACAGATCTGAAAATAAAATGGAATTGAATTCATAAAACTTTGAGCGAGTTTAAACAAAGGGTGTGTTTTAAATATCGAGGGATGTCAGAGTGAAAAATGCATTGCCTTCCTGTCCGAGATATCTAGCAGTTACATTTGTATCTATCGCATATTTATATACACATCTGTTGATGCCCCGCTGGGGGTGAGTTGTGGAAATCTATTTTACGCATCGCAGGTTGGAATATTTATATGCATATTGCTGAACAAATCAATATACCCCTGTATGATGACAAACGGACAAATATTCTAAATAGGTTTCAAACAGGAATGCTAACATAGACATTTCCAACAATGGACAATTAATGGATTATTTTGTACACTAAAATATTTAAATATTTTAAATGCATGTAAGTGTAAAAATATCATGTTAATTTAATAACATATAAATTACTTATTAATGAGGTTGTAATGAGTAACAAGTAATTTCAGTCCGGTAATAGACAAGTTAT
The DNA here is from genome assembly GCF_028750875.1 of Macrosteles quadrilineatus. Taxonomy (NCBI): domain Eukaryota; kingdom Metazoa; phylum Arthropoda; class Insecta; order Hemiptera; family Cicadellidae; genus Macrosteles; species Macrosteles quadrilineatus. The sequence continues at coordinate 132,392,907 of NW_026542595.1, read as the reverse complement.
AAATGGATATACAAAATATTTTTTTTTATCACGAAAATAAAAGAGTAAGAAAACTCCGATAAGCTTATTGGTTATATTAAAACACATAATAATACTGTAAAACTGTAAAATGGAAAAGTGAGCTAGCTCAACATCCTTTACTGGAAGAAAACTCGATTTTCAGATTTGTTTTTATTTAAAAATATACATGTTTTAAAAAGAATCAGTGTTTTTCTTATCAACAGGTATGGTGATGATCAGCTCTTTATTATTGTGCTTTGGAAGATTTTAGCGGTACTAAATTTCATATGTTACAAAAACTATAAATTCACTAAGATATGATCCTTACCAAGCTTTTACCTTACCTTATTCGTGAAAACCATACGGTAAGAAAAGCTAGAGAAATTGCACATTGCTTTAATGGTCCAAGACATGTAGGGAAGTCAACCTACTAAATTAAAGTGTGAAATGCCACATCCAAGGTATCTAGAAGATAATTGTTGATAATAACCAATAACCAATACTTAAGTATATAAAAATCATATTAATTTTTTTAAAGAGAGAAGTTTATAATTTTCTCAACCTATAAATGCTCCAAACCATCTCCAAACATACACAAGCGTCTTAAGAGGACTCATTCCAAGCGATGCTGAAACACCAAGTACTTGAGCGGAAACGGTAAAATGCAAGCAGATGTTTAGTGTCGCGGTTTCTCTGGGAGGATATTCACAATCTGCTCAGTAGTCACGTAGGAAGTTAACGACTTGATCACGTGACTAGAGTAACGTGACTTTGAGACACGCGTGATTCTGATCACATATTCTTATCTAGTAATGAGTACACTGTGTTCACCATGTAGTAGACGCCCCCATCGCATATGGAAAACAAGTTGTTTTTAGCGAATTTCCCATATAGGGAATAAGCTATTACCGTAGGTCTCATGGTAAGACCTGGACCCGGGACCGATTTAGTTTTTCGTTTTGAGGTCCCCAGAGGCCAAAAACACCATCCGTTCAAATTCATATATATATATTTATTTATATATGTGTCCGTTAGCGCAATAACTCGAGCAAAAATTATCCGATTTTGATGAAATTTGGTATAAACGTGTTAACCTACATTTATTTGAACGAGTTCGCGAACCAGCATGATCGGACTATGGGAACAGGGGTTTATGGGGGGTTATATGGGGTAAAAATGGGTTTTTCTAATTTTTCACCCTGAAAACATAAAATTTTACAATTTCTTTCTAAACCATTTTGTAGAGCTAAAAAAAAAAACAAATAATTTAGTATATTGAAGCATTGTTGCATGCCTAACGGTTATGGAAAAATCGCAAAATAATGTAAATTTAAAATTACCATGTTATTCTTATGGAGAATAAATACAGTGTTGTAGCTTGCTTGTGTATGGACATATATTAATGAAATTTTGAAATTTTGTTTACTTCATACTGAGCTATTAATATTTCAATAAACCCCCCCTATTTTCTTCCCTGTAGCAGCAAACCTAAGTACTCATTAATATTAATGATGTTTAAATAGGAAATAAATCTGACAATTTTAAGGGAATAATTTAGTGGAATTCCAGCTGTGTATATGGAAATTCGCTTAGTCTGCAGGTTTGCTGCGGCGGGGGTATTTATTATTTAATAACAAACAGCTGATTCCTCAGATGAGTATTTGATCACAGTCATATTCAGATAGTAAACAAGGGACTAAATAGTTAATGGAAATGGGTTTTAAATAGGCTAGGCTACTTAAGTGATAGCCTATTTGAGGAAGATGGGCTATATCACTCTTTATAGTATGTATCCACAACCAACAAATTTAATTTACTGTTAATTCGTAGTTATTACCCTGATTTGACTGTCTTAAACAAACACAATTTTGAAATGTAAAATGTTTAATTGCATTGTGTTTTTGACCCTAAAACAAGTTTTGAACGTAGAGGATCAAAGTAAGTAAGTTGAAGGTTTGAGTAATCAAATGGGCAATTTGCGCAAGGTTACCCTTTTAAAGTTTTTTTTTTATGATAGAGTAATAGTTTCGCTTGAAACTGAGCAATGTATTTGCTTAAGAACTGTTTTCGTATTTTTTATTGTCTATTTTTTGGGGGTTTTGATGTCTACAACTTGTTAGATAGATCAACGTATAGCCCAAAGTCTTTTGACTTCTTGGTACAGCATCGACGCCCGAAATAGTGTCCCTTTATTATTTTCTTACATCTAAGTTATAATTGACAATATGATCGTCTTCAGGTTTACAGTATTGTCGTATATAGTAATAATCTGCACCACTTGCATTGAAATGAGTTCGTGTTCTTTAGTGGTTAAATAAATAAATAGCTAAAAAGAGTATTTAAATAAGTATTTTAAAACTTATAATTTTTTGAGGTTTACTATTTTACACCAGACTTATTTAAGCCAAAAATATACCAAAATATTTTAAAAAGTTGAAGCTATAAACTAGGTACACTATGTCTTTAACTAATGTGGTAAAAATCATAATAGTTGATTTCCACTTCACATTTCAATTTAACGAAATAAGTTATCCCAAGTTTCGAATATCCCTGGAAAAAATGTGGTATGGACCCCGACAATGTATTTTGAACATCCTTACGAAGAAAATCAGATTTAGAAGCCTCACAATTAAGTCATAAGTCTCGCGTTTTCCAGATCTGCAAGAGATTCTTCCATTGATAAAAAAGGTTTTTGGTTTAAAAAGATAAACAAGTGCCTAAAAAAATTCCAATTTCGAAGTTTCTAGTGTTAAGTGGAGAACTCCTTATGTAATAAAAAAAAAACATTGTCCCCAAATCATGATGATGCCTAACCACTACACGAAATTAAAGCTGCAAGTGCAAAGAAATTTTGAAATCCCCTGTTGTGTCGGGAGATGTGCTCAATTCTAAAGAAATACCACAACATATCTTCTTTATTTACAGTTTATTCAAACTGCAATATTTAACTCTACACAAAAATTACAAATCATTAAAAGAAATAAATTAAAAATAAAATGAACGTCATACAATATGTGATATAATTCCATATTATGGAAATCATTGCCTATAAGCTTTTCATAACAAATACTCGCTGTTGCATGTTATGCACAGAATAACGTATTAGATGTTACGTTGATCGGACGAAACAAGCAAAGTAGCTTTGACTAATCACTTCCGGTCGGCGATCCTTTACTTCCGGTTCCGTTGATATACATGATGGTCAGTAATATTGACGAGGATCTTCTATTATGTTTCAAGTGTGGTATGTTTGAAGAGAACCCCAATAGACCCCAATACACAAATTGAAACCTGCACAGTACACGATACTTGGTAAATAAAGTTTTCCTACCACTGCATGGAAATTATCACATTGCCACACCTGTAAACAGTACGCAAAATAGCGCATTTACGCTCTAGAGTGGGAATGGATCATTCCCGCTCTTTAATCAGCTGATTTTACTGTTGGCGTTTCTAAAACAACCACAGCCAAGGATCAGGTACGTTAACAGCCGTAAAGAAAATACCAGAACCTAAAAATAATAATTTTATTAACAACTAAAAGATGGTGGTAGGAAAAATCTTGCGTGTAGTACGAGCTACTAGAACAACCAGCAATTGCACTCTATAAATACAAGAATAGCTAATGTATTACATTTCATGGTTAACCTAACTGTAAAGGTGTTTTAAAGTGATGTCGAAATTTTTTTGTGGTACCTGTTAAAACCAAAACTCAAGAGATAAAAGCCTATATTCTCATGTAAATGGAGTTGCATGGTGGCATGGGTTTCATTGGTTTCAAATAACTTAATTTGATATTTTTCTTATATTCAAACAATAAAAAACATTTAATTTAGTTTGCTATTTATTTTGTAAAGTATCTTGTGAAAACCAATAAAGTTACTGAATTTTGCAATGAATTGAAAATAACAAATTAACAATGTTTTTCTCTAATTTCAATTATTATTTACTTTCATGTAAAATAATGTAAATTAATTGTTTCTAAATTCATTCACAAACTACACCCCTGTTTTGTTTTATTATTCAACACTCTTAAATTAAATACCGACCTAGAATAGAAAGTCATTACGTCACCAAAATCAATACACCCTAACGAAGTTAAATAAATACATTTTACGGGGGAAAGTACTCTTGGTTTTTCCTACAGAATTATGAAAACAAGGATCGTGTAACACTGATCAGTGAAGGAAATGGAATTTTCGATTGAACCCGTAACAAATCCAATTCCCGTGATTGTTTCAATATCAGCAACAATGATCAATGTATGATGGCTATTCTAAAACCAATTCCAAACACTGATCTCTGCCATTTTGAAAAACCTCGTTACCTGAAATTTAATTTCCGATCGAAACACATAAATACACATTATTTACTGCAGTTTTGGGTGAAAAATTCTTTTGTCCCAAAATTTTGTATCCTTAACATGAAAAGAATTTTGATTTTTTATTCCTGGAGAGAGCATTTTATTTTGAAAATAAGGCCAATGAAGCTTAGGTAAATCAATACCGTGGTTTTACATATAGTATAAGAATTTACTGTATCATTTTATTAAATTATAAACAAATAATAAAAAAGATTTGATGATTAAAAACTAATTTATTTTGTATGCGAAAAATATAAATAATATAGCAAAGATAAAACTTAAGAAACGACTTGCGAGTTGTGAGACAGTGATGAAGTTTCATCCCCGGCACATTTAAAAACATTCAAGGAACTTAACAACTTTCCCAAAAAGAATACTGCATGTGTAATAGAATAATATGTAAACAAATAAACCTTATAAACCCATATTGCAACGTAATTGTTAACAAAATGTACTTTTACAACGCAAATGTTATTACAATCATATAAACTCTGTACTGTACATTTTTAAAACAATATTTTTGAGGTGTATTCTTTGATGAACCAATAAATCTAGAAAAATTAAAATCTTTATTTTCCACATGTACATACAATAGACATCTTCACAAATAAATATGGAGACAAATAGGTTCAAAGCAAATTAAAGCTTAACAAAACAAACAAGTCTTAGAAGCTATAACAGATAAAATTTATAGAAGTTACTATGCAGGTTTTCATAAACTGTAACAAAATATTCAGCGAAAGAATGAACAAATCCAGAGGTAAAATTTCCAGCACCAAACCACAGAAGTATTGACTTAGTCTCTACCAGTTCATTCCTGGGAAGCGAGATGATATTTAACTTGAACGTTTCTTTTTTCTTCTTTTCCAGAGGAAGGGAATAAATATTTTAAAATTAATTTTTAAAAATTTAATGCAAACACAGCAGTTTTATTAGGTAAAAATTTGAGGTGATATTTTTAAAACACCCTACTGTCAATTTACGGTTATAAATTCTTACCAAAACTATATAATATAGTAGGTAATAAACTGGGATCAAGTCTAACCATTTACTTGGTTTAAACAGATTTAAATCCTTATATTGTAAAAGTTCAAATAATGTTTGGAGATAATAGTTTGAAGAAGGTACTGAACAACAAATAATATCTACAACTAAACATCAACAAAAAACTATAAAAAAATCAGATTTCCATCTGCATCGTTCAATTCACAGACTTAGTTCAACATATAGATTCAGTTCAAAGAGTTAATTACTGATTCAAATTTCTTTGCTTTTTCGCTTGTGTCTACGCCAGTACGGAATTTTCCAATGAAGTAAATTTAAAACAAACCCATTAAAGTTTTGTGGATGTTCGAAGAATCAAACCCGTCCCTCCCGCATTTAATATTTCTTACAGTAGAAAATTAATGTATAAATTACTTAGCTTTTTATACATACATTTTCAAGGAAAATATGTGTTTAGTTTCATATGTATCATATGTAATAATTGTTCTTCCAAACTCAGCCAATGTTTAGTACGAAGGCTAGACAAGGGGTTGTGGTTGGTTTAACATGACATTGATATATTGAGCAATCACCTTCCTGAACCCCTCTTAGCAATTAGATCGGTTGTAATTAGCCAAAGTTCACTCATAAGAGGTATATTCTGTTGAATAATTAAACCAAACATGAGCTTCATAAAAATTCGCCTTTTTATAGATACTAAAATCTGTTAATAATTAAGTAACTGAAACGGTTGATATGAGCTAAGTTTGAGCAGAATTAGTGAGAATTATTTGATGATTAAGTAATATTTTTTCACCTGTTATTTCTAAATGCTCATAACATTTTTACAATACGTTTTTTAAATGTATGTTATTATTGGTTTGTAGAATACATTGCAGTTTTATGGTAATGCTATTTCTTTATTCCTTTTTATAAGATTTTAAACTGTAGAATTAAATGTTTGTGGTGTTTAATTTTAACTGGTAATGTGTACAGATTGTGGCAGTACAAATAGCATAAAGAAATGTTATAGTTCTCCTTAAGAGTCTTCATCAGTTGTAGCCATATTGGATTTTAGTCCCATAAGATCAATTTAAACTTTGTAACAAAATTTATAAGAAACCTGATGTGATATGATAAAATAATGACTGAGGTGTTAAAATTAAGGTTTAGTGGTCCTATAGGAGTCAAGATTTTAGTTTTGTTATTTTCCCTCCACTTAATAAGTTAATGATCATTAGCTAAGCCTTTAATTAAATAACTTATTAAGAAAAGACAAAAACAAATATTTTAAATATCTTTTCCTTACCCTACAAAAATAGTACCCTACAATATGAACCTAATTATAAATTTTCAAAACTATATCTTTATAAATAACATCGTCATGCTGCTTCAAATGATGGTATGTCCTGTCAAAGTTAACATCGCTTTTATGGGACTAAAATCCAATATGGCTACCAATGATGAAGACACTCAAGGAGAACCATAACATCTTTATGCTATTTGTAATGCCACAATCTGTACACAATGCCAGCTAAAATTGAACACAACAAACATTTAATTATACTAATTTATTTCATGAAATAAGAATATGCAAAATGGAAATATAAAGATCTTGGCTATAAGGTATTGCTAGGACCAATAAAATAATAATAAAAAAATAATATACAAAATTTTTCCTACAGTTGCCTAACAATGTACATGTTCTCTCACTGATTTGAGAAAGCAAAGTGGCCAATTCGCTCATCAGTGAGACAATGTTAACATTGTCTCACTCTAATTACTTTGTCTCACTCCAGATTTGCAACGTGAAGGCACGAAATAGTGAGCGCGTAACATGCAGGCAACGTCGTATGCGCACGAAATACGTTGGCAGCACTGGCTGTAAATCAGCTGGTCAGCTGTTGTACTGTTGTATTTGTCACTTCACATTAAATGTAATATTAAAAGTTCACTTCTGTGTAAAAATAGGTTATGTTTCTTCACCAATTTATTTGTTTTATGGTAACTGTAGGAAAAGTATAATTTGCAACTCGAGTTCAAAGTACAATTGCCTCACTCGAGAAACCATTCCTCACTCGTCTACGGCTAAGGATTTAGGATTTCTCTCGAGAGTAAGGATTTCTCTCGAGTGAGTCAATTGCTCACTTTTCTCACTAGTTGCACAAATAACTATTATTTAAATTTTATAGGAACACTTATTGTTTTAATATGTCTTCTAACCCAACTTCTATTTCATAAAGATATATATTTAAGGCATACATATTCGCGAAAGACTTAGAACTTTTTCATACAACATTTAAACATTTTTTGCCTTTTGTATTTAAAGAAATATATATTTTTGCCACAGCAAAGTAAATACAGCTTTAGTTAAACATCCCTTTTGTCGGCCGAACAAACTCATCTTGACCGTGTAAACATTGTCCTCACTGGTCTTGGAAACTCACGGTTAGAATTTTAATTAATCTTACAAAATATTTTACTTGAGTTTTTGTCGGAAAGTTGTTCTTTTAACTATTTTCCACAAAATTGGAGATTGTTGTTTGTTGTGGAGATTTTATTGTGCGTTTTTACAAAGGTTATTATTTGGTTCAGCTACTATGAGTGTACTATTACTATAGCTTATAGCATGATGTGTTTGGTTTGGAAAAGGGTTGGTCTATCCATCAAGTCAATCCATCAGAAAATTAATATAAGCAATTAAAATTAATATAACTCAATGCAGGATGAAAAAAATAATACTTTTTACATAAAACAAATGTGAATTACGGTACCGAACTTACAGTAAAAGAGTTAATATTACGAATTTACGACAAATTTTATTTTAATGATCCCCCTAGGCCTATTGTTAGTATGAGTTGTATAATATTTTTTTGAAAAATATAATATTTTTTACGATTGTTTAAAATTGACTTATTTATCGATTCTTATTAATTTGCGATTAAAATGGTAAATTATTTAAAACTTTTATTTGTATAAGTAATTTTCACAGCATTTTTAATCAAACCGAGATAATCAGACGAAAATACTATATAGCTTTTGAAAGAACAGCTAGTGTGTTTATAATAATCACTGTGGTGGCAAGGTACAAGATATTCATAACTTATAATCAAACTGTATGAGGTCAAGCTACATTTTACACCTGAATAAAAATAGCATTTTACAGGATGGAAAGTAATAGCAAGAGGAAATAAGCATTTCCATGAGCTTATCCTGCCGTAAAAACGTTAATTACTCTTTAAGTCAGGAGATTAATCTTTTCCCATATTTCCTCCTCCATTATCATTTGCTCTAATGTGCTTACAGTTTCTGGTTTGTTCATGGTTGAAGAACATGTAGACTGTTGTAGACAGTTCTATGAAAGCCCTACATTAAAATTATAAATTGTAAATATGAAAAGTTGTTAATATTCCTTCCTGAATATTAAATTTGGAGGAGGCAAAAACAACAAAAATGAAGAATTTGTTTATTACAACAATGTATGTATGCATTTGAATTGTACGGTTATCAATCTTTACTCATGACCTGAGAAAACTGAAATGTTTTACTAAACACGTTCATTTGCTTAAAAAAAAGTATTAATTGAAAAAGAGTATATTTTATTGAGAAAAAAAACTGTATTTCTTGCAAAACAATGATTTGTTCGATATGTCAGTTCTTATAAGTCTATCCAAACGAATCATGCATAAATTCAAACTTAGATGAATTTATAAGCTTTTGTATCCCTTTTTTCATTTTTTTACCACTAACATTGGAATACAATTTACGTTTGACAGAAAATATCCACATTGTTACATCGATGGTTCTATTCAAATTTAAGTTAGTCAGAAAAATCCAACAGTTGTTCATTGTAAATTACTCAACGTACTGTTACAATATTAAAACCCCCATCGAAATGTTACATTCGATTTACACAATGATTTACCGTCACTAAAGGTTCTAAGGACCGAAGAAATGACGAGGTTGTGGAGTTAGGAGATAATAAAGCCACGGGATTGGTTGAGGTCACGTAAATCAGTCACGTGTTCGTGACCACGTTGTGTCAATGTCGTTAGTCTTCTACGTGACGACTCTTCATCTCAGAACAAGTCTTCAGAAATTAGATTTTTCATCTTTGAAGTAGGCGAAGGTGAAAGTATTTACGTTAACCCGAGTAAACTGATGAGCTCTAAACAAATCAAGTGCATAAAAATCAACTAAATTTTTCAAGCTAACTCCATGAAGTGTATATAAGAAGATTTTGTAACAAAGGATTTAAATTAAGAGGTTTTTTTTTGTGGTTTTACTCTTAAATTGTCCTATACCAACAAATAATATAATAATGATATGATAATAAGCCAATTCTACTAGTATTTGGAAAGTTCTTAACCCAACCAATAGCCTTTGTGGAAACACAGATCAAAAATTTATTTAGAATAAATAGCCTCACAATTTTTGTATAAAGTAAATTAGTTTACTTTGCAAAATATTCGTAAGGGGCGAAGATTGTTTCTAACAATCAAATCAATAAAAATCTTTTTTGTTTAAATATAAGAAATGGCTTTATTGTTAATGAAACATAAATTCTAACTTTGATCAAATTAGCTTGATAAATACACTTAAATCATTCAAAACTAAGCTTACACATTAGACTAAAGCAACAATTTTCATTAACTATACCAGCAAAATACAAATGTATGTTTCTGATATTGTAAGAAAAAACTTTTATATCTGTCAACGAACATTTTTAGATGTTCAGATTAGAAAAAAGTCACCCACACAAATTCTTGGAAGCATTTGTTTGACATTGACTAATAAAATATAAGTTATATATTTGAAACATACAGAGTAATTAATGTGAATGTAATTGGTATACAACCAGATTGCTTAATCAATGCTATCGACAGGCGAATCTCCGTAGTGATGAATGTGGCACTGAATCCAACTATTCACCTGGTAATGACTTGATACTCATCGTGATGTGTGACCAACAAATGTTGGATGTGTGTTTATCCAATCAACTTTTTAAGACATCATAGAACCGTTGACTGTAAATCCTTATTTATCGGATTATATTATAATGTAAACCAGTTTCCTAAACTGTTTTAAAATAAATTATTTCATTATAAACATAGTTTGTTACAAACCTAAAACATTTTGTTAGAGCATTAATATCAACAAATGGGGTTTCCCTTAATACTGTACTTGTGAAAGTAACTCGAACTATTAAAAAATAACAACAACCAAACAAACGTTGTGATGTAAACAAAATAATAAAATTAACAATTGCGCAAAGGCTACTAATTAAATAAAACCTTAGACTTACACTGACGTAAAACATAATTTAAATAATTTATCACTTACAGCAATGTAAATTTTTTTTAAAGTTATTAACAAAATTTAAAACCATACAATCGACATCATCAATAATTGTCTGCTTTGTCTATAGGGTCTTCTATAGTGACATCGCATTTTCTCACAGGTTTCCAGGATCTCTCGTCATCGCCCATAGTTTCAATTCTCAGTTTCGGCGTAGTTTCCTTAAGTCGAAACGGTTCCATCACGTTTTTCAGTCTCGTACCGATGTCAATAGCGTGAAAAGCTTCTATTATGAGTTTATTCATTGGGTTTTCCAACGAAAGACCTGAAACAGATGAGTTTGAGTGTATGAGTGGGAATGGAAATGTTTCAGTAAATAACCAAAGTTTGTACATTTCCCTTAAAAAACGTTAAACAATGCTTATGAAGTTTACAGAAAATAAAAAAAATGGAGAAGCAGAAATGTGAGTTTTTTTTTCGAAAGAAAAAAATACGTCTAAAACACTCTTTAAACTCTAATGTTTATTTCTTGAGTTCCTATGCTAACGAACACAACGGACACACACATGTATAAGACATATATAAATACATTTGAACGGAAGGGTTTTTTTGCCTCTGGAGACATCGAAAAAAGACAGGAAATCCGTGTAGTAGCAGTTGCGCCGAGTAGCATTTGCGCCGCGGATTAAATCGTGCTTCCAGCGCCGCGGAGTTTGATTAGTTCAATGATGCAGAAGTGACGAGAGTCATAATTACTTACACATTACTTGACTGAGTTGCTTGTAAATAGTGTCGTTTTGCATACTCCTAATTAACTTGTACTAGTAGTGCACTATTGCACATAATAAATGATTAAACACTTGTATACCCCCACATGCAGTATTGAGTTAGTATAGATATTTTTCCTGAACTATAATTATTATAACCAGTAGACATTTTCTACTTATCAAATTACTAATTTAGGAGGAAGGGGGGCTTTTGTTTTCCTATGAAGTTTTTAGAGAATAGTTGCACCAGGATAGTCTGCGGTGCTATGTGGAATGCAAACAGCTCGGCATATTGGTATTAAGGGGATTTGCTAGGGGTATATATCCCCATACCTTTCGTAGTAACCCACTCCCTTATGTTACCTTTGGTCACTCAATGGTGTTGTCATTGTCAGTTTCGAGTAGAATTTAGCAGAATGAACATCGTAGAATCCACAAAAGAAGGGCTCAATTTTCAATCATTTCGTCTACTACAATTGACCTACTGTACAATATATCATCGATATGTCGCACAATTGATAAGAATGCAACAATAAGCTACAATAAAACCTTTCTGAAACCTCTAACCGAATAAATGAATCGATAAATAATTTCGAACCATGTAATTGCTTACAATCGACATTTACAACTGTTCACAACAGTTGACTTGTACTCCCTAGGGACTAAAAAGGCTTTTTACCACTGGTGATTAAAAACGTTATCCAGTATAGTTTAGATCCATATGGTTTCGTCTTTTGTTTGCTATGTAAAGGTGATCGAAGTGAAGGATCACGGGTTCATACATAAAACCCCATTATAAAATGGTTTTTCATAATTACAGGTTCTAAAAAAGTTAACCATGTAAATAAATCAATAACTTGAGGGGGGGGGGCAAGCCCAAAATGACACTTTTGCTATATCATAAGATGTACAAGGACACCTACATCGAAAACATTGGTTAATCAAAACGGGTGAAAAGTTATTTCACAAAAAACCTTATGGTATCAGGTACACAGTTTCATTGTGTGTTAACACTTAGCTAAACTAAACAGACAATACCCCCACCGCAGCAAACCTGCCGACTAAGCGAATTTCCATTTGTCTGAACGAGTACCTAGGTTAGCTGCTACGAGGAAACTATTAAAGTGGAGTTTTAGTAAAATGTGGAAAGCTTAGTAGAAAATAAATAGATTTGCCAAGTTTGATCAAAATATATCCATAAACAAGCCAACTAAAATTACTCAAGTTATCGCGTTCACGGACGTATATAAATCTATACAAAATGAAAAAGTAAATTGGTCACGGGCCTAGGTCTTACGGTGCCACCTACGGTAATAGCTACTTCCCTATAGGGAATTCGCTAAAAACATCCTTTTTTTGCGAATTTAACATTATGGTACAGAAGACGTAAGTATCGTTAATTATGATAAACATTTTGCTCTTCAAGTTTCAGTGATTATTAGTGAATAATTTTTAAATTAGCTTTTAAACAGTGTTTCAAAAATATCTTTAAGAAGACAGTTTTTATACCAATAAGTATTTTATACATTATACCTCTATGTCATTAATAATTCTCACAACTTAAACTCATCTAACCTCTAACCCCAAATATTCATTTTATTTGTTTGGTTACATGCCTTTCCATAAAAAAACATTGGTATGTTTATGGATGACAAAAGCTTCCAAATTAGTATTGGACTTACATTAGGTTGTAATCTCTGCCGAGAATTTCAGTGTGTCTGTGGTGAAATCGTAGATAAGAGGGGTTTACACCCGTTATCCTGTATCAACAGTTCTGGAAGATTTTTCCGACACGCTGAAGTTAACAATCTGATAAAAAAAGCTTTGGTGTGTGCTGACATCCCAGCCCAACTGGAACCCACAGGTCTTGACCGAAATGATGGGAAGCGGCCAGATGGAGCCACAATCATCCCCTGGAGCAAGGGCCAATGTCTAATCTGGGATTTCACTTGCTCTGATACTTACGCAGTAAGTTATATAAATCAAACAAAAAAGCAATCCGGAGCAGCAGCTGAAATGGCCACCCAGAGAAAACATACAAAATACTCTAATATTACGTCAAAAGGATACCAATTAATTGTCCTGGGTGTGGAAACTGCTGGGCCATGGTGCAAGGAAGGCAAGAACTGGGTAAATCAAATAGGCCGCAAGCTAATAGAAAAAACAGGCGACCATAAAGCAAGGAGACACTTAATACAACGAATTGCCATGGCCATACAGAAAGGAAATGCCGCCAGCATAATTGGTTCCACACCCACAGACGACGACCTTTCATCAATATTTTATTTGTAAAATTAATGTAAGAATTAAATTTGGTCTATCGTTAATTTATTTATATTATACCTATATGTGTAGGTAAATAACAACAGGTTTCATTCCGATATTGGTGGTTCGTAAACTTAATCAAGGTGATTCAACCTTACACATTCATGCCAAATTTAATCAAAATCGCACGAGAAGCGATAAGCACAGGCCGGGAGCACGCCCGAGTTCACGTGCAAACCTCGCACTGTCAAGTTGATGATTTTTAAAATATTCGTGGGAATGGATGGGGATTTGTAATGTTTATTTAGTTGTACAATAGTATTGAACATTTGCATGGGCTTGTATAGGCTGAAAGCAGGGTCATTAGAAAATGGCTAAAAAAACTCACCCATGTTATTCTTATGGAGAAAAAGTGCCTAAAGTGAGGTCATATTACTATATTATACCTACTGTACTTTACATTTAATGGGTCAGTAAATGAAAGAATTAGCTTTTTTAGCTTGATTTCGAATATAGTACATGAGGATTATATGTAGGGGATATGTAGGCAAAGATCAGGATTTTTGGAATTAGTGGCAAAAAAATGATCCCCATTTTATTTTTATGGTAAAAAACGCCTAAAGTGGGGTATCTTTGTGGTATTGCCACTACACGTTTTAGAGAGTTATTCTGTAAACTTAATATGTACTTGTATTTCTAGACTTAAGATAAACTTAAATTGATATAAGGCCTGTCTCAACTCCCAGGCTTCCCGAAGCGCGATGTATTACTACCAAACCTGGTACAGAAACAAACTTTTTTTCGTAATTTCCTCTCTTTTGAGTTATTGGCAATTAATTTGTTTTAGGTAGCCCTTATACTGAAACGGCGGAGTGTACTGTGTATTGTTGTCAACCAGTGAACGATATGTGCAGATATTTTTGGTGGCATCGATTTTGCAGTTAGGCCTATTAGATTTAAAATTATGTGTAACCATTAGCATGGGTCACGAGGTGACTGCATGCAACCACTTTACGCTGAAAGTAAAATTTGGTAGGAACATAAGTCCTCAATAATCCTATTAGTGCAGTTGATTGGTTCCGCCATTGTTAACCTGTCAAAACTGCTAACCCTCATTTAATTAGCTGGCGCGGCGCTGGTGCTACGCGGCGCAAATACTACTCGGCGCAAATACTACTCAACCCAGGAAATCGGCCCCGGGTCTAGGTCTTTCCGTACCACATACGGCAATAGCTTCTCGATGGGGAAATCACTAAAACTGGGAATCCAGCTACAACTGGGCAATATTGATGCCCAAGTCTTATTATTGTCTTAATATTTAGAGAGAAGGAGTTAACACAGAAAACTTTCATGTTAAATTAAAATGCCCTGTAATATTCAAGCTAAACATATACGTTTCTATATAGTTTATGTAAGAGTAAAGCTCTTGTTAATGTTAGGCTAGTATTTACTTATATGTAGTTTCAACTGCACCTACCTCTATGGTCACCTATGAAGGCAATCTCAATACTGTTGTCATGAAAAGTTGGAAATACTTCATTCAATTCTGGCCTCAAGTCCCACCCCCTTCCTTCGTAAATCTTCAGGTCTCCTCCAATGACAAAACTAAACATTGAACAATTCGCATTTGGTTGAAGGAAAAATTATTTAATAACACATACCTTTTTATCCATGCAATATGTTACAAAATAGTGGTTATAGCGTTTATTAAAATTAAGATATTTTTTGAAGAAAACGATATAAACATTTTAGTTTTCTAACACTTGTATTAGGGTCAAAATCTCCTAAAAATAAAATGATTGTCTCAAAGATAAACAGATCATATTAGTATCATAATATTAGGGTCATAGTAAATTCGTATATTATGACAATAAAATTCCAATTTGAACCAGTACGAATAATAGTAACCAAAATTTATTTCAACAGAATCAGGATAAATTCTTCATTTATACGTACCAATCAGGCCCCATAAACTTTGTAGGAATTTTATATGATGTTTTGTTCATTAGATTATCTCACCTATTCCTTTGTCTAAGTCTCTTGCTAAATAATTTAACGTATAGTTCGAGTAGTTGTATCGAATTGTCCAGAGCAGAAAACTCCTTTGTCTTACAGAGTCATTTTAAAAGTCAGGACAAGTTTTCAAAAGACTATTAATACATGAGCGTCTGCAGGATTTCCTGAGCGCTTCTATATCTCTGCACCTTTAATAAAATTAAAATATTCAATCAGTCAAAACCGTGGAGCTATCGACACCTAGATTTTATCAGCTCCTTCACCGGGGAAGGAATTTGAGTGTGGCTGGTTCTATGGGTAGGCCTAGCATTTTTTGTGAATACAATTTTATCCCCCCTCAGAATTAACATCACAATTTCCCACGTAATCTACTATTCAAGAGTTTCTTACAAAGCAAAGTCTACCCACCGCAGTCTCCTTACTTGTAAGCAATGTCGGGCAGGCCTCGAGCTATGTGTAACTCCTGCATCTCTCGCATGATCCTCTGACAAGACTCTTCGCTGTCGCAGGCATCTGTCTGAGTGTAGTAGGTGAAGATGACGTTCTCCACAGGCAGGGAGGTTGCCGTCATAGGGGGGTGCTGGGCTGCGGGTCTCGCTCCCCAAACTGACCTGGGGACGATCTCACGGTCGTATCCTTCTACTTTCGGGACCGGCCTGATTGGTGGCTGGCGATACGGGTTATATTTTTTGTCCCTCCTCTTCGGCATTTTGAAATTTTGTTATCTGTAATCGTACAATTTACTTATTTCAATTGGGTATAAAGCTTTGGAAAGGGTTTGAGTAGGTGGGGAGGATGGGTTAGGGATGGAAATGTTGAGATCGAATAGAAAGGTATGCATTAAACATTTTATAATTACACGGGAGGGTATGGTTATGAATAAGTATTTATTTAAATAAACCCTAAAAGTGCAAGCGGTAAGATTTATGACGGGAAAACCACCACAGGTCTAACTAACTAGAACTAATGTAATGTTAACTGATGTAGAATTTGCATTCCATGTCATAAATAGCCTACTAGAGTTGTTATTGTTTTAAAACGGGTTAAAAATTCAGTTATCCATAAAAGTTAATTATTCAGAAAGTTTTACTGGTACTACAATTTTGGGTTGAAAGAACCTATCAACCAACAAGTGTGGTAGGTTAGGAGAAGTAATGGTAGGGTAGGATAGAATGGTATAGAAAAATAATTATACCGACTGAATGGCTTTGAAAATATTTATTTGCATAAATTATAACAGTGGAAACAGTGAAAATAGAACCAAACGACTTCCACTCGAGTTAACCTGTGTGGAAATGTATTTTTTTACTTTCTCGATAAAAACAAATATGATATTTGTTTAAATAAAGAGTTCGTAAAAAATCTAATGAATACTGGAATTATTTACTCAGTGGCCTTTTTGTAGTTATATAATTTAAAATCACATAGCTTAAATTACATTTATATTTAGGATTTAGTGACATAGTCTTTTGGGGAATTCGATATATCTATAATTTAGTATTACTTTTAAATAGAGCTCTGCCAATAGAGTACGTCTGGAATAGGATGATTCTAAATTATTGTTACACTGTTGAATCTCTATAAATGAAAAAAAGAAAAAACATAACTTACAACCTATCATCACAGGGTGAGAATAAATTGAAAGAAGGGATTATAAAGTTTTATTTGACCCAACTTAAGTAAATTTAGTTGCAAAATTATCCCCTACAGACATTTAAAATTTTAACTACGATTTTAAATTCTTTACACACTTTTACCTCTTTGAATATAAAAAATTCAAACTCTATGTTGAATTTTCAAAAGTTAATACCACTAGGGGTCAATTAGTTCTATAATTTACCACTCAGTTAATGTTGTTCACCATTATTGTAAGCTGCGAGGAACATGACTTCAAAAGAGCAAAAAGTGTTCTGTGTTTTAGCGTTCACAGATTTTAAATTGTATGATTAATTTAAAATCGTAGTTAAAATCTAAAAATGTTTGCAAAGGTTAATTTTGTAACTATGTTTACCAAAGTTGTGTAAAAAAAAAACTTTAGAATGCCATCTTTCAATTGATTCTCATCCCGTGATGATAGGTGTTATAGCTTTTAATTTCTAAATTTTAAAAAGTGTAAAAATAATTAAGTATCACCCTGTATAGTATTTTTATTACATTTCCTCGAATCGATACAGTTCGATTCAATTTAGAAAGTTTCAGAGGCTAGTTAAAAATTATAGTTTTGAAAACTATTAAAGCTGAATAAAGTATTAAAAGAGTACAATAATGGATCAGATAAGTCGAATCAAAAACTGAAATTGTATTACAAATAGGAAGATAGACTTTACCTACCGTTTAGAAAACAATTCAACCCAAAAGTAGTAAGACAACTAGTCAATGTACAAGCAATAGCATCAAAACCAGTATGTATTAGTTATCTTCTAACAATGCTAGACACTATAGCAATCAATATTAACCCAGTAGAACAAATACAAGTGACAATTGTCGTTGCTAACCACATCGGAATCTTCTTCATGATTGATCACTATGTGATTGAAAGATAAATTGTTTGTGTGTTTATTTAACAATTAAGCCGGAATATTACGATTATAACAATGTGTGGTGATAAGATTACGCAAATTTAAGTTTTTTTGTTATTTGAGCTAGCAGAGATGCAGACAAATTACTAGTATAAACAAAACACGACCAAAGTAACAAATCTGTACTCTTCATCTTATTGTCACTCTAATATTTTACAATAAATTTACAACTTTACATTTTACAATAAATTTACTATTTACATTTTACAATAAATTTACTTTTTTGCATTTTACAATAAATTAACAATTCTACAATTTACAATAAATTTCCATTTTACATTTTACAATGGATTTAAAACATTACATCTTACAATAAATTTACAATTTTGCACTTTACAACAAATTTACAATTTTACACTTTACAATAAACTTACAATTTAAAATTTTACAATTTACAATTTTACAATAAATTTACAATTTACAAATTTACTCTGCACGATGTTTATCTGGGTTTCGTAGACGAGCTGGTGGGTCCTGGAGCACAAGGACTCCCAGATTTTTAAGGCCCTTTGGAAAATTGTTGTAGAGCTTGGTGCTGTTAAGGTTGTAAACATAACAAACAAAATTAACTAAACATGCAATTGTTTGTTGTATTCTGTTGAGCCTTTGTGTATAATGAGCTCTGGTTTGCAATAGTATATCTACTTTCATCTAGAAGAGGTAATTTTTATAGTTTATTAGGGTTTTATTTTGATGATTGTTTTCATAGGTTAATTGCTCTACATATTAAAACTGTTTACCAACAAAGATGAAAACCATTGTTTTACTTCGAATAATTACCGTGCCATCTCAACCCTTCAGCACGTAAAGAAAAATTTTACAAAATTTCCTTACTTTTGATATACAAATTCACATAACTTTGATAGAAAATAAATAATGTAAACCTCGTCCATAAATGTATGATACAGTAATATATAAACTTATATATAAAATTGTTTGGATAAAGGGCTACTTATTATAAATATTAAAAAAAGCATATTAACTCAGTACCCTGAAATTATTTTATATTTTTTTACAACAAAAAAAGGTCGAAACATGTAGAGTTCTCAAGGTACTGAGTTAGTATGCTTTCTTTAATATAAACTTATATATAATTAGTGGATTTTCCGATTCTTTGAACGGGGTGAGAAATGAACAATAGATATTTTAAAAGCTTCTTAAAATAGAATGCCACCTTCAGCCGTGGGATTTTGTTACCACATATATACAAAACAATGTCGTTTTTGCACTTAAAAACGATGTCTATAAACTTCATAGATTAACAATATAACCAGAACAATTGAAATGTGTGGTTATTTTTTCTGTTGACAGTGAACAAGCCTATAACTATTTCCCTAAGTGTTAAAGAATTTCCTAAGTCCTCAGAGTAGTAGGTTGATATTGAACGGGAATAGTTCTATGACAGTCCGGTGTAGGTAGATATTCTTTTCCCAAAATGTCAACTTAATTGATTAACAAAATTGGTGCAAAAAATGAGGACTAAATTTTACAACAGCTTTTGTACTTACAAAAATCTGTTGACGGATCAACTAAAAAGTTCTTTTTATTATAAATACTTAAATACTTTAATACTTAATACTTTGATACTTTCTGATTAAATAACCACCATACAAAAAAATCTTAAGACTATCAAAACTTAAAAATTTAAATTTAATAACTATTTAGGCAGTATATCTATTCTACATTATCATACATTTACGAATACCTCCCTAATAAGGTAATTAACTCACGAATAAGGCAAAAGGACAATTTAAAATAATGCTAATTGCCTTTTAGGCTCAAATTATCACGACAAAGCTAAGTCATAGCAAAGTAAACTTTGCTGTATATATTTGACATGTTATTAAAGAATACACTACTTGTAGGCCTACGCCATTAATGGCCTATACAAAGCGTGCTCTGTTTATAGTAGCATTATTACTGTACCAAATACGAATATTTTCCTTACTTATTCTTCGTCGAAGTTGAGTTTAACATGGCTCTCCTTCAACTTGTATGTGCTTGCGATGTATTTGTCATGTATACTGTTTCCCACCAACTCCAAAGCCACTTTCGCCAAACAGTATGGCAACACTTTTTCTGAAACAAGTTCAGTATTTGATTAAACAATACATGCATTATTACGTAAACCTATTTATTTCCTGACGGGTTAGCCTCTGGATCGTAAATTGCAATATAAAAATGGTTTATTTTACCTCTTTGCGTCGAACGATCCGTGTGTAGTTAGTACAACTACAGCTGTTTCAT
Organism: Macrosteles quadrilineatus; assembly: GCF_028750875.1. Taxonomy (NCBI): domain Eukaryota; kingdom Metazoa; phylum Arthropoda; class Insecta; order Hemiptera; family Cicadellidae; genus Macrosteles; species Macrosteles quadrilineatus. The sequence goes on along the minus strand of NW_026542595.1, from coordinate 132,372,388 downwards.
ACCACTAGGGTACATCATCAGGTTGTTGGTAGAACGTTAGATAAAACAGCATTCATTCATAGATGAACTTGTCGAAATAAATATGTCTATATACATAAAATACACGAAAAACATTTAAATAACACGAATTTACGAACTTGGCCAAGTAACGAACACACGAGACAGGTGCCGATGGATGTTGCGTCATGACTGCTATCGTGTGTCCAAGCATCAGCTGTTACCCCTCCCCCCCAACTCCTTTATCAGGACCAGTTTTGTTTTGGTTTAAATGAATGACAGTATTGTAGATGATGTTAGATCTGAATGAAATTTGTTCGTTCAATATATAGTCAGGGTGTTCTTTGGATGCCTTGTATATTTCGAACTCCTCTATTGTGTCCATGTATCTGCCTTTAGTACATAAATGCATAATTTCTAGATTACTATGTATGTCCGTGTAGTTGTGGTTTGCGTTAATTATGTGGTTGGTGAATGCTGACTTCAAAAATGAAAAAATGAAATGTAATGATTGCCCGAGCTTTTACATCGGCCAAACTGCTCGCTCTTTCGCTACTAGGTTAAAAGAACACATACCCAAAAAGAACTCGAAGTCAGCATTCGCCAACCACATAATTAACGCAAACCACAACTACACGGACATACATAGTAATCTAGAAATTATGCATTTATGTACTAAAGGCAGATACATGGACACAATAGAGGAGTTCGAAATATACAAGGCATCCAAAGAACACCCTGACCATATATTGAACGAACAAATTTCATTCAGATCTAACATCATCTACAATACTGTCATTCATTTAAACCAAAACAAAACTGGTCCTGATAAAGGAGTTGGGGGGGAGGGGTAACAGCTGATGCTTGGACACACGATAGCAGTCATGACGCAACATCCATCGGCGCCTGTCTCGTGTGTTCGTTACTTGGCCAAGTTCGTAAATTCGTGTTATTTAAATGTTTTTCGTGTATTTTGTGTATATAGACATATTTATTTCGACAAGTTCATCTATGAATGAATGCTGTTTTATCTAACGTTCTACCAACAACCTGATGATGTACCCTAGTGGTATGAAACAGCTGTAGTTGTACTAACTACACACGGATCGTTCGACGCAAAGAGGTAAAATAAACCATTTTTATTTATTTCCCTACAGGAAATTAGCTATTGCCGTTTTTATTAAACATTATGGGCCAATGCTACTGCAATACTTCGTTCTTTAGGATCCAGAAGCAAAAAATATAGTTTGTAAAAATGTGTATAAATTTATTTTCGATATATGTACCGTGCACGATTTTGTTTGTATTGGGTCTAATTATATATTTCTTGTAATTTTAACATGTTTCATTATAAGTAAGATGGAACTAGAATGAATCCAATTATTCACTAATGCAGATAATATACTGGTTTGCTGCAGTGGATGTTTTTTTTTTATTTCGGCTATAGCAATTAATGCTGATGTGGACTGAACATGTTAGGTTTTAATAAATGCAAAAACTTTGAATTACTAAATTCCCTTACTTTCCCTGTTCGAAGGAAGTATTAAATGTTACCATTTTGGAAAAACACTTTCATACTCGTTTGTAACTTAAACTTGACATATCTAACATTAAACATTTCTGTACCCCCACAAGAATCTCTTACAATGATTTAAAGTCTTAGAGTTAAATTATAACTAAAAAGTGAACATTCACTACGTTTGTCACGGACTCAAAGACAGTTAAAATCCATATACTCCTCAGTAGTCTGATTACTAACAATAGTAAGTAATAGTAACAGTAGTACTAGCATACTACTACAGTAGTACCTAGTAGTAACAAGTAGTACAGTAGTAGTAAGTATAAACTTACTTGTATAATCACCAATGAAAGCGATCTCCACAAACTGACCATCGATCTCGGGATGTTGGGAGTTCTTCTCTGGTTGATTGAACCATCCTCTGCCTTCATATACTACCAGATCACCTCCAATTAGAAAACTAGAAAACGGTTATTTATTTTTAACGAAGAAAATCCATTCGCAACAAACATGTCGGTTTTTTTTATTTATGTGGACTAAAAGTACGAAATATTCTGAGCCCTTAGATTGTAGTTTTGTTATTAAGGGTGAATGAACTCAAAGCACCTTCCGGGAGTCTTACGTTCTGCGTAAGGCACTTGACGCATCTTAATAGATACATTTACTAAAGGCTCTTTATACTGAAACGGTTAAATTATTCAGTTTTAAACAAAACATTGTGTGACTACACAGGGCATATAACATGATAACTACTGAGTAATTCAGGTATTTTGGTGTTTGTCGATATTTTAGAGTTCACAACACACTATTTTAATCCTTACAAGTTTGTTTCGGTTAAAAGTTTTTTATAAGATTATTTTATAATAAATCTAATTGAATTATCTACACTGTGGGAATTGAGAAGCTACACAAAACCTCTCAATCCATTACACTCTACATGATTTTTTCACCTAAATACACACTTAAACAGTGACAGCTCATCCTTAATAAAAAATATAAAAAAAACATAAGAAGACAAAATGATTTTTATTTATCTAATGATAAAACAAAGTTGATGATTAAAAAGCTATCGGAAAAGTTTTGTTTTAAGTATAAAACATGTTCACTTTACATAAACGCATGTGGATCAGTAACACCTTGTCAAATTTAATAACAAAACTAAACTTGAGACTGGCCACATATAATGTCTTATCACTAACTTGTTTAATACTTTAAATTGAAATGGCAGGTTGGTATTTTAAGCTAAGTATGAATGGAGATGAGTGTAGGATGAGTCATGTTTATGAGTCTTGTTACTGGCTAAGGCCGACATGTTCCTTAGCCAGGACTGTTAATTAATAGCCCAAACAGCCAATGGCAAATAAGGATAATACAACTTAAAAACACTAACTTGTAAGCGATATCCGGAGCTCCTTGTTCCATGTGCCTCTCCTGGATCTCCTTCAGTACTCTAACACAAGACTCCAGGTCGTCACAGGATGGCGTGCCCGTGGTGTAGGTGAAGAGGACGTTGTTCACAGGATGGACCATGACAGGGATGCTGGAAGGGTCATGAGGAGGTCGAGCAGACCACTCGGACCTGGGTACAACCCTTAGTCGAGGCTTGACGGGGGACGCCATTTTAACTATGAAAAAGTTGTTGTTTATACACATAAAAAAAAATTATGTTCGGTTTATTGTTTGCTTTTATATAAAAAATCTTCTCGATACATTAAGGGAGTTTGGAATATCCTTGTATTTTGAGAAAACAGTCTTACGTTCCTTTTTACACAACCTACGTCAAAGTAAAGGGTAGTAATATTGATAATTCTGCAAAATATTACTTATATTGACATGACACTGATGTGCCCTGGTAGTTATCTCCTCTGGCTTCAGAAAGCGACCTATTAGATTCTTGACATAGGCCTATCTAAAAAACTAATGATTTGTTTTCACCAAATGTTCCTTAAGTGTTTGTGATTCTGTCATATAAATTGTTATTAGCACAGATATTAAGTAACAAAGGGTATATAACTTTAAGACTGTTGTAATCTAATTTAAACTGTGAGAATCCAGAATCAAACGCTTGACATTGCTTTAATGATTCATAGAATTGCCAATAAATTTAAATTAAAAGCATAGCACACAATGCACTCGCAATAACATATATATATATATATATATATATATAACCGGCTAGAAGTATACTCTTGAAAATAATATTACCTTTAATTCACTTAGGAGTATTTTTTGTAATCTAGTTAAGACGCAACTTGTCATTCCAAAATAGTATATCAGATATCGGACTCCTTTTTCTTTCTTCACAAGCACTCAAAATATCATTTATGTTTCACAGTAGAAAATCTAAATCTAAATCTACGTACTAAGATATATTATCTACGTGTTATCACAAAAAAATGTTAGTAAACAGAACAAGCAGAAAAATATTGCTTTGTCAGTTGTATTCTACTACCGAAGCATTGCAGTTTAAGAAATGTGCACAAAGTCAAAGCAAACTCGGTGGTTTTGTTATCATTGCTATAGGGGGGGGGGGGAGTGAAGTGATAGGAATGCCATTTAAAAAATAACATAGTCCTGGCCATCGATGTATACAGTCTAGCCTATATAAGTTAGACTATATACATCGATGGTCCTGGCTAATAATAACATGATCCTTCCATCATATTACCAATGTTTATGTGGGGATTTATTAATAAACTAAAAACAATGAATCGCATGTAATTACAAATTGTTTTCAATGGTTTCAAATATAATTAAAAGATGCTTTTGAAAACTAATAAAACCTTATTATAAACCCTTTCAATGAAGATGTTAGACAAATATTAAATTAAATTGTGTTCGACACGTCTCAGTAGTATATATTCAATTTGTCAAACTAACACCAGAAAATATGTTAAATAGGAATTAATGTTAGTCAAAAAGTGAAAATTAAAAGGAATTATGTCATTTCACTTGCCAGCACTTGGATGTTCATTCGATTGCTTAAATCCACGTCAATGTCAATCACCGTCTCTCGGCGTTGACTGGCAGCACTGTAAATTACATTGTGCTTCCGTTCGAAGTAGTTACATGGTTTTTATAGGATCAATTTTGAGTTAAAATTCAAACAATGATTATTTTATTAGAGATGGTTTTGTCTATTGCAGTATTGCTCCTGTAATTGTTTGGCAAATAGTTCTACTTGCAAAACTAGAACCATTATTTTCTTACCCAGTAAATACCTAAATGTAAATTAGTCACTTTATTATAAGTACAGTAATCAAACGATCAAGGTTTAGTTGAAGTTATTTAATTTTATACAGCGATAGACTGGGACCGTGGCGTCGTCCTGTAATCAAACTTGGAGGTCATGAATAATTGTGGATATTTATAGGCATGCACTGTGGATGTGATACTCTGGTGTGGCTTACCGCACTAGTGAGTACTACGACTATCCGCAGTACTATCCTCATAACCAATTTGTAAATTACAAGGCCAAAGTGGTTCGGATTCCACTCTGTAAGTCCCTTAGTTGCCATTGCGCTGTATGGCTGTATGGGCTATTCATTAACAGCACTGTCTAAAGAACATGTCGGCCGTAGTCATGAACAATCCTTTTAGATCACACCACTCTTTGTCGATATATAAGAAAATTTTAAAATTAAATTAAAAGCTTATTTTAAAACTGACTAAAGCAGTTCAGTAACATACCACCTTCCATTATCTATACCGGTTGGCATTTTCATTATTTTTACCAAAAATATGGGATAGTGCTCGTAGTGTACAGACATATCCAGACACAGCTATCTACAAAACGCAGTAGCCAATCACAGAGCTCTGTTTAATGTGGTACTTCAGAACATCCGTACAAACAGCAATATAGGGTTTCAAGTGCCTTTAGGTGCATCTGCATTGAACTGACTGCACACTAGCCACAGGCCAACTGAATAAAAATAGGTTTTTGATGGATGAATATTTACTATAAATGGAAATTTACAGTGTAATATACCAATCTAAGTTACGAACACACCTGTAGTGTGCCTATGTTATCTACTAACTTAAAAAGGTAATGTCCAGGTAAATGAGAAAATACTGAACCAACTATAGAGACATTTTACATAAAAAGTCAATCTTGAATCCGTGAAAAGTTTCTTGATTTTGGCATAGCTATAACACAGGTTTGGTAAAGTCGAGAAACTATTCACCGATTAAGCAAAAACTGGTCAATGAGTACCAGTATTGTTTAAGATAAGCTTTATATTGGGTATACAGTAAGTTAAAAACTCTGTGGTTAAACACCGTAGGTGCATTATTAAAACAGAAGAAAAGCAATAGAAAAGAATCAAAAACAAAAAAGTTAAAGGAAATAAATGGAATATAATACAAGAAAAAGCGTAATAATGTAGATAGGACAAAGTAAAAAGGCAATAAAACAATAAAACTTAAGAAAGATATGAATAGGCAAGAAAAAGTAGTTCTTGATGTGTGTATAATAATTTACCTTAAAACTCTACCCAAACTTAAAAATTTATTTATTAATTTAAGTTAGAGTATACAGCACAATATTATAGGTTATTTATTGCCAAACATCAAACGACACTTCACATGCATGGTAATCAGAGTATCACTAATATCACAGACATATAAAATAGACATAAAATATAATGCACACATATAAAAAAGACAATACAATATTCATACAATTTAGGATCACCAAGCGAATGTCTCTTCTTCGTCCACTTCTCGTTTCATAGAGACGTAGCCTTTGTCAATAAGACCTTCTTCCATTCCGTAATAGACCAACTGAAAACCTGCGTCCATCATTTTCATCATCATAGCACGATCTGAAAACAGCAATGCTTGGATGAACTGGAAGGTTATGCTTAACATAAGAATATTTACAATCTTTTGACTATCGATGGATTACTTCAGCTGGTAAAGATGAAATTTTTATCCCAAGGGTGGTCTCGAGTTTCATTATGATTGTAGATAGTAAGAAACGGGCCAATAAAATGAATCTATTCGGAACTATATTGTACTTTATATATACTAAAAATACTTTGAATTTTATGACATAAGAGGTTTGTAAACTCACATTTAAGGATGTTCTGATGTAAAAAAACTTGCTATATAGTATGATTTAGTTCGTTGTAATCCCTAATTTATAGAGATATTAATTTATCATCCAAATCCTCATTTAAGGCTGATTATTTATTAACATAGTAGTTCCTCAAATATGCGATTGAAGTTTTACTATCATAATATGTCAAATACGCAGCAGAAAACTTGCTGACTAAGCGCATTTTCACTTGCCTGATTGGATTTACACTAAAATGTCTCCTTAAAAATGTTACATTTATTCCCTATTTAAACAGCAGTTTAACGAGTACTTAGGTTTGCTGCAACAGAAGGGTAAACAAGTTTTTTTTATGTTAATAGTTTAGTATGAAATAAATGCATTTCTTAAATTCGATCACAATATGTCCATAAACAAGCAAACTATATGGTCCGATCATGCTGGTTCACGAACTCGTTCGAATACATGTAGGTTTATATGTTTATACAAAATTTCATTAAAATTGGATCATTTTTGCTCAAATTATCTTGCTAACGGACACATGTATATGAACGGATGGTGTTTTTGGCCTCTAAGGACCGTAATACGAAAAAGTAAATCGGTCCCGGGTCCAGGTCATACTACGAGTACTACGGTAGTAGCTAATATCCTTATATGGGAAATTCCTAATGGTAACAGCCCTATATAGGTAATTCGCTAAAGTAAGATCATTTACTAACTTAGTTTACTAAATCAGCCTGATTGTTTATAATTTCGTATCCAATAAACACATAGTTTTGCCGAATACAAAAACTACTTTTTAGTGCTCATTACATTCCTACGTTAAAAATAAGCAATTTATAATGGAAGATAACTTTGTTCAATCCAGTCCCCAACAGATTTTCTGGCAAAAATTTAAGTTCTCCTTTTACACCAACAATTCGAAACAGCTGTAAAAGCTCTTGTATTTACTTACCTGACTTAACACCTGATTTCGGAGCGAAAGCAACGTCTATGCAGGAGTGTTTGGTTTTCACAGCTGGCTTGTATTTCCATCCCCTCCCTTCATAGACTAAACCATCACTTGTGATTATAAAGCTGTAAAAATTACCAGTGATTAAATAAATTCACAAAATGAAAATGCTCTTGATTTAAAAATAGGTTCTTATAATAGCTTATATAGCTTCTTATAAAAATAGGTTTATCGTTTTCGTTAAGCTCAGATCTAAAGAATTTTTTTTCTGAAATGTGTAAGGCCTTTACTTTATATTATTAGTAAAGTGGTTTTCAAAAATATATAGTGTTTATCCATAATTATAGGTAAACAGTGACTATTAAACAATAAATAAGTCAAACAAAATGTTTTCACATTGATTGATTGATGGAAAGAAAGCGTTGGACTCATGATTCAGGAACGGCAAAAATATCTTTGATTGCATCCTGCACTTGACACTTACTGGGCAACCCCCCAGTTGAATAATAAATAAGAAAAAGTAACGAAAACAAATAATGATGCATCAGGTGAAATTGCTATATTAGTTTTTTTCATAAAAGCACAATTTACTCAAATAAATTCCAAGCTAGGGGTGGGCAAATAAGAATTTAGTGGTTTAGTTATGTTTACGTTTACCAAGCGAACCAACAAGTCTCCAAGAGTCGTTTAAGGGGATCAAAGGGGTAGAATAGTGTAGGGAATTCCGAAAGATAACAGAGACAAGGAGAGATCTATACAATATGAGGTAATCCTCATACAAATATTAAGGAGAGACTAGTAATATTTTGTACCTAGGATGCCAATAAGTATAAGGGAGAAATATCAACTCTCCACTCCTATTAAAATAATAATATATAGGATATCCTATATATATAGGATCCTATTATAATATATAGGAGAAAGTACTACTCTCACAATTTTTGTGTTTGAGTTTTGGGTCCCAAGAATAAAAAAAGGTTTTCGTAATGGTGTGTATTAATGTGTACAGAGCTACAGTCTACACCTGTGGTTCGGTTTTAATGGAATTTGATATGTAAGTAATTCTAATCTGTGGTATCTCCAGGGGTTTTATTTTTTTTATTTAGATTTTCAGTTTTTTCTAATTAAAAATTAACATACAAAAAATTAGGTTTTCACGGACGATTTATTATGATCTTTTTATTAACGGTCACAACCTCCAATGCTGTAAAAATTAGGGTTCATAAGTTATTGTGCTATCCATCATTGAACATCATAGTTAACAGCTATCGCTTGTCCACAATAAGGGTTGTTGTCAAGCGAATAGGAGAAAGTATGTGTCAGATTGCCGATACCGTTTATTTAATTAGGTTAGCTGTGTCACGCACCTGTATGGAGTATCAGGCTGCGACTTTTCACGCATGTAAAATCTTTGTATTCTTCTAATGGCTCTTCTGCAATGTGGCTCATCATCCCAGAAGATCTCCCGCAGCCCGAAGAGCCAGGTGGAGTAGACACATGTTACAGGGAGGGTGTTGGGAACCAGCTTAGCTTCTTGTGGAGGATCCGCCTCCCATCTACTTCTAGGAATGATCTTCACGGATATATCTGGTTTTTCTGGTTCCTTGCCAGGCCAATGACTGTAGATGTTGGGGTCCTGTGTGGAAAATTGATAAGTTTGTTGGTTGCATATGCAGTACAGTGAGGGGTGTGATCTATTGGTAAAGTGAGACTTTGGTCCCCAAGGTCCAGGTTCAAATTTCACCAATCACCAGTAGATTTGGTTTGATTATGATAACGCGACCCTCTAGTCCTAACCTAGCATAATGAGCGAAAGGAGCCTGCTAGTCTATTGGTAAAGCGAGACTTTGGTCCCCGAGGTCAATGGTTCAAATCCCGCCAATCACCAATGGGTTTTGTTAGATGATGACGACGCGATCCTCTAGGCCAAGTTAGTCTGACATGATGAGCAAAATAATTGAGGACTTGAGCATAGCATCCTGGTATGTGAATGTGGAGACATAAAAATGTAGTACAGGTAGTTATGTTGAGTTTGTCTGTCAAATATATATACATCTAGGTCTGCATAACTCATTATGAGCCTCTGATATGCGAGTAAATACTTTCAGCAGTAGTCCGGGATCTTGTACAAAGGATGGACACATGAGGGCTGCATTAGCTAGTATATAGTTTGCACGAGCTAGTCTGATGGTTCAAAATATCCATTATTATATAAAGCTATTATTATATAAAACTAGATCTAATAACCTCAAAGAGAAGTTTTGGTATCCAAGCAACTGTCTACCTTAGCAGAAGTATGTGTAAGGATTGTAAACATTTATCTAAAAGCCCGTATTTGTCTAGCGTCTTAATTTTACTGCATCAGAAGTAAAATGTTGCTAAGAATTAGTTAGTATTCTTGATTATCATGCAATAGTGGATCAACAAAATACATCCTATGTAGCCTAGTTCATAAGAAAATTCATAAATTTACTAGGCCTATAATACCACACCATACAAAAAACAACATTCTTCTGTGACTAACCAATACTCGTTTGATCTATGTAAGTTACTATTTATTTTAATTAGAAAATAATACTAACTAGATAATACTTTGCTGTATTGGTGAAAACATGCCTACTTTAAAATGTTGTATACTAGAAATACAAGAAGAGTCAATTATGCTATGGCATATTTTTAAAGACTGTATGATACTTTCGGATTCCCTCGCAGAATATAACTTATCTATCATACTACAAAATACATTAAAATGCTTCAGTTTTCTAGTGCTAGACATAGTTTACAGAAGATTAACTCAAACAAAAATACGTCAAAAAAACCCTAATGATTTTAATATACAAGTAAAAAAACACAAAAACGTCTATTAAAAATATTAAACGGTTTCAAAACCACTCCCGGTAAACAAGGTGTATGAAATGTTTAGTTAAGTGAGATATCAAGATGTATATCGATTGTTTAAAAGCCTGTCGGCGTCAATCAAGAAGTATTTGACGGGAAATTGACGGCCTATACTCACATATTTATCGGGCATTTCGACATCCATTTTGTAAAATTTGGTAACAGAAAATTCAAAACTGATAACTTTAACACTTACAATCTACTTGTAATACCACTCTTGAAACTAATTTTCAGATAAGTGTAGATACGATTTGTTTATGTCCCTTATCAACTTGGTGGGGAACTAATTAAAGATTATATAGACTATGGCTGACCTTTTTCTACTTTTCTTTGATCTTGATGTAATCTAATAGTTTAGATTATTAAGATTTACGGCAATGTTTATTTTTACAGTTTATTTACCAAAGATTAAAAACAAAAGTGGACGTCAAATTTAAATCTAACAGCAAATTTCGTATCTTAACTTTTTCGCACTGACTTATACTTTCTCACATTATCTTGTCAACAATCTTTATAAGGACAATGTATGACAATTAATTGGTAAGCTGTGGAGGTAACTATGATGTGTATAAGGTAAATAAAAAAAATTGCGATAGATTTTGAAATAGTAATCAGTAGCTTTACCACACAACCACACACACATAACATCGAAGACAACATTTTTGGGGTTTTAGGTCCCAAAAAGGATACTTCCTAAAACTCAAACTTGAAAACTTTTTGAAAAAATAAAAACTTTTTACTCACCCTATGGATATGGGTAAATAGTTATTTGTGCAACTAGTGAGCAAAGTGAGCAATTGACTCACTCGAGAGAAATACTTACTCACGAGCCGTAGGCGAGTGAGGAATGGTTTCTCGAGTGAGGCAATTGCACTTTGCACTCGAGTTCCACATTATATTTTTCCTACAGATACCATAAAACAAATAAATTGGTAAAGAAAAGTAACATATTTTTACACAGAAATGAACTTTTAATATGACATATAATGATACAACAGTACAACAGCTGACCAGCTGATTTACAGCCAGGGCTGCCAACGTATTTCGCGCGCATACGAACTTGTCTGTATGCTACGCGCTCACTATTTCGTGCCTTCACGTTGCAAATCTGGAGTGAGACAAAGTAATTAGAACTGGTGAGCGAATTGGCTTCTTTGCTTTCTCAAATCAGTGAGAGAACATGTACATTGTTAAGTAACTGTAGGAAAAAGTAAATAAGGCTCTACAAATCTGCTTAAAACACCTTTAAAACTCTAAATAATTGTACAATTTTACGTACTTCCTGTAGTCCAAAGAAGTGTCATTAATTAAAGGTAAAGAATGCATAAAGTAATTTACACTCGCTCGTTTTTGGAAACTTCTTTACTAAGGTCTTTTTTCTACAGTAAAGCATACGTATGAAACCTTTCGTTAACAGTAGTGTATCCTACAAAGAATCCCCTTTGTGTTAAATTAGTTGCAAATGACTCAGAAATAAAATTTTATAAACACAAATAAAAAAATTAAAATTCAAGGTTTTATTCTCAATAACTCAACTAATATTAGTTTTCACGCTTAAACTAACACACTTTTAAGCACATATACCAGAGTATGATACATTTTCCAAATAAACAATAATAATGACACATATATTCACACACAACCCTTGTGGTTGATTAGTACTTAAGAAAGTTACCGCGATAAAGACAGGAAGCTTAGAGGGTTAAGTGAAAGGAAATCCCTGTTGAAGCTTTGATGGATTTTGGGAAACCTGGAACAGCGAAAAGCTGATTACACTAAGCCGGGTAAGGGCTAAGGCTTCCTCGTGTGTATCCTGTAATCCTTGTTGTGTAGTTTACAAAATATTATCAAACATTTTAAAATATACATGTAAAACAAGTATACAATAAGTCTAGTTGTCATAAATTTATTCTAGTTTTATTATTGTTAAAATAGTTTTTGTTTGTGTTCAACTATATTTTAGACTATGTTCAAATATATCTGAAGTAACATAACTATCAAATAAAAGATGGTAAGTGTAAAAATAAACGTGTTTTACTAAAAAAAGTTTTGAAAAATTAAACAGCAAAGTAGTAAAGTGAGTTTTTGAGTTTTGTGAGTGAGTGTTTTCTAGCTAAAGCACTGTTATTCATACATATTATTTTTAATTTAATGACAGGTTAACAAATGTTGAATTGGGGGGATGAGGGTTTAAGTTCAAATAAATTAAATACCCATTCTCATTTTTACACCCAGAATTTACAAATTTTCATTTGTTTCATAACCATAATTTTTAACAATTCATCCTAATATAACAATTAAACTTTCTTTTCTAGAATAAAAAAAATTGACTTTGGAAATGGATTAAATCTATCTGTAACCAGTAGAATACTCAAAGAAACTAATTGTTGATTGAGCCTCTCATAACGTTTACTAATATTTAAGTTCTATAATTTAGTTTTAATTTGTATGCTTCAGATTGAAATAAGCTCCTCACCTTCAATTTGGCATGACAGAAATATCGAATATTCATAATATTTAATCTAAATGATGAACTGATTTAAAATATTGAAGAGACATGGTATTGCTCATGGTTTTAAATTAACCATACTTTTTGTTAGCACCCCAGCACTCTTACTTCACTTTCATGAAAATATGATACCCAAATGTAAAACAGGTATTAAGCTATGAAACACCAAAACTACACCCTCTTTGATTTGTCATTTTAAAGACTTGAACAGAGATGATTTTTAGCTATTTTTGTAATATATTTTTAGCTATGTTTTATATACAGGGTGAATTTTAAATGAGTTCCCCCCCTACTTTTTTCTACATTTCTTAAGATATCAACTTCGGACCACGTCAGATCATTGTAGTGTAGTAAGTACTTCATTTTGACTGGGTAAACATTTTTGGCCGCCATCTTGGATCCGCCATATTGGATACAAATGTTTTTTTTTCAAATGTAAAGGTAGGGTTGTGACCCATTGTTTCAAACTAAAATTTTACGCTGATTACAATGCCGCAATTAGTTTTTTAAAAATCTCGATCCGTTCTAAAGTTATGAGGACTTTTTATAACTTTATTTTTAGCCCATTTTAACATTGTGCATTTACAAACTAAGACCATAATCCCAAAATAGTGCTAGATAAAGATAAGTATACACCACCATTCATTGTCAACCTATTATCACTTGGCTATGACGGATTTATTTTTTTCGGCCGCCATCTTGGACCTGCCATTTTGAAATGTGATTAATTAATTTAAATATGAAGGTGGTGATGTGACCCATCATTTAAGACTACTTTTTTATGCTGAATTTAATGCCGCAATCCGTTTTGCATTTTCATATTTGTTTTTTGAAGTATTGGAAATTCAAGTAAAATAATTTTAATATTTCGTCAAGAACAAAAACGGATTGCGGCATCGAGTTCAGCATAAAAAAGTAGTTCAAAATGTTGGGTCACAACACCACCTTCATATTTAAATTAATTTATCACATTGCAAAATGGCAGATCCAAGATGGCGGGCGATAAAAATAAATCCGTCTTAACCAATTGATAATAGGTCGACAATGAATGGTGGTGTATACTTATATTTATCTAGCACTATTTTGGGATTATGGTGTTAGTTTGTAAATGCACAATGTTAAAATAGGCTAAAAAGACAGTTATAAAAAGTCCTCATAACTTTAGGACGGATCAAGATTTTTAAAAACTAATTGCGGCATTGTAATCAGCGTAAAATTCTAATTTGAAACAATGGATCACAACCCTACCTTTACATTTGAAAAAAAACTTTGTATCCAATATGGCGGACCCAAGATGGCGGCCAAAAATTTATACCCAGTCAAAACGAAGTACTTACTACACTACAATGATCTGACGTGGTCCGAAGTTGATATCTTAAGAAATGTAGAAAAAAGTAGGGGGGAACTCATTTAAAACTCACCCTGTATGTATGTACGGAATGTGTTGATGTTATTTTACCCATAAAAAATTCAAACGATCAAATTAAGACTTTTTTCAAACCCACAGTGTAACAAGTTTTCCTAAAAAGAGATACACATTTAGTCATCATCATTGTACCAAAATGTAATCGATGATGAACAATTCCATTGAAAATCACTGAAATTTATATTTCACAAAAAGTTGAGAGACTTCTTGTAGTTTCTAAATTCAATAGACAATTGAAAATAATTTTAATTTGTTTGTTTTGTTTCTTATTTTTATTCAACGCCTTTGCAAATTATTTCAATAACCTTTTGTTAATTTCAGGTAAAAATTTAACAAAATCACATACTTGAAATAATCTACGGGACCAAAAACAACACAGAATGTTTCAAAACCAGAAACCACCCTATTCACCATCACTTGTCCATACTTGTTGTAGGTGTAATTTGTCATGTCAATTATCCAATGTGACCTCGGGCGCACTATTGCAATTAACAGGGTCCAATAACTCTAATAAAAGCTAATAGACAGCAGCAATATACTTCTACCCCCGACACTTCACCCCATTCGATCCCACCCCATCAATAAACACCTGTCAAGCTGATACCCTCAAACGAGAAATGTAATTGCATTCGGAGGAATTGGCTTGATGAAGGTTTTCCGATGTTTTTTGGCGCGATTATCAGATTAGGACTCAAACGTGAAGCGATGGGTGACTGTTTTTATAGGGTTTAAAGGGGTTGAAAATAATTGGGGTTTTTGGTTGTAAAAAGGGTTTGTTTGTCTAAAAGGTTTGGCATAATCATTAACTTTAAATACTGGATTGACTTATTTTCCTACTACTGCATGGAAATTATCACATTTCCACACCTTGAAACGATCACATTTCCACACCTGGAAGCAGTACGCAAAATAGCTCATTCTCGCTAGCTAAATCAGCTGATTTCACAGTTAGTGTTTCTACACCAACCACAGCTGCGGATCAAGTCCAATAATAACCGATAACAAAATAACGTAACCTAACTAAAAAGCAAACGCAAACATTACCTAAATTAAATTTTATATCCAACAAAAAAGTATTTGTGTGTTATGATAAGTTAATTTTGGTGTTAGGAAACATCTTGTCTGTATTACGAGCACAAACAGTCATTGTGCTCTTAATAAACAAATAGGTTTTTTTTTGTTTATAGAAAATGTTGATGTGTGTTGAATACTCAAAATTACGCGTAGATTGTCCATTGAATGTTTTCCTTTTTAGTGTGAATTTTACACAATATGATACTCCCTCGGTTGTAGGCCCAATACTAGAGGGAAAGCAGTATTTCTTTATGAACCATTCTTTTCAGTCATAATCGGTTTGAAGTTAATCTGATAAACTAGAAATTATAAAGTAGCACCAAGAAATATAATTTCGTGTTAACGAACATATAACTCTTAAAATTGTCTTCAGATTGTTCATTTTTGTTAGGAAAATTTGGGCTGATTGATAAAAAACAATCATTAACTTTAAGTGTGTAATTTTTAAATTTTAAAACTAGGCTTTATAGACTTTGTATCGGCCCCAATTTTACATACAAAAATTAAATCAGTAAAAAAAACACACACATTTCAAGTACAACCACACATTGCCTCTCATTAACTTCACTCTTCAAAGTCCGTCGTCCAGAACCAACCGAAATCTAATCAAGACTGATGAAAAATCCAGTCTCTCCGCCTGGACTCGGGGGTGTCATCCATTGATCAGGGGTTGATCTAATTTACCCGACCCTCGACCCCCTGATTGTAACGCTGAGCGCGTCGCTGGGGTGGCTTTATTGGCCTCTGTCTGTTTGTAACTGATGATCCTTGACTTGGTACAATAACGTCTGGACTGAGTCATAGGGGTTGAAACTTTATGTGGGTTAAACTGTCAATATTTGATGTCAAATGTGTGTGTGTCCTTGTTATTGAACTGTACTGATTAATGTTCATTTGGCTTCTGTGTGTATGAATGTTGTCCTAAACTTCCTTGAAGGGCTAGTGGTGTTTATTTTATTTTTATAAATGGAGAAAATGTTATTTGTAAAGTTGAATAATCATTCCATCTATTTAACTTACAAAAGATTTATGTATTATGTTTCACGGATAAGTTACTACTAAAAATATCAGTTGTGTTATATTATTATCATTTGAGATGGGGACGCCCCCTAGGTTTTTGTACCCAAATATTACTGAATGATAGGTGTAAAATGGAGGGAAATATATTGTGTAGCCTTGATACTGACTACTAGCTGTTTCTTTTGCAAAGAACGTCCATTAAATATTTCCAATCCAAAATTTCAAACGTGATATGGTGAATTTAATGAAAAAGATGATTGTTTGTAGCTTTAATTCTATACATGATAATGAGTCATGTTTTAATATTTTTCATCAACATCTTGGTCATATCACCAGAGAAGCATTCTTTGATATACACTTCTCGTTTTATTTGCTTGTAATAATAAAATGTATTATGAAAAAAGTGAAAATGGTAATTATCGAAACTTTCCGTACCGTACTTGCATTGGATAGAAACATAAACAAACCTTAATTTAATCTTCATCTTATCACGTTACACTAAATTCAGTACAACATTTAAATACTTGGTCCTAGGTAGGGCTCAAATAATGCCAATATATGTGTTTATTTCAAGGGATTTTTATAGGCCTACCTGTTATAGGAAAATCTGAAAATTTGCAGATTATTCAACTAGTGGCATCTCCGAAAAGACCATCTGTTGCAAGATTTTTATTTCTGTATGAACATCATCAAAGTTCATAAACGAATTAAATTTTAACCTTTTTCAATATTATGTGCCATAATACAATGATAATAGTATCAACTGCAGATGCGGGAGGCTATCATGCGATGTTATGAGTCCTTAAGTCGTTGATCCATCTAGAAAAGTAGCTCCCTCATAACGTTTGCTGTTTATTGGCACAAAAACTATTCATTAGTTTACTACCTCAGAAATGGTTTCCAAACACAATACCATAATTAACAAATCCGCATTGTAATTCAACGGCAGTTTCTGCCAACTAGAAGCTACACTAATCCCAAAATGAATCGAATTCATCAACGTCCTCACATAAACGAAGGGAACGTGTGGATCCCATCCTGGGGCGGATAAGGGACAAAAGTAGCGCAGCACAGGGTGCGTCATGAATTTCAGATATCACATTACAAAAAGATGTAAGCCGCTGTTAGCTCAAGGTTCGCAATGCAAGGGAACTCGCTCACCTGCGATCGGTCGGCTCAGCAAACGAAGGAGAGGAAAAGGATTTGTTTGAGTAGGACTTCCAGGTGTCGCCGTCCTGAACAAACAATCCTGCATCCTTTGTAGCAATCAGTCTTGCGTCCTTTGTCGCAATCAGCTGCGAAACTCACAGGATTGCTTGCGCACTTTGAAACCAACGGTAAATTGGTATAGAAGTAACTGTTGTTTAAGGTTTTTTGTTAATTTTTATAGATAATAGGTGTAATTTTACAAAGTTTTGTGATGGTTTGAACTACGTTTAAAATTACTTTTGCAGCTCAGGAATATAAAAAAATGTTTGAGAATGTAATTGTGTAAAAAGATATGAAAATGTTACACTTACAATAGTTCAAAAGTTTACTCTTTGAATAAAAAAAAACAAAAAAAAACAATGTATTCTGTACGATAAAAATAAACATATCGTTATACTGTATATTAGTACGTTTCAGGATAACACAGTTTCAATAAAAGTACTGTTTTAATTAACATCAATACTGAAAAAAAAAACGAATGCTATAGGAGATTCTGAATTATTACATACTTTCGATTAAAATATTGATTACCGTGCTAACTTTATAGTACGAACAAATTTACACACAAAAAATTAAATTATTAAGTGTTATTAAAGGTTACGGTATGTGGTTTATATTTTTCTCATAACATATACTTACTACTTTCCAACTGTGATTCATTACCCAGAGCTTTTAGTAGATGCATACTAGAATGTATACTGTATATATATAGAATGTATAGGATGTATACTAATAGATGTACACATAAATGTTGATACAGATTTTTCCAGTTTCATTCTCATTACGTTTACTATGACTGAAAGCAAACAGTACGTAAATTTATAGTTATTCTGACAAAAATGTAAAAAATGCAAGAAAATAAAAAAAATCTAAACTTTACTTTTCTTATCACTTAAAAAAACGTAACGTATAACCATGACGCAAAAAATCCCTCATTACGTCATTACCCAATATGGCACTCACCCTAAAGACCTAGTTATTACTAGCATGGCGAAATAAAGGGGTGTAAATAATACTGTACGAAGCCCTGTCGCAATATTTGACATGAAAACCACCCTCAACCTGTGCAGTGCTGCGGTCTGGTGAGAATATTTTGTAACTAACGCTCCCTCCTATACGCGCACCCCCACCCTTGCCATCAGAAAATACTTCAGTCGCTTACCGGCCGCGTCAGAGTGCGGTAGTGGTTATCATTCGATCATCTAATGTGCTTAAAAGATCGCGGAACGTAAATAAAGTGTCAGAAAACATTTTGTGTCGTGTTACGCCTGTTGTGAGTCGGCAAATATGATGTGGAATAGATAGAGAAATGAGTGCTTGGTGGATTTGTTTGTTGGTTGTTTTTATTTCATCGGTGAACAGCAAGTTTGATTTGGAAACTCCGATCAGGCTTGCCCATTGCAGAGCCAGCTGTTTGTTTAAGGTAATTTAATATTGGAATTAATAATTGTATTTTAGTATTGCCAGTATCAATAATACTTGGATAAAGTAATGTTTACATGCATATGAGTGATTGTAGTTTTAATGCTACTCTTGCAAATGCGAAATATTTAATTTAAATTAAAAACTCAATTGAAGGTTGAAGAACGGATTTTATTATATCGTAGAGTAATAAGTTGTTTATTTAAACTCTTTGATAAAGTACAAGTATATTTGAGCTGTTTAATATAAAAATATTTCAAATATTATATTTGAATAAAATAAAGTTCAATTAAGTTTACTAATCTAAAATCAGTTATCACATTAAAAGCACATATTGTACTTTTGTATTGTCATTTGGATTAAGATTCATTAGATTTATCAGCTTATATAGACTCAATTATTATAAGGAACTAACTAAGTTCATATTTTTTTGTTCTTGTAAAAAATGTAATTTTGTACCTAATATAAAACAATTGGTCGTGTTCCCAAAACAACTTTGCTTACAAACTAATTAACTTAGACAGAGAAACAATGTATGGAAATAACGCAACAATACGATAATTGTTGTCCAAGTAGAAATATTTGTAGCCTAAATTGAATTAGGCCTAGGTAATGTTTATGGATATCATTCCTAACAATTTAGACACGAGTTATTAGGATATTATAAAACAATATAATACAATAAAACAACATAATATTATAATATAAAGTAAAATATCAAAGCTAGTGCTTCCAATCATATTGTATTGTGCTGCATTCTAATTCAGATAAAAATACGTACACAACACACGTAAAACTGTTTTATTGAAGTAAAAAGTTATTTTCATATGTCGTCTGGAATTGTTTTGAATCTACAAATTAACATAAGTCAAGAACAATGTTCCCACATTGTTTTCAAGTTCAAAACTTTCCTCCTACGTATACGGCAAGATAAAATTCCAAAAATAAGTTTGATCGTCTTTTAAGGGAAACCATGATTAGGAAAACTCTGATAGTTTTGTTTTTAACATGTCCCTAAACTAATTTAGGAAAATAACATTACCTAAATTTATTTCAATAAGGGGTTTAAAATAAATCATTAGGATTGTTAATTTACTTAATTCCTACTTGCTTGGTTGGAATATGGTGGATCTTAGAGGAATGATCCTTTCAACAAAAAATGATAATAAAAAACGTATGTAACTCTATTTTAAAAGAATAACGTTTATGTTTTTTTTATGTTTCCAGATGAAGAATACGCCAGTTGACGATGCCTCTTGCCAAAAATCAGCTTTTTGTGCACAGGTAAAACCATTATTTCTTTTAAATTTACATGTTGTCGTAAATCAATAAATAGTATAATAAACAATTTTTATAACTAACGTTTTAGATACATCAGGCATTCAGAAAAAAATTTAAGCATACATGTTCAGTAAAAAAAAGGAAGATGTAATCTATAAACCCGTAAAAGGGTTAGAAAAGCTTGAGATTTCTCTAGGGGATGTTAAGTGGTTTATGGTTCGTGTATTGAAACTGAATATAACAGTTTTGTACATGGAATATGATTATCTTATAAAGATGCGTTTCAAAAGTTAGATTACAATGAGTACGTTCAAATCTCTTTATGCTTTTGTTATTGTTATATTAATTGTATATTTATTGCATAGTTACTGTTACTTTATCACTTTTGTGATCTATTAGGAACTAACATGTCAATATATGTGAATTAGTTGTAAAATGGTGTAACCATTGAGAAGAAATAAATAAGTCACGCTCACACTATGGTTTTTTTAATAAAGCAAAATTTAAAAACTATAATAATTTTATCTTTTAAGTGCTCTCGCTCTAAAGGAACTCCTTTTTTGGGAATTTTCAGTTTTAACTACTGAACTTAATTGGGAGATTCGTTCATTATTAATTCCTTAAGTATATTGATCACCATAATCTATTTTTTAAATTATATTCAATTCGATTGCCTCATCCTAAAATAAGTTGAACAGAAATCAAATTTGAGCTTAACTTTTAAGTTCTATCTCGTTGGAGACTGCTAAAACAGTTTTTAAGTCTCGTATTACATAAAGACTTTATAAAAACCCATTTGTTTAGAACCGCTCATTACACTACTATAAGTAAAAAATAAGTGTACAGTAGGTTTATAAATCATTCAAAATGTTAAAGTTTTCAACTATGTTGCTTTTACCTTTTCTTTTTAATCGATAAACTGTCACACAAATTTCTTACTTCAATAACATTATTTTGTCAATAGTTTAACTACTACAAAGACACTGATAAAAAAACTGCAAATTTAGTTTTAGAGAACTAAATATTGACACATTCGCAATTCGATAAAAACATAGAGGGCTCATAAGGTATAGTAATAATATAAAACCATCCACCCTCACCTTTGGGACCCCCTCTATTGCAGCAAATAGTCGGTAAGAATATTAATAGATTGTGGTAGGGTTCAAATGGGTTTGGAAAATTTGAATCTCTGAAGATTAAAAGCAATTCATTCTACAGATTAAAAAATGGTATATTTCCATCAACTAAATAACACCACTCATCACACATATTGAGAAATAGCAAGAAGAAAATTATTTATTACATGCATTTTTGAAGAAATCTTTAAAGCATTTGTATGTCTTTTGATTTATGTAAAAATCCATCCATAAGAGTATTCGTATTCAAAGTAGTTCTAAATAACGGAGAAAAGAGTAAAATCTCATGCGTTTGTTCCTCATTTGGCAATGCTGGGTAGTATATCAAGGCTAAAAGATTTCACTCTGTTTTAGTGTTGGAAATCTTGCAGCATCCTACAAACAACCTCCTTAAGAGACCTGCACTGCAGAAGAAAACAATGTGTAAGTATATGTTGATAGTGTACAAAAGTTTGCTATGCAACATCTCCACCGTAAGAAGCTGTCAGATAAAATTTATGACTTCTATTCAATTTGTTGAGTATAGACTACGGACCTACTGATGGTGTAGGTTAGTCGAGCACAATCATACGTCATAGTAATCAACGTTAGTAAATTAACCTCTAACTTGGAAAAAATTTGTTGTATGTGTTCCGTTTGAACATTATTCAATTTACTTCAATGAAGCACTTTTATATATATTTGAAATACAATTATGTTTCTATTATAATGCATTTGACAAACGTAAAGTTTAAACTGGAGATGATATTTTAGGATATTAGGCTATATGGATGTTATAGGACCCTTTTCCAAAAAATATCCAACAAATTTTAAGTTACCTACCACCATACTTTTAGTTATCCCACTTGCAGCGCCTTATCAGTTGTCATTTATGGTGTGCCCTCAAGCCTAAAAAAATATTGCCATAGAGTAGTAAACTAAATTAAATCATTCATCAGCCTTAAGCGTTTTTCATATTTTAGTTTGGTCCTGATTTCTTGAGGTTACTGATTGTTTTAATCATTACAATAACCTCAAATCCGTTGATAACCTCAGAAAAAAGTTTTAGTAAGAGATCGAGTCTTCTGTCAGCTAGATAAGAAAATCCCCATTAAAACAAAACCATTGATTTCACAGGACTAGGGAATAGCGGTTACATATAAGAAGGTCTTGATAACCTTTAGGACATAACATAGACAACCTGACTGGTAGAGTGTTGGAATTCCCCACAACAGACTTCACATTCAAAGTGCATTCAAGGGTGGTTGGTCTTCAGGTATGCACATTGCACAGTTTGTCTCTTACAGTGACTCTATAAACCCTCTTATCTACCAGTGGCCCGGCCGAGTGTAGCGACTCTACCATATTTCCTTTAGTATATATGGTTATGACTGTCAGACTTGACAATCCTCTGTGTATTTCCAGGGTCCAGGATGTCTAGAAGCGTGTAAGTTCCACTCTCCACCTCCCAGACCTGTCTCTACAGCGCCGCTGGAGGAGATGCTGGTAGTCAACCAGTCCAGAGTGTCATGGCCGCCTACCTCAGGTCCTGTCATATATGTGGTGATGACTGACGGGACTCAGCTGTGTCAGACACTTCAATCCTCTGTCTCTCTCCCACCCTCTGTAGACCCCACCACAGTGCGAGTGTTGGTGGTGGACTGGCGAGGGTTGGTCAAGGTGTTCTGCCCTGTAGAAGAGTCTCCTATAGACCAGACGCTGCACATACTTCGTAGTCTGGGGATGGAAGAAGAAATTCACGAAGCTCACATTGATTTGGACAATGAAACGTACCTGGAGGATTCAACAAAACAAGTATGTAGCTATGTGAAAAGACAACATTAACATTTTATTGTCACTAGCGTAAAAATCATCACATTCATTTGCAATGATTGTTGATAGTTAAAGTATACTATGCACTATAATCTTGATTGTAATCGTGATGGTCGACTCCTAAAACTTGAATGCATTGAAGGATCCACTGGGATATACTTGCAAGACATTTTCTTATTTTTCAACATCTTATGTTTGTGTTTCAGATCAGAATAGACAGTTCCTGGGGAATAAGTTTACTTTCTCTACATCCTGAGCCATCATTGGTGCTGGCACAAATCAGCTGGAAGCCATATCACAACCTCCTGAACATTTCTTATCTAGTCAGCTGGACTGCAGAGGACAATGTGGTCAGAGGGAACATGCTTACCAACACGTCCATAGTCACTCTGTCATTATGGCCTGACACTACTTATACTATACAGGTAAATTGCATGTACTAACAATTAATGTATTAACTTTAGTAGGGACATTGGCATCAGATTAGAAGGCACAGTACACAGTCTATGAAGAATTGGTATATGTAACTCTATAAGAATTAATTTATGATTTTCAGGACCATGGTGAAATACTGTACCATATAGTTATTTTTATTTAAATAGCAACTTGCTACATTAATAATAAATTTACTGTAACTAATATGGCCTGTAAAACTTTACAACGACTCCAAGAATATTTATATCGAGTAGAAAGTCGTGCTAAATTGTATTATTTGAGTAGTTAAACAAATTTTTTATTTTTATTTTTGTTGGTTTTGGACTTTGTCTTTTACAAAATAAGGAACAAAACTGTGATGTAAAATGTTTGATCCAAACGATAAAAGAATGTTCAAGTAGATGCTTCTAGAGGTTGGAAGGATAGCCTTTTACCATCTAAATAAAAATATATATATATTCTATATACGTATCCATGTAAAAAAAAAAACTCTAAAAATGCAATTCCTAATAAATAATAACATTCCTTATGAAATCAATAACAATAAGGATTTTCAGGTAGCATTATTCAGTCTGGAGTTCCCAGTCGTCCAGAGCCAACCAATGGTCCTAGACACTCGTCAAGAACACAATACTAGTCAACCTTCCACTGAGTCCCACGGCCATATGGATGACCCCCACCCCTACACCGGGGTCCACAGGGAACGCCACAGGGACAGAGGGGATGAAGGGGTTGGCACAGGAGAGGAGTTGGCCGCTGGAGTTTCTGCAGCCGTCCTTGTATTCTTGGGAGTTGTTCTCACAGCTACCTGGAGGTGGCGACACCGCCTTTACTTGCCACACAACAAACTCCTGGATGAGGAGTCAGGTGCTCCAAATCTTTATCGAGGTAAAGTTATTCACGTTGAAGTAAACAATATCATAATAATGAAAATGCATTAGGACAATGCCAGAGAGTGCAAATATTTGTACAATTTAGTCTATTTTGCTGTGGTTGATAAGGTTATTATGCAAAAACATGAAGAAGGTAAAGCAACAGTTGCAGAAATTGAATAACAATTTATGTCAATCGTTACCTCATCAGGGGCTCATTTTTTGCATACCTTGATAGGTTTCAAACTGTGGTTTTTGTGGATGTTTGAATACGTGGTTAAAATAAACTAAAACTGTAAAATATTTTTTGATTCTTTGAATCATTCACGTCACAAGATTTAAAAAATAATATATAAGAGATTTAAGCATAATTATTTGAACATAGCATTTACCCTTGCAAAAAAAGTTTGAGGTTAAAATGTCTATAACATTTTGCTCTGTTTAAGCTCCTTTACATTTTTTAGTTGTAAGATGTAATTTATAAGGTTGTTCGTCAAAATTAAAACCTGTGAAATAAGCTCAAGTACGTCACCGATTCTGTTAACAGTTCTTTGTAAATGATCCACACTCCACTAAACTAAATATAATTTATGCACATTACGTATGCAAACATTATGCACTATCCACACATTAAAAAATAATACAGCTGTATATACCTGATTAATTCAACTCTACCAAATGATATTTAGTAAGCAAATATTCCTAATACAATATATTCCTGGTAGTTTAAATTATAATTTAATAAAATTTGTGTTTGGTAGAAAGGATAATCTATAGCGAATTCTTATAAAATAAAATCCTTATCTAATCCACACGTGTTTTCACAGCTTCCAAAAAAAACCTTTGTACAGCATCACTATGAAAAACACGAATATAGTTAAATTTGGTAATGTAAGAAAAAAATAATGTTAAAATGTAATGTTACAGTATTTCCTCCAGTAATGCGATTAATGGGAGATTCTGGTCGATCTTCGGACCTGTTTTCTTCTCAAGACAACCTCCTACAACACCAGTAGTGTAAAACTAGTCAAATTTAGACATTAATAAAATATAATAAACATTTTTAAAATATTGTATAATTTTTTTTAATTTTTACCAGTTTGTGTTTTGAACGAGGTGTTTAATGAAAGTTAAACATTTAATATTTATTATAATATTTGATTTAGGTACCTTATTTATTTTTAAATCATTATAAACATAATTGTTTCTGGAATATATATTGTAAAAGTCTTAAACTATTTTTTTAAGTATCAAGAACCAGTCCTAAAATTTTTGGTCAGCAATTGTCAGTTAATTAGCATGTTTGACTCCCAAAATGTAGTACTTGACTGAAATGATATAATTGATCTCTGTACTTAATGTATACTATTTTTACAAAGGTTCCTGTGAAAATGTTACTATAGTTAAAATTATATGAATATTAAACATACCTGTAAACATTTTCTGTAAATAGATAAAATAGTATCAATCACAGATCCAACCCGAACTACAAATGTCCGATTTTAACATATAGTAGTGAACATTATTTTTTAGGATTTTACAATTTCTATCTAGTCAATAAGTTAAAGAAATGTCCACTATAAATTACATTATAGGTGATAAGTTGTCACAAAAAAGACGCTGATCCATTTGTATATTTTGTACCTATGTAATGATGTAACCTGTGTTTGTAAATAAATAATTTGTTATATTGTCGTTCATTTGAGTTTTGTATTCTGTATTGGCAATTTGATATTTCGCTGGAATGAGAATATTCCATTCCGAGAATGCTACCATTCCGGAGTAGGAAAGCGGAATGACTTCATTTTCATATCAGGGTGGGGAAGGTTAGGCTGACATTATCAGGGCTGACGAGAAACCAATACCTCGAATCATCACATTAGCATTTAAAGTAAGTCTTCTCCATCACTGGCGTCCGTTCTCTCGTTCTTTCTCCTTCTATCACTCTTCCTGTTATAATTATAATAGTAAATAATAAATATGCTTTTGTATGTCTTGCGTTCAACTTTAAGTGTCCTTTGAGCCTGGATGAAATAACTCATAAAACAATATAAAACAGTAGGCAGAACATTTCTAACCTCACAGTGCACTTGACATTTAAATTAAAAAACGTTTTGGGGTTTGAAAAAATATTTTTGGATGTACACTTCAATAGCTGTTTGAAATAATCCAAGACGGCCGCTAGCCTCCAAGAACTGGGGAAGCTAAAACACATTGCAGTAAGACAACAACTATTAGGATAGCTGAAATATATATATTTTTTTTAATTATTCCATAGCAATCTTATTTATGAAAACCTGAAGAGGTTTTCTCAGAGATTCTGAATAAACCACAAAAAGGGTTTTCATGACTACTTTTGCAAGAGTAAGACAATTTTGAGAGAATAGTTGAAAAAATTAATAGTTAAAAAATGCAGTTGAAAACAAAATTATAATTTCTAAGGATTATTTTAAAATTTAAATTAAGAATTAAAAATATCAGCTCAATTAGTTTTATAGAACGAGACTTATTATTAGCGAGAGAGCAAATTTCATTTTAGTAGTATATTTAAAATCATGGGATGATGTTTATTTATTTCAGATAGAGGATTTTCAGAGCCAAATTGGTTCCTCTTCTCGTTGCAAAGCTTTATGACGGTAATAAGCAGCATACAAATAGGTATATCCCAATCTCGAACGAAGGAATGCTACTCTAATCTCAATTACGGGACTTTGTTCTTATCAAAACAATTGGTTTTCTTTAGTAGATGAAAGAGATATTGTCAAACACTTTATGGAGAAGTGGTCCAAACCCATAGTTTTTTTATGTGCCGGGAATCGAACCCGTTCCCTTCCGCACCGAAGCCCGAGACGCTAAGATTTTAATAGTTGTAGTATTTTGATTGAAGACACAGATTCAAGACATTCAAGACATAACCATACAACGGTAAATATATTATACAATGTAGAGCGGCTGTGTATCACCCATGATAAACTATAAAAATACATTTTGAGAGATATACAGGAGCTCTGAGGCTGAAGTCACGTAGTTGTACGTAATTTATTGTTGCACCTGCTATTCTTTGTCGAATCTTTGTTTTCATCTTTGGTTTACTTCGTGTTTTATCGTGGAGAGTTTCCATGATTTAGGCTTCGTGTTTTGGAAAGATATGATTTAAGAGACTTCCTAGAGCTCTTTGAGTATCAATGTTTATTTAGTACAACATATTATAATTGCTGAGTTTACTTTCTTTTGCCGTACTCATTTTAGTTTTACCGCACTCAATTTTTTGCCATACTCCAATATTCCGACCAAACAACACAAAACTGTGTCCTTTTATTAGGCACGTAATGCGTGTAAGATTAAAAATAAGTTGGCAATACTCAAAGATACCACGACTACGATCAGCTGGTGCAGCGTTTCCAATTTCGTTCAAATGTTTGGATTTCCTAACCTTTCAACATGTTTTAAAGTGTTTGAAATACTAATTATTTATATGCTTTATGTAACTGTAGGGAAAATATTATGTGTGATGCGAGTGCAAAGTGTCACTTCGCACACTAGTTACACTAATAACTATTTCAATTAAGTACAGCTCTGAAAAATAAGTTTTGTTTTAATTTAAAGTAGTAACAAATATTTTTAGAAAAATATTGTGCCACTTTTCCTGGAGGGGTTCTCCAATACAAAATAAACACATTTCTCCTTAGAGACAGAAATTTTTTTATGTTTTCTAGATTTGTAGGTACCGAGCCACTGCGTCAGGGTGATACTAATAGCTAAAAGCCATTTGCTCTTGCTGGGATTCAAAACCTGATCTATATGAAAAAAGCTCTTCACTTAAACCGTTAGACCAACTGCGCCCACGCTGTAAAAAGTACATATTAGCCAGAGTTTAGGAAATTGGCTGAACATTATAAACTCTGCAAAACTCAAAATTGACGAATGGTTCGAAAAAGGACGAGATACTATTTCGCTCAGACAAAACTCGGTTGCCAGGTGGTTTTCGTGAACTTGATACTTTTCAAGAAAGAATCCTTTGCGATCGACAACTGTCAGTGTAAGAGATATTTTCCAAACGAATTTGCCACATGACAGAAACTAAGGGTTCCTAAATGGCTGAGCCTCTCATCATAGGCGCCAAATATGCCTATGTTAAAAACCTAAAGGACAATCATCCCCAGAAGAACCGTAGACATTATTGTACTTTTTGAAGAGGTTTACTATGGCTAAAGCTTAAATTTGTGATGATGGATTTGTTGACAACCCAACATTTTCTAAGACTCACTATAGATATCATACCAACACCAAAACATCATCTAAGTGTTTCACATAACTTTTTCCGGTTCGATATAATATTTTTTTTTTGTGAATCAAACACTGCCGGTTTGATAACATGATAACTATTAAGATTATTAATTAGGATCCGAAAAACTTTTTAAGTTAATTAAAACATTACATTTGGATAATAAGTTACTAGCGTTACTGCTTATAAAAACTGCTCGTTATAATATAACCTGTTTAGAAGGACGACATGTAACCACTTTCCAGTTTGACTGAAGTGCGAGGGAACTGGTTCAATCCCCGTCAATACTCGTAAAAACAGCTATGATGCTATTTTACACAGTTACTAATATTCTATTTTATTTTATATAACTAATAACACATAAATGAGTATACTTTTAATCAGTTAAAGGAGCTTGTTTATAAAAAAAACCACTCCTCTTTGACAGTGACGATCTACTTTAAATGCTAATGTTGATTTGCGGTATTGGTTTGTCGTCAGCCCCTGATAATGTCAAGCTAACCTTCCCCACCCATCGAAGAATCGCTGAAATTCCGCATTCTTTGAGCCCCTCGTTTCTCAAATTTATCTTTAATGATTTATGATTCAAAACTAAATTTCAACTTTTACTGAAATCTATAAAAAGGAAACTAGTTGGTTAACAATTTGAGTGAAATATCTTCCCCTAGTAATATTTTATTTAGTTTTATTTACACTAAACACACTCTAATCCCAATTTCTTTACTACATATTTAATTTTATAACTAATTTTATGCCAATTGTTGTGTAGCTCTTAAATGTATATAGGTTAAGAGAAAAATTAAATATCAATTCTGGATTTTCAATTTATTCAACAATACAATGATAAAAATTAAGAAACTGTATTTGATTACTTTATTATACTTTATTAACCTTATTGTTGACATACGAATGTCTATTCTCTAATAATAATGGAAAATGTGAACGATTGAATATTTATAAGAGTATCAAACAGCATGAAGTAAAATTAATGTTGGTGGAAAGCTTAAAGGGCCAATAATTCAACTAAAGAATTAACAAGCAATTCTACTAAGCAATTTTTTTAGAAACTAAACTTCCAAATGTGATTTGTAAATAAGAATTGAACACAAAGTGATAGTTGACAAACCATTGGGTTATTAACAATTGTAATGTTTAGCAGAAGCCATTCAAGAAGTGTCAACAGGATTGGTGTTTAATCCTGTTAGAGTTTCAGTCTCCAAATGTCTAGTATAATGCTCATGTAGACTATCTTATAAGGGTTCCGGACAGTCAATGTTGTAACATTAACATGTTAACTCATTCCTTTACAAAACGCTAAATTTTAAATTGTGTGTTTTTCTCTGATAGCTGTTTGGTCTTTTGAAGCACATATTGACACCTGTATCGAAACATGTCTCAATTTAATAATACTGCAAAACAAAACAATCAGTTGAAAAATAAGATGTTTTGGATGAAATTGAGAATAAATACTAGGTGGCAGCTAGACCAAGAAATTCTTTACTGATTATTTCTGATGATGTTTTCAAATACAGACCGGTTATGTAAGTATAGCCTGTGACTACGGTTCCAAAGAGATTTATTCTTTTATTTGGACACTAAATGTATTGTAATTCTATATAGGCTAAAACTGAAACCTGAGCTTTTATAAACAGCTGTTTATGTCATGAATGAACCCCCATGGCTCATCCCATTCTAATGCCGATGACAGCTTATTTATTAGTTTGAGATATAAGTGTCAGTATATAAAATCAATATAATCCTCAATGGGTATATCCCATCCTGGAGAGTCAGAGGAAGACATTTTGACGATATTTTCCCTCCTCGAATATGTTAAATATTTTTTTTAATCACTTTGTATTCGAAAATATCCCATTTTCATATAGCTGAGATCTTCTAAAATCTTCAATTTCCACACACTGGAGTTACGTATCATTGATTTCAGATAAGTCCTGAAATAATTATAATCATTGTTGATTCGTGATTAAGCAGCGAGCTTCAGGTACGTCCGATCTTAATAATCAATACCTCAAATGAAAGTTCGTATTTCATTAAAAAGGTTCTTAGAACAAAACATATATGATAATCTAATTAGAACTGGTGAAATGCATCATCAATTGAAGTAAGAATTAGAAAAAGATCAAGTTTATGATTTTTTGTTTAGTAATACAGTAGATAAATTAATGAAGATGCTTAATGGCCAATATGTGCGTGCATGCCTTTAATTTAAGACCAAAATTATGAAAATCGGTCGGGTAGAAGAACCAAACTAACTCCGAAAAGAAAACCCAAATTTAACTCCCATAAGAAATAATCAGGGAGAAAGTTGCTTTTGTTCATAACACAAAATGTACGTCGGATAAATTAATACCGAAACTTGATGGCAAATCTGTTCGCGCATACTACCTAAATTATAAAGATCGCTCGGGTAGAAGATTCGAACCAACTAGGTAAAGAAAACCCAATATTTTTTAAATATATATTAGTAAACTGTTGTCCTTTGTTTGTTTATGAATATATTGTGATAAAACTTAGCAATTCATGACAAAAGATCAGATTCGTAGCAAGAATTTCCATACAGTTCATCGTAGAACATACTGAAACAATCACTCTCCTTGCTCACTAACTCTTTGTAACCGAATCCTTGGCTGGGATACCCTTTACAAAAAACCGCTCGCAATCTTCAACCAGTTCCCTAACCCCTCTGTGGTTATGATGTAAAATATCATGTTTCGTATCGTATCAACCTTGGTGCCCAAAAAAGGGAAAGGTCTTACACTTGATTAGACAGTGTGCGATGGCAGAGGTTGGTTTTGTGGACTGGGAACTGATGACTTTATAAGACATTCCAATATTTATGTAAGGTTTGGATCGTTAGCTTTATGTTTAAGCATTATACAGCCTATTATTGGTATTTTAATAGAGGGGCACTTTAGTTCTGGTACTTTATTTAGGCTAATTTACCAAGTTTTATATTACTGACTTCTAAATTTAATGTGTAGGAATGATTCAGTTGTAGTAAGTAGCAGCCTGTGTTACGTTACCTTTTGCAAGAAAAAATTGAAGAGTTTCTCCCGATTCCCATGAAGTCTAAAGTTCAAAATCACCTTAAAACATTTCTAGGTAGCTTTTTTGTGAAGGGCATAAACTATAATCGAATATTTCTCTTTGATCATTTAAAGACTAATCCAATACTTTACATCAAGTTGCACCGTTAAAACGGCTTATTATACAAAAGGGTTTATACATTTGAATGCTAATATTTATGTACTTTTTCACTTTTAAACTGTCTTGGTCCTACTGTATATCATTTATACAAATGGATGGGTAGAATAAACATAGATCCAAGAAGTTTTTGCGTAATTAGGTTGGAATATTGTTTAAGAAAAAGATAAGAACCTCTTGAAGAAATAGAGAACGACGCCACACTTAAGGAGTATGCAGATGATAGGTATCCAATAGTTTTTACCCGATGGCTAATTGTGTTTAGATGAAGAATTGACTAAATGAATCGATTGTTTGGTTACAATTTGCGTAAGGTTTATACTTTTTATCAGCTTATACTACTCTAATTTTATTCAACTTGTATCTTAATGTTTCAATTTGACATTATTCCTAGCGGTAGTATTGCTAAATAGAGGTTTTAGACTAAAACCTTTAGACCTAACCAATTGAAAGTAACACTCATATAACCATCATTTACCCTTACTTACTCTATCATTAGGTTAGAAAGTACACTAGTTATAAAACGTTTTTAGCAAGAAGTTCAGTTCTACCATTAATTATTTTAATGAGTTAGTGATAACATTATTAATAACATGGATAAACTATAACTGCAAAAATACAGCATTTGATAAAATTTACTTAGTTCTTTAACAAATATTAAAAACAATCCTTGAAGTTTGTAGAATTTACACGCATGCTAAGACCCAATTTCACGTTGCTTGCTATTATAATTGGGTTGTTCTCGATAGAATATTTTGAACATTAAATTATATACAGTAAAGCTAGTTATAATCATTTTACCTTAAGTGAATCGTGATCACGAATGGTTCCAAATTAAAATGTTTACAAAATAACACGTGTTACAAATTCAAATTAAGCTGCATAGACCAAATTAAATAAACAATGATTAGAAGACAGTTTAAGCGTCGCAGTGCGGAGGATTCATATAGACTCAGGTGCTACCGCAAAACAAAAGTCCGTGCTTTTTTATAATTTAAGTTAACTTATACAAGTTTATACTTTTGTAAAATATGTAAATCTCTATTAATTTTAACCGTCCTGCTGTTCATAATAGGTGGCAAATATTACTTTAAAAAAGCCCATTAAGATGTATGAAAATAGTTTTTTTACAAAGCTGTTTGGTAACATATGTTTTCTGGTTTATGTTGGGTATTTTTTCACTTTTTTTACGAATCTCGTATCTCAGGCCACACGTTTAATTGAATATTTATGTGATACAGAATTTAAGCTATATTCGTTATTGGAAATATTTTGTAGGTATCTGCAATTTCATTAAAAATAATTGCATAAAAATATGACTAATAAGGCACACAAATGTTTCGTTTCAATCATGGGTCATAATCATTTACTTTAATTTTAAATTTCATTTATATTTTAATCAAAGTTGTGATTAAATCTCATTCAATAGACTAATTTCTTTTTCTAAGTTCAAAGGAATTATTCGTAGTAGTTGAAAAGAAAACTATTAGGCGTCTGTCTGGAACAGCCATTTCAATTGCTTTGTTATGACAACTTTTATTTATTTTTTTTACTTAAGTATTTCTCATTTCCTCTTCAGATCGCCTAGTGGCTTATTTTGAATAAAAATAATTATTAATGGGTAAGGTTTCAATGTTATTTTCAGTTTCTCCGAGCAAAACAGATTTAATTACAGTAGGAATCTTCTGGTCCTAAAAATTTCCTATGTCCAAACTTAAATTAATTTTTGTACCTGCACTTTTTTGTATAATCTGATTAATTTCAAAGCTTATACTTATTCAATGGCTTGAAAAAAACTAAAATATCTAGTACATATTTTGGAAATAATCACTGCAATACATGATGTATACCGTACAATATACATATCTCACAATTTAATCACTATGGATAAAACCTGAAAGTACAAAAATACATAAAATGTATTTTTTATACTTTCAGGAAATATAATAACACGTTCAATACTGATCAATACGTTTTGTAGATACAATGTAAGAGTAAATAGTTTTTTTAGTGTCTTCGTTGTTATAGTACGGCTAAATTTCTGTTGGATTTTGAAATTTATTAAGTAAAAATACCGGGTGTCCCATAATAGTACACCCTGGTTAGTTTTTGAACGGCTGCATATTCAAAAGGGTGGTATTTTAAAATTCATCCCCACCCCCAAATAGGGGTTACTTAAAATCTTTACTTAATAATAATTAATACTTAATAAAATAAATGGTTTCACTGTAACATCCCATTTTCAACCTCCCTATTTCAGATTTTTACGATTGGGGTGTTATTTTAAAGCTTATTTTCTAGCGCATCTGTGAATGGTAATTAAAAAGGTAATTTCCTGTAGGGATTTACCCCTCTTAGGCTTAACTCATTCCTAGAGTCCATTTTCAAAGATCAGTTAAGCTTACCAACTTTCTTTATAACAGTTTACAAAATGTGGATGGTAATTTAACAACTGTTCCACTAGTTGAAAGTTTACCACAGTAAGATTGTTAACAAGAGTCAACAACAGTTTATGGAAATAAATATCTTATAAATATTTTTTGATGTAGGTAAATCAATTGCGTTATACTGCGCAATTTGCGCACGGGTAACCTAGTTCGATTTATTTGTGAGAAGATTTTGGTTATCAAAGAATTCAAGGATAAAATACTGAAATCTAAAATATTGAAGTTTATAATAAAATATTAAATGTTACAATACATACTACTTAGACAATGGCCTTTATGGTTCATAGAATAACAGGAGGGCCAGTCAATAATTCATCCATTAATAGTAACAGACTTGACAAAAAATATAATTGTTAGTCAAGATGTAATCCTAAATTTTGGCCAAGAAAAAATATTCTATCATAATTAATTACAACTCAAATAAAACAGTAAGGACACATACTAATTTAGTTGTTCAAGATTTCATTTTTCTAAAAATCTTTCCAAAAATATTAAAATGCTTGACAACAGCATTGCAACAAATTTAAAAGGGAAACAAGGAATCCTTACAAACTAATATCAGAGACTAAGTAAATTAAAGTATTAAACTTGATATTTGGACGTCTAGGAAGTTCTAATGGGATTGGACCCATGATGTCACCCAGTTGCATGGCTTCAATTCATACAAACAAAAATCATAAGATAGCACAATTCTGTTAAGCGTTAGTACAAAATTTAAACTTAATAATCAACTATTAAAATTTTTCAGCTTTTTGTAAAATTAAAAAAAATCCAATCATTTGGATAGAAAATAGTTTTTTTTATTGATTACAGATACATTGTTGTCTTATGGACAAAAATGTGTAAGGGCAAACTACTCAAACAGAGGCAACAATATTTTAATATAATATTAAACTTTATTAAAAGAAGAAAACTTATAGACCATTGAGGATAAAAGGAATCGGTTTTCTGTCAGCACCACCCAACTTGAGCAAATCTCTATATTTCATTTCTTTGTAGGTTCACTGAGCTTTGTGTTTTTTCTAAGAGCTGGAAAGGAAATTGAGAAGAGAAATTTAATTTTAAATGTTTAGATGAAAGATGTGAAGTAAAAGAAAGAAGATTGGGCTAATTTATTTTTTTACAAAAGTGTGTTAAATAATTTGAAACGAGTGGCTTAGGAATAATTTAGTTTAGTTATAAAATATTACACGCATAAGCTGCAATATATCGTTTTTAGGATTCTAGATACTTATCTAACGGTAAATTTAACGCTTGTTGATTAAGAGTTTTATTTAATTGTGTTAGCAGCTGTACAAATCTAGACATATAACCTAATATACCTTTAAATGGGTCGAAAAATATTCAAATTGTGCACTTAGCTTGATTGTTAAGCAGTTGCCCAAATTCTAACACAATTGTGTCTTACCAGTTGTTCATCTTGTTGATTGGATTCTTAAATATTTATTTATTTATATCAATAACAAAACAAGATTAACGTTTGTACTAGTTAAGATTGTTTTTTCACATGGTGTTGCTGTATTGTTGACTTCTTGGCTTTCCCGGAAAAGAAACACCTTGAGTAAAGAAAAATACCTTGTGGAATTTTTAAATCCAACACCCTGCAAAAACACCCCGAATATAAACCCCTTACTTACATTAACGTATCGGAACATTATCATCTGGTTCTTTTAAAAGAAATTGTATCCAGCGTAAAGATCCTGTCCAACAATAGGAATTTGAAGGACTGTGTAGTGTGTAAGGTGTGGAAATGCTAATTCAATCTTTGATATCAGCTGTCATTGACAACAGGTCTGTCTTCAGCGTCTGATTTGACTTGCATATTCATTGCATTAACCACTTGATCACTATTGTATTTGATGCATAAATTTTGATTTTCTTTGATCCAGTCTAAGAATTTACATAATTAGTTTTATAGTATTCAAAAAAATCTGTTTACAAGATCCAATAGGCCTAATTCAATCTGATCAAAGTTTTTGCTATCATAGATATTTTAAAAATTAAAGCCTTCATGCACGGGATTGGATAGAAAAAGTAGTTTTATGAAGTGGAATTCATAATCAGTTCTGATTAACATTTAGTTAGCCTATTTAGTATGAGAAATTCATGAACCAAGTTATGATTGAAGCTAAGTTGAGAACATTAGGCAACACCTCAAACGTAGGTTTTGTTATTTACACAGATGATTTCAAGCATTGTTGTTATTTTACAATACATTTCTCTGTTCACCCCTGTTCACAATGGGGTCTGGCATCCGAGTGGTCAGAGTTATTTTCGTTAGCAATCCAAATCATCAAATAAATCCTAAAGATTATCCAAACAACATTTTATAAATTCCTGAACTTAACCAAGAAATGAAAATTCAACAAATAAATAAACCAAACCCTATAGAACCAGCAAATCTCAATCAGTAAAAATGTTACCGTCACATTGATCCAACACTCGACCTTGATATACCTTCGCAACTCATTCAGTCATGTCAAGAAGTGATGTGAGAAAATTTCACATAATTATTAAATTGATTTTCTGTAACAACTCAATATCAATTCGCGATTCCAACAACAATTTAGACATGTCTGTTATAAAATGAAATCGCTGTCGCTGTTAGTAAAAGGGGAAAAATAGCTTCAGAGGACAAATAATAAAGGAGTAATGGCATTACCGCATTACCCATATAGGGTTTGCGGAATAATACTATTAGCTGGAGGGAGGAAAAGGGATAGACGGAGCCGAAACCTTAAAAAGCCTACAATAAGGCGTTGGTAACGCCCAGTTCCTGTAATACTACACCCCTGTACAACGCCGGCACAAAGTACCGCCTGGGCCGCAATGGAGGCGATTATAACCAATGGCGGCTAATTGGGTACCAATTAACCCTTCAATCTTTGTAGTTAGTTCAATAAGGTGTATTGGATTTCAAGCTGGCCAAACGTCTTCTTAGAACTGAAAAACTATTGACAATAATTAATTGAAGTCTGATTGTTTTTTGTTATAGTGATAATTACTTGTAAGTTTGGTTCTTTGAAAGTCGTGCAAAACTACAAATAAAAAAATACCGGTTTGATATTTATTTATGTGGTCCCTTAAGGGTGATTGAATATTCTCTTATTTATTAGGATTTTAAAAGTTTTGACCCTTTTACATTTTGATTGTTTAATGGAATAAATATTTTGACTTGATTGTCATCAATTAGGGGAGTTAAATTTCACATTGCAGCATGATGAGACAACCTTTTTTTTTAAATGTGCGGTTTTTATTTAATTTCAGATGTAGCGAACTAACAAATTAGATCTTTTAAAACCATTCAGCTGAATGGCAATTGGTAGCCCTGAAAATTTGTTCTATTCTCTAGGTAGACAATATAACAAATTCAACCCCTTTAATTATTTTTGTTACCGTATTATACTCTCTTATAAATATCACTGTTAATTTGTTTAAAACATTACATTCGACTAGGAGGGTATATTGTCTGTTAATAGTTCAGTTCCTAGTACAAATAAAACTAATGAACAATGGATTTTAGTCGTGTGATAAGACTTTGGCCCGGAGGTTCGATCTCACCTTCAGATGCAGTACAACTATTTGTACTGAAAAAAAAAAACATTCGGAAAAGGAAAACATGTAAGAATAACTCTAAGCCTTATTACATGGGAGAACTTCTAGAATTAGCAACAATAAATCGTTATAAACTTTCCAATTACTTTGAAGTCAAAACGAAACAATTCCCTCTTTAACCTTCAAACGTCGATTTCCTCTGAATTTTACCCCACAAAGATATGCTTCAGGCGTCAAATTTGGCTAATCTTAAGTACCAAATAGCTGAATCTCATTACATTCTCTGTACGATACAAGTCTATCTCGTCGCGTAGGCTCCAGGGCCTCATCACAGGGCGAAGTGACAAACAAGATTACAACCAATCAGGTTGGCTTGTGTGGCCTGGAGTGTGTTTGTACTAGACTTCATCTTGTAACGAACTAGAGCGGGTGGCGGGTGTGGAGTGAATTAGAAGAGTAAACCCTAGCTGGGATGTGTTAGGTTGAAGATTTAAACCTTGTTTATGTATTAGGATTGTGAATTGGCGATTTTGTCTAAAACAATACTGTAATGAGTTATGTAATTGATCCATAACGAAATTTTATCTATTCGTTGTGAATTATATAAATATTATTATATTTAATAGTATTCAAAATACAGGGTTTTCATTAAATAGTGGTGGGGTTTTAACTGTAGGTAAAACTAATATAAGACAAATTAAATATTTAATATTGATACCCCTGCATCCGGTAGCTCACAAAGTTTTGTTTACATTAATTGAAACAGCTGTGTTGATTGTTGTGCTAATCTACAACCTACTTATTCTTTTAAATAAACTTCAAGTTGTATTTTATTATAAAAATGTTTTCCGTCAAGAAAATGCTAAGTGTGTAACTAGGGAACTTAAGTCAGTGACTCTAGTATAACGGCCATTTAGGATGTCAAAAACATAGTTTATTCTTAAAATAACTTGAAATATAGCCCATCTACAAGAAAGAACCAGAGATACAGTCTCCACTGTAAGAATAGAAATGTTGCACTTGTGGGCTGAAATAGATCATCGCATAGACGTCTGTAGAGCAAGAAACGGTTTCGAATTGACTGTTGCTTTATAGGCCTTTTGAAATTCGATCTTAAAAAAATTCAAATCAACATACACTTTACTAGTAGGTTGTTAGAAAAGTATGGGAAGATTGCACGAGAGGTTTTTTTTGTTTCTGCTAAGATTATGAACACTTACAGTTTTAACCGCATCCGCCAAAAACCACAAGAATTTTCCTGTCTTACCCATTACAGGAGTATCAGGTAAAACAAGCTTAAACTCTATACGGCAATTGAGCTCCATCCGGCGGAGAACATATCATTGACCCTATATCCTCTTAAAATGAACGTTAATGTATACTGTATAGTACTTTATATTAAGTAAATATATCCAGAGAACAGGTATAAATGATTGACTATAAATTCATAGTTATACCATAGGTGGACTAATATTATTATCACATGGTAACAACATACCCATACGTGGTATAGGAACCACCATAGGAACATGGTTACATTTTGTGAAGTTTTTGGAGGTCGAACGTTTGAGTATAAAATACTAACTAAATATAAAGAAACAAGAAGATGGGGAAAATATGTGACTAACTACATTGTAATTAGTTTTGGTATTGAACACAATCAAATATAGATTTATAATAGACAACGGCGATTTGGAAATAAACCCTGAATATTAACTACTTTTTTATACATTAAATTGAAAAATTAATGAGTGAAATATCCTCGTACGTATTATACGTATCATTAACTAATAGATAACAAAGTAATTTGATAGACTGATAACTAATCTATATGCACAATGAACAAAGTGTGGGTTCAATAGAAACTTTATTTAAGTGTATGAGTATTAATTGTATTGTATTTCGGTTCTGTACTGACAACACATAATATAGGATTTACCTTAGCAAACGAATATGAACTACTGTTTTGTTGGTTACAAGTAAATAACTAAAGTTGTATTTACCATTGATGAATAATAAAAAAAATAATAATTTGATAATATGATAAGTACACAACGAAAAAAGTATAGATTTAATCAAAACTTTTTAAAGTACATCGGTACATACAACAAAACTTAACATTATATATACAACATTATACATTATATAACATTATAACTTAACATTATACAACTTAACATATTGTATATTAAAATGTAGTCCTGAGTGGTTTGCGTTCACCAAAATTGCAACGGTGACGTTTCCCCACACATTTGCATAGTACACACGTGTTATAAAATAATCAATTATACATTCAAAACAAGTTTGGTTAAAATCTATAATTCATAAGAGAACTGAATATGTATAAATTCAAATCAATTCACGCCGCTGATAGCAATACCCCAAACTTCTACAGCACTGGACCACGGGAGTTATATATTACTACAAATCTGGCATTTTAAACACGTATCAAAGAATTTTCTGAAAATGTTTACATGCTATTCTAAACCTAAATGTTTAAGTGTAATCGTGTTTAAACCCAAACAGAATCAACTCTTAAAACACAATCAGTTGCATTCGTAGACAATTATTTGGCGCCCAAAGGATAGCAACGATTACTCTCATCATGGTTCCGCTTGAATTGTGCTATAGGCCTATCATTTCACTATGTTAGATTTTTATTTCCTGTTAGGTTAAATCTAGCATTTACCAAACCTTAGGTTTTATATCCATATTTAAGTTTTATATCTTGAATCCATAGGCCTTCCCGAAACACAAAACAGATTGCAAAATTTACTTCAGACCGAATTTGTTGCTGTTGAATATATCCTATCCCTAGTCCATCATTGAAAACTATTTTGCCTTTTAGTGAAAAAAGTTTAAGATGGCAGGAATGTAAATTTGTAAACCATAAAATAATTCAGGGGTTACGTTACGTCTAAAATATATTATATAACGTTTTTTTACCAAATGCCCTAACTTGAGTTGCGTGCAATGGGTAAAACCGAAGTGCATTGACAATAGGCTTTAATGTTATGGATATAATAATAAATTGATGAAAAAATCGTTGAGTACAATAAACTCCTTATAAACTGAGAGAAAACAAATACGATAGACGGGACCG
This sequence comes from Macrosteles quadrilineatus, assembly GCF_028750875.1. Classification (NCBI taxonomy): domain Eukaryota; kingdom Metazoa; phylum Arthropoda; class Insecta; order Hemiptera; family Cicadellidae; genus Macrosteles; species Macrosteles quadrilineatus. The sequence continues at coordinate 132,331,158 of NW_026542595.1, read as the reverse complement.
AAATTCGTCATTGGTTTAGAATCACCCAGGAAAAGAAGGTAGGTCGAGGACGTTTTCCTACAGTCTTGAACGACATTTTACTCCAACAAACTGTTAAAGTTGAACTGAAATAATACTGAAATAAAGTATTTTATTTTGAAAGGCTTGACAGTAACATGGCGGGTAAAAACCCAGTAAACAATACTCTGAAAGGATTTGGAGTAAGCCTTAATCCCTGCAGGATTCTTTTACTACTGTATCAAATAGAAACTTAAGTTTAGACCAAGGTAATACAATATAAAATTTAATTTCCCAACAGCTGCTATTTCAAAGTTTTTAATTCCACAACACTGCAAAAAGCCAAAATAGAAAAAAAATCCTTTCAATACTTTGTTACAATATCCAATTACTAGATCAAATTTTGAACCACTTTAGTTTGAAGGCTCTCAAGAGGTAAGATCCAAAACCGATATTCTCGAATGAACGAACAATTAGACCATGATTGGAGATCGGGTGTAGAGCACTGATGTGATCAGACGTGTGGAAAGTGTTTTTGTGGACCAACGGTTGTGGCCAAACTTCGATACTAGACCATATGGGAGAGTGGAACGTGTAAGGCTTCTGTAAAGCACAAAACTATTACACATTGTAAAACTGAAAAACCTTCAAGACTGTAAAAAACTAGTGTTTAAGATGCTTGATTGTTCATTGGACCTGCCAATGGTATGTTTGTGGTTCTCCTAAATTAGCCGCCATATGTCAAATTTTATTTTCAATCGCTGCCCTATATGTGCATATAAACACCAACAAGCTACCTAAATCTATTATCTTGAGCAAAATCTGTTCTTAAAGAAACTACTAACACTCCTCAAGTCCAGCGCTTACTACTTTCTGTATCAGCTAAATTAACAGCATCAGAAATCTGGCACAAAGTTTCCCTCATTAGCTTGGCAACAACTCAGAAAGATTTTTTGACAACGCATTTTTACAAATTTAGACTAGTCCACTTGTCAACATGTCAACATCATAAATGTAGGCATTTTAGGCACGTTTTGTATTTTTTCAGTGTTTTAAATGTATTAGTTCGTGTAGATTGAAAAAAATCTGGCTCCATCAATAAAAGATGAATATCCCGTTTGAAAGCAGAAACCAATAAGATAGCAAGTTCCAGTATTGCTCAGTTTTGTGATGTAAGATACTTGTTTGATTTAAAAGGTTACCCTTCACTACTTAAAAGGTTTACATTGTGCCTTATCGCTATTTACCTTATCGCTATACCTTTTAATGGTAGAACCATTCATTTTCAACAACAATTGAAGCTTATGCCATGCTGTTAATATAAATATGGATATTAGCTTAAAATTGTACATTATGCAAAAATGAATGCTTACTTTTTGTCCATCGTTTGTGTTGGCTATTCCTTGAAATTGTTTAGATGTTGTTCAAAAAGTTACGTGCATCTTTTAGAGAATTAAGTTTTTTAGTAAGTTGTACAAACTTTTCCTTACTTATGACATTAAATGACTACTTGAAAACCGCAAATTCAATAACACAGGAGTATCAAGTCTGTTGCTAACTGAGGATAGGGTGCAAACCAAAGTTGGAAAATCAATTATACATTCAAACTAGTTGACTTTGAGCTGAATAAGTGATTAGCCGTTGAATAAGCAACACTAAACAAATAGTCGATGTCGACGCCACCGTGTTGGTTACACTTGTTTCTGTGTTCATAGTTTGTTGGACAAATTATGTTTCCGCATTTTAAAATATTCGACACATTTCTTTCCCAGACTTAATTTGCAAAAAGTGGGTTACGTGTGTTAGAAACCAATCCGTACTAGTATCATCTTTGACTATCAATAGTCAATGTTATTATGTTTTGTCAGTAAGAATAGAAAAGTTAGTTCATAGATTCACACATATAGATTAATGATTTGTTATTCCGTTAATTTGTTTTTTTGAAAGTTTTGGATTGTGAAGTAAAATAAAACGCAAACGTTCTGACTGACTGATTAATGAAGTAGATAAGCTACTAAAAGGAAAAATGAATCTCACTGTTTAGGTTAAATGCTTCAATACCGTTGCTATCCAAATTACAGTTGATGGTTTTCCTAATGTTTAATTGTTCAACTATAACAACTCCAGAGTTACATAGGGGGATAGTTACTGTTACAGGCTTCTTGTGACAGAAGCTACAGCATACATAGATAGCTCTTATCGATTCTACCAGTACTATGAATGTTGTATATACGTTCTATCTAGGTTTATGTAGGCTGTATATCTAGGATAGCCGGCGAGACTATCATATTTACATAAGTTGACCTGATGTAGTTTATATGTAGTTGAGTTTAAGTGATCACCAAGGCATCAATTGGGCACTGGTTCTATTCTGAGAAAAGGAGTAGCATTTTGACCCGTAAACTCTCTGCTGTCATTAGAGAAAGATTTCCTGACAAAAAAACAGCTTATTTTATAAATTTGAAATAAAAAATTCAACAATATTTCAGAATTTTTATTGTCATGAGGCCTTTCGCCAGCTATGCTGGCATCATCAGACACATCACAAAACTGAAAGTTATGTTTATATTTAAAAATACAATTATAAATTTTAAAGAATGTAACATATGGGTAGCATTTTGACCCGTAAACTCTCTGCTGTCATTGGAGAAAGATTTCCTGACAAAAAAACAGCTTATTTTATAAATTTGAAATAAAAAATTCAACAATATTTAAGAATTTTTATTGTCATGAGGCCTTTCGCCAGCTATGCTGGCATCATCAGATACATCACAAAACTGAAGGTTATGTTTATATTTAAAAGTACAATTATAAATTTTAAAGAATGTAACATATGGGTAGTGAAAAAATGAAAATTATTCTGTTAAGTACATTTAGCTAAAATTACAAAAATAAATTATGTATGTATACAAATTAAATATAAAGTAGAAATAACTTATAACTTTGTAAGTTTAGAATTTAGTAATGTAACATTTTGAATTGGACCATTATCATTATTTACCAAATTGGCATTTATCAAATTCAGTGTGACAGTTGTGAGATGAAGTATGTTGGAAAAACAAAAAGAAATAATTACTAGATTCAAAGAACACACTTCTCACATAACACACAACAACCCTGAAAAATCAGCAATAGCAAAACATTGCTTAGAAACGGACCACACAATATCAATCAATAATACTAAATTACTAAAAAATATAACAAAATCCAATGAAGTAAAAGCATGAGAATCATTATTTATAAATAAAATGGACAATTTGGTAAATAATGATAATGGTCCAATTCAAAATGTTACATTACTAAATTCTAAATTCATTCTTTACAATTTATTTAAACATTCTTTAAAATTTATAATTGTATTTTTAAATATAAACATAACCTTAAGTTTTGTGATGTGTCTGATGATGCATAGCTGGCTAAAGGCCTCATGAAATTAAAAATTTAGAAATATTGGTGAAGTTTTTATTTCAAATTTATATTAATTCCAATATTACCAGTTCTTCTTGAAGCTTATTTTAGTCAGTAAAAATTCGATAAAAGACCTCATCCGTACAAAAAGTGCATTGCTGTAACAAAGTAATTCTTATTCTATATCCAAACTTCATTGGACTTCGGACTTATGACACATCCTAGGCTCTAAACCAGACCCGATTTTCACATAACCTTAGGCTAGACACAATCGTGACATTAAAAATTAGATAAAGCCCATTAGTGTTTGGTGGGAATTGAACCCAGGACCTCAGTGACAAGCTTCCCGTGCTATACCTACTCGCTCCCAAATGACCATAAGCCAACACCATAGTTAGTAACAAGAAATTGAGTAACATTACGGATATTAAGTTGAACCTTGAATGACAGAAGGTGTTGTAGATAGCAGGTGACAACAGGCCATCCAGAGTGTTCAATAGTTGATCAAAGCTCCAAAGAGACTGTCAAAGCTGTCCTAGCACTTTGAATTATTCACAGCTACTCCGTACATTAGCTTCTCATGTTGCTTAATGTTTCGCGTGCAAATGGATGTCATGATGCACTTAAAATATACTAGTATAGGTCAAGCAACTATATCGTGTATGAGCAGATTAATCGAAAGTGGACTTATACATATTAGACGTATCAGGCTGCATCATATTTTGACCTATTTTACAACTAAAAATCTTAATATTTCAGTTATTTTCATTTGATATTTTTGAGCTCGGTGTCATTTGATAAAAAATTCTAAATGCTAATTAAAAGTGTTCTTGGCATGTTTTTAGAAAATCAATTAACTAATTTAAATTTAAAAATTAAAAGGATCACCATATTTTAATTGTTGGTTGGTCAAAGTTAATTTTATTTTTAGGACAGATCTTATCCTAAAAATAAAATAAAATTGGACCAACTATAAAAAAAAAATGGCGATCCTTATATTTTTTAAATTTAAATTAATTATTGATTTTACATAAACATACCAATAAATAATAAATATATAATTAAAAATTCCTTTATTTACGAGCGAGTTTCATGATACATGACTTTCAAACTAACTCAAGTCACTAAATCTAAACTATCCTAAACTCATTGCCCTAATCAATCCAACACTTGAACCTGAAAAAGTTTCAAGTTTTATAAAGATCGAAAATAAAAATTTAGAGACAAAATGTTTATGTAAAAATGCAAATAGGCAGATAAAAACATTAGATTTTCTCTTTGATTTCACCTACTACTGATGTTACCATTTCCCAAAGTTAGTTTGTACACCAACAACAATAACACCAACAATAATGTAAAACTAGTTGATCTTGATTAATGCTAGTTTTAACTGTAAACGACGGTTTATTTCACTAAACCCTCCACTCTAATAATTTAAGTGGTTGTGTGTATACCACAATTAACCATATGGTGGTACTAGGGTGGGCTGTGGAGGGTCGGAAGAGCCCTTTGTCGGACCAGGACCGCCAGGATCTCAGGATATCACGATGCCGGATTGAGTTACCGAGAAGGCATATTAGGATAAAGACTAAGGGGTTATTAGAGTCTTTACAAAACCTTTTTCAGTGACAATAGGTTGGGACCTTGTCGCTTATTCTTTGCGCTTTAACTATGGATATGGTTAATATAGTTATCACTAGCATTTCCCTATGAGCAATTGTGGTTGAACACTAAATGAAAGAAACACATCTAAAGTATTCTAACGTTCTAATAATCTCCTATGGACCCTTTTGGAATTAACTTACGCTGCTTACATACATAATGACAAGATGCATACTGGTATAGTAAGTAGTTTACGCAACAATCACGTAAAGTTTTGTTACGCAAGCTGCGTACACTACTTTACCTACGACAGTGTTATAACTAACAATCACTACTCATAACTTCTAAGAGAGGTCATGTTTTCGTGTATAACCTCTCATTGCCACTGAGAGTGATGCAACGAATCATTGTTCCAACCACTAATTGGACCACTCATGGTCTTAACATCTGATTAGTTGAAGTTCGAAGCATTACAATTTTACTTCTTTCCTCTAAATCCTTGAACTTCATTGGTCCGTTACCCGTGCTGTTAAGAAAGAAAAGAAAAAATCATTGCTGTTAAGTAAATCTTTTCAATTCTATGAACAGAACTGAAACGTCTACTTAAAAAAAACTGTCGCAGCTAAAAACTAACAACTTTATTCTTGCAATATTCACATGAGGAAACGTCATTTCTGTCCTAACGAGCTTACAGAGGTAATATTTACACTGCTTGCTACGAGGACTAACTAAGGAACAAGGAAGGATATTAGATTATATTGTTAATTTTTACAGTAAATAGATATAGAAATAACTAAACATTCCTTTATTGTAGTTCTTTTCTTTGTTACTCATGCTGCTCAAAACTTTAGTTTCAAATTATGCAATTTTTGGCTGTAAATGCCGTTGATCATAGCAACAACTCTGAACTACAGTTTGAAGAAACATTAAAATCTTATTCTGACTAAAAGTGTTGTCTGCATACCAGTAGTTGATTTTATAAAAAATCTGTTAAATCACATCAAAATACAAAACCATTTTCGTTTGTTGGTAAACATTTGCGTTTAAGGTGATTCATTTTCGTAAGCTTGATATTAATATTCTTAGTATATTTTTATTTTATCACAAAACTATGTATATTTAATTTAACTTCATTGTCTGGAAATTGTGTGGGTTTGTTTACTTTGTTGGTAAAATTCACTAACAATCGTTTTGGTAATTATTGTACTAAACCCCATTGTCTGGAAATTGTGTGGGTTTGTTTACTTTGTTGGTAAAATTCACTAACAATCGTTTTGGTAATTATTGTACTAAACCCCATTGTCTGGAAATTGTGTGGGTTTGTTTACTTTGTTGGTAAAATTCACTAACAATCGTTTTGGTAATTATTGTACTAAACCCCAAATTTAAAAATTCCATTTTAGTGCAAAAGACTGTAGATGAATTGTGTTACAAAAAACAGTATTGTGAAAGTAAGAATGTTTTCTAAGGAAATTTCTTATAAGAAAACACAGAAAGTGGTAATTACCTTTCTGTAATGAGTTTCCCTCCCTACTCTAGCGATTACCAACCTCTTGAAGAACGTCTAATACATCCTCCTTGATAGATGATGTTTACCTGAATGACGTGCAATGATGTTTAAATTACTGTTATCGTGTCATGGAATTCTCTGTTATATTCCAAGAGTAAAGGTAGGATCTTACTATAGATTTATGTATATTGTCACCTACGCTACGGTGTATTTTAAATATGAGCAACAGTTTCTAATTATTGACTTGTCTAAATTGCTTATTTTCACGTCTTTTAAAAAAATTTAAAATTAATTGCATTTCCATGTTTTTTTAAACTTCTTTTGAAATATTGTAGAACCCATACAACCTAAATTTTACCAAATATCATTAACTGATATTTATTATGCTAAAAAGTTGGATCATAATGGGTTTTGGCTGAGAGATATGTTTACTGTTACTTCCTCTCCTTTATAAAGGCAGTAAAATCATACAGCATTCCTTGAAGTATTTTTAACTACGACTTATCAATTTTACATTACTTTAGTATATTTAACCATGCAGGTAATCTAAATTTTTAAAACCTTATAAAACAAATATTTTGGTTTGTACAGTTTTACAAGACTGCTAATTGTTATCAAAGATAAATATTTTTTATGGTATTACAGTTTTTAAAATTAATTGACACAACAATAAAAATATCATAAAAAAGAAATCGTCATTCTTTGCAAACAGAATCTTAATTCTTCAATAACTCGAAGTCAGAAGGGAAGCGTTTTACTGCATCACAAATGTATCCCTAAATGCTGCAAAATATGTTTAAACACAAACATGTTCTAATGGACTCTGCTGCGCATTTGTGTAACATGTTGACGGACATAAATGTTGGCAGAATAGCAATAAATGACGCCAGACGGGTCGTAGAGCATTTAAGCTAAATTGACAACAAACATTAGTGTTTATGTTGTGTGTCCTCTCTGTTTGCCAATGTTTCGCTAACCGTAACATCAACGGTTTAAATCAATGACTGCTAACTGTATTAAACGGATTCCTGAATGTTTACATTTCTTTTCAGTGATCAAATGTATATTTTGTATTGAAAACTGTTTACAGTGATAGTTTTCATAGTTTTGTTGACAAATAGTGCAGTATAAATGTAAACGAATGAATTAAACAATCGTTTAACCCATTGAATACTGTCCTCTACACAAGTAAGGATGATAACTTTAGTATAAGTATAGCAGGTTAAGGCATTCAAACCTCCAAGCCAATTTCTTGTAACATAAACGAGAGGGGTGTCAACAAAAACTTAACCATCCAAATAATACTAGAATAACATTATTATTTAAAATGCTGGTTATTATTAATAATGTATACAAAATGTATTTTAAAACTGATTAGTGGACATATATTTCTAATATCAGTGAATACTCAGTCTGGGTCCTCATTTTCATAGACGTTCCAGTCGTTCGGAATCATACGAACGTTATAACCTTTAGTTAGAAGTCCTAACTCTTCCGCCCACTCACACAGATCGTGGCCGGCCAAGAAGTCTTTCTCTTGCTGTTTAGGGTCCTCTGTAAAAAAGGAATGTGTTCACATTTAATTATGAATTTTGTAAATAAACGTTGACTATTTTATAAAGTGATGACTTTAAAAAAATAATAAGACACTGTACGTTGATTTTTCAGTAATTAGGGAATGAAGTTAATATTACGAACCACCCTAATCGACAAAAAAGTAATTTCGAAATACTTTGATTAGAAGTGTACAACCCCATAGTTTCACTATAAGATGTTTCAGTAATTTAATACATATACGTTAATTTTCACTAACTAGGTTCTATATATACGAAACACATAATTTATTTTCGTAAAAAAATACAACCGACTTCAAACGCTCTAAAAAGAATGAAATAATTTCAATAAAGTAAACTTTTGTATTAGGCAAGCTCACGTATTTTAAGTCGGCGCGGCTCTATGATGATTTTTGATACAAAATTGAAAGAGGGTGTCCATATTGCAGGTGACTATCTATAACTAAAGGTGTTAATCTGCATGTTTTTTTCATAGTTATGCGTTAAGTGTTGTTTTATTACCGTAATCAGAGATCGGCATCTAGTGGTATTAACGAATATCTTTAAAAAGATAATAACGCATTTAAATGTTTCTAACTTGGAAAAGTAACGTTTTAATACTAAACTAGCTTCTTTTCCCTATCATAATATCAAACTAAATTATTTTCCTATTCATATAGATTAATTATTCTGAAGTAAACATAAAATATAAGAAGATATTTCCTTTAATATATAAACAAAACATTTCAGTATGTTTTTTATATATTTATGTTATCCAGCTACAATTTATTGATTTTCAAAATACACACACAATATTTAATTTCAATCATATTTGCAGTTTGAGCCGCGCCGACTTGAAATACGTGAGCTTGCCTAATACAAAAGTTTACTTTATTGAAATTATTTCATTCTTTTTAGAGCGTTTGAAGTCGGTTGTATTTTTTTACGAAAATAAATTATTTCATGATTTTTAGTGACAGTTTAATTTTTTATATATTAATTACTTGAGGTTTTTTGATAAGCAAAACTGTTTGAAACAATCAAAAGTTCCACAGAACAATCATTATTTTAAAACTGCTTGAGTCACCTGTTCAGGTTACATAATCAATGGGTATGAAAATAAACATTTTTAGATATTCCTTAAGAAAGAAAGAGTTGTCCATTACATTAGGCCTAATGAAAAACAACTAATTGTCTTTTCTAGATACATTGAAATGTCAGACATCATCGTTTCCTGCAATCGGTGTACTTCTACATTATAAAAAGAAATACAGTAACGTCTCAAGCCTTTTGCAACAATATGAAAGTTATTCCTCAGCTACCAGCACTAAAAAAATCTCTCAAAAGTGGAAAATTGGTCGTTAACACGTATAGTACCTTTGGAAAATATTATATGAAAGATTGGTTCAGCTAAAAGTGGTGTAAGTCATGTAGGTGGTTTTGTTTGATCAAGATATAGCCTAGTCGAAATTGCAAATCATCTTCCTCTAGGACTTTCTGAAGCAAGCATAATAGTATTGATATGATATAGTAACTGGGTAGAGAATATCAATAAACATTCCACATCTGCAAATGCATGTTTAGTAATTAAAATATTTAACATTTTTAAGACAATTGACGATTATGCACTATCACACTTCTTAGGTCGTGTAAGGAATAATTGCATTTAATTTATATTTAGACCTGTTTTACGAATGCTTTGGTTTTCACAATACACCTTTATTTGTCAACATCATACAGCTATTCACTGAAACATATATGTTTTTGTAAGTCAGAATATTCAATACTAAAAACAGAATTACTGTATACACAAATCAGGTAAAACGTTAAAATACATTTTTTATAGTAACCAAAACAAAATGCACTTTTCTCAATGTAATTCATTTAGGCTCCATGGCAAGAAATAGTTTATTGATCAATATGAGAAGAATTGTCTGTAGCTTCATTTAAATGGTTTCAAGTAACAGCTGTAGGAATGTTATTATTATTTATTGCCTTCTCTGCACAAATGTAAACAATCTGCACAAATGTAAACAAAATAAATGTTGAATATTTAAGGTTTTCAGAATTTTTCACCGAAACAAATATTATACTTAAACATAATATATAAGGTACCAAATAGAAACTCTCCTGGTTATTTTGGTGGTGGAACCACACTGATCGGTAAAAGAATCACAGAGAAATTGGTGAACATACATAGAAAAAAAAAACATCGCCACAAACAAATTGAGAACCTCCTCCTTTTGTTGGTAGTGGGGAAGTCGGTTAAAAACTACGCAATATCAAAAAGTACACGAAGAAATTAAATAAATAAGAGTGCAAACGTAGGTTTGAATTGTAGATTTTGTAAAATTTGCTGTTCTATATTTTTGTATTGTGTTTTGGTACTGTATTGTAGTAGATTCATCTATTGTATATGCATATGACTGTGGAGAGTGAGGTATCTGTATGTATACTGCCATTGTCATTGGTCTATGTGTTCTGGGATTCTACTCTTGTGAATATTAATATAACCTTATTTTTCTAGAAGACGTGTCAAGCTACCCTACATTTCTGACGGGTGTTGATGTACAACTACTCTATTTCTGGGGTGGGGGCTACGACTGTCCCTATCACCCGTCTTTACAGCTTCCCTTACCTTGCGGACGTCCGATCCTAGCGATGACAATTGTGTCTCGATGTTTCCTTCTGAACTCTTCTGGCATCGGCACCACCCACTGCCAGGTCCGCCCGCAGTAGATGCGGTTGTCACCTCCAAGGACAAAACTGCACATCAAGTTTTGACAGATGCCAATCTAGAATATACCTTCTTTAATAATCTAAGAATGATAAAAAACTCAGTAATGAGTATCAACTTAGCTTATCACAAACTCTTTATTTAAAAACGGACTTTTCGGATAAAAACACACAACTCAGGACAGGTAAAAAAATATTGTCCGAGATCCAGACAAGCTATGGATTTAAGTTGCGTTTCAAAATTATTTTTGTGTATTAGTAATATTATTATAGTTATTCAATTATTTCCTCCGTTATTGCTGATACAAAACTTTCGCATTCTGTAATAATTATTGGTCTTAACATTGCACTTAAGCGTTAATAAAGTCAGTAGATATTTAATGGTTTAAAACTAGACCCAGCTGACCTTCATCACTGGGTTTTTAATAAATGGTAACGATCATCTCACCCAAAACTTCACTCTTCTAGCATTTTACCAATGCTGGTACGCACCTAGGAAACGTTCCTGTCTCAAAAGTAACCAAAATAGCAACTTGAGATGCTAATAGCTAATCCCGATGTATACCATTTACTCACTTGTAAGGTATATCGTCCCTGATGTGGTAGCGAACGTGGTACAGCTGTAAGTCCATCATAGCCTTGGAGCACTCCCCAAGTGTGTAGCAAGGATCTGTGTTTGTGTAGGTCATCAGCACGTTCAGCACAGGAGTGTGAAGCCTCAGCCCCTTCCTCATCATTGGCTCAGCACGCCATTTATCTCTGTTCACTATTCGATCCATCAGCTCGAACGTTTGGTCCGGTAACGTTCCCGTGTACACTGGCATTTTGTGAACTTTTCACCACAGTTTAATATTTAAACATCTCAATTATATCATTCCCAATTTATATTTGGACTAAAGTTGATATGTTTACGGAAACACAAAGATTTATCAAACATTTTCTGACCATTTGATTGGTAACGGTGGAATTACAAGTCGCACTACGCACCGATGGAACTGTTAAACATAATTTAACCGTTATCAAGAGATTGAAAGTGAAATATATGTGTATGATAAATTAAAAGCGATATACATGTATTACTATGATCAAACCATTGTTCAGCTTGATAATTCTGTTAAGAAGCAAGATTATGATATTCTTAAGTAAAACATGTATCGAAACCTTTAACTAATGTTTATAGAATCTTCAGCTACAGCCTTCAATGATAAAAATGTGTACGGCTGAATGAACGCTACATTGTCCAAAACAAATATTCTTTGCCACTTAAAGACAAATGGCCTCAATGAACGAGATAGAGGTTTCACAAACCCTACTCCAGAGGGCACGCCTGATCAGCAGAGCTGCCTGGGGGGCTCAGTTGCCCAAAGGCAAGAACGACAAACTAGATGGTATAATCTCTCACATTATCTTCACCTACACTGACAAAGAACCGTGTAACACCCGGGAAGAGTGTGTGGAAGCGGTGAGGACGATGCAGCAATACCATATGGATCAGGGGAAGTTCGACATACCTTACAGGTATTTTGGATGTTAAATTACTTAAGGTTGATTACTTTTAATTTAGTTTAGGCTGAAAGACTTTGGATATACTTGTATGAGTCATTATTTGCATAGAAGCGTTCGATTTAGGAAATTTGTGCTCTAGAAGTTTATTTATTCACGTAGAACTCTAGAATCCGCCAATCACAGAATTTTTCATTGTCAATGCTATTGTCAATGTTAACCATTTCAATAATTGCGTTCGTTCATCATGCAGTTGAAATACTCATGGATATTTGTGTATGTTGGTTTACTGTTTTAAGTGTCTTATTTTGGGTGGTCTTACTGATGGTATAGTTTTACTATTCAAATATAAACTAAACTGGAGTAACCACGTATTGGTTTTCTAATATAACCATTATTTTTTTTTTTGGAAATATGTTTGTGTCACTCTATGTGTTTCTCCACCTTGTGTGGCATCTTAAGGAGTTTTCTTAAATTTATCTTCGTACTACTAACACTAAAATATATATTTTTAAGTAAATATGTCTTTTTACAAGGTAAAGATAAGAAAAAGGTAAATCTTATACAATTCAAGTTTTTGAATCTGGGATGGCAAAAAACATGATGTTGATGATGATTTAAGCAATTCTGCCCAGAAGATTTGCTGTATAGTATCTGCAATGATTTATATACATGAACCTATTGTTTCGTATTTATACTAGGGTTGCTTTCAGAGAGGTGAAAGCCAGTTGAGCGGAACAAACGTGATTTGATATTTGTATAAGTAACTAAATGTAAAAAGGTCAATAGATTTATTTACTAATGCTGGTTTTAAAGATTAAAATTATAATAATTCAAATTAACCTCTTCGAGAAGTGCATTATGGTAGTTTTGACCAGGGAAATATTACAGTAGTTGGAATCTGATATTAACATCCAAAAAGGGCATTAAAGTATAAAAAAGAGAAAGGAAATTTAACATTCAAATTCAACTGTAGCCTACAACAAAAACATTGGACTTCATTTTTCACCCTTACAATTGGTTAAAGTATTTAAGTATAAAAAAACAGTACCTATTAAAAAACGAGTATTGTATAACAACAGGAGAGGAAATGTGACATTTAAATTCAACTGTGCAGCATAAACATAGGTTAAACTCAGCTTTCTTTGCTGGAAATAATTTATGATTGTTAATACCAAGTATTCTTGATGGAGGATATGTTTGTAATGTAACTGGAATGTAGGTCTTCTGCCATTATTAGGACGATTTAGCGGCATTTTAATACTGGCCTTAATAATACCATTGGCCATTGAATACAGTAGATTTTGATGAAAATGCTGGCTACAAATTCAACATGGGGATGGAATGTCTAGTTGTATTGATAGTCAAAGATAAAACATAGGCCTACTAAAAATGTAGGGCTATTTTAATGTAAGACTCAAATGCAAAACGCCTTTAAAAGACTATAATAAACTGAATTATCAGTCATGTATTTCAATGTTTAAAAACGTAAAAACTGCAAAAAGTCTTACTTATTGAACAATAAAATAAGATGGCTGAAATGTAGGCATAAACATAAGTAATAAGTAAACATCGCATTCAGCTGATTTAAGTTAAAACAGAATAATATAAAGTAGGGAAGACATGCCTTAAATATACAATGTAGATAATATAATTAGAAATTAGTAGCCTACTTCTGGACAGGCCTAGACAATTATCCATACCGTGGTTAAAAGTGTACTTCTATAAGCCCAGGTTTACTTATCAACGGTTGTAACTGGACGTATGTATAGTCCGTGGCTTGGCAATCAAATAACAGTATTTATATAGGATAGGCTACTGTTATCGACATTTGAAATGACTGAATTGTTACCAAATTACTGTTTCACAAAATGCAGATTCCATTTTCAGCCGAGCCATTAAAATGAGGATTTGCCGAACAATTATTAATATTACAGAATAGTATATAATGATATACAACTTTTCACATTCCATAATTATATGTTAGTTTTGCTATGGTCAAAGGTACAAATCCAAATGTTCTCTTTTCTTTTGGTCAGTATGTAATAATTTGCTAGAATCATTGACTTTATATAAAGTCAAAGCTAGAATACTGTAGATGGTTTGTTAAGTTAAGACCATATGCAAGCATTTTTGAAATCGTTTCCCCGTTTAACCTTAACCAACTATTCCATTCCAAAAGATAAAAATTATATGGTGCAACACAAATAAACAACCCGATCGCCTACCTATAACCTACACTATACCTTCCTAATCTAACCTTACTTCAAAACACTTAATGTAGTCACGAATACTCATAAACCCCGACCTACCTCCCCACATGCCTAAATCAGTGTTCAATCTGCGTTTTATCAATAAGTGTAATAACTTACTGTACCGTCGATGTAATTCAACATAATATAACCTATGAGGTATTATCGGATTAAATACCGATTTCGATGCGGTTCGATATATCGCTTATTAAATCCTGATTTCTAACATTGGCTGTTTCTAATCAGCTGGCAACACAAATAGGTTCCCAAGAAAGTAGTCACCGGTCCGTATCCCTCCGCTCCTTGTTTATGCTCCGCGCATTGAGAAAGTAGTTCCGTATATTTTCTCGATTTTCAGTGAGTTCCGTGCCTTAAAAAAAATGTTTTAACGGCATTTTCTTGTTTATTAAAATCATAGGAATGGTTTAAAATCGTTTTAAAAAAAAGTATAGAAAGTTCAGAAATACCTTATGATTCTCTTGTTTACATTTTTCTTGTAAACAAAAAAACTGTCATAGCTACTTTAGTCCCATAAGCCTAATGTTAAAAATTGGAAATTTTAAGTTCGTTTTAAATTGCATTAGCATTATCTAATTGAAATTTGTTTGTTTACAAACCATCTCATTATTAGTCTAAGTAGTCTTGTTAAGTTTGGCTGAAATGTGTTCAGCCGTTATTGAGTGATGGTGTTATATTGTTTGCATTGAAGTTGATCCCAAAGAGCTTCGCTCGCTTCGCTCGCTCCGCTCAATAAAATACAGTTTTATCCTAGGAGGAGATGGTAACACTTATGTAGGAAGAGGATGGACAAGAGCTCCTGTTGTTCCTCCTGAACATGCAGATAACCGTAACAGAACTCTAGTGTTTGCTCGGATAGGTCCTTTGACAGGTAGATACTCTTTGAAATATATTCTTAGTAAAAGAATATTTTAAACATAAAGAACACAAAGAAATAATCACATTTAGTCCAGTCAAGGAATGAGGTGTAGAGTGCGTGAGCAGGTAACTAAGCGATTCCTTCAGAAACTTGTTCAGGGGGCTTAGGGTGTTAACATACCAAAAGTCCTGACTCCTAGGTGGTGAGCCAGGGGGTGGAGGGGGGAAAAAGGTACGCATTTTGGGTTTTTTGATTATATCTCGAAAACTATCAACTTTTTGTATACTATAGTAAATTATAAAATTGAAGAAGATTAAATTTTCTACAAGAAAAGTATATAATGTGTTTATTTTGGTTCAACAGATTACGAGTTATAACTTATTTAATTGATATCTTATTAAAATCTTCTTCCATAAGAAATACATGTAAATGAGTATGCGAAATGGGGCAAATCCTATCCGCCCAAATGAAATATAAATTATATTCAGGAAATTTTGACAAAATTTCCAGTAATTTGACACTTTAATCATTAAAATTGATCCAAAATTAAGACGAGGGCGAGGTAACAAAATTTCGAGTTTTGGTGTTTTTTTATTGGAAATATAAAAAAAACCTTAAATCATCCCATTTTTAAACGCTCACCCTCGATTTAATTTTTGACAAAATTTCATGATTAAAGTGTCAAATTACTGGATATTTTGTCAATATTTCCAGAATATCAGTTATATTTCCTTTGGGCGGATAGGATTCGCCCCATTTCGCATACTAATTTACATGTATTTCTTATGGAAGGAGTATTTTAATAAGATATCAATTAAATAAGTTATAACTCGTAATCTGTTTGAACCAAAATAAACACATTATATACTTTTCTTGTAGAAAATTTAATCTTCTTCAATTTTATAATGTACTATAGTATACAAAAAGTTGATAGTTTTCAAGATATAATCAAAAAACCCAAAATGCGTACTTTTTTCCCCCCTCCACCCACTGGCTCACCACCTAGGAGTCAGGACTTTTGGTATGTTAACACCCTAAGCCCCCTGAACAAGTTTCTGAAGGAATCGCTTAGTTACCTGCTCACGCACTCTACACCTACTTTTGGATCATTCATTGACTGGACTAATTACCTGAATGTTGATATAAATAATAGATTTCCCCTAAAGAAATAGTTGGCATCTTTTAGAATTATATTTGCTGGTTAACTTAAGCCTGAACAGAAGAAGCCTTTTTAAGTAGGCTACTGATAAGTAGGCTAACAAATTTAGTTGTTAGATTAACAATACTGTAGGTTTGGACTCAAAATATTGTCAATTATTTACCTATCTGAAAAAAGTGGTAGTTCTCTTAGGAAAAATATGTTTCTGCATTAAAGACTTTCCTTCGCTAAACAGAATTTTGGGTTATTTTGAATGCAATCTAGCTAACAGTAAAACTTATAACACACTATCTTGAGTAAGTAGTTTAATCCGAATAAAGCAAACTTACTAAGAAGTTTACAAAAATAATACAATTTGCAATATAAACAAAACTAACGAGTAACCAAAACCCACTTTCTGCATATTTTTATGATAAGCAATGTTAAGTAAGATAGTTAGACACGTAGTAAAGTTAATTTCCGAAAACAGAATTATTCGTGTTGTGGATGTATACACAAACATAATAAAAACTTAAACATTATTATGTTTATGTTGGTTAACTTTTAAAATTGTGTAATATGACTATCAAAATTGGAAATTAGAGTAACCATGTATTTGTAAGAACAATTTACAACTAATTATTAATCCTCTTACCGCCCTTCACCGTTACATCAATATTACCATGTTTACTGTATTTGTTTTCAGAGGGATACGTGAAGGACTTTGAACAAGCTCAGTATATTATACGGTTTTGCCAACGAGAAAGACTGACTACACATAAATTGGAGGTAGAAAGATATTTAATAGATTGGAACATATATTAGGTTGTGTTGTAGGGTATTAATAAATGTGAACTTTCATGTTTATCTATTTACTACTTTATAAAACCAAATAAGTTCTTTTTATTCCAGCTCAAATTTTTAGAAAGTATGTATAGTTAAAATAAATCCGTCATTTGAAGTTTATGATTTTAAAACTACACCAAACTCTAATACAATTTAAGCTTTAAGATAGACAAAGTTTCTACATAAAGACTGGTATATTATTTTGATGGCTCTCATAATTTAAAGGATTTTTGGCTGACCAGAAAACTAGAATAGGTCTTGAGGAAATAATCAAAATTGTCAGAAAAGTGTGTGATAATAGGCAACAAAATAACTCTTCAATTTAAAAGTAGGTAGCACTAGTACATACACATAGGTAGATTGATATTAAATGGGAGTATTTAAAACGTACATAAAAAAGTCAAAGGTTTGTGGAAATAATGTAAAATAACAAATACTAATAACTACATGCTTTATTTGTTGCAAAATTATAACTAACATAAGTTTTAATGGTGTTTCTAGTTATCTTTCTTCTATGTAGCTGCTTAGTCAGGTTCATAATCATCTTCTGGTTTATTCAGTATATTTTCGTCTAGAAACAAAGAATATATATTATGTAAACACTGAAGTAAAACTATCTAATAACAGAATGAGTTTAAATACTCCTTCCCGTCACATTCTATGGTTCTACAGTGCTGGAAAACATTTTTTTTGCACTTGAAAAAACGTTGATCGTAGCATAACGCTTGTAATGTAGGCCATGGAATAAATTTTACAAGAGCTAAAATGACATATAAACTAAAACAAATTAAGAAACACACATTTTACAGTCCTATAACCCATATCGGAATCAATTAATTAGTCGTGTGTCTAAAATTTGTCTAAATTTTAAAGTGGTTTTCCTATAATACAATGCTGCGGGTGCACAATCCCGGCCATCCTGGCCTACGGCAACAGCTGTTGCACTAACTCATAAAGTAGCATTTGCACAATGCATA
Organism: Macrosteles quadrilineatus; assembly: GCF_028750875.1. Classification (NCBI taxonomy): domain Eukaryota; kingdom Metazoa; phylum Arthropoda; class Insecta; order Hemiptera; family Cicadellidae; genus Macrosteles; species Macrosteles quadrilineatus. The sequence continues at coordinate 132,312,759 of NW_026542595.1, read as the reverse complement.
TGTTTACATCTTTGTTATTACTATTATTACCATGACAAAGGCCGATCGGTAGTAATGGAGACTATAGACTTTCACTTCCAAAGTTTACCATAGTCAAACATTTAAAATTCACCAAGTGCTCCAATTCTCTAAATAGGCCTACCAACTAGAGCCTGCCAATGTCCCTTTGTATTTAACTGTTATCCCTACCGTGAATAAGATATATGAAATCTTGGGTCTTCGTGCGATATTCAAGTCCGTTAAATGCTATGCTATGATACAAAATTTCCACGCTTCAGGTAGTTGTGTTTTGCCCCGAAGATTTTTGTACCACTTCTGACACGTCGGCTACTATCATCGTCAGTTCAACGATTTGATTACCTTTATAAGATCTAGATTCGATAATCTTCTTTGACAGTGGATGCTCACCTATAGTCTGTATTATGGAACCTGTCCCTTGACCCTTCGTCTACCTGGGAATTTCCTGGGCCTAGGATCATTGGCCAGTCCTCAGGTAGACAGAGGATCAGGAGACAGGTTCATTATACAGACTATATAGTACCTCTTTGATGACTATTTCTAAATCTTACCAAGTTGAAGCGGTTTGAGCTTGCCCCCATAAGTGTTCCAGTCCTCAGGCTCCCAACGGTAGCCTGTCAAGTACCTTTCAACGTCTAAGTAGTTGTTGTCAACCCCGTAGTTCATTATTTCGTAAGCACCTTTGTAGTCCTCGAAGTCGTCCATCATCCAGGGATCTGTGTCTTCATTTGGTACTGGAATGTAAATATTGGGACAGTTATTTTAAATATTACAGGATTTTGAGGAATTTCTTTATAAGAGTATTATAATGTTAAAAGGTGCACACATTCTCAAAACTAGGTTAACTTTTTAACTGAAAGTCTACATATCGGGGCATGTTCAGGTGGCCCATAGTAAATAACCCTGACTAAATTGCGAGAAACGATGATCGAAACTCTTTAACAACAAACAATGGTAAATCGAATAAATTACCAAATTTTCAGTAAAGGACCTTAAAAAAATTTAAAGCCACATTAATGCTAGATTGTGTTTTGTACTTACTTTAACATATTTCCTGTTATTCCTCCAAGGAACATAAGACAGCATTTAGGTCACTCTAGCACACATATCAATAAGACATATTATGTCATTCTTATGGTGTTTTAAATCTGTCGCAATACCAACTTAGTCCCCGACCTAATTTTACAAATTTCCTCCACACGGAGACACAAACATATATCCAACCATAAAACTTACCCTTTTTCCAAATCTTCTTCCCGATGTACGCGAACACTAAAGCATGACCTTCTCTGTCGGCGAACTTGGGATGTACTGGGCAGCTGTTCAACCACCCACGACCCTCGTAGACCTGCCCGTCGTCACCTATCATGAAGTTGTAAGGTATGTCCGGAGCACCCATGTCCATGTGGAGCTGCTGGAGTTCGCGGACTATCATCATGCACTCCATGGGGGCGTAGCAGTGCGGCACGGGGGCTGCCCATGTCAGGAAGAAGTAGGGGACTGGAGACTCCTTGAGAGGTGCTATGGGTCCAGTGGGCTCCCGCGCTCCCCACATTTTCCTGGGGACTATGCGAGGCTCCCGCCATGTGCAAGGGTCTTGCTGGAACAGATGCAGAGTTACTCTAAAGGTTGCTCTAAAGGTTACTTCAAAGGTTACTCCAAAGAGGTACGAGGAGTAAAAAGTAAACAGTTTTGAATATGTCCTCCCGTCACATCCTAGGACGCTAGGATTTAGCACAGAATCACTTTAACTTGGGGCTAAACCTAAAGAATAATGACATCATAACATAGCAAAAAGCTTAACTTTGGTGACACGGCCTCATTTAAATTAGCATTTGCCCGTCTACATAGGCAACGGACCTGTGCGTGGAACGTATTCAGGAAAGCAAGAGGTGAGCCGGTACAGTACAAATGTGAAATGTACTGATAAATAGTAGTGGCAGGTACAGTACCAGGACTCTATTTCGTCATCTACTCTTCGTCGTCTACCAGGACGACATTTCTACCTTGCACTTATCAGTGGATAAGCTAATGGTAATTTGCATGGTTTGAACATGTGATCTTGGATAATGATACCCAAATCTCTACCTCTAGTCAAGCGTTTCCTTTAAATTAAACATTAAAAGTATACCTATACCTAGTAATGGATCTAGTTTTGTCAATAAGGTAAAAGGTAAAACTGGTCAACTTCATTCTCAAGCTTTTACAGCTTAAATTAATCGCAAATCTGAAAGAGGTAAACAGTTAATGTAAACCCGCAAGGTTGTTTCTTATGTGCGAAATTCAAAAGCTCAAAAGTTCCATACACAATATATAAATCGTGTTCAAACGATAATTTTAATTATACATTTTTTTATTACTATTTTATGCTATTCAGTTTTAAATCAAGTCCAGATGTTAACTTACAAGCTCTCATGATTCGATTTTAAACCAGTTCAAATTGGATTTAATATTTTTGCAAAATGGATACAAAATTCACCTGAACTTAATGTTTGTATCAAAATTGACTTAAAGAAACATTCATCACAAATAAAAGAAAAATTCAACCGTTAGGCACCCAAAAATATGTAGGACCGTTTCAAAATACTCAATTTAGGAACTAACAGAACGATCTTAACTTGATTTAATCAAAATTATGCCCCACAACTTTTTATATTGATTTTTATTTAATTTTACTATATCGCATAGCAAAGCTAACTATAAACTTACTGCAATCTTATAGAAAATAAATAAAACTAAAACAAATCTATGAACTACTTTTCGTAAATGAAAATGAATTCACCGGTGTCATAGTCATGATTTGTGCACGGTCCTTTAAAGCGTATGTCACAAATATATTACCTAATGTATAAGTTAGTACGTTTCACTGTCTGTGATAATATTATTGATGCAACGGTTGAGCAACTGTACTTTATCATGAGATATTGTTTTTACTTATCACTATTTTTAATAACAATAACTTAAAACGTTTATCTTGTGTTGGTTAACCATTGACTTACGACTATATTAGAAGTCAGAGTCAATTTAAATCTTCGATATCTAGTAGTAGAGAGGCTTTTGAATTGAAGCTTAAAACAGTCAAAGTGTTTGCAACAGGAAAATGTATTCTTAACTATTGTGTTAAAACTCCTACTAAGTCTCATAGAAATATTTATGAATTTTTATTTATTTACTTTCTCTATGGCAAGAACTAAGAAATTGAACTATTAAAGATACAGTACCTAGTTTTGTTGCCATAGTTCTTAAAGAAATTGTCATGTTTTCTCCAAAATACAGGGTGTTAAGTTATAGACAAAATTTACAAAGTGATTCCTTTTGTAAAAATAAGCAAACATGAACGAGGTATGACATATGTTTGTTTTAAACCTTTTTCCTTTTTGCTATTTTGACCCAAAGAATCACTACGTAAACGATGGCCCCACCTTTTTCGAAAACCATTTACTTCGTCACAGTGAGTATCATCTTGGGGGGAATTGTAGAAATTTCTTTTTAACAACATTTACAAGGATTTATTCAGCACATCAATAGTTATGTTTATGATGGGACATGTTCACAGAGGTGAGAAGGGTCGCTGACACGGACGCGTACCTGCAATGAGCAATTGTAGGCATGCTCACTGTCTTTTAAATAGCCTTTATAATGTAAAAAGAACGTTTTACAATCTCCCAGTGGATGCCGCACACCGTGAAGAAATAATTGGAGAAAACACACAAATGTCTGCAAGAACAAAGATTTAAATAATTCAATATTTTGTAATAGGAAGATTAGTAAAAATTAAGCTGATTAATGTTTGAACTATAAGAAATGAATTTGGCCCTGTATACATTGCAGGTTGTTTATGGATCTTTTGTATAGTGAATGGCATAGGAATCCAAAAACATACTTAGTTAAAGGTTGAGATAAAAACCTTTATTTTAAAGGATTATCTTTCAATAGTTTACTAGGATATTTAAAGAAATCCAGCTGTCTAGTCCACCCCTCTATATTGGGTGGCATCTTGTATGGTACATCGTCCCACTGGTAGTAGGCGAAGTCTGGAGCCAACCACCCATGCTTGATACCATACTCTATCAATTTCTTCAGCGCAATGTTCTCTGGGGCTTCGTGAGGGTAGACTGTAAACATTCACAGAAATCAGCTTAAGTGGGTAATTTTGTTAGGTTTTTAAATAAAGACGTATGACGTGTCTACAAGTTTTATATACTAAATAATGTATTATATTTAGCTGAATTTATGTACTTTAGTCCTTTATGTTATTAAAGTTCATTCGATCGCCCATAACCTTGAGATGATGTTCTGTATGTGGGACTGATTCTGACTATCTTTTAATCTCTAGATGCTAGGCCACCGGATTTTAAAATTACTAAGTTAACTTATGGCATTATTGTATTGATGAGTTGAAAAATAATTTTTCATGAAAACTGTTGGAAAACACTCTATTCACGGCCTTTTTTCAACCTGCTCCACAGCTAATTGAAAAAATCGAAATAGGACATTTTGTAAAAATAAAGAAGTTAATTTGTTGTTGGTGGGTGAAATAATCATAGAAAATACTGTGTGCACTTACTACTAATACTCAATGCTAATACTAGCGGTTTTCTTTAGTAGCTTTGAAAGGCAATTAATTTTTATTTACACTGAGATTAAACTATGCTGTAAAGCACGGCTATAAAACCACTTATTTTCTATTTGGACAAGTGGTATGAATGTTTGTGTGATCCAAAACAAAGGATTTCTTTGATTTAAGTTTTACAAATTGAAATACAATGTGTATTTTTTCTTCTAAATTTCTTCTAAACCAAAATTGCAAGCCGATATTTTTGGCTAAGTGAACACTTAGATTTACTGTCAAAACAGTACAATGCTAGTTAGAAGTAACAAATTACACATGCAGATTGTTTCGCAACAGAAATTACAGTCATTCTTCCTCATAAATAATAGAATAAACATTTTATGAAATTGTCTAACTTACTGAAGTCCTCTGCCAGGAAACCAATAATGTATCTGGTGTTTATCAGTTCTGGATGGTTGTAGGGTTCCGGAACGCTAACTCCCCACCCTCGGCCTTCGTATACTCTGCCATCACTGCCGATCACGAAACTACAACAAAATAATGGACTTGAGAACCGCTGACAACTATTTTACTTTTACAGTGGCTGAATAACTCAGATTGTAACGGTACTTCGTCAGGGTTGTGAGATCACTGTTATAGATAGGTGATCCTCCTCCTTCTCCTACTCCTCCTCCTCCTCCTCCTCCTCCTACTCCAAATCCTCTGTTCCTCCCCTCCCCTTTCTCTTTATTCTCCTCCCCTCCTCCCCTCCCCTCCTCCTCATCCTCCTACTCCAAATCCTCTCCTTCTTCTCTTCCCCTCTCCTTCCTCTTCATCCTCCTCCCTCTCCTCCCCTCCCCTCCTCCTCCTTCTCCTCCTCATCCTCCTGCTCCTCCTTCTCCTCCTCATCTTCCTCACACTTTGTCTATTTATTTAAGCAAACTAGGTTACATAATGAAAATACGTAAACAAATGTTAATCCAGTAGAACACAATGCAAAAATAAACTAAACCCTATTGAAAACAATTAATACAACTTGCAATGTGGATAAAAAATGAGAAAAATTTACTGCTGACGTCATCAAATCCAGCAGATGTTTAATCCCCAGGGAGTAAAAGTTATTTTCACTCTCTATCGAGTAAAAAGCTACTTCAGACACACAACGCATATAAGAAAATAGCTGTTTTGCAGCAGTACAACGAAATACCTGTACGGCATATCAGGGATTTCCTTGTTCAGTATGTGGTACCTCTGCAGCGCTCCTATAGAAGGCACACACTCTTCCCATTCCCTGCTCCGAGGTGCTTTATAATTACCTGTACGGCATATCAGGGACCTCCTTGTTCAGTATGGTACCTCTGCAGCGCTCCTACAGTAGGCACACACTCGTCCCATTCCCTGCACTAAGGAACTTTATAATTACCTGTACGGCATATCAGGGACCTCCTTGTTCAGTATGTGGTACCTCCGCAGTGCTCCTACAGTAGGCACACACTCGTCCCATTCCCTGCACTAAGGAACTTTATAATTAATTACCTGTACGGCATATCAGGGACCTCCTTGTTCAGTATGTGGTACCTCTGCAGTGCTCCTACAGTAGGCACACACTCGCCCCATTCCCTGCACTAAGGAACTTTATAATTAATTACCTGTACGGCATATCAGGGACCTCCTTGTTCAGTATGTGGTACCTCTGCAGCAGTGCTCCTACAGTAGGCACACACTCGTCCCATTCCCTGCACTAAGGAACTTTATAATTACCTGTACGGCATATCAGGGACCTCCTTGTTCAGTATATGGTACCTCTGCAGCGCTCCTACAGTAGGCACACACTCGTCCCATTCCCTGCACTAAGGAACTTTATAATTAATTACCTGTACGGCATATCAGGGACCTCCTTGTTCAGTATGTGGTACCTCTGCAGCAGTGCTCCTACAGTAGGCACACACTCGTCCCATTCCCTGCACTAAGGAACTTTATAATTACCTGTACGGCATATCAGGGACCTCCTTGTTCAGTATGTGGTACCTCTGCAGCAGTGCTCCTACAGTAGGCACACACTCGTCCCATTCCCTGCACTAAGGAACTTTATAATTACCTGTACGGCATATCAGGGACCTCCTTGTTCAGTATATGGTACCTCTGCAGTGCTCCTACAGTAGGCACACACTCGTCCCATTCCCTGCACTAAGGAACTTTATAATTACCTGTACGGCATATCAGGGACCTCCTTGTTCAGTATGTGGTACCTCTGCAGCAGTGCTCCTACAGTAGGCACACACTCGTCCCATTCCCTGCACTAAGGAACTTTATAATTACCTGTACGGCATATCAGGGACCTCCTTGTTCAGTATGTGGTACCTCTGCAGTGCTCCTACAGTAGGCACACACTCGTCCCATTCCCTGCACTAAGGAACTTTATAATTAATTACCTGTACGGCATATCAGGGATTTCCTTGCTCAGTATGTGGTACCTCTGCAGTGCTCCTACACAAGGCATACACTCGTCCCATTCCATGCACCGAGGAACTTTATAATTACCTGTACGGCATATCAGGGACCTCCTCGTTCAGTATGTGGTACCTCTGCAGCGCTCCTATAGAAGGCACACACTCTTCCCATTCCCTGCTCCGAGGTGCTTTATAATTACCTGTACGGCATATCAGGGACCTCCTTGTTCAGTATGGTACCTCTGCAGCGCTCCTACAGTAGGCACACACTCGTCCCATTCCCTGCACTAAGGAACTTTATAATTACCTGTACGGCATATCAGGGACCTCCTTGTTTAGTATGTGGTACCTCCGCAGTGCTCCTACAGTAGGCACACACTCGTCCCATTCCCTGCACTAAGGAACTTTATAATTAATTACCTGTACGGCATATCAGGGACCTCCTTGTTCAGTATGTGGTACCTCTGCAGCAGTGCTCCTACAGTAGGCACACACTCGTCCCATTCCCTGCACTAAGGAACTTTATAATTACCTGTACGGCATATCAGGGACCTCCTTGTTCAGTATATGGTACCTCTGCAGTGCTCCTACAGTAGGCACACACTCGTCCCATTCCCTGCACTAAGGAACTTTATAATTACCTGTACGGCATATCAGGGACCTCCTTGTTCAGTATGTGGTACCTCTGCAGTGCTCCTACAGTAGGCACACACTCGTTCCATTCCCTGCACTAAGGAACTTTATAATTAATTACCTGTACGGCATATCAGGGACCTCCTTGTTCAGTATGTGGTACCTCTGCAGTGCTCCTACAGTAGGCACACACTCGTCCCATTCCCTGCACTAAGGAACTTTATAATTACCTGTACGGCATATCAGGGACCTCCTTGTTCAGTATGTGGTACCTCTACAGTGCTTCTACAGTAGGCACACACTCGTCCCATTCCCTGCACTAAGGAACTTTATAATTAATTACCTGTACGGCATATCAGGGACCTCCTTGTTCAGTATGTGGTACCTCTGCAGTGCTCCTACAGTAGGCACACACTCGTCCCATTCCCTGCACTAAGGAACTTTATAATTACCTGTACGGCATATCAGGGACCTCCTTGTTCAGTATATGGTACCTCTGCAGTGCTCCTACAGTAGGCACACACTCGTCCCATTCCCTGCACTAAGGAACTTTATAATTACCTGTACGGCATATCAGGGACCTCCTTGTTCAGTATATGGTACCTCTGCAGTGCTCCTACAGTAGGCACACACTCGTCCCATTCCCTGCACTAAGGAACTTTATAATTAATTACCTGTACGGCATATCAGGGACCTCCTTGTTCAGTATGTGGTACCTCTGCAGTGCTCCTACAGTAGGCACACACTCGTCCCATTCCCTGCACTAAGGAACTTTATAATTAATTACCTGTACGGCATATCAGGGACCTCCTTGTTCAGTATGTGGTACCTCTGCAGCAGTGCTCCTACAGTAGGCACACACTCGTCCCATTCCCTGCACTAAGGAACTTTATAATTACCTGTACGGCATATCAGGGACCTCCTTGTTCAGTATATGGTACCTCTGCAGTGCTCCTACAGTAGGCACACACTCGTCCCATTCCCTGCACTAAGGAACTTTATAATTACCTGTACGGCATATCAGGGACCTCCTTGTTCAGTATGTGATACCTCTGCAGCAGTGCTCCTACAGTAGGCACACACTCGTCCCATTCCCTGCACTAAGGAACTTAATAATTACCTGTACGGCATCAGGGACCTCCTTGTTCAGTATGTGGTACCTCTGCAGTGCTCCTACAGTAGGCACACACTCGTCCCATTCCCTGCACTAAGGAACTTTATAATTAATTACCTGTACGGCATATCAGGGACCTCCTTGTTCAGTATGTGGTACCTCTGCAGTGCTCCTACAGTAGGCACACACTCGTTCCATTCCCTGCACTAAGGAACTTTATAATTAATTACCTGTACGGCATATCAGGGACCTCCTTGTTCAGTATGTGGTACCTCTGCAGTGCTCCTACAGTAGGCACACACTCGTCCCATTCCCTGCACTAAGGAACTTTATAATTACCTGTACGGCATATCAGGGACCTCCTTGTTCAGTATATGGTACCTCTGCAGTGCTCCTACAGTAGGCACACACTCGTCCTATTCCCTGCACTAAGGAACTTTATAATTACCTGTACGGCATATCAGGGACCTCCTTGTTCAGTATATGGTACCTCTGCAGTGCTCCTACAGTAGGCACACACTCGTCCCATTCCCTGCACTAAGGAACTTTATAATTAATTACCTGTACGGCATATCAGGGACCTCCTTGTTCAGTATGTGGTACCTCTGCAGTGCTCCTACAGTAGGCACACACTCGTCCCATTCCCTGCACTAAGGAACTTTATAATTAATTACCTGTACGGCATATCAGGGACCTCCTTGTTCAGTATGTGGTACCTCTGCAGCAGTGCTCCTACAGTAGGCACACACTCGTCCCATTCCCTGCACTAAGGAACTTTATAATTACCTGTACGGCATATCAGGGACCTCCTTGTTCAGTATATGGTACCTCTGCAGTGCTCCTACAGTAGGCACACACTCGTCCCATTCCCTGCACTAAGGAACTTTATAATTACCTGTACGGCATATCAGGGACCTCCTTGTTCAGTATGTGGTACCTCTGCAGCAGTGCTCCTACAGTAGGCACACACTCGTCCCATTCCCTGCACTAAGGAACTTTATAATTACCTGTACGGCATATCAGGGACCTCCTTGTTCAGTATGTGGTACCTCTGCAGCACTCCTACAGTAGGCACACACTCGTCCCATTCCCTGCACTAAGGAACTTTATAATTACCTGTACGGCATATCAGGGACCTCCTTGTTCAGTATGTGGTACCTCTGCAGCGCTCCTACAGAATGCACACACTCGTCCCATTCCCTGCACCGAGGAACTTTATAATTACCTGTACGGCATATCAGGGACCTCCTTGTTCAGTATGTGGTACCTCTGCAGTGCTCCTACAGTAGGCACACACTCGTCCCATTCCCTGCACTGAGGACCTCCCGTGTAGATGATCCAGAGATGGGTGGCGGGACGGTTCATAGCCGGGATGTCCCACTGGGACTGCATCGCCTTCCACAACTGACGGGTAACTATCTCCAGCATCCTGTGGGATCGAGGAGAAATTGTGGTACATTTAGATATATTAGGTTTTACTCTTTTTTTGGAGAGCGAGCTAGGCTATTGGTAGAGCTCAGGGCTTCAGTGCCTATAGTCCCAGTCTCAAATCCTGCCAACCAACAATGGGTTTATTTATGTGATAATGCTACGACCATCTAGGAGTAGCATGAAGTTATGTGTAAAACCATTAAGGGTCTTAGGATGTGAAGGTGGTACGTAAAAAGGAATAAAGTGAAAATACTTATTATTGGCTATATGATTTAGGAAGGATATTTTCAATCAGACAAAATCCAGGATCGCATTTGAAAGTGTGGCCAGGCTACACACTTGAGGTATATGCTAGGGTAAGGAGTGATTTTGGAATCGGAAGCTTAGTACATTATCACTTGAATTTCAATTTCACCATTTAAATTAAAAATGTCCTATTTAACAGAAACCTTTACATGATAGATTTATTGCAACTAAAACGTTGATGATTAGAAATCTCACTGGTTGGGGACCTTAACAATAGTTAAGTTAAAATATCGAACAGTCTTTTAGGTTTAGTGGTTTTATGACTTTAGTTCGAGGTTGGATTTTCAAAGCTCAATATTATGGTATGGTATTTATTTTATACTGAGGTGTTTCTTTCTTTGAGCGATAAGACTTTCACGTATTTTTTATTTTATTTTAAAGTCTTACATAACCACTTTAACTTGAATAATGGTGTAAAAACTACAAACAATAATTTCTACTTTGTATCACGTAGCTTATACGTTTTGATAATTGCTTTCGAAAGTTTAAAGAAATATTGGCAAACCGAAAAAAAAACACAACGTCTTTTGCGACCTCGAAATTTAACGATAATCTTTCTTTTAATATCCGTCGCCACTTTGTAATTTATTCTACATAAAAAGTACAGCAATTAGTTTACACATATTAATTGCAATTTTTTATACTGAATAGTAAAACACAAGCTGACAGAAAATATGCAATGAGCAAACCTTTTTTTTTACATAAAATGTTAATCATCGCTAATATTTTGTATTTAAATTTGTCAAGCTTAAACTGCTTTCATATAACTACATTAAATGAGTGTAAATAAAGTAACGAATACTTAGCTTAAGATTAGAATTCCTGCTTGACAAATTCAATAATGTTAACATCAACCTCACTGACAACAATGGCTTATAAAAAGTAAGAGTTTAGCGTATTTGTGGAGGGGGTTTTATCAATTGATAACACTTAATATTGTTTTAAAAGTAAGAAAAGATTATACCTGTTTTAGGGCAATGACACAATTGTTTAAATTCATTAATAATGCTACGCAGAACAACTTGTTGAACAACAAAGTTCAATAATAGTACCTATCGTCATCAGTTATATACCTAAGATTATTCTTCATATTATACCTTACCATCCAACTGCAAACGCTTCTTCAAATCCTCAACATTATGTTTTAAATAGTCTTACGTCTTTTGCTTGCAGATGCAATCTTTCTATCTCTTCTTTGGTGACTCTGGGTCTTCTCCCATCATGGCTTTCTTTTCAAGCCAATTTATTTGATATTATGTTTGATATAGATACGATTTTATGAAGAATTAACATTAAATGATACCATCCTGCGGCTTCGTTTACTCATTTTTGTTCCTTCATATTTTTTACTGATATTTGAGCAAAGTGATAGGTTGGTGCCAAGATGTAACATGATTTCACAGTAGCATGATTTTAATCGTTCAGGTTAATTCATAAAGAATCTTCATGGACATCCCTAAATCAATTCAAAATGCAAATAATTCAATATATTTTTCAATATATACGTCTTAGATGCACTGGCTGGTAGGCACTTTTTTATGAATTAGACAGCCTCTGAATTATTTAAATATAAAATAATTTACGTAAGGTAGTGCGTAATTCAAGGAGACTAGATTAGCAATACATACATATTGTACATTTTTATTATAAATTAAATTGCTATAGAAATACCGATGATATGTGGCTATTTAAGAGAAAATACTCTTCAATGCATGAAACAAATAGACCAAGCCACTTTAAACCAATTCATTGACAAGAAAACTACACACACTGAGGGTAATGTAGAATGGAAGGTACTGTAGGTTGTTCAATTTCCTAAAGATCATTTGATGGGAATCCCATACAAATATTTAATCTTAGTAAATAAATTAAAATTTACAACAAGACAGGCAATTGCAACAGTGTAGTTTATACAATGCAATTGTTTGTCTGCTCTTCATCCTCTTCCAGGGTCTTGCACATCTGCTTCAGCAGCAAACATGTTCTTGGCGTATGCCACCCAGTAAGGTTTGACTATAGTTTCAAATCCAGGAATTATCATGTTGTTGTCCCTGGCATAGTCGACCAGCCTGTCTCCCGCCTGGACCATAGGGTGATTCAAATCTCTTTCTAAGAAAACATAATGATGACACGTAAATAAGAATATATTTAAAAAATACCTAAAATATATTGACGTTGGAGTACTCTAATAAAAAAAAAAAAAAAAAAAAAAAAAAACACACATTTGAGTATCTTAAGACGCAAAATGGAGTAATGCTTTGAGATATATCAAGAAGTAAATTATCAAATTGGATCACTTAATTGGAACCTAAATCATTCGTTCAATTGAAAACGTAGAGAAAGTATGTAAAACTCACTGTCATCAAAATATCGTTGACTCATCAAAATTACAAACGTTAACAATGCAAGTTGAAATGTTTTTAGTTTGTAAATTACAAGAACAAGGGTGGAATCTCATGGGGGAGGGTGGAGTGGGGGGGAGGGAGTTAAAAAAGTACAGTAGAATAAAAGAGAATATAGATGAAATATATGGCTCAAGGTGATGATTATCAATTTTGGACGAATGTTTATGTTATAATTACCTAAAGTTTTGCCAATGTAGGCGATGACAAGACTACAGTTCTGGTAAGGATGTTTATACATGTCAATGATCTGTCTCCTTGTGTAGGGTAGAAGACACCCCCAGTCCCATCCTCGACCTTCGTATATCTTACAGTCTCCTCCAACCAGGAAACTTAAACACGAAAAAACGTATCATAATAGTGGACGAACCAAGCTTATCCTACGTGACAATGGTTTATTATATACAATAATAGACACCCTCAGTTTTTCTTTAGTGATACAACTGTCTCAACCGACCAGAAAACTTGAACACTACAAATGAAAACATAATATAACGTCATTATATGGCAAACAAATAGCTGTAAATGGTCTATTACTTAGAGTAGGAGAAAAGACCCCCAGTTTCATCACATTTACCTTGGAATAGGAAACAAAATTATGTGTGGCTGAATGAAAAAATACAGAAATCTTCCTGACTCTATATGGCATGTTAAACATGCCATTGAACCCCCTTTAACGTACTCAAACCTTTTTCCAGTGTATGCAAGACATCATAGTTTTCCCTCCTCAAATTTCCCTGTTGGCTTGATCTACTAGAAGTGTACTTCAAACATTCGGTGTTCGACCCCTAAAAATTTACAGTAACAGACCCAGACCTACTGAAAGCGTTCTTTATATATCTTGGCCCTATCCCGTAACATTTTTTATTAACACGCCTTAACCCTACTAAAAGTGTATTTTAAATCCCATTTCTCTCCCTGACGTTTACCACGTACGAACCTTGTACCCCCTAAAATGTGTTTTTACCTTCTTGAATTTTCTAGTAACATTTCCTACCAACATACGTTAATCTACTTGAAAAGGATAACATTCAGGTTTTCCTTAAGACTTCCAGGTCCATTAACATAACTTAACGTATTTGTAGTGTATTTTAACATTCTGGGCCCCTCCCTGAAATTACTCCGTAATAAACTGTAACCTACTTGAAAGGTATGTCGAACATCCCTCCTTTCAGATGGAACTCCTGAAGTTCTCTGATTCTTCTGAGACATTGTTTCTGGTTGTAACATGGCTTGGACTGACTGTTTGTCCAGTAGACAGCCTTTAGCGGATACTTCATCCTGTCCATGGGACGCGGCGAATCCTGCGGGTCCCATAGGTTCCGAGGTAATATCTTGAGTTCTTCTCCTTGGTGTCTTTCGATTTCGGATCTTTCCACATCCGTGGTTTCATCATCTGTCGCCTCATCTTCAGACTGAAACAGATTTTCTTCTTAAGTATTTTTTCCAATGAAAATTAGCAGTTATGTAAATAGTCGAGTGTTCAATTTGATTTTTTTATATTAGTAGTTAAAACGAGATTAATTCTGGACCTAGTTCCTAGTCACCACTGATGTCCTAGGGGCATGCCTTCAGATACTTTTTGGATATTATAAGTTAGGGGTTGCTCCAAATTTTAAACATGACAAAAATACTCCGAACTCCAACACATACCAATAAAAAGAAATGTTATCATCTAACTTCCATGGACTTTCAAAAAAAGGTATCTGGTATAAAATCAATTCCTTATTATTAAATGTTAAAATTAAAATATTCATTTATAAGTTTGAACTTTATCCAAAGGCTGGCTCCAAGTATTGATAATATTATAACAACCAAAAAAGCATATATATACTACATAAATACTACCCATTTCAACATTGTTTCAGTTTATATTCGGTATCTAAATATAGTTCACTAAATCAAATAAATATTTTTAATTGCGTAAGTGAAATCTGTTGACGTGAATACAACCTATAATAGAGCATTTAGAATATTGTTTGAAATCAGGAATATAGAAAATAAGCAAATCCTCAAACTTAGCTAGCCTATGTATTTTTATATTTCTTTTATCTTTTATAGCTAAGCATTTTCAAGCTATAAACATTTAGTTTACTTCTTGATTTTGATAGGACGTGTTAAGTACTTAATACTTATAAGCTAATAGATTCTATAAAACACTTACTATATCTGACATAGCGAAAAAAGATCACGTTTCTTTTACTACCAATACATATGAACAAATTAATTCAGAATAAAACTAGTTATCTTTGAAAACCTCTTTGGGGTTTCCTTGAAACAACTATAAATAGCATGTTAAGTCCAATAGGACTTAAAGTTGAACGACAATCGAACACTAACAAAATACAGTCAGCGACACAAAAAATACAGTACTCGGTCAAAGGTATTTGTCTGATAACACATAATGGATGTTTTAAACAACGGAAGGTTCTATGTATGAGATAATATTTGTTTTGAATCATAAAATACATGTTGTAGAGCCAAAAGTCAGTTGAATCCAGCAATACTTTTAAGATTAAATTTAAAACGTGCTTAAAATATATACATGTTTAGTTGTAAGTACAGTAGTTTAATGACAAAAGTTGTTCAGAAAAAATGATGTGTATCAGAGAAACGCAGGCTAATACAGGCACTATTATTTATTTATTTAGATGTTATTACGAATGAGATCGTCCAATGATTAAATAATTGCTTCTATTTAATATGCGAGACTTGTTTTTATGACTTGTTCAGGTACATAGTTCGTACAATAGATTTTTTAAACTAAAGAGAAGGATCCAATTTATAATAAACATGAAATACAATATTTTTAATAGTCCGTCTATCTCTTTTAATTTATTAGGGTACGTTGTGACAAGTTAGAAATTATACATTTTTCCACATCAGAAATTTTAATATTTGAAAGCTCAATGTCGAAATGTCGAAATATATTATACTTTTCCATTGTGATTCCAGGCACTATAAAACAATGGAATCTGTTCTTTAGTGATGTATGACACATGTTTAAACGTATTTGGCTATCTTTACTTACTATGTTTTATAAAGGCTTATATGGATATTACAAAAATGGTAATCCAGGGTTTCTAACGCCAGTGTTTTTCCTAGTTTGAAAGGAAAGGTTGATTTTACATTATTGTTTCATTTCTTTGTAGCAGATACTCATGGTGTCATCCCATACTCATACTTGGTGTCGTATTTTAAGCTGTATAAGCGTGAGAGAAGACCATCGATATAGGAAGACTATAGGTTGGCCTGAGATTCCTTGAGCAACTCTGGTACTATGACCAAATAAGTATGGCCTGGATCATGAATTTAAAAATACCATAGAGCAATTGCAGTCGGTTCAATTTTAATAAAACCTTCTTAAGATCAACATATTATAACAACTTTTTTTAGAAAACATAATCTACAACTACTTTGCTACCTAGCACATATCGTCGTGATGATACTGAGCAATATTCTCCATTACACCAGATGACTCCGGTGACGTCATATAATGCATGTAACAGTTGGTTCTGACCCTCCTTGCAGCGTCATAGATCGATGACTCGCAAAAATAGAACCAATGATTCAGTAGATCCCCGTGGAATTGCTAGAGGGGAGTCTGGCTGAGGAATGACTCAAGTAGAAAACAAAGAATATGAAAGCTGCAGAAATGTGCTGAGTTCATAGCTAATTTGCTTTGGGTTCAACCCAATCATAGTTTGCTGTGCATATGGACTGTTTAAGGAGTCAACTTTAGGCGTGAAAGGAAAAATGGAAAAACTAAGTGTATCGTTACTGTGTTGTATTTAATTCCTTGATTTTGAATAATGTTTCAATCCCAATAGTTTTTATAGACTAAAGTCCAGTGCAATAGACTTGTAGTAGGTTTAGTATTGCAGCTAAAAGCTTTATATTTTGAATAATCAAATCATTAACTCTACATACAACTGAAAATATTTTTACCTACACGTATGTCAATTCATATACTTTATTAATTTCTTCTAAACAGCGTAGTTATCACACAATTCGCAAATTTACAATGAAAATTTAACTATTGTATATCTGACAAAATACAACTATTCAGTTGAGAAAATACATGTTACATGCTGTATTCACCTAGTTTATACATTTGGAAATCCTCTCTTTCTCTTTTCATCCACCCTTATGAGACAGGTGCTTTTGACAAGTCATATCCAAGAGGGTATTTTAACATTTGACCGTTCCGCCAGGGGCGTTTTGTCGGCAGATGGTTCGTGATATTGTATCATATTTATGAAAATTATTCTCTCTTCATATCCTTTTAACAATACTTCCTTCCATTGTCGGTGTTTCAAATACTTAATTATTTATAATGTCAAATATCAGTAATTAGCCTATGGATTTGTTTGCCAGAGTAAAATATTGTGAAACTGTTATTGAAATGAAATGATTCTTTCCTCCATACTGAGATATTTTTCACTCTTGAGATCATGCGTAGCCTGAGGCATATACATTTTTTACCTTCTAGGTTGTTGGTGGCAATAGTTCTTTTTAGAGCCCAAGTTTTACGTTTTTGTGTTTATACGCCATTTGAATTTAAAAAAGTTTTTTGTCAAGTAATGGTTCAAAACCTGCTCTTTTTACTATCCTAAGTCAACCTTTTGTTGGATAGCAACATTAATTAAAAGCATAATGGCAAATGGTCTGCTTCCAAAGCTTTTTTGACGTGATAATCTTCGATAAATTTCAGGGCAGTACCGTTGACGTTGAGCTCATATATTAATTAAAAAACTATATACAAATTACAAAGTTTTGAATTCGGCCTCTTTTTTTAAGAGGTTGGCGGCCTCTTTTAACCTTGCAATTATTGCCCGTCCACATACACTACAGATCTGTGCGTGGAACGTATCCAGCAAAGCAAGGGGTGAGCCGGTACAGTACAAAGGTGAACTGTACTGACAACAGTTTGTGGCAGTGACCAGGATCCGAACTCACGACACTACTGCCTTGGGCCCGAAGTCCGCAACGCTACCAACTGAGCCACCGACTCACAACCATTGAAACAAATTTAAATTTCAAACAATCCAGAAAATACTCTAGGCCGTTCAACATATATAACACGTTTGTTCTAAATGTAATCAGATTTACTAAGAACGTGACTAAGGTCTGTGAAGTATCCGGGTTGCCCGGTTCGTTACCCTTACATCCAACATGTTTATCTACAATCAGCAGTGTGTGTTCGTGTGCGAAAAGTCAACTGGACAATCTAATATCAACCCCTTGTGAGTCTAGGACGCCCGAAGCTGGACCTTTGGTGACTAAGCATTTGAAAAGGAAAAGCAAATAAGAGTAAAAGATTTCCTTAAGTTTTAAAGTAGTGTACTTGATTTGTGATTGGTGTTTAAGGTTAAATTTTAAGTCCCACAAAGAATTATCAAATAGGGAGCATACGTTGTTATCAGTAAAGATTGTTATAGTTGCTGGCGTTGTGGTTTGAAATTAAAAACAGTAAAATCCATGTCCACTTTAGGATGTTCATAAGTGAATTAAAACATCAATAGCATATATGCTTTGGATTAAATTCTAAAGAAACACATTAGACTGGTTTATTTTTTCAGTAGATCTAGGCAAGTCTACCTGACAAATTTAAAGTCAAGAAGCAAAGACAAAGAGATTAATGTTTATGCATTTTTTTTACGAGTGACAGATCCTTTTACTCTTAACAAAGAGTAAATGGAAAATAGATCCTTTCTAAAACCAGATTCGAGGTGAGAGCGAACGTATGACCATACAATAGAAATACTGTTACTATTACATCTTAATTTTAATTAAGATATAACTGCTGACAACAGTTGTGTCAATAGGTGAAAAGGTTACAATTATGACTTGTTAATAGTAAAAAGTTTTATTAAATCCATGGAGCTGAAACGATCTTTTTTGCCTCTGAATGGATGAAATCGTTGTTTATACCAAACTGTATAAGATCCCAAGTAGCACTGTCTGCTGGTGGTAGTATTGAATCGTCTGCAAAGAAATAACATGAATGCATTTTTAGATATTTTCATGTTAAAATAGAAATAAATATGTATTAAATAATTAAATAATAGTATTATGACAAAAGCCTTTGAGTCCAGAATCAATCCCTAGAACGAGCAACCTTAACACTTGAAAGAAAGCACTACATCCACTCTAGCATAAGCACTTAAGGTTTCTCAGATTAAAGCATGATCTACTGCATCAATTTGATAAACGGAAAATATTAAAAACATTATGTGTAACTAGTATACCAAGGTTTGAATTGTTCTTCAGATCTACCCACTAAATGTGGGATCAAACTTCATATGATGACTTATTTTTCCATTGCCATTCTTCTTGGTTGCCCCATGTACGTGAAATATTGTGTTTGACACGAAAAACTTGTATAATAACTGATAATATGTATATTTGTTATTTTTTAAATATTTCTTTAAAACTTAAATCCCCCGAGAAGGCTGAACGCAGCCCCATTGTTGTTATGTAGATAAAACGTTGGTAAATTGACTTTTTCTTTCCAAACCCACCCCCTTAGGATAAAATCAATACTTTTTTGTAAGTATTTGTAAAACTGGTTCTTGTATTGCTAGGAACTTGTAATCATGCTGAATATTAGGCAGTATTTTTTTATTGACCTTTAGTCTTATTTAGTTCCCAGGACTTTAAGCCCCGCCATATCGGGAACCAGAAAAATGTTTTTGAAGTTTCTAATTTATTGCGTTTTAAGTAGGTATAGATTTACAGTATAATAATAGGTTTTTACTAAGATCCCTAATAAGCCGGGCCTTTATTTTGAAAACAACTTCCTAGACCTCCCCCACCCTTTAACAACCTCCTTGTAACAGTATTTACTACTCCATGTTTAATTGACTTAACTTACATCCCCAACCTAAAAGTGTAATTCATAGCTAATTTAAAATGAAGCCCATTCAAAATATGGGGGCTTGAGGAGACCCCGGGTGAGACCCCAAAGGTGGGGGTTCTTTAAGTAACTATCCACTATTTACTCACCAAAATTTACGTTGATTTGAGCGATGACTATTCTTGAACCCCTTAGTCTTGGGAACGCCTTTTTCGGAACAAAAGGTCTGTAGTCCCACCCCCTACCTTCATATACGTTACCATCCGTTGAGACCAGGAAACTGAAAATTGAATTGATTAGATAAAACTACTTTCTTGTAAAAAGGCTATGCAAAGCTTTGCTACGATAGTTTCTAGACTTTTTATGATTTAATTGTAGTGATGTTAAAAAATAAACGAAATTGGTAAATTTATTTCAAAACCTCATTGGAAAGCTTCTAACAAATCCAGCATTGTTTAAATATAGCAAATGCTGTAATTTGTCACATTTACAAAGAAAGTTCAAAAGAAAAAAGAATATGCATTGAGTAATAAACACTATACTAAATCAGAGTATGTATGTTAAGTTTCTGCTGGTCCAATAGGTTCCTAACCTATTTCTCACACAAATATGGTTAACTGACTTACATAATAGTTTGTCAGTTGGACTGAGTTTCTGGTGTCAGAGGTCCTGAATTTTACGAGATACCATACCCATTAACTCCCAACCTGGGGTTAATATTCTTTTTCTATGTACCACCTTAACATTCTAAAAGACTACGTAGGCTCTAACCCGAACCCATTTTAAACATGATTTCAGTCTGGGTTTAGTGGGTTGCGGTATTATCCCTTAGTTAAAATTAATTGGCTATTGTTGGGACTAGAACCCAAGAGCTCGAAGACTGAAGTCACATGCTCTACTAGACCAAATCGCTCCTTAACATGGGTAATTATGAATCCAAGTAGCTAAATTACCACATGTAGACTTACTTGTACGGTATGTCGGGTAGATTAAGGTTCTGCTGATAGTTGTCCTGCAGCTGTCTCACTGCCATATCACACTCGTCAACCCCTTGGCACGGGTTACTGTCTGTGTATGTCAGTATCACTGTATGTACTGGTTTTGACATAGGTTTCAGTTCCGTCACTGGAGTTTTAGCGTTCCAATGTTCCCTCCATCTCATGTGCCGAGCACTGTCTGTGGGCATAAATAATAATATTACTTGCCCTATAAAACTGTTTTTACATCTTGTGAAAATCATTCATTTTGATGTTCATGTTCCATTCATACAAAGATCAAACTCAGAAAATATATTATGTGATAGGAAGTTAATCCATAGGCTTTGTGACTTTAAACCCTTACAAAATCCTATGTTCTTAACCTGCAATAAGTTGTCAAGCTTCTCATTTCGATAAAATCAAAATACTTCTTCCCCAATTTTTCTAGAGAGAAGCATGTTTTTTTTAAAGAGCTGTGTCTGAGCTGGTGAAAATTTCAAAATTTATTTATTTTGCTAGGCTCTGTGACTGGCCCAATGTTTGTAAAGGTTGTACTGTAATACAGTTTTGTTCAGACTAGTTTGTGTTAATAATTCTGTCTTACAACTTATATATTTTTTTACTCTTAGAAGTTTCAGTCTCATACGAATGCACTTTCTAAGGTATCTTTATACCTTCATGGGTTGAATTATCTATCTATATATTAATAGGCAAGCATGTTTCTTTAAAACCTTTTTTCGCAGCTCGTGTGCGTCGTAGGGAAAATCTATGCATACTGTTAGAAAGATATTTTCCTCTAGGTGTGCAGAATCTTATTATAAATTAAAATAGGCTCAAAGATAAGCACAAAAAATGAATTTGAACTTAACAAAAAATTGACATGGGCTTTATGGGTTGCCATGATGGTGACGAAATAACAACGAAATATAAACAGAAAATCAAAACAAATTCCAATCACATGTTTTATTTACAAAGTGGGGTGAAAAATAGAGAAGTATGTAAAGTGCAATTCGATTTTTTTAGCTAGAAGTGGTTAAGCTGTGGTGGAATATCTTTGAAGATGGACCTTTTTGTGTTCATACGTGTCAAATCAAAACAAACAAACTGGCATAATATATTCTTGGAATTTGACATACTTAATCTACTTTAATAAAATCACTTAGTCATTAGCTAATCATTAGAGAATATTATCCAAATCAACCAATGAATAAATTGTTATTTCATTATTGCCTTCAAATTAAGTGATGGTTAATTGCTTTGAAAATAATTAAATTACATATTTATGGTCGAGTTTCGACCACTGGACGACCTCTAGCTTTATTAATTAAACGACATTATAGACTTAATATATAGTAAGAAATATCACTCCACGTATATGATGGAGCTTAAAATCCAATATTTTTGGAGCTTATTTCAAATCCAAAGTATGTGATTCTAAATTGACTAAGGAGATGAGAAAACAAATATTTCAAAAGTAAAACTGAAACATCCTTTAATATTTTTTACTTTACCTTCATCTCCAATAAGATCTCCCTCTCTTGGCTCCTTGTCATTCCTTGAACCTTGGCGACCTGTAGTCAGAATATCAGAAGAAGAACCATCCTTGACAAATCTTGATGCTAACTGTTCCTTGAGAGCTGATGCCATGACTCAGCTATAGGTATTTGGGAAGAAACTTTGTATCAGTTAGAAAGTGTTAAATAGTTTTGTTATCTTTGATAAGACTTGAGTTGGCAAATTCTCCAATTTGTGTGGTTGCTATTGGTTACTTTGATAATGAGAAGATCTATCAGGTTTGGTAGGTGAGTTCTTTCTAAATATTTCAAGTTGACTTTATGAGGCATTAAACAACTTAAGGTTGTCGCAGCAAGTGTTGAACTTCCTTGATGTGTTAAGGTGTTCCTCAAATAAATGGAGACGTTAGTATATTTAAATCAACATTCCACTCACGTATGTATCCCTCGCTTAGTCAAACTTATTATTATATACAACTGATCGCTAAATACACATGTAAGAACTTAATGAAATCTAAATCAAGCACTAATAATACAATTGTCATTAGCAAGATGTAGATTAGATAAACTCTATAGATTACTGTAAATGAATTAATTATCCTAATACCATTGGGTACAATATGTATGGAATACGTAAACATATCTTTGCACATTATGTGACATTCTGAAAAGAATTTAAGGTGTGATTTGAACATTCAAAAACTGTGGTTTGGTTTACTAATTTATAGACGAATATACTAGAGAAAAAACACAAAAGTGCGAGTAAACTAGAGATGGAGTGTTATTAATTATATGGGAAAAAATCTACTAAGAGTCCAACATGGAACACTAGTGTTTTCGTGTATCAAAAACATAATAATACTTGCAAAATGGGAGAATGTTTATATAATTTTTACAAAGGATAAATCAAATGCAAAGAAGGGAGTTTTTAAAACTTTTTTCGCTAATACCACACACTTATCACCAAACCAGTTTTGGGATTTAAAGTTAATCATGCGGTAATATAGATTTGATTAAACACACTTTGTATTCATACACACTTAAAAAGGTCCTACATCAGCACTCAAGTGACATCGTTGAGTTATAATTTTTCCCCGAATAATACTATAGTTATTTCACAAATTATGTGTATGAGTCGATCTTTGTTCGAGGATGACAATTAAATAATGTTCGATTTTTTTTTAATAAAACGGGATATTTCAATTCAATTGCAAATATTAATTTGAGTTATGGTTTTTTGAGTAATTTAGCTACGAATTTTACTTTATATCTAGGGTATTGACTTGGTATTTTCCAGGTCTAAGCATTATTTGGAGTGTATAATGTTTTATACATAATATTAAATGGTGGTTTATAGTTGACAAATTATTATAAAATCATGAAACCATTTTACACCCTTCATAACAATAGAATGTGTAATGGAATAAAATAATATAGTTACGTTATTGATAAATTTGATTTTATTTCTGGGTAATCGTCTTGTAGTATTTCCTCTTTTGTATATTTATATCTGAAATGCCAAGAATGCGATTCTCTTTTTAAGAAATTGGGATGAATAAGCTCATATTTGAGGCCGTGGTCGATTATCCTGTCAACCTGTGTGTTGATGGCTTCTTTTGCCTTTCCAAAGCAGTCTGAAATTCAGAAAAAAGATTATTTAAATTAAGTAATTACAGTAAGGCAATGTACTTTTTACATGTCACCTTTTTACATGAAGACTATTAAATATTGGTTAAACATTTAGTTAAGAGAGCTGTACATAATGACTATTACATTTAGAACGGTCGATTCTAATACATAAAAAAAATAAATTACGTTTAAAAATACGTTAATGTTTTCAGACAGTTTTTATGATAAAATGGTAACACCACGTACTTATAATATATTTTACACGCTAGCAAGTGTTCTAAATAAAAATTACCAGTTACAAAAATTACACATTCATCTCACACACACTCTCATTACACACTCATCTAGAATAAAATAAAACTTTTTTATAATGACCAATTTTGATCAAACACAATGAGTTAGTCGTTATTTACGTTATCAAAAGTATAAAATATAAGTTGTTCAATATGGAAGAATGAATATTAAGTAACGTTAGAGAGTCGTGTTAAGTGTTAAAACTAATTGCAACTTTTTATGGGGTAATGTTATTTGCTATGTTAAACGCAACCAAAATTATAAGTACAAAGGGACACTGTTTAAAAAACATAATTTTGTTATCGCTGTTTTTTTGCTTTTTTATTTCGTTGATGATCAGCTATATATTTTTGAGCTGTTGTCTACGAAGTTTAGGAATTTATTTTGAATAAGACTAAACATGTGTTTTCGCAAACTCTAAGATTAGGTCTTGTAAAATAACACATTAAAAGTAAATCATTGGTTTTATGGCAAGAAAGGTTAGAATTTATTTTTGCAGTTGTGATTCAGGTATAAAATAAATAAACTATTTATAGACTTGTTAAACATTTTAGGAAAACGGATCCAAATAAAACAGACATGCTGGTCTACAAAGCATACTTTTTCAACTTGCGAAAACACTATGTTAAGTCCTAATCACAACATATTCCCTATAACATCAAATCGTGTAGGAACTAATGCAGCAATGCATATCAGGTGATCGGCAATGAAGTAATAGACAGGGATACCATATTATGACCTTCTATTGTCCTTAAGAAGTGTCTCTTGGTACTTTGAGTTTAAATTACGTAAAAAAACACCCTGTACAGTAAGCGTATAAAGGAGCTAGTGAAAAATATGAGGAAACCGATTCGAGTTGTCTCTTTCATGGAATAATATGCAACTCTTATTCTAGAAATTTTAAAGTACTTACTATCTTTACCAAAATGCAAGTAGTATATTTCCTGTGTATCCATATAGCTAGTCGGTTACCTGATTCTTTTGCTATAATTCCAATTACGAGAGTTTTATCCTGTCTGCCTAAGGATTCGGGTATTGGGCATTCATCTAGCCAAGCTCGTCCCTCAAAAACGTCTCCTTCCGTAGTGACCATGAAACTGCAAATCAAGTGTAGGCCATTTTAGTCAATAAAATAGAACTACTTACACAGCTTGTGCTAAAATGAATAAAATACCAAACGACGATATTAAAGTATATTCTGTATGTAGCATTTTGTATAGTCACTATAGGCTGTAAACTTATATATTTGTTGTTGTTGTGTAAGACACTCACTTGTAAGGTATGTCGTGATATCCCATCATCATGAACAGTTCCTGAACTCCACGCAAGGCTCTCGTGCACGACGACTTGTCTCCACAAGGGTCGCTATCTGTGTGGGTGATGATCACCTGGTTGAGAGGGAAGTTGAGAGGTTCCACAGACCCGGCACCCGAGGAGAACCTAGCTCTCCACTCCCTTCTGGGGACAGCATCTGGGAGTGTGAACTTGGCAGTCTGTGGCCTCAAAGCTGGAAAAAGAAAGTAGTTTATAGTCTGTATGATGGAACCTGACTCATGACTCTGCGTGTACCTATGATTGGTCCGGGCCTTAAACCATCTTTGGTGAGTTCCTAGGTAGGTCGAAGGTGCATTAGGAGACAAGTTCCATCGTTAGAAGTATAGTATAGTAGATTTATAAAACTTATATCCCCAGGGTTCTTATAGATGAGATTCTTCGGAGTCTTTTTGTAAAATGATCACACAAATGCATCGACTATTGCTGAGTTATAGTGTTTGTTCAATCAAAAGGTTGCCGGATTCCTGAGAAAAGTCAGTAGCTTTTTGATGGTTCAAAATTGATTATAGCTGTCCCAGATCTGGCTTTAAATGAATTATCCTGGTTATTGAAATAGTTGTTCCTAGTCAGCAACAAAGCTACACAGACCATCTCATTCCATTATACACTCATTCTTCAGGGTGACAATATGCACCAAGGTGGCGTCCCCATCTTAATTGATGATCATGATGATGGATGACTTGTCGGTAAGAATTTTTCGTTTAGGTATCTCGTCTTGGGAACTATGAAGTTAAAGTGGTCTCTTAGGAATAAGATTTTCGCCGGTTTGATCCTCAGGAAAATCTGTTGTTTTTGATGGTCCAAAATTGGACCAAGATGTCCCATAGGTCTATAGGTTTTTAATAAATAGTTGTACGTTCCAGAAAATGAAAAAAAAACTGATTTACGTCAGCAGCACGATCTATTTCCAATTTACCCTTCATTAATATTATTGTAATGTGCTACTGTCTCAGTAAAATTATGATTTAGATTTTTCACTAAACTTATAATGAAATTGATGGGGTTCACAAACTAAACTTTTGAGTTTCCAACTATACTCTAAATATGCTTCAACCCTAAATAATGAAGAAACTGAAACTTATGTAGATATATATTAACGTCTGTTTATTCTCCGGTGTGCTGATACTAATTATGTGTTACTTTTTATTTTAGAGTAAAATTTACAGCGTTACTAAGCATAGAAGGTAAGGTAGAAATCATGGGGTATTTCTAAATATAAAAAAAAAATCGCTTGATTGGTCAAGATACTCGTATTTCATAGTTGCTAAAGAAAACCAGATGAAAAGCAAACTCGGAACAGAAACATACGAGTATCTTGAAATTTCCTACCATGGTGCCGATGGTGAACCATAGGAATGAAAAATATATACAAAGTGTGTGTTCAACGATACAAAATAAATTATATTTACCCAAGTCAAGTTGGTCTATCTTATAAATATCCTCAATAGAAATATTCTTCTTCTTCTCATCATTTGTAGTCGCCTTGCTTTTAACCGTGCTATTAACTTTGTCCATGGTTCACTTAAACCAACTGAATAAGTTCAGTAGATAACGGGCATCTAATCAATTAATCAGTTTCAATTTAAATTAATAGTTTGTTCAGATTCGGTCGATTTCTCAGCATCATCTGTTGTTGGTTTGAATACGTCGTGATTCATTCATATTGCATAAACTGAAAAGCCAAGTATTTACATTTCATTTTTTTAAACAAGTGTTTACTTATTCATAACCAGTCATAGCTTTTAGTTAAACATTATTTGTATTCTTATGATGATATTGTACCAGACTATTTGTTAATTTATAAGTAGATAATTTTTTTTGAGAGAAAAATGTTGTTGTTATTTTTTATATAATTGTGCTGAAAGTAATAAAGTTGTTTAAATAAACTTCGGCTAATAATTTTAGTTTTTTGGTCACATATAAATTCTTTAAAGAAATGTATTAAGTGCAGTAGACTTAGCAGAAAGATAAACTGTAAAGAAACATAACATTATTTTCAAAGTAATAACATAGATGTTTGTATAGAATTCAAAGATGTCCAAAGTCGGTTTGTTGATTAAATTTTTGTGTTAATTTTATAACACACAAATTGAATATTAACTTCACTAAATAACTTGAGTCAAGGACAAAACTGGTTCTCGGGAAGATAGAAACATTTAAATTTTGTTATATTTTTTATAAAAACAAAACAACACTTAATAATAAATAACATAATCTAAATCATATATAATAATTATTGCAAATTTAACTACCTAGAAAACACAACCATTTACGCTCCTAATAAATGGAGGTTATTGATAGATCTTTTCTTTGACCATTGATATAACATTCAGCATACAAGAATTATTGATTCTATTCTAGTTATAAAAAGAGAATACTTAAATAAAGTACTCTTATTACTGTTAAGAAATATATTTGCACAACAGTTACAATTAGTGTACGTTATGTGGTTTAGTTAGTCATAAGGTATATCATAGTGAAGTAAGATGCAGAGGAAACATTCAATGGTACGCTTAAGTGGTGTATAGCACTATTCACTGGTGTCTATGCTTGTCACTGGTGTCTAGCACCAGTCACTGGTGTCTAGGGCAAAATCTAACACCGCCTCCATCGCCCTCATGTAACATAACAACGCTCAGAAAGACCCTTTGCTTTGTACGATAGGAATTTCCGCATAGTGCTCGCCTCTCGGACTCTTCTTTGCTCCTTTCACAAGTAAATTTCAGACAAAACATACCAGAATTGAAACCGCACAGTCGTCCCATTAGCATGTTCCCTCTATACCTTCTCTTTGAGTACATGAAATAGCAGTATGTAAATGTAACTTCGTTCTTGCTAAGCAAAGAATTAAACAACCCAAACTAGAACAAAATCAGCAATCAGTACCTAAATTATTAAAAATCTACTGTAGTTTAGGAATCACTTTCGGGCATCTCCATGGTTTGGTTTCCAAAAACTGGTGTCTCTTCTTAATATAGCCCACCATGACACCAAATCTGACGAGCTCATATATAGCTTGGATCATGGGACGAAAATATCCATCAGCTGCCAAAGAGGAATTTAGTTAGTAAATAA
The DNA here is from genome assembly GCF_028750875.1 of Macrosteles quadrilineatus. Taxonomy (NCBI): domain Eukaryota; kingdom Metazoa; phylum Arthropoda; class Insecta; order Hemiptera; family Cicadellidae; genus Macrosteles; species Macrosteles quadrilineatus. The sequence goes on along the minus strand of NW_026542595.1, from coordinate 132,284,170 downwards.
ACTAGTCATAGTTACTAAACAATAAAATATATAACAAAAAACAACGCTATACCAGGCCCTACCGAAAAAATTACTTGAAATTCAGAGCTTAACAAAATTCAAATCAGAATTAAAAAAATATCTAGTAGAGTTAAGTTTAGAGGACATAGACAGTTACCTAGACGGTGACAAAAATTAGTATTAAGTTGGTTATTCTTTGTATTAACCCTGACCTGTCCAACTCCTTAAGGCAAAGGACTACGGACGGAGAGATCATGTATCATGTATGTATGTATGTATACTGAGCATATCTATAACTTGGGTAAAGATGTTTTAACAATAAAAAAATTTACACTTTGAGGTTCACGATTTTGTTACTCGAACACAAACATCTTTCTTTTTGACAGTCATTAAAAACTGCATAATAGCGTTAAAAAAATCTCTTACAAATAAAAACAATATTTCTTATGGATAAAATATAAAAACTAAAGATCATTGTTTTCTTAAAAAGTCTTCAACACTGTAACAACAGCGTGACAAAAGAAGACTCTTAACCCCTTTGCCAAATTTGTCCACACATTTGGTTCTAATATTTTCGGTGTTTTCCTCAGGCATCGTAAACAGAGTAGTTTCAATATAAAACCAGTTTCTTTTAAATATTCATCTTAAAAATCTATATATTAATTTGAAACTGTTTTTCTTTGTCACAGCTATTTTGAGAGAACGGCTGGGCGTAGAAACTCGGTAGAGGTGTCTAAAGAAAGGTCTTGGTTTGTAGATGAGCCATCAAAAGAGAAACATGGTGAATTCCCTTGGGGCTCTGCCCCCGTGGCCTTTAAATTCCCATCCCATGTTATTCTTATGGAGGAAAACGGGGTTTTTTGTCACAGCTAATTTGAGAGAACGGCTGGGCGTAGAAACTTGGTAGGGGTCTCTAAAGAAAGGTCTTGGTCTGTAGATGAGCCATCAAAAGAGGAAAGAGGTAAATTCCCTTGGTGCTCTGCCCCAGAAGCCTTTAAAGTTGCCTCTTCAGATTTGTTTACATTACGACCATATGCATAATTCTACACTACTTTTTAATGCAACAGCTGTTAATATTTAAATTGTGATTTATTGAATTTGTCAAAATGAAGTACAGTAAGGTAAACGCACCAGTAGCTGACAGTATAAGAAACTATACGCACTTAATAATCCGTGGTTTTGAATAAAAAGGAACTAAAGAGATATTACGGATGTTATGTGATTCTAAATTTAGTGTAGTTTTCAAATTTGTCATACAAAAAGGGGTTTTTAAATATATTTTATAAAATTTTTAAACTTAATTCAACCTTTGTACGTGTTCCAGTGGCTGACAGTGAAAAAAGTGCTTGTACCAGTAGCTGACTGTCAGTTGTCCCAGTAGCTGACACTGGAACTATAAATGTACTATATAGGGCCTACTATATAGCTGCTAAACCTAAGGGTTTTATAATTTATAAGACGAATAAAATCTAACTTAATAATTAAATTATAAAATTATGTAAAACGTTATTAAGAAAATTTATTTGATATATTTTAAAATAAAAAATATTTACATTAAAAAAAATATATATTTAACAAAAAATAATTTTTTTAAGATAATTTGGCTTATTTAGCAAAAATTTAAATCATTTTATAAAAATATGAGATCGCATAAATTATAAATAGCATGCAAATTTCGATGGGTAAAACCAATTTAATATTGTGCAAGCAGCAAATATCCCCCTGTCAGCTAGTGGAACTTGTATGGCTTTTGTGTACCAAAGCCTGACATTGATATAATTTTAAATCCAAAACCCCTAACCCCCCCAATTTTATCATGAAATTGTCAACAAAGGTATAATTGATAAAAATAATGAGCCTAATCATTAGTACTATTTAAGAAATTTAGCAAAATGACAAAAAACCAAACTTACTTTCTTAACAATTTCATTAAGGGAATCGACTTAATGTGATATGTACAGACAGGGTCGCTTTCAAACCACCACCATTCAGCGAGTATGGGCTAAATTTCACTGAATTTTTTGTGAACAAATCAAGAATAAACATATGTTCTTCTAACAATGCAATCATGTGTAAATATTTTTAAGAGACCACATTATAATGTTAAGAAACTCAAACTGTCAGCTTCTGGAGCACTGTCAGCTACTGGTGCATTTACCTTATTTGCAATGGATTTTTCTGATTTTAAAATTGATTTTCTTTTGCATCCTGTCATGTTTTGTAATATAATGTTCTATTACCAAATCAGTGGAAAATCCTAATATCACAGTAACTTTTAAAATGATTTCTTATGTAGTTAACTTATATCTATTGTATGGGTTGGTTTCTGCCTTTTTTACCACTTCTTGGAGATTTGTAGGTGACATTCTTTGGCATATTGCATCTGAAGACGAAACTTGGGTTGGTGTAATAATTATAATGGAAAAGAGCGAGAAATCCTGGACAATTTGATATAGGCTAAAAATAAAACTGAATTAACTCTGTGCTACATTTCTTGAGCAATCATTGAAATAACCGATTTGCAAACAATGGAAACATAGAAAAAGTCATAAAACACCACCAAGTAGAAGAAATATAAATGTACTGTTTTTTTACACTAAAAACACTAAAAAAAACAAGATCAACTTTTTGAAAAAAGATAAGATATTTACAAAATATTTTGATTATATCTAACTATTGTGTAGATTGTGAGTATTTCCATAATTATGTAATGCTTCGCAATTGCTCGAATTCGAGCAACAGGTACACTAGTATAAATTTATAGTGTAAACAGTGCATCATTCGAGTATAACAATTTTCCTAATATAAACAAATTAAACTCAAAATTATTATGAAATTAGTTAAATGTTAACTACAATGTTGACCAACAATAACAATTGTCGACTGTGACTACCTAGCATTGACATCTAATATTGAAAGTGGTTTTGATTGTTTAACTTGATTAGTTTGGCTACCGATTTAAATGTAACGTAATCTTGAGCCTATAAGATCTGAAGTTTTCACTGACAGATAACATCTCAGGCTACCCTCAATGTTAACTTTTATTACATTACAGAATAAGGTATTAAGGTAAACTATGGTTTGGTATGAGATCCTATGTAACTCTAAGTTATAGATTATATAAGTTATGTAATAAGGGATTAAGTAAAACGCGTATACTCTTAGGTAATCTAAAACCTTTGACTATTAAACAGATTCCTGTTAATGATCTTCCTCGAAAGTTATAAGATCTCAGGATACATTTAAAACATTTAATCCTAGGATATATTTTAGGTGTGAGATCTTAAACAAGATCCAACGTAAGGCAACGTATTTTATCTTAAAGGTGTGTGGGCATATTCTTATACTATAAGGCACTAGGTTATCGTTAAAGCAATAGTAACAATATTCTGTGTGATAGAACTTGGCTCCTGGCACTCTCTCTACATGGGGAGTACGGGCCTTATACCATTGGCAAGTCCCCAGGTAGACGGTGGGTCTGGAGGGTCTGGAGACAGGTCCCATCCTACAGACTATATTGTTCTCACCGACTCTCCAGTTTAGTTGAGCTATCACCAATACGTTGTTGGACCACTCGGGTCTGTGTTTAGGTGCAGGAACAGCTCCATGCCATCCTCGACACTCGTAGGTCTGTCCTTGGGGCGTCACTAAGAAACTGGGAACACAATAAGGTTGAGTTTACAGATAGGAAAGATATTCTGACATTTGGACTGGATTCAATACTTAAAAAAACTGATGGGTTATTGAAATATTTCATCGATTTAAAGTCAGTTTGGTATTTTCTAGATGTTCGGTGTATAGCACATGCTGTCAACCTGGCATGCATGATACAAACGATTTAAAAAATAGGATGATAAAGTAACCGTGTGAATACACCTCGATTTACCATACGGTAAAGATTTAGTAAACTAACTCCGGGCCTACTAACTCGTTAACTTGGCGAGTATTCTCAGCTTTCTTATAGCGAGCTTTCTTCTTTACCTACTTAACTTTTCCTGAAAGTACAAAAAATACGTCAAATATCACTTATAATGATATGTTTGCACTTATACTGTTTACTCACAAGACGGTAAATGCATATAGATTGTAAGTAGTGATCGATTTCGATTGGATACTCCAATCATCATCAGACCCAATAGGCATCGACAATAATCTCAATGGTGTCGCTTGTATACTATTGGCTATCGTAGCTTATTGGTCCAATCGAAATCGATCCCCACTTACCATCATTTGTATGTATTTACCCTCTTGTTAGTAAACAGTATAAGTGTAAATATATTATTATATGTGTTCTTTGACGTAATTTTTGTGCTTTCAGGTAATTTAATAACACGCACGATGCTGATCAAGAAGTTATTTAACTTTTTTTATTACCTTACTTGTATTTAATATCGCTCAGTTTTTTCTCCTCTATTTGTCGTCGTTGTAGAGCCTGGACTTGACCAGTGTAGTCTATGTGGTCATCCTCAATATAACCACTCCAGTTCCTCACATAGGTTAAAACAATGTCCCTCACAGGTAGTTTTAGGGGGATCGGCGGCTCGAGGGGGCTGAGAGCCCCCCATTCTTCTCTAGTGGTCAGGAAAAACACCATTTCTATGTGAAAAAATTTGCATATGTATTTTAAAATGGTGGAAAATTATCTCCTATTTCACGATGTCAAATCTCAGTTCGGTGTAGGGGTTTGGTACCTCTAAGGGGGCTTCGCCTGCGGTCAGAAAAACACTATCACTACCTGAAAAAGTAGTTTAACAGGTTTACAATTATAGAAAATCAGCCCCATTTTCACAATATGAAATACATTGTGAAATACAGTTCAGTGGTAAAAAGTTTTGATTAAGCACTAACATTTTTTATTCACACAATTATTTTAAAATTACTGAACCACTTTGGTATTTTACTAAAGCAAAATCGTCTTCCATATTTATTGGATTTGATTGTTAAGTCATTGATTCATACTGTATTACAATATTTTTAATTTTATAGGAGTGATATTATTTCTGGTTTAAGATAGAGCATATTTAACATTAAAAAACGTAAATACAAAATCAATACATGAGAAGCTGGAACATGGACTTATTTAATTATTTATTCAGATAACAATACTACATTACAGGCATCATGGTTAAATATTTAACCTACTGTCATGTATGATTCCATTACGCTCGATAACACTGATGTCACCAAATAGTTTCTATGATTTTTGGGACTAGTTTTAAAATGGCTAATTTTAATACCCTTTTCTCCTCTTCAACGATATTACGAAAACTCAGTTTTGATATTGTATCAAGATAAATCAACCCAAAACAAAATCATAAACAAAGCAGTATTGTAATCAAGATTCCCCGAAGGAAAAACTCATATAATGTATTGAGTGTAATTTTACATACCTTATGTGTTCATTGTTTAAGGCTATGTTATAATAGTCATGTTTTCGTATTTGTATCTTAGAGTTTTTTATTTGTGAAAACTAGCTTGTTGAGCTTGCAAACAACCCATACATAACCCTACAGTTCCAAAGAGTAAAAACACAAATAACTAACTATATTTCAATATACGTTCTCTAGTAAACCTTTATCTAATCATGCTTTTATCACAAGTTACCAGAAGTTTACACTAATATTGGTATGTCTTGTTTAAACAACTATTGTTTCACTGTTGTTCTATGTTAATAAATCAGAATGAAAAGATTTTAAAGATCAAACATATTGAGAAGTGAATTTGTAACTTAAAATATTACTTATAAACTAGCAGATTACCTTGTTTCCAGATGCATTGTAAATTTAATTTAAGATCTCTAAAAGGCATAAGTTTTCACAAAGTAAATCCTAGATAAAAGATCCTGTATCCAATGAATCTGTAATCTAAATCCAAAGCAGTTTAACATGTAAATAGGCTAATACAATTTTAGTTAGGAAGTTAATTAGCAAAAATGTTTGTATAAAAAAATGTAAACATTTTTGATATTGTGTGTCTTGGACTTGCAAGCTGGTGGGATAGTAATTGGAGCTTTACCAATATTGCATTTAAGAGATAAATTATTTATGAACATTTTCTAATATATCCATGACTTTACGAAAACATTCCTAATTCTTTTGTTTTTTCATGTTCAACAAATTGTTATAACTTTGATTTTCAATGTTTTTTTTTCAGGTAATGAGGGATTCTCAATACTGTAATTGCCAAGTCATATTTTGGTTACTATTTAAATTACATAATATGTTCATTGTTTTCATGTTTATATGTTTCATTGTTTATATGTTTTTAGTTTCAAAGAAAGGGAGGTTTTGCCAATATCCTAAATAAAAAATATATATTATCAGGAATAAAACAGTCGATACTGTATTGAAATTTTTTTTACAATATTATACAAACAATTTCCTCTTTGTTTTCAACCAATTGCGGTGTATTTGAATTTTCTACCAGGTAACAACATTTTCTTGGCCACTCCATACGAAATAAATCTGTCCACGGTCCTTACAGTTCTTCTCATGTATCTAGATTCTGAAACATAACAAGAAAATGACTATGTGTCATTTTTGGATTGGTGTGCATGAGAGGCAGCTATACAGATTGTAAACAAAATAACTAAGAAAGTTAAAACAAACAAAAAATTCGGGCAGAACGCATATTAGTTGCATAATTTGATTTGTTGGTGCGGCCATGCATGGCTCTGGTAGTAAATGTATGATCAGCGTAAATAAACCCTTAAACGAAATCGTATCAAACATTACAATTAAATTGAACCTAACTCTATGCACTGATTGCTCAATTTTATTTGTTGCCTATTAAGAGATTTTTAGATACCTACAGTAAAATGTGTACCGGTATACAAAGAAATGCAACAATAGTAGACAATAGTAGAAAAGGGGAAAACATTAGCGTTTACCCCTGTGTTTTATCTATGGCAATTATTTATTAAGAAATATACTAATACTGCATGTTTGTTCCTATCTATTTTATGCATTGTATGTGGTATTGCATTTTTTTAATTCCTCTACATTTCTAGACCGGAATTGTCTTCCACAGTCTTCAGGCTAGGTCCAGAGGGGTCGCGGCATTTATTACTTAGATAAACTCCATTGGTAATTGGTGGGATTGTGCCCGGCACCTTGGACACCGAAGTTCCATGCTCTACTATTAGACCACTTCGCTCCCCATTTGGAATTGTAATGTAGAAATGTATTATTATCAATTACCATTATACATATTTTCTATATAAGTGGCTTGAATACCTGTGGGTCTTCCAAGAGTTGCTATTATAACTTTTGGATATCTGTTAAACTCCGGTCTGGATAAATCCACAGTGGTGTAATTCCACCCGGCTCCTTCATAGACATTCCCGTCACCTCCGACTAGGAAACTATGGAAACATTTGTGTTAAAGATAGACATTAATACAACCTTGTTACATGCAATAATGTCTCGGTTGCATATTGTTAAATATTGTTGTTGTTATGTTTTTGCACTTCATATTTTACCTATTGTTGTTATCTTTTGCGCCATATTATTATGTCTTTTGCATCTTATGCCTGCTTCCCATTTTCATTCTTATCAATTGCACGTATTTTAGTAGCCTGTACCAAATTTGCTATGTCTTTGTATGCCTAATACTAGAAATGTTTCAGCCTATGAATGTATTTTTGTTTTCTTTTATACTGGTTATGTATTTTGCATGTCATGTCTGCTTTTTAATTTATTCTATTATTGCTCATATTTATTACCTAATTATGCTATGTTATTAAGTGATTTAATCCTATTTAATGTATATTCTAATGTAAAAATGGTGTTACCGTTGAATGAATAAATAAATAAATAAATAAAAAACAATCCCCACCCCCACCACAGCAAACCTGTCAACTTAACGAATTTTCATTTAACTGGTTGCTGTTCAACTAAAATATTCGTTTGAAATCTTAAGATTTGTTTTCTTCATAAGTGCTTAGGTTTGCTGTTAGAGGGAAGGTATATTTTTGTTACAACTTTAATAACTTAGTTTGAAATGCGCAAATTTTTATATTTCAATGACATATTTCAGAGTTAACCCATTATTACTGTGAAAGCCATTGGAAGATCTTAGAACTTGAAAATATCTTGAAACACAAAATGCTATTGAGTATGCTGTCAAATCGTTAGTTTCGTTTCCATACGAATACTTACTTTTCAAATTTCACTGTCAATCTTCTAAGGAAATCATGGGCATCATGAACTTTTTAAATACATGTAAAAGAAACAGGAAGGAGACAATTGGGAAGGCCAAGGATGAGATAGATTGACGAGGTTACAAAGTACCTAAGGAGTATGAGAGCAGACCTTTAGCTGGCAGAAGACAGAGGATCCTGGAGTTACATGGTTGGCGAGGCCAAAGACCGCCTTGGTTTTCAATGGCCTCAGGAGTAAGAGTAGGTAAAAGAAACAGGAAGGAGACCATTGGGAAGGCCAAGGATGAGATGGATTGACGAGGTTACAAAGGACATAAGAAGAATGGGAGCAGACCTGGAGCTGGCAGAGGACAGACGACCCTGGAGGCACATGGTTGTCGAGGCCAAAGACCGCCTTGGTTTTCAATGGCCACAAGAGTAAGTAAGAGTAAGTAAAGAAACAGGATGCTCACTTGTACTGAATATCAGGGTGGCCTTCATCCATGTGTTTCTGTTGAAGGTCATGTACAATCTTCCGACAGTCTTCGTCGTGCTTGCACCAATAAGTCTTAGCGAAGGTGGTGTAGAACGATTCTTGCGGGGTTGACTGCTCGGGCATCTCCCACTTGGGAGGCGAAGCCCCCCAGTCTTCCCTCGACACCATGCGGAAAAGATCTATGCATGTCTGCTTCCATTTCTGTAATGAGGGGAGTAGAACGGTATAGATAGGTAATGTTTGTCATGTTGCTCTTATAGAAGTTTAGGTCTATGTTCTCAAAAAGTGCTGTTCACACAGGCTTCAGGTTGTAATGACTTATGATAAAATATAAAATTACATTTTATAAGAGATTAAGTAGATCATTGTGAGCGCACGTAGATGGTTGTATATATGTATATCGTTAAATAAGCGAATTTAAAATGGGCTTTTGACTATAGTAAGATGCAATATTTCTTCTTAATATCAAGTAGTAAATGCGTATACTGTAGTTGTATTTAAGTGTTTTCAAAACCTTTGTTTAGAGGTAATATTAAACATTCCAACTGGTGTTTTGTACTTATCAACGATTGAAATTTATATATTTCTGACATGTCTGTGATAAAACCCTCAAAAGTAAAAAAAAATCTAACTTTTGGTCATCAAATTAAAAGAAACGTAATACAGCGTTTGAAAAAAGGAAATAATTTGAGAAGTAAGTGTTCTTTTTTGTGAGAAAAATAAGCAAAGACGTATTTACACCAATACAACAAAATGCAACAGACCTACCTAAGGAGTGAAATATTGCATATTGCATATTGCGGGATTGCATATTGCATGTTGTGTATTTTGATTGATATAAAGAGGTAATTTCCTCTTTTTTCCGTAACCCCAAAAATAATTTGTTTACGATGAAAAGGGATGGTTGTTACGTAGAAATTGTTCAGTGAAGTTGAATTGTTTTTTGTATTAAATTTACTACACTAATTTATCTACGACCGTTTCCAAATTAAAAAAAAATCACTCCTCATAACTTCCAAGAGAGGTTATGTTTTCATTTATAACCTTGTTACTGATTGCGATTCAACGACTTATTGGCCCAACCACTCACTCATTGTTTGATCAATTAAATTGGTCTTAACAGCTGACAAGTTGACGTTCGAATTATTATAATTTTACTTCTTTTCTCCCAATCCTTGAACCTCATTCGTCCATTACCCGTATTGTTAAGGACAGTGCTTTTAAGTAAGTAAACAATGCTTAAGTTAATCTTTTCAATTCTAAGAACTGAACTGAAACGGTTAGTTAAAAAAAAAACTGTCGTAGGTAAAGCTATATTTTACTTTAACAGACGATGATTTAAGACATTAAAATCAAACATACCTCAGATTGCATTTCACTAATAGTAATTTAAAGCAAGTAGACCACTAACCGTTAGTATTTTTACAAGCACTAAAGAAATCAAATTTTCTTTTTTAACTTACATTTTGTTTTGGTATTCACTAAAAATAGGTCATGACCAATGACAATCTCAGTCTCTGATAGCGAGAACCAAAATGATTATCATGTTGTATATTTGCTACTATCAGACTGTTTAATATAATTGGCATTTCTCACACCTCGAAAATGTAAATTCTTAGTAAGTTTTGCTATTGTGTTTTGAGTGAACAGCATTGATTCATTTTTCCCATTTATAATTGTTTCTTTCAAATTTATTCTTCATTCGACTTTCCTAAAAATTTGTCCTTAGGAAATTCAAACCTATTGTGTTTCATAGCCATCCCCGGTTCGTGTACGATTCTGACCATTTTCTAGGTTGTTTTTGCCTAAAAACGGTTTAGACTCCATATGTAACCAATGCAATTCTGTGACATCTTGGTGTTATAAAGTTACATCTCCAAAAATAATGTTTGCAATAAAATATAGGTAGCCAAGCCCTAAAAATAATGTGATTCACCATTGAGAATGTTATAGCAACATATTCCTTATCAGTTCTTAGTACTGTAATACTTTGGCGATGCTCTAAAAGAGTAGAGAAATATTAGAATGCTTGATGGAAGAGAAAGTAGGTTTCATATCCTGCTACGCCTTGTAAATCTGGCTCATGCAAATAGCCGGTGAGAATGTTTCACTGTGTTTTTGAGTATTCTTCTTTTCTATCTCTATTTTCGGATTTTTTTAAAAATGGCTCTAACAATTTTAATAAAAAAAATTAGTATGATGTAGCCCTTTAAATTCTGAGCAAAATCTGAACAAATTCTAAACAAATGGTAGAACTGCCATTTCTGTAAAAATTATGGTTAAAAGGTTATTGTAAATTATGTTATTTTCCCATAAAACCCCCAAAAATAACGAAAAATAGGATTGTGGAAAAATGTCGGTTTTGATTTAAGTAAGTGTTTTATGGTCCTTAAAATTTTGAAAGTTATTAAAATTGTTTTTAAATTTTGATTTTTAATGGGGATCTTCTCATAAAACCCCATAAAATAACGGAAAAATATGTTTTTCTCGAAAATGACCCGAACGATTTTCTAAACAATTTAGAATGTTATAGTCCCTTAACTTCTGAACAAAATGTTACAAATCCCATTTATGTAAAAAATACGGTTCAAAAGTTATTGTAACTTATGTTACTTTCCCATAAAAACCATAAAATAACAAAAAAATAGTACAACACCCCATTGCGTAACAATTACGTTTCAAAAGTTATTGCATCTTTTGTGATTTTTAACTATAAAATATCATATTTACTCTCACCGCTTACCCATGATAAAGGTTGTTGACGAGCTTATGGGAGAAAGTATTTTGTGTCAGGATGCTGATACCGTTTATTTCCATTATAATAAGTAGAAAAATATTCAATTTCAACCAAGTCAGTAAATGATTTGTAGCACACATCATTAAATTGTAGCTAAAATATTAACACCAATTATATTATCCAGCTGATCATAATGTAAACAAATATGTTCTTCATAAGGATAACATGGTAACTCTAAAAGCCACTAGGGCAGAGCCCAAGGGACTTTAAAAAATGTAAGGTCAGTTTGTAAATCTACACACCTAGTCAAACATTTTGGCATTATCATATGTGGGGTTAAATCTTAAAACAAAAAATCCTTATTGTTCACAAAGTTTCATGTAGCGTATTAATAATATAGATTTTTGTCCAATATTTCTGCATAAAGTATTTGGTCGTCAACCACAAAAATCTTTTGTAATTTTCTAAAGATATTACCTATGTTTACCAAATACATCTGGGTTCAAGATAGTATTGTTTATCCTATGGTATTGTACTCCAAAGACACTTAATTTAAATTAATTCTACAAATATTATCGACATTAGTAAACTCAAACGTAAATAACTGAAATAGATAAAATGTAGTTACAAATTTTACCAGATTGAGAAGTATACTTACAGCATACCTTAGTGTTATCTAGAACGCCAGTGTATCATACTTTGACACCAGGTAAGTTTAACTCTCACTCATAAATATCATATAAGTGCGAATAGCTGATATAACTGTTACCAACGCTAATCTATGATAGAGGTAGCGTGTTTGCAAAGTCTAAACTACCATTAATGTCGCCATATTGTACATAACTCGGTAAACTTTCTGTGGTCAAGCATAACTCAGTTCGGATTGTTTTGATATCGTTGCTCGTCAGGGAAAATACGGCTTTGGTCAGGTTTCATTGGAGTTGCGATTTGCACGTTATGGTCACAGTTGTTAAAACAATTTGTAACATGTGAACTTTAATTTGACAAAATGTGCGATCAACTGTAAGTAATTGGTCGTTTTGCATGTTCCCACATTATAGTGGTTCTGCAAGCGCAGAAGTTATTAAAAGTTTTTCATTCTGTTTTTAAGGAGTATTCATTTACAACTCCAGATTAGGATTAATGTGTTATCTTTATTTCCTATCCACATTTATCTATCACAAATACAATTATTTTTCTTCATGAGTTTATCATATCATTTACTTAGTTTATAAACTGAGTTTCAGCAAAATAGAACAACCACATGGAACAAGTGGTTGAAATGTAGTATTAATGAGATAATGAGTATGGCATATTTTTCATATCGTGTCTTTATAAACGTCTGGGATGATTATACAATATTTTAGTAGTGAAATGTCAATTAAATGGTGGAAGGTACACTTGGCTCTTTCAGGTCTAAATAATATTTTGCAACAAAAAATAGCTAGGAAGCATAGCAGGTTAGTACGTCAGTTAGAAAAGAGCTGAATCCATGATAAAATCTTCCCCGGATTTCTCCAGAAAGTTTAGGTTTTAAGGTCAGTAACTGAAAATCTAAAGTAACTGGAGAAATGTAAACTTAAGATCTAATTTGCTGAGTTTATGTCTGGAAATAATGTTTAATTTCCATTTGCTTACACAAACTAAAATGCGTTCGGGATTTCTTCCGTTCAAATTACCCCCAACTTAATTTAATCTTTAATTTTTTAATAGCTCCAAATGCTAATGTACAAAGTAGACGAGAATATATTGTTACCTATCAAAAAATCAAACCAACTGACCAACCGATTCATAATAAGATCAAAATTACATTCTTCCCAAAATATACAATAAATTAAAATCCCTTTATAGAATTTAAATATTGCACAGATTGCCAAAACCAATACATAAACGAGGCAAAGCCAATGTTTAATTTCTCCCAGATCAAGCCGAGTGTTTTGATCGCAGCCTCAAACAGGATCAAATCCGCCATATTGCCTCCCTTTGACGACGACGATGTTGTTTACTTGCTCGTTTAACTGTGATAGATTCACTCTTTGTGGTTTAACGCTGTTAGTTCTAAACTCGGACGATAGGTTTACCGTCATTTACGCCGTGAGTTTTAAAGGTTATCTTAAGAGTGCATTTTAATTTTGTTTATTTAATATTGAATATTGAAGTGTTTATATTCTTAGAATTTGTTTTAGAACATCTCTTTTTTATCAGGATAGTGGTCTTTGATGAGGATAAAGTAACTACAAGAATCTATTAATCGCAAATAGCTATTTGTGTATCAAGGATTAGCGAGCAGGAATGGTCCGTTCCCGCTCTAGAGCAGCAATGAGTTATTTTGCATACTTTTTACAGGTATGGCAATGGGATCATTTCCATGCAGTGGTAGAAAAAATACATGTTTTTAAGTTGTTGTAAATTGTGGAAATGAAAGCAAAGTTCTTATAGTGTTGGTTTTTGGGTTCTAAACTGAAGCCATTGTGTAATAAAAAATGTTAATCCATTTATTGGTACATAGGCTATGTAATATAAATATGCTCCTATTTAAATGAGTCAGAAAAGTAGTCAACTCTTGGTGGAGGAGTTGGAGCGTTACACACAGCAAATAAGTCATTTACTGTTCATTCCACTTTTTAATCGTGAATATTTCTCGTTCTGCTGGGAGTGAAAAAAACACACATAATTTTTTACTATTTTAATTTAAAGGACCTAAGAGTTACTATATTTGATATTTGAACGCATCAGTCCACTACTAACACTTTTAATTGCCACTTCTACGAAATCTCTAAGCATTTAAATTATTTCAATAACGCAATTTTACAGGATAAGTAATTTTTCATTTTATTTTTCATTTTATTTTAATTTAATTTAATTTTTATTTTCTTATCTCAATTCCTATCCTTGAACACTTTCATTTTTGTTGCACAAACACAACAAAAAACTAACCTATTATTGCAATCCTGTTTACATTATATGATAAAATGAATCAATATTAGTCAAAGATTCAAGAAAACATTGTACAGAATTAGAATTGGTTCCAAGTCTTTGGTGTTTATTTATTCTAAACAATGGTTTTTACGAAGGTTGATGTTTAATTTAAAACTCGTTTACCCAAGTAAAGTTAGCTGTCACCAACACACATCTCACTTTCACTCTCACTTTGAGGACAAAACTCTCAAGATTGATCCGGGTAAAAGGTTTTCTCAGGATCCCTGAAAAATATCTCTAAGAAAACATTCTCGTCAAATTCAACACGTGTTTTGAGTAACAGTTGTAATTTTTTTTACAAATTATTCAGTTTTGAAAAGTGTTGAACGTAAATATATTTGTTTAGAAGCTATAGGCATAGGCTTTTTAACCTGTATTTAGTTCTTGTTTCGTCAAAAACTAGTCTCGAATTCCATCTAAGCCTGAATAGTTCAATTATAATTTGGCCTTAAATTTAAATAAATGCGTCATTAAGATACAGAACCAATCAAATACAATTATGTTTTCACATTTATAAATAAATCCTTTGTTCGATATTTTTCAGTTTATATTCTTTAACAGAACAACTCGAGTCAACAGCAACAAAAATAGGCTACATTTAATTTGGATGCTTGATAAAATGTCGTTAGTTAGCTACGTATTACTATTTGATATAACTTTTTTTAATACTTTTTCAATGAAATGGCGACCATATAAAGTAGGTATTTTAAGCCAAGTATGAATAGAGATGAGTGTAGAATGAGTGGCGTGATCTTGTAGTCTTGTTAGTGACTAAGACCGACATATTCCTTAGACACAGCTGTTAATTAATAGACCATACAGCTAATGACAACTAAGGGACCTACAGTTTACAGTGGAATCTGAAAGGCCTGGTTCCACAGGATGCGGAATCTCCGCCGTGCGGTGCGATTTTTTCCGCTGCGGAATTAAAACGACACTGGTTTAATGGAGTTCCCATGTATGCGGTTCCACTGACTTGCGATTACGCATCCCAAAATTTCCGTTCCGCATGGCGGAGAAATCATACTGGTCTGAGAGCAGTAGCAGTGCGGATTCCGCCAGCGGAGAAGAGCCATCAAATATTGTGACCGTGCAGTTTCATTATGTCTTGTGCTGTAAAAGAGTTATAGATGAACGATTATACAGTAACACCTATAATCGCAACACCGATTTTCAACAAACTTACTGTTAAAATAAATTATTATAATACATTTAACATAAACTGTCGAAAATGGTAGACCTGACGAACAATTATCGTGAGATGTTTGGGTATCAAGTGTTAAACGGGATCTCGTGATTGAAACGCCTTAAGTTTTGTTAAATAAATAGCAAAAATATGCCCCTTCACTGTCTCGATTCTTAAATATGTCACTTCGATCACTGTGACTTGACGCTAACAAAGATAAAAGATCGACATCATCATCATCAATGTCATCATATAGCATCAAAGCCAAAAGGGCTTTCCTCTTTCTATCCATACTCGTCGCTAGTTTGGACAGAACTGAATCTCCGCAACGTTATTTTTGCAGTCTGTAGAACCACCCCTCTAGATTTTTCGCTAGACCGCATGGCGGAGATTCCGCATCCTGTGGAACCATAGCTGAACCAAATTTTTGCCTTACGGATTGGTCTAATTTTCAGGATAGTACTGTGGATAGTCGTAGTACTCACTCGTGCGGACGATAATCCACACCAGGGAGTATCGCATCCACAGTGCATGCCTATAAATATCCACAATTCGTAACCTAGTAGCTGGATTACAGAACGTCGCCACCCGTCCCAGTTCACACTGGTTTTAGTTATTTAAAAATAGGGTCACAATTTGTAAAAACCATTCCCTTATGGACTAGAAATCGTTAACGGAGTAAATAATCGCAGTCGTATAACAATCAAACTAACTCGTTACTCCAAAACATATCAAGAAGTGTAGTAAGTTTCAAACCTCTGAAGCACAGATAATTTTGCTATCCAAAGTCGCAACATGCAAGAAACTTTGAGCTCGATCGCTCAAACAAATTTAAAGTGAAATCACCACATCAGTGGAAACTAACGGAGTGTGGCCACAAAGAGTAAATCAATTACTGAGCAGTTAGGGGAGCGTATACACAGCGTCAAAGTAAAATCCAATATGGTGGATCTAGTCTGTGGTTTCAATTTAAACACTCTTGGTTTAAGTTTAAGTGGGTCTTCAAAGTTTTCAAGCAAATCAAATGTTTCATTCCTTCCTGAATATGTTGTTCAAAAGGTTTTCGTGTGGTTATTTATTATTTATGGATGAATAAGTGATACCTGTAGTATATTCTCGTAGCATATAGAAAGGTTTAGAGCATTCAGTTTTATTCTAATAGGCTATAATAAACTTGTATACCGATATTTTGATGTCGTGAAATTTTATTTTAGGCTCAGAAAGTTTTAGAAAGGTGTCCTCGAATATTAAAATACTCCCTCCTGGCAAAAAAGCGTGATGAAATTAATAGTTGTATAAATACATGAAGTATATTTATATATTTAATATAAATAGTTTATATTGACAGCTTAAAACTTATCTGAAAACGCAGCAGTCACCTAGGCTACCACATGACTTTTGTAAACTGAATCTCAAATTCACTTGCTTATCTAAAGTAAATACTGTATAAGTGGTTTATTGAGCTAAAATTTTTGGGAAATTACCATATCTATTTATACGATCAAACAAATCGTTAAAATGTAATTTTGTGTAAGAAAAGAATCAGAAAAATGAGTTCTAAATCCTTAGTTTCATTCCTAAAACGAAATATTTAAAACTTACAAAACTTTGTACGAAGGTAATTATTTTAACCAAATTGTATTAGTTTTAGAAACCGTATCGTCAATGTTTATTTTAAAGCTAGTTCAAATTCCACGTGATTCTTTTCAACCTAAATATTGAACCCCGGATTTGAGTTAAATTTCAATCAAGGTTTGTAGTAAGATGTCAACCATTCTGGAAGGTGAAGGTGTCAAAGTCAGATGTCACTTACAGACATCTCTTGTACGACTCACTTTCTCGCTTTGACAACTCTCAAAATCGATATGACAACAAATCTCTTACTCTTCAGGGAGAGTAAGAAGGGAGCAAAATGGGGTTAAAACCTTGATAAGATGTTAAGATGTATCTCTTTTATCATAAAAATATAAGTTTTCACTATTGTGTGTTAGGTATGATTTAAGAAGGTTTTAAGCACATGTAAAAATTCTATCTTACCATATCACCTCAATTGATAGGGGATGTATTTTATTAGTTGGAAATATAAAGCACGGACCAAAACAAGTTTGCAGATGGATTCTCAAATATTTATTCGTTGGCCAGCGGTGTATATTCAGTGGTTACTAAATATTGATCTGAATGCAATCAAAGATAATCAAGTTGATTCGATGTTTTAGCTATTATTTTTATAACAAATGATTGAATATTTCTACATTACACATGGTATAACCTCCCCTAAACACATTAAAAACGTACATTGCTTGTCCATATTGGGTGTCGTAATGAATTAACCAATACTTATTAGTCGAAACTATTTTTGACGACACTTTACGATTGAATTAAAAAAATCACGACGTTCGTGATCTGTTCTAGTCTATTGGTTGAGAAGAAAATTTGAACATGACAAGATTAGCACACAAACCGACTGCTCTAAAACATAGTAGTTGTAATATGAGAAATTGTATTACAAGAATTTAATAAAAGTGGAAAAACTGAATGTAAAAAATAAACAATACTACTGTCCGCAGAGTTAACGATTATAACCACTCAATTCGAGAACATTTAATATTTTTGATGTATTACATAACTATATTGCTGTTCATATTGTTTGATCCATCAGTAAAATCATTTTAGTTTACCCAAAGGGTTGTTATGTGTTCGTATTTAGTAATATCTCAGCACATATGTCAAACAATTGCTGTAAAAGGGCCGCCACTTACGACAGATGGAGATCGTTGTTGTTGGACCCTCTTTGGGGGGGGGGGGCTCAAAAGGCAAAGAAACGCTCAAATGATCCCTAGGGTCTGACCCACTTATACTGAGCCTTTGACCGTCGATTACTCTGTCATTCAAGCACCAACCCTATTAAGTGAATGGAGACGTTGTTTGAGCAATTATAGGCTCGTTTAGGAGTAGGCCTACTTTCAAAATTGTTTTAGGGTTATATGGTGCAAAAAGCAATATTTCTTTAGAATTAATGGTATCAGCAAACTGAAACGTACCCCATAAAACCCATAAACTTGTCAAGAACAATTGAATGGGTAAGCGGTGGGAGTACTATGAAGCTTTGTAGGTAAAACCACAAAAAATGCAATAGCTTATGAACCGTAAGCTTCCAGCATTGAGTTTTTACCATTTTGTTTTAAGGAGTTAAAAGTTAAAGAGAGTTAAAATAACCATTAAATACTAAACTAGAGGTAATCAAGTGGTCGAAAACTCTGCCAAAATAAGTAATGTTATAATGTACATGCTGTACTTCTCTATCCCCCCCCCCACTGTAAATAAAACATGAGATTGGAATTTATTTAATTTGTTTTCATTGTCCGTTTATGTTTTGTTGTTATTTCGTCAGCATGGTAGCCCCAAAGGCCCATTGTTGTGCTTATTTATTAGCCTATTTTAATTTATAACGGTATTATCTGCACTTCTACAGGCAAATATCTTTCTAACGGTATGCGTAGATTTTCCCTACGATGCACACGAGCTGAGAAAATGGTTTTCAAGAAACGTTCTGCCTATTAATATATAGATACTAAACTAAAAAGTTCTACCCGTGATTGGTTAAAATCCAATTTTTCCGTAATTTTATGGGATTTTTTAGAAGAATCACCTTTAAAACTCAAAATTTCAAAACATAGCAAAAACTCGTGGAAAGAGTACGCTCATACCAAATTTCATCAAAATAGTACATCAGTTCTCTACACATCTACACATATAGGTATCACTTTTAAACCCACTTTTTTGGGCTCATGGGGACACAAAAATCATTTCCCCTAAAAATCTAACTAAAAATGTTGACGAAAACAATACTTTCTCTCTCATACTACCTACTTAAAGGGAGAGAAACCCCTTTACTTACTTAGAAAATCGTGAATTCAAGTTTTTGCCACAAAAAGGTTTCTATTGTGTTCCTACAAACAATATATATATATCCATGGCGGATCAAAATCCAACAACGGAATAAAAATCCACCTGTTAGAAGCTTTAAGTTTTAAAACAAACAGAGGCAATAGAAACAGATGGTATCAGAATGAAATGTGGCCGTTGTAGGACTTAGACTGGAGATACCATAAGAACAATGCGAGATTTAACACTTGGCAAACAAAATAAATAAATCTTTCTGAAAACGCTGAATCTGCGTGTTTACCAAATCCAATCCAATAAAACTTTGTGTTTTCCTCTGGAATACTATTCAAAACTTGAAACTATTGAGCTTTATTATATTTTATATAAGTTAAGTTTTCTGATAGTAAAAAAAGGAAAAATATTGGAGAATAATTTTAATTAAATGTACCTTAAGAAACATATGCTTTATGCCAATTTGGTCATGGGGAAATTAAAAGCGTTATATATGCAGAAAGTTAAATTTTTACCTTCTCAGTAAGAGTTAAATCCACGAAGTTAGGCCCCAAATACTAAATCAGTTAAAGTTAAACTATCGAGTTACTTAGTAAACAGCGTTATCGACTTCAAAGAGATCCAATATGGCGGGTTCGATCCTGCTTTAGGCTACGATTGAATTAGTTTGACCTCTACTAGTTAACCTCGAGCGGGTTTTAATAACTGAACTGAAGATAAATCTGAATTTTCTGAGTAATTGAACAAAAAGAAATACCCCACATTGTTTTA
Organism: Macrosteles quadrilineatus; assembly: GCF_028750875.1. Taxonomy (NCBI): domain Eukaryota; kingdom Metazoa; phylum Arthropoda; class Insecta; order Hemiptera; family Cicadellidae; genus Macrosteles; species Macrosteles quadrilineatus. The sequence continues at coordinate 132,263,964 of NW_026542595.1, read as the reverse complement.
GAACTTTTTGAGTTGTGATTATCTTTAATACGGTTTTAACTACCATTCAAAAAATTAATATTTTGGATGAATATGTTGGTACATATAATGTATAATTAGTACAGGAGAAAATTATGTTTTATATCATACCCAAAGTACACATGGATTTTGATAATTTGGGAAGAAAAAAGTAGTGAAATATCAACCATCCTAGAGATGTTAACATACTTACACAATATGAATATCTTAACTACTTTAGATGCTCACTCTACAAGAGAAAATAACTACTATTTGACTCAAATATTACAACAATGTCAAAAAAATGAGTTCATTAGGTCATACTGGGTTAAAAGGACATTTTGTTAATTGTCTAGTAGAACTTATAATTTATAAAAACAATGTATAAACAAATCTTTATCAATTATATCAAACGGCGTAACTAATCAAAACTATCAAGCAAAGATAACGTTATTGTAACCCGGAACAGTGGACTTATCAGTGTATTATCCAAAGTAGTTCTACTGTGAAATAGTTACAGTTAATAGATGGACAGTCGTTTACAAAAAAAGCTATGAACATTAAGCATTTCGATGAGTGATGTAAAGCCGAAATAATAACAACAGGTATGAATTAGACTATCCTAGGCAAGCAAGTTTCTCGAAAACATTTATTCTGAGGTACTGTGCATCTCAGGAAAAATCTACGCATACTGTTAAAATATATTTCTCTGTAGACGTGCAGAATCCCTTTAACAAAAAAAGAAATTCAAATTTTAAAAAAATAACATAGGCCTTATGAGTTGCCATGATGGTGACGAAAAAACAATGAAATCTAAACAGAAAATCAAAACAATTTGGATAACCCCCAATCACATGTTTTATTTACAGCGTGGGATGAAAATCTAGAAATCTGTACATTACATATTTTTGGTCGAGTTTTCGACCACTGGACGGCCTGCATAAAAGTTCATAAACTTCTATTATATACATATACTATACATACATGTACATACTATACATATATACAGTTCATAATAGTTTTACAATTTTGGGTGGTGAAACTTACACCGTAATCTAATATTTACAGTAAGTGATCCATAGTCAGATTACAATCTGCGTGTTAACAAGTTTTGTCGCTTGCACCCTGTCTAATCGAGCCTTCACACTGTAGCAAGCTAATCGACTACTAAGAATTGATTTTTGTTCAACATTACTGTTTGGTTAATAATTGTCCATACATTCATTCAACAACTTAATTTTGCACTATTTAACATCTTGGCCTGTTCAGATTGTGATTTATGAAGCCGAAGCGCCCCTTCTACAATGTGTGGTACCCCGACTATTGGCCAGGGGAGGTGGAAGAGGAAGACAACTACAAGAGGCGTGTGGTGGCGAGGCACGAGTGGGGTGCCAAGAAACCTCGGTCTAGTGAGGGGTCGAGAGGGTTGATGAGCTCCTTCTGCTACAGATACACCGACACTGACCAATGCAGGAAGCCTAAAGACTGCAAGAAGATTGTGCTGGACGTGCAGATCAGTCATATGCGGCAAGGTTACCCAGATATACAGTACAGGTACGGAAGCATTAGTCATGATATGGTTTCACACCTTTTATACCTTATACTTTTAACTGAAATGGAAACCATATGAAGGTAGGTATTTTAAGCTAAGTATGAATAGAGATGAGCGTAGGATGGGTTGCGCGTTCTTATTTTGATTCTAGTAACCTCTTTTCAATTAATTATCAATTAATTAAGATGCGGAAGCCACTGTGTGCGTATTTTAACCCAAATATGATTGGAGCGATCTTGTAGTCTTGTTATTGACTAAGGCCGACTTGTTCCTTAGACAGGACTGTTAATTAATAGCCCATACAGCCAATGACAACAAAGGTACCTACAGTTTATAGTGGAATCCGAACCACATTTTTACGGATTGGTCTAATTATCAAGATATTACTGCGGATAGTTGTCGTACTCACTAGTGGGACGTTAATCCAAACGAGGTATATCAAATCCACAGATAATTAAGTGATTTGATTCAATAAATTATTGCAATACAATTCCAGAGGGGCTTCAAGTCTAAATAAATGTCTTCTGGGCCAAAAGCATAGTTCAAATAGAAAAATACAAACGAATTATGTGATACGTTACTTTTGGTCAATGACAAATGCTCAACTTAATAAAAATAACAAAACTGAAATGCAAAGTTCAAATAAAAAGTTGAAAGATCAAACCATGCAAAACTAGATAAATAACAACAAAGGTGGAAAAATATATTAGTAAACAAAAAAGGAAAATATATACCGTATTTTGTCTGTTATATCAATTCAAAATATATCGCAGTGGTATTTAAATTTCATTTTTTATATAAAAACTATGTTTTTGTGTTTTAAATAAGTCTATCTAATCTTATTAGGCAACAAATAAATTTTCTACGGTCAGAATAATTGGTGTGAAATCCGATTTATTTTGTTCAGTTATTTAATAGGTGGGGATGACAACTTTTATGAAGGAGCTGGATGGAGGACCCACGTGAAGGACATTCTTAGTCCTCATGGAGAAAGAGAAGATGAAACTCCTTCACTCATATTTGCGTACATTGGCCGCCAAGAAGGTGGGTCGAGTAGAAATGCTTTTGTGTAGCGTATAGTTTTTCCCCTCAGAAAAGAGAATAATTATTTTAATCATATTTGTATCTGTTACAATGTCAGGGAGGTAAAAGATTAAGTTTTAAATGCAGCTATGACAATTATGACTCACAGTCCTTTTAGATTTTTACTTGTTTTGTTGTTAAAACTAAATTTTCTGTTGATTCAAAATCGTTATGCAAAGTCTCGAAGATGTATTAAAATCAGGCACTTTCCCTTTTGATAACGATTTTTCCCTTTTTAAATGATGTCACTAATAAAATATAGGCGGTAACAACTTCAACCTTATTCTCTGGCCAAAATCCAATAATACCGGTCCTATACAGGAAATAAAGTCCCGGGACGGTTCAATATTTCAAAAAGTAATAAAGATACAGCTCTTAAACTTGGTAGCCTACATATTAACTGGGAATTAATGTCGTTTTAACACATGATTCAGTGATGCGCTACCTCTTCAGGGGGGCGGCACACTAGGAGTGAGAAGAAAATCTGAAATGTAAGCATAGGTTGATATGTACATCAAATTCAAAAGGTATTTACTAGTAGAATACAATGCCACAAATTTAAACTAAAACGGAAAACCGAGTCTAAATGGCAGCCGTTCAAAGATTTCTTGAATCTGCCATTTCAAATATTTGAACGACAGCTATTTCATACTCAGTTAGTTGTTATTTTGAGCAAAAGTTTTTGGCATTATATTCCACTAACCAAAATCTTTAATTTGATCTGCATTTCAATATATGCTTACTTATAAGATTTTCTTCTGACTCCTTTCAGGGGGTAGCGCATCTTTGAATAATGTGTTAAAATGATCTTAATTCCCAGTAACTGTGCACCATGTTCTGAACCTCTATCTGCATTACCTTTTTAAATTTTTAACCGTTCCAGAACTTTTTTCCACCATTTTACAAACAGGTTTCGGTCCTAGAAAGGCTTTAGTGTATTTAACCCAATAAAACAGATGACAAACTTATTAGTTTCTGTACAGTTGTACAGCGATAATTCGCAGTTGATTTTCAGAAAGAATTATCGCTATTACATTTGTTTTGTATGTCTATAATAAAATGTATAACCTTTGACTATAGTCAATGGTGTATAGCTAAATGAAAAAACCATATTATGTGTAGGATGTTGTAAAAGTTAATGAAAAAATAATCTTTTGAATTTTGGATATATTATAGTATTGTTCTTGATGTAATTATTTAAAGTAATCCCGAGTTAATAATTGGGCCGTCTTAATTAGTTAACAAATAATTTTGGTCAGTTTTTTCTATAAAATAAGATTCCCACGCATTAAGATGTATATCTATGTTACATGCAATTATTTTGTGTTCCACTTACGACCAAATTGCACACCAAAACCTAAATATTTCCAAGTATTGCCGGCTTAAAAGTTTATAAGTTAACTATTTTACTATCCATTCTACATAACATTTAAATCGCATTTGTGTGATTACCTAATTCTGCATTATAATTATCATAGGTAAAATACAAATTTCAACTGTTTATAATAATACTAAGTCCATTATATGATCACGAAAAATTATTTCCGTTACAGAAATTAGTAAAGACAAACTTTGGATGAAACACATGGAAAAACAAGGATTCCGGCTCCTATCCTGGCTCCTGGAAAACAGATTGATTGACCAGCAAACAATAAAATGAAAATAATAATCATTGAAAGGGATTTATCATAGTATAATAATCAAGAAAACATTGAGAGGAGTTAGCTCATAATATCATACTTGGTCTTATGTGCTTTGCTATTATACATATATAACATTTGTAAATAATAATGCTTTTTGTTTTGTTTCAATTAGACAATTGATACAGTAGGTAATAACGTAAGTCTAAGCTTATAATATTTTTAACGTTGCTTGCAGGATTAAATTTTGCCTTTTGCTGGTGAATTTCAATTACCATCATTAGTTGTGATGTCAGTAATCATTATACAACTAAAGTTTTTCACAAAATGTAAATCAATACAAATATAATATTTACTATTAATTTATTTAAAACGAATTTATGCTGTCGTTGACAGTTAAAAGTCTAACGTTTTTACTACTCTACTGTATACAGTATAAAAACAACAAACTTAAAGCATTTCGAATTTGACAAAGATCTGACAAAGAAAGTGATAAAATATCACAACATAAAGAACAAAAAATATGATTCATGTTGAAGCCTTCCGGAATTGGTAATCAGTTATAACAGGTTACGTACCTTGACGTCCACAATTCCTTAGTCGGTATCCTTTGACTATAGTTTCGACTACTACGTAACGTAGTCATTATCAAAAACGGAACGTGGAGTGACGTGTGCCGGCCGGCCAATTATGTTAAATGTCTACCGTGTTCGTGTTATGTTTGTTTGTGTGTTCGATATATTTAAGTTTTGACGACATTCAACGAATGTAATATTTTAACGTTCCGTTTTTGATAATGACTACGTAGTAGTCGAAACTATAGTCAACGAATACCGACTAAGGAATTGTGGACGTCAAGGTACGTAACCTGTTATAAAAAATATGAGTTGTAAACCATTAAAAGTTTAAATAGATACCAATTAACATGTCCCTTTCGTTTAAGTATTGTATGATGTATTTTTAAATGTACGTATTGGTAATAATGACATTGTTAAATAAACTTGATCAGTAAAGATTTACATACTCTTATTCTGGTTTATTTGTTTAAAATTTTCCTAATGGTACATCAAGGAAACATTGTTTGACATGAAATATGTATAGTTAAATCGGTATTTAAACTATTAATACATTTTAAATGTTTTATTAAATAATAATAATATAATTTTTACAGTTGATTATCACAATTCATAAAAACATGTTATCTATAATTTGTTTACGTAGGCTACAAAGTACAAACTAAATGTTATAAATATTTGGTTAACAACCTAAAATTTAGTAGGAATCATTCATTAAAAAAATAACTTTGAAGTTAAAAAATACTATTAGTGCAAGAGTTGATTGTTGTTTAAAAATGTGTAATAAAAAATGATAATAATATGAATCATATAATCACACATGATCAACTTAAACTCACAAATACTTCAAATCACATTTTGTTTTATGCTTTAAAACTACGATACAATAATAACCGTCCTGAAAATGTTTTTTGACCTCCCCTTTTTAGTATTTTAACCATGGAGTGTACATTTATACTGGCTGCTGCATCTAGGGTTGTCTTACATGTGCGAGACGAAGTCGAATGACTTAAACTTATTTTGAGCTAGTGACGTACACTTTTTACGCAATTATTACCCTAAACTAGCCTTCCAATAGAATAACTTAAAAGTCGGTGATATGCCTTTACCAATCTAATTACTTAACAAGTTCTTATAACTTTCTCTGAGTGCTTATGTTCATTTATAATCACTCACTGCCATTAGAATGTTTGACTACTTATTATTAAACTTTGCCATTTTGTCTTCAGAATTTAATTTAGTGGGAAAAATCAAAACTTGTTTGGTGAAGTAAATCCATAACTCTTATAATGAGCAATGTTTGTTTGTATGTATGATTGTTTGGACAAAGATCTCGATAGCAGCTTCAATAATTTCATTTAAATTTTGATAATCATTTATTTATGGCTTAAAAACGTGTTTCGTACAGGTTTTAATACGTTGCCCATAACTGTTAACAAAAGTCTTATTACGTAATAAAATTTAGAAGTTCAAAAATTATTTAACAGTGAGCCTTATGTGTTTACTATTTTGCCAACGAATTAACAACGAATATCAGCTGATTATAAAAAGACCCTAAACCAAAGCAGTTTTGAATTTAATATGTTATCCTTAGAAAGGGAGTTAGCACAGGATGGTAAACCGATGGCATTGTTGATTTTAATTAGTTGGAAATCCGAGCAACGACCGTTCCTCCTGGTTCATAAACTTGATTAGTAAGTTCGGTAACATTCATGGGTGCAAACAGCTGGTTTCTATACTAAAAATCAGTTGAAAGTCCATTAGATCAGAGTATTGTGGTGAAAAGGTCTTCAGTAGTTATTTCCTCACTATTCATGGACTCACAGGAGGGCTGAAGATTGGATCCCCACCGTAAAATCCTTCTCCCCGAATCTTGAGTCCCTGTTGCTCCTCTAAAGATGACAGCACATTGACTTTGTTATCATTCATCTTGATAAACTGATAAGCCAAATGGTTCATCTGTTCCGTGTTTTCATCTATGTCTGTAAAATTACTATTGGTCAGAATTAAACTTTATTTTTTTCAAAAGTTTGTAAGTTTTTTTAATTTTTTGGAATTTAGATTTTAATGGGAATTTTCCCATTAAAACCCCATAAAATAACGGAAAAATCGGATTTTCTCGAAAATGGCTCAAGCGATTTTTTAAAATTATTGTATGTTATAGTCCTTTAAATTCTAAACAAAATGGTACTAATCCAATTTCCGTAAAAATCACTGTTCAAAAGTTATTGTAACTTATGTTATTTTCTTATTAAAAATCATAAAATAACAAAAAATCTTATTTTTGTAGAAAAGCTGGTTTTGATCGAAATTAATATGTTATGGTTCTTACATTTCAAAACAATAGAAAAACACCCCATTGCTGTAACAATTACGGTTCAAAAGTTATTGCAAACTTTGTGATCTTTTACTATAAATTATTATATTTACTCCTACCCATGTTGACGAGGTTATGGGAGAAAGTATGTGTCAGAATGCTGATACCGTTTATTTATTTTCGAAAAACAAAGAAGAAGCTGTTACACATCTTCCACTAACATAACAGTACTTGCTTAAAATTAATTCGATATCTTTAGGAAACATAATAATCCCCATAGTGTTATTTTATACTGTATATCTGTATACATACCTGAAGGATAACATATGTATGCGATTACCAATTTTCGATCATGCATTTTGTTATTCCAGCCTCTTCCTTCATAAACGCTAAGATCGCTACCTATAAGAAAACTGAAATTTCATTTATATAAAGAAATTAAAATTAGTAATTCCAGGGGCCTGTTTCATAATAAACTACAAGTTATAACCTGTAACTTGTAATTTGTAATTTCACTAAGCATTGGGCGATCAGCTGTTTACTAATAAAATTAGTTTGTATTTTATTATGAAACAGGCCCGAGGATGAAGTGATGTCTTAAGCAAAGTTTTAAATTAAACGGTATATATAATTTAAATTATTTTTTCAGCTCTTGTTTCTAATTGCGTTTTGAGAATAGTCTTAAAGGAATTTTAAGGTATTCAATAACCCATACTTGTGATATTTTTTATTTCAAGTATTATAACTTTAAATATATTCAATAATATAATAATTAATAATTTACATTATAATTTATTATATTATAATTAATGATATAAAAATGTAATAATAATTTGTTTATATCGTTAATAGAAAAAATAAACCATAGCAACCTTTTTCAATAATTTGTTTATTATAAAATTGTTTTTAATGACTTATTTTTAATTTTTTTTGTTATTATTAAAATTTTTTTTAAATTATTATAAGAGGTAAATAGATCCACTGTTAAAGAGTCCTTAACACCCAAGAAGAAAGCTATTGGGTACCATTAGAAATATCACATTAGATAGATGAATCCACTGTAAAAGTGACTTTAAAACCTAAGAAGAAAGCTATTGGAGGCCTTTAGAATTAGCATTTAGTTGGTTACTGGTTTAATATTAAGGATTATTAATGTATGTTATACAATGTAACATTGTATAGTTACTGAATGTTTGTTGGCAAAATTATAATTTTCTATTTCATATTAAGTAAGCCACTAATTAATTTACAAAGGGTGTAAGTAATCTACAATCTCCTACGATTAATACGATTAAACTACCAAGTTATAGGTGAAATCCATTAGTAAGCCACTAACTGAACAATATCTGTAAAATTAACAAGACATTTGTGCATTTTTACTTCACTAGAAAGTATAACACTAAGTAAATAACTGTGAAGTATATAAGTAAGCTACAGCCTAGCGATATCGAATATAATCAAGCTACCAACTAATGAGAATATTGATAAACTTCCTACGCAAAAGATATTGCTAATTAACTCACTTGTAAGGTATATCCGCCATTCCCTTAGCTAGAGCTGCTTGTTGAAAGCCCCGCAACATTTTGCTGCACTCAAGTTCTGTAAAACACTTTTCAGTGTCCGTGTAACGAAATATAACACTTTTCACTGGAAATATGAGTGGTTCTGTTCTCAAAGGAGGCTGTGCCTTCCATGCGTCTCGAGACACTATCCTCACGTACACCATTATGGATTGTATATGTTCTTAACTGTGAGAAATCTTAGAAACGATTTTGTCGATTAATCTCTATAAATTAACGCCACAAAGAAAAAATTTGGCAAGAAACTTAGAGAAACTTAATTGATGCACATGAAAATAAAATATTCAAAAGGATTCACACGAAAATAATTTTTCTGAATTTTGACGGTAATATTGATACGTAATTAAAATATATCACAAATAAGTTTAAACTCTTGACTCACAAATTGGAAGTAAATGTACTAAACAAAATGATGCACTCTGCTGCCACTAACGTCCAGTTGTAATGATTATGGTTCATTTCGATACAAAAACTTATTGTCCTTTATATTATTGAGAAATGTTAAGACTAAGCATTCTTAATACATTTAGATTTAATTTCAAATCAAATTTACTCATCACTTAATATACATATAAGCCGAAAAACTAATCTAAGGGTGATAAGAGTTTTATCTGAAGGTATAAGCATTTCCTATGATTTATGGGCTATAGATACATCCAATATTCCACAATATTTGCATTTCATACAAAAGAACCATTGATTATGTAAACAGTCATCACAGCAGTTATGTTTATAAATCGGTTTGGTAATGTTAAGAAGTAAACATGGCGTTCCAATGTGATCAAGGTTCTTCATTTATTGAGTGATAATTCACATTTTCCCTAAACTATGGAGGATGACAGGATTGAGGACCCGTACATCAAGTTTGTGCCGAGAACAAGATGGGGTGCGCTCCCGCCAAAATTCACAGAGCCACTTCCACTTCCCGCGCAAAGAATGTTAATAGAACATACAAACACAGAGCGTTGTATGAGCAAAGTGGAGTGTATAAAGGCAATGAGGACGATGCAGAAATATTACATGGATGTGAAAGATATGCCGGACCTGCCTTATAGGTAAATACTGTATCTGATTGAAGGTGTGAGCATTAATTAGTAGTTTGAATGTTTCCGTAGTCTTCAAACAGCTGTATTAGACTTTTAGTTTTATCAACCTTTTGTATCAAGTTGATGAAATATTGTTATCTTAAGTTTTGAATAGGTGTATAACGCAATGTAGATGAAAATATATATGTAAGAAAATCTAAGGAGAAAATCTAACTAATTGCAACTAGTTACCGAAGAAACTTCTTTAGCAGCTGACACTACCTTTCGTTGCAATTCAAGGGTAAGAATAAAGAATCATACAATTTGGGAGAAATAAATCGTAAAAGCTCAAACTCTTCCAAAAAAACAGGCGCGTTACTTGAATTGCTGTTTGAGCAACCAAATATTAATTTGTACTCCTACAGTACATGAAAACAACCCAATGTAATTTCATTTTAGCTGACCAATTACATACACCATTAGTTCTTACGTTTACCATTTGACGTTTTGATACTGCAAGATAAATCCAATACTTCCACCCATACAGACCATTTGTACCCAGTATAGCTCATGGTTGATTGAAACACTGACAGATTGCGCTACGGTTAAATTTCCATTTCCCCCATAGTTTATGGCATTTTGATAGCAAATGTAACATACAATGTGATCTATTTTTATGGTAAGTTGTTCTTACACTTTGGCTTGGACAAAAGTTTGCGTCTTCATCATACAATCGAACAGAGGTTCAATTCAACTCCGTCCATTTTCATTTGTATTCGTGCTATAAATATAACATGGAAATTCAATCTACCTCTATCACTAGTCAAAGACAAAGAATTTATGTGCAAATAAAAGACCCATATAAAAAATTCCAAACACTGGGCATTGTAAAGTAGTGAATTATTACATTGATAAAAACATTATAAAAACAAATAATATTTAAGGATTTTGTGATAAAACAAGCTACTCAATATGTCCTTGGTCTAGCTTCCTCATTGGCGGCGACCTCAGGGTCTACGAGGGCAGAGGATGGGGAGTGATGATCAGAAGACGAGACCAGGAGGATTGGGTCGACGAGAGAGTAGTGTTTGGATTAATCGGCCATGTTGCAAGTAAAAGTAGCAAAGAAATATGTCTTGTGATGTCTAAAAGATGGGGTAACGAGCTGAGTAGTGGTAGAGCTCGGGCCTTCAGAGCCTGAGGTCTCGGGTTCAAATACCACCAATCATCAATGGATTTTATCCACTTGAAAATACCACAACCCTCTAGGACTAGCCTGATGTAATGTGTAAAACAGGTCCAGGCTAGAACCTAGCGTCCTAGGATGGAAGGTATGAAAATATAGCACTACGCTCAAGCCTATGATCGTGTTTCATGTTTATATACCTATAGGTTTCAGCATTATCACTTAGACTCAATCCATCAGTGTTTTGCGGGATTTGAACCTGAGACCTCAGGGACCGAGGTCCTGTGCTTTACCACTTAACCAGCTCACCCCCCCCCCCCCCCCCGGTAATTGTTAGTATTAGTAAAAAATTGTGTTAACGTTTTACAAGGGTGCCAATACACATTCCTAACTATCATACCAACCAAATTCACCAATGCACATTTCATCCTTTTAAAATAAAGATATAATATAGCTCAAATCAAACATAATACACAAAAACCTTACTATAAACAAACAAATCAGATTTATTCCACTACAAATCCACACAAAACAAAACAGTAGTAAACACGTGGTTTCACGTGGCACTCGTAGTAAAAACAAGGTACTACTTTTTTAGCTGGACTGTTTTGATAGACATATAAATAAGGTTCACTTTAAAGGGTTTGATACATTTTACGAAAAAAAAAACTACAATATTTACTAAATTACATTAATAACACATACTAACACATACAGAGTATTGTTGTGTATTTTTTTAGACGAAACATTACTAGCAGTAGTTTTGTTTATTGTAAATTTGTAGGTAATATTTTACATTTGTTCTAACAGTATAGTTGCTTTGTAACGAACATTTAGAGCATGAAGTTAACTTTGTCTTGCCATAGACAAAATATAACAAAGTATTTTTTATTTACAGGACTACCATGTGATTTTATTGAGTTATATTATGAACTATAATATAATTCATAGAAATATTATATTATATTAGAATTTCGTTGAAATTCTCAAGCAACGAGAAAATTCGATGACACATAAAACATTTTATGATTTGTTTTTACAGCTGACGACAAGAGAATGGACGATATGATCCAAAAAGCTTACGACCTGATGTACCATGCAATCAGCAACGACTACCTGGTGGACTTCGACCAATACGGGTTCCAAGACGAAGAAGCTAGAAAGAATGAAGAGCAAGAGTTTCAAGACATGATGATGACACAAGCAGAAAAGGAATGCAAGGAGGAAAGAGAAAAGGCAAAGAAAAAATCTGCGAAAAAGAATAAAGAGAATAAGAAGTGGAACGAGCACATCAACACTGTTCACTACGCCGATGCGGAGAAACCTGCATTCTTCGGGAACAAAGAAGAATTAGACAAGGTCATGGAGGAAAACAAAGAATTATTTAAACAGTTTGACTTGAAACATGATAACAAGCTAAGTGATGTGAGTACTGATAGCAGTGATTATAAGTCGTATGACAGTGATTACTTTATAAGCGAAGCAGAAGAGCCACCTCCATAGCAGTTGGGCGGAAAATCTCAAACATTGAGATTTATGATCATTTGTAAATTTATTAAAATCAATTTTTGCACTATTATTAACCCTGTCATCCTTAAGAGGGTACTTCCAGGTCAATTCAAGATGGCGGCTAAACATGCTTATGTTACTGAACATTCCTTTTTCAATACCTTTACCTTTACCTTTACCGGTTCTTCATCGTTGCCCAGCCATCGCTGGATAGATTGCGTTAAATGAAAAAATTAAAACTTTAAAACTTTGTCTACACACACTATATACAAGGTGGTGGATCATGATGTCCAAACTGAGTCAGGGGTTTCAAAAAATTCCCTGATGGAGTAAAGGGGCCTAGTCTTCAACTCCCTAGACATGTGCGCTACGAACGCTTTCACTGGCAGGCCTCTGATCTCAACACTGAGACTATTATACAGCTTTATAGCCATAGTGGGGAAACTGTTTGCAGTCTTACTGAGGCGATGGGATGGAAGGTCAAGTCAATTCAAGCTCTCAACATTCTAAAACTAATTTGTTTCCAATGATTGTGAACTTGTCGTGCTCGTAACATATCAGAGCCTGTAGTGGGTTTTGCAAAAATAATTTTTAACTATTATTTAGAAGTTAAAATCACATGTGAAAAAGACTAATTTACGGATTTTCAAAATTATTTTGTAAATACTTCAAAAAACCATTACAAAGTTCCAGTTCATTTAGTGCATAGTTTGGATCTTTGTGAATATTTTACAGTTTATATCAACTCGATAAACACTTTATTAATGCCAGGACGTTCTTTTTGCAAGACCCTGTTTACGTGGTAAATAGCCTGTGGGTGGAACCCTCTAATTTACTATAATTACTCCATAGATAAAATAAAGGGAAATGTAGCCTAGTATATATATTGCACAGAACTTTTTATTTAGATTTCTTGACATTTTATATACGCATTCTCGTGTAGAATAAAGAAAAAAGAAAAGAATATTCCTGTAGCTGCATTTTTGACACTTTTATATATGTTAATTGGTTTACATTGTAGTTAAGTATTACTACTTTCTTCCTATTAATTTAAATCTTTTACATTTTGGAAGATATGTAAGTGAGTTTCCAGATAATCATAGATAATCTATAGGGGTTTGCCTCATTAGCTTCAAAGGTTCTAATACCTATTGTTTGCAAGAAGCAATTTTTAGCATTAGTTTAGGTAAGACAATCAAATTTTTGTGAACAGATTGTTAAATACTCCATCCAGAAAACAAATAAGGGTGGATAAAAAAAATATAATTAATTTTTATGTAATAAAATAAATTATTTAATATCATTACCTTTTTATACTCTAAAAAAAGGTTTAACTTTTGTCAACAGCTCAATGAATTGTATCTTTCGTTACGGCCGTTTTGGCATTAACATGCCATCATCAGACGTCTTCGTCACACTTCATGTTCAATAGTATTTTAAACTAGGACAATAGACCAAAGGCAGGAGTACAAAGGTCAGCTAAAACACCGCCACGCCAACAACGATGCAGGATTAACCTCCATCAGCATCTGGCTCATCCGGTACAGTGTGTGCAATAGGCCTGTTAATTTATTTTAGAATTTTTGTAATTGAAAAATATGTTCGTGTTTGTTATGTGTTTCTACTGTGACGACGCTGCTTCAGCCAAAGACGTCTGATGATGGCATGTTAATGCCGAAACGGCCGGAACGAAAGTTACAATTCATTGAGCTGTAGACGAAAGGTAGACCCGATTTTTTAGTTACATCACAGCTCAGGGGCTAAAAATGGACTTTAGTTTTTTTTCTACTCGGTTGACATTTGTAGGGTCTTATTTAATCCCCCCCTATTCTATTGAAGATGACATACTTCTACGAGATTCTTAATGAGTGTGTCCAATTGAAAATATTACTTCGTTTCTTAATGAACGCTTATGGTGATACAAAAGATTCTTTCGCTCTCAATTAGCCACCGTATCATAGTTCAAATGTTGTTGTGTGAAAGAGAAAAAGGAATCTCACACCACACTCTGTTTTCTATAAGGTAGTAATCTTTTGTTGAGAAAATAAACTCCTCATTAACGTAAACATATCTGTAGTCACCAACAAACTTAGCCCAGAATGTTATAACTATGTTGCGTTCGCAGTCGCGTCCACAAAATTAAGCGGAGTCATCAGGGCATTATATTGCCGCTGGCCCTATTTTTACCTGCAATTAATTTAAAAGTGAGAATCAATTGTGTAGAGTAATTGTAAGATGTTAAAAAGGGTGATTAAAATAGTTACAAACTATTTCCCGGTGAAGATAAACAACTTGTCAAAAACACTAGATGCCATTATATGGGTTTTTTTAACTGAATTTTGCATTTTAAAGCTTACAACCTCTGGGGTGGTGTGTTAACCTTTTTTATAATCGGGTGGTACAGTTTCAGCTATGGTATGTCAAATAGTTTCAATATGATATAAAAAATAGAAGATGATAATGAAAACATGTTTGTCACAGTTACTCATCTTTTGTTATTCTAGAAATGTGGAGTTAAATAAAAATCCTACATAGGATTTCATTAGGATTAGAGTACTACTTTTAAGACTTTACTGCATAAAAATAGTCAGATCATGTTCCGAATACAACTAAACCTCCGAGTCCAATGAGCGTTTTTGACAATGAAATAAACAAACTAATTTTACATTAAAGAGAGATAATATGTTTTATAACCAAATGTACACAAATATTATTCATGAAATAACTGATTATTTGTTATTTATAGTATTTTACGTGTCTGAGTAACAGTTTAAAATAAGTATGATTAGGAAAGAACATTTCTAGGTTCAAGTCGAATGGATAATGATAATGGTACACTCTATAAACATTCGACTGCTGAGAAGTGAATTAAAACTATTTGGCTTTGCACTTTGGTAAGCATTATTTATTATCATTATTTAATAAATATATTACGGTTTATATTTTGATAGTGTTTATTTTTATTAATTTAGTTTATTTCTAATGTTTTTAAATAAAGTTGAGGGGCTATCGAGACGATTATTTTTCTAACAGTTTCTAAAAAATACTTAGATCATTACTAATGTTTATTTTAAATATATTTGTTTGTACATTATTTATTCGTTTGTTGCCATTTATTGTATTGTTGTCAGAGTAAATAATGGAAGTTATTTCCTAAGCAAGACGGACTATAAAAGAGTTTATTATTTATCATGCACGTCGAATAGTTTTTTTGTAGAGTAGTAATGCTACGTAGAATTTGTGGTAAGCCTGTTTTGTAGCATTGTATTATTAAAATAAACTAGCTGTTAACCACGGGCTTCACCCCGTTCATAAGTATTAATAAGACGATTGATTGGTTAAGTTAAGCCTAAATAAACAAACCAGAATACAGTAATACAAACAAATAGTCACGCCTGATTTTAAAAAGGTAATAAATTGGATGAATAACAAACAAATAAGTACCGCTGGGGTATTTTTAAAATTATTTATATGGAAAGTTACCTTTAGAAAGGAATTACGACCTTAAAGGCGATTTATGAAATAATGCATAGTTTTGCGCAAGGTTTATCGTCATGTTGACAATTTTTAGTATATGGTTTATGGGGGTGTGACTTGTAGTTTTTTCAAAAGTTCATGGATACTTTGGGATTTATATATGGATAAACACGTTGACTGCTGAAAATCAAGCAATAAAAAATGGAATATGATATCGTTTATAAGCTTTTGCTTTAAATCAATAATCATTTAAAGTTACAGATGAACACAAAACTTCTTTTTTTTAAAAACACACATTGTACATTGGCATAAAGCTTTTCAACTTTCTTCCATTATCTCTTAAGTTGGAACCAAGCCTTTCAAAATAAAAAAAAAACAATTAAAACATAAATTGCTAAGTATAACCTGTTATAGCGTCCAAGAATTCCTGAAATGTTTTGAAAGCTCTAATTTGTAATTATTATTGTAAATATTACAAAATATTAGTAATTGATGTATAGTATAGTATATTTGTATTGACCTGGCTAATTAAAACTGTATAACTGTTAATTTGGCCCAATAAACTGATTTGATTTGATGAAAAAAAAACTTTACCGAAATTTTATAGCACACGTTAAGGAAATTATTGTGGACCCAACAAGGTTCGATAAGTATAAATGAAACGTACTAATTCATAAGAAAAGAATAACGTGGTAGATCTTAAGACTCCAGTTTCCCATAGACTTCACCACTAGCGTAAAACCTAAGATAATCTAATAATAATCGAATAATCTAAAATAAAATAGAAATCTAGCATAGCTATGTATACACGTATTTCTATCAAAGATTATTATGATACAGCTAACGGCAAAATAAATATTTACTAACTACATCAGTCTAAACTTGAATATATAAGTCAACTAGTGTCCCTAACGACAAATAGTTCTCAAATAGTATTTAGTGTTCTTATTACAGATAAACCATGGTAATCCGTCTTCCCCACGACGAGTTTGACATAGAAAACTACTCAAAGAACTACCCGAGTGACCCTCCACCATTGACATGGGATCCGGGGATGTATCAGATGCCCATAGACATCATAACACGGGAAATGTGGGGAGCTGTGGAACCAAAGGTGATTGTTGTAGTAGTAGTAGTTGTTGTTGTTGTTGTTCATTGTTGTTAACTAGGGTAGTAAAAATAAAAATAACTGAAGTGCGGTGCTTGGCGCATGTGCTTCTAATTGAAATGATGGTCACAGTGCTCGTCTTCAAATCTGAAGGTCACTTTTTCGAGTCTAAACGAGATCGTTTCCAGACCCAGATACAATTTTTCATTAGGCTGTCAATTTTGATGAAGCTATATAACAAAAAAACTACTTTAGGTAGTAACAATGCCTGGGTTTGTACAGTTCCCTTTCAAAAGTTAAAAAATCCCATTGGCGTTAAATCACACAAAATAAATTATCGAATTGTTTTTAAAACTAATTCGTAAATCCACTGTTGATGTAGCTGAAGTCTGTTTCTTGGTAATTTAATATTTGGTGGATTGGTTGTATGTTAAAGTGCATAGTTACGTATCATGTAATTACATGGGTATTTACAACCAAAGAGACTATAAAAAACATATATAATATATATATTATTTCATTCTGGTCCCTGCTGGAACTCCTTTCTTACGCAGGCATCATCTACGTGGAAACCATCGGATTTTTTCTCTCAGAAAAATATTTTTTATTTTATTTTATTTTACTATTTTTTTAATCCACGTTTCTATATAACATAACTTAAGCTACTCACTATACTATATCCTCACATTACGTAATTACTTTCATTTTATCTTGCAGGGAAACCCAAGAGAAATGAATTTGCCCATAAGAATTGTCTATTACACTTACACCGACTCGGACCAGTGTAACACAAGAGAGGAATGTTCAGCGAATCTGAGAGCTCTGCAACAGAAACACATGGAAAACGGCCACGAGGACATTCACTTCAAGTAGGTGAGAACACAAATTTTCATGTTTTCCTTTTACTAATTCATTATTTACAGCCTTTTGCAAGTATACCTAAAAAAAAGTCGGGTCCACGAGAGTCTGCAGTTTGTGACAGCCAATCACAAGACAAGGCTAGTGCGACGTTGCCATGTCGCCCATTGATGACACAAATTAAAATACTAAACAATATTTTCAAATCAGCTGGTATTATAGGATTTGGCAACACCGCACTGTCCTCATTGGCTCCTTCGAAGTCATGTGGTAAATTGGCTCCTCCCTCTTCTGCAGACTCTCGTAGTCGCGACTGTAATGTCGGGACCACGTAAGTTTGCAATTGGTGGCAGCCAATCACATGAATAGGCTAGTGCGACGTTGCCACATCGCCCGTTGACAACACCAATTAAAATATACTAATCAATATTTTCAAATCAGCTGGTATTATTCGATTTGGCAATATCGCACTGTCCTCATTGGCTCCTTCGAAGTCACGTGGTAAATAGGCTCCTCCCTCCTCTCCAGACTCTCGTGGTCGCGACTGTAGTTGTTAATCGATATTAAATTAATTCCATGTTTTTCACAAGACAAATCATTGATTTCATTATTATTATTACCTTATGAATGTTTTTAAGTAATTGGTAGTCTTGAAAAGTTTGTTCTATTTGCATTATGAGCCCAACGGCAAATTGTTATCGGTCTCAAAGACGATCCTTCACTAAATAAAGTGAAGTATCTTAGTATTTTCAGATTGTTCATTAACTCTAGGTTCTGTGATTATTTTCACATTATATTAGGCTAGGCCTTCAGGTGCTTTAGTACCACTTAGTTAGAATCCATTTGTGACTGGCGGGATTTGAACACGGGACTTCAAGAACCGAATGTCCATGCTCTACTACTAACGATCCCAGTTAGTTCAGTAAGGACAGTATTTAAACACTGAATTAGTCATACACATTACAATGATACAATCCTGCAAATCACAAATTACCTCGTGTTCTACAAGGACAATGCGAGAAAGAAACCTTTTGACATTGAAACACGATCCAAGAAATAAGAATCCACCCTTAAAGTTTTGAATCACAGTTTAGATACGAAGTAATCTATATAGTGCTTAAACCCTGCAGAAAGCTGGCTTTAGCTGGACTATAAGAGCTCTTCTTTGAACGAACAGATTATTTAGAAAAAGCAGCATAAATGTAATATTTAGTATTATATCCTGAGTTTATAGTGTATCCTAACCTAACATTGCCTAGCCTAAATCAACACAATTCTATTCAAACATGGCGTTAGTAATAAGGAATTGTGTAAATAGGAAACTTAAGAGGATTATAAATTAAAAATATGCCGTTATATAAGTTACTTCGGGATATCTCCCCAACCTATTGTATTTCTAAACTAAATAGGCTTAAAAACTGGTTAACCTAAATTCTTGACATGGAGAATAACCACTAAGATAATTTTGATGGAAGCACTAAGCTTTTGTGCTTTTTTTATTTATATAACTAATATGTATACTATATGCATATTATGTGTATTTATATATGTATTATATGTGTTTATATGTGTATAATATGTGTGTTTATAAGCTGGATTATCGGTGGTGATGGGAACGTATACGAAGGAGCTGGCTGGAACCATGTCTACGACCCTAAGCGACCAGAATACGATGACGACGACAAGTGTGCCATAGCCTGGATAAGACATGGAGAGGGTAATTTTTTTAATTTTTATGTGAAGTGTGGCGAACTTTATTGTAATTTAGTCTAATTATTTCTTAACAGTTATTTGTTTTCTTTCTCACTCTCCGTACATGGAAAATCGTGTGCCCCAAGTAACGTTATGATTGGGCTATGTAAAATATTGTGTCAAATATTAAACCTTCATTCCTTATACGTTGGTTTCCAATAGAACTTATGACAATCATTGTAAATGATCAGACATGGCAATATAGCTAACTCTCTTATTTCGCTAACGTTTGTCAGTTTAATTTTAATTTTTCCAACGATTTCTTAATAATATTTTTAGAATATCTGAGTTAAATTTTAGATGTAGAATGTAAAGTTTGTATTATTACCTATTTACTCGAATAACTCTACATACGTTTGCCTAAATCTTATTTAGTATACAATCAGAGTATTTTTTATTTATTTATTATAATTTAAACCATTTTTTAGATGATGAAGACGAAAAAGCACAAAAATTGATTTGGAGAGGATACGATTTCTTGGATTGGGCCTACCCAATGGTCTATTTGTACTAGGATAAGATATTAATTAGTTATTGTATTATTTTAATTTTTGCAACTAAAAAAATAACCCAACAAAGTTTGTCCTTTAATTTTTTTACCTGCACACTAAACACTAAATTTCCAGTTACTCACGGCATTTCTAGTGTTAATAAATCAACTACAGTCAGAACTACATGATGAAAACTCTTACAGAGAGAAGTTAACTGTTTATGTACGCATTTACGATTATATTACGTATAATAATACGAGTATTACAAAGCGGGTACGTTATACATCGAAGTTAGTGTATCCACATAGAAGTAATATAGATATTCTCTGTAGTGTATCATACTTCGATATGATTGCAACCATTTGATCACCTACTCATCCATGAGAATTTTAGTGATTAGGGCTGCTTTGAACAGTTTTAGCGTATCCTTGAATCCATATATTGTAATAGAAAATCACAGGGCAGTAGATCAGTATTTAGCAATGAATAGATCAGCTAATGAGTTTTCTTGCAGATAATAGCTGCAATATGCATTTTTAATGTCATTATGTCACATAGAAAAAATATATTTAACTTTCCAGGATTTAACCAAGCTCTTAGACAACATAGGCGTGTCAATCAATGTAATTGTCCACCTTAAGGCACCTTTATCCACAAATTGTGACAAGTACAAAATCAAACACACTATAACAAAGGTTTGAAAGCACAAAAATCACCAATTAAACCGAGTAAATTTTCGCCACTTTTGCCAGTCGTAGTCAGTGTTGACAGGAATTCCTCTGTCTTTGCACCAGTCCTCATTGATTGTTGCCAGTTCCGCATCCATGTCCTCCCGGTCTTCCTGTATTGGCTGTTTGAGTTCCGGGTCCAAATAGTAGTCAACTAACGCGAAGTCGTCGATGTATTTTTTCTTGAGTCCGTACAAGCAGAGGCTGTCTTCAAGACTTTGCATGTGTTGGTGAAAGTATCCTGGAAAACCGATCTCCTCTGGAACAGATAAAGGCTGGAAATGATTTCTGTAGCCAACACCGACCAACAAAGTTTAAAAACCAACAGAGATCAGACGTAAAATTATGATTTCTCATGAACACCACAAACGTACATATTTTAGGCTGAAGGTAGAACAGGAGTGTAGAATTTATAAAAGGATGTGCTATGTTAGTGACTACGATCACCTGTTTCTATAGTCAGAACCACTTATTGAATGCCCAATGACTAAGCCATAAAAAATCACAAAAACATTAATCCTCCCATAGCTGAACTAGAGAACTGAATATAGGGTGACAACTATTCAGTTACCTAGATATTTACTTGAAGCATCGACATAAATGTCAAGCGAATAGTAGCTGACTACAATTCAAACATTTAACTACTGCCTGATCACCTAACCTCAGCAAATGTTGTAAAAGAGAGGGTTTTAGAGATGGTTGGAGTTTAATCCACGAGGGATTCAGATTAAATAAACTCACGTTTCACGTTTTACGCTCAGGTTGGTTTCATAAGACGTTTATATTTTTTATTTTTTCGAATCATACTTTTGTAAAATATGTCAGGTTTTTATTTGAAGCTGAATAATTAACAAAAAGGAAAACTCTTAGTGAGTCGGTGGCTCAGTTGGTAGCGTAACGGATTTTGGGCAAAGAGATGTCGTGGATTCGAATCGTGGTCACTGCTACAACTTTTTATTAGTACAGTTCACCCTTGTACTGTACCAGCTCACCCCTTGCTTTGCTGGATACGTTCCACGCACAGGTCCATAACATGTGGATGGGCAAATACAAGGCTACAGTGACAGCCGACCTCTAAAATAAAAACACTATGGAGAAAACACCTTCGTTAGACCCAGGAGTTGATGCAACTATAAAAACAATCTGGGGAAATGTCTAAGGAAATCAAACCAAAAGGGTGGAATGGCCCAGACAATACGAAATTTTTGACCCAGGTGTTGTCTATAGTCTATGTAGCCTATGGGATTGAGTCAAAAGTAACACAAACTTTCATTTTACTTGGTTCAGTTATTTTACACGATCGGAATTCACTTGGGACATCGTTTTTAAATAATAAAAGTCTTTTTTATTAGTGACTATGTACAAAAAATGTTTAACAACATTACGTTCATTAACTTCACTTTCACCTTAAGTCCTCACTACTGTATTATCCAGCAGTTATCATCCCATCAATCTTCATCTCCCTCGTAGGTACTGTTTCAATCGGCAGGAACAAAATCCGGATCTTCTTCAAACATATTTTCTCCATCTGCAGGTACGAAATCCGGGTCATCTTCAAGGTCACCCCCATCGTCATCGTCTTCTTCTTCTTCTACTAATTCGTTATCAGCGTTTCTCTCGCCCTTCATGTTTGCAGACCAGGATTTAGGGGTTGCTGGTGCGTAGTAGACGTCTGCGTTGTAATCGATGTTCCCTGAACTGATGCAATACTGCATAAAGCCTTTTTCTAATTTATCGAGCGTTTTCTTGCGATATTTTGGTATTTCCTCTGAAACATTTAGTAATGGTTTTATGATCATCCTTCTATGTGTATTTGGATTTTTGTATCTGTTGGATGTGTTAAAAATACCTTAACTTTTGAAATAGAATGTTTCCTTGCAAGTTTTGCGTGGAGGTTAAAAGTGTTATTCCTAATATTGATGTAATTATTTTTTTTCGTTTCACTATCAGCTCAAAGAATCCTATTATTGGGTTGTCTTTAGTTAAAAAATACGAATTAGAAACCAACGACCTAACACAAGCTTATCATAGCTGGGTACGTACAGAGGTTGCCTCATTTGCGAATATGACGTCACCCGCAGACATGGTCGGTGCTGCTTTTAATTCGCACAGCTGCCACTTGTCAAATTCATTATTATTGATTGTTTTTAATTTATTCATTTTAACAGAACTTACAAAAAAAACAAACAACAATACTGTTGTTTGAGGCATACAATACAAGTGACTGAGGCATACTCTTGGATTCAGTAATTGAGAAATTATCGAATTGCATAGATGATATTTTTTGATGAAGCAAAGCACTCAGGAAAACACAACATCTCAAGAAGAAGAAACCTCAAAGAGTGGACTAAAGCCGCGTTTACACCGGAGTTTCAAACAAAAAGTTGCAAACTTTTATTGCAAACACCAGTTGCAAACAGTAGTTTCAAATAAAAGTTTGCAATTTTTATTTCATGGTTTTGTTTCCATGTTTCATGAAAATGTTTGAGATAATTTCGACCTTGATTGAAATATCATTGATTGATAAAAAAACTCCCACTTGGTTTTCCCATCGTCGGCCCCCGATCCAGACTTATTGCCCTTTTTAGATTCTCTGTTAAATTGAATTATGAGGTTCCTCATCCTATTTTGGACCTCTGCCTTGCTTAAGTTAATTTCCCGTGAAATGTCATTCCACGCATAGTTTTTCTTGTTTTTGTTTTTATAGTCGAAAATAGTTTGATTCCAAAGCACTTCATGTTCTCTATAAAAGCTAATTAACTTAATAATATTGTTTGTAATCTCTTCACTCCATCTCACTCAGTAGATCATCACTCACAACACGCACGATACGAGATAAGTCACAACAATAACGAGGTAGCCGTACAGACAGGGTACTGAGTCGAGATACAGGGTGGTGCGAGTGATCACGTGAGTGAGACAGGAGGTGGTAGCGTAGGGGATGGCGGAGAAATGTTTCTGTTTCGTGTTTCAACGGCTCATAGTGACCGAAACTAGTGTTGCAAACAAAGAGTTTGCAACTCCCTTTGATCTTTACCGACTTCAAGTGGAAACAAAAATTTCTGTTGCAAACACCGAAAAACTGTTTGCAACAGCGAAAAGTTTCGTCTGAAAATGGGCGTTTTTAGAGATGTTTGCAATTTCTGTTTGCAACTCGTGTTTCAAACTCCGGTGTAAACGCGGCTTAAAATAAACTGTCAAGATGTCCACTGTTAGGCGTCGTTAACATCTTAAATACATGAATGGTTTTGTATTTGCATCCTAAATTAGAGAAGGTTTTGTAGCTGCAACTGTTCTACCAACATTTATTTAATTATAGTATTTTTCTGTATTAGGTTTCGTATAGGGTAATATTGGCATCAGGGGGTTATGTAATGATTAATTGATTTCTTTATTAATTAGATGCTTAAACTGATATTTTAAAGGTGCTTGGCAACGTATTTGGAAATATAAAACACAATTTATTTCAGAAAAAGGTTTTGAATTGACCAGTGTTCCCCATGACATAGAGTTATGCTTATTAAGAACGGTTAGTTAGTTATAACTTAATTGAGGACTAGTTTGCCGATAGTAAATTACCACTGGCTTAAAAAATGTTATTGTCCAAAAGATAGTTATTTTATTCATTGTGACCCTAGGTCCCTTGTTTGGTTATTCATTGTGAACTAGTTGTCATACCAGCAACTGTGGTTGGATAAGGTAATCCTTTTATTTTATCAATAAAATATAGTCTTGGTTAGCTTGTTTATCCATTCTCAACTCATCTGTAGTTTAAATAACCCTACTGCGACCCTTTCTTTAACAACACTTGGTTTTAACTTGTTTGTCTCAATTAAACGTAATTAATGGATACAATTATATTACTGTAATAGGAAAGGATATATTTTTGGCCACTTTCCAAAGATTAATGAACAATTAGAAAATATGTTAATATGTTGAAAATCCGTGGGTAAAATTCCGAAACAATATTAACCTTAATTTTACCTATTTAGAATAACTTATTTTTTATTTTGTTCTAACTAAACAGCAAAGGAGAAAAATCAAGAACATTTCATGATGTAATGAAAGTCCATGAGCACACCATAAACAAAGTTAGTTAGTATATTGAAATAGCAATGCTTATATTTAATATTATATAACCACTAGCTGCTGTACCCGTGCTTTGCAACGGGAAGAGGACACAAAATAGAAACATTTTGATCTTTACATTTGTTGTATAAAAAAGCACATCCACCAACGCTTTTAGAAACAAAATTCGGCTGCACTAAAAGTATCTATTGACATAAATTAGAAAAAATTCTATAATGAAGTTTTATATTAAAATTAATAGTACTGCACCCTGTTGGTAAACCTTATAACTTGTTAATGCCATTTAATATCATAGAACCAACTTGTGTATTTGAACAGCTGACGAAATGGTTTTATTCCTTTTAAATATGATTACTCATAAGGTTAACATGGGAAACTCCAGAGCCACTGGGGCGGAGCCTGAAAGGACTTTTGAGATAAGAATGTGTCTATATTTTAATCGGGAATCTGAGCTATCATCACACCAAATTTCAACACAATCCAACCAGTATTTTTCATGTTTACTTGTCACAAACATACATCCATACATCCATACTTTCTCGTTTATAATATTAAAGGACCTGTGTGTGGATCGTATCCAGCAAAGCGAGAGGTGAGCCAGTACAGTACAAGGGTGAACTGAACTGATAAAAACTAGTGTTAGGTACCAGGATCCGAACCCACGACATTGCTGCCTTGGGCCCAATATGGTGTGCTGTATATAATTTTATGTGAGGTCGGTGTCATTAAGAGTGTTAATTACTTTTTAATGAAACTATAGTATTGTTCATCTTTATTGATTCAATTAACTGCAACATCAAAATGAACAAATATTGCATTCCAAGCAACTTATTTATCATTGATTTATTCTCAAAGCACTGTTGATTCGTTACATAGGCATTCATGAATTTTACAAAAACTAAAATAGTTGACAAGGAATATGAGAAATTAATCACGAAACTTTAAGAAAACGTTTAATCATTTAGCGTTTACTATAAATTATGATACAGGGTAAATTTTGAGCTTTTGTTGACAACGTGTGATGAAATATTTGTCTAAACCGTATTCTACAAAGTTAAAGGCAGCGTCATTAATATTACTCCATTCGTCATCGCCCATTCTCTCTAGAACATTAAAGTAAAAATTTCTTAGAGAAGGAAAAAAATAAACACTAAGTAGAACTTAAACGTGAAAAATGTTTACCTATTTACTTGTGATATTTTATACATAACATGATTGTGTCATCAATGTTTTGCTCTAGGCTAAAACATGATATTATGCAAATGACAAAAATATTTCATCGATCTTCCGTTTATCAAATGACTTTAAAATCTCAAATTGAAGTTCACAGATATTCTAAACTGACGAACACTTAAAACCACACTACTCCGGCAAAAATATCAAACACCAAACATTCCTCAATCATATCAAAAGGGTTTTATTGGTCTTTCTTCCTGTAAACAATGCCAAAATCCACAAGGGGTAGTTAACTGTTTGTAAGACATTGAATCTCTAATAAAATTTAACCCGGCGTCTGTCATACGCTTTGCCTCTGTAGCTCCGTATTCGTCTGAAACACCATACGGATGTGATAAAAGAATTTGCGAACCAATCATTAATATAATATGTACAGAATTTCACGAAAACTCGAAAAAACGAATGAAGCTGTCTCTATTGACATGTTAATTCACTTTCACGAATATTTTTTTCAATTCGCTTTGGAGTCAGTAGCCACAATTGACTTAGGATACTGCAACTAAACTGATATATTGTGAAATAAGTATATTGATATGCGCGTTTTATGTCCGATTAAGTTCAATTGCATCGATGCCAAGTCTTATTGTACTATAATATTACGTATGGTAAAATTTCCACAGGTAAATTTGATTGTCATACCACAGGGCACGCCAAAAGCCGCAAAATGCCAGGTGGTTATAAGTTTAAATGTCGGTGAAATGATAAGAAACACATAGCCAACATCAAAAATAACTTTAAATGTCCTTAAAAAGATCATACGTTCGTATTTTAACCTATATTTACATCTTGGACGTTTATCTACCTAACGATACCGTTTAATTTAAACGAACAAAATGTGTTTCAGGATTACAAAATCTTGATATTATCTCTAAAAAGAAAATTGCTATGATGAGCTACAGTATTTATGCTTATGGCACAGTATTCGGTTTTACCAGCTACGAAGTACACATATAACTTATTTACCTTCCTTTTTGCCAATGTACGCCACAACAAGTGTGTTTCTCTCGTTCAGCTCAGGCTCATCTGGGATTGGTTCAGGCTTTAGTCGCCAGCCTCTGCCTTCATAGACACACCCGTCACCTCCCAGCAAAAAGCTAAGTTTTGTACAGAAAAAAGTTAGTATCACTTTAATGGGGTTGCTATATTCCTGCGATTTGAGTTTGGTAAAAACATGTTCGCAAATACTTTACAGTGTCAAAATAGAGGAAAGGTAGAACTATTAGACTATTAGGTTATACGCTTTTTCTAGTGTAAGTCAGACAGGTCTAACCATGTCATATTGGCCAATTATTGCCAGGCCTAATGTCCGGTGTTCTATAAGTTAACAGTGATGTACATTAGAGAAGTTTTCTCTTTTAGCTTCTTTTCAGTCATGTCAACCCCGCGAGCGTGTTAAATCAACATACATTTAGTGTAAAACGTTTCTGGAAAGACTTCTCACCTCTAATAAGGTCAATTGAAACATTTTTCCTCTGTAAGGATCACCAGTAATACTCCGGTTTGTCAGGAGTTTTATTGGGAGGTTAATTTCCTGATCGTTTCATCAGTCGGGCTTTTAAAGATTTTTTCATATCCTCCTCCAATTCATTGCTGTTGGTGTGTGGCAACACTGGCAACGTGGCACTGGCCAACCATGGTAATAATACTAAACAACAAATATGTGTAAACTTAAACAGCTGATCCAGTAAGCCGGAACTGCGGTGTTGCCACTTTTATCTCCTTGAATTAGAGAAGGCAACAGTTTGTGTCGTTCTAAGCGACACTGTACTATAAACTATATGGTGCTTAGAAGACCTATGATTATTTGCTTACTTGTAGGGTATGTCGGGCAGACCATGCTCGAAGATGGCTTCCTGTTGTATGTTCTTGACCACGTTGTGACATGACGGTAGTGTGTTGCTGTTGTAGCTACACTGGCTGGTCCCTGTGTATGTGAAGAACACGTTGGTAGCAGGTAGTTGCAGCGGAGGAATATCTCCATCCTGCATTTCCGCGTCCCATTCCGCTCTCTTAATCAACTGGATGGAAGCCTTTGGCTCTGTATAGTGCTTTCTGGAATCAATAAACAAATTTTTTTTATGAAAACTGTTGTTTTTTGTAATGTTATGCTATGCCGACAAAACCTTGATTAGGTTAGGTTTGGCTACGTTAGGTTAGGTTAGACTAGGCAAGGTAAGAAACAGTTGGACTAGGCTAGGTAAGAAACGGTTAGGGTAGGCTAGGTTAGGCTAGGTTAGGTTAGACTAAGCTAGGTAAGAAATGGTTAGGGTAGGCTAGGTTAGGATAGGTTAGGATAGACTAGGCTAGGTAAGAAACGGTTAGGGTAGGTTATGTTAGGATAGGTTAGCCTAGGCTATGTAAGAAACAGTTGGGGTAGGCTAGGTTAGGTTATGTTAGACTAGGCTATGTAAGAAACGGTTAGGGTAGGCTAGGTTAGGTTAGGTTTGTTTACGTGTCACTTCGTATTTATTAATGGTAACCTAACTTAATCAAGGTGTGGTCGGTATAGCATTAGATCTATAGAAAAGTACCGTTTTTATATACCAAACTCTTAGTTCAGATTGTACGGTGAGCTCTATAGGATTCAGCTTTCACAAAGTGAATTTTACTTCCTAAGTTTGTGACTTTTACAACTAACTAATACAGTTTTAAGAATGTAGACTTACGGGTTTGTGAAATTCATAACGTATGGAAATGAAGTGTCTTTTTAATCTTAAACAACGGAAGGTGAACAATAAACTGTTTGAATTATCAACAATAGTGTTAGATCAATCGTATTATCAATGTTTGATAAGCAACCTCCAATTCTTCCCAACCAATCGGAAATACTCAGAGAAGATAGTATTATTAGGTATAGACATAGTTTAGAAGGTAGTAACACTTACTATACATACTTATATAAATAAATAAATGTATCACACACATTTCATAACACTAGCTCTAATATTTCTTCATATTGCTGTTTGTATTGTGGTGTATTATTGGTTTTTGTTAGTTGGGGACTTCAAAATCGTGTTAAAACCACCTAAAACTAAATGGAAACGTAGTTATAAATTTTACCAATGGTCTGCAAAAGGTTTTGATCTACAGTGTTGTATAGACTTGTGAGAAGGATAGCTATATTTTAAATTTAAACGACCGGAAGAGGTAATACCACCTAGGTTTTTTAAATATTATTTTTATCTGTGTTTCAACGGTGTATAAAACTGTGAATGAGTTCATGAGTTATAAAATTTTGGAGTAGAAGTGGGTCTACATAAACTAACTGGAACACACTACAGCAACATTTACCGATGAAACATGTACACATACCATGCTTACCTTACAAATAAGTTGAAAAAGTGAAAAAATGCATGATGGTAACACTGTCATTTTTCGTTGAATTAGACACAATAAATTGTGTACAGTTGTTCCTCGAATTGAAATTTATGGAATGTTAGTTACTAAACGTATAGTCAAGATACATATTCCAGTCGCTAACCTTAACAAGGATTATTTTTTATTTGGGATTTAATAGTGATTTGATTATTTGTATGTATCTTAAAAGGCATTGTTTAAACCGAAACTATGGACTTAAAGGTTTGTTTTGTTTGAAATATTCTTTTTCAACGAGCTTTTTTGACAACCGCAGTTTATGCGAGGCTCAAATATGATATTTGATCGTGGTTTGATCAAAGCAAAGCTTGATTGGAGTATTTTATGTGATATGGGAATCGGAATTGCCTGTAAGCAATTGATGCAATAACGTCCGAATTGTGAATGGAAATGTAGCTGACATTGTGTGTGACATTGTGGTTTGGTACTAAGTACAATTTTGTACAAATTCTGTTATTAACGTTTATACAACTTATTTTCCAGGACTCATTTGCTAACAGGATATTCCTCGAGTAGAAAAATGTATCACTATATTAAATCGTTGCAAAGAACACCTAATTAGTGTTATACTTATAAACTACTTTAAATCTAATTAGGGATCCAATGTTTACTAATAATTTAATATTGGAGTTTCATAAGGTGAAACAAAGTGGAACATTATCATACCTGCTATTACAAAGAAAAAGGTAATTTTTCAAAAATATCATAAGCAAAACCATATATTTTCCGTAACATTTCAGCGGATTGAAGTGTAAATTTTCTGTAGTCACAAAACAACTCAGTTCAAATCTTGAATAAAGAAAGTTAACGCAATGAAAATTCTGCTAGATTTTGTTAAAAAGTAGGAATATGTGTCAGAAGACAGTAGTTAATTTACTTTTGCGCACTCTGTCATGGGATCAACTCAAAAACGTTACTTTTCCATTCACTGAAAAACTGATTACAGCTCCGACGTGGGAATGAAATCTTCACTTCTGTCACTATTCAAAATGATATAAGTAACAAATAACGTAAAATTAATTAATGTAAATTGAAAATATGTTTCAACGGAAATACTTTTTCGTACTCAATAATCAATACTAAAGTTCTACAATTCTGGAAACGAAACACAACTACAGTAGGCCACTTGGGTGTTTATAGGCTACAAACCGTAAAGTATTTATGGCCATAGCCCATGGGGGAGGATTTGCGGGGGGTGATCTTTAGTCAATAGCTAATGTTAAGCATCTGGTGTCCCTAGGGAAGTTACTATGTTAGGCGTGGACGATCACCAACCTCCCCTCCCCCATTATGATAGGGGTGAGCAAATACAATGACCGACAACCATTACCAGATATATCTGCCGTTGAAATAGTAATTTTTGTGATTTAGTGTGTGTTTTAGTGTTTAAGAGTCCAAAAGCTAGAACTAATGAAGTTTTTGTAAGAGAACGGACGAAACTTAATATGTAATGTTGTATTCATATTTGTACTACACCTAATGCAGTAGTGTGTTAGTGTTTTTCCCCATCAATCAATAACTGAGGGAAATTACTTGTAGTAAATTTCCTAAGTATTCTGTTACGGTAGAGGGTGTTTGTTTTCTTCTATTTAGCCTACTGGACACATTAAAAAAACTCATTTTGTTGTAAACTAATGTACTGAAAGAATAAAGAATAGTTAGGGAGCAAAATGAAAGCAGTATGAAAATATATTAAATATTTAATACAACATTTCCCAAACATCAATTTAAGGTCTGTAGTTAAATAAATCCAACTGTTTCTTAAGGTAAAAAAGACATGCTCTAAAAATATCCTAAATAAAGAACAAGCGAATGTAACTCACTAGGTGAGGTACTTAAGTAATCTCACTTATTCCAATCTCAACGCAAATTATTTTTTATTTACAAATAAACTTATAACGACAACGGTCGGTCAACATTTGACAAAATATGATTTGTCCTGAAAGAAGAGCATAACAAATTACTCTTTTAATGAACACCTAACCTATACTATAATAATCTCATATAATTATTTTACAGTTGGACTCACTCGGCCAAACAGATCCACTTGACCCTAAATCCTCCCTCCAAAACAACCCCCCCCCCTCCAAAACAGCCCCCCCCCCGTGTTCCTCCCCCATGGCCACTTGAGACTCTTGTTCTGCCGCTCGCTAAAAAACCGCCTTTGTGCTTTGTCGGTAAATTTTAATAGCCCACTTTAACTCGTTATTTTATTCAAGGGGTTTATTTTGCTGTTGTGAAAGGGCTCGTTTTCATGTTTTTTCATCTGTGCCTACCTTTTTGTGGGTCATGACTTACATAGGCGTATTTCATATAATCAAGTAGGTAAAATTCTCATATTCTCTTTGTTTGTTGAAAAACTCCTTCGAAACGGTTTGACTAATTCTTATGAAGTTCTGTGCGTATTTGTTAAACATAAGAATAGGATGTAAGTGATTTGTTATGAAAATTTTACAAAAGAGCTTTGCCCCCTGGCCTTCAATGTTCCTATTGATTTGACCAAAGCTTAGTAAGTTATAGCAAACACATATATTGACAAGGATTATACCTTAACCTACTTGGAAGGTTACAATGTTAATTTTAATTTCAATTTAAAATAGCACTCATATATTAAAATGAAGTGGACAATGTTTCTTTTTGCAGGCATCCAATAATTTAAGAGCAGTAAAGCAGAGTCAGTTAACCAAAGTGCCCATTTAAGACGCTGCGTAAGTTGTAAACATCAGTGACAAACTATGCTGACCTAAAAGCTTACATACTGTGGGCTACCTACATACAAACAACATCTATACTGTGTCAGTATAGTCAACAGTTTATATATATACTAGGTGAAACCCGTCGAAATCGACGGTTACTTCAAGGCTTACGCTAATTCATCTTACTGCGATAAATTGAGTGAAATTATACATATTTCGAGCATTTAGCATTGTTTAAAGATTAATAAACGTAAAAACAATAATAATATTAATTGCGTTTTTAAAATTTTGAAGTTTTGAGAAATTGGTTTTTGGGTTACTGTTCAAGCTGGAATTCCTAGAAATGGGGGATGTCAGTTAGTTGTCTCAGCCTTATCAATTACATAAAGTTGTCAATATAATCTTTCTACGGAATGTTAGGTGCAGTGGAATAAACTTGAAATAATGTTGGCTTTTATTCTTGAACTGTTATTGGCCTCCTAAATTATATGACGTGCAGCTTCATTGGC
The DNA here is from genome assembly GCF_028750875.1 of Macrosteles quadrilineatus. NCBI lineage: Eukaryota > Metazoa > Arthropoda > Insecta > Hemiptera > Cicadellidae > Macrosteles > Macrosteles quadrilineatus. Next base: position 132,231,181 of record NW_026542595.1, on the reverse strand, counting down.
AAAAAATAATGCGAATTACATAGTAATGAAGCATTTCCAAAAAGCAAAAAATAATGTAAATTGTCTGTTACGTAAATATTGATGCATACATTGTGAATCAACGTATCTTATAAAGTATGATATGATCTAGTTTGAAATAAATACGACTTTCCGTCGTGACAGTAGCTGATTAAATAGTATTTACTCATTGTGCCATTTTTACAGCCAAAATGTCGTGTTATTTTCAATAATGTTACCAAACCAGTGGGCCACGGTCCGTAATATAGGCCGCAGTAAATAATTTGTCAACATAGGTACCATTTTAGGCAAGGTTTCTGTGTTTGGATGTTATTAGAAACGGTAAGAGCACAATAAAATTCTACTGCGGATAAATTTTCTGTTGGAGAAATATAAGCCGAGTTATAAATGTCACAATGCGAGTTTGAGCATTTTGTAGCCATATTATATGGGTAAGTTACATAGATTTTTAGGCTGCTCAGTGCACTTTAAGAATATATAGTTTAGAGATAAATTAAATGGTTTTTGTTGCCGAGTAGCGCTAGTAAACATGCACAACCCTTCTCGTTAGTCTAATAACATTCAAAGGCTCTCTAAGAGTTCAAGTTCTTATTTATATACATATCTATACATTATTATGTTTTCCCTAAGCTGAATGAATACATCGAAGTAACCTCTCTGAAAAGTCTGCAGTATATTGCAGTTTTCCAGCTCAATGACTTTCTAAATCATGCACATATTTCTACATAAATATTGTAAAATGTTATATCCAGTTGCTGTAAACCACTATTAATTTAACAAAATATGGACACGGCTCAAATCGGCACCGTGCTCTTCTGCGCTTGTATTATTTTGTATTGTATTACACCATCGAAGATTTTTCCAACGATTGAAAGCATGTATGAGAATAATCTCATGAACCCATGATGATATTTTTAGAATATTTTGACAAACTATAGGGAAAAGGTGTGAAAAAGTCAGACACCAACCCGTGAATTAGATATAAGATAGTTCAATGAGAAATAATTGTCTACTGTGAAAAAAGGATTTTCCACTGATTTCGTATTGGGACGTTATATTTCAACACATGGCATGATACAGAAGAAAATCCAGTTTAAAATCAGAAAATAACATTGCAAATACTTCTTTTGGACTATTCAGTAACTCCCAATAAATGTGTGTTCGTGTTGTTTAAAATACAATTTTAAAATAAACAGCTGTTTTATTAAAAAGTATTATCCACATGACCAAAATTTAAACAAATCTGTGGAGGGATCTTTAAAGGCTTCTGGGACAGAGACCTAATCGAATTTACTTCGTTTTTCTTTTAATAACTCATCTACAGACCATGACCTTTCTTTGGACACCTCTACCAAGTTTCTACGCCCAGCCGTTCTCTCAAATTAGTGGAGACAAAGTTTTCAATTAAATATTTAGATTCCCCCATGTTAATCTTATGGGAGAAAATCCAACTTTGATGGATGATCTTGTCCAAACTAATAAAGATATCAAAAAACGAAAAAGACTTTGCAAAACTACGGATCAGGGCAATTATTTTGACACTTTAATCATAAAAATCGGTCCAAAAATGAGGGAGGAGTTCTGTTCACAAAAATTGGCTTAGCGTATTATATATATATAGATTTTTATTCCTCTAGGTTTTAGCACAGAATATTTTTACTCATAAGGCTGGGTCGAGTCATTATCACTTAGAGATTAAATAGATTGGCGACTGTCGAGATTTGAACCCAAGACCTCGGTGACCGAAGTCCCGTTCTCCCTTATTAGACCAGCTAGCTCGGATATGTATACAGTAAGTGCCACCTAAATTTAGGTTTGCATAATTTTTACTTTAACAAACTTATTTCGTGTATGCATTCATAGAGGAGGTTTCAGAACCAGAATCACCTGGAAGAGCCTAGACAACGAAGTACAAAAAACATTTTTTAGTCGTCAAAAAGGAAACGAAACTACACCAGAATTACATAACATTAAGGCTCTGTATGACTTTCTGTATTGACAATTATTTACATATCCATTAGCTTAGATCTTCTACGCCATTTTATGCCAGAACTTGTATAATACGTGATACAAACTAACAAATCTGCTTTACTCTTCGCTCTACTTACTACTTACATATAAAATCAATCCAACTACCAAACTTACAGCAACTTATAAATGAACGTTAAAACTATACAGCTACTTACACAAATAACTATTTCAACTTACTACAACTTATATGACGGAAAACATGCATTTCTTAGGTACATTTTTGGCCACATTTCTTTCTGAAATTTTATATTGGTATTTTTCTACTAATCACAAGCAACAAATCGGGTGAAAACAGTTGACAGAGTAAAGCTTGATACTGTACATCTGTTTGGCCTAATGCACTCTGGGCTTTGAGATGTAAATGTAATATCAAAGCCTAAGTATCTCTTCATATTGTATCACGGTGAGTGGCTCACATGCAAAATTAACTTTTACAATTCAAATAGTTTCCAAACCTTTTATCCTGATTGTATTCCGAAATTATTTAATTCTAATTTAGTACACTTTTTTTATTTTGTAGTTAGTGACAAGGCTGTAGTAGTTTTTGCTAAATTTGTAATTATTTCAATTATTAGGTTAGATCTGGAAGATAAAACTTTGATAATCCAAGCACTTACCTACAAAATATTTTTTTCCAGAGTGTGTGGTTTTCTACAGATGTAATATTTTTGTTTAATTTTATACACTAAGAAAACAACAAAATGTTAAAGTTGAGCATGTTGGGGTTGTTTGCCTTGCTCTCTAGGCTTTGGGGTGCTGTTTGGGGTTTAATGTTCTTCATATTCTTAATAATTTGAAGGGTTTCGGCCACTTCACCTTATAAATGTTTATGAGTTTCATACACAGTTCCACTGGCAACCAAAACTATACAACTACGTATAGACTGGGAGAGTACAATAATTACTGTAAACGTTACATAGTGTAACATCTGATAACGAAAAAAAAGACAACACATATTACAAACCACACAATTACAATTACAATCCAGCCACTAGATATCAGGATCAAGTTGGCTATCTTCCATACTGAAGTAGAGTACTATAAGTTATATAGGCCTACAGTGTGTAAATTAAGTATTAAAACAAATCTGTATTTTAAAAACCGAAATAGATAGAAATATTCTGTTCGTGGCAATAATTGTTAAGAAAGGTTCCGCAATTTTTCACATCAAAAATATGTTTAACCCGCCTAACAGGGTAGGGGTAGGGGGTGACTTATTTTTTTTCAAACAGCAACCCCTATTGAGCGATCCCTCATTTTGAAGGGCTTGTTAAAAGAAACACAATGACGAAAATCCGAGGTGAATATCTCACCCCTAGCCAAAATGGCGGAAATTCCAAAATGGGTGTTTTTTACAAAAATTAAATTTTGGAATACCCGCCATTTAGGCTAGGGGGGAAATATCTACCTCGGGTTTGCGTCATTGTTATCTTTTAACAAACCCTTCTGCTTGCTGGGGTTGCTGTTTGAAAAATTGAGTCACCCCCACCCCCTACCCTGTTAGGGGGGTTAAAAAATATTTTTGATGTGAAAAATTGCGGAATCTTTGTTAAAAGTTATTGCCACGAACAGAATATTTCCATCTATTTCGGTTTTAAAAATACATATTTGTTTCAATACTTAATTTACACACTGTATAAGTTATATAGTTGGCTTCGCAGGTTATAGAACATTATTATGATTAACATTACCAAGGGAGCTTTCTAGTGGTAGAGCGAGGGACTTTGGTCTTCGTGGTCCCGAGTTCAAATCCCACCAACCACCAATGGATTTGATCGATGTGATGCCGCAACCCTCAAGGACTAGTCTTAAGTAATGTGTAAACAGTTCCGGGCTAGAAACTAGCATCCTAGGATGTGTATATAATACATCCGTACAAAATCAATGGACCTCTGGGTGGTTCAAGTGTATTGCCTCGTGAGACAGTCCAGTTTGTCACTTATGTTTACTGCTTCACTTGAGCCTCAGAGTATTTATGTACACTTCAGGTATCTAAGTGAAGTGACTCTTTCGGAACCACTTGTACACATTTTTGTATAGGATGTGTTTAAAGAACATCTCGTATAGGGGATAGTGGCTGAATTTCAAAATATGGTAAGGGGACTCTCGTTGAAAAATTGTATTTACTTTATCCATAAATTTTAATTAAATCTACCTTATGAAAGTGCCAGTGGGTTTTGTTTGAAGAATGATTTTCTTTTTAAATCTATGATAGAACATTTTATGACACATCCTTAACATTTATTTTCGTCATACTGCAGCAAAAACAGCTGTTACTAATGCATGATTTGCGGGTCTAAAGGAGCTACTCTCTAGGGAGTAAAAATCGTTTTTAGACCAAAGGGAGTAAAAGTCAGCAGCTGGTGTCAACTCAGTTATAAATTTCGATTGTTAACATTTGCATGTATCGAAAGTATGGAACGATTTTTTGATCGATTGTAGGTTATTGTTGTCTTGGTGTAAATAGTTCGACATATCGATAGTATAATACAAACAAACACTATCGTAATAGACTAAGCCATTGTATCACTTACTAAACAGATGTTTGTTTCTATTCGCAAATTAAATTGAAAACAAGTTAGAATTAGTTATGAGTTAAAATTAAACTCACAAAATTAAAATTAAAACTATTGTAGTTTTGTAACATAGATTGTTCAAATAATAGTGCAATATGACGAAATTCAATATGACCTCGGCTTCGCCTCGTTCGTAAAACATAAGCTCAGGTCAAAAAGAGTCACTTTAGGCCCTAGTGATGAAAATATACTATTATATTCCTGATGACACCAAAGAAATGGCCTTAATCGCTTAAACCAAAATGTCTGTATCGATACGTAACTTACTCAAATGTGATCTAATTATTGAATAGTAGTGCAATAAATCTATTTGTACTATGCGGTGACATTTGGCTTCATCATTAACCCTCTATTGTTAGCAGATATTTATTAAATTGAATTCACATAATAATACTCTAATTAGCACTCTTGAGTAAATTATGAATTATTACGTATTGATTAAACTACTACGTTTGATTGTTAAATTTTAAGTATTGTTATGTCGTAGTCATACAGTATATTACACACCTTCATAAAGGTTGTGCATGAATTGCATGTTTACTTTTATATCGTGGTGGGGCTGTGTGAAACAAGACATTACCTCGAAATGTTTCCATGATATAAAATAAAAGTTCCAAAATGATCCGCCGAACAAAAGCGTCGCCACATGAATATTCTTCCCTTACAAACGTCGACGATAACCCGTTCCCATAAACCAAGACGATGAACCTTTATTTTGCACAGTCTCAGAATGTTATCTTACTAAGCAAGTTTTGTTTATTCACAACTTTTCTCACGGTTTTATATTTGTATTCGTAAATAATTTGATCTTTAAGATCCCTTGTGGCAGAGATGTTTTCGTTTGCGTTCAAGTTTTGACTGATGGAATAAGTATTTCAGTTTCTTAAGGTTTTTGTACACAAAAGTTCTAAAACCACTTCGAACTGATTACTATGTACGATGGGTGATAAGTGTTTTACCTTTACTAAAATAATTATTCCAAATTAATCAAACAACAGTATTGTGGATGTTTACAAATTTTTTGTCACGGATCAAATGAAATCAGTAGAGTTCAATGTTTTCATAGGCCCACTTAAAATTTTACTTTTTTTAACGCAGTTTTCACTGTAGCGGATGAGTAATTAAAATTTTTAATGTAATTTGTGCATATACCACATGTGCTTATTCGTATAAGCCGCTAAACAAATAATTCTTAGTATGAACTTTAAAAACATCTCTCCAACGAAGTAGTTACCCTCTTCAACTCTGTATCCACATAAGGCTAATCAGTCATCAACAGCTGATTCACAGCTCAATTGGAAACTAATGATCTGACCTTAACTTTCAGTCAATCAGTTCCTTCGATAATCTAATTTTAAGTTGAAAATCGCATCGTAGTAAGAGCGTGAAGTCGGCAAATGCTCCTGAGCAACAAGACGAACCTGACGATTATATAAGTGAATTTGCAGTTTCTTGAATAAATGTTTATCCAGGTTGATAATTAGGTACATGATATGCTTAGTGCCAAATCTTAAAATACCTATTGAGTCGTTGAGCTGTTTGTAACAATAAATAAACATGTGTGTGAAAAGCTAAAATAAAAAAATAGTGTTATTCTTGTTATCTGGATAACTCAGCTACTATAGAGCATTTAAATGGAAGTGTAGAATAAAAATAGCATAGATACAATAAAATATTTTCCCATTTTTTACAAAATCTAAATAAAAATAAAATGTTAGGAGGCTTAAATTATTTATTGTACCAAACTATGATCTGCTCAAAACTCACATTGATATTCTATACAAGTTTGTCTTTATTTGTTTGAAAAAACTTCACCTAAAGGTAGAGTATGTTGGCTTGTACGTCAAGCCAGTTTGTCCCTAGTGTTTACAGCTTACGCAGTGTCTTGGGAAGATACACTGAATGGCCACTTTAGTAAAGTGACTCTTACTTTACTGCAGTTAAAATACAGAAAGTCAGTAAGAGGAAACGATTTATACTTTATCCCTACACCTTACAAATGTCTTCTTGTACTAGTGATGTTGTGCATTGGTGTGCATTTATTGTAAATGCATATAAACGTCAAATTTCATTTTTAGTTCAAAGTCTAAAAAAGATAAATCTCCAAAATCTAGATATTTAGATATTTAGTATCTAGTAATTTTGCTACGATGAGAAAATATCCTTCAGGTTCTACTCGTTGAGACTTATCGAAGAAACTGCACTGAACAGAAAAATAGTAAGTAGAATAAAATAGCTCTTTCGCCATAGTGCAGTAAAAACAGCCGTTTTTTAATGCATGCGTTGCGGGTCTAAAGTAGCATTTTTACTCTCTAGGGAGTAAAGATCAGCTGTTGTAAACAGCAAATTTCGATTGTCGCAATCGTATCGATCGAAATTATTTATCGATAGATTTATTAGGCAAGGTTTTAGCCTATTGTTGTCGATTGCTCGACATATCGATGGTATAATATATTGCAACGCAATACTATAGTTCTACTATAGTTAGAAAACGACCTGCGCGCTAATGCTAAACAAATGCTGGAGGAGGTCGCTTTCTAAGCGGCCGAACTATAATAGACGAAAAGATTGAGTCGCTTACTAAACAGCTGCTTGTTTCCATTAGCAAATTAAATTAAATCAAGTTAGAAGTAGTTTTGAGAGGTTACACTAAATGAAGTTTTGTAAAATAGTTTGTTCAAATAATGACGAAAAATATAGTTCACCACAAAGGCAAAAAGTGACTTTTTAACCCTCACTCATTTTCCGACCTCGGCTCCTCGATCTTAAAACTTAACCTCTAGTCAAAAATAGTCACGTTAGGCTCTAGTGATGAAATATACTATTTACGGTACGACTATGCCAATTTATGTTTGAAAAAGGGCTGTTTCCTATTCTTCCGATTATTTATTTTATGAAATGATAATCGTATCAACATCAATATAAAACATATCCCTTTAAGTATGCTGGAAAGACAAAAACGCCCAATCTGCCAAGAGTGGTGTTAGGTAAAATAAAATATAAAAGAGAAGAGAGAAATAAAACTGCATGGTTAGAGGACCTTTCGTATCGCCGTGGGATAAAGGTACATCGTCCCAGTTTATAGTTTGGCGCCCGGGTTTATAGTAGCACGGCAGGCGCGGTGTAATATTCATGTAGACATGCAGTTGTGAGACGAAAAACTGCTTTTAGCGAATTTCCCTATAGGGAAGTAGCTATTACCGTAGGTGGCACGGTAAGACCTAGACCCGGGACCGATTTACTTTTTCGTTTTGATGTCCCCAGAGGCCAAAAACACTATTCGTTCAAATTTTTATATATGTATATATATATATATAGACTTATATATATATACGTCCGTGAACGCGATAACTTGAGTAATTTTTGTCCGATTTTGATGAAATTTGGTTTAAAGGTGTAAAGCGGGATAAACTTAAATGAGTTCGCAAACCGGCACGATCGGACCATGGGAACGGGGCTTTACGGGGGGTTTTATGGGGTAAAAATTGGTTTTTCTCACTTTTGACCCTCAAAACACAAAATTTCCCAATTTCTCGTTAGACCTTTTTATAGAGCTTAAAAAAACAAATAATTTAGTATATAAAAGTATTTTTGTTCCAATATTAGTAACGGAGAAAATTAAAAAAATTGTAAATTTGAAATTCCCATGTTATTCTTATAGAGAATATTGTCAAATGTTGTAGTTTGCTTGTTTATGAATATATTTTGAACAAACTTGGCAAATTTATTTATTTTGTACTAAGCTATCAATATTTTACTCAAAAACACTTTATTAGTTTCTTTGTAGCAGCAAACCTAGGTACTCGTTAAACCTAATGTTATTAAAATATATTTAACTGAAAATCAATTCAGACAAATGGAAATTCACTTAGTCCGCAGGTTTGCTGGGGCGGGGGTATTGTTATTATAATATTGTTTTATTTTCTAAAGGAAGGTAGAAATATAAATTATTTAAGTATTATATCGTTGTCTGCTCTGATGTTGGATGTAGTTTGTAGGTCAAAACGAATGCCCTGAGTACCCAAATACCATTTATTCCAATTAATTAAGTTCCTGCTACGAAATTTAAAATAACTACTTTTTAAAAACATTGTGATTGAAGCACAGAATTAATATTAAAAAATGACAAATGTAAAAATGTCTTAGAGATATCTAAGTACAAACACAATAAATAATTACTTTTAAATAGGTCGTAAGAATCGTAAGCTACTAGCTTTGACTATTAATACAACTAGACATTCCATCCAAATGCTATAATTTGTAGCCTGATTTTTTATCAAAATCGTCATAGTTGATGTGAGCCACCTACAGATTGGGCTGATCTAAATTACTAAATTCTGTCAAATACACAAACTTTTTTACCAAGTCAATCATAGGGAATGACATGATGAGTTATAGCAACTGTTATGACCCCTCAACCTGGTCAGCAACAAAAAATAAGGTATAAAATAGAATTTTAGACACTAGCGCATTCTGTGACCGGCTCACACAACTACGTTCTTTTTAACAAAAAATTGGCTACAGCTGGACCATATAAATGGGAAGTATACTTCAGTAACCAAAAGTCAATGCTACTAGTAAAAACTTGCAGTAATGTTCAGACAACAATACTTTTATAAATAACAAAAACAAATGTTCAAATCAGCTGTTATGCTTTAAAACTCCTGATTGACGTATAACAGATGATCGTAAAGATATTTAGACAATGTAAAAGTAGTATTAGCATTGTTTAAATGGAGAAAAGTGGCCATGCAGTACGAAAATAACTCATTTCTCTGTTACTATTCATCTATTCTTAACAAATAAGATATAGTTAAAAGTTGCATAAAGTTTACTAAATCTTTTGTCTCTTACAATTTTTTTGAAACGTTAACGGTTTTCGTGAAATTTGGCATCAAAGATTAAATGGCCATAATTTTGAAACGGTTTGATTTTTTTTATAATTTTAATCGAAAATAGGTATTAATAAGATAACAATTTTTGCAAAATCTCAACGCTACTGTATCTTAAACCGTTTAGGAGTTATTGATTTATTCGTAAAAAAAAACATAAATAAAGACAGACAGTAAACTAGGCACCACAGATTGTGAAAACGTGTTTGTCTTGACCTAAGCAATAACGCTATATGCATGTGTCCAGAGAGTTACGGGACACCCTGTATAGTTGACGCAACAAATGTAGGATTATGACAAACGTTTTAAATTCCTCAAGCAAAAAATATGAGCCCGATGATTTGATGATGTAGCATTGCATTAGTATGTAAATGTGAACAAAGGACCATAATTTTTAAACATTTCTAAAAATGGGACAGTGCATAGACTGGTGAGAACTGGCAAACAATGCGCTTAAAATTTCTCCATCGCAAATATCGGAGAGCGTCGAGGGGAAAGAACGTCTGAAGACGACAGCTTTTCTTTGCTGTAGTCCTCTAATGCTTCCATTGTTTCGTTAAAGCCCCTGTTCAAGTTTATCATGAACATTATATAAATTACTTACTGTAAATCGGTGTTATTTGCCAGAGAAAACTATAGCTTCAAAACTAAATAATTTAAAAAATATTAATTTAATTTAGTTTATTTGCATTTTGCATAACCATATGTACATGATAGAAATTACTAAAATATCCTGAAAGACAAAATGAAACTACTAGCCCCAAACAAAACAAAATTGAAAATACTAAATTGGTCATTTAATTGTTTGGATTTAATAGTTGCTGAAAGTTTTTATAAGTCCCCAGACAAAATGATATAAACAATCCTGTGTTGTATAAAAGTACTGATAAAAGTATAAAAGTACAAAAGTACTGTATAAAAGTACATTTGGTATAATGATAATGTATGTTTATATCCAAAAAGGCATAGAAATGATAAAATACTCATTGAAAAATCTAGTTTTCAATGGAACATTACGTTGTAATAAAAATATCTCCCAATCCATAGCTATAAACAAAAGTGTAAAGCATAAAATTAATTGAAATGGAATTAATATTGTGAAACTAGTTGATAGCTACAAAACAATAAAACTATAAGGACAAATAAACTACACGTGGTTTAGTTGGCATTTTCATGTTGATAAAAAAAATCAATCCTCTACGTTAAACATATAACTATATTTATTTTACATATAATGACAGATAAAATATTAAGAAGATGTTTATCAATCATTTTAGCCTCTGGATTGCTTATATAATAATTGATATTATAAGGCCTTACCTTAGCAATCCTATTTTTTATTCGAAATTAATTTCGGGCCCGAAGGTCCATCATCAGTCGGAATCTAGTAGAACATATTTTTCTAAAATAGAATCCACCCATTGGGTTTAGTAGAAAGTTTCACAACATTTAAGACAATACAGTACAAGTCATAGTCGGTACGAAAAAAGTAAAACAATTAGGATTAAAAATTATGGTTTTTATAATGTCAGATAACCTCACTTTAGTTAGAGAGCCTTTTGCCGGCAACTCACTAACCTCGTTGCTAGCAACAGGTATTTGCCATGGTTTTTAACCCTAATTGTTTTACTCTTTTCGTACCGACTATGACTTGTATTGTCTTAAATGTTGTGAAACTTTCTACGAAACCCAACGGGTGGATTCTATTTTAGAAAAATTTGGTCTACTAGATTCCGACTGATGATGGACCTTCGGGCCCGAAATTAATTTCGGATCAAAAAACAGGATTGCTAAGGTAAGGCCTTATAATATCAATTAAGATGCTTATTATGGTAAAATGATAAAAATACAGTACTACAAATGTCTGAAAACACAATAATATAGTATTTACAGTATAATGTGTATGTGAATGGATATCTTGTTTGTAAATAGTGAAATAGACACATATATTTTACAAGCAAGTAGCCTGAATATTATCTTACATAGCAATTACTTTCCAGTACAAATATCCCTTTAGGAATTATACACAATTACGTGATACACAATAAAAAAAGTATTTGAAAACATTGAGGAGTAATGGTCTAGTAAAGGTCTAGAGCTATTACAGTTTTTTAAAGCTTAACGAAAAGTATTCATTGGTTGTAAATAATATTCTTGGGTATAAGAGTGTGCTGTTTGTCACAAAACTAGATATTATGTTTATAAAATATTTCTCAAACTCGAAGTGACTCGGGTAGTGGTTTGTATGTCATCTCCATTATGTCACTTCTGAGATATGTCGTCTTCAGAGGGTTATCTTAGAATTTATGGTGTACTGCTTCATGTGTGGCGTTAAATTAAAGTAACTGCAATGCGACAATGGATTTTCATGTTTTTTTTTTTTTTTTTACAATCTAGATATAAATAAAAATGCTCTTCATTTGCAAGCATTCCTCAGTATAAACTCATTATCAGTTAAACTTGTGTATTTTTTATGGAGACAAATTAGTAATTTATAATGATGCACATAAAATTTGAAATGTTAGGAAGAAATAATGAGAATAACCCATTAAATTATATATATCGCTGAAACTTAATTGTTTATGTGATCTAACTAAGACATATTTTAATGCCAAAACAAACTTATATTTTGGTATACCTGCTTTCTTTCCTTTATTGACTATCAGTGAATTTTCATTTTTGCATAGTTATCTTTACGGTTTGGTGTCATTTGTAATTTATTGTAAATAAGACACAACATGACTTTTCCCCAATCTCTAAAAGATAGAATAATACGTTGAAAGTAATCATTAGTTTTATGTCAAGTAAGGTTTGAAATTATGTCACCAGGGATTCCATCACCTAAATTTATTTGGTACTGGAATTACACCTGGTAACATAATTTCAAACCTTTCTTGGCATAAAACTAATGATTACTTTCAACTTATTTCTATCTCTACCTATTATTTACGTATACAAATTTAAGGAAACCAGTAGTGGATTGTCTATGAATCTAAATGTATTTAAATTGGAAGCTAATTTGTATAATGGAAGGGACAGAAAATTATAGGAATCTAAAAATACTAAATCATCAACTGAGAATGAAATGTACTTTTCCATATCCTTGGCTATGCAATTTAATTTACGATTAAACTTTCCCAAGTGTTGCATTATTAAATGTCCATCATAATTTTTCAAGTTATGGAAGAATACTGGTATTTTCTTTGTTACTTTATAGTTTAAATTACAATCATTGTGGGCAGCTCCACGGTATTGGCCATTTGAATGACAATGTTCCCGTACCCTATCAAAATATAGAGGCTTTTCGCAAATATGACAATGTGTTGAGTTTTGGAAAGATGCCTCTTGCTCAGGAGTCATTACAAGGGGAATATATATCGCCATTTGACTTTTAATAAAATCATAAGTCTCAAATAATCTTTCGAAAAACACATCCATAACATTTGCACCACTATATAACTCTTCAGAAATAATCTTAGAATCTTTTACTACAACAAATGCAAATCCCGATGGAATATGTATATTGGAGTTTATAAAACATTCAAAATCTGCATAAATCACAAATGGGGCTTTAAGTTGATATTTATAATTTTTAAATTGTAATGCATCTTGTTTAGACATTTCCACTCGTTGGGCATCAAAGTTTTTACAATATGTTGCATGACGTTCTAATATATCATTAGTGTAAAAATGTTGTAAACACAACTTACAAAAATACTTCTTATGGTCATCTTTTGTAGACCGCAGCATTAACCTATTAAAATCACGAATTAAACAGTAATGTGATTTACGACCTTGTTGTAATAATAATAGATCTATATGAGTATTACTATTCAGTTTGGTTCTTCTTAATGGATATATAAATTTTCGGTCTTCAACTCCAAATACATTAACACTTATATTATTCTTTCTTTCAAATTGATCTATGTCAGATATTTTTACGGGATATTTTATGTTTGTCATATTTAACTGATTTTCGTAGGGTGCATATTTCGATACCCTTTCAGCATGTTTAGCATTCCTTGGATGTAAAGCTGCTAAAATTGACCAAAGGAAGCATTTATTATCTGAATTTTTTATATTTAAAACAGCATGTTTTGATTGAATACTTTTTGGTGTGGGGATATATGACTTTGGAGTTAGAGGCTTATACTTGTAAACGTGCAACTGCCAATATTTAGTATGGTCATAAATCCATCCGCTGCCTTCGGCTTGATATTTGTGCGTGGAAGCGTCAATCTTTAAAAGAGCATTTTCAATTTGAGGCTTTAAATCTCTCTTCTCAATGGTTAGGATAGTAAGGCTTCTGAAATCTGCAATACATTCTTTCTCATTAACTAATTTTCCATTTTGATCTATTGTATATTTTATAAATTTGATTCTCCTTACTAAAGTCCATTTTATCGGTAGAGGACAAGACTGAAGAGTACTTTTAAGTTCAGTTTTAATCGATTCACCAACAAATTTAATCATTGTATATGGACATTTGTTACAAGAATTTACGTGTCTTTTAAAATGACCAACAACATTTCTTTTACAGAAATTACAAGTCTTATGAGTTTGTAATATATGAGATTTTAGAGCTATGTTACTATCACAGATTAAATTACAAACTTTGCACAGTTTTACCTTCATTTGGTGTATCAATTTGTAGTGGCGAATAAGGTTGCTTTTTTTGGAGAGCGATGCAAAACAATGTTGACATGTAGTCTTCATTTTTATATATGTAACTAAAAAACTAGGTTGGCATCTTCTATATAGTAGAAATTACATTTTGACAATTTCAATTAATGAGAAATAATAATTTGAATCAGAATTTTATATTTTAATATTCAAAACAATTTCATACAATAAGATTTGGCAATTGTAATTTTCTAAATCAAAACTAAATCCAAAATCTTAAATAAAAAATACTTTTTAGCAATTCATATTGCTGAGTCTACATATATACGGAGTGAGTGTTACCTATTTTAAAGGAGACTTGACAAAATTATATAGTGAGTATAATTTGGCTAAGTTTTTAAATAATAACTTGTACACACTTTTAACTCAAAGTCCCCCGGTGCATGAAGTTTGGCTAAGTTTTTAAATAATAACTTGTGCACACTTTTGACTCAAAGTCCCCCAGTGCATGGAATTTGGCTAAGTTTTTAAATAATAACTTGTGCACACTTTTGACTCAAAGTCCCCCGGTGCATGGAATTTGGCTAAGTTTTTAAATAATAACTTGTACACACTTTTGACTCAAAGTCCCCTGGTGCGTGAATTCGGCTAAGTTTTTAAATAATAACTTGTCCACACTTTTGACTCAAAGTCCCCCCGTGAGTAAATTTGGCTAAGTTTTTAAATAATAACTTGTACACACTTTTAACTCAAAGTCCCCCGGTGCATGAAGTTTGGCTAAGTTTTTAAATAATAACTTGTGCACACTTTTGACTCAAAGTCCCCCCGTGAGTGAATTTGGCTAAGTTTTTAAATAATAACTTGTACACACTTTTAACTCAAAGTCCCCCGGTGCATGAAGTTTGGCTAAGTTTTTAAATAATAACTTGTACACACTTTTAACTCAAAGTCCCCCGGTGCATGAAGTTTGGCTAAGTTTTTAAATAATAACTTGTATATATTTTTGACTCACTTAAAAATAGTAATAACAAAATAAGTTACTTTTTTGGATAGAGAAGCAGCACACAGTTGACATGTAACTAAAAAACAAAGTTAGCATCTTCTATATGGTGGAAATTACATTTTAGACAATTTCAATTAATGGGAAATAATAATTTAAATCAGAATTTTAAATTTTAATATTAAAAACAATTTCATACAATAAAATTTGGCAATTGTAATTTTTTAAATCAAAACTAAATCCAAAATCTTAAATAAAAATACTTTTTAGCAATTCAGATTACTGAGTCCACATATATACAGAGTGAGTGTTAGTTATAGAGAAGACTATGTTACCTATGAAAAAATTATATAGTGAGTATAATTCGGCTAAGTTTTTAAATAATAACTTGTACACACTTTTGACTCAAAGTCCCCCAGTGCATGAAGTTTGGCTAAGTTTTTAAATAATAACTTGTGCAAACTTTTGACTCAAAGTCCCCCTCATGAGTGAATTTGGCTAAGTTTTTTAAAATAGACTTATATACATTTTAAGTTCCTTGGTGACTGTTCAAAATACTCTAAGTGTTTAAAAATAGATTTATATACATTTTA
Organism: Macrosteles quadrilineatus; assembly: GCF_028750875.1. Lineage (NCBI taxonomy): Eukaryota > Metazoa > Arthropoda > Insecta > Hemiptera > Cicadellidae > Macrosteles > Macrosteles quadrilineatus. The sequence continues at coordinate 132,215,448 of NW_026542595.1, read as the reverse complement.
AGTTCCTTGGTGACTGTTCAAAATACTCTAAGTGTTTAAAAATAGACTTATATACATTTTTTACAAGTTCCTTAGTGACTCAATTCGGCTAAGTTTTTAAAAATGGACTCGGGAAATTAGCTACACTCCTAAGTTAAAAGAAATACAGAGTACGAGTACAAGCATCAATTACGTCACCAATTGATCCCATGACCCGACACGCGACAACATATTACAATAGTCTAGCTTAGATGTCAAAGACTTACCAAAACAAGAAGATCCAGGTGGAAGAGTTAGTGATGATTCCGTAGAATGCCCCCCTTATATACCACAAAATTGTCTAAATTAATTTAGAACTTAACAATGGAAATTGAACAAACTGAAATTGAACAATTGAATAATTGAGGTCAATCAATCAAACATATTTGGTAATTGTCTAAACCTGCCCCAGACAGACTGGCGCCAGACAGGCAGAGAATGTTGACAATTGGTTTTGATTGGGGTCATTAGGTTACACTCACAGTCATTCATTTGAGTCAGGCATAGTTTACGCATAGTCATAAGCGTGCCCGAGTTCGCGCACAAACCTCACATGATTTTGAGAATATACTTGTGAATGGATGTGGAATAGTGTTATACAATGGTATTGAACATTTATATTGGCTTGTATTAGACGAGATCCGGGTCTTTAAAAAAGTGGCCAAAAAAAGCTCACCATTTCCAGACATGTTTTTTAGTATTAACAAAAGTTGAAAATTTATATAGGGGTGTATAGGTCGAGAGCTGGGTCTTTAAAAAAAGTGGCCAAAAAAAGCTCTTCCATTTTTTTCTCATTTTTCCCCTATAAAAAGTGCCCTAAAAGTGCCTCTAAAACGCCGAAAGTGGGGTATCTTTGTGGGTTCACCACTACAATCCACTACTACAACGTAAAGGCGTATTTCCCTATGAATATATGACAGGACCAGATAAGTTTGCAGAGTCTCTACCTCCAATTGAAAAATTTTACAGTACTTTAACTAAAGAACATATCTCTCCCATCGAATATGAACATGCTAAAAATGTCTGGACCCATTTTAATATAAACAATTTACAAGAATATCATGATTTATATCTTAAAACAGATGTATTGCTACTGGCTGATGTCTTTGAGACATTTAGAGACCTGTGTTTAAAAGATTACAAACTTGACCCCGTACATATGTATTCACTTCCAGGACTAACATGGGAAGCCTGTCTTAGAATGACTGGTATAAAATTACAATTATTTCAAGATATTGACATGCATTTGTTCATAGAAAGTGCAATCAGAGGAGGAGTCAGTATGATTTCCACACGTTACGCTAAAGCCAATAATAAATATATGGGCGAACATTATGATCCCAATCAAGAAAGTGTGTATTTAATATATTTAGATTGTAACTCGCTATACTCCACAGCTATGTGTGAGACACTACCCGTGGATGGATTTTGTTGGACGAATGAGATAGACTACAAAATATACAAAAACAATCAAAATGATGAGTTTGGATACATTTTAGAAGTTGATTTAAAATATGATAAAAACTTACATGATTTACATAATGACTATCCATTAGCACCCGATAAAATGAATGGCAAATTAATACCTAATTTAAATGACAAAACTAAATATATTTTACATTATAAAGCATTACAAAAATATGAGGAATTGGGTTTGGTTGCTACAAAATACCATAGAATTTTAAAATTTAGACAATCAAAATGGCTTGCACCCTATATTAATTTTAATATTGAAAAACGCAAATGTGCTAAAAATGATTTTGAAAAAGACTTTTACAAATTGTTAAATAATAGTCTCTTTGGTCGAACAATTATGAACCAACGCAAGTTTCGTGATATATATCTCAAGGATGAGTCACTATTAACAAAATATGTCACTAATCCAAGGTTTGACTGTAGCAAAAAGTTCGATAACAATTTACATGCGATACATTTAAATAAATTAGTTGTAAAGTTTAATAAACCTATATATTTGGGAATGACCATTTTGGATATTAGTAAAGTAATAATGTATGATTTCCACTATAATTATATGTCAAAATTTAAGAACAAAAGATTTCTTATGACAGATACAGATTCTTTAATGTATTCTATAGTTACAGAGGACTTTTACAAGGAAATAGAATGTGACTTGCACTATTTTGATACCTCTGGATATAGTAAAGACCATTTCTTATACTCTGATAAAAATAAAAAAGTCACTGGCAAGTTTAAAGACGAATTAGATGGTCATATTATGTATGAATATTGTGGTTTAAGACCAAAGTTATATTCTTATATTCCTCTAAAATGGTTATATGAAGAAGACAAGCAAGCTTTAGAGGTCAAAAAAGCTAAAGGAGCTGATGGTGCTACAGTTAAACATCTCCTCAGACATCAACATTATTTAAACTGTCTTGCAACTGGGCAAAATTACTATGAGAATGTGACAAGAATTAAATCTACAAATCATCACCTTCAAACCTTAACTATGAATAAGAAAGTACTATCGTTTGACGATGACAAGAGGTTTATTCTGGAAGATGGTATCAATACTCTTGCACTTGGTCATTATAAAATTGATCAAACATAAATCTATATTTGCCATTATTTTTTGACCTTTCTTTGTCTATTACAAAAAAGCCATATTTAGTTTTATCCCAACATTGATGACAGAGATTTCTAAATTGGTTAAATGAGAAGTCATTACCAACATGATTGTTATATACATGTTTTAAATTCAAATCATCTTGTTTAAATAATATTAGGAAATTTACATTATCACGTAAATGTTTGTGTACTTTGCTATAAGATTGACACAGGTAAAAACAGTTAATAATTTTATGTCGACCCATTGAGAAAAATTGTGTAATATTTGGACTATTTATGTCATCAAATACAACAACTGACTGTGATTCGACATCATTTGGTGTGATTTCACAGTCAGTAAACGTGTGTAATTTCACTTCGTCACACAAACTAAATATTTCAATTATTTTTTTATATTTTTCTTGTTCTAAAGATTTTGATATTAAATATAAGTTTGTAAATTTTAATCCTTCCTTTTTCACAATTAAATTGTAAATTACAACCGTCTTCCCACTTCCACTTGGACCACAAATAACACATCGAATATTGGTAGGAAATAGACCCAACTTCTTTGGTATATTTTCCTTAGTATGTACTATTTTAAATTTATGTTTTTGTTGAATAAAAGACATTTTTTATATAATAAAAATGGTAAAAAATTATAAGAAAACATGTAAAAAAGGCAAAGGTTTATTCTTAAAGCCTTACAGGGGTCGAGGGTTATTGAATACTCTTATAAATAACCTTCCATTTAATTTGAAAATACCAACATATCAATACTGTGGACCTGGAACGAATATACGTGAGAATTTAGCTAAAAATGTACCTCCAAAAAATAAGTTAGACTCTTATTGTAAAGAGCATGACATATTCTACATGAATAATCCCGATACCGCTGCTCGGAACAAAGCAGACATGAGATTAGCAGACTTAGCTTGGACTAGAGTAACGGCCAAGGATGCAAATCTTGCTGAAAGAGCAGCTGCTTATGCCGTGACAAATTTGATGAAGGCAAAAGCAAAGATGGGAATGGGATTAAAATTTAATAAAAAATATGGACAACTACCAGCTGTTAGAGGCCGCAAAAGACGTGCCTCACTTCAGGGGGGTGTACCTAAAAAACGAGCTAAAAAATCTAACACCAAGAGTAAAAGAGTGCGGAATAGTTAATTTAGACAGTTCATCTGGCACACATTGGACAGCATATCGTAAAAATAAAGATATTGTAATTTATTTTGACCCATTTGGAATCCAACCTCCAAAAGAAGTAATTAAATATTTTGAGGGACATAAAATATTCTATACAACCGATCAAATACAAGATTTAAATAGTTCTATTTGTGGAATTTTATGTTTATCATTCATAAAAAATTTTTGTTTATAAAAATGGATTCATTTACTATAACATTTTCGGGTACAGAGCCAGAGCTAAAGTCAGTGTTCTTTCCTCCCATAGAATTAAATGATGATTATGTAATTGGATTAGTAGATTTTCAAAGTTATAATTCTATATTTAATGTAAAAAAACCACTTAATACTTTAACATATTACAAAGTAGAGAAAAAAACATTACCAAAGGGAGAGATCTTAGTTGATGATTTAAACCAGTTATTAGATGGTAAACTTAAAGTTATAATACATAAGAATGGAGAAGCATTAATTAATACTAAAGTCAAACTTTTATTCAAAGGGCTTATTCCAAAATTAAATAAACTTAAAGGCAACAAATTAACCATTGGAGAAGGTGATGATGTTTTCTATTATGACCACAAAGCTCCAGTTACAATAGAAATTTCTGAAGGAACATATGAGGTGTTTGAGCTTGCAAAGGAAATTCAAAAGCAAATCCCAGACTTTTTCCTTACAGCTAATAATAAAACTATGAAAGCGACATTACTTTCTAGCCACGTGTTTGATTTTACAAAACCATGTTTAGGGTCTGTTTTATTGGGATTTAAAGGTGTTTCTACTCCTGGTGTTCAGTTTGAATCTACAAATAAAATAAACATTAATAATGTAAATGTGATTAGAGTAAAATGTAATATTGCAAACGGGTCCTATTTAAATGGAAACAAATCACACACCATACATAGCTTTTATCCAGAAGCTCCTCCTGGCTACAAAATTATTGAAGTTCCAAGAAATATTATATATTTTCCTGTAAATAAGAGAAGTTTAGATGTTGTCAGTATTACATTTGCCGATCAGCATGACAAGGCAATTGACTTTAATGGAGAAGAAACTACAATTACTTGTCATATAAAAAAGATATGAGAATTTATAAGAATTTATCTATAAGTGTACAAAATGCTAGGTTCCTACGATCAATAGGACTAAAGTTAAAATTTTCTATTAATAAAAATGGAAGATTTTCTAGACGTTACAGGGAAATCCCAATTCGACGATAGTGTGGTTAAAATTACAAATCACTCCTATGTTCCCCACAACACTTTGGCAATAAATAATTCCGATGAAATTCGAATATGTATTAATAATCAAGATTTGCTAACTCTCCCGTGTAGGAGTTATCTGTATATTAAGGGAGAAATTGAAAATCATGATAAAGGTCATTTTATAAATAATGCATTTGCATTCTTATTTGATGAAATTAGATATGAAGTCGCAGGTAAAGAAATAGACATTGTAAGAAACCCAGGAATTTCTAGTCTTATGAAAATATTGAGCTCTTACAATAAAACAACTAAATTGTCAAATGTGGCATTTGATTCTGACACGAATTTGAAAGAGTTCCATAAAGGTGGCAAGTTTAGTACTTGTTTGCCATTAGAACTGTTAATGGGTGTATTCGAGGATTTTAATAAGGTATTAGTAAATGTCAAACAAGAATTGGTGTTGAAAAGATCCAAAAATGATTTGAATTGTATATTAACAACCACTAGTGCTCCAGCCAGTGGTACTGCTGATATGATTCCTAAAATTACACTTAACTCAATTCAATGGGTGATGCCACATGTAATACCATCAGATGGGGAGAAGTTACAATTACAAAAGATGTTACTGCAAAATAAAAATTTGCAAATTGCATTTAGAAGCTTAGAGTTGCATGAACTTCCATCATATCCCAATACTACAAGACATACATGGTCAGTAAAGACATCTTCAAGTTTGGAGAAGCCTAGGTATATTATATTTGGTTTCCAAACAGCTAGGGATAATAGTGCACGAAAAAGAACTGATGAATTTGATCACTGTAAGTTAAAAAATCTCAAAGTATTTCTAAACTCTGAATATTATCCTTATAGTGATTTAAATCTCGACTTTGAAAATGGAGATGTCTCTAAAGCTTATGAGATGTTTATGAGGTTTAGAGAGACTTACTATAATACTATCCCAGATCCTATGATTAGTAGGGCTGAGTTTATGAAGAAATATCCACTAATTGTAATAGACTGTTCTAGACAGAACGAAACAGTGAAGGAAGGAATTGTTGATATTAAATTAGAGATTGAAACTGCAGAAAATGTGCCAGCAAATACATCTGCATATTGTTTGATAATACATGATAAAGTGTTTGAGTACAATCCTTTATCAAATGAGATAAATAAAATGTAAATAAAAGATGAAAAACATTCAACAAGAATTGGTTGACTCTGCAAATCAAATACGAGAGAAATATAGAGCTTTAAAACGTGGCAAGTTTCTAGAGGCTGAAGAGAGGTTTCAAACATTCCAACCTTTAATAGAGCCATTACAAGAATTAAAAAAAATCGCCAAAGCAGAGAGGCCTCGAATGGAGATTCTCCCAATGACTCCATCTAGAATACCAATAATACCAAGATTGCAACCATTACAGCAATCCACCCCACAGAAATTAGATTTTGGCCTTTTAGCATCAGACTATTTAGGAAATTACCTCAGTAAAAGTAGTATGACAGACACTACATATGGTATTAGACGAGAAGCAAATAAATTTTTTATTGGAAATAAGGAAGTTGATATTGCCAATGATGATGTTACAATTGCAAATAAAACCTACAAGGGGACAAAAGGTTTGTGGCAATTGTTAACTTTAAAAGAACCTGAGGATTATACTCCGGCTGATTTGCAAAATTATAAAGAGATTTTGGAAGCTACAAATGGACATTTAAAGAGTTACAAAGATGGTGCACCAATTTCAAGTAATAGACATACTAAATATCTTAATATAATTAAACCTCTATTTAAGTCTGTTGGTGAAGGTTTGAGACAAGTGACTGGTAATAAAATAGACTATATTTATTGGGATGATCCTAATGAGCTTGTAGATAGGTTAAGACTTCTTTGGCTAAGTCGCCAAGCCGGTAACTCAGGAGTGGATAATGAAATAGATTCCATTATTGAGGAATTGAGAGAAAGTGGAATTATTTATTAAATAAAAATATGTTTATAGATAAATTTTATCGTTTATACAATCCATATAATAAGCCTGCAGAACCTAGGGCTAGTAGTGAACCTACTTTAAATTTACAAGACGATAGTTGGAATTGTTTAAACCGTAAAATTGGTAATGTTAAAGATGGAGAGTTTGTAGATGATGTATCAACTTTGGGACAGACATTAACTAGAAAAGGTGATGTCTTTTTACAAGGTAAAACTAAATATGAATTTTTAGAATCCAAGAATAAAAATTGGAATGCTAAAAAACGGAAAATTACTAATGTGGAAAGGGGTGAAAGTTTAGCTGATGTGCCCACTTTACAACAGACTTTAATACGTAAAAATAGCGGTACATTTGTACAAGACAATAATAATTATGAATTTTTAGAATCAGAAAATGGTATTTGGAATGCTAAGAAACGGAAAATTACTAATGTGGAAAAGGGTGAAAGTTTAAATGATGTGCCCACTTTACAACAGACTTTAATACGAAAAAAAGATGGTAAATTTGTACAAGACGATAATAATTATGAATTTTTAGAATCAGAGAATGGTGTTTGGAATGCAAAGAAACAGAAACTTAGCAATTTGATGGAAGGTACAGATAGTAAAGATGCTGTGAATGTTTCACAAGTTCCAAAAATGGAAGCAGGCTATTGGAATTTTAATAATAAAAGGTTAGTACGTGTTAAACCTGCCATTGATGACACTGACTGTGTTACAAAAGAACAGACTATAACTTATAATAAAAAACTACATTGTTGGGATGCCAAAAATCAATTCATAAGAAATCTACCAGAGGGGGAACATTCGGATGATATTTGTCTAATGTCACAATCTATGCATTATGATGGATCAAAATTTGTATATGGAGAAAAAAATTTTAATTTGATGGAATATAATCCTGATTTATTAGTTGCTGACCCCACATCTTTAAGTGGATTTAAGTATATAGATAATAGACCATATATACCAGAAAACTATGTATTTAAAAGAATGGAAGATAATCTATTGATTGGGGCTAATGGTGATGTATTTAGAGTTACAGGAAAGGATGATGTTATAAAAAATGAATGAAATTGCATACGAACTTCATAAACCTGCAAGAAAGAATTTCATTAGAAGGTCTTTCAAAGTATTAGGTATAAATGAAACCGTACAAATAGATTTAATTGATATGCAAAACTATGCTAGAGAAAATTCTGGCAATAAATATATTTTAACTTTAATAGATACATTTTCTAAAAAAGCTTATGCTGCTCCACTAAAGAATAAGACAGGGTTAGTGGTTACAGAAGCCATTAAAACCATTCTACCAAAGGGGGTTAAAAACATTCAATCTGACAATGGAAAAGAATTTTTTAATCAATATTTTAGCAAACTAATGAAAAAATTAAATATTAATCACTATCACACATTTTCTACAACTAAGGCTGCAATTGTGGAGAGGTTTCAGAGAACTTTAAAGAATTGGTTATATAGGGAATTTAGTGCTCAGGGGAGTTATAAATGGTTGGATTTACTTCCAAAGTTAATTCAAAAATATAATAATAAAGTACATAGATCTATAGGAATTAAGCCTAACCAAGTAAATGTTAAGAATAGTAAATATGTGCATGAGAGGTTGACTTCTAAAGTAGAGCAAGTTAAAAAGCCAAGATATAAGGTAGGTGATAGCGTAAGGATTTCCAAGTATAAACATGTTTTTAGTAAAGGTTATACTCCAAATTGGTCAGGGGAACTATTTACAATAGCAGAAGTTAAGAATACAAAGCCTGTGACTTATATCTTGAAAGATGAAAATGGCAATATAATCAGGGGAGGCTTCTATACAGAGGAGTTGTTAAAGACCAAGTATAAGGACATGTATTTGGTAGAGAAGATAATTAGGAAAAAGGGTGATTCGTTGTATGTCAAATGGCTTGGGTTCCCAAGTAGCCAGAACTCATGGATTTCCACTAAGGATGTCCAAGGGAGCGCATTATGAGCCGGGAGCATGCCCGAGTTCACGCACAAACCTCACATGATTTTGAAAATATACATGGGAATGGATGTGGATTTGAAATTTTAATAGAGTTTGAACTTTTATATAGGCTTGTATTGGACGAGATCCGGGTCTTTAAAAAAGTGGCCAAAAAAAGCTCACCATTTCCAGACATGTTTTTCAGTATTAAAAAAGTAGACAATTTATATAGGGGTGTATAGGTCGAGAGCTGGGTCTTTAAAAAAAGTGGCCAAAAAAAGCTCTTCCACTTTTTTCTCATTTTTCCCCTATAAAAAGTGCCCTAAAAGTGCCTCTAAAACGCCGAAAGTGGGGTATCTTTGTGGGTTCACCACTACTGAAACCGAATCCGTAGTAAACAAAAATAGTATGCAGACTAAGCGAATTTCAATTTGCGTAGTTTTATTGTCGCTTAGAGATATAAGTTTTCATTAAATTCGGATTCGGTTTCCTCTAGCCAAGCAATCTAAGGTCACCAGTCAATTTTCAAGAACATTCTGGAGCTGTTTGATGGATCTAAACACAGCTGTTTTTGATAATTCGGACAAAACTAATAGACGGGTTGTAAAAAACCTAAGTTGGCAACGATGTAGCACAAGAGCACTCAAAATATGTTTAACCTTACCCTTCATTCGTATTTAGATTTAAATATTTGCAACAGCGAAATGGGATGATTTCGTTAGTAATGTAATGTTTTCGGTGTATATTTTTGTTTCTTTAACATCACACTAATATTCATGATTAATTATGGCTTCAGCTGTATTCTTTTATTTTTAAAATTTTCACGCATATCAAGTAATGGTGTTTGTAAACTATAATAGATTTATTTATTCCACACTGGTAATATTTATTGCAGAAAATATAATGTGAAGTTCTATTATCTTCGGTAATACTACAGGTCGTTGGAGCTTTTAATACGATGACAATCATTGCAAAGAAGGATTAAAAATACTAGTTTGACTAGATATTGAAACTCACATGTATAATTTTTTGAAACTCACATGTATAATTTTAACAATTTAATCCAGTATCTTTCTGCTAATGGATATTGTATTTTGTTAACCATGTAGCCTTACCGACCAGGTAGCTCAGAACAATACACGAACGTTAGTGAGGGTGTCTCAGTGGTAAGGGCCGAACTCACTGAAGCGGGGGATTGACCATTTTATCTCTTAAATTTACAACCCCCTAAGGAATTCTGGGTATTTGAAATTAACTTTCCTCAACGGGGCAGTTTTTTGTTTGTTTCGGGTAAAATTGGCCATAGTAGCCTGATCACAATAGAAAACGTCATCGGTGTAAAATACTAACATAATAATCTCTATTTTCTTAATTTTATGCCGTTCGTTCAGCTATCATAAAAAATATATTTTGAAAAAATATTTATCACTCTTCAATTTTCCAAATTATTTCGCACCAACCTAGAAAAAATTGGAAAAGATAAACAGCTGTAGTGTTACAGTATAGTGACGCTTAGTATTTGCAAGCAAGAAAACATATTTTTCCCTGTGGCAGTTGTTAAAACAAATCCACAGGATCCCTTTTTTCTTAGCGTTCAAAGGTTTTACTATAAATAAGTGATAATAACAAGCTCCATTACCTATGACGATTCTGTGGTTGTGTTTGACACTAGGTAAAATAATCATGAACAAAAACAACTGTTGAACAACAACCCAGATTCAAAATAGTATGTGATTTATTTTTTGGGCAGGAGTCTAGAACGAAAGCATAAAATCGAAGAGACACATAAAACTGACTAGAAAGAAGACCTTCCGGGAAAGTACGCAAATAAAGGGTACCTTACCCGGTTTATATGGACAGTATGGGTTTACTATACAGCAGACAGGGCAGTGAAATATTAATGTAGCATTGCTTTTGTTTGACTGCGCTTACAGAAGTATCTTTCTATTCTTTCTGCTACTTGCTTTATTGCAATTGCTATTTACTGTTTATTAATTTAATTTATTCAATTTTCAGTACAGAAATTTAATTGCCGAGGATAAAAAAAAAATTTTAATCTACGTTTGAAATGCAAAATTCGGTTATAACATTTTTGTAATGTACAACGAAACAAGTATGTAGAAAATAATTAACTAATCGTACAAGAAAACTCTAAAATTATTTTACAAGAAAGTCATTATGCACTATTTCACGATAGCTTGGTTGGTTTAGTGACCGACGTAGATTATACTATATTGAAAGAATGTTTTGAAATTTACAACACCAACTAAAACATACTATTGAATTATATTAACGTCATCGATTTTGCCAAAGTAACAACGTTTAACCTACAAAATAAAATGAAGCCATGAATTAAAATTACCCCAGCCTTACTTTACTTCTTTAATGCTTTAATATTTTTTAATTTGGACATTTGTATCACACTCCTTCTTTTTCAAAGGTAGGAATTGCATGTCCCGTTTGGTATAAAAGTTAAAAGGTTGAGGTAAGTTAATAAAGTTGAATTCTTTGTAATAAAATCAATATTTATAGTATCATCTTATCTGTAGAATGCACCACAAAGTTAACCAAGGATGATATACTTTACTTTTTCTTTTTCTAGCTTATTAACTGAAGGATTCAATGTATGCTCAGCTCCCAGTTATGAAAGTACACAAGTACTGTTTGACATTCCTGTGTCATATATCCGTTTATGTATTTGATATCTTTCAATAGCTATTTGAATATATTTTATGAGTATTTCTGCCGAAGCTCTACCTCTAGGCACTTTCGATTTCGCGATCGCTTCAATATTTGATATTGCATTTTGCTTTGATCATTCGTCGATCAAAGTCAAACCAAGCGGAGAGAATTTGATGCAGGTAAATAATACAACACAAAACTGACCCATTTCTGGAAACAACAATAATGGTGGGTTTTGTATAAACTAATGTAATTTGAAAAGGTTAATTGTAAACACATTAGTGTTTGAGTTAAATGAAAACTTTGTAATTCAACTAACGTTCCCAAACACATTTGAAACAATTAAGGAGTATCCAATGACGCAACGAATAAAAATCTAGCTAAGCTCTCAATAAAATAATTTAATAATGCTAAGCCATTTTTTTTAGTTTGTTGACATTGTGGAACCACAATAAAGTATGTGTCTCCACCATCAGGAAAATCGAATATTTTACAAGCCAATTGAATGAAATAGTAAGCAAACATAGCAAAAAAGCTACATTTTGAGGTACTCCTTTCTTCTGGTTTCATGGTTAGCTACATTCTGAAAAGAATCCATCTGAAAACAAAAGACAAAATACTCCTTTTGGATGTTCATTGGTTGTTTGTGTTAAGTTTTCAACCCAACTTGTATTCAGTTTGAGTATGCATTAACACATAGAGAGTAAACTCAATTCCTAAATAATATTGTAGCATAATGGGAGAAAAGTGAAGTACCTTAAAATTTCTGAAATATTTAATTTTACTAATGACTTAATTTTTATCAGTTTGAATAAAACTGAGTACATCACTTATTACTAATAATACTGGCGATTGCTGCATTAAATATATTTACCAAATTAGAAGTAGGCGTGAGCATACATCCGTAGCTTTCTATATAAGTACTATTGCCAGGAAAGCAGAAGGGTCAAGAACCTTGATTACTGCAGGTAAATTTAAGAGACAGACAGGTCAATCTCACGCTTAACTGAACCTGGCCCTCCATCTGACTCTCACACATCCCTTTATGTAACTCTTTATGTTTCCCTCTCTTTTGCTACTGAACATCAAAACAACATTTGTTTCAGTGATGGTAAGTGACACAACATGTCTCCAAAAAGGATATCATGATTATTGTACTATATTCAATTGCACATTGCACCAAAGTTCTAAGGTACAGGTTATTTACCAAGATAAAGATCTTACCCCTTTCCAATAAAGTTGGCAGACTCTTAGAACCTGTTATTTGTCTGTAAAAAAAACCCCTCTAAGCGTGTGTGGAACATATCAATGCTGATTGTCTGGGTAAGTGGTTATAGTGCTAGCCTTTAAGACTGAAGGTCGCTGGTTCGATCCCAGAGACTGTTTCTGGACTGTAATTTGTCATTAGTCAATTTACGGACAATGGATACGTCCACTATTTAACTAATGATAGTAATGAGATTATGGTTTGGACCGTTCCCTATCAAATAAATCCATTGGCGTAAGTAGACACAAAAAAGCCAGGAGTCCAGTGCAGAAAAATAAATTTAGTTAACTGATATATTTTAACTGTACAAGGATGAGTACCAAGGGCATCGCATATAAAACCGTCAAATGAACGATATGATGCTTTATTAGAAGTTAAAACAACAATCTCTTCAATATATAAACATTTTAATTGTTATGTACAATAAGTAAAACCTAAAAGTATTTATTTATTTTCAATATTTATATTATCACCTTAGGGTCTTAATAAGCTATAAAGTACTCAGCTTAAGCAAAAATATTTAATATTTGATCGTCAAAAGACTTTTATAATTTAGATGTGATTCATCATAAAATAAGTCATATGAACAAAAGATAACCATTTATTTAAAGAAAAAAAAACTTAAATTAACATATACTGGGTCAACTTTGAATGCTCAATGTAGTATTCTATAAATAGTGCACTGACGACCAAAGGTATGTAGCCTAATCTACTCGATTCAAAGTCGATTCCAGCTTTGAAAGTAACTCCGATCTTACCCTATGAGGCTCAAAACTGTTTTTAATTTACAGTATATTACATTATCTTACTATCTAAGATTACAAGATTTTGGAGTTTATAATATTGCCTTAGGAGAAGCTTCGGCACTTACCGTCCCCGCATCACTTAGTACTTCGGAGATCGGAACATCGTTCATCCATAAAAAGTTAAAATCACATGTCTGTTTTAGAAATTCTTCTCTATCGAATTTTCTGTCCTTTAAGACTGTATAGTAATACTTCAACCTGGGAGTGTGGTACTCGAACATTCTCCTGCACAACCAAATGTTGAACACGTACTCGTCGTTTACCATAAGATCCCTGATGTAGCCTTTGTTTCCAAAAATTTTGAGTGTAATATTTTCATGAAACTGGACAAAGTCTTCTAGCTCCTCTCTCATCTTTTTCAAATCGTAGAACCTTGGTCTTTCACCATTCTGAATTTGTGTTTGGTCTGTTGGCTGAGTAGTCACAGAGTTTTCCCTGAATGGAAGTGAGTACATTATACAAACAAATACTCTAGTTTCATAGTCTGGTTCACAGACATAATAAAACAATTTGCAAAAACTTTTTAAGGTTAAAAACTTGAAATGAAGATTAAAAATACTTTATACTTCCTTTAACATTTGTTGATTTTGAAATTTAATCTGGTATATTATCGTAAGAGCATTTAGTACAATGTGGGTGTGTCATAGTCTAATTATGCGGTAAAAGTTTAATATTAACAATTTTATAATGACCAATAATAATTAACTAATAATAACTAACTAATAATAACTAATTAATAATTTTATTTTAAGAGGTGGTTTTATATAACTTATAATTTTCTTTAGATTAATAAACTTAAATTAAAAATTGTGTGACTCTACGTAAAACTCTAAATTAAAACTTCTAAGCCTTGTTGAGATTTAACAATCGTTCAATTAATGCACACAAGAGTTTGAACTGTAATTTTTACCCATAGATTGACGACTACTTTTTAAATATTTTAAAACCTCTCATTTTACGAGTATATAAGTAAATAATTGATCAAAAGTTTGTATTCAGCAAGTAATTATGTGAAAAGTTTACAAAAGTAATAAGTAACTAAGTGGCTTGTAGGGACATAAGTCCTTAAAAAGCTCAAAATGTAAAACAAATTATTGTTATATTTAAACAAACTTGGAATCAAATTATATATGTGTCAAGATAGATATCTCAGTACAACATATATTTTGTGTAAAAAACAGTTTGTTGTTTGTTTTTGTTGATGTAAATTTCAATAAATAATTTGAATGACTCCGGTTTAACTCTGCTAAAGGCAGCAAACATGTTTGTGAATAAATATTGATTTACTAAGCTAGCTTTGGTCTTTTGGTTAATGATGATAAAAAAGGCTTCCCAAATTGAAATATTAGAAATTGTCTTCGTCAAATATGAAAAGGCAAATAAAAGTGTGTTGGGATAAGCTTAGTTCTTGGTAAAAACCTCTAAATTAGCAACCCCGATCCATTTATTCATCTTCGACATGCATATTTTTGGTTAGTTTTAAGAAAAGGTACCTACCTCTAGGTTTTACTGTTATACATGGATGCTCCCTTTACTATGATCCTACTACTTATTGGTAACGTTATCCCTGGTTTTATATAGTATACAGTACATTGCAGAATTGACTGGCAAATGAGTAATCCAAATGTAATGTACTGCTTACTGGCTTAATGATTTAATCACGATCAGCTGTATTGAAGTAAACAAAAATCAGCAGTAAATGGCTCCTAATGCTATTCTTATGGAGAACATTTTATGTTATATCTAATTTTGTGTTATAATTATGGGAATTTGACTATTTTTCCCGCCGTCACGGGATCGAGACCTTTAATTTGAGCCCTCTTCCGTCATTCTACGACTTCCCAGTCGCCCACAATATTTTGACGCAAAGAATCGGCTTACGTTATTAATATATAGATAGATAGATTATCAACATTTTCTTCTTAATACTGCTGCTTGGTTATACGATAACAGCTAATGTGTTCATGATCCATAAAATGTTATGATAGCGCAAACTCTTGTTTTTGAACATAAAATAATAAAGGGAAACAGCATATTTACAAAATTAACACAGCTGACGCAGCCAGTGATGTCAGCATTTCGTGTTTTATCCCACAGATTAAACAAACAAGTCTGCCAACTGTGGCGAATAAAAATCTGTTATTTCAGTAAGATAAAACCTTTTGTTGTTTTACTGAAATTACTTATTGTTTGGGTGTTACTTCTTTTCACAGTAGTTACTCTGATCTATACTCAGGTTTTCGATAATAACTGTTATAATTACCTTTCTTGTGATTACAGGAGTAACAACTACATAACTTCTAGCAGACAAGAAAAATTATTATTGGTGGCAGTTTTGTTTGGTATAAAAGTTTATTTCTGCTGCATTGGCAGGTGATTTTCATGTAAAAATTTCTGGATTAAAAAAATATGAATGTTTTGCTACTCAATATTGATTATCTGAATATATTGTATACAAACAAAGAACATGGTACTGTACTTACATTCTAATTAGTCTTAATTTACGTTATCTTGAAGTTTTAGTTACATGGGCGTAATTGTGATATTTTGGAGTTGAACTTGGTTCAGAATGCCAGCTGGAAATCAACCTACGTATAAAAACTGGGTCATAACAAAAGTAAGAGTTTTCACTTTGTCTAATTACACGAAGAATATAGAAAATTGATAACACTATTGTAAGACTATGGACCTAAACAAATGTTTCAACACTACTATCAGTAATGTTTTTTTATCTTCCAAACCATAGCAGTAGGTTATGATTTTGATATCATAAATCATCATAACACATCATGTAATCTTATATGACGTAGATGGGTTTCGTTTTTTGTTTAAGATTGGTTATAATTTGGCTTAGACCGGGGAAGAATTTAGGTTAGATACTTTTACTCAATTACGTTAAACCAATCTTAAACTTGAAAATGAGTGGAACTGTACAAGAAGCTACTAATACATTTACTGACATACTAATACTTGCAAATAGTTCAGAACAGAAATTTGGGAACATGCGTTGAACTTAGCAAAGCTGTAACTTGCTCTAAATTGTAAGTAGATTTTTCAAACACGCTTTGATATAATCTAATATGATAAATACTTGTGAAATATTCAACTTGACATATTTTCAGTTTTATTTTTAAAGTAACCAATCTTTCTCCACCTTCCAGAAGAAATGAGGATTAAAATAAGCTCACAGGCAAGAATTAAATCCTTAAAATAACTCAAAGATTTATATGGCTGTAAAACTACTGTGTATAATATTATTAATATCGAAATCTTAATCATGAGGAGTATTACAGTCATTTGTACCTACTATTGCAGCTGGAAACTGTACATTTTTTTGTTATTTAGACACTTTACAGTCTAAATAACCTTACTGCAAGTCAGTGTATGAATACTAAATTTGCCAAATTGGATTTAATAGTCTATAATAGAAGAGTGTAAGAAAACTGTATAAGTGTATATCCTGATTACAAACAACCTAGCTGATCTCAAAAACTGTAATATTTACAGTGATAAATAGCTTAAACCATTTTAAAGGACCAACCATTTTCGTCCAACGCATTTACATGGTTATGTAAGGTAATATTTTAGTTTTCCCTGTCATAATAGATATAACTTTACATACAGTATACTAGTTATGTTAACTTTATGACTACCTTGGCTAGCGAGAAGATATTATTAATTGACGTTAATTACAAAACCTTGGTATTTTTTGTACTTTTACTAATATCTTCTTAAATCATATACAACAAATAATACCTCTAATTACATTAAAAGCTAATTCCATTTATCAGGTTGGCATTTACCTGTTCTTCAAGTTCAACACCTAAAAAGTAATGTGGTAAAAAGAATAACAATTAATATACCGTTCGAATTGTTTTGACTAGATTAAACAAAAGGATAGCTACAACCAAATGCATTTGCATGAAAATTGGAGTTGTCAGCTTATTTGACAAGGGTAAATGCCCCAAATAAAAACAGTATTTAATCTTTGCCATGGGGATTACCCACTTAAAATGTCAACGCAGTTAGCAGGTGTAAGCCAATCCTAAAACAAACTTTTATAAAATATGGTCTAGCTTATCCTTGAATTTTTCAAATTTGGTAATCTCCTTTTACAAATTAACAATAATTAATGGCACAACTTTGTAAAATAGTAAAAAGTATGCTTAGCACTATTTGTTACATGTTTATATTTGGTAGTGTATAAGGGAGAGTATAACTGTTCTAAGTTTTCTAAACTTATAAAATATTCAACTTGATGTATTTCGAGTTTTATTTTAAAGTTACCAATTCTTTCTTCGCCTAAACAAAATCTAAACTTAGAACAGTTTTATTAAAAGTGTGTTATTAGTGTATATAAGCTGTATTGTGTAAACGGTTGACATTACTAGTTAGTAAAAATAAACATAATTTCAAAACTCTATATGAATTCCCATAGTACTTATGATATTCCTGGTATATGCATATAAAGTGAAAATAGTTCTAATACTCATCAAGGTAAAAAATTGATCACATCAAAATTGATCATGATTTTTAATCTAAGACAATAAACATCTGTTAGTAATCATTATTTTTAAAACAACGTTATGGATTAAATTATTTTGGATTTCCAAAAAAAGGTTTTGTAAGGATAAATCTAGTGTATTATTTTTTATAAATTGAGACATTTTAGGATGTTTGATTAGATTTTTGATAGAAATTTATGCACATTTCGAAACTATTCGAAATGTGCATAAATTTCTAAATAAAGGTTAATAAATAAAGGTTCAAATAAAGGTTAATGCAAAGTAATGCCTAATACGTCTTTGAAAGCCTTAGGAAAAGCTTATTGTTTCAGTAAGGTTCTTAGGTGGTGTTTCGTCTTCTGCTCCTGCAATAATCCGCTTTGTCTCAAGTTTACTGAATTGCTTGTTTTATATTCTAACACCTTTGAATTCCTAATGTGAACTCAGGAACACCTCTTGAAAGAACAATTTTTCAACTGTCATTAAAACTGGTGTTTTTTGGTAAATTCATAAAATAAAATGTATCATAAAAAGATGCACCTTTCAAGTGGTCAGTATTCTATTCCACGGGAAGGTATACGTGAAATATAAATATAATAGTTTCATTGAATTTTATTGTGTTTTTACAAACATCTCTTGAAAATATATGTCATGTAGCTGGTTAGCTGAGTGAACATAGTTTCTGGTCCCTTTTGAGAAAATTCAGAATATCTTTGATTGCTCGGAAACCAGCACACATTCATCATTGGGATTTTAATATATGCCTAAACAAAGAACCAATTGATCATAACCAGGAACAAAGCAGTTATCCTATGCATACAACACTCATCCTTCACTTATCGCCGTCTTAAAATACATATTCCAGGGATGTATAAATATAATATACTTAATCTTTCCAAGATTTGTAATCTATTGTACATCTTTTAATTGCATTGGCATTTTTCAAGATTTAATTTTGAATATCAAAGAGTACTACACTACTAAACAAAAATTATAAACATTAACTAAAAGTAAGAGAATTTTTCTAGAAAATCAGTAAAAACTATTTGTATCATAAACCAAGACATAAACTGGTCTTACTTTGATGGATTGAAAGAATCATTGTGTAATGTTAAAGGTGTTGAAAAAACATATAATTTGGTTCACAGATGAAGTATCTACAAAGACCGTACATTCAGTTGGTTACAAGGGAGGATTGGGGGGCGGTTCCCCCGCGCAAAAAGCCGGAGCTTCTCGAGCTTCCCGCCAAAATGCTGATGCTCTTTGACACACAGACTGAAGAGTGCAAGACTACAGCAGAATGCAAGAAAATTGTAAAACGGCTGCAAGACGAATACATGAATCTAAAAGGCTACCAGGACATTCCTTGGAAGTAAGAGGAGCGATTTTACTTTAATCGTCCGAAATTATATTTTTGAGCTTATAAATACTAAGTTTAACTAGACAAGGAAAATTTAAGGTTTCAAAATAACTGCTCCATCCCCTTCGACACACCTAAGTACTCTTTTAGAGCGTGGTACATAGTATTTTAGTTGCATCTAGTTTATTAGGTTTAAATTGGGAATCTCATGATGACAAATTTACACGTTTAAAAAGAATTAATGGAAATTTTTTGTAAAATCCGGGAATAGCTTAGTGGTTAATAAACAAGTATTTATAATCTAACATCTTTAGTTGACTTGTTGGGAAATAGACTTAATTTTATTCATTGGTTATCAAAAGACCAATTACCATAACGAGTAACTGCACAGTGCAATTCAATATAATATTGTGTCTTCAGTCTAAGGGAAACTCAATAAAGTAGACTAAATAATATATACATTAACTAAAATGTTTTAAACGTCGATCTTATGCTTCGAAAGAAACTACAGTACATGAATTATCCATATTACCAAGATATAAAGTTGAAAATCTTAAAATGACAATATAATATTGAAAACAGTTTGTTCAATGCGTTACGGACAAGATTTAGAAGCTTAGAGATTTAGAGATCTCGTAGTAAACTTAAAATATCTATAAGTACAAATGTAAGTCTTATTTCAGCTTTTTGATAGGGGCTGATGGAAAAGCGTATGAAGGGAGGGGTTGGAAAGCGAAGCCTTTCAAAACCAACCTGGGAAATGCAAAACAGGCCGAATGGGATGGAAGGAGCTTAGATGTCGCCTACATAGGAGACTATAGATGTGAGTAAGACCACAGATAATAGACCATTTTTTGTTCTAATTGTGGAAAGACATATTTGAAAATCACTATAGTTAAACAGTAGTTTTATTTGAGTGAAAATTCACAGGACCACCGCAATGCTAGAATGCTTGGTTAAAAAAATCCAGACCGGTGGCCATCGAGTTTGGACGGTTCAAGAAGCATCTACAGGAGATCGGTTTGTATGAAGGAGATCCATCGTGTAGGCCAGTAGAGACTGTGTATCTACTGATTACAGGAACTGCAATGGTGTAAGGAGGTTGGCCCAGGAAATTACTCAATATTGTAACCAGAGAAGGAGATTACGAGCAGACTGCAGCCAGTCATCAAGCTCAACATGGATGGCTCTCACCAAATTGAGGGCGCAATCTCCAATCCTGGAAGAAATGCTAAGAAACTTTGGTCCATCTTCTTTGTGAGATAATCTGGACTAACTAAATAATTATGAATATGTAATACTCGTACCTTTGAGACGAAGAAACAATCACGACCGTGAAAATAGGAAGAGAAGATAAATAAATAGTAATACGGATGAAAAAACAATGGAGGTAAATTAATGGATTTAAAGCAGAATTAATTAGTCGGGGTAGTGCGGGGTTTGTCCAATTTACATAGAAGGTGATATCAGTATAATCAAACTCATTTGAGCAAAACAACAAAACATAAGCAAGAAATCAAAAGTTGCTGGTAGGGAGCAATCATGGAATTTCAGGCAAAGTAAATAACCTACTATAGGTCATGAATAGTTTAACCTAAAACTGTTGAATTAACTCTCAAAAATATTTGTAAACATATATCACAATGTTTCCTATACTTGGTTAGTAGGAGAAGTTTTACCGTTGCCGTATGCGTTTTCTACGCTTAAAACCTTTCGTGAATTACTTATGATCAAAACTTGAATTTTTAGCATTCTGAAGACACATTTAATGTGTTTCAGATGACATAGAGGAAAAACCGGACGGCATATACCCAACAAATAAAGCTATAATTGCCGTGGAAAAGCTTACAGACCACCTTACTAGGAAGAATATTATTTGTTTTCAAACTTCTGGAGTTGAAGACTTTACGTATGACCTTGAAGCACACACATATGACTGAATTCGTAAATTATGTATACACTTTATATATGAAATACACTGTTGTTTATCTCTTTAAATATTTTAAATAAGTTTTTAATCTTTTCTATAATGTGTTTAATATTCATGGAAAATTAAAATAAGTAGAAATATAAAAGCATAATGAGCTAATCCAAGCATTCCATGTACAAAAGATTTACTCAGTCACCTTTATGCAATTCCAATAGACTAACCAGATTAACCGGGTGCTTAAAAATGGATCTAAAATACTGGGAAATGAGTGCAAACCCCATTTTTTGTTTTCTTACATGAAACGCTAAAACTACAGATTATAAAGAGATGCAAGAAAATATAAATAAGATGTAATTATATGTATTCACTCTGCATCTTTAAACCTCCAGTATTTCGTTTCTTGGGTTTAAGGTATTAGTACTCATAAAAGGGGATTGTATTGTTTTACAGACAATTTACTTAAAAAATTACGTACGGGTACCAACGAAACGTTTCTAAAGACCGGTAAAATTTGCATTTCAATAGTAAATATACTTTTTCATATTCTTTTTTCTAGTTAAAATACTAAAACATTTCTCAATTTTCGCTTTAGTGTGCTAGTGTTTTTCCAATGATTTTCATCCCTTCTATTCAGGCTATAATAGAGAAGCGAGCTGGTCAAGTGGTGGGGGCGGGGCTTCTGAGTCCTGGGTTCAAATCCTGCCAATAACCAAGATTTTGTATATGTGATAATATCACATCCCCTTAGAGCTCGCCTTAAGTGTTTATAGAGTTTTGAGCTAGAACCTATTGTCCTAGGATGTAAAGGCGGGCATAAAAAAACAAAAAAGTATTTATAGTTTTACTTATAAAAATATGCTGTAATTCTAAAATACATTCTTTCCCTCGCTTTATACGCTAAAGTCACTACATTTTGCTTCCTTATCATGTACCACTCATTTAACCTACATTTATGTAAGGCTATATATCAACAGAACATACAAGCTGCATAGTTAACAGACTTTAAAATATTACAGATAACCTTCCAGAAGGTGGCTCGTCTCAAATGACGATCAACTTGATACAATTGCTAAGAGAGATGAAGGCTCTTGATCCTACACAACTGCAGATGTACAGCTTTATGATACAGACTAGTTGACAGACTTGGCTTCATGATACAGAATATTTGAGCTTTTTAGCTTTATTGTAATTGTAGTTAAGCTACATAGCTTTCTGTTACTTACTAGTTCAGTTTCATAGCTTTTGTTGTCCATAGTAGTTAAGATATGTATCTTTCTGGTACAGTACATACTAGTTCAGTTTCATTGCTTTCTTGTCCATACTATTTGAGCCACATAGCTTTTTGGTCAACACTAGTTGAGCTACATAGCTTTTTGGTCTACACTAGTTGATCTACATAGCTTTTTTAAATGAGAACTTTTAAAAATAAAACTATTTTAATTAATGAATGGTTCATTTGTATTATTTTCGTTGTTGTGTTAATGCATATACGACTGACTTTAGTGGTATTGCAAAGTACAAAATGCTGTTTGGTTACACATCTTTCCCTATTATTAATTTTTAATTAATGTTTTATCCTGAATGTATGTGTTCCTAACCGTTAAGAACTGTTGTTGATGGTAGGAACGGTTTTGGATAAACAACTAGTTCATTAAACATCTACGGGTTGTTGATATCCAAGCCTAAACTATTAACTCAAATATTTTCACATCACACCTAATGCTTTGTCAAAAATCTAACAATTTATAAAATATAGGTATCATTATATCATTAGTTCAGCACTTTTTAAAACTAGGTAACATCTTCAAAAACTTGAGCTCAGTCCATTTTCGACTTATATTTGTTAACATTGTACATACATGAATGATTTCGGTTTGTAACCAGTTGTAAATACAGTAAAAATGTTTGAAAGACATTTTCTAGTATAAGTTAATTTTTCCCTGTTGGTTTTTAGTATGCCCTATTTCCATTTGGAACAAAATTGTTGTTCATATGAATCAGTATCAGCTATGACCACTTCTGTGACAAATTATGAACAACTGGTATATGCAAGGTGTAATGTTGATTTACGATCAGCTGTCCTGGTTTCTTATAAACACGTCATACATGAAACAATAACAAACTTACTTTTAATTGTAGTACAATTTAAACATAACCCCTATAATCCTCGCTTTGTTTAAGTAGTAAATTGAGTTATAGTATTAGGAAACGTAAACATTTGGTCTCAACCTTATCTTTAAAAAAACGTTGAAGGCCATTGAGATGAGGTCCTGCCTGAAATTGTCCAACGCATTTCCTAGTATCTATTTACAACTAATGTTTCAAATGTTATCTGAATCCAATTAGGAAACCCAATTTATCTTAGACCATGGTAAAACAAATTTTTACCCTATAAAATCCAATTCCCATGGTCCAATTATGCTAGTTCGCGACCCCTTTGAATAAAATTTGGCTTACACGTTTGTACCAGCTTTCATCAAAATATGATAATTTTTACACAACTAATCCTGATAACAGACTCAACTACATAAACTTATATATAAATTAATTAGAATAAGTGCTTTGGCCTCTGGGTACCTCAAATAAAAAAGTAAAACGAACCGGGTAAAGGTCGTATCATGAGACCTGAGCCAATAGCATATTCTCTTAATGGGAAATCGACTATAAGGAGGCAATGAAAAAAAAAACACAACGTTAAAATAATCTACAGAATTTTCTTACTCATTGAATATTTATAAACATTATGTTATGTCTGATAATATTATCTTAATGTTACTTAATGATGTGTTAATGTTATACACTGTATCATTATTTATAGGGTGAAGATATTTATGGATATTTTCCTAACCTATTTGTCATGTCAAAAAGAAAGCTAGTTTTGTTTACAATAATATTTTGTAAACTATTAAACCCCAAACAATATACAGAAACTTACCATGGATCTTTAATGCTAAAGACTTGACGAAACTTCCTCAGGAACAATGTTTTAAAGTAGTCTTTTAATAGAGTTACAGTGAGATGGTGTAGGATCAGGTAAGTTTGAGGTATTTCTGTATCATAAAAAGCTGTTCAATAGATTTTTACATACGCTAATAAACCGTTTTTAGTTTGTAACTTTAATTAGAAAGAGGAATAGATATTAATTGATGGTTAGAGAGCTAGTTAATCAAAATAAAATAATTTCTATGACATATTTTTATAACAGCACAGCTTAAATTTGCTAATTTGATTATATAAAAATATAAACTAATAAAAGTAGTTTCAGATCATTACCAATGTTTTCAAGAATAAAAATATTAAAAAATACTAATAAATACTAAAAAGTTCATAATAAAAACATAATGAATATTACTCAAATTAAATATACATATAAAATTAATTTAAAATTACTTTAAATTTAATCTTAATGCAGAAGAAAAAGTGTTAAGAAACAAATAAATGTTTAGAACTAATTAAAATATTGCAAACATAGGAAAGACTTTTTTAGATTTTTAGTAGTTGATAGATTTAAAATTTAATCAATTTCATTTTAAAACAGACTCTTTATGTTTTTACTGACAAATTGTATGCTACTTGAAGTGAATTTTAAAGATTTTTGTCATTAATCATCACAGAAATTTATTTCAACAATGTTTACTTTTAGGTCAAGTTAACTTTCAAAATTTTGAAAAATGATTGATATTCAAATATCACATTTGATGATCTTATCTAGAAATAAACAACTACTAGAGAAAAAATGTTAAACGTAAGTAAAATATTTATATAATACTACTTCACTCTTTTGAATAAAGTACAGAACATAGTGTAAAACTAGTTTAAAGATTTTTTATAAATTAACAGACTCAATCATTTCCTCGTAGTGAATGGCAAGGCTGTACATAAATTATAATTTTAAAAACATTGACTTCATGAAAACAAGATTATTATTATCTATTTAATACTTACATATAGCACTATTCATTTTGTAAGATTTAAAAATATTGGTATAACAGTTGTGTACACACTATTTAGAGTAGTTTAAAAATATTTAATGTACAATTAAAAATATTGTAATTTTTTACTTGAATTTGTAAATAGTAGACCCATGTCAAATACACTAATAAATCACGTGGTACTTTTTAGTATAAAACTGTGATACTTGAATGAAATATTCATAAGCTTCCAGATCAAAACTGCTAGAAAATAGGCCGGACTAAGACGTACAGGCCTGGCTTGGAACACATCAATAACATATACATTTATCCAAATTTCAAAAAATGGATTTAATTCATACCTGTGATTTATTTTAGTCAGTCAAAAAATACCCTCATCCAGTGATCAAATACATATCTAGAGAGCAATGGGGGGCAAGACCACCTAAAACACCTCCAGAAAATCTCAAAATACCTGTTCTGACGCTTCACGTATATGATACCAGGACCAAAGACTGTAAAACAAAAGAGGAATGCATGAAAACCGTTCAAGATCTTCAGAACGAGTACATGTTTTATCGCGGATTCGATGACATACCTTGGAAGTAAGTAGATTTCTCGCCCTTAAACTTTGGGGCTTGGCTAGTTAGTGGTTAAAGCGAGAGACTTTTCTCCTTCAGGGCCATTTTGAAATCAATCCTACTAATCACAAAGATTTCATTGCATGATAATTAATATGGTAATACAGTGGCTCAAAGTTCATGTGTCTAATGTTATTTCAATAGTTGTTTTATACTCACAAACTGTAAGTATTCTAGTCATTTTATGGATTGCATGGTAATTTCTGTTAGAAGTAAGGAGTAAATATTTGCTAATGAAAGCCTTTAAGATTTGACCAAGCACCTAGTTTCTATTCCTTATCGGTGGTGGAATCAGACTGTGCAAACTTCGTCTTCTGTAATAATCTTTTGCTAAAACTATTCCTTGCCACTAATGACAGTGTAAGATATTATCTAAGGATAAGGATATTGTATTAAGAAAAAGGTAGCAAATAAAATCATCAGTGAACACGAAAGTGAATACTAGTAGTTGTGTCACTTATTGGGACACAGACCAACTAATTTGACAATTAATGTCTTCAAAACGTTGTTACTTGCGAGTATTTCTCCATGTATGATTATAACCCTTAGATTTTAATTCAATATGACATAAAAAAAATACTGTTTATGTATTTGTTTAGCTTCCTCATAGGAAAAGATGGGAACATTTATGAGGGTAGAGGATTCAAGGTCAAACCAATAAAAACTGACCTTGATCATCCAAGACAGAAGAAATGGGATGGCAAGAGTATCGATGTAGCCTATATTGGAGACTATAGAAGTAAGTTTTGGCTTTATAGTTACCTCAATTTAAGCAGGAGCTATCCCAATTCATCTTTTAAACTGTTGAATAAATCTATTTACCGTTAGTAGTATTGGAGTACAGATATGAACATATATTTAACTGAAAAAAATACATTCTACGTAAATAAGAGTCCCTATGTCATGTCAAACCACTATTTATACCCTTATTGTGCTATAAATATGTTTACTAAATGTTACTATTAGAATGCATTTAATAGATTACCTACTTCAAGCTAAAGAGCCGAGACAAGCATTGCGCCCCCAACACGTGTTTAAAGATCATAGAACAAACTTTTGTATGGTAGTACTCTTCAGTCGTCTGCAATATGTTAGATTAGTTTAACTTAACTGTTTTAGAATTTTGGAACTAACAGACATTGAAAATGTATTATTAAATTAGTTGTTTTGATTTTAAACATGACTAAAAGTTAAACAATTAAACCGTATATTGACTGAACGATTATTTTATGCCTGATAATGTTTCACAATACTTTTTATGTTTTCACAATTATTGATGATACAGATAAATTGATGTCGTACTAATTTATAAAACTGTTCATGGAAATCCGTTTATGAAATTAAACTATCATTAGGTCAACTGATTTATACTTGTCTCATCAGATCAAAAATAACATATTCACTATCTTATTCGGTAAAAAAAGTAAAAACAGTACTAAAAACGTACGTTGTATACTTAAGTTTTATCTAGAGATTATTTTTTCAGCCCTGACTTTAATATTAGACTTCATAAGATTTTAACCTACTGTAACAGCAGAGAATGCCACATTTTGTAAAACTAGCTTTATATCTAAAGAGATCCCGTTGTTTTTTAACAGTCACTATTATCAATATAAACAATGGACCTCTTTCATAGAAGTATTCAGATACTTACAGTATTCCTCATTGAAAACGATTGATTAGTTAATGAACCATAATTGGCAGATAACTAACTATGCGTGTTGTTTCAGAAAAAAGCGCGAGCCTAAAAATGTCCGTTCCTCTGACAGGACTGATCGTAGAAACAGACCGTCTCGGAGTTATGGTTACTTACTTCAAACTCGTCATGTTTGTAAAGAAAGCTAGAGACTGGAAAACAAGATTTATTGAATCCGAGTTTCCAGAAGAATTACGTTAAAACACTTAAAAGTATATTTGCAGTCTAAGCGAGTTGAAGTGAGTTTACACACGTTAAGTAAATCATGGTGGTTTTGTATACAGACATGTGCTTAACTTTATTAATTTATTTTATAATAAATATCCCACGTTTGGCTGAATAGCTGCATTTGGTAGAGTAGGAAAAAGATATGTTACTGTATTTAGAAACTACTTACAGTTATTATAGTGTATCAATGTTTAACTGGTAATAAAATATAAAAAACAACTCCTGAACAATGTTTAACAATCCAGATTCATTTAACTTTGACAAAGCTTAGATACGTAGCTACCATATTACTGGTCTATAGATTATTGATTAGTATCTCACTACGTACACAAATAAAACTAATAAAATCCCACCACAATAACACCATCTCCACAATATTGTATCTTGCAGTACTTAAAGTAAAGATTTATCCAATAGATATTATAATATCTTGTGGTTAAGCTGAGAAACCCATAAAAGAAGGTACACACTATCCATTACCTATAAACACATTTGCAGATAAGAAAGTAGGCAAAAGGTTTTACATCTTGTATTCTTGTTGCAGGGAGTAATCCGAAATTGAAAGTTAAATTAGCATGTGACTACTTATACTTCATTCTGGATGATAAAAAACATATAACTTTTGGAAGATCTAAACTTGAGGACTTTACTATGACACCCGAAAAGAATTTGGTGGAAGATTAGAAGATTTGAAATTTGCATTATTGATATAAGAGAACGTGAAACTATAAACATATGGAACTATAAACATTGTAGTATAAAAAGCAAACAGATTCTTCTTTTTTTTGGTTTATGACCTACTGTGAACTACTGTTGAAGCCGAAATAGATAAGTGGGGAAGTATACTACAAAAAATAACACTGATCAATAAATTGCCCACAAAATAAGTTACAAACATAACATTCTTCTTGATGTACTGATAAATTCCTAAATATTTATTCAAAAGGGTTGGTATTAAAAATCTAAATTGTTCGTAAACAGTTTATTTGTATTGTGCATTTTCTATCAGTATTGTTTAGTTTTAGGTATGAAATCTGGTACATACTCAAATATAGTACAAACAACTACTGTAGTTAATATTTCATTCTTTATAAGAATAAATATTTGTAAATATATGTTCTATAAAATTCTATCACAATGTTGACAATTTCCTCCTTATACAAGCGGCCATCTATCTATACTATTAATACACTACATAGAACAAAAGTCCCTTGGGCACTCCCAAGTGACTTTTAAAGTACCCAAGTTATCCCTTATGAACAATATATATGTTTACATTATGATCAGCTTGATTTTTTATTTTTAACTTAAGGAAACGTGAACTACAAACATTTACTGCCTTGATTGAAATAAAACATTTACTATTTGAATTTGGGTTGGCGTAAATATTACAATGGAAAAAGCGAGGAAGCCTGGACAGTTTGATATACTAAAAAGAAAACTGAATTTACACTGTGCTGCATTTCTTGAGCAATCATTGTAAGAGCCAATTCGCAAACTATAAAAATATAGGAAAGTCATGTCAGAACACCACCAAGTAGGAAAGTTAGAAATAATTTTTTTTTCGTTTTTATGGACAACCTAATGCGGCTATAAGTGGGAAATATTTGTAGAAAACACAAAAATCACTATAAACTTTTGAAAAATTATATTTACAAGAAATGTTGATTAAACCATCTTTTATTCGCATCGTAAGTATTTTCATAATCTTTGAGTCAACTTTTCCAAAGTCATCGGAAAATATTACTGTTATTCTTTTAAAAGTCTCTATTTACTATATAGTCTATTTATTATATAGTCTCTATTTACTTGTTACTTGTTAATTGTTGTTCATTAATTATGTTCTTGCTGTTACCACTCACTGTTGCATGTATTTTGCCATCTTTCAATATTGCATACATTCTTGTAAACTGGTGTAAACCGTTGGGAAATAAATAAATAAATAAAAATAACGCCTGTAATACTTCGCAATTGCTCGGGTTCGAGCAATAGGTGCACTGGACAATCTTAATTTGAAACAAAAACCACAACACAGAATGGTTTTATATTTATTAGACATTAGGAACGGTTCAACCAGAAAATTGGAATAGTAAAAATGATAGCCACAAAATCAGAAAAAATAACTAGTGTTATATAACAAAAAATCTCTCCTTTGTCTTTTTAATGGTTGCATTACAGGAGCACTATACAATCTTAATTTGACACAAAAACCACAACACAGAATGGTTTTATATTTATTAGGCATTTAGAAGGGTTCAACCAGAAAATTGGAATAGTAAAAATGATAGCCACAAAATCAGAAAAAAATCACTAGTGTTATATTATAAAAAATCTCTCCTTTGTCTTTTTAATGGTTGCATTACTTGAACCAGTACCAACTTAACCAACTTAATCATTAATTCATTAATGATAATTCTTTTTTTTAATGCCTAGCTGGAAAAATATTGTGCATTTAGCTGAACAAATTAATGATCTTGTTGTGTAATAGAGTTATTTACATCTTTTCATATGCAATTATTTCAACGCTTTCGTCAAACGTATTAGAATGATGATACATAAAATAATATGAAATATTGTATGTTGTGAGTGAAAGTCTATTGCCAAATTTCTAAGAAAACTAAAATTTCTGTTAGCTTTTTTTCGTAGTTCATACTTTTATTATAAAATAAACTTACTTGCTCAAAAACCTTTTAAGATCAACAACATTTTTTGCACTCACCACTTACAGTTCAACGGTAGCAATCTTATCGATACTGATTACATATTATACATACAAATAAATACATAACTCAAAATCACACTAGTAAGCCTCAAAGCTTGAATATAACACAACGCGTTTCAGATGGATTTAATACTAACTTGAAATACAGGTGGGATTCAAAATAACCATTTTATACTTTGATAGTGTGACTTAATTTTACTTCTCTACACATAATGCTTTTCACATTTTGAATTGCATATTGCATTCAGTAATTAACTATGTTAATACCTTTTACCGTTAAAGGAACACTTAAAGGAGTAATAGTTAAGCCAAGACTGCTTTAGGTTTACATTTAATTATGAAGGCATTGAACTTGAAGCATTTAAGATATCACTAACATAAAATGAAACATAAGTTGAAACATAAGAAACATAAGACATCATAAAACATAAGACTTTTATCAAGTAGAATATTAATGTAAGTTTTCATTTTAAAATATGTTAAGTCATATGTAAAAAGACTGTTGTTCGATTTATCTTAAATATATTTTTTTATTTTGTATTATTATTCTTTCGATATTCATATAGATTATTTCAAATGAAGAGTAGTTTCTTCCTAATGTAATGATTCATTAGTTGACGAAATTAAGCCCCTTACTTCCTACAAAAGTAATATTAAGTAAATATTTCAAATAAACTGCTTACGATGAATTAGACTATAGTTATTTAATTAGCTATAAACGTTCATTGGGACCTTGGAAGGCTAATTATATTATTTTAATAGCGTAAATTTGCCGTTTTTCATTTAATTTTAGAGCTTTCCAGCATTTAGTTAGATTTTGTCATAACTATTGCTAACATTCTTTGTATCATCCAGATTATGAAGAATCACTACAAGGCACAGGCAATAATCTTCAAGGTAAACTCAAGGTCAAAAGAAGATTGATCGGAGGACAAAACTAAAATAAATTCACTCAAGGATTGAAAAAAGCTGAAACTGAAAGATGGAGGAAGACCAAGAAACAAAAGAGGGAGTAGTGAAGATAATAAGACCCGAAGGTGAATTAGAAGAGTCAACCGAGTTTTTGGTTAGTGAGGAGTTTGATCACTTGGTAAAAAAGTTGCACCCTGAAAAAACATTACCCCCCTCTTTAGTTACTCGCGAGAAATGGGGCGCTGTGCCCCCAAAATATAGAGAACCCCTTTGTACCCCCGCCAAATTTGTGTATATAATGGACACCAGGTCGGAATTCTGCACTTGTGAAGAGTCTTGTAGCATTGTGCTAAAGAAACTTCAGCACCACTATATGGAGGAAAAGGGTCTACCGGACATACCATGGAAGTGAGTATACAATTCGTTTGTTTTATTAAATATTACACTTTTGATTCTGTTTAGAAACTTATTGTATTCTATGCTGGCCAAAGTCTACAAGCTCGTTCCCCTTGAAATTAAAATCTATAATTATTAAACCAAACAATCATGACTACTTCAAACCCAAAGTTTTAAAGAATTGAAGGATGTGGCCAAAACTTCAAGGTCTGAGAAACTTCTCAAATATTTCTTATAGAACTACTTAATAATGAGCTAAGAGCTTGAAATGGTAAGCTCTCTCTTAGACGTAAGATTAAAGACTAAATAAGTGAAGCAACTAAATTATTTTATACCAGACGAAATTTTATAGTTTTTATTTAAAGTCTAAAAAAAAAAATGGTTATTTAAAGCTTTCTATATCTGATTGTGAATTCAAACCCCTTAATTCCGAATGTAGAAGGTAATTTGTTATGGAAACTTAACTCACCAATTATTTCAGTATTAATACCAAAAAGGGTAGGATGTTGACAGGTTTCGGTTCTAAACAAAATATATATGTGAGCTTGTGTTTTGTGTTGGCATGTACAATAAATTTTTGTTTTAGTTTGTGCGTTTACGTCTGCCACGTTTTACCTTTTCTAAAAATAAGCATAGAGAAAAGTTATATAGAGGTCTTTGTGATAAGACCCTGTTTGACAAAAATATCATGTGACATTTCTGACACGTTGTAACAACTTTTTGATAAAACTCCAGTTTAATATTGTTGCTAAAACAATGTCATTTCCCGAGATGGCCATTCGACAACATTCTTTTATATCGGAAGCCTACCTTCTAGTGTAACATTTTTGCTTACAGGTGGTCTGTAACTGTTTCAGCTTCCTGATTGGAGAGGATGGACGGGTTTATGAGGGGAGGGGGTGGGTTACAAATCCCAGCAAAGTTTTACCAGAGACGCAGGAATATGATTGCAGATCTCTAGACATCGCGTATATAGGCAACTACCAAGGTAAGTGTCATGTGTTAACAACCAACCATGCTAGACAACAATATTGGTTCATATAAATCATCCTCTTTGCTATAAACCCCCTCCTTAACCCCCTCAAGCCTTTCTTCCCCTTCCCCTTTAGCTCATGATAGTCAAATAACTCAGTTGTCAGAATTCCTTCATGAAAACCACGTCTTCGAATCCATTGATCAGCGAGAACAAAACGTGCAGCAGTATATTGATAGATTGTACATTAAACCATAGATGATTAAACCTACCAATATGGTTGACACCAAAAAATTTAAAGGGTAATTATCTGACAATCGAAGAATTAGTTTTGTTAATGAACGCTATCAGCAAGCTTACACAAATTCTCCCACCAGCCTGACATTAAGAATTAAAATTTTACCATATAAGTAGACAAATTTAAGTGGAGGGTGCAGATTAAAGGTTTTATGGAGAAAATCACAGTGATTACAATAGTTCCACTTATGAACCTTAATTTTGACAGATTTGCTGGTTGAGCCATTTTGTAGAAAGTTAAAAACAATTTAACATAATAAATATCAAACAAAATCGATAAAGTTTTTGAAAATCTGATTATCCGTATTTCTTTGGGGTTTCAGGGAAATCACTATTAAAAATGTGAATTTAAAAAAGAAATGGCTGGAGAAACCAAAGGTTAATATCCACATAACAGATGTCGTTAAAATCAGATTGCATGTGAAGTAGTATTGTACAAATCCACACACACACATCCACACGGCTAGGAGACAATTTGAAAACAATTTTTTGGGTTCGCTGAGACATTTTACTATAGTTTGGTTTTATAACTTAATGTTTCAGCTAAACTGCCGAGCCATGAGATGACCATGACGATGGACAAATTAGTAGTCATTGGACAAGAAAAGAACATCATTGATTGGGAGTATGAATACAAGTCAGAATTATTGAATGACTTTGTAGAACCACCATTGGAGAGTAAACCATAGTTCTAAAAAACGTTTCATTTTTTTCTCCTTTACTGATTTTAAAATATTGATGTTTCAGCTACTATTCCAGGAATCTCTGTATCCAACGCCACAATGAATTTTCTTGGTTTCAGCAAGCACAACAACTTCTTGACTGAAAAGTATAAAATTAAAAGCTTTCTTTTGAACGATCCCAAAGATTAGAGTATATTTCATATAGTTTGTAGTTTAATGTCCTTATAATAAATATTAGCAATTATATATTATATGTTGAAGATATAACACCTTTTTCAAGAACTGAACAAGACTAACTTACATATTCACTTATAACAAACCTCAACTATTCCACAAATACGAAATCACCTGACTAAAAAGTAGAAAAATACAAAATTACAAACATAGTAATATTCAATTTGTATCTCAATATTTATTAACAAAAGAAATTTGTATCATATACCATAGAAAATCTTTTTGGCATGTTACAAATAATCAGCGTCCATGGCTTGAAAGATTAAAAAGTTATAAAGCTTATACAGTACTTTGAAGCCTATATGGGAATTTGCGAAATATCTTGACACAGACTCTCTCTATGGTTTATTGTTAGTAATAAATCTAGTGAACTTCTAAGCTTCTACCCAAATCTAACAAGAACACTTTTGACTGTGGATTTTATGGCAGTCAAGCGAATAGGTTTATAGGGATTTAAAAGGGAACTGCTGTGTGTAATTCGTTCTATGTTGGTAAATGGAATTATAATTTAACTTTACTTTTTATGAAATAATCTAAAATACCTCCCATCATATTCTAAACCAGTGTTCCTTTTCCTAGAGGTAGGGGAGGGGATATTAGCCCCGTTTACCTTGAGAAATGGAGTAGGGATGGTTCTGAATAATAATATAAGCAAGTTTCTCGAGGGGCAAGGATTCATATTAAGAAGTAAAACTTTATAGAAATTGTCATTTGGTTTATTGTAGCCCCTCGTCCATTGACCTTTGATGAATATGTTGGATATAGGTGATCTCGTGATCAAAGGTCATAATATCAAACTAATCCCAAAGTGTAGAGTTAGTAGAGCGGAGTCATACATTTGATGATGGTTCTTTTACTTTTCTTCATGATATCCGGTCAATACCGATTCTGGTTAGGTGAGTTCAGGTTAACAGAGCAATGTTGATTGTTTTTCACAGGCACAAGTTGTTTGAACTAAAAATAGCAATGACCATGTTTTCTATTTAGCGTACTTCTATAGTTTACTCAACACTAATTGATTTGATCATCTGATTGTTAAGACTGTGAATGTTACTAATCCTTGCAACGGTAAGAAGAGCTTGAGGTTTTGGAGCCCGAGGTCCCAAGTTCAAATCTGGCCAATCACCAATGGATGTTATCTAAGTGATAATGCTGCGACCCTCTAGGACTATACTGCACTACTGTGTTAAACAGTTTCAGGCTTAAACCTAGTGCCCTAGGATGTAAAGGTTGGACATAGAAAAGGAATAAAAAACTAATAGATGTAAGCATTATTCTTTGAAGCGCCTGGCCAATATTTTTAAGTTATGTAAGAATTTTAATCGACCATGCTACTAGTTTGACAAACTAAATTTTATTTCGAATTATCTAATACATAGTGTAAGTGTCTTCAACTCTTACATTATTTTAATCTAGAACTATATATTATCTCATTTGTTGAAGCCACACTAATCGTTACATAATATATACATATCTCTATAACAGTGTGTTGATCCTCGTAAAAATAAGACTGTACAAAAACTTCCTTAGTTCTATTTTATGTGAACTCTTTTTTGTGTAGTGATCTAGTCTAACATCTTTACAATATTTTAACTTAAAATTGATCCTTGAGATCTTAATATATTTTTTTAGCAAACAGTATGGATAAGCCTTCCGATGAGCCTCACGAACGATTGAATAAAGGCGTACCTCTTCATACAACTTATGAACAAAATGGTAAGGATAGTGAAATTAACAATAGGTAATTGTTTTTTGTAAGAGTTTATTGCTTTATTTTTGTGTTTTTTCTTGTCATCTTAACTGGTAAAAACCCCCATAGATCAAACATAATTTACTTACGAAAATTTTGAATTTGTACACCGGATTTTGCAGTTCTCTGTAAAATTATTGTTAATTTTGTATATGCTTAGTATTTGTTCTGATATACCTTTACTTGCATAACATCATGGATGTAATGTTACATATACTATTATTGCAAATATTAAGGTATCCCTGTATGTTTATGTAGAGAAAGATTATGTAATTCAATAAAAGAGCGATTTTATGAATTGATTTAAATTGTTCGGTGTAACTTGTAGTTTTCTCAAATGTTCATGGGTACCGGTACTTTTGGCTTTATATATAGATTTCGACAAAAATGCTAGGGAACGAACGTATCTTACTATGATGTTATAGCTATACATAAGATGACGCTATAATATTTTGTAGACGCTACGTGGTATGGGGTGAGAGACAAGTATGCTAATGTGGAACCTGATGATGAACCTAAACGAAAGAGGTCACATAAGGAATGGAGTGATAGATTGTATCCAAAGCAAAACGATGAAGATGAGGTCTTCCGTGGATTCTCCCCACGGCATGCGAACCCGAAGAGCTATGAAGAGCATGTAGACTGGGTGAGCTATAGGTAAATGACATATTGGTCACTAAGATAAAAGATTAGATATTTTTTTATGTCACAATCAATAAATTGTAATACTTTTTTGGAAGTCTTTCCACACTAATCCTCAGAGTGTATGGGGAAGTCATAATTGTCACTCACATAATCGTCCTTCAAATTGACAATACCAAATTCATACCGGTAACGTAAATAAGCTACAAAAATGGCATTTAAAATATACATGTATACATTGATTTCAAAAACAAAAACAGTAGGTAAATGGAATTAAGAAAAACAAGGACATCAAAAGTATGAATTTATTGGCAATTTTCGGCTGTTAGTAAGAAATAACAGTTAAAAACCTACCAATCACGTTGTCCATCTAACACAATTTATAACAGAAATGACATTCTTTGTTCTGATCTATTCTTTGTTCTGTAATGTCTACTACTATCTAATTGCTCCTTGAACCATGGTTGTATGTATTGAATGCCTACTCAACAATTAAATGGACTTTAAATAAATTATTTTTTCAGCCACAAACCTGCAAAAGTTGTAAATATAGTAACCAGAGAGAGCTGGGGAGCGGTTGAACCTTTGTCCGAGGATTTTGTCCAAGGACCTCCATTGTCTAAGGTCGTCCTCTTCTACACAGGCATGGAGCCTTGCTTTACCAAGGAGGAATGCTGTGTAGTAATGAGAAAGATGCAAAAGATCTACATGGAGGAATGGCATCTGTCTGATATACCTTGGAAGTAAGTGGTGAGTCGTCAATATAAAGTATATAGATTCTTACTTCTTAACTTCTGCTTCTTAACTTGAGCAAACCTTATTGTAGGCCAGTCAAATTGGACAATAAAATCGCAAAGCGTGATGTATTGCTGCATTTTTAATATGTTGTTGGGACCCGTTAGGGTAACTCAAAACCAAGTTTGCAGCTTCGAGATCCCTGTGCTCCCTGCGTAATAAGTAAAATATTACAAAATTAATGTATTTTTTTAAGTTTTTGGTTTATAACTTATAAACAGTGCATTTTTCTTAATACTACTCAAATGTAATAATTAAAGTAGATAAAATATCCAACAGTTTAAGCATAGTTTCATTTTTGTGTGTCAAATAGTTTTTGAGCAATGATTTTTCAAATATTACAATTATTTTTAAGTAATTACCATAATTTACATTTTTTCTGGGTTGGACCCACAAAAATTGTGTATGTTGTATTAAGTCTGTTCTTTTATCATGTGTTTAAATATGTTTGTTGTCAGATGTTTTTGTAAACATTAGTTTAGTTTGAAAATAGAGTTTGTTCAAGCAAGATGTGTGAATAATATTCTTGTATAAGAAATAGAACATGGTGGCAGCTTAGTGGATTTTTTATCGAACAAAGTCTAAAACCACGCATGATGTCAAGTAAGGGCAGAAAAAAACGAAATACTCGTAGGCAAAGGTATGAGGACAATGAGGAGGATGCCCAAAGTGAATTCAACTACATGTCAGAAAGGGATTCTAGAAAGACTGAAGGTGAGTCACTAGGTTTTGCATTGGGACAGACAAACCGAGAAAATAATGCAGTAATGTGTACTCCTACTCCTATGATAAATCTGACGTTACCAACTCCAGATACCTTCTCTTTTACTCCGAATGAGTGGCATTCCTGGAGGAATCGCTTTCAAAGGTACAGACGGGGGTGCGGTCTAGATAGCACTTCCGACGCTCGGCAAATCGATGTACTTTTGTTTACAATGGGTAGTAGGAGTGAAGATATTTTCGATTCGTTTTCACCAAAACCGAATACTTATGACGAGGCTCTTCGGGCCTTTGATGCATACTTTGTGCCAAGACGAAATATCATTTATGAGAGAACAAAATTTCTGAGACACAAGCAAGGGAGTGATCCATCTGAAAAATTCATAACAGATTTGCATGGTCTTGCAAAAACGTGTGCATGGGGTGAACTGAACGATGAGATGGTGCTTCTGGTCCTCATTATTGGTATGAAAGATGAGGCTCTAAGTGATAGACTCCAGCTGGACTCTCAATTGACTCTGGAGAAGGCGATTAATACCTTGCGCCAACACGAGGAGCTAGAACGCCAAAAACATGAGCTCGCCAATACTAATGTTTTTATGGTGAATCAAACGTCAATACAAGTCGGTAAAACAAATCTGTCTGAAAGAGCTGGTGAACAGAAATTAACCGAGGATGCTATGAGAAAAAAGTGCAGGAAATGTGGTTATAACTGGCACGGATCACTGGCCGAATGCCCTGCTAGGAAAGCCAAATGTGACAAATGTTCCGAGATTGGACATTTTTTTCGATGTTGTCCCTCCCGCGAAAAGTGGATGAGAAAAAACAAAAACGTTGTTAAGGAAATTGAACAGCAAGATTCAGACAGTGGTTATCAACAGGTTCCTGAGATTTTCATAGGGAATATAGACAGCAGTGACAAAGCCTGGGTCCAGGAGGTAAAAGCAAGCTGTGGAAACCAAGATTTAGGTCTTATAAAATTTAAACTTGACACAGCAGCTGATGTAACCATGATTCCAGTAGGAGTTCTTGGTGATTTTATTAAGACTCTGCCTCTAGGAAAGTGCAAATCCCCTGTGTTTAGCGCAAAGAAGAAAGAACGAATCAATATTTTGGGAACTTTAAGGCTAAAGCTTAAACATAAGGGTGTATCAGTTTATGATCTTGCGTATATTTCTGAGGAGATCACTGTTCCACTTCTTAGCAGACGTTCCTGTGAAGAGCTGAACCTGGTGAGGAGAATTTTTTCTGTAGATTCACATGATATTGACTGGGCTACTAAGTATCCTAATTTATTTCAAGGGCTGGGAAATATGAAAGGAGAGTACAAGATTGAAATGAAGGAGAATGAAGTTCCTTACGCTATATCCACCCCCAGGGTTGTACCAATACCTTTAAAAACCAAGGTGAAAGAGCAGTTAGACGATATGCTTGAGAAAGGAGTGATTGTTCCAGTTGAACACGCGACTGATTGGTGCGCACCAATGGTAGTTTGCGCAAAAAAGGGAGGTGGGGTTAGGATCTGCGTAGACCTATCCAAACTCAACAACAGTGTGAAACGTCGGTTTTATCCTATCCCAAAGATCGAACTTTCATTGGCCGAGATCGCGGGAGCCAAGTACTTCAGCAAGATCGATGCGAATTCCGGGTTCTGGCAACTGAACCTTGCAGAGGAGTCACAAGATTACACAACATTTATCACCCCTTTTGGGAGGTATAAATTCCGTAAGTTACCTTTTGGAATTACGTCCGCTCCTGAAGAGTTTCAGCGCCGCATGTCAAAAGCTTTAGAAGGGGCAAAGAACTGTTTAGTGCACATTGACGACTGTCTGATATGGGGAAGAACGAAAGAAGAACACGACGAGTGTCTTAGGGCCGTTCTAGAGAGAGTGCAAGCTAATGGAATCACCTTGAATAAGCAGAAGTCGGAGTTCTGCAAGAAGACTGTGACATTTCTGGGGTTTGTGCTGTCTAAGGACGGAATCAAGCCTGATCCAAGCAAGGTACAAGCGATTGTGGACTTACTAGCTCCAAGAAACGCTAATGAAGTACAAAGATTCATGGGCATGATCACTTTTCTGGCAAAATTTATTCCGAACCGCAGTGAGATTTTGGAGCCAATTACGAGCTTGTTAAAGACTAAAAACGATTTCCTTTGGGGACCAGCTCAAGAAAACGCTTTTGTCACAGTAAAACAGATTTTATCATCAGAGCCATGTTTGACTGTTTACGATCCGCAAAAACCCTCGATTCTTTCTTGCGATGCTTCAAAAAAAGGTCTTGGAGCGGTTTTACTTCAAGTTGAAGGAGAAAACAAGAAACCTGTGGCATATATATCTCGGACTCTAACGCCTGCTGAAGAAAACTATAGTAACATTGAGAGAGAAGCGCTTGCGTGCACATGGGCAAGTGACCGTTTGAAATGTTTCCTGATGGGTAAAATGTACACAATTGAGACCGACCACAAACCGCTTGTCTCAATTTTCAAAACACAAAATTTGGACGAGCTCTCACCGAGGCTACAGCGGTTCCAAATGCGTATGATGAGATACGATTATCGCATGACCTGGACCCCAGGAAAAGACCTTGCCATAGCAGATCTACTATCAAGAAGTCCTATTCCGGCTGACGAAGATGGCGAATTGACCGAAGAAGTGGAAGCCTTCGTCCACGAAATCAGTCTGATCAGTATAAACACTACAGATGAAAATGTGACAAAGGTACTTCACTCACAAATGAGAGATCCAATCTGTGCACAACTTAAGTTACAAATTTTAGACGAATGGCCTGTAAAATCAAGTTTACCTAATGAGATTCAAGAGTACTTTAATGTGAAAGACGAGTTAAGTTGTATTGATGGGCTATTGCTTCGAGGAACTAGGATGATAATACCTCAAGAATTACGAGCGGAAATGCTCGAGAGGCTTCACAGTGGACACTTGGGAATCACAAAAACAAGGAAACGTGCTTTGGGAACCATGTGGTGGCCTGGAATTTCTCAAGAAATAGAGAGGAAAATCAAATCGTGTCCAGTGTGTATTCAGAACTCAACTAATCACAGTGAACCATTGATTCCGAGAACTGTCCCGGATTACCCGTGGCAAAATGTGTCTGTTGACTTGTTCAAACACGAAGACAAGTGGTATATGGTTATCGTGGATCACTACTCAAGATACTTTGAAGTCGAGGAAATGCATCGAATGAGGGCTTCAGATGTGATTCGGGTTTGCAAAACCACATTTTCACGTTTTGGAATTCCTCAACGTGTTTATTCAGATAGTGGGACACAATTTCACCATATTGACTCAAGTGAATTTAAATTGTTTGCAAAGGAGTGGGGGTTCTCCACATTCAGAAGTAGTCCCCACCACCATCAGGGAAATGGGGCAGCTGAAGCAGCTGTAAAAGTAGCAAAAGGGCTAATGAAGAAAAACAAGGATAAATTTGAACTTGCCCTACTTTCTTACCGGACCTCACCTCTTGAAACCGGCTTTTCCCCATCTGAACTTATGTTTGGAAGGAAATTAAGAGACAATCTTCCATCTACTTTGGTTGGAAATCCTGTGGAAAATAAGAATTTTCTTGAGAGGGAGAATAAGTACCAGAATAAGTACAAGATACAATTTGATAAACGACATGGAGCGAGTGGTTTAAGTGAATTAGAAGTTGGAAGCATGGTATTGATCACAGATCTACGTCGACACGGTAAGGTAGTCAGGAAATTGAACGAACCACGTTCCTACCTTGTGGAAACTGACAAGAGAACTATTCGCCGAAACAGGAAGTTCTTAGTTCCTGCACCGTACTACGGAGGAGATGGAATTCTTTCAAACTGTTCATCCATGGTCCTTAATCGTCCATGCAACTCACGTGATCGTCCAGGAGCTGGCACAGTAACCCGTTACGGAAGGTCCATTAAGAAACCGAGGCGGTACTGAGGTTCATGAAGATGTGGACATCTTGAAGCGGGATGTTGTATTAAGTCTGTTCTTTTATCATGTGTTTAAATATGTTTGTTGTCAGATGTTTTTGTAAACATTAGTTTAGTTTGAAAATAGAGTTTGTTCAAGCAAGATGTGTGAATAATATTCTTGTATAAGAAATAGAACAGTGTAATACCCATATTATGGCAGAATTCTTAAAAAATGCTTTTGTAGTAAATGTTATTGGCTTTCGTTTTATCACAAAGCCAAGTCTGTACCTTCAACACTTGTCTGAAAACTATATAAATAATAATTTATGAATATCACGATTTTTTTATTTAATGAGTTTAAATAATGTCCCCAACCATTAAGTGATAAAAACTAAATAAGGAAAAACATATTTAAGGTTTAAAGTTATATT
Organism: Macrosteles quadrilineatus; assembly: GCF_028750875.1. Lineage (NCBI taxonomy): Eukaryota > Metazoa > Arthropoda > Insecta > Hemiptera > Cicadellidae > Macrosteles > Macrosteles quadrilineatus. The sequence goes on along the minus strand of NW_026542595.1, from coordinate 132,173,028 downwards.
TAAAGATAAATTATGACAAAACATTCTTATAATTAATATTTTGGCTTTTTGGACATTGAAGGCAAGGTATTAGAAATGTTTCCTGATTCAAAATCTTCGGGAAAAGACATATTATCGTCAGGGTAATTTTTATCCTCTTCAATAAATGGTAATGTGACATTTTGCAGTTCTTAGCAGAGCAAGGATACATAATGGTGAACACTTTAGCCTGATATATCGATGATCCTGGCCTTCCAACATGTGTAAGCACCCGTGCATCCCTTTTTGCACCTACAGTACATAAAACTAGTTTCAGAAGGTTGGATGGAGCTGGACTGCATGTTGTTGTCACTGGAACCAATCCTGCTGTGCTATTTGACCAACCCCACTCTGTGGGATCCTTTTCAATCCCTAACCATTTTTGCACTTGGTGTTATGCTCGAGATGAGTGGAAGGAAGCTGCATCTTGGGTGGGGGGCAAGCGTGAAAAGTTTACCTTAGCGCGGGCTGCTGCCTTTACAAACAGGCGGAACCGAAGGTTTTCGAATTCATCGTGGAATGTGTTGCCACCATACAAAGCAATTAGGCACTTTTCTCCAGCTTCCTAGGAGGAATTTTTAGGATGAGAATGGGGAAACCTATTTTAATCCTATAAAACCTTGTACCCTTTAGTACGATCATACTGGTTCATAACATTATTGCTTTTAATTTAATCAAAATCGGATGAGTTTTACTCTAGTTCATGTGCTGATGGACCTACACACACATTTACATAAATTTGAACGGAAGGCGTTTTTGACCTCTGGGAATTTGAAGTTGAAAAAGTAAATCAGTCCTGGATGTGTATAATTAATGATATTTTTCGACATCTAAATAAACGAAATTATAAGGTTTTAGCAAATGTCCTATATAGGGAATGATCTATTACCGTAGTACTCATGGTAAGACCTTGACCCGAGACCAATTTCAATACAGTACAAAATCAATAATATTCACCCTATAGATATAAATAGCAGATCAAAACACAGCTTATCTTTTGCCTTTTTAACTTAAAAAAGTCATTTTTCCATTTGTTTAAAACAAAATCCAGCAAATGACGTCCTTGTCCTTTTAACCAGTGAACAAGGTTGACACAACAACAGGAGGCCGTCTTTCAGGCTATCGGAAAAGATGCTGCGGTAAAAAGTACATCAGCAATCAGCATGAGTCTTATTGATGTAGAACCTGTACTATTGTAGTTAAAATGCATCATATACATATTTGAAACAGCAAAAAAAATATATACCGTAGTAGTAGACGCAACGATTGTGTTCAAATCCAATCAAATAGTCTTTATTTATTATTGTACATAAATCAGTACATGGAATGGCGTCAAAAACTATATCTAAAACTTAACATAAAGAAAACAAGTATAATAGAAATAAAACACTAATTTAACATACATTCTTCTTTTTTACTTACTGATAGGAAGTAGCTAATACCATAGGTGGTATGATAATGCTTAGTGCCGAGACCGATATATTTGATCATTTTCTGCGGTGGTAATATTTACTGTAATTTGTTTTGACACAAATTTATATATATATTTTTTTAATTTGCTAAAACATAGTAACATTTTTTTATCTATTAATAACTTACACATGTTGTAAAAACAATAAAGCTCGTTAAATGAAAAAATCGTGATATTCATAAATTATTATTTGTATAGTTTTCAGAAAAGTGTTGGAGGTGCAGACTTGGCTTTGTGATAAAACGAAAGCCAATAAAATTTACTACTAAAGCAGTTTTTAAGAATTTTGCCATAATATGTGTATTACACAATTTTTGTGGGTCCAACCTAGGAAAAATGTAAATTATGGTAATTAATTTAAAAAATTTGTAATTTTTGAAAAATCATTTCTCAAAAACTATTTGACACACCAAAATGAAACTATGCTTAAATTGTTGGATATTTTATCTACTTTAATTATTACATTTGAGTAGTATTAAGAAAAATGCACTGTTTATAAGTTATAAACCAAAAACTTAAAAAAATACATTAATTTTGTAATATTTTACTTATTACGCAGGGAGCACAGGGATCTCGAAGCTGCAAACTTGGTTTTGAGTTACCCTAACGGGTCCCAACAACATATTAAAAATGCAGCAATACATCACGCTTTGCGATTTTAGCCTCTTTTTATGTACGATTTGACTGGCCTATTGAGAGTTTTTATCTAATTAAATTCAGGATACCTTTAGAGATCGACTATATTCAAAAACTGCTACACTTTTGGTGGTAAGGTTTTAACAGATGAGTAAGGTAAAGAGGAAAAGTTCGATGGTAGACTAAGTGGTGTCTAGCACTAGTTGGTGGTGTCTAGGGAAAATTATATTTTTCTCCAACAAACCAAAACTACTTAAGAGCTGCTAAAATTCTTTGAGCTTAAATATTTTTGTCCTATTGAATTTTAAAAGTGTGCTAATTATGTCTAAGGAAGGTTCATGAATCATAATTTTTAGCATGTTTTTTTTTATTTTGTTTTTCGAGCCTTTTAAAATAAAAGCAAAATAAATTAAAAAGTCAATAGTTATAGGCTATAATTACCTTCTCAATTCACGGCGTTTCTTTGCAGGGAATCATGGTAGTATATTAATTTATTTTTGTTTATTTTACAAAATCAACTAGTTCAAGTCTTTGATACAATTTGATACTTATTTAATTGGCTTCCATTACCAATTCGTAAATCTTCCTGATAGTTTTTTAAGTTTACCTACTATACCTAGCACACTTAGTTTGAGTTTTATTCGAATTCTTGCTGTTTTTGCTGCCTATTTATGTACTATTCTTGTATTTTAAACCTATTTTACATTCTGTTACAGCTTTCTAATAGGATGTGATGGAAGGGTGTACGAAGGACGAGGGTGGGGAATACACCCTAAGAAGGTTAATTCCCTTTACAAATATCGCCAACTAGAGGGGAAGAGCTACGACATTGCGTATATTGGACCGTATTATAGAGGTGTGTTTTGCATGATCTTATTATAGCTTTATATGTTTAATTTACAGCTCAATAAATATATAAAATATTTATATTCAAGAACTACGCACACGAAAGAGGAGAGATCATGAGGAGCATCTGTAGTCTAGTATTCAGACATTTCATATTGAACTCATTCATGACAGACACAATTGACTGCAAAAGAAATAATAGGCTTTATCCCGTTGTCATAAAAAGTATAATTCATAACTTGCAAGTGATTAAGTCGCACTTGCTTCAATTATTCCCGTCCTCGGCTTTCCCCAAAACGTAAATACCATCCTAACATGCTCGGCTTCACCTCGTTTGTGAAATTTTGTGATTCTGGCACGAATAATAGAAAAATACTGGTATGGATCATAAACATAAACAAATGACGTTTTTGGCCCGAAAGTAAACAAAACCCCTATATTAAAAGCATAATTTAACATATTTTTTTGTTTACTTTCGGGCCAAAAACGCCATTTGTTTATGTTTATGATACATACTGGGTCTTTTCTAGTATTCGTGGTTTCTGTGTTTGGTTTTGCCATACACATGAAACATGAATGCGCACCGAAAAATGGCACTTTTGGTTTTAGATATAGGACTATTTTCAAGAGGCACAGCTAGAGCCATCCAGTTACCCATCTTTCGCTTGACCTGTTTTATAAAAATAAAAAAGCAGTTTGATTGTATTAAAAAAATAATAGTCTGATATTAGACTAACTTGAATGGTTTAGTTAATATTGTTTACCATCGATCATATGAATCATAATCGTGTGTACCACAATTACAGGTAGAAAGGTGCACGCCGATGAGAGGTCACTGTGGCCAAAGCTATCTTTTCTCACACCAATGTACCACGCTTTGAAGAACCTAATAACCGCTGGAGTGAACGCCGACATCATCGATGACGGTTTCGGTCTTATATCTCAAGTCAACTGCTGAGAAATGCTTCGTCTAATTGTATTACGTGTATTTTTTACTTTTATTAAATATAGTGTTGTTATTTTCCTTATTCACATTGTTTTTAGTTGGTACTTCAAACTATAAAAGCCCTCACATCTCCTATTAATGATCACTTTAAACTCATCATGATAGTTCGGTGTTCTAGAGATATAAATTTATAATAGATTAACCTTAAAAGTCGTAAAAACAGTTTAAAAGTAGCTTTAGTATCAGGTAACTATTTTATTGCAAGAGTAGTTTCATAGTAGGACTGTCGGTAGAACATAAATCATCATACTAAATTTTAAAATCCTCTAATTTGAATGTTCATCCACACTTGGTTTTTAATAGCCTAACCCTGGCAGAGAAATCTGGTTAAAGCATTGAATTATTTCTATGGAAGCTTACTGTAGTTTCGTTTTGCAATACAGTGTGATATAATTTGTAGAACAACAAACAGTTTCTAAATCGTATGAAAAAAATTAAGAATCGTGCAATCAATAATTTGCCATACCAAAAAGTATACATTTTAGCAATATAAACACTTTCATTATAATTTACGAAATCAGACTGAAACAATAATACAATCAAATCGGGACACAAACTCTTGTTTCTAATAATGAATCACACAATCATTGTCTTTACACTATCGCGTTACGGAAATTATCCATGTTTATCTTCATTGAATAACCATTAATCGACAAAAAAAAACTTTACACAACTATATGCCTACAAAATACAGAATAGAATATATCTATACAAATATAATTACGTTGAGCTGGTTACACTATAAGACTTATACTATAAACATATAGTGGTGACATTTTGATGGTGACTAATGTTTATTATTTTATGTAAACCTTTTTGAAACGGTATATGAGGATGTGAAATGAACAATGTCAAATGATTATTTATTAATGTAGTGTTGTGACATAAATCCTAACAGCTGGGACTACTGTAAGTACTTCATGAACTTTAAGGTATACATTATTTCTGTTTTAAATCTCCCCAAACAAACTAAGAAATATTTGGCCTCACCATAAGATTTACTATTCTAAATTTGTTCAATTTCCCTAAGCCTTGTAGACCTAGGCCTTTTAGACCTAAGTCTTGTAGACCTAAGCCTTGTAGATAGCCTTGTAGACCTAGGCCTTGCAGACCTAAGTCTTGTAGACCTAAGCCTTGTAGACAGCCGTCTAAGCCTAAGTCTTGTAGTCTAAAGACCTATTTATATAACATAATTAATTGATAGCCTAAATAAGTGGCATGTGGTTGCAGAACTAATTGCACTCTCGAACGAATCAGTAACCCTCTGATTTGAAGGCAAGCAATAAATCTCTGCTAAACACGAAATAATGGGTCTTACATACATTTAGTCGCTTCTGTATTTTCCATCAATAAACGTGTGACTAAAATCCTAAATGTTGTATTTTAAACTCAACAAAAATGTCTATTTTTATTTTAAAGTATAACTGACGATTTCACGTAGTTTATTTTAATTGGTAATACAACTAGAAATGGTATGGCTCCAATTAATGAAAAGCTTAATTGTATTATAAAATGGCTTAGCTTAAGAGGATTATAAATGTATGCAGATTAAACTATCCACTATACACCATACTATCCTATCAAAACTTTAAGGTTATACACCCTTAAAGAGAACGATGAAATATCTACTATTAAGAATTATATTACACATATGTGTTAAGTTCCATCCCGCCCGGAATTGTCATCTTCTCTCCAGTTTGATGGTAGACTTCAACCATTTATATTAGTTTAATTTAAAATTTTCTTACGCAAAGCCAGTTTTCATTTTTACACACAAATGCAGGCAAAGCATAGAGGTTCGCTGCAATACCTCATAGATAAAAGCAATAGGTAATTAACTAGAATTGAACTCAAGTCCTTGTGGACCGAAGCAGCACACACTCTACTCTTAGACCAAAGTATTTCCTACAACTACCCTTATCTGCCTGTCTCCAGATGCCGTCCCCCATCAACATAGTGACCAGGGCTGAATGGATGGCGCGGCCTCCCGTAACCATCCGTCCCCTGACCACCCCAGTGGACACGGTGCTGCTGATGTACACAGGGTCAGCTGACTACTTGACTACGAAGGAAGTGCTGAGCATCCTCCCGGAGATGCAGAGGACCAGCATCTTGCTGCAGAGCTGCTTCGACATTAACTACAAGTTTGTATTTGGTTAAAGCGTTGACAACGAACCAAGATCATGCTAGAGCGTTGCTTCGACATTAACTACAAGTTTGTATCGGGTTAAAGCGTTGACAACGAACCAAGATCATTCTAGAGCGTTGCTTCGACATTAACTACAAGTTTGTATAGGGTTAAAGCGTTGACAACGAACCATGATCATGCTAGAGCGTTGCTTCGACATTAACTACAAGTTTGTATTGGGTTAAAGCGTTGACAACGAACCAAGATCATGCTAGAGCGTTGCTTCGACATTAACTACAAGTTTGTATTGGGTTAAAGCGTTGACAACGAACCAAGATCATGCTAGAGCGTTGCTTTGACATTAACTACAAGTTCGTATTGGGTTAAAGCGTTGACAACGAACCAAGATCATGCTAGAGCGTTGCTTCGACATTAACTACAAGTTTGTATTGGGTTAAAGCGTTGACAACGAACCAAGATCATGCTTGAGCGTTGCTTCGACATTAACTACAAGTTTGTATCGGGTTAAAGCGTTGACAACGAACCAAGATCATTCTAGAGCGTTGCTTCGACATTAACTACAAGTTTGTATTGGGTTAAAGCGTTGACAACGAACCAAGATCATGCTAGAGCGTTGCTTCGACATTAACTACAAGTTTGTATTGGGTTAAAGCGTTGATAACGAACCAAGATCATGCTAGAGCGTTGCTTCGACATTAACTACAAGTTTGTATTGGGTTAAAGCGTTGGCAACGAACCAAGATCATGCTAGAGCGTTGCTTCGACATTAACTACAAGTTTGTATTCGGTTAAAGCGTTGACAACGAACTAGAATCATGCTGTTGAATTCCATTGACATTAACCACAAGTTTGTGTTAGTTGAAGCTTTGACAGCGAACCAGCATAAAGCTGGAGCGTTGCTCTGACATTAACTACAAGTTTGTATTAGGTCGAAGCTTTGTACATGGGTGGAAATAGATTTATCATTCTCATGTCGAGTCTTGGTATTCATGTGAGAATTGCGTTGATTATTGAAGATAGTGGATAACCGATGCGTTCCAGCAATATTTTCGTTTTCTTCAGGATAAACTACTATTCAACTGAAGAGCATTGATGGAAAGCAGCCGAAATTTTGGCAACTATCTTAACCAATTCTGTATCACGGGTTCCTTTAATCATAGAAAAACACCACCAAGATCTCATTCTCAAGTTTAAGCTGTAGTCAACTTCAACTAAATTGATCAGTTGAGGAATTGTGCTGCTGTAAATTACAGACGACCTTCTGGTATATGAACTTGATACTATGCCAAACTGAAAGGACAAATTATTGTTGTATAAATCATGCAGACTCTTATGTCTCATTAAATTTCACATTAACTGCAATTAAGGTAATACCGTTTTGGACTGTAGCACACACAGTGAGTGGATTGCCTACTGCTGGTCTGTATAGATGAGATGCCCACTTCAGAAAGGTAGTGGTGGAAAATAAGAATGGATTTATGGAAATAAATACAATAGATAAGCAGGTCTACTTAACCAAAATTTTTATTATTAATGTTTTATTAGTGTACTTGTATTATTATTAACATTGATAGTATTACTATTACCAATAATCACTTATTATTATTACAATCACCTGATGCGTTAGATATTATTTATTAGAGGGTAGGAAATATGTCCTGCACATTACAAAAATTATCATCATATTATCTTTTGTAGAAATATCTGCCGAGGAAAGAATTTGATAAATAAATTATAAGCCGCAGTTAAAGCCATTAGTTCATCGTACAATTAAAAGGTAATTTAAAGTGAAGAAGAATATAACAATGAAAAGGCTTAAGACATTGTAGTTGATTTTTATCAAAAAAACTCAATTTTAGGACAGCAACAACGACAATTTTGATTGATGATAGCTTTTTTCAAAAAGTTGTAATTTGTTACAGTGGCAAGTGTATGAAGTTTAAATAATAATTTTATATTAATACAAATATCATATTATTAATTTAATAGCCACATTTGTCTTTGATCTAATCAGTTTCCAACTTAACGTTTGCATTAAGAAATAATAAAAGACATACAAAACTCAATAATCTTTAATTTGGTTCCAATGTAATTTACAAGTAGATCTGTCATAAAAACCTTAATCCAAAGTCATAAACTCACCAATCTTCTACATTAGTATTTCTAAATCATTGACATTTCTTTTGTTCGATTTTTAATGTTGTATTGTGTGTTTAGTTGTATTCTTTACTGTTTGTTATTGATATATGATTCTTATATCTTCAGTTGGTTGGTCGATTACAATGGCAACATTTATGAAGGCCGAGGATGGAGAACAAACGTGGAGAAATATCACTATTCACCTTATGGCCAATTCAATGGGAAAAGTATTGACATCGGGATGATAGGTAACTTTGCAGGTGAGAATTAAAATTTTCAATTGTTTTAATCCTTATGAATATAATAGCAAGATAATTATAAATGCATTGATCTTTTGATTGCCAAATTATGATACCATTTTGTTTGGTGTGGAAAATAAAGTAAAAATTTAATTATATTTGCTTAATTAATTTGAGCATAAAGTGTAATCTCATAGTTTTATAAGTTTTGGTTTTTATTGAATACATACCGTATAATGGCCCCACAGCAAACAAAATTTTAAAACTTTACTAAATACTATTTAAGATATAATTGTATCATGCTAAAATATACTAACACAATGCTTAGTATTTTTGGAGGGTTTCAAAAATGTTTTCAAGACATTTCTAGCAAATGTTTTCGGACTTTTCAGAAAAGAACCCTCCCAGATTCATGGAAAAGGTAGTTACAAGGCTTATAAGATGGGGCATGAAAGAAAAGGCTATCATAAAAACGAGACACCTGAAGATATACAATTGGAAAGACTTCCCTATCCACCACCATCATCCAAATTCTTATACCCATTATAAGACATTTTAGACCACCAGTTAATATGAACTCAATCCATCCTATTATCTGGAAACATATAACATTTGCAGTTTGCGTAATACTGTAAAACCGTCTTTTGGGCAGTTTAAAGAATGTTTAGTCAAGTTATGTTTGGAAATGATTTTTCTCCTACTACTTTACAGAGTTTCAAATGAACTTTTCAGATAAGAACCCTCCAAGGTCAATGGAAAGAGTCGTAACAAGGCTTATCGAGTGGGGAATGACGGAAAGGTTTATTATAAATACTAGACATCTCAAGATATACAACTGGAAAGACTTTCCTAATATGAATTACGATAATATTTATATCCAGGATAAGTAACATGGAAAAAACTCCATAACATTTAACGTCCAGAAAAATAAATTTAAATTGCTGTTTGCAATGAGTGTTATATAATGTGATGTATTTTTACGTATATATTGATGTTAATATATTTTTCCTACAGTTACCTAACAATGTACATGTTCTCTCACTGATTTGAGAAAGCAAAGTGGCCAATTCGCTCATCAGTGAGACAATGTTAACATTGTCTCACTCTAATTACTTTGTCCCACTCCAGATTTGCAACGTGAAGGCACGAAATAGTGAGCGCGAAACATGCAGGCAACGTCGTATGCGCGCGAAATACGTTGGCAGCACTGGCTGTAAATCAGCTGGTCAGCTGTTGTACTGTTGTATTTGTCACTTCACATTAAATGTTATATTAAAAATTCACTTCTGTGTGAAAATAGGTTATGTTTCTTCACAAATTTATTTGTTTTATGGTAACTGTAGGAAAAGTTTAATGTGCAACTCGAGTTCAAAGTACAATTGCCTCACTCGAGAAACCATTCCTCACTCGCCTATACAGTATATGGCTCGTGAGTAAGGATTTCTCTCGAGTGAGTCAATTGCTCACTTTTCTCACTAGTTGCACAATAGTTATTTGTGCAACTAGTGAGAAAAGTGAACAATTGACTCACTCGAGAGAAATCCTTACTCACGAGCCGTAGGCGAGTGAGGAATGGTTTCTCGAGTGAGGCAATTGTACTTTGAACTCGAGTTGCACATTAAACTTTTCCTACAGTTACCATAAAACAAATAAATTGGTCTTATGTTTCTTCAAACATAACCTATTTTTACACAGAAGTGAACTTTTAATATAACATTTAATGTGAAGTGTCAAATACAACAGTACAACAGTTGACCAGCTGATTTACAGCCAGTGCTGCCAACGTACTTCGCGCGCACACGACGTTGCCTGCATGTTACGCGCTCACTATTTCGTGCCTTCACGTTGCAAATCTGGAGTGAGACAAAGTAATTAGAGTGAGACAATGTTAACATTGTCTCACTGATGAGCGAATTGGCCACTTTGCTTTCTCAAATCAGTAAGAGAACATGTACATTGTTAGGTAACTGTAGGAAAATAACTATTTCTAGTTGCAACTATATGTTAAAAGTCTATAGAGTACTGTAAATTATTAGACAATATTATTGAAGTATTGTTTAACAAATGTACATTATTTGCATTATAAAGTTGATTGTATAAATAATCAGTTCTTCACATGATAAATATTTTGTAAATTTGTTTGAATGTATTATGTTGTTTGTTTGAATACCAAAATGTTGTTTTCAACATTTGCGTTTTTATGAATATATCCCCCTTTTGCACTGGAGTTTCGTACGCTCACCAGATGCGTTTTTGTGTGTAATCAATGTAAACCATTATATTATTTACAATGATGAATAGTGCCATTGCATTACCTAGGTATAGTTCAAATAGTTAAATATGTATGGCGCTCCGTAGCCATAAAAATCCACGTAAGGGTATAGATTCCCGGTCTCAGTTATTTCGTCTATATATTTATTTTTTTACTTTTTCAATCTCCTTAAAGAGGAAGGGGGTTATAATGAAAATTCTTAAGAGGTTAAATATAGCCTCAAATACAATAGTCAGTTCCCATAAACTTTAAATCTGTTAAACAAAATAGTTTAATAATACAGCACACTATTCTCAAACTGATAAATCTATAAATAAAAGAAGGGTGACAGAGTTTCAAAGTAAAACAAAGTGGGAAAGTGGCAAAGACGTCGGATGTTCTTCAGATTTGGTGCAAATGGATTTTATTGGTCAGGCTTTGTATAGACGAATCGATGCCAGTGTTCAATAATATTTTAGTTTTTGATCTAAAAAACCTTGTGATCACTCTTAGTAACTAACCTGTTTAGTAGTTTTTGTCCCCTTTCGTGTAATGTGTACATTTTTTACTAATATGTATTAATATCGATAAAATAGTGTATCGAAAAAATCTTTTTAACGATTCCAGATTATAAATAAGTAGTTTAGAAGCTTATAAGTATTATTAAATGCACAGCACTTTCAAAAGCCTTCTTTTAAAATTTGCGTTATAAACATGTATTGTAACTTTTTTTGGGTACTATATCTGAAGTTGTTATAAATCATTGTGATAAATTGAATGTAACAAAATAAAATTTATGAATTGTTTATAACAGCTGATAAATCTTTCGTACCTTTAGGAAAATGGTTTAAAATTATATGAACAAAATAGGTTAGAATGTAAAACTAAATAACTACATATTTTAAAATAACACTGAAAAATTACCAATTGTATAGCAAAAAACAAATACAAAATCCTCCTAAGTAACTGGAATATACATTTTATACCGGTGATATCTAAATGTGCTAAATTTTGTTCTGTCTAAATGGTTTGACCATTGGTTTTAGATAAAACTGTGGACTCAGGTGTATGTACCACCAAAAATATATTCGATTTAAATTTCCAAATACGTCTGTTGTTTTACATTCCTTTCCATTTTTTACCGGCAAACTTTAGACAATGGTGCAAAAACACGCCTCCAACATGATTTGACATGTTAATCACAATCCACGCTGCACTAGCCGGATCACCGGACTCTCCGACGGTGATGAATCTTCAACAACCGGAAATTAACAGCTGTAAACAGGAAATGGAGGAAAGGACCGTCGCTACTTGAAGATTGATGGGTTCTGACCGTGCGTCTGACACGGTACAACAGCAGGGCCGGTTCTAGGAATTTTTCAGAGTTAAGCGAACACCCGAATCAGCGCCACTTAGAATTCCCCCCCCCCCCCAAACCATGAACATAACTTAACCATATTTGTGAATTTTTCCCCAATAATTTTGGGAAGAATTTTTTAATAAGTTTAGGTTAGAAGAATACTTGCAATAAAAGGCTAACATTTTTACAATTTTACTCATCATATAAACTTTAGCAAAACCATAGATAACACAACCAAGGCCACACAAAAAAAACCTTAATGCTCATCAAGCATGACGTCACGACAGAAGACGGCAATGACGTAATGTTTGCCGTTTGTGATCAGCTGCTTGTGTTAATATTTCCTTGGAAAATAAATAAATAAATACCTAAATCATTGCCGTCTTCTATCGTGACTTCTTTGGGCTGAATGGGGTCGCCACCAGATGATTTAAACAAAAATCTACTCATTGATTTGGCTTGTTTTTTATCTTCCTCTTCCAAATTCGCCTTACGCTTTCTATAATAAGTGCCAGACGGTTTCTTTTTTTCTGCCATTGTTTTCTTAGTATCGGCTCGCAAGATGTTTTACTCATTCATTCAGTTTATACTTTCTTCTAATTTAATGCGCTAATTATAAATTAAACTTAAACCACTCGTAATCATATACTTATCAACAATCATGAATCATCAAAACAATGCCAATACGATACCGATACGGTATACGTGTACAACTAAAAGAGTGCAATACAACGTAATGCTCTGCTCTAGGATCAGAGCCAGAGGCAGAAGGGAGGGAAGGGAAGTTTCATGTTGTGTCAAGTGGCGGTGGGGCACACGGGAGGGACGATGGCTTAACATAGTGTCAGCCAGCGTTCGCCGCTAGAACCGCCAAGTCGAAAAATTTAAATTAATTTTATAATTTTTAGTAATAAAATTAACTTTTTAATTATAAAATTAAACTGTCATAACCTAACCTAACCAACCAAACTTGCTGATAATATAAAAAAGATATAAGATAAAAATCAAATAAAGTAAAATCTTTGACAAAAAGTCAGCCTCTCGACGGGTCTTGAAACTCGAGACCTCCTGATCACTAGTCCGATGCGCTATCAATTATGCCACGAACGCCCCTGAAATCACATTGTCCCGTTACGGTAATCATGTCGCCTCAAGAGAAGACATTATAGCCACTAGAGATATGACGTCACCACACCTTTAGCCATCGTCCCTCCCGTATGCCCATCCGTGACAAGTGGCGCTGCGCGCTTGCTTATCTCGAGCATGAGCGAGTCGTGAAATGAAACCCACAGGCGCCGCGCTGTACGCTGTACGCTGCCGACTGCCGAGCGTCAGCTCACTACAAATCGAAACTGCAAATGGCATTGAGTCCTTCAGTTGTAGTGCTGTACAAATATACACATTTTTCAAGTGCTGTTGGTACAAACAGAATAAATACCTTTATTGTGGTGCTTTGAATTACTTGAACTCTGAGCAAAAATAAACAAAATTACATTGTTCACGTAAAAAAAAATTGTTCCGTTGGCGCCACGGCGCCACTTTTTCGTGGCGCCATATGCGGCCGCGTAGTTCGCGTATGGGTTAAACCGGCCCTGTACAACAGGTCGCGGAAACAAAAAATGGACGAAACGTCAAAAATTATTGCAATAACTTTTCATAATAATAAGTTCCTGTATTGATTTTTTCCTGCAAAACGTGATTTTTCTCACGTTGACCTATTTGAATACTTGGGTAGGTGTGTGGGTGGCTAATTACGCGAGTTGGGTATACTACTTTACCTACAACCGTTTCTTACTAAAAATCAATACTCATAACTTTCAAGAGAGCTTATGTTTTCGTTTATAACCTCACATAGCCACTGTTTGTGATGCAACAACGTATTGTCTAAACCACTCACTCATTTTTTAATCAATTAAATTTTATTGGTCTCAACAGCTGATAAGTGACATTCAAAGTATAACAATTTTAGTCATTTTCTCTCAATCTTTGAATCTCATTTGTCCGTTAAGCGTGTTTTTAAGTAGAACAGCAATGATGTCAAGTGAACTGATACGGCTAGTTAAAAAAACTGTAGTAGGTAAAATAGATAACCCAATCAAACTTCTGGGTAACCGAGTAATTGCTTTCCTTTACATATGAAAGTTTCTGTTTTGATCCTATGACGACCGATTCAGGACCGAGATGTCATTTTTCATTAGGCTACTAATTAATGTAATTAATGTTCTAATAAATGTCATAGGCTGACAAAATGCAAACTTGTTTATAGAAGGCACATACTGAGAACTTTTAACTTGTACTACACCCATTTCATCATTCACAAATCTGTTTTACGATTCCAGATTATAAATAAGCAGTTTTGAAGTATTATTAAATGCAAAGCATTTTCAAAAGCCTCCATTTAAAATTTGCGATACAAACATATCACGATACGAGTCAAAACACTTTGAAGTATGTATTCAAGTGTTACAAATTAATTATGAAAACAGATTTAAGTACCAACAAATGCATTCAAAGAGGATTTGAGGTACTTACTTCAGCGTAAACCTTAATTACAAAACAATTTTCGTAGAAAGGTTAAGAAGCGAAATAAGCTTAACATCCGCTTAAGCTTAAGTTGAACAGATGTTTGAAGAGGTGTTTCAAGTTGTGCAACTTATTTTTTATATTAATATGCAAGCATGTTTGTTTAAACATTTTTTCCCAGCTCGTGTGCATCGCAGAGAAAATCTATGCATACTGTTATAAAAATATTTTCCCGTAGATGAGCAGAATAAATGTTGATACTTAAATAATTAGGAAACATTTCGCAGAACATTTTTACATAAATTATATGCTTTAACAAATTATTATAATTTAACATTCAACCAAAAAGAAAATCTGTAAATTTAATTCTAGTAATATATTTTCCTATGATCATCATCAGCGTTTTAATATTAACTCGCCTCCTTGGACATATCACACTTCCTGTTGAGCTGTTAATTTCCTGACCCTTAACGGTCATTGAACATGTATTTATAATAAATCGTAACTGACTCCTAGAAGATCATTTCAGTGATCGTAGACAAGTGTTTGGGAAGCTTATTCACATATCATTCTAGCAGAAATAATTATATTTGAATTTTTATTTATAAAAATCTAAGTATACACAATTATGTTTGAAAATTGTAATAGGTTCAACAACGTTTTGTATTTCAATTTTAATACATATTGTGTTCATTTATAAACATTTTACTGGGTTTTGCGTCAATGTGTAATGAAAAAAGTAAGCAAACCTAAGGTAAAGGTGCCTATGTTTTTAATACTCTTTAATATTTTTAAAAGATCTGATAGCTTAAATACATCATCAATAATTATAAAGAACAAGAAAATTTGTCCCGGGAAATTTATCATGAAGCCTAATCTCTAGATTACTCCCTGTATGAGAATTTCCCCAAAAAAATGTTCTATTGTTCTACACTATATAATATTATTACCATGTATTTACTAGCTCACTGCAAAAGTAGTGTATTAAAAAGGGGGTAGCTAAATGAAAATGGTAAAACAGTATGTTAACTTAAACAAATTTACATATAAAC
Source organism: Macrosteles quadrilineatus (assembly GCF_028750875.1). NCBI lineage: Eukaryota > Metazoa > Arthropoda > Insecta > Hemiptera > Cicadellidae > Macrosteles > Macrosteles quadrilineatus. Next base: position 132,157,338 of record NW_026542595.1, on the reverse strand, counting down.
AAATCTCAGTTCAAAGGATTACTTAGTGAATAGCATCTGTGTGGACACTGATAACGGAGACGAGAATGTAATCACAGTACCATAACTCAATAACATGTATGTAGTCCGGTTAGTGTATAGTATACAAGCCTTAGGCTAAGCTGTTCTGATATACTCTACTATAACACTGTGTAATCAACGAGAACTATATAGTGTAGTCTCCTAAGTTGTTTATGTTTATGTTTGGTAAGTTATACATGGTATTACCAGGAGTTTCCTTTTTATTTTTTTGAAATTTAGATTTTTCAGTGGTTTACCCATAAACCCTATAAAATGACGAAAATCGGATTTCCCCCCAAAAAACTGTTCGTACGGTTCGGAATAAAATTTAGATTATTAATTAAATTATGAAACCAGTACCTGGGGACCGAGCTTTGCTCGGAAAAATCATTAGTTTGCTTTGAAAGCAGTCTTAGTATTGCAGATACATAAATCTATTCCCAAACTCCACACTGCTCGCCTTTACTACTTCCTTCAGCACTCCCTATGTCGTGGACCTGTTTCCTTCCCTTCCCATTGCATGCTAGGATTGCAGATACATGTAATTGTCACAGACAGTTCCCACGCTCAGCACTGCTAGCCTTACTACTTCCTTCACCCCTTCGTACGAAGCGGACCTGTTTTTCTCCCTTTCTATTGCATTTAAAAATTGCAGATACCTTAATCTAATCGTCATAAACAGTTCCCACACTCCAGACAGCTCGGCTTGACTACTTCCTTCACCACTTCCTACGTCGCGGACCTGTTTTCTTCCCTTCCCATAGCATTTTAGGATTGCAAATACCTTAATCTAATCGTCATAAACAGTTCCCACACTCTAGGCAGCTCGCCTTGACTCCTCCCATCACCACTTCCTACGTCACGGATCTGTTTCCCTCCCTTCCCATAGCATTTTAGGATTCCAGATACCTTAATCTAATTGTCAAAAACAGTTCCCACACTCCGGACGACTCGTCTTGACTACTTCCTTCACCACTTCCTACGTCGCGGACCTGTTTTACTCCCTTCCCATAGCATTTTAGGATTGCAGATACCTTAATCTAATCGTCATAAACAGTTCCCACACTCCGGACTACTCACCTTGACTACTTCCTTCACCACTTCCTACGTCACGGACCTGTTTTCCTCCCTTCTCATAGCATTTTAGGATTGCAGATACCTTAATCTAATCGTCATAAACAGTTCCCACACTCCGGACTACTCACCTTGACTACTTCCTTCACCACTTCCTACGTCACGGACCTGTTTCCCTCCCTCCCCATAGCATTTTAGGATTGCAAATACCCTAATCTTATCGTCATAAACAGTTCCCACACTCCGGACTGCTCGCCTTTACTACTTCCTTTATCACTTCCTACGTCACGGACCTGTTTCCCTCCCTTCCCATAGCATTTTTTGATTGCAAACCCAACACTCCGGACAACTTTCCTTTACTACTTCCTTCACGACTTACTACGTCATAGACCTGTTTCCAATCCTTCCCTTCCCATAGCATTTTAGGATTGTATATACCTTAATCTAATCGTCATAAACAGATCCCACACTTCGTACTGCTTACAATGCCTACAATGTATCGAGCAATCTTCAGTATAATCTTTGCTCAATAGTAGCAAATGATGCTTTCCCTTTTGTACTGTATTTGTAATTTGCTAGTATACTGTGGGTAGTTGGCTTATTATGAACACGTGCTACAACTTCAAGTATTTTGTTTACTTTTTCCTTGTTATTTAATTCAACCAACATGGTTACTTAGCAACCCATAAGACTAATGTTAAAAAAATGTGACTTTCAGTTTCGTTTTTCTACGTAATTAGATTTTTGTTGGGAGTTCTAACTGCATGAAGCTCGTTTTTAGGCCAAAAATAAACTATTTACAAGATTTGAAGAAAATCGTCGGAGCCGTTTTCGAGATCTTTCTGCAAGCAAGCAAGCAAGCATACATACAAGCAAACATTGCTCGTATTAGAGTATAGGATACAATCTTCATTGCTGTAAAAATCACGCTTCAAATGTTATTGCAACTTTTGCGATGTTCCTAAAAAAAACATAGTACTCCCATCGCTTCTACGTGGTAAGTGTTATTAACAAGCTAAAGGGAGGAAAGAACTTGTCAGTTTACTGATACTGTTCATTTAAGGTAATTAAAAAAGTTGATTGCATATGAAAATAAATTTAATTTAAATGAAATTTTGGAAACCATTGACAGGTATTTAAATTTACATATGGTTAATCTTTTGGCTGGGTTGTTTATTAACTACTACTCACAAATAATTCATTTGAAGATATACTGTATAGAATACACCACTCTTCAAATAACAATAAATAATAGTTGGTATCTGCTTTCATTGAACTGTTATCTTATCTCTTGGGACAAAACTTACTGTATTCTATGATTTAATACCGCTGGGATAACCCGGAACCAGACAATGGTTCTAGTCCCAAAGAGTGTATCTACTACAATAGGAACCAAAAAAAAGTATTTTTATGGTAATAAGTTTAATTTTTAGCCCCTTAGTATAGTATTTTTTTACACATGTGGAAATAACACATTCACCTACATACATGTAGCTAACAAGAATCCGCTGTTATATAGAATTATGTAGATTTTTAAATCACTACGATATATATATAATCACGCACTACCATTGCAGAACGAGTTGGCCTAATTACTGCGCCCAGGGCTTCGGCCCCAAAGATCCCTGTTTCAAATCCTGTCAATCGGCAATGGTTCCATAGCTGTATGATTATGTTGCAGCCCTCTAGGCCTAGATTGAAGTAATGTGTAAAACATTTACGGGCTGCACTCTACGATGTTAATCAATACAAAACCCGGTACTTTGGTATTATACTGACCACACCTAAATTGGGTTAGGTTACCACAACTAGGTTAGGTTAGGTTAGGTAAAGATAACCGGAAGATAACCCTTAGGTTAGGTTAGGTTATCTTCCGGATGTCTTATCTTACCCCAACCTAACCTAAAACCTATTTAGGTGTGGTTGGTATAATACCAATGTACCCAAAAACCGAATACAACAAATGTTTTCGTATCAAACCCATCTCCTTTTATGTGATAAACGTGTGCTCGTTTAGTTAAATTCTACAACATAATTACAATGTGCATTATTCTTCACTAAACACGCCGCGACATGTGCGTTCCTGTTGTAACCAGTTGTAACTCGTCCGGACACCCGAGTCACGAACACGTGGTGTTGGACTGATTGATTTTCCACCCAGTGAGTTGTCCTGAGAGTTTTACATCTCTTGTCCAGTTGGTCCACGTGCCTCGTCCAGCAGATGGAAATGTTAAAAATTAACCATCTGGTGGCATTTATCAAGCTGGAGAGGATTTATTTTGGGAAAGTGACGATGATGTTTCAAAAATTGTTTAGACCTCCATATTATCTAAATGAAGAAACTACGAGTGTTTATGGACTTAACGGGGGTTTTTGATTTTAAATGCATAAATCTACAATTTATAGATATAGTAAAGGAAATATGCTTTTTCCTAAACTCGGAAACGCTTTTTTACATCCTGATGATTTTCTGGTCAATGTAATATGAGAATTTTTAAGGTTTTGGTGCCACAAAATATTGCTTTTTACATTTATCGTCAGTTGTACAGTTTTTTTTTTTAGTGTTCGATGTCCTTTTTTCAACTTTTTATCTTGAATCTATTTGTAATTTCAAACTCTATCTAAGAATTTATTTTTTATTATCAGAAGTGTTAATTGTCTTAGTTTAAGAGTTGTGGTAAGGTTTGCTGGTTTGAATCAAGAATCAAGAATCAAGAATTTATTGCAACAAATTACAAAAAGAACATTTTGTATAGTTGAGGCCAATATGAGAGTAACTTAGGCTAAGAAGTCTCAATAATCTGCAAGGATAAAATGCCCAGTGGATAGCATATTAATTAGGGCCTATAACATTCAATAACTTAGGCTACAAATAATTTAAACAACAAAGTAAGATACAGATTTAAGGCCTACATCAGTCAGAAACTAAAAACTAATATCAATATTTGATCTAATATTTCTTAAAATCTAATATTAGATCCATGCCAGGCAGGGTAGAGCCTGTACCCAGGTGCAATTTCAAATTAGAATATCAACAAATTATAATATTTAATATAGTCGTTCTATAAATAAACCATGGTATAGAATAATAAAAATAATGGTAATGGCTTGAAAACAAGTTTTTAAAGATAAATAAAATGTAAAAAACTCTTTGGTAACCTAAGTATTTACCATTCACAAAGTTTCAGTTGGCAAAAAGAAGGCTTCCGTGACATATCATACCCTAGCACCTAGTACAGAATCCAACTGCTGCACAAATTATACCTCATACCTAAAATATCTTACATTTTAATCTGCATGTCGAATACTAAATGTGTTATATTAACCTAACCGTTGCACTATAAGTTTTGAAACCCTAGAATACTTGTAGGTTTTTAGAACGTTTTGTAATTTCCTTCTTAATTTCATTAAACGTGGTTAGAATGTGTAAAACATTAGGTACAGATTATATTTGTTTAAAAAGTATTTTTTTCACGAAACCCATAATGATAAATCAAGTATTTTTTCCTGTATCTTTACAAAAAAGTATTGAAATCACTGTTAGCTATATATAATATTTCAAAACGCCAACCGGTGTGCAATCCACGATAGAGTGGGGTTTTACAAAAGTGTAAAAGAACAATACATTCTTCACTCTAAGCTCGGATTCGGTTTTCAGGATGTCGATATGTCTTTGTCAGCTTATCAGGCTAAAAACATTTGGCCTGATATCACAAAACTTGTGGATATAACTTAGAACTCTTAAATTAATTGGATACAATTTGATTAGATTACCTACTTAAAAAAAACTTACTATGACGTAATACAGTAGGCCTACTAATAGCAATACTTATTATTAATCAAGGGAGTATTTTTGATTATATAGTGTTAAAATTGTATTTTACTCTTTTAATAGGAAAATTAAATCAACTATAAACAATAAATAGACCCCCAGTTACGTGTCAAAATACATTCGATATAAATCTAACAATTTTGTTTTAATGTATTGCAGGTACACATTCCAAATATGAATTCTTTTTTTACTCAAATATTTCCATCAAGATGAAAATGGATTTTACATTTAAATTAATATAAATTAAATAACGTTTTCTCTCAAAAGCTTTCCATTCAACATCTACTATTGTATTATGTAGCTTACTTATTGCGTTTCAGATCAAATAGACAAAATGAAATATCCTATTAGACATTTTCGTGACAAATATACGAAAACTTAACCGGATGAATAAATGATTCCAAATAGATAAAATTAGGTAATTTCTTAATATTTTTTGTTTTAATTTATTAAAATGTATTGAAAATATTCATTCTATGTATATAGTATTTATTCATATAATACATTTATATTATATACTTTATATATTAGTAATCTATATTTTACGCGACTTCTTAAAGTGAGTCATAAAGAAATCAGAGTTAGTAAAATAATCAAACTATAAAGCTTATAAAATATCATTATTCCACATATAACTACCTCTAATTTATATTAATGTATTTGCTCCTGTCATATAATAGAAATATTGACAATGTTGTAGAAAAATATAATACAAAAAGAAAACAATTATCTATGAAATATAAGTTTATTGAAACATAAATAACAATTCTCCATTACAAAGCTAAGTCAGTATTTATTTCTTACATGTCATCTTTGTCAAAATCCTACCTGAATGACGATTCCATGTTAAATTTTAGTAACATCAAACAACACATTTGATTTTTTTTACATTACCGAAAACCTATTTATTCTTTAACTCAGAAACTTTATCAGCAAAATTCTGTAATCCGCCCGTATTATTTGATGGTTCACATACATGTTCCTGGTCCAAACGACTTATTTGAAAGTGCAAAAATCTCGAATTCAGCTTTTTATCTGTTAGCATATGCGACATTAACATATCTCGAGCATCCAGCATCAACTGGGTGGGTTCTTCTGCAACACAATACATTGAGGTTTAATTTACTTATTTTGAGCGAGAACTTAAAAATGTCCACTTACTGATTCAAATGTTTACTATTTAGAACCAGAAATTTTGGTGTAAAGGTTTTATGGACTAGTGGGTAAAGTCTTCGCTCCTTGTATCTATGAAACTGTGTTATTAGTTAGAAATTTGTTTTTCCCCGATCTCAGGTGTTTATATACATAGTCTATCTGTGCGTTCGGTAAACCTTTATGAAACAGTAGGAGAAACTCTAAGAACTTAATTCGAATTGCACCTCTCTTAAACCCGTTTCTTATCACTCTATTTTTGAGCTCCAACATTTCTGTGTTGGGACGAGGATCTGGAACAATAGATTTTTGGTGTTAACAAAATTATTTTGCTTAAAAGTTTCGTATTTTTTTGTAGTAGTATTTTTTGTTCTATGACACCTAAAAATGTTAAATCTTTGATAGTGTAACACCAGCGTTAATGACAGTAATGCTGAATTAACACTTAAAAGTTAAGGAAAGTATTGATTTCATAAACAGAAATTGGTGATAAAATAAAGGTACATTTATTTTTTGTATTTGCATTTTTTTTTCAGGAAATGTGCATTGTGATAGTACTTTGCACATAGATTACATTTAGTTCCACATGTTGAAGGTATGATATGTATTAACACTGGAGCTCAGCTATGTTACCTCTCTCTTTACTCATAGAACCATTTCCTCAAGTTTATCCATCCTTATAATTATTAATATAATTTATTTTTAAAAGTGGGTTTTCAATTTTAAAAAAGCTATCAGCTGACAAATATAACTTGCTTGGAGGGAAGCATAATGTCCCCACAATGTATAAAATTTATAAATGTTGGGAAGGTCTTCTATTTAGTAGTCCTAGACAAATCATTGGTTGAGGAACGTTCAAACACACACAATGTATCATATCAGTCATGATGAGTAATACGTATTTCAAAAGGTTAGGATTTTACTACACTGCTTATTTCTCCTTATATTTTCTACTGAATAACTTTTTGATCAGCATTGTACGTGCTATTAAATTTACGGAAAGTAAATAAAGATAGTCTTATAACACTTAAAACATATATTTACGCTTATACTGTTACTCACCTCAACTGAACTGTACACACTGTACTGTGGTAAATATACAAAAGATGGTCTGATGATGATTGGAGTGTCCAATCGAAATCGATCACCACTTACCATCTTTTGTATATTTACCGCCTGGTGAGTAACAGTATAAGCGTAAATATATGTTTTAAGTGTTATAAGACGTATCTTTATTTACTTTCCGTTTTTTCTACTGCACAAGGTTACCCTATAAGATAACAGCCAAACTCCGGTAAATGGTCCCATGGTTCAAAATAAAAATAAAATCGGAAATGCAGATTTTTTCAATTCAATTCGTTAACCAAATATCCACCATTTTGTATTTTTTGCGTTAATACTAAAGATCAAAATAATGCTTATGTAAAAAATACTAAATTACAGATATATCTGATAACTGAAGTGATTCTGGAAAATTATCATTTTTGGTGTGCTATTTATTTTAATTCAGAGAACCATTGCCTGAAGTTTATCTAGTTACTTAGGTACAACCTAAACATGTATTATACAATGTACCCTAAATTTATCGCAAACAAGGATGAGTAAACTAATATCAAGATAAATTCAGCAGATATTTTGTTCTAAAATAATTTAAATATGTAAAATGATAATTTTCATTGGCATCTGTTGACATTTTAAATATCAACTTCCTATACGGAAATATGCATGTATAACCAACTCTGAAGAGCTTAACTTTATTCTAGGTTTGTTCTCCATTGTGTTTATTACATTACCTGAGAGATCGCCTATGAATCCGATGTAGTAGCTTCTATCACTCAAACTAGAGTATCTCTCTGGTAGCGTTGGACGAACATTCCATCCTCTGCCTTCGTACACACGACCGTCGCCGCCGATCAGGAAACTGCAGCAGAAAGAGTATTTGGTACAAGTATCTACATGGTTCAGATTATTTGTGTTAAGTTATGCCATGAATTAATCATACTCCCTTGGTAGATTTGTCATACTTGTGGATCAGCTGAAGACATTCAAGTTACTTTACAGCCCTTAGACACCTGACTAAATATACTAAATACTTGCATAAGTATAGCCATAGATAAAACATACTAGATTTCTCATCAAGGCAATATGAATCATCTGAAGACAATAGCATTTTTAGTTCTGTCTGGTGCACTGTAGCATAGACAAAAATAAATAAATATAGACCGGCAGCCGTGCTGCGGTTACCATAGGTTCTGGCGCACACCACTAGGATCACCATGTAGTTACGGTGTACGCTCTACGTAGCTACACGGCGCTCCCAGTGGTGTGCGCCAGAACCTATGGTAACCATGGTAACCACAGCACGGCTGACAATCTATGTTTAGTTCTTTTAGTATATGACTGTAGGGATCGTGTTTTGCTTACAATTTGTTTCTTGTCGTTTCAATCAATTAAAACCTCGTTCAACCAAATAAAAATACTTCTTAATTAACAATAACTCGTACACTAGTATAACCCAACAGTAACGAACAAATCAGGAAATTAGCCCTAAAATTATAGAAAAAAAAATCCGTCGGGTACTTTAGTATTCACCTACATTGGTTACCCTTAAATTATGCTGGGTTAGGTTAGGTTAGGCTAGGTTAGAGGTTAGGTTAGGTTAGGTTATGATAGGTTAGGTTAGGTTATGATAGGTTAGGTTAGGTTATATTCCGGTTATCTTATCCTAACCAAACCTAACCCAAGGTGTTGTCGGTATAAGACCAAGGTACCTTCCGTCGACACTAGCAATCAGTGTCGCCAACATTAGACATGAAAAACGAGCCTAAAAATTTGCAATGGGATGATAAGTCTACTTGTGTTGGTCTATGGTATTGCCTACTTGTATCTGATGTCTGGTAGCTTCTCGAAGACGGCGTGTTCGCTTTGTATCTCCCTCATCATTGTGGAGCAATGCTGATTGTCTTTGCAAGGCTCACATTCCGTCTGCAGGGCGCAAAACACGTACTGAGCCGGGCCGTGCAAAGGCTCAATGGAGAATGGAGGGTCCGCGTTCCACTTCTCCCGAGTCTCTAGGTTCAAATCAGTACTGAACCCTTCCTCTTCCATTGTCTTATGTTCGCATTCCTGAAATGAGTCGCAAAGATGTCAAGAGATCTGTAGGGGTTGTAAAATACATGTTGCGTACGTAAATATTTGGTATTTATGTTTCAAGGATTGGATGTAAAGGGATTAAAATTACTGTTTGAGGCATATAATGCAGATAATGATTTAGTTTTAGTTTGATAAAGATCTAACAGCCTAAGTTGGAGGTTTTGATGGAGTGTACAATTTTTAAGTATTTTTGTTACAAACCTGGCCGTATTCAGTAGTACTGCATTACTTTGCTTAAAAACCAGTTAGAAATGTATTTTTATCTTTGATTTCTATAAACGTGATCTTGAGGGTAAAACGATTACATTAGCGGCTAAAAAACATTAATCGAGTGTTACAATAACAAATTAAGGCTAGGGATGTACTAAAACGTAAGTATGTTTGTATGGACCTGGTGGCAAACTACAAGTTATAAAGTAATAAAAAAATTTAACTGACCAACCTGTATTTAGGATTTAAATTACATTAGACACTTCTAAAATAAACTAATAAATTGTGTCCGATCATGTAGCGCATTAACTATATAAAATTAACTTTTACAGCTCTTAAATAAAGAAAGCATACCTGTCCTCTGCTCAGATATAAATGATATAAGGTGTGCCCCCATGAAAGAACAGTATCTGTTATCAACAACCACGTAAAGATACTATCTTGATGTTCATGTATTACTCGGAAAGGTGCAAACAACTTCTGCAGGACCCACCACATGGACACTCATGTCATAAACGGACATTATGATGAATATTTCTAATATCTTCAAAATTTCGACACAGTTTTCTCTGATAAGAGTTATCACACATTCCATTTGTTTTAGTAATCACTGTATTAAGTGTACCATAACAATACATGTGTTAACACTGATTATGTTTTGGTGTGTGAATTATTGAATATTTTTGAATGGTTCATAATGTTTTTAAAATCTAAATTAACAAATTAAAAACTCAGTGAGTTTAATCTTTAGTAAATTTAATCTATCTTTTACATAGCATAATACAATTCGTTCCAAATGGCTTTTTATGTTGGTCATGCACTGGAAAAAATATACATCGGTTGATTTAATACTATGCGTTTTTCAACACTGATAATGTTTCCTAAGCCTAAAGCACCTATACCCTTTTGCCAATGAATCTAAATTATGGGGCCACTGTATAATACAAAGCAAGTCATTGGTGTTTAATGGTATTTGAACTCGTGCCTCTTCACTGGAGTGGCGAATCCAGCACAAAGCGAACATGCTTTTCCCCAAAAAATCTTTATTTTTCTTCGACTATTGCTTTAATAAAAATAAAACAACTTGCAATACTGAAGCTCAATTGGGACTGTAATATGAACTCAAGATTTTCTTCAGATCTCTCCAAGACTGCCCCTACATTGAAGGACATTGACTGCAGATATGTGTACATGTATTAAGACCTATTTTTCCCCTATACCTTCTGGGTTATACATGTTTTCAATTTTATTTTCAAATTTGTTATTAACCTGTTTATTTTTATTTCTTATTCTTGCTATACATTTTATATTTTATCTTGTTATTATTGCAACTAAATGCTATTAGGCTGATCTTTTTATTTTTTAAATGGGTCTTCCGTCAGCCTATTAGATGAATAAATGGATTATTTTAAAACACTAGAATAAATAGGGTCAATATCAATGTGTGTTTGAATAGCACTTTCTTGATTAGAGTTCATCTGAGCATATTGTACCTCACACAAAGATGTTGGGACAGTCAGGTATTTACATTACAAAGGGTTTGTAAACAAGCAATCCGCAATCCCACCCTTGGTCCAACTGGCCAAACCAACGCCCTTATGTGTAGAGTGGCCCGAAGGTCTCCATTGTGATTGAGTTTTATTTTAGGTGCTTCTTTTAGCGAATTTATTTTAGTGAGTTCGCGAACCAGTATGATCGGACTATGGGAAGAGGGTTTTATGGGGGGAAAAGGTTTTTCCCATTTTTTACCCTAAAAACAAAAAAATTCACAATTTATTTCCAAACTATTCTGTAGAGCATAAAAAAACAAATAATTTAGTATACTGAAGAGTTATTGTGTGCCTAATGGTTGTGTAGAAAATTTTAATAAATTGTAAATTTGAAACTCCCATGTTATTCTAACGGGGAATAAGTTAACTGGTGTAGTTTGCTTGTTTATGAACATGTTTTGATCGAATTTGGAAAATACGTTCATTTTTTACTAAACTATTAACATTTTACAACAAATAACACTTGTTTACCCTCCCTGTTGCAGCAAACCTAAGTACTCGTTAAACTAATTCTATTTAAATAGGGAGTAAACTTTCAAGGAGGCATTTTAGTGTAAATCCAATCTGGCAAATGTAAATTCGCTTAGTCTGCAGGTTTGCTGCGGTAATGGTATTTTATATAGTTGTGTCATTTTTACTCCGTTAACATTTGTTTACGTTTTTTTACAAACCTTAGTCTTGTTACCATTTAATGTTGACCTTGTGATTGATAGCATCATTAATTTATAGACCAATGGGTTCATAATTATTTTTTAGGGGGAATTAAAAAAAAGTAATTAATAACCACTGGCTATATTTAATTTTTGTGTGCCAAGAAATATCCCCACCTACGTCAATTCCAAAACTGGCTGTAAACAATATCGAAGAAAAATCAATTTATTTTTTATTAATAATTATTGTTGTTTGTTATTATTGTATCTTTTAATTTACATATGATTCTTGCTTCCATTGAACGAGTCAATGTCTAAAAATCTTACAATACTTAATTTCAATGCTAAACATTTCAGCAAAATAAATTGTTAGCATTTTAAACCCAGTTTAAACGTATACTCACAGTTTATTAAGAATTTTGAAATTAAAGTGACTGTATCTGATACTTTTATTAAAAAGGCTAATGGGTTCTATAAATAAGAGAGAAATTTGTAAGAAGAGCTTTCACATCATGTGAATATTTCATAAAATTATTACAAAACTATGACTTAAATTTATGAAAATCGAAATATTTACCTATAAAACAATTTTGTCAGAGGATATTTTCATTTCGAACACTTGTCGAGACACCCTCAGGCCCAATTCTCGATGTTTCTACTTAAAAATCGTCAATTGTTTCTTCACCTCGATTTTCATTTCCGACGAATTTGAACGATTTCCTGTCCGTCAATGCCTTGTTTCTAAATCTCGCTCAAAAAGTGGTTTTGCTAAAAATCAACAGTCGTTGAGAAGATTCCTTTAAACTTCTACAAAATATCATTCTAAAAAAATAATATTTAAAACCTTTTGAATTATATTCATTAAAACGTTAAATCATTTTATTATTCCTAAATATTATTAAAATTGAACTTATTTATGTACATCGTCACATAATTTGGATCTTACTTTATAATTTTGAGTTCATCCTTAAAGTAATATGTATTTAAAAAGTAATTTAAACTCAGCAGTAAAAATAGATGTATTAAATGAATTTAATTTGCACTATTCTCATTGCAGCATAGTGCCACAAAAGCTTTAAAAAACAGTTGAGTGCATTTTGCTGCATAGTATTTTGTGTAACACCATATGTTTTTATTTCTGGCCCCTAGACAATTTTATAGTGTCACAGAAAATATAACGACAATTGTTTACATATATTTCATTGACATGTAATAATTTATCATGGGAAAAATTTAAATACTTTTATCATTGGATAAAATATTTAAATTTATAAAGACAAGTTATCTGTTATTAAAATATTCAAAAAATACTAATATATACGGAGATTTTATTTTTTTAGTTCCATGCAACATGGGGTGGCAAAATGTCATACAGTTTTGTGCAGCAAGGAGTTAATATGTTAATTACTCACTGGCAAAATGTCAGGTCCCTATCTTACACATTAATGATTCATTATTTTTTTTATGTATAACTTTAACTTGCTTTGTACCGTTCAGAATTTCATTGTAACTAGTATTGTATGTTTTTTTCAGCAAAAAGACAACAAAGAATTTGCTTTTGTTTTAAGTCGTAAACTAAAGCCCCTTTAAGAGAAGCATCACAGGAAAAAACAAAAGTGACTTCTACTCGGATTCTAAAAGAAGCAGTATTTTTATCCTCTTTATTGTTCCTTTAGCTTTCTCCGTGTAGAACTCCCGGAACTAGGCTAAAGTATCCTTCTTAAATTTATCCTTTCATTTATTTAAGAAAACATCTCAGGAACAAAAATACCGCCAACTTTGCCACAGTGATATTTAAGACAGAACATTTTACATACATATTTCTATTAATAAATACCCCCGCCGCAGCAAACCTGCCGACTAAGCGAATTTCCATTTGTCTGAATTGATTTTCAGTTAAATATATTTTAATAACATTAGGTTTAACGAGTACCTAGGTTTGCTGCTACAAGGAAACTAATAAAGTGTGTTTTTGAGTAAAATATTGATAGCTTAGTACAAAATAAATAAATTTGCCAAGTTTGATCAAAATATATTCATAAACAAGCAAACTACAACATTTGACAATATTCTCCATAAGAATAACATGGTAATTTTAAATTTACAATTTTTTTAATTTTCTCCGTTACTAATAATCGAACAAAAATACTTTTACATACTAAATTATTTGTTTTTTTAAGCTCTTTAAAAAGGTCTAAAGAGAAATTGGGAAATTTTGTGTTTTGAGGGTCAAAAGTGAGAAAAACCAATTTTTACCCCATAAAACCCCCCGTAAAACCCCGTTCCCATGGTCCGATCGTGCTGGTTCGCGAACTCATTCAAGTTTATCCCGCTTTACACCTTTAAACCAAATTTCATCAAAATCGGACAAAAATTACTCAAGTTATCGCGTTCACGGACGTAAATATATATATGTCTATATATATATATATACATATATAAAAATTTGAACGAATAGTGTTTTTGGCCTCTGGGGACATCAAAATGAAAAAGTAAATCGGTCCCGGGTCTAGGTCTTACCGTGCCACCAACGGTAATAGCTACTTCCCTATAGGGAAATTCGCTAAAACAAATCTATTTTCTTCAACAAATGATATTATATACAATATGAAATACAAAAAACTTCATAAAAGTTAATTAAGCACATTAAGCACAATAGCAAACTATGTAAGTTATAAGAACGTTTTAATTGTGTTTTTAATATTCATTAATTTTGAGTGTCTGTGATTAATACTTGAAAGTAATAAATCCACGTTTGTACATTCTCAAACGAAAGAATTGTTATAGATTATTGAAACAAGCCTGCAATGGAAAACCTTTTCAAGAAATAACAGTGGAATCTTTATTGAAATCCTACTTTAGAAAGCCCGAGGCACAAATATTGACATGTTTTGGACAAAGTGTTCCTCTAATTGACAGAAAGCCGTTGTTATTTGACAAATTGGGAATTTGAAACGAACAAAAACAAATGGGACAACTTCTTCCGTGATAGTTATTTGGTGCAACGACATTCATACATTTTTGAGTCATTCGATGTAATTGTATAACTTAGTCATGAGCTGCACTATATAACTTGTTCTAAAGATTTGGATTATATTTAGCTTTCTGATATATATCTTAAAAATGCAGTTTGAAAAGAATAGTTATTTAGCAATGTATAACGTTATTTTAATAATATTATATCTCCTAGAGTATGATATTATTCCAGTTATTTATGGTAGTCAACTTTGTGCACTCCATAATTTGTTACACGATATTCGTATTGAATAGTTCGCTATTTTCTTGCTTTAAGAAGAATACTTCTTTAGAAAGTAATATATTATAATATAAGATACAATTTAAAAATTTAGAATATTTTTACTATTTATTTTAGCGTTACATCGGTAGAATTATATTCTTATATTAAGGTCTATTCTTAATTTTTTTTATTAAATGTAAATGATGTTTTTTAGGTCACCTTATAAAGTGGGCTTCCTTGCACTGATTTTAGCACGCAAAGTAGCTAATTTCTGAATTTACTTACTATTGCAGCACTCATTTTTTACCGCACTCCAGTATTCCAACTAAACAACACAACACTCTGTGGTTAATATGCTCACAAATATTAATTTTATGTATACAGAAATATTTTATAAATACACCGGGAAAATATATTGGTGAAAAATATAAAACATTGTGATATTATAGAGACTTACAGTAAACTGGCATTGACATATCGACAGACAGACAAAACAAAGGCCAGCTACAGCCGAGCTGTCTATTGTTCCTGCAATACATCGAGAGGGTTTAACCAGACTTGAGTTGAACATCGGCATGTCAGACTGACTGAGAGGTCTGAAGAAAAACACCTCCCAGTTGTAAATTACGAAACGGGTTCTTTAAAAGGTGTGAGTGGGGAAAGTTAGTTTCTTTGGTAAATAATATTTTGTTTAGCATACATACATTGAGTAACTGTCTTAAATCTAATTTAGAATTAACTGCATAAACCATTTTGTTGTATTTTTTGCTTGGTATAACAAATTTTATTGTTCCGAGAGGAAAGCACCAATACTAAAAGAAACTAAATCTAATAGCGTAAAACTTAAATTACTTGAATTTGAAATTAAAAAAAAAAACATTACAGCAGTGACATATGCATTTGTAGGCATGTCTTGAGACAAATATGGTCTGGGTTTAATAGATAAATCTTACTAATATTATAATCTGATAGTAAATAAATAATTAGAATAGTCTTTCTCTTAGGTCTTCTATGTAGTTAATGTTTGCGATTATTTGTAAGATCCATAGTGGACTGTATATTAAACACTCAATTAAAAAACCAAATTGCAAAGGCGCAGATCATTATAATTTAAACATTAAAACGAAGATGGTTTATTACCAAACACCACCGATAAACAGCACAACTAAATAATATTCTGAAATACAAACCAAATAGTAGGGACAACAAAAGAATATCAATATACTGAACGGGGAGACTCAACAATGGGCTACAGTGATGGAGTAATCGCTATTCAACCGTACATTTGATGGCTGGATAAGTTTCAATACATATGTTCCGTGTCTGTTTTGATATGCTACAATCAGGTATTGTCTAGAAAATATAAACGTGTAACATATGTTTGCTCTATGTCCACCATATTTGTTAGCAAAACTGAAACAGTTTCTGGGCAAATCTCTCTCTTTTAGCGAATATCCCATATAGGGAATAAGCTATTACCGTAGTACTCATGGTAAGACCTGGACCCGGGACCGATTTTTTTTTCGTTTTGAGGTCCCTAGAGGCCAAAAACACCATCCGTTCAAATTCATATATATATATATATATATATATATATATATATATATATATATATATATATATATATATATATATATATATATATATATGTGTGTGTGTGTGTGTCCGTTAGCGCGATAACTCGAGCAAAAATGATCCGATTTTGATGAAATTTGGTACAAACGTGTAAACCTACGTTTATTCGAACGAGTTCGCAAACCAGCATGATCGGACCATGGGAACGGGGGTTCATGGGGGCTTTTATGGGGTAAAAATTGGTTTTTCCCATTTTTGACCCAAAAAGCATAAAATTTTGCAATTTCTTTCTGAACTATTTTGTAGAGCTTAAAAAAAACAAATAATTTAGTATACTGAAGCGTTATAATGCGCCTAATAGTTACGGAGAAAATTCCAAAAAATTGTAAATTTAAAATTTCCATGTTATTCTTATGGAGAATAAGTAAACTGTTGTAGTTTGCTTGTTTATTAACATATTTTGCCCAAATTTGGAAAATGTTTTTATTTCTTACCAACTATTACCATTTTACATAAACAAACACTTTTACCCTCCCTGTTGCAGCAAACCTAAGTATGTTTTAAACTGATTCTTTTTAAATGGGGAATAAATGTGATATTTTTAAGGAGACATTTTAGTGTAAATCCATTCAGGGAAATGGAAATTCGCTTAGTCTGCAGGTTTGCTGTGGCGGGGGTATTTTTGTGTATTGTTTGAACGAACCTGTGATTATCTCTTGTTATAAATTAGGGTTATTTCAATATTTATCGTAATTAATATTAATAGTTTATTAATGAGTAGAGTAGCTAAGCTGTCAATTAGTAATTCAAAATACCGAGGGTTGTTTAATTATTTAAAATCCTACAATGGAAGAAACTTAAGCTACTCCTAAAAATAAATTAGAGTCTCAAGTTTCATTTATGGGACGACTTCATTAACTTAGTCTGGGTTTAATTTTGTAGGATTCTGTTAAAAGCCTACTTTAATAATGGCAAAATTTTTATTAAAGTTTTTATTTAACAATTATATTACTAATTTAGCCTTATGACTATTTGTTTAAAAAATACCATTTCAATGGATGAAGGATTCTAGGTTAGTAAAGTTATATGTTGTTTTGTGGGCTATACACGCTTTGTGATTAGTAATTCCAACACTAACTAATAATATGGATACTTCAGTTTAAGAAAAGAATGTTGGCCTTCTAGTAGACTCATAAGTTAGTAAATATTATTTACATTCTTATTCTTTGAGAATTTAAATTTATGGTCATTTAAAAAAAGTAAAGTTTCACTATTATAATAATAAGCAAAACCAAGCTATTATATAAAACTTCTTTTGCTTTTTTGTATTGTTTGAACCAAAGAGTACATATAAACAAACATAAACATAAAACATGCATGCATTAAGGGTGATACAATTTAAGTATGTAGGTAGGGGCAAGTAAAATAGAGCAAACAATATATTCTACATATATTTAAAACTTTCCACACATTTTCTAAGTAAAATATGAGAATCTTTATAACTATATGTACCAACCAAGACCGTATAGTAATTTTACAACAAATACTTTATACATAAAGTTATACATACTAGGATCTTCTACATAAATTATAAAAGACAAAGACAAGAACAAGCCTGAGGCAGGTGTAATGTGTGTAGTTGTGTTGTAATGAGAGTGTGTATGTTCTCACTGATGTTGCTACAACAGAGAGATATTCAAACTACAACTGTAAAAAGTTACACAGACTGAGATCTTCTACATGAGCTATGAGAGACAAAGCCAAGAACAAGCCTGAGGCAGGTGTAATGTGTGTAGTTGTGTTGTAATGAGAGTTTGTATGTTCTCACTGATGTTGCTACAACAGAGAGATATTCAAACTACAGCTGTACAAAGTTACACAGACTGAGATCTTCTACATGAGCTATGAGAGACAAAGCCAAGAACAAGCCTGAGGCAGGTGTAATGTGTGTAGTTGTGTTGTAATGAGAGTGTGTATGTTCTCACTGATGTTGCTACAACAGGGAGATATTCAAACTACAGCTGTACAAAGTTACACAGACTGAGATCTTCTACATGAGCTATGAGAGACAAAGCCAAGAACAAGCCTGAGGCAGGTGTAATGTGTGTAGTTGTGTTGTAATGAGAGTGTGTATGTTCTCACTGATGTTGCTACAACAGAGAGATATTCAAACTACAGCTGTACAAAGTTACACAGACTGAGATCTTCTACATGAGTTATGAGAGACAAAGCCAAGAACAAGCCTGAGGCAGGTGTAATGTGTGTAGTTGTGTTGTAATGAGAGTTTGTATGTTCTCACTGATGTTGCTACAACAGAGAGATATTCAAACTACAGCTGTACAAAGTTACACAGACTGAGATCTTCTACATGAGCTATGAGAGACAAAGCCAAGAACAAGCCTGAGGCAGGTGTAATGTGTGTAGTTGTGTTGTAATGAGAGTGTGTATGTTCTCACTGATGTTGCTACAACAGGGAGATATTCAAACTACAGCTGTACAAAGTTACACAGACTGAGATCTTCTACATGAGCTATGAGAGACAAAGCCAAGAACAAGCCTGAGGCAGGTGTAATGTGTGTAGTTGTGTTGTAATGAGAGTGTGTATGTTCTCACTGATGTTGCTACAACAGAGAGATATTCAAACTACAACTGTAAAAAGTTACACAGACTGAGATCTTCTACATGAGCTATGAGAGACAAAGACAAGAACAAGCCTAAGGCAGGTGTAATGTGTGTAGTTGTGTTGTAATGAGAGTTTGTATGTTCTCACTGATGTTGCTACAACAGAGAGATATTCAAACTACAGCTGTACAAAGTTACACAGACTGAGATCTTCTACATGAGTTATGAGAGACAAAGACAAGAACAAGCCTGAGGCAGGTGTAATGTGTGTAGCTGTGTTGTAATGAGAGTGTGTATGTTCTCACTGATGTTGCTACAACAGGGAGGTATTAAAACTACAGCTGTACAAAGTTACACAGACTGAGATCTTCTACATGAGTTATGAGAGACAAAGACAAGAACAAGCCTGAGGCAGGTGTAATGTGTGTATTTGTGTTGTAATGAGAGTGTGTATGTTCTCACTGATGTTGCTACAACAGGGAGATATTCAAACTACAGCTGTACAAAGTTACACAGACTGAGATCTTCTACATGAGCTATGAGAGACAAAGCCAAGAACAAGCCTGAGGCAGGTGTAATGTGTGTAGTTGTGTTGTAATGAGAGTGTGTATGTTCTCACTGATGTTGCTACAACAGGGAGATATTCAAACTACAGCTGTACAAAGTTACACAGACTGAGATCTTCTACATGAGCTATGAGAGACAAAGCCAAGAACAAGCCTGAGGCAGGTGTAATGTGTGTAGTTGTGTTGTAATGAGAGTTTGTATGTTCTCACTGATGTTGCTACAACAGAGAGATATTCAAACTATAGCTGTACAAAGTTACACAGACTGAGATCTTCTACATGAGTTATGAGTGACAAAGACAAGAACAAGCCTGAGGCAGGTGTAATGTGTGTAGTTGTGCTGTAATGAGAGTGTGTATGTTCTCACTGATGTTGCTACACCAGGGAGATATTCAAACTAGCTGTACAAAGTTACAAAGACTGAGATCTTCTACAGGAGTTATGAGAGACAAAGACAAGAACAAGCCTAAGGCAGGTGTAATGTGTGTAGTTGTGTCGTAATGAGAGTTTGTATGTTCTCACTGATGTTGCTACAACAGGGAGATATTCAAACTACAGCTGTACAAAGCTACTCAGACTGAGATTTTCTACGTGAGTTATGAGAGACAAAGACAAGAACAAGCCTAAGGCAGGTGTAATGTGTGTAGTTGTGTCGTAATGAGAGTTTGTATGTTCTCACTGATGTTGCTAAAACAAAGAGACATTCAAACTACAGCTGTACAAAGTTACACAGACTGAGATTTTCTACGTGAGTTATGAGAGACAAAGACAAGAACAAGCCTAAGGCAGGTGTAATGTGTGTAGCTGTGTTGTAATGAGAGTTTGTATGTTCTCACTGATGTTGCTAAAACAAAAAGATATTCAAACTACAGCTGTACAAAGTTACACAGACTGAGATTTTCTACGTGAGTTATGAGAGACAAAGACAAGAACAAGCCTAAGGCAGTTGTAATGTGTGTAGCTGTGTTGTAATGAGAGTGTGTATGTTCTCACTGATGTTGCTACAACAGGGAGATATTCAAACTACAGCTGTACAAAGCTACTCAGACTGAGATTTTCTACGTGAGTTATGAGAGACAAAGACAAGAACAAGCCTAAGGCAGGTGTAATGTGTGTAGTTGTGTCGTAATGAGAGTTTGTATGTTCTCACTGATGTTGCTAAAACAATGAGACATTCAAACTACAGCTGTACAAAGTTACACAGACTGAGATTTTCTACGTGAGTTATGAGAGACAAAGACAAGAACAAGCCTAAGGCAGGTGTAATGTGTGTAGCTGTGTTGTAATGAGAGTTTGTATGTTCTCACTGATGTTGCTAAAACAAAAAGATATTCAAACTACAGCTGTACAAAGTTACACAGACTGAGATTTTCTACGTGAGTTATGAGAGACAAAGCCAAGAACAAGCCTGAGGCAGGTGTAATGTGTGTAGTTGTGTCGTAATGAGAGTTTGTATGTTCTCACTGATGTTGCTACAACAGAGAGATATTCAAACTACAGCTGTACAAAGTTACACAGACTGAGATCTTCTACATGAGTTATGAGAGAAAAAGACAAGAACAAGCCTAAGGCAGGTGTAATGTGTGTAGTTGTTTTGTAATGAGAGTTTGTATGTTCTTACTGATGTTGCTACAACAGGGAGATATTCAAACTACAGCTGTACAAAGTTACACAGACTGAGATCTTCTACATGAGTTATGAGAGATAAAGACAAGAACAAGCCTAAGGCAGGTGTAATGTGTGTAGTTGTGTTGTAATGAGAGTTTGTGTTCTCACTGATGTTGCTACATCAAGGAGGAAATATTCAACTGAACAAGTAGTATGAGCTAAGTATGTTATGTACCAATACAGCTACATAACTATGTCTCAACAATCGATGAGACAATGTATCCATTACGAAATTATGTTTGTTTCCTACGAACAAGTATCATATACAAAGGTCTCTGAGTCTACTGAAGATGTTGCGACAGACAGGCATATTGCGTGTTTGTAGGCCTCCTTTGTAATGCTAACCTGGACAAGTCCACCATCACATCTACATAAGGTCTTGCACCACTTCCAGACATAAGGGAGAACGACCCTCTTGGTTTACAAACATAACACATCAATCAAACCCAGGGGGGTTAGGAAACACATGAAACATATCAATAAGCCGGCAAGATAGATTTGTTAGAGTTTGTTTTTTTTATAATTTAAGATCAAACGAATAATTTTAATTGTTAAAACATATTTTTGTACTGTATTATGCACATGATGCTTTGTTACACTACATTGTGATCATTGTGGTCATTGTGGTGCCTTTAATTTGTAGCTTGAACAGCATATCTTTTTAATGTTAGGCCTATTGAAATTTTATCTGAAGTTTGAATTAAGCCTGTGTTCAAGAGAATATTTAGTTTAGTAAAACTAACTTTTATTCTTACTAGTTGTTCTGCCCGTGCCTCATTACTTTTAACAAATTCAATGTAATTTAAAACATGTAAAATATGTGTTTACTGCATTATAAAGTTGTGTATTGTCAACCAAAGGTTTCTACTATTACAAATATGTATTTTTGATTGTTAATTATCGGCTCTGGACAATTAACAATACAATTACAGTCTTAGTAACAAGATATCATCGTATGAAGAAAGTTTAAACTGTATTGAGTCTCGAAAGGTAACACTGAAAAAAGGTAAAACTTTCCCAGAATTAGCAGGACATCTTCTTAACACTGGAAACTACAACACTAAATAAACTAAAAGAAACTCCGGTCACAGTTGCCTACACAAGCTAGGACGGTTACAACTCCCTGAAGGTAACAGTGAGTTTGCAAACAAGTTTCTCTGATGTGGTGGAACACCTCTCATATGCTGGAAACTTGAAGACTAAATGAACTTCTACAACATGAGGATCCACGTTGTCTGCAGCTCGGGGCTAAACATATGTGTTCAAGATTATATATTTAGTTTTGTAGAATATCTTCCTTGATTTAAGTGGGCCAGCTGTTTTATTCAAAACCTATATAAGAGATATAAAAAAAATGTGTAATTGTAACTGCTTTGGAATTTTTATTTACAAAATTTTGGTTAAGTTGAAAAAATAATTTTGGACGTCATTTTTCCAATATGCCCACCAACTTTGATTTTTCTTATGGAAGACCCTAGATTTTATGCATTTTTAAAAAATAAATGTCATTTAAAGACGTTTTTATTTTATAAAGCTATTTATTTAGGAGTTACAGCGTATATATTAAAATTAAGAAAAAATGGCTTGCTTTGTACATTCTGCGCCATATAGCTCCTAAATGAGTAGTTTTATGGAGAAAATATTAAGAGTAAATAAGTCTTAAAATTTCAACCCCATAAAATACATAGTTTTCTTATTTTAAAATGTTCTGCAATTTTGGAAAAAATGGCCAATTTTGAAATAATGTTATCAATGTTTTTTATGATTTTAATCGTCTAATGTAGATGCAGTTTTAAGACTTATTTACTCTTAGCATTTTCTCTCTAAACTTACTCGTATAGGAGCTACATGGCGCAGAATGTACACCACAAGTCATTTTTTTCTTAATTTTAACTTGCTGTAACTCCAAAATGAGTAGCTTTAGAGAAAAAAATTCAATATTAAAAATGTTTTGAAATGTTATTTACTCTTTTAAAAATTCTGCCTAAAAGTGTAAATTTTTTAAAGAACCTAGACTCATTTATTCACTTGTGTGATTACATATTTAGTATAAACACATACAACAACATAATTATTATTCATGTACTTATTCCCTTGTCCATAATATTGATTAAGTATTAATTTTACTCTCAGCTGTTAGTATGTACGATTGCTTAAAAAAACACTTAAATTAGTACGGTAAGCTATTTTCTATTTTTCAAACTCTATTCATATTATTTACTTTATAATGGATCCGTAGTATTTTTTTATTACTTTTATATTTTTTTATGCGTAGTAACATAGGATCTTTAAAATTACTTTGATACATTACAAACTAATCTATTTCATAAAAGTTAGTCAAGAAAATAACAGATATACTATTATATAAAAGCTTGGTTTTTAATTAATTGTATCTTCATCATGGAGAACAAATAATAATTTTATGACTCATACCAAAACTGGGCAACTCATACATAACCATTATAACCGTCAAATATAACCATCCATAATTTTACCCTCTAAGATCTTGTAGGGAAGCCAACTCTACCAACACAGAGTATGTCGTGAAATGAACACATTTATATACACGACGACAAGACAAGAACATTGGCCAAGTCGTATCATCAGGTAGTTTATGTAGCTTAGACTGTAATGTAGACATGTGTGTGTCTTTACACCAGATATGCATGCCTATCCAACATCGTGTTTTACACAGTATGTGAGTTAGTAAGTTTTTATATGCTTTCAGTTACAATAGTTATTTGTCCAAATCTATCATTTGAGGATATTCAGTTAATAATTTTAATATCAATTAGATAGAAATTGGTACTGGTGTATATCTTTATCACAACATATTATGTCCTTAAATAAAGTTAAGAGCCAAAAAGATTTTGTTTGTGACAAAAAAAATTAAAACATTCTTGTATCTCTAGTTGAAATATAATATAAAGTAATTAATATGATGAATAATGCATTAATCTATTTAAATATTTCACAGTCACGTTCATTTTTGCAATCATAGCAAGTTTGACTTTTTAATATATCTTATATCCAGGGTGTATACAAACTCCCAAAAAAATGTGTGTGTTTGTTCTTCAGGTGAAAACAATGAAATATGATTCAAACATAGCAAACTTTTGTTATTGTTTTTACCTAAGAAACAAGTACACAAAATCATTCCCAGATATTTTATACGCCCTGTATAAAATAACATTTACTTAAACATTTACTTATGGTTTTGAAATATAAAAAACCCTATACTAGGATATACCATTGCACTATGCATCTGATATGGACATATATTTCCATCAAGTCAGACTGGTATGCACATTATCACTCCATCTTGCAATTTAGTCTGACCTGCATTCATATATCTCTGTATGCGATATATTGCATTGAATAGCATTCCTCAATTTATAGTAAAATGGAGTCTTCTGCAGCGATGCTATTTACAAAAATAAATTAAATTATCAGTAAAATAAATTGTTTTTAAATTTACTTTGACACTTATCTTAATGTCTACGACTATAAGGTATTTTTATAAATAAATGCAAGTTAAGAGAGCATTTCGAAAACTTAAATATTGTTGTATATTGATATAAAACTATGCTATGAAAACAAATCCGCAAATGTATGAAATATTTTCCCCATATGGCCATACGATGTAAGACACTAGCACAAAAGGGTGCGTATTTCAAAGTAAAGATGAATAAATGATAAATATTTTGAAAGATCAGTTTATTGATACCTTTGTTCCTGAATATGTACTGCACCTTGTTCCGTAGTTATTTATTAATAGTTCCACGATCTTGGACAACTAAGTTTATGACCGTAACATAAAAAAAGTTTGCACTTTTTAGGGCCGAACCAACTACATTCTGATAAATGAAAGGAATAACTTCCTCAGCTAAAATTATATATGATAGGTTTCATTTGCAACTTACGAAGTATATTCTGTAATGATGAATTTCATCAATTTATCTAACATCAACGTTACAAAACAAAAACAAAACACAGACATAACACCAGTTAGTTATAATGTATTTATAAGAAACTCACATACATGTACTACGTAAAACTGAATCTTGGGTGTGACTTAATGGAAAAGTGTAAGAGATTTCAGTTCCAACTTTGTCGCAAGCAATATCCAAGTTGAAATGTAAAGGAGATGGAATGTAACTTTCCCGCGTTATGTGTGAAACTTGCCACCAAGGACACATACAATGTCACATTACAACAGACATTACACCTGCTTGACACAGTCGAGCTGGTCATACTGTGGCAATTGGCTTTATATTTTGCAAGTAGGCTTAACACACTACTATCCCATTTTTATTGAAATCAGCTAAATATATAAGGGTGAGTAGCTTAAAAATCAAATTTTCTTTCTGCAATTTATCATTAAATATATTAACTATAGGAAACCTTAATGGTCTATTGAAAATAAAATTATGTACTTCTTCTACCCAAATACTGTATTTCTTCTACCCAACCAGTGAGCAAATCAATATACATTTTACCCCATTCTTGGTTGTCTGAGGAGGAAGATTAACAAAATCGGACAGGCGAAAAGGGCTACTCAGGTGGTGGAGGAAGATAGTTTTTTTTTTTTTTTTTTTTTTTTTTTTTATATTGAAACAATTGTTCACCACTAACATAGTACCATGTGATAGGTAGCGACCCATTTGGTCCAAATCCGATGTGAATAGAAGGTTTAGTCTATTGGTGATAGTCACGTATTGATCCCCGGACCTCGGCGACCGAAGTCCAGTGCTCTACCAATAGGTCAGTACGCTCCCCAAGGAGTGGAGTTTTTTTTTGTCTTTTTATTAATTTCAAAAACTTAATTAATTAATTGTGGCAGTTAAAAATGTAATGAGGATTGAGAAAAAAGATTTCCCGAAACAGTCTACATTATTTTTGGTACAGTCCGAATTGCAAACTGGTTGCACAGTTGTCAGTGGGTGTAAAAACATAATAATTTATGACATCCAGGATTGTTGTTGCTTCAAATATACCTCTTATGTAAGATTTAAATATGTCTGTATTTGTGTGAATTATATAAAAACCTCCAGATATATTTGGATGTAATCTTGTTAAGACTTATTTGAGGCTGACAATGCGAAATGTGCCAAGAAGATTATCGTTTAGCCCCTCCCAAACGGGTTATGTTGACGGGTTTCTGGTTGAAGCCGTACAATAGCGTAGTACCGCCCATAGCGTTGTTACTAATTTGGTTTCATAAAAATGAATATTTGTTTAAGCTTTACGTGTTTTTAATTATAAGATGTTAAAGGTAAACAATAAAACAGCAAATATAACAATCGCAATGCATAGTGGAAAAGGTCCTAAATACATATATTTTCTCAGAAGTTCATCGTAGTACCAAATGTTTTTTTTAATACAATTAAAAACTATTTTTTCGTTTGCTTTACATTCAAAGCACATACCTATATTCTTTCAGTTTAAAACTATATTTACAATGTTTCGTTTCATGAATCCGGATAAAAATAATCACTTAATAATCTTTTATAGTTTATACAAGCAGCGAAAAACTTTGGTTGCGTGTGTTTTTAATTTAAAAATAACTGCGAGGTGGTTGGAGGTTGGAGTAAAATTATCCTCATAACTTTGATAAGTCAAGTCGTTTCTTTGGCAAGAATCAATCATTTAAAGCCCGAAGATAAAAACTGGGTCTAGATGCGAACCTGAAATGCTACAGACTTTTCTTCTATATGAGAGGTACCTATGATCTCTAAAAAAAAACTTTATAATTGATATTTTATGTGAGGGAATTTCATTCTCCCACACCATGTGAAATGAAACCAATACTGTTAAACCAGACTATAACATGGTGAATATAAGTACTTAGTTACACAACAGTATGAAGAGTAGCAAAGAAAAACATAAATAAATAATCATATATTAATATACTGTATACAGTGCAATTTAAACACTCCTTAGTATGAGTTAAAAAGCCACGTTGTCATCTTCAAAACATATTTCTTCATACCAATTGAAAACAATGTTTAAATATAAATAACTGAAAAACGACTAAGCTTATTAAAACCCCCTTGTATAAGGTTGGCAATTTCTTTACTTTACACCCTATAAACAAATATCGTAAGTATTGTTAAATGAGTTAACTTGACGTTTTATAGCAATTTACATGCATTTTTCTTTTCTTTGACTGTTCCTAAAACATGTGTACAACGTCTGTAGATTATTGAATATGATTTCAAAATATCACTGAATGTCTCCTTGTACATGTAAAATAGTCATATTTGTTAATAAATTTAATTTCCCAAGCAGTAAACGTTAGTTTCGTAACTATACTGTGAGGACATGTGATAACTTACTGTGAAACTTACATTATTGTTTTACCACATACTATTTACTTCACAAGCATTAATGCAAAAAATAGAATAACTTCTAAGGGTTCATTTGACTTGTTAGCAATATCGAAGAACAAGCTTAGCGATTGTTGGCACCAATAATCTGCTTAGAAGAATTTAATTAACACTTCACTGAATGGCTTCATTCGTTAAAACATGTTATGTAAAAAGCTGTGTATGTATTTGTGTATACATACTGTTGTGACGCAGTGCATTTTTGGTTTATGGCATTTTTCACAGTAGAATATCAAAAAATATAGTTCGGTTAATGTGTTAAAACAATAAATACTGCAACTATTTCTATCTCATGTAATGACAGAAGTTTTTTTATATTTTAATTTATATCATTAGATGTGTTGAACTTCTTACTTAAATACGTATACAACTAAGTCAATGGTTTGAGAACCAATAAATATTCCTCCCGTTAAATAATACTGTTGTGACGCAGTGCATTTTTGGTTTATGGCATTTTTCACAGTAGAATATCAAAAAATATAGTTCGGTTAATGTGTTAAAACAATAAATACTGCAACTATTTCTATCTCATGTAATGACAGAAGTTTTTTTATATTTTAATTTATATCATTAGATGTGTTGAACTTCTTACTTAAATACGTATACAACTAAGTCAATGGTTTGAGAACCAATAAATATTCCTCCCGTTAAATAATACTTTTCTCAGAAATATTTGACAGCATTTGAGTCAACCCTCGCTTGAGTAAGCATAGACTGTAGGGGAAGTTTCCGTTTAGAAAATAATCCTTCAAAATTAAAACCGAGATTAAACTGGAAGCGTTTCTTATGGCTGAAGCTTAAGATTTAGTATTTCTTTCAGTAAGAGCGCCAAACCAGCTGGATCTGTTGTATAACTTCAGAAATCTGGAATAACAAATGTTGGATTAAGCCTGTGCATAACATTATTTATAGAATTTCAAAACATTTGCTCCCTACCGTACAAACATAAATTGGATACCTAACCCATCAAGACTGTGAAGCTGATTTTACCATCGGAGGACACTCAATCTTCAAAAGAACGTTTTATCAGCAGTGAATTAACTTCATAGTTTGAAAAGGGGTGCTTAAACAAATTACTATGCACTCCCTCTCATTAACACTAAATTAATTGCAATCATCAATGCACCATGGCACAATCCCTGGGTTTGATCATCAATATCATCCCTCGCCCCACACTGATCATCCCCATTGTCATTGACCGCTGTTTTGACTCCTTTGTAAGCACAATTACAGCAACTGCTGACAGAGTCATGTAGGGGTTAAATACATCACCCTTAACAGTACGTCGTGAAATTATGTTGCGATTAAAACAGGGCGTTTGGGGATACATAAACAACAACAAATGTTCCAACAGTTACCTTTCAAAGCGGACTTCCTTGCACTAATTACAGGTCGCAAAGTAGGTAATTCCTGCATTTACCTACTTTCCCGCACTTATTTTACTTTGTCGCACTCATTTTACTTTGCCGCACTCCAGTAATTCAACCAAAAAACACAAAAAAGTTTAATAGAAAACGAAAATTTATCATTACAAAAAAAAAATACTTTTAGAGGTTAATATTACTACTGAGTCGGTTGTGAAATTGACAGTACAACTCCGATTATATCTGAAACTTAATTAAATTTACATAACTGTAACTGCAACTCAAGTTCTAATATATCATTATGAATGTTTGTGCTTAACATATTATGACAACCCTATAATTAATTACTTTTTCAATGTATCAAAGCCTATTATGACGTTTAATATGAGTTATTTTAATATTGAATGCTACGACATTTCACTCAGACATTGAAGTAATCAAAGCCAAGAGGGGGAATTTCCACACTCACGTTTGGGTACACAAAAGTTTACCTTTATGAAAGCTCTGGGGATAGCGGATATTGGTAAAGTTTTGTCTCACTGTAAAATTGCCTTACAAAACTTTACCATACGTGCAGTCGAGCTTAAATATTATTTTACGTTTCCTGGATCTAGCATATGAAAGTTTAGCTAGTAGCTGATTGGATTTAACGCGGATAAAAAGAGATATTGGATAATTGCTATCAACAGTTAAATTACATATAATTAATTACTTTCTTACGGGTTTTACCCGGTTTTTAGAAACCGGATTTGAAAAAAATTATTACAAGGCTTTACAGTAATTAAAAAAGGTTTAAACAAGGCATTATTTCTAGTTTTTAGGCAATATATTTCATCAATCAATCATAGTAGAGGTGATACAATTATATTAATTTGTTTGTATTAATTGTAATCTTTATATTATACTAGCTACCGTACCCGTGCTTTGCAACGGGAAGATGTACAACGGAATCTAAGCACTTGTTAAGTTATTCGAATTTATAAACAAAAAGCCACCACATTATAATTGTCCAAATTTTCACGACTTATATACTTTAAGAATCGCAATCAGATCCTGGGTTGCCCCTATCATGTTCTGGGTTGCATGTCGATGGTGATGCAGCAACGGTTTTATAGAACCTTCATTATTTCCATAATCAATGACAAAGATTTAAAATAAATAAACCTACCATAGTTGTGTAAAATATTGTATTCAATTTGTTTAGATCAGCTGTCTAAAATTAATTGTGAAATAAGCATTTGGCAGTTCTGCTTGTTTATATTTCAATGTGACCGCAAAAGTAAGCATTGTTAATTTTCTCATGCTTCCATCGGGACCAATCCATCTCACTTTTGAAAACCTCACCTCAAATCTTTGGACATTCAAGGGGCGCAGCTCGAGAAGAACTCAGGGAAGTAAATAGGCCTAAGACATTCCTAGATATGTGGACCATCTTTGTGCTTAATTTTGGCTGTACAGTATCGGTTTTGTATTTTAGTCGTGAGAGCCGCCCAGACAGACAGGCAGACATACAGACACCACTTTAATTTTATAATAGTATGGATAAAAAACAATGCAGTGGCTCAATATTTATGATTCTATACATAGTGCATAATTTTTTAAATTTCAATCAACATGCACGTGTTGATCAAACTCTACCACACTAATTCCAACCCCAATCGAACAAAAACCGCTATAAGACCACCTAAAGATAATCTATTCTGCATAATTGTTATTGAGGTCGAAATCTATTATCTGCTATTCAGCTTTGTATTGTTGTTTTAAGCCCTACACACCCCTGATCTATTTATATTTTATTTGGAATAAGTGGTTTGATTTCTTAACCACAAAAACGTATCACATAACCACTTTATATATTTTACAGACAACACTGTTATCATTTGGATTCGAACTACAGTATTCGAAAGTCGTTTCAACTCAACTCATTTGTCTGAGTAGCCAAATGATTATAGTTCTTACATTCAAATTTGTCAAATGCTGAGTGAAAGCGATTTGTAATTGGTACACTAACAAATCACATGTAAAAGACGTAATAAAAATGTAAGATTTTTTTATTAACAAAGAATAATCTTTAAATATGGGTTTTTTTGTTTAAAACATTTTCTTTGCGTTATCAAGAGGTTCCAACCAACCGTTTCAGTATTAGCAATTGAGAGAAATAAAGTAAGAATTAAATTAGGTAATACAAGCTATGGAGACATAATTGACAAACTATTTAATATTTTACCCAACGTAGACTGGACAACGGTGTATTTGACGGTAATGTAGCATCAGGTTTTTACCGTCAACGCTCGCTGTCCCTCATCTAAAGAAAGTTTCCGCCCCTGATTTCTCCAGGGGCTGTTACAACAATAAGCCAACCGAAACATTGCTCAACCTTTACAGTGATCATTCTGAGACTCGTATTGCTGAATGACTAGACATTAAAAACTATTCAATGTGATTTTAAAATAACCTCCAAGAAATGTTCAGTACAGTTACCAATTTTCTAAATGGGTAATACTATGTCCATAAATAATATTTTAAATAATATATCCATAAAATTTTATCAACAACTAGCTGACCCGACAGACGTCGTCCTGTCCTAATGTGGTTTTATGTCAATGCTCGTTCATTTTCAAGATCAGCTCATTCGCATGGCTCAATCACGTCCTGGTTGAAGTTCGTTTGCTACGCTTACTCACCTTTAGGTTGGAGCTCGTTCGCTGCGCTCACTTGCCTTCAGGTTAGCTCGTTCGCTACGCTAACTTGCCTCCAGGTTGAAGTTCGTTCGCTATGCTCACTCACCTTTTAATTGCAAATTAGCTGTTGTCATAAATTTAAAAAAATAATAGTGCTGCACCCTGTTGGTAAACCTATTAACTTTTTAATTCTATTGAACATCACAGAATCAAATTGTTTAGTTGAGCCATTGAACCAGCTGTTAAGATTCTTTAATTCCGTTTAAATATGAGTACTCATAAGGTTAACATGGGAAACTCCAGTGCCACTGGGGCGGAGCCCTTTTGACGGATCCGCACTAACTTCACAAAAACCATCCTTGAATAATGCTTAATAATGCCTGAAGGTTTCATTACAATCTGTCGAGCGGTTTCGGAGTCCATACAGGACAAACAAACAAACATACATTGGATTTTATATAAATCGATGACCTACTTTGCTTGATATAAATCGGTTTATACATGTAAACTAATAAAATCTTTTGCTGATTCTACGAATCAAAGTAAAGGTTTTCCACATTGCGCTTCATATTATATATAAATATGAAGCTGACTTTTGAGTGTGATTTATGGGATTTAAAGTTTTAAGAGTCGCCATTAGCTAGAAGATATCAAAAACCACTTAAGCGACGATGTTGGATGGAGCGGTGAGGAGAAGTTTTGGGAAGTTTGACCGCAAAACCATCTGCCTCTAAGTTAGTGACTATAGAAGAATGAATCAACTTTAAAAAAAAATAATAAGGGTAAAGTAGTTTGAAAAAGTAGTTCTGAGTTTTGGTTTTGATAAGGAAGATTATTTGTTGTCTGTGTATAGGAAATATTAATTAGGGTAACACAGACCGGTAGAACACAATTAGATAGGAGAAAAGGGCAAATAGATATTTTATTTCTTTTTTTGTTTAATTCATCAGTTTAATTTCCGAATTTTATCTAGCACACGATGCACTAATAAAAGTAAATTTATCAAATACGAGTGCTCGCCCCGTGGTAGAAAACTTGACAAAAAGTATGTATTGTGCAAATTTCTCTATTTTCAATCCACGCTGTAAATAAAACTTGTGATAGGAATTTCTTTAATTTGTTTCATTTTCTGTTTATATTTTGTTGTTATTTCGTCACGAACATAGCAACCAAAAGGGCCCATTTAATTTTTTTTATTTAAAATTATTTTTGTGCTTATTTTTTAGCCTATTTTAATTTATAAAGGGATTATGCACATGTGCTGGAAAATTTCTTTCATTTAGTACCAACCGCGTGTAATTCGGTCCAGTAGTATAGCCAGGCTCGATGTAAAAAGTTTTGAAAAATATTATTAGTATATTAGATAAATTTAAAATAATATACATATTAATAGTCAATCATCTGTTATTAATTGTTAAACGCGTCTCAATAATTTAAAATTTGTTATTTTCAAGCGGATTATCTCAATTATAAATATTGGGTAAAAATTTAGTATTATTATGTATAAATTTTATACTTTATACAACGACAAAAAACTACAACAGGGGATGGATATTACAGATTTTTAAACACCTATACTACAAATAGAATACCTACAACTAAACGATGCATCACTAATCAATATAACTAGTCAAAATTATCATAACCATATAATTTAGTTTTTACAGTGTAATTTGTTTCCACTTCGCACAAAAATGTGGTTTGATTCACAACATTTCAAATGGGAACGCAACGGTAACCAATGTTGCCAGTTTGAATGGACTCGTAGATTGCTGTGAAATTAAAAAAAACGAGTTGTGATGACTCAGCGATTGGTTCATTAATCAGAACAACTCAGACCACATTGAACCAATTATTGTTAGAGTTTTAAATAAAAGGTTCGTCATTCTTCTTATATAACGCACGATTTTGATTACTATCAAACATTCAGTTTGGTAAATCTTAACATAAAGACATTTTTATGAATTGATGGTCCAGTTAGCGTGTATTGAGACATTTATAAAACATTTTTATCAATTACTATGCAGTAAAAATTGGCAATGTTTTTTAGTTACACTTAATGTGTATTATGTACAAAACCCAGTTGCAATATCGTATTAAAATAGAAGGTTTGAAATTGAATTATTGAAAAATATTATTAAACAAGTGTAAGCTAAAAATCCAAATCTAAAACTTAACCCATTTTTTATTAAACCTTTTTATATAATTAAAACCATTGTTTTAATCGTCTTTAACAGCTCTACCTTCCTTAAATCCTCAAACTCTACCTTCACATACATTTGTATTGAAGTTTAGATTTGTATGTGTGTAACGGCTCAAAATATACACAGGCTTTTCGTAGTGAGAATTTTAGGCTCGTGTTAAGGCTTGGTCCTTCTTTAAAATCCTCTAAAAACCATACAGACTTTCTCATTTTGATTCATAATCATCCTTATAACAATCAAAAATTGGTAATGCCTACAGATTTTTCAAAGCAGATCTTAGTCAAAATAGAAAATCTAGTATTTACAGCTTTGACTGATTCCAAGCTTCCGGTGCTTAAGTTTTAAGTAATTGTTCTTGTAAGATTGGGTTTAATGTTTTGTAAGTTAATAAAATTGAAGTTTTATCTTCTAAAACAATAAGTATCAAGCCAAGTTTACATTACACCTTTTTTAATACGAAATACTTGTCAAAGAGAAGCCAAATCAGTTTCCCGTGTGGATTGCCATGTAGATTAGTCGAAAATGAAAAACCGACAATCAGTGATTGGTGAGCGATTGGTTTGCCAATCACATGGTTTAAAACCACATTGGGCCAATTGGCAAACTGAGCGACACTACGAGAAAGGTAAATGAAAAATAGTTTTCTATGTAAGTTAAAACTCTTTCATTTTAGTAAAAAAAGTCATGCAAATGAATGGAAAAAATACACCACTATATTAGCAAACAAAATAAAACGTACACATAGTCATGAAAAATTACGTTAGCGACATTACAAAATATAGTGTTTTTTTTAAGAACATGCTTCTTTTTTATGTAAACCCCGCAATATCGAAAATGCTTTCAAATATTTGCTAGCTCTTACAGTTTTCGAGCTACAGCCGTTTAAAAACCCCCTAATCTTTCTAAACCAAAATGGGGCGAACAATTTAAAGTTTGAACTGCCATAACGTTTGATAGGATTGACGTAGAGATCTCTAGTTTGCGCCATTCTTTTTCATTTTTCATGCCCTCGCATTTGATTTGTCAGAAGGGATACCTTACAGTTTAAAAATTATAGGTTAAGGGTAGGAGGAGAAAGGGGGGGGAATGGGAATTTCATATTAAATTCACAACAATTGTGGCCCCTACGTCAATAGACGATTCCCGCAAACTGCATATTTCTATCTATTGCATTTCGTACATAAAAAGAAGTAAGTAAAAAAAACACCCTGTATATGGTAACTGTACAGTGTCTCCAAATAAAGTGTCTTTACAGTTTTAAGATCAAACTGTAGGCTTGCAAATTACACGTTCATCGAAGAAACACAACTAATATCAGTCTAATGAACTAATGAATCATTAAGCACACAAGTAATTGTTTTTTGTTAAATATTCCGTATTCAATAATTTAAATAACATCCACATTTTGCTTTGGTATCTTAGTCACTCTAGTTGATTTCAAGCGGGTACAACCTTGGGTGATATTGATGATATTTGAGTGCAGCATAAACACATTATGATGGAGTTAGGTTATTGGTGACTGAGGCTGCCACAGCCATCAAAGTGTCTGTTGTCATTACCCTTGGATTAATTTGGGTCGCTCCATTAAAGTTTAACTGAAACAGAAAATTATTTGGATGCATTTTGAAAT
Source organism: Macrosteles quadrilineatus (assembly GCF_028750875.1). Classification (NCBI taxonomy): domain Eukaryota; kingdom Metazoa; phylum Arthropoda; class Insecta; order Hemiptera; family Cicadellidae; genus Macrosteles; species Macrosteles quadrilineatus. The sequence goes on along the minus strand of NW_026542595.1, from coordinate 132,121,741 downwards.
AATTTTAGCTTCAAAGCCTTGTACATGTCAATTATACAATAATGTTACGATCCTTTGGAGTATTTCGTAATGTTTTTTTTTATACTGCTATATTTTACACTGTGCAAATGTATTTAAAACATTGAATATCGATAAACGGAAATAACATTAATCAACAAAGCTCAATTTTATTCTGGACTGTAAAACTGACAAAATATGTTTTACAAAGAACTTAGTAAGCAAATAAATCAGAACATTGTGTTTATTGTAAGAAAACTCTATTTGGAAGGACTAAAATATGTTTCAATATTTAAAATACCCCACCCACAGCAAACCTGCTAACCTAGCGATTTTCATTAGTTAAGTGAGTATTTAGGTTTGCTGCTACAAGGAATATCATAAATTGTGTTTTTTTTTTATAGCATAGCTAATAAATAAATACATTTACCAAATTTGATCAAAATATATGCATTAACAAGTGTACTACAACATTTTACTTATCCTCCATAAGAAGAACGTAGGGATTTTCAATGTAGTGTTTTTTTTTCTCCGTAAACATTAGACTATCTTTTTGTCTACAAAGTGGTTTGAAAAATACTACAAAATTTTATATTTTAACATACAATTTGGCCCAGTTTTCACCCCACAAACCCCCTGTTCCCATAGTCCAATAATGCTGGATCGCAAACTCGTTCTACTAAACGTCAATTTACACGTTTGAATTGAATATCATCGAAATAGGATGCTTTTTCAGTTATGTTTCAGCTTTTTGCAGTTATGTGGTATGTCTTACCATGAGAACTAGGCCTACTGTAATAGCTTATTCCCTGTATGGGCAATTCTCTAAAAGCTATTTGTGTATTAAGAGCTCAGTGACTGTTCATGCTCGTAATACACACTAGATTTTTCCTACCACCATAATTAACTCATAATACACATAATAACCTTTTAGATGTATAAAAAATGTCATTTAGGTTATGTTTACTTTTGCTTTTTAGATTATGCCATTTGCTTACCGATTAATAATGTACCGATTCCACGGCTGTGTTTGGTGTAGAAAATACCATTCCCGCTCTAGTGCGTAAATGAGCTATTTTGCGTACTGTTTACATCTGTGGTAATGTAGATCATTCCCACCCAGTGGTAGGAAAACTATATTCCGATTCTATGCGTAATTCTTAACATTGTCTCCCATTACCCGGCTCGTGATGGTAACTGTTTACGTACAGTTCAGGTGTTACGCGTTACCATTGTTTGTCTTGTCAGAGAAACATCTCACACATTTAGAGGCACAAGACCACACCCCGTCATGACATGTGGTAAATATTTGTTTGTAAATGTTCACTTCCTGAAACGTTTCACATCTGTAGCATCAGCTGATTAGAATCAACTAGCTTTCAAACTGTTAAATCCTACTTTTTTCAACGTAGGAATTCGTTTCTTAACTTAATTCCTAAAATCGTGGTGAAACAAACCCATATTTCAACACGTCTTATTTGTAGTAAAACATTATATGTATTGCAACAAGCAAATGGGTTTTGTAAGTATGGAAATGTTTTTATATAAAGAAGTCAAAGAAACACAATTACCGGTGGATTTGTGTGAAGGAGGATCTCCAATGCAAAGTTTTTTTTCTCCCTAAAAAAAAAGTGTCATTTATCTCTTACTATGGGTATTTCTGCAACTTGGGGATGGGTTCTGAATCGCCTAGTCACGGCAATATAACTCTCCCTAGAGTAATTGGCGATTGGTTAGGTTTAAACCCATGACTTCAGGAATGAGACCCTGAGCTCTAACCAGTATACAAACCACACTTTTGGAGTGAATGGGACATGTTTGAAGGTGTATTATAACAAAATGACTTACAACGGCACTGTAAATAAAATACTAGAAGTAGTGTAGAAATGAACGATTGACAATAAACAAGATATTAAATATTTAAGATGTACTAACTGAAACCCATTTTGACTTTACTAAGTCATAACACGTAATTTTATTTTAAGGTGAAATATAAAAATACTGGATACATCGTTTGTAAAATAGTATTGAAATCAATATCAGTCATGGCTGAATGGTTTTTTGGTTGGCTTATAAATCCCCTAGAGAAATTATGAGTGGAAATCTTCATTGATGACAGTGAGTGAAGTGCGAGGAAGTAGAGGCGCAAATAAAACCTTTCAGTACTGAATTTTAATTACTCTAGTAATTTATTAGTGCTATTTTAAGTATCCTTTAAGACTGTAAAATGTATTTCAAATTTAACGGATTTTTTATGTTGTCCTTGTGGTTTATTACAAAATGACAAAACAAAGAACTAGTACGAAGGCACAACGGATTAAGTTTAAGATACTTTGAGCAAACGTACTAATTGAAGTTGTGTAAAATAGCTAATAATGAATTACAGCATGTATATAAGTAAAAACACTTACAGTTTTAGTGAAAGTCAACCTTACCTAAACGTACGATTACTATTTAATTTCAATCCTGTGGTGTTTATCATTTTAAACTTTGCATTTAATTGTTGAAGAGTGGCATTGAGAACAACACATGTTCCTAACAGACACGTATTTTGAACAAAGCCAATCTGACTGCAAAACAAAACTTTACCAATATCCGCAATCACTTGAGTTTTCATATGAGTAAAGTTTTGTACATCGCAGAGAAAAACTTTATATTATATCGCTGTAAACTAAATTTTAGGTTTTTTGACAATTTGTTTATTGATTTAGAACGGTGTATATGTGTTAAGAACCGTTATAAAGAATTGAAATGTGTTTACAAACATAATATTACATCCCATTTATACAGGGTTAGTAATAAGTGTAGAGACCCCCTGTTATTTTTTAACGGCCCATACTAGAAAAACCAAACTCGGCACACCTATATGGCATGTTATAAAGTACTTTTTGGGCATAATGCTACTTGGTGTACATCCCCAAAATGGGGGATTTTGGGGGAAACTCACAAATTTCAAATAGAAAGACCCATCGAGTGACCCCTGGGTCCTGGTAAGAGAAACCCAACAACGCAAATTAGAGGTCTCTATCTCAATCCACTACTATTATATTGAAAGTTCCAGTTAAGAATATAAAGCTGCTATTGAGTATAAAATCCGAATAATATTTCAAAGTTTTCTCAGAAATTAAAACTGTAAACACGAATATGAGGTAGTATCAGGTATAAACTTTCGAAAAACCTATTTAAAAATCTTAAATGAATGATGTTCTAATGAAGGATTTGGTTTGGGAATATAATCCCGATAAAGAATTTCAAGATGGTATAGGGTAAAATAGTTACAGTTATTATTCATAGAATTGGTCGTGGTGAATCCAATAATTACATAGCAGACATTTCCTTTGGTTGCCACTGTAAAAAATTTGTATGAAAGTAGACAGATCAATAACCACAAAGTCTGTATTTTAGATAAACACATATATGTTTAATAAGATTAAAATTTAATATTCTATCACTAACTGGTAAAACCACAGTTACAAATTATTGATGGATGGTGTGGATGATTTCTCGAGGGATTTGACAAAAACCGCCCAATATATCAAACAAGCGGAAATTAAATATTGCTTTATTTTGCCGTTGTAGAAGTGTATATTTTGTTTGCCTGTATTATCACCGTGAAATAAAAAAAATATATAAATCGTGAACTACGGCTAAAACATTTTTTTCATAGGTAAATACTCTTTTTTCGGAACGCAAATTTAAACAAACAAATAATTATGTTTGATTTTACTTCATTCATCTTATTTTACCCTGGTTTGTATTTAACTGGTTTGTAGGGGTTCCACTTCCCTAGTTCACACAGTATTGTTTAAGTAAATTATGTGTTGTTGTGTTGGAAGTAATGTGTAAATAAAGCTTTACTTCTGTAGATTTCACAAAAGTATTGAGATGTAGATGGTTAAAAAATTATCTATTTTCTGTAGCAGCCCTCTGTTCAGCTACAGGTCGTCGAGGGTGGTGGGGTTTGCCTCGTTGGAAAGCCTACACACTGCAATTTTCTGTAGTCATAGAACAGTGGTCACCTGAGCAACGCTCGTTTGTTAATTGAGTCGTGTTTAAAAAGTAATGATTCAGTCATTACAACCATTTACAACTCAGTGGCAGTTCCGTGCATTCTTCATATTAGGTCAACATGGAGAGGTTCCGTGTAGCGCAACCATGCGGTAGGTTACTAACTTTAGAACAATGACTTCAAAAAGAAGCTGACAGGTCGTCCAAAGTCAGATTAGACGCCAGACAACCATTCGATTGAGCTCGTGCTGCTGTGCAAAACAGTCCCCGTACAGCCGTGCGAAAACGATCATTTGCTTTGAACTCGATTCGGTTTGAATTTTGAGGTTCGATCTAAATTTTCATTCCTACAAATAAATTTTAATTTATGTGTTTGATTTTTTTTTATTATCATACACATAATCGCGATGGAACTTCACTATGTCGACCTAATTGAAAGAATGCACGGAACTGCCGCTGAGTAGCAATCACTGAATGATTACTTTTTAAATACGACTCAATAACAAACGCACGTAGCTCAGGCGACCACTGTAAGCTCTTGACTTGACTACAGATAATGGCAGTGTGTCCACTTTTCAACGAGCCTACCCCTACCACCCTCAGACGACCTGTCGCTGAACAGTGCGCTGCAGAAAATAGATCAGGATTTTCGCCGCACCCTGAATATTGAGGTTCATCATGCTCTAAAAATCTGTCAGCCAAAATTCAATCCTATGTTTATTATCAATACTTGAAACTGAGAAAACTGCACAAAGTTTGATTTAATTTACGTACGGTACAAGCCTTCTATTCGATATACATTTGTAATGGTATAAGTGTAAGGTAGGCCGATCCCTACCTGGAAGGAGTTCTACCATTATTTAAATATCTCTTGTATTTTTCTCTTAGTAAAGAAGAATTATTTTGTGCTGCACTATTATTGTAAAACAAGATTTAATTGATGTGAAACTGTACTTCTTAACAGACCTGGGATATATTTTTTACGAAAACTATTTAAAAGTACTGCTAAATGTTATTGTAAACGTTCACATTACTATTTCTCTAATACATTGCTCAATCCAAAACTTTCGTTCGGTTATTTTACAAAAAATCATATTTTTAACGGCAAAATACCATGTTAAAAGTTATCGTTGGTTGACGCAGTAGATTTCTCAAGGGATTATAAAAACCAGCCAATATATCAAACGCGTCTCGTTTATTTAATAAGCAACAACTTGGTTTATTTTGTTTTCACTAGAGAGTAAACAAAACCATAGACATTTTTTTATTTTGAATCCCCAGTATAACATTTTGAAAATTGGATCTTTACAAGAGTTATTATAACCAGCAATTAAAAAAGGAATAATTTTATATAATGTACGAATTGTCATATTTTTTTATTCCAAAAATACCGCAATAGATTATGTAAGTTGTTGTCAATAAAAAACAATGACACACTAAGTAGTTGTCTTAATTATTGATGTTTAAAGAACCATCGCTTCCTTCTAGTATATGCCAATCCGAATCATCCATCTAAAGATTTCAGTTTTATTTTGAATACATTGTACTTATAATTTGTAAAGTTCAATAATACGTACATTTATGCTGCTTTAGCTGTTTTTAAAATTAATTCGGATTCATATTTTCAGTGACGGTAATTTGTATGTGTACTTTGTTTTTTAGAAAGGATATTTGGATTTTTTGGACGACGTTATGTTATAAAGAGTCTAAGTTCATAACAAGAATAAGCGAACGCTCTTTCGCAAATGAGTTTTGGCCCACTGAGAGTAATTTTGGCGGGAAATGCCGCTTTCCCGGGCAAATCTTGATTGAAATATGAAAAATGGAAATAACTGCCACAAAGGGAACACAATTCCATAATATAGGTTGTATTAAGGTTTTATCCTAACTATTGGTTTAGTTAATATTTAGTACGTTTACATAAGATGAGATAAAACTAAATAGTACTTCACTGTCAGATATAAAAATGTAATTATTTGCTTCGCTTACATATTGAACATCTCAAATCTCCCGATATGTTGTTGTATTTATTGTGAACACCAATTATAGTTTGGGGCCAATTTAAAAGCTTTTAAGCCACAACAAGGAATGTTATTACAAAAGAAGTTTTCCTATATAGTTTTTAATAAAATTTTATCTTTAATTGATTATAAACAATCGTATTTTCTCCATACAAATTGTATTCTTACCTTATGGACCGTTCTTCAAATGTGCAATGCATTTGTTAACATTACAGATATGAAGGTATGAGGATAAAATTTGTTTTATTTCTTTGTCATGATCTCTAATTGAAGATAAAGTATTTATGATTAATTGTTACTTTACAATTAATAAAAGTGTAAATTACCTGTGTCCGCCGGTCGACACTGTTGTACCCTTTACAGGAGATGTCATTTCGGCAAATTATCCAGCCGAAATGTATAAATTTCGTCTTAATTAGTTTGCACCAACACACGTAATACACTATTAAGGTAAATTTAAATAATTACCTAATTAAACAAGAATGGCTCTGTTTTAACTATTTAATACATGCCACATAATAAATGAGTCTATTAAATTAGATTAGTCACTTTGTAAAGCTAAAATGAAGCGTTTAAAAGAATACTTCACTATTTCCTTTGAAAAATTAAGAAGTAAAGGTTGAGCATGGTAGTTTGATTACACGTTACGCTTATACGATTTTGTATTGTATAAAATACAGGGTGTTTTGCAACCTTATGAACAATTTTTTTTCATGTTATTCAGCATTTCAAAAGAAACAAAAATGAAATACATGTGTCCTATCTCATTCCGTTTTCGGTCTATCTGTCTGTATGTGACTTTTACAAAAACATTCGTAACTCCCTGTTTGAGGTACAGCGTTGAAATTCTGTAAAAATGTTTATCTTATTGACTACTATGTTTGTCCAAAATATGAATATAAACTCTTGAGATGTTTTAAAATGGCGGCTTTTTTTTATATTTGATGAAAAATTCCATGAAAACCGTTAACTTTACAAAATATTGGGAAACCATGCCAAATTGATAAAACTACTTTTTAACATTTTTTAAAAGGAGTAAACCGAAAATACAACAAAAAAATAATTTCTCAGTTATTCTTTCTCTAAAATAAGCTTAAAAGATATCGTTGTAATCTGTATAAAATTTACAACATTTTACCTGTCTTGTAAATAAATATTTTGTGAAATTAACGGTTGGAATTTGGCATTAAATATTTTTAAAAGCTGCCATTTTTAAACGTCTCAAGAGTTTCTATTCATATTTTAGACAAACATTGTGGTTAAAAAGATTTTACAGAGTTTCAACGCTGTAGCTCAAACAGGGGCTATGAAGATTTTTGTCAAAATCACATACATACAGATAGACCGTAAACAGAGTGAGATAGGACACATGCTATATTACATTTTTTGTTTCTTTTGACATGCTGAATAATGTGACCAAGTTTGTTCATAAGGTTGCAAAACATCCTGTATAATATGTAGGCCTATTTATCTTTTTCAAGATCGTATGATTCATTCAAACTGCAAATATTTCAAAAAATTCCAGCGAATAAGTATAGAAAAAGGTTTACTTAAAAATATGTTTGACTCGAATACAGCATTGTGGAGACCAGTCATAAAAAGGAGGGAACTTCCCTCAATCACTGCAGATTCAGAATCACGTTCATGAGGTTTTACGGTTGAATGGACCCCCTCACACAAACCCCCTTAAAACAACCCTAACGACCGGTCAGCGGTTTGTAAATCAAAGTACAGGGAAGCTAAGCTGTCATTAGAGTTTATATTTTCTGAAAACTGTCACGTTGTTGTGGTGATATTTAGGTGATTCTTAGAAAAAATTGTGTCGAAATAATCTGAAGATTTAAGTCTCTCTTTTACACACATACCACTCATATACACTCTTCATACACTCACTCTTCACTCATTCACTCTTTCATACACATAGTCCACTTAATTTGAAGTATTCACTGTCAGTTGTTTACTAAATTCACAGTTAATGCAAACTATAATTTGTTTAACGATTAGAAACCAGATTTTATTATATCAACAGACAACAACGCTACTCATTCCAACAGATGGTTAAACATAATTAAAGGTATTACTGACCACTATTTTTTTTGGGTTGGAGAGTGATAAATTTATTTTGCTCACCACCAGCTTGAACAATAAAAGTGCAAAGAAAAGGGGATGATTTGTGTTTTATGTGGCCTACATAATATTTTCATACCACCAATCAGACTAACAATACAATAGTTACTTGAACATTTGTTATATTTATTTACTGCTGTATCTTATTATATTGCCAATACTTTGACGCTTCAAATGCTCCTATCCGTCAAGAGTTCTTCATATTTCTTGGTTATCTTACTCTTCTTCTTCTTCTACTAAGTTCAAAATCTAATTCTCTGTTTTGGTATCACTAAAGGTTTATCCGTTTTATGTATGCAAGTGGGTTGTAACGATTTTGCAGTATCTAAACGATCAAGATCTTGAGAAATGAATAATTTTTAGCGATCCAACTTATCCTTAAAAATGTGTTTGATGCATGTTAGGTTGCTATTTTTGTAGTGTGGGATATACAGTGTTACACTCCTAACCTTAATGTATCCTCTACCTTTTAAACATCTCTAACCCTCCCCCATTTTTAATTCCAATCAAGTTATTTAAGCCAATTCATTATGAATACTGCGAACAGGATAATTCCAATTACCTGTTAAGAGATGTACTTTGTCCCCCACATGGTTTTGTCAGCAGTTGCAGTAATTGTGCTTACAAAGGAGTCAAAACAGTGGTCACTGACCAAGATGCATGGGGGACTCCATGCATCTTGGTCACTGACAATGGGGATGATCAGTCAAGGGGTGAGGGATGATATTGATGATCAAACCCAGGGGTTGTGATGCAAAAATGATTGCAATTGATGTAGGGGAAATGCGAGGAAGTCGGTAGTGTTTTTGTCTACAGCGATTTTGAGGTGAGTAGTATATTAGTAACTTTTATTTTAAAATTGAGTAGCCTTTGAATATATAAATAACTGGAATTGACTTCACAGCCTTAATAATTAAGAATTTAATTCATGTTTGTGCGTTAGGGAGTAAACATTAAAAAAATGTTCTAATTACTTTACATCTACTCATGGCAGCTTAATCCTAATTATATTACTACATCATCTACATCATATTACTAAATAATATTATTATCATAATCAAGTCATCACATTATTACAGACTAACATAATCCTTAAACAATATCGAGGGATATTATTTCTTATTTCTTTGGTGTTATTACTTAAATAAATACAAAATCTTAAGCTTCGACCATTAGAAATACTTCCAGTTTAAACTCGGTTTTAATTTTGAAGGATTATTTTCGAAACGGAAACTTCCGCCGCAGTCTATGCTTACTCAAGTGAGGTTTGAATGCAGTTCTGTCAAATATTTTTGAGAGTATTATTTAGCAGGAGGAATATTTATTGGGGTTTGAACCATTGACTTATATGGGAATGCTTTTACGGATACGGGGTGTACTGAAGTAAGATTTGAAGAAATAAAACTCAGCCATGGATGTCAATTTAAATTAATGAAAATACTGCAGACATGACATAACAAACAAACACTCATTACAATATTTGTTGTTGAATATGTCGATTAAAATTATATTTTTAGATTCACTACTGTAAAAAAAAATCACTTTGAAACATACCTGATTCAATGTATTACAGTATGTTACAAAATTACATACACCAAGACTTTTGCGCAACATTTTTGAAGAAGCCCTACTGTGACTTGTTAATTAAATTAATCTAAGTAGATTATTGGCGTCATCGTTCGCCAAGCTTGTTATTTAAATTTGCAAACTAGTCAAATGAATCCCTAGATGTATTTTTTATGATGTCTTATAGGGTTAAATGATCTGTGGTGAAGCTCAAGCATAATGTTTTAATATCCCCAAAAATAAAACACACTGTATAACCTTTTTCACAAGAACTTGTGAAAATATTTTTGCCGAAACCTAGAAAAGTTGCTATGGGCGGTGCTACGCTATTGTACGGCTTCAACTAGAAACCTAACCCGTTAGGGAGGGGCCAAACGATAATCCTCTAGGCTCATAGTGCATTATCAGCTTAAAATAGGTCATGTGAATGTGTAGAAGTTTTTAGACAACATACAAACGCACGAAAATATCTTACATGAGTCGCACGTTTTTAGTCAAACTAATACTGCATGTCATAAATTATTTTGTTTTGACATCCTCTGACAACTTCGCAGCTCACACTGTACCAAAACGGATGTAAACTTCACAATAGGAAACCTTATCTCTTGATTTACATTGAAATATAGAGATAATTCATTTCATTTTGAAATTCATCAAAAACTATTACATGGACTATAGATAGTTTTTTTGGAGTTCTCAAATATTTTGTCTTCTTGGGGAACGATCTAGTCATTGGTAGAGGGTGGAGTTTTGGGCTCCAATGTCCCAGGTTCAAATCCTAACAACCACCAATGGATAAAGTGATAATGCAGCGACCCCTCTAGACCTAGGTACAGTGGATCGTGTTAGAACCTAGAGGAATAAAATAAAAAATAAAAATACCAAAAACATTATCTTTACAAGGGCTCCAACCACCGGGTCACTACCCTATAACATTATACGATTGTTTTGCTTTTATTTTGCCAGCCGTTACAAAAATGGTTTAAATATTATATAAGCAAAACAGACGCTCTTCCGCGGCCACCCACGCAGTACTTTCGCCTGTCTGGTTTTGTTATTTCCCCTCATGAAACAACCAATAACTGGGCATATTGATTAGCTCACCAAAGGTCTGGAAACTATTAGTTTCACTTTTCACTTTCATATATCCTAGCTGTAATTTTGCACATGTAAAGTAGTAGATATAAAACTGCTATTATTTTTTTCCAAAACAATATGTTAGAATAGAAACTATACAAAGAAAAGTAGGCTATTTGTAAACAACTCTCCGTTTCGTATTTAGCTAATTTCCTTTAACTACTTTGGTTGTATTCTATTCTTTTCCATTTCAGCAATTAATTGTAACTATTGCTATTTATTTCTGAAAACAGTTACTCATTTAAAGTTCATTTTTTTAAAAGTTTATTAGTTGACAACGTATCACTGATTTTAGAAGCAAAGGTATCTGCGTACACCTTGGTTAATTACACTTTTCTTTGATCTAAGCAGTTCTGTAGCTGTGTATAGAAACAACCACTTTAGTTATCGAAAATAAATTTCATGCATAAATTATAGTCAAGAACAGAGAACTTAAATATAATGAGGCATGAAAAGCCCAAGAATACTTTACAGCTTACAGTAGTAGTTCGTTAAGCGTACTTGCAATTTATAAAGCCAATTGCCACAGAACTACCAGCTTGGCTGTGTCAAGCAGGTGTAATGTCTGTTGTAATGTGACATTGTATGTGTCTTTGGCGGCAAGTTTCATACATAACGCGGGAAAGTTACATTCCATCTCCTTTACATTTCAACTTGGATATTGCTTGCGACAAAGTTGGAACTGAAATCTCTTACACTTTTCCTTGGAGTTACATCTGAGATTCAGTTTTATGTAGGATGTGTATGTAAGTTTATCACACACATACATGATGACACATGATACGTTGGTGTTTTTGTTTATGTTTTGGAATATTATAGCTGATGAAAATATGAATATACTAAATGTTTTATGTAACTACAAACTTGTCAATTTTTACGAAAATCTTTAATTCTTATGTCAATAGTTATCCTTTCAATAAATCCATGTTGAATGGCGTAATTAAACAAAACCTTCACAATACATAAATCAATGTTTATCAAAATGCAGTTATCTCGTTTGGTAAATCTCCTAGTAATAAAATAATATTTACGGCCAGGGCCAAAAATGTGATCCTGCATGACGTGAAAACTGTTGTTTGTTAGCAATACAAAAAGTAATACTTTTGGAAATTATTTACTCAGTTAGAGACAAAGACACAAGGACCAGGAGAAGAACCAAGATACCTCAACAAAATATTTTTTACCTAACCAAAAACAAGTAATGTTATGCTTTTCAATTTAAAAAAATGGAAACACTCATTTTGGATCTTTTAGTAAACCATTTATATATCTTGTACATAAGATAAGAGTTATTTGTAATAAGTTTTTAAACTAAATAAGTGTATTAGGTCATAATTAATATATTACCATAACTATATTTGAGGGAAAATATAAAAAAAAAATAGTTCTTTAACTAACATAATTCATACGCTAAAAACATCAAATTTGTAGTCGTAGCAGATAAAAAAATACTTTCCACGCAAGTAACACGAAACTGGTTCCATTTTATCTTTACTATTAGGCCTACTTGCTTCAGAAAAGTAACACCACTTAAAATTATCAAAAATAGGGAAATATAAGGCAATTAAAATATAAGAAAAAGTTTTACTAATTTTTGTAAACACTTACAACTACATTAAAATAATAGACTGTGTAAAACACGATGTTGGATGTTTCTTAGCCATGCATATCTGGTGTAAAGACACATACAAGTCGACATTACAGTCTAAGCCACATAAACTACCTGATGATACGACTTGGCCAATGTTCTTGTCTTGTCGTCGTGTTTATAAATGTGTTCATTTCACGACATACACTGTGTTACATTGAGTTGGTTTTGTAACAAAACTTAAAGGATAGAGTTTTGGATGTTTAAGGTCATCGTAAAAGGAATGTCAAACTATACATACTATCATATTATTTTGTTGTTTAGTTTTTTAAAATTTTAAGAATGGTTTTGAACGAAATATGATTGAAGTGAATGTTATAGGAATTATTTTTCAAGTACGGTTCTATACTTACAAATTTTATTATTACGTGTTTAGGATTGAAATACATTATTAACATGATATTGTTATCTTGAATACATACGTTTAATCCCAGGTTTCAGACAACGTGGATTCTCATGTTATAGAAGTTCATTAGTCTCCAAGTTTCCAGCACGAGAGGTGTTTCAGAGAAACTTGTTTGCAAACTCAGTGTTGTAACTGTCCTAGCTTGTGTAGGCGACTGCAACCGGAGTCTCTTTTTGATTATTTACCAAGTTTTCCGTCAAAAAAGTGTGCTGCTAAATTTGGAAAGGTTTTCTCTGTTTGAGATATAGTTGACAACATTTTAGTTTCCTTTGCGATACTCATATTTTGTAAGTTTTATCAAGACGTGTGGTTACAATTCATTCAACGAGACAATAATTTATGTGTAAAATCTGCTGAACCTATTCCTAATCAAAGATTTGAAAATATTTTAACCCATTTTCCTTGATATTTTTAAAATGTTTATTTTAATACTTGGTTTGAATGATGTGTTATGTTTGTTAACCAAGACTGTTGCTACCTTATGTCTGCAAGTGGTGCAAGACCTTATGTAGATGTGATGGTGGACTTGTCCAGGTTAGCATTACAAAGAAGGCCTATAAACACGCAATGTGCCTTGTCTGTCGCAACAATGTGCTTCAGTGGACTCAGAGACTTCTGTTTGTAGGAAAATCGAATGTAAGACTAGTTGTAATAGTCCATCATCAACCAGAATATTTCACGGAAGAAATTATGTTATTATACGACTGATGTAAAAGCAAAGAAAACATTCTATAATCATTAATTAATCGATAAATGTTCATTGGATTTTTTTTCTCATAACTCATGGAGAAGATCGCAGTTTATAAGCCTTATACAACTGTCGATTTAATATCTCACTGTTGTAGCAATCCCTCTAAACTTTTACTATATTGTAAACCCTTGTTTCATCATATTTTCACAAATTATCACTCACTAAAGTATGTTTTATATATTTTTCTAGCCTCAAACACGGAAGATTGAGGTTATATAGTCATACGAGTATAGTGTGTTGAAAAATAGCGTTTGTACCACGGGCTAAAAGGGGTTTGCAGCTCTCGATCGTTCGAGACGAAGTCATAACAAATTATCTTGAGACCTCTTTTTTGGCCCTAGGTACGAAATATACTATAGCGTGTTAGGGATACTGTAGATATAATGCAAATATATGTTACACATATCTATTTTCTAGACAATACCTGATTGTAGCATATCAATACAGACATGGAACATATGTATTGAAACTTATCCAGCCATAAAATGTACGGTTGAATAGCGATTACTTCATCACTGTAGCCACATCCACCTCTATTATATGCATTAGAGGTGGCTGTGCTGTAGCCCATTGTTGAAGCTCCCCGTTCAGTATATTAATATTCTTTTGTTGTCCCTACTATTTGGTTTGTATTTTCAAATATTATTTAGTTGTTCTTTTATATATTATATATATTGTGTTTGGTATTAAACTATCCTCGTTATCAATATATTTAAATTCTATTGATCTGTCCCTATGCAATATGTATTTTGATTGAGTGTTTAATGTAGGCCTACAGTCCACATAAAAGCTTAAAAATGATAGTAAACATAGTTATTTATTTACTATATATATATTTAATTTCTGCCTATAAATTCAAATTAGTATTGTTGTGAAAATTTTACAATTTAATTGAATCACCAAAGGGTCAAGTTTTTTTTTAATTCATGTAAGACAAAAGTAAAGTTATAGGCCTACTTTTCTAAATTTCACATTTTATTAATACAAATTAAAAGTGTAAGTGCTATGCTATATTCATAATATTTTAAGAACTGTTTATGCCAAGCGCAGTGCAAACGTACAGACAAAATACGATGAGAAGATTTAAGTCCTTTATTTTCTCATGCAATGAACGCAACAGTTGAAAAAATACATGTTGGCTAGAAGGACAACTGTTACTAGGACATTCAACATGCATCATGCTCCATAATTTAGATTGATTACAAAACTGTTTTGTCTAATCAGGTTTTTTAGAAATCCCGTTTTGTAATTTCCAACATTGAGGTGTTTTTCTTCAGACCTCTCAGTCAGTCTGACATGTCGATGTTCAACTCAAGTCTGGTTAAACCCTCTCGATGTATTGCAGGAACAATAGACAGCTCGGCTGTAGCTGGCCTTTGTTTTGTATGTCTGTCGATATGTCAATGCCAATATGTCAATATAAAATGTTCAACAATATATTCCCCTGGTATATCATCGAAATAATCTGTAAATATATACTAAATATCATGGCGCATTATCTCCCTATTTTATGAATTAATTCTAAAAATTCCTTAGTTTTTGTAATCAAAATATATTTAGAATTTGTTTTAAAATATAATTCTATTTGTGTATTACTAGAACGCAAAATGTTCTAAAAGGACATTAATTCTATCTCACTATAGTTTTCAAAAAAGTCCCCTATATTACGTAATATATCGTTTTTATTATAATATAAACAGTTACTATATTCATTGGTAATTATCATGAATAGTATCAGTGGGTTTTCATTTATGAATTATCAAAAGGAAGATAAGTCTAATAAAACAGGGCAATCAATGAAATAGTATTGAATCACACCTTAATTGCGTAACAATAGCAATGAATACAATAAATATCGTATACAAGGTCTATTTGAGAATTTTATTATTTGCGGATTTTTATTTTAGGCTACAATTAATTTAATTTCGTAAATGGGAAATCTACATTTAAATACTTGTTTTTATCCTATTACAAACTGATGTTCATAAAATGTATTACATTTTACTACCCAAAACTGGGATATAAATATTGAATGTCGTTCTTAACAAACGAATTTCAAAAGGTTAAGATAATTGAAATAGAAAGAAAGATCTTAATAGAATTATTAAAATCTTAAATTTGTACAAAAAAAAGGAAAACATAAAATATTTCATTAAATTCAGATTTTAAGTAATGATTTTGTTTTTGTTTTTTTACAATTATTTGTTACATCGCGAGAATATTTAATTGTCTGAAGATACATATTATTTTTGATGAAAGATTATATCCTGGTTACCTATGTACCCTGGAGGGTACAATTTTGAGCAAATTTTTAAATATTAGATCGCATTGCTTGGCAAATATTTATATTATTAAAGCAGCCATAAACTGTACAATAAGTTGACAAATTTAAATTTGTTCTAATTAAACCATTTACCCACAAAAAATAAGTTGACCATATTTTAAGATATTGATTGGTACATTTTAATTACGTCTTAAATTTGACGAATCGCGAAACTAAATTCTGATTAATGATAAATGTTTGAAAAAGGTCAAAGATTATCGTCTGCTGCAACAAAGAGAAATCATTGTGTGTTTGCATTGTTGAAGAAATTATTTGGTTTGTTCTTGTGAGTTTCAATAAGTCAATAAGTTATTTATTTGTTAAATTAACAAATATAATTTGCATTAGCTACGTCAATACACTGAATAAAAATAGATTTGTATTCCCTATTTGTCTAAAACAACGGCTTTATGTCAATTAGAGGAATACTTTGTCCAAAACTTGTCAATCTTTGTGCCTCTGGCTTTCTAAAGTAGTATTCTAATAAAGATTCGACTGTTATTTGAAATAATTTTAGAAAATATCGTCTTGTGTTGATTATTTTTTCAACTTTCGAAATTTTGGTCGTAAGGATAGTTGTTTTATTATCTGTTAGTGACAAATAAAATAGCAATCATTGGAACGATAAAGCTCAATATGATCAGATGAATCTGAACAGTAATTGAAACTTGAAGAATTGACATAGTTTTCTATTTAAATTAACTTCTATGAACAATATGATTTGCATTTCATACTAAAATGTTTTACAAGTTAAAGGACACATTTCGACACATTAAATTCAGTAATATTTTACCATAGACGTTAAGAAAAAAAGGAATGGTGAAAAATAAAAGCATATTTTATTAGTAAGATATTGATTTGTTATCTATCAGCAAATTAAAAATCTTAGAATAACACTATAAACCTAAAATTTGTTTTGATAGTGTCCTAATGTACGGGATAATCTTGAACTAAGATTATGATATGTTGTAGTAATCACTCGATTTAGCTAGCTGTCAGTTAGTGGTTTTGGGACACCAAAGAGTTAGGTTTATTTAATTGTATGTGACATATTTTACTGGGTATACAGTGAAAGGAATATTAAAAATTTGAGTTTTAATTAACAGTGATAACCTTGGTCTTTATTTAACACGTTTGGTGTATTCACGATACATACCGTGAATATATTTCTTTGAAATAATCAATAGAAATTAATTAGATAATTTCAGAAAGTAACATAAACAAAAAATTCTAAAAATAATTTTTAATAAAGGTACAAAGGTTTCACAATTTTTTGTTTGATTTTGATGCAAGAAATATAAAGCTCTTCTTATGAAATAACTAATAATAATTACCTCCTTACTACTGACTATTGCAAAATTGGTGATATTGTGTCCTCGGTATGTTTCATTAATAATTAGGAAAATCGATTCTATGATATGTAAGCTTAGTTCCGGGAATTCTATTTGGAGGAAGCTAAGGTCGGAATAATAACTTCATAAACATACTACTACTTTTAAAATCCGAGTTAGGGAGGGGTCTTTTTTTGTTTTTTCCTCGGATGACTGCTTTATCTTAAGTCTTAAGTCTTAAGTGAATCTTAAGTTTAATCAATTTTAACTAGAGTCACGTATGTCTTTAATTTTCCACCCATAATAGAACATGACACAATGCAGTTTTAAGAATTACTGAAGCATAAGAATGTAAAAGATGTAAGAATACAAAGAGATTATAGAGTGTTTGATTAACTTCATGTATGAACAGTGAGTAAGTAGCACAATGAGCACAATAATGATATTTATTTACTCTTTTCTTTTAACTCGTAACTGAGATATGTTAACTAAAGGATAGCCAGAATGAAAAGTTTTGTATGTGAAAGAACCCGCCTATAGTTATAAAAAAATACATCAGGAATTTTATATTTAAAAAAGCTCTGTAATGTTTTTATGTCATCTACAATCGAAATGAAACCTGTTTTAGCTCATACAATTTTACTCATACTTTGATAATGATCTGGTTTCGTTTTGTGAAATAGTTTGTATGTTGATATTAAAGTGGTCCAAACTTAATATGTTTTAAGTAAATTTTCATGGCATTCATGTACCTTATTCGTCCCAATTTCTATCATACGAATCATATTACTTAAAATAATAAAATAGAATAAATGTATTATTGTAAGTATAAAATAGTCTTGAAATGAAAACCAGTGCTGGCTGAGTAACTTTTCAATTGGCTTATTGTTGTAACCTTCCCTGGAGAAATCAGGGGTGAAATCTTTCTTTGGGTGAAGGACAACGTTAGCAGTGGAAATATATCTTAATGCTTCATTTCAATAATTTCAGGCAGTAATTATCAATCTTATACTATATGTAGTTGGAAAAGGAAAATGGCTTTGTCTTGCAAATATAAAGTAGCTTCTGTAAGTTGTCCGTCTAATAAATTAAAAAATAACTAGACAAAAATATTGCAAAGGGAAATCTGCGAAAAATAGTACATTTCAGATGTTTGGTGGTGATTATTTTCCAGTTTAATAAGAAAGTAAATTATGACATTTATCTAAAAAAAAAACACTCAAATCCCTTTACTAGTATAGCTTTACTTTTCTTTAAATATATATGATTATTATTACATTTGGTTCTAGTCAGTTGCATTGATATTTTTTCTCAAGACATTTAAAACTACACATGTACTCAATAAATATATCTATTGAACAGATACTTTGCCAATAGCCTCAATCAGCTTTCTTATAACGAAAGTATTGCACATGGCTTAAAAAATGTAAGTTTTATCGCTGTAAACTAAATGCCACGTTTGATTTGATCTGATTTTTTATTATTCTTTTTTTCAACATAAAATTAATTTTTCCAGCTTTTAAAATCGTTAAAAGTTATCGTTGGTTGACGCAGTAGATTTCTCAAGGGATTATAAAATCAGCCAATATATCAAAAGCGCCTCGTTTATGTAAATAACAACTTGGTTTATTTTTCGTCACCAGAGAGTAAACAGAATTATAACACGATAAAAATATTATTTCGAGTCACCGGTTTAAATTTTGGATAGGAAAGTACAATTCGCTTTACCATCTATTTTAATAAAAATAATTGAACCAAGCAAGGTAATTCAAAAACTATGAAATCATCATATTTTGTTACGAAATGTGAAATTAGAATACCCACCGTTATGGTATATGTAAATTTTTATTCATAATATAAAACTTCCGCACATTCAATCATTTTCAAAATTTTTTTCTTTAGAATCATCACACTCTATCTTATTTCAATTGTACGATAAAACAATTAAATACGAGTAGTTTGCGTCTAAAAGTTTCAATTTAATTTTATTTCACTTAAATCAGTTTTTAATGTGATGTTTCAGTTGTTTAACTATCTTAAAAAGGTTCTCAGATAGTGGTAAAAGTTTTTGTACTTTATAAATTTTGAAAGAAATGCAAATTTAATATAAACATTTAAGCGAATCACAAGAATAAGCGAACGAAGCGTCCACAAATGAGTTTTGACCCCTTGGGAAATAATTTTGGCTTTATAAGATATTCGTTCAAAAATGTAAAGATTATTGTAAATAATAAGTTCAGGTCGTGATAGGACAAAAGAAATCCGTTTCCATTTTCAGGTCATTGAATAGCTTTCTACTCAATGTGCGCGGGTTATCTTTTGGAAACCGAATCACTTGGTGCGTCTCCAATTGGTTTTAAGGAAAGGGATACTTCACCTTATTACCTTAAGATCTAACAGGTATTTTAACAGCACCTTGGTTACCAGGGAAATTGAGTAACGTTTAAGTTTTTGTAATAATCATTTTTTAACGCAAGTTTCAATTGGGAAAATGGCTCAAAATTTGTTTTAACTTAAGGTTATGTTATTTTATTGCAGGTTTGGCACAAGGATACAGTTTGAAAAAACTATAATCGTGAGCTCATTCAATTTGGTACAAGCTGAGTCTATTCATTTTTGTATTTATTTACACTAATGTTACAGAATTATCAATAAGCTTATTAATACTAAGTAGCCTGATGGTAATAGCCAAGATTCATGTTATAACTAGAAAATTATGCGCATAACAAAATGATATATAAAGTAATGATATTAGGAATGGTACTATTCGGCCATAGTTGTAATTTCAGCCATGTAGATGTAATTCATATCGGTAAATAATTTATTGCTAATTTATAAAAGTGAAATTTTTGAACATAAATAATGCTCCCTCTATACAATGTAAAAGTGAAATAGTACAGTAAAGATGTTTTTAACAATAGATTTGTTTGGTAATTCAAAAATATAAGGGTTTGGTGCGTTTCCTACTAACAAGTTGTGTACCACTTCAGTTTCACAACTAGTTGTCACAGTACCTTTTGTCATTTAGGATACGTTTTTGTAACTTTGAATGAAAGTTAAGAAACTGTATCGTGAAAAAGTAATATATTTTGTTTCTTTAGCTATTTGAGGATCCCGTAGGCTTTGAACGGTGATTTTTTTTTTTATTTTTTTTTTAAGGGAGAGGAGGGAAAATGCTTTTACGCACACAGGTAGCCAGCCTGTAGTGTGAGACTCCTGAATCTATCGCAGACTACTCACTAAAAAACCCCATCTACTCTGTTGGACACAGACCTGGAATTGTTTGTCACATTACTTCAAGTCAGGCCAACATGTTACCTAAGCCCTCAGGGCTCTCACCGTTTATGGCATTTGGATACTTTATGACCTACACCGCATCCCGGTCAAGGTCGAGCTTCTTGGCGCGGAGAATGCCCTGGATGTAATGTGACACACAGGTCCAATTGTCCTCACCCTCCGTCATCATCGGTATGACCGTGTCCACCGACAGCAGTCCTACTAACTGTTGAGCCTCCAGGCGGGGCCTTTCCCAACGCTGGCAGTGGAAAAAGGTATGTTCCACGTCATCGGGAATGCCTGGGCAGTATATGCAATCGGGTGACACGGCTTTGCCCATCCTGAACAGGTACGACCGGAAAAAGCCGTGACCCGTCAGAAATTGGGTGAGGTAGAAGTCCACCTCTCCGCACCGCCGATTAACCCAAGGTTGGACTTGCTTTATCAGTCGCCTGGTCCAGCGTCCCCGAGTCTCCTGTTCCCAGCTCTCTTGCCACAGCTGGTAGGTGCGGGTGCGTTCCTCTGTTCGTGCCTGGTCCTCCCCACGGCGCTGATAAATTGCTTTTCTCTCCGCCGCCAAAAGTTTGACGGGGATGACTCCAGCAACCACCAGGACGGCGGGTTCGGACACTGTTCGGTAGGCGGATGCAACTCTTAGTGCTGCCTGACGCTGCACTCGGGCAAGCCGCATCCTATATACCTCCTTATTTAGAGCGTCTGCCCACACCTCAGCACCGTACAAGAGTACGGACTGGACAGAAGACATTAACAGCCTTCTGCGGCTGGACCGAGGCCCTCCGACATTGGCCATCAACCGGCTAAGAGAGGAGACCACCCTAGCGGCCTTGTCCGCCGTACGGAAAATCTGATCCCGCCAGCTAAGCTTGCTGTCCACCATAATCCCAAGGTACTTTGCAGAACGAACGGTCTGGACTTCAACGGCCCCTACCCTCAACGGCACGATGGTGTCAATCCGTTTTTTTGTTAATATCACGATCTCAGTTTTGCTCAAAGCAAGCGAGAGACCGTGGTCTGTCATCCATGCGTTTATAGTACGCATAACTCGGTTCAGCTTTAGCTGAGCCAGCTCAACGCTACGTGCAGCTATCAAAACTGCAACGTCGTCCGCGTACCCAACCAAAACAGTTTCCTCAGGCATTTCAGACCTCAGGAGGCTGTCATACGCGACATTCCAGAGGTCCGGGCCGAGTATGGAACCTTGGGCAGCACCGGAAGTGACACTCATCGTCCGTGGGCCCTCTGTAGTGTCATACAAGAGGAGGCGGAACCGGAGATAATCCTCTATGATACGCATGAGGTATGCCGGGACGTGGAAGGTGTTCTCCAGAGCATCCAGCATATCGCACCACCTCGCCGAATTAAATGCGTTTCGCACATCGAGAGTGACGAGCAGCACAACCCTTCGAGAGTAGTGGTTAAAATCCTCAGCTCTCATCACGGCTTGCTTCACCTCTTCAACAGCGTCAACCGTAGATCGCCCCATCCTGAATCCATACTGCCGAGGGGACAGGTCCCCCGCAGCGACCACGGCTGAATTCAGTCGGGAACGTATCAACTTCTCGAGGACTTTTCCAGCCGTATCCAACATACACAGAGGTCTGTAAGAGGATGGCAGGTCTGGGTCTCCCTTCCCCTTCCCAACAAGCACAAGCCTAGCTGTTTTCCAGCACGAAGGGAAAACTCCTTCGACTAGGCAGGCATTGTTCATGCGCAAAAGGATCAAGGGGTTAATAGTCAAAACCTTTTTGAGAACTTCGCCGGGTACCCCATCGGGTCCAGGAGCCTTATTGTTCTTCAGGGATAGGACGGCCGCCTCCACCTCTCCAAGACTGAAAAGTGGTACGTCATCCACCCTTCCGAAATCCCGCAGTGGGCGCAACGTGTGAGCCGGGAAAAGGGACTCGACTATCCTCTCCATAGTGGCCCCATCCATGACGGAAGGTGGAGAGTGGGTGCCAAGTTTCTTGGTTACCAGTTTGTAACCCAAGCCCCACGGATTGGAATCGATATCGTCCCTTAATGTCTCCCAGCAACAACGTTTACTCCGGTTGATGGCTCGACGAAGAGACCTCCTAGACACTCTGTAAGCATCCGACTTACGACGTCTGTCTACAGGTTCTCTGGCCCTGGTAGCAAGTCTTCTGGCTCTCAATGCTGACCGACGCAATTCCGCAATCTCGGCAGTCCACCAGTACACAGGTCGCTTGTTGCACCGGGATCTTCCGCGAGGCATAGACTCATCGCAAGCGGAGACGATTAGTCCCATCATGGATGTAACTAACACCTCTGCATGAGCCACGCTAGTTGCGGGGGGAACCACCGGTGTTCCTCGTAAGATGGCTTCATTGAATTTTGCCACGTCCAATTTTTTAATATTCCATCGAACGGGCACTTGACGAAACGCGGCTACTTGTCTCTGATGACTATCCAGGACATCAAAAATAATGTACTGGTGGTCACTGCCCGTGTAATCCTCCAGAACTCTCCAGGCTCTGATCCTTGGCAAAAGGGACTCAGATGCAAGGGTTATGTCTGGGATCGTTCCCCGCATCCCAGGGCGCCGGAAAGTTGGCGTGTTTCCCTCGTTGACGACAACGAGTCCGGCTCTGGCAGCAAAGTCCAGAATGTACTTGCCCCGGGAATTGGTGAGGGTCATTCCCCACTCGACAGCCCTAGCATTAAAATCCCCACCCACGACGACGTGTCCTGTGGTATTGCGCACGCTCTCTTCCAGGCGGTCTATCTTCTCACGAAATTGACGGATGGCCTCGTTGGGAGTGAGGTAGACACTAAAGTAAGTGACATCCCGGCACCGAACCCAAACGAAACCTCGGCCCTTCGCGTGACCCCGTACTTGTACTTTCGCTGCATTACGCGCCCAGAATGCAGCAGTACCAAGACTATCAGGGAACCAAAAAGATGGGTCCCTATCACGGTACTGGTACTGTTCGCTGACTAAGAGCGCGTCGACATCGTGTTCTAGGGCAAGCTGACATAGAAGTGCGTCAGCCGTCCTGGATCGCTCAAGATTGCACTGAAGGATTCTTATCTTCGTGAAAGGACTTTCGCTTGCTGTAGTGCAGATTTGAATACACTACACTGTCCAGACCCAGCTATATGCTTCAAGTGTTTGTCAGCGAGCCCATTTTCTTTGCAAAGGAAACAGGACTCGACTTGGCAGTCCTTACGGACGTGACCGACCTCCCCGCACCGAAGGCAGTTCTTGCTTCGGTCGGGTCCCTTGCAGTTTCGGGAGGAATGGCCGAAACAGAGGCATTTAAAACACCTCTTCACTTCCACTCTCCGTCTGAGCCTGCAGTTGACCCAGCCGACTCTCAGATGCTGGAGTCCCAGCACCTTCGTGGCATGTGCGTCTGCCATTTCGGCAACCGCCATCCGCTGCTGACTCCTGTTCGGTTTTGTGAGCCACACCTTAAGGAAAGCCGTTTGCCCGCCAAGCTCGGGGACAGCTTTCTTCAGGGCCTCAACAACATCAACCTCCGTCGACACACAATCAATGTCTCGAACCTCGACTGATGTCTTTGGTTCAAGGGCACGGACGGTGCCCTGGCCTTCAACAGCTGCCTTCAGTTCGGCAGTAAAGGCTGCTTTGTCTTTCGACTTACCCAGTTCAAGGAGAAGGTCCCCGTCCCGGGTTCGTCTAATCGACCGTACAACCGTATCGGTCTGCTCTGGCTTAGCCCCGGCCTTAATTGCACCCAAGACCTCGGCGAAAGATCTCCCCCCTGAGGGCTTGACCAGGATTGCCTCGGTCCTGGGCTTTTTTGGCCGGGACTTTTTCGGAGCAGAGACCGAGCCGGGCCCAGTTTGGGCCACGCCGGTCGGCTGTGCCTTCACTGCCACATTCTTTAAAGAGGCGACCTCCGCCCGCCTCAACTGCCTCTTCTCCTTTCGGGAACGACGTTTTTCCCACGCGGCCCCAGGTGTCTCTACGACTGACCCCTTTCGGGAACTTTCCTGAAGGGGGGTCGTAGGTAGCTGTGGTTGTTGGCTCTTTGCAGGAGCTGCAGCTATGTCCGAAAAGGATCTGGGCACAGCAGACAATAGGTCAGTCTGAGTCGCCTTGGCCTTTACCGTGGTCCTTTTGGTTTGGACGCCTTCTTCTCTTTTTTGAGGACTGTCCGATGTGGAAGGCCTTTTACGTTTCTTAGAAGGCAGTGTTCTTTCGTCAGACAGAGACACAACCTTCTCGGCAATCTTCTCCATGGCTGCCTTACTCACCACCCGGCAGGCAAAAACGAAGCCAAGGTCATCCTCCAGTTTGGCCATACCGTTTTTGACCACTTGATTTACGGCTTTCTGGGTCCGGAAGGTGTCCAGCATAGCCTTGATCGTAGCTTCCATGTCTTGGAGCCGGGTTTCAATGTCACTCTCTGCGTCAAGATATTCCTGACGCAGAAGTACCATCTCAGAGCCTTCCGACCTCAGCGGTGCTTTGAATGGCTCCTCCGGCATCCCTACAGCAGAACTGGCAGAGTGAGGGAGAGTTGCTGGCAACACCAGCTCGACACCTACATCTCCGACGTTTTCCGCACCGTTCCCAGCTCCACTTGCCGAAAGAGCTCCTAAATGGGGGGACTCCTTAGTGCATTTGAAGGTGGCAGGTGGGGGAGATGTCCTCACGTTTTTCGGTGGTGGCGACCGCTGCACCTTGGAGCTACGGACAAAAGCGTTCCGCTCCACTTCCAATGTCTTTTCTGGCTCATTTGAGCTCTTAATCAAAAATGTGTTATGAGGGGTTTTATTTAAAGCCATCGTGTTTATTCCAGCGCATCGTGCGGCAAGGAGCGGCCCGGAATCAGTCAGGAACGGATATACCCTCGGGGACAAAAACCCCTACCCCAGTTCCCCGGGGCCTGACCTCCGTTTGCCCAGCACCGGATACCTGACGTGCCGGGGGTCGCCCGTCACAATGCAGAGCCCGACCTCTACATCCATGCCGCACTCCCTGACCAAGGACCGAAGTGGCTGGCTTCTCACGACCCACTAAGAATACCCATCGGCAGTGTAGAGCACACATCAACCCCTGCAACACAACAGGGGCACTCCCACGGACTCCCAGTGAGTTCGTCGGTCACCCTTTTAGTCGCCTCTTACGACAAGCCCGAGAAGGCTGCGGTGCTATTCTAACCCGGTACCGCACGGGGGTTGAACGGTGATTTGGAAAGTTACAAATGTTATTAACAATCTTCCAAAACGAATCTGTGAGATGAATTAGGAAGTTACTTGGCTAACGACGCTAACGTCATGTTAAGCATTTAGCCCAAAATATGGCTGTTAAATTCTTAAATTGAAAAAAGTGTTACGGCGTAAATATGCTTTACTATAATATTGCACCAATTGCACATAAATCAAATTATTTATAAACCATCCACGCGACAGCAATGTATGCTTTTGCTAAGAAACGAGTAAATACCCCCACCGCAGCAAACCTGCAGACTAAGCAAATTTCCATTTGTCTGATTGGATTTACGCTAAAAGGTTTCCTTAAAAATATCACATTTATTCCCTGTTTAAATATAATCAGTTTAACGAGTACTTAGGTTTGCTGCAACAGGGAGGGTAAAAAACTTCTTTTTTTATGTTAATAGTTTAGTAAGAAATAGATGCATTTTTCAAATTTGATCAAAATATGTTCATAAACAAGCAAACTACAAAAATTTACTTATTCTCCATAAGAATAACACGAGAATTTTAAATTTACAATTTTTTACAACTATTAGGTGCATAATAACGCATCAATGTACTGAAATCTTTTTTTTTTAAGCTCAAAATCGGATCATTTTTGCTCGAGTTATCGTGCTAACGGACATATATATATATATATATATATATATATATATATATATATATATATGTCCGTTAGCGCGATAACTCGAGCAAAAATTATCCGATTTTGATGAAATTTGGTACAAACGTGTAAACCTACGTTTATTCAAACGAGTTCGCGAACCAGCATGATCGGACCATGGGAACGGGGGTTTATGGGGGCTTTTATGGGGTAAAAATGGGTTTTTCCCATTTTTGACCCAAAAAACATAAAATTTTGCAATTTCTTTCTAAACTATTTTGTAGAGCTTAAAAAAACAAATAATTTAGTATATTGAACCGTTATAATGCGCCTAATGGTTACGGGGAAAATTCCAAAAAATTGTAAATTTAAAATTCCCATGTTGTTCTTATGGAGAAAATAAAAATTGTTGTAGTTTACTTGTTTATGGATATACATTGATAAAATTTGGCAAATTTATTTATTTCCTCCCATACTATTCACGTATGGTCAAAAAACACTTTTTACCTTCCCCGTAGCAGCAAACCTAAGCACTCGTTAAATCTAATGTTATTTAAATAGGGAATAAATATGTCTTATTTATGGAAATATTTGAGTAAAAATGTAATCAGACAAGTTGAAATTCGCTTAGTCTGCAGATTTGCTGCGGCGGGGGTATTTTTTTATTTTATTGTTAGGATACCTTAAAAGTAGTATGGTAAACAATATTGTATGTCGCACGTCCAAAATCTGTTTACCGTACTCGTAATACTATTTTAAGCTACTGCATTGTAAAACCACTTAGGGCAGTTCATTATATAAACCAAAAACCTAGCTATAATCAACTGCGTGTAAGACAAAACAAATGTAATATGCTTTTCAAAATGTAGCCTAAATAAAGTAAATGTAGACACTGTTTGATAGGTTTTGTATATTTGCCATTACAAGTTTGCTCCTTAAAATCTCGTTCTGCATGTACAGTAATTAAGGTTATTTTAATAGATACATATCTGAGAAGTGAAATACCAGCTGACCTTTTGATTTTCTGTCATACCATGTTTTACCTAAGCAATAAAGGTTCGTTGATACTAAAGAGTTGTGAGAAGGATTCACATGTACAACATAGGATTTTAAATTTTAAAAATGCAAATTTGGATCTGAAGAGCTTTCAATATATCTGTTGAAATATTATTTAAACATAAATGGAAAAGAGTCCAGACTGGCACAGGAAACACAAAACAAAACTCTACACTATATACACAAAACATTAGAATATTTCACTGTCACTGACAGCATTTTCAACTAAGGAAGAGAGAGTTTTCTAGATGTCCTGAATTCATACTATTGGCAACACTGACTCAACAACTCACTGGCCACCATTTTGGACATCTAGAAAACTCTCTCTTCCTTAGTTGAAAATGCTGTCAGTGACAGTGAAATATTCTAATGTTTTGTGTATATAGTGTAAAGTTTTGTTTTGTGTTTCCTGTGCTATTTTGGACTCTTTCCCATTCAGGTAAGCCTGCTATCCTCTCAAAAAATCCTAAAAAATCTAGGCCCTTGTGCTCTATGCTACACCCTTATTTAAACACAAAGTTGAGTAGGCACAAGTCGTAATTTTCACGTTCTAACCTGTTACAAGTGGAGATATACTTCGAGGCCGAGTGGTTTTATAAAGTTTTCTAAGAAAATTAAGAGTTTCGTCTCGGTTATTGCCTTACTACCCCTCTTACCTTCCCTCCAACCCCCTTTCTACCCCCTCTTGTGTAATGAGGTCTGGTGAATATTAACTTTGGACCAATCTCGACGTTTAAATATTTACCACTGAGATTGTGTTTATGCTCATCGGTGGATACCAAATTAAAAATGCATCTCTTCGTCTCGTTGAAGAATATCAAGATTGTTGGTGGAAGATTATAAAATATCGCTCTTGGGAAAACGTATTTGCTTTGGTGATAGGTTATTGAGTTTTTTGTTAGAAATCGTCGGAAAGCTGTAGATTTTTTCAGAAAGGTTGGTTCAAGTGAAATAGTCTTGAAACTAATTATAACACTGAGTATGTGATAAATGATGCAGAAAAAAAGTTTGTGGTTTGAGAAGCCAAATACCCCTTTCTTAGGAATAAAT
Source organism: Macrosteles quadrilineatus (assembly GCF_028750875.1). Lineage (NCBI taxonomy): Eukaryota > Metazoa > Arthropoda > Insecta > Hemiptera > Cicadellidae > Macrosteles > Macrosteles quadrilineatus. The sequence continues at coordinate 132,093,211 of NW_026542595.1, read as the reverse complement.
GCCCATGGTAGGAGTAATTATTAAAGTACATCGTAAGACACAGTATTTTTTGCTAATTATTTTTATTTACATCATAGTTCTGTGGTTTTATGATAACAATTAACTTCTCGCACATCGTTTCAACCCATGCAGTCCATCTCTCACGAGTTTTTCTTCTTTTAATAATATTTGTGTTTCAACGAGATTCAATTTTTGACGCTCTGTAATTGTTCCTATCGAATGTTGACCTTGTTAGATAGCATAATTAATTGATAAGCTCTGTGACAAATTGAATTTTTGGCCCTTTTCAAACGAACTTGCTAAGAATTAAACAGGAGACCGTAAAAATTGAAAGCCAGCACTATAATAAGTCTTAATACGGGTCAAAAACCCTGTAATCAAATCAAACTAACATTACAGTACACCAAATTAGAAACAAATTAAATCGGCCAAGTTCACTTAACCCCCACTTCTACAGATATTTGTAAGATAATTGAATGATGTTTTCCAAATAAATAACGATCCCTAGAAGTTTTACGGCAGCCGTGAATCAAGTTATCTCAATAAACCTCTGGACCTGAATCCTCCGACGTTGATTTATGCATTGAGATATCGGTTAAACTGGAATACATTTCAAGCATTCGAGAAAGAAGGATTGATATCTTTTAGAGGATTTATTTTGCCGATAATGATATTAGAATCAAGCTGAAGTTAGGTTTCAAATGCATCGCTATAATAATTTATCACCGTATCTTCAAACGTTAAGCTACGATTTTGTTGCCACTGCCCATATTAACTAATACGTGATTCATATTAGAGAACAAGTAAGTTAAAAGTAAATTTTAAAATTGTAGACTGTTCTATTAAAACTAATTCATCTCTAGAAGGGTGGTAGGTGTGGATCTGTTCGTTACTATAAAAGTAAATTAATCAAACCCTGACATGGTGTTATAGGAGAGAAAACAATCTCTTTCCCTTTACAATTTTCCAGTTCACCACCCTTGAATAAGTTATGTTAGATCTTCCAAATGATCATTTCCCAGTCATTTAACTCTTATATTCATTGCTTTCCAACGTTTGTTTATTATCTTCAAAGAACTTAAAACAGTTTACAAAAAAAAAATAAAACATCCCAAAATATTGTTTTGAGATCGGATAACTACCTTTCTTCTTTTTCTTTCTCTCCTCTTTCTTCGAGAGTCTGAAAGTACTGAGTAGGACTTTTCTCATGTAAAAAACTACAATTTTACTAGCTTTCCGTTGTAATTCTAACAATATCCTACTTCATAGATCTGAAAATCTTTTTCTATTAATATAGTTATGCTGTACATATGTAATGCAAAATTAACGGACAGGGCTATTTTTACGGTAAGCTTTAACGGTAAGCTATTTTTACCTACGCCCGTTTTTTTTTTTTTTTTTTTTTAACTAGTCGTTTCACAGTTCAGTTCTTGGAATTGAAAAGATTCACTTAACAGTATTGTTTACTTACTTAAAATAATTAGCTGTTAAAATCAATTTAATTGTTAATAATCGGTGCAGTTAGTGTTTATCGCAATGATTCGTTGCATCACTGTCAGTGGCAATGAGAGGCTATGAACGAAAACATAACCTCTCTTAGAAGCTATGAGTAGTGATTAAAAAAACAGTCGTAGCTAAAGTAGTGTACGTAACTCACGTAAATAGTCTTTACGGCAATCATAAAAGTTTTTAAGGTACTCAACAAGGCTTGTACCTTAAAGGCTCTTGTCGTTAACAATATCTTTGCAAGATCGTTGCGTAAACTACTATAAACAAACCTTTAAAAATACCTTTAAAATATATAAATATATATATTTTTAAGTTGCTCTGTGATGTGCTTAACATGTTTTATGTGACTGTTATGGAGTTTATGTATTTAAAATTAAAATTCAACAGCTATATTTCAAATATTTGGAAATGCACTAAACGAACAAGCCTTACACGAGAAACTTAAATTTAAAAGTAACACGGTGAGACAAAAGTGAGAGAAAATCTGTTCCAACTTTGTCGCAAGCAATATCCAAATTGAAATGTAAAGGAGATGGAATGTAACTTTCCCGCGTTATGTATGAAACTTGCCGCCAAAGACACATACAATGTCACATTAAAACAGACATTACACCTGCTTGACACAGCCGAGCTGGTCGTTCTGTGGCAATGGCTGTCTTCTCTTGTACATCTCATTACTTTCAAATTAGTTTATTTTCATTAGAAAGTTTCTAAGATACTAAACGAGGTAGTGTTCAATGAAAGTAACAAATTATTAAAAAAGTATTTTAGTGCATGTTGTACTAGTAAGATACTAGTGGCTGGAGCTAGTCTAATGGTAGAGGTCTGTTGTTCAAATCCCGCTAATGACCAACGCATTTTAGCTTTGCGATAATTTTACCTCTCCCTTAGCCTGAAGTAATGTGAAAAACTATTCTAGGCTAGAGCACAGAGCCCTATAATGTGAAGGGAAGGGATACAAAATGATGGCCAAGGATAAAAAATGAAGAAGCTGACAATAAGATGAAATGTAACTTGACCTCTTCAAAATTACTCTCATGAATAGTTGGGGCTTAAAGTGTTACATACAACGCCTTTCTATATGATTTTGCCTTTTATCGTTAGTAAAAAATAAATCATGTTTAAAAGTATTTAAACTGGTATATTACATTTTTTGGACCACCTTTGTAATTTATTAATATTATAAACTAATTTTATTATTGAAAAAAAGATATATCTAACCATTTCACTAATATTAAGTCTTTATATTTAATCAACACTAATTTCTCGGCATAAAGGTAAATTGCTGACTTACTATTTATGAAGAAATAGTGTTATGCAAGGGAAATATATTTCGTAAGGGTTTTTGACCTATTTTTATATCCAACGTAACATTGATAAAGTACAGTAGATAATTTATAGTGCTAAAGTGAAGACAGCCGGGTAAAGGTAACAAGATATCTGTCTCGTTTTCGTTGATGGCGGATCTGTAGTATTATTTCTCTGTCTGTTTAAAGTATTATATCATAGCAATCTTATTTTATATTATGAAAGTATTATGAATAAATGAATTGTCAATTATATTGAATACATATTATATAGTATTATGAATACATAAATGTACTCTGCACAACATCTATTTGAAGATAGATGAAGAGGATGCATATTTATTGTTCATGTGGAATTGAATAGTAATTTAATTTCACAACCATCATCGTAGAAATTGTTTGCCATAATAATTTGAAAAAGTTTTGACAAAACCTCTAAAGTACCCCATTATGTACCGAGCAGGTAAAACTTAGTATCGTTTATATTACGATAAGAAGTGTAAACAAAATATTTAATATGACACAAACCCATCAACGTGTAGCAGGTACGATTTTTGGCAAAGAGGAGTGACCAATGATAAAAGAATGACAAATTTACCATTGACTAAAATCAGCTGATCGTTTAGCCAGGCTCATTTTCATCAAAACCCCCATGATCGAGGACAATTAATTGTGCCTAGTTTCATACCCAAAAAATAACTGTTTCTAATATTCAAGCACTATACCTGCTAACCTCAAGGTGTTGCAACCTCAGCAACCTAGATTAAACACGGAGTAAACGAATCCTAAATCACCTAAGCATACATATAATAAACAACCTAAGAAAGCAATAACTTTGTATACCTTGAAATCCCCGTATACATACGTTATGTCAACATACGTGGAGACGGATGATATATTACCGCACAAATACACGCAGCTAAATCCGGTGAGCCATAAACATCCGGCCGAGGGTAGTGAAGAAAAATGTTTGTAAATCCAGAGGTTGAAGCAATGATGTTTTGCACAAACGTTGTAGCCTTAAAGTATGCATATATATTATACGTTATCCACCCTAGGCTACAATTTTGACGTTATATTGGTAAAGTTTTGACAATCACTAGTTTAATATAGGGATATTTGGCATTGAATGGCTAAAACACTGATAGGAAAGGGTCCTTCAAAATGTAAAAGTTCTATAGTGTAAAAAATATTTATTTTACTAAAGTATGCGGTAGTGACGACTGCCCTTAGCACATTATGCAGCTTGGGCCTTTTCTTTGACGTCATTACCTCTCTAAAATTGACGGACGTTATGAAATTTAAAATTTAGTTTTTGTCAAGCCACATTCGCGTCAATTAACAAAAGTATATATTTTCACCCTAGTCATGTGGTATTATAACCAGAGGTTTAAAGCTTAGGCAGTAAACTTTAACCTAAAAATAAGAGACAAACTCTACCACTCCCTAGGCAAATCGGACATTAAAAACTTTTTAAATTTTCTTACTTTACAATTTGATTGGAATTCCACTATATATTCCGTGTCTGGAGTCAATACATGTATTTTATCAGTATTAACTATAGTGTTAAACTGAACTACATGCAGAAAATGACAATCGATGTACTATCCATACATTTTAGTAACATAAATGATTGCTGCTCATATTACACGCAAAAGAGGAAAAGTGTAAGCAATAGTTTCCAACCCAATGGAGAACTAATCGAAATGCCCAGATTGGTCGTTCTATGAAGGGAAATAATAGAGACAGGCGAAAGAGCTGCAACATGGAAAGAAAGGAGAGGGTCTTTGTTTGCGCTTTTTGCATAAAATGAACAGGAATCTTACCGATGAGCTACCTACATCAATTAAGCTTGTTTATTGAAAGTAGCTCTGCATTAGTAGAGAGGTACTATTGTATTAGTTATTTAAAATTAGAACTAAGACAAGAGTGTGAACATCTTTTTGTGTAAAGTTTGCTGATTTTCCATAAGTTTCCCCTCAAGGGGGGGGGGGGTGGGAAGCTCACTCTAACGGTAACCAAGTAAAAAAAGTAATCCATGTTTTGCGCGAATGGTAGGAAGAAATTAAAGTGAAGAGTTTGGGTTATAAACTAACAAGTTTGAAGGCCTAGGTGGCAACCCCAATATATGAAAATAGCTAATAACAAACCAATTTGAAATGTTTTTCTCTTTTACCAAACCTGTTCAAGGTGTCCATATTCTGACTGGTATTTCGAATCGAAAATACACAATTCATCTTTGTTTTTTAGTTCAATTTTAGTTTGAATACTACAGAGTTTTTAGATTATTAAATTAAGATATATCTTTATTGACCCAAAATTTACAGGGAGCGGCAAAATGATCTGACGGTTTTCTTTGCCACCCTGTCGAGCGAATGACTGGCGTAGGGTGGTGGGAATAGGGGCGTTACAAAGCCAACGTGTGAACATTTGTAGTAGCCATGGTGCCGTAGGATAGCTGAGCAACATGTATTTGTAGTAGAAGTGTTTTTAAAACTGGAAATTCCTGTGTAGCTGTTCAGTACACGTTTCAATGTGGGTCAAAGAAGAAAAGTCCCAACTCGAAACACCATTTTGCTGTGGGTGGGTAACTTTAGAGCTACTAGTTCAGCATTGAAACTAAAATCTGATGACTATGTGGTGTGAAACTAAAGAGGGTGAGGAAGACTGTATGTTGTGGTTGAAAGTGTGATTCGTCGATCATAATGAAAATTTTGTTACATGTAAGAAAATCAATTACTACTTGTTCTGAAAAAGAGATGCGCTTTGCATCTCTGGGTTTCAACTGTTGCACAATTGCCATTTTGTATGACTGGAAATGCAGGTCGTATTGTAATACTCTTCTACCGAGCGGCAAGACAAGTACAGAGCTGCAGCTTATTAACGTTTAGGCCACTGAGAACTAACTTCCACAGCTTCTCTTACTCTCTCAACGTTCTCTAGCGTCCGGGCTGACCTTGGACTTGGACAGCCTGTTGGCTTTTTTCAATGCTGAACTAGTGGCTCTGAAGTTACCTACTCACTGCAAAATGGTTTTTTGAGTTGAGACTTTTCACCTTGGACCCACATTGAAACGTGTACTGAACAGCTACACAGGAATTTCCACTTTTAAAACACTTCTACTACAAATACATGTTGCTCAGCTAACCCACGGCTCCGTGGCTACTAAAAATGTTCACACGTTGGCTTTGTAACGCCCCTATTCCCACCACCCTACGCCACTCATTCGCTCGACAGGGCGACAAAGAAAACCGTCAGATCATTTTGCCGCTCCCACTTTTACAAAACAACCATCAGTATTCTCATTTCTAATACTGATAGTGGATGGTTATTATGTGCGTGCTCAAGTTTCATGTTTGAAGCAAAGCCGGAAAATGAAATGGAACTATAGGTTATGCTAAATTTTCGTTTACATTTAGATTGTAGATCAACAGTGAAACAAGCTGATTTGAATCATAACAATTAAAGGTAAAGAAACACTAGCGTGCATAAAGGAAAACAGCTGATCGGTTTCCCTTTATTCTAAAACTAGCTGTAACCCGCGGGCTTTGCCCCGTTTAACTTCTTAATTTTCAAGATGATCTCGTTTGCATGGCTCAATCACGTCCTGGTTGAAGTTCGTTCGCTACGCTCACTCACCTTTAGATTGGAGCTCGTTCGCTACGCTCACTCACCTTTAGGTTGGAGCTCGTTCGCTGCGCTCACTTTCCTTCAGGTCAGCTCGTTCGCTACGCTCACTCGCCTCCAGGTTGAAGTTCGTTCGCTACGCTCACTCACCTTTTGGTTGCAAATTAGCTGTTGTCATAAATCTAAAAGAAATAATAGTGCTAGTGCTGCACCCTGTTGGTAATCCTTGTAACTTTAATGCTATTGAACATCATAGAACAGAACCAACTTGTTTAATTGAAACAGCTGTTAAGATTCATTAATTCCATTTCTCATAAGTTTAACATGGGAAACTCCAGAGCCACTGGGGCGGAGCCCGGAAGGATTTTTGGGATAAAAATATGCCTATATGTTAATCGGGAATATGAGCTATCATCATGCCGAATTTCAGCCCGATCCGACCAGTATTTTTTGCGTTCACTTGTCACAAACATACATCCATCCATACATCCATACATCTAAACTTTCACTTTTTTTAGTATCAGGCCTTATTGGAAAATTGTTACTTTCTGCACGTAGTGAGGAAAAAAGTAGTCATTGACAGTCGTTAATATATATTATTTGCATTGAAATATATATTATAATGAAATGTGAGAAGCCCACTTCCGGCGAATTGTCAACATTCACATTTCAGGTGAGAGTATAAATTTTGCGACATGTCAACAATTATTGCTAGAAATTCCGTTTTTAATATCTGAAACGAAAAATATAACAAATTAATTTTAAGAAAGAAGTAATACCTTTTACATGTTAAGTTAACACGTAGCTTTACGAGCGTATAGTGAAATGTAAGTACTAATATCTGTTCTTGTATTATGTTCCCTTAACATTCCTTCCTGGATGACGTTAGGGGCAGAGCTATGATATTTTCGCTTGGGAATTTTCGAATGGTTCAACTGTTTCTGACAAGGAATATAAAGTGTTGTAAACGAGTAAATCCCTTTCGAAAACGGAGAAAACTCAGTCTACTTTACATGTAAACTGCTTTTATATTTATTGCCTACTCGTGTGGCATTTCCTCCTGCAAGTAATGTACTTAACTCTGTTCGGAATAAACATGATGCTTTGTAATATTATTTGATACGAATCATACAGTTCAAAATGTGTTATTAGAGTGAAAAATGTGAATAGATTACCTTAACATTTTATTGTTACCTTCTTGGATTTCTTGCATATAAGCATAAAGAAAACTTTTGTATAATATATAAATACATGATGAATATCATGAAAAACCTTTAAAAACCTTTGATCAGAAAAATAAATCAAATGAAATAGAAGATCGGTTGGACGGAAAAACTGACTAAACAAGATTTTAATTTACTAAATCTCTGACCACAGACCTCTGTATCACGTACAAAGGGGTTTACAGTCAGTGATTCCCTCCCCCTTTCAAAACATCTCTGATGTGTAAGTGCGGTGTTTATGAGAGGTGACTGAAAACATATTCTTCATGTCCCACCAACATCCTAGGACGCTAGGTTCGAGTCCGGAACTGTTTTACACATTACTTCAGGCTAGTCATAATGTCAGGTCCTAGAAGGTCACGAGTTTACCACATAAATAAAATCTATTAGTGATTGTCGAAAATTCATCTAAAAAAAACAACTTATAACTGAAAAAAATACTGAACACATTAATTCACCAGACGTTAATTCCCGCAATAAAGAGCTTCAATCAACTTATTTATGTCAACTTATTGGAAGCTATTTTTTTCAAATCATGTAAACTCTCATGAAATCAAAAACTAAGAGAGAAAATTACATTTTTACAGAGGTAAACTTAAAGAGTAGCTCTCTTAACAAACTTAAATTTAAATAAAAATCTAGAACAACTAGTTTTAGAAGAAATGTTTATTTTTGTAGTACTGAATCTTATAGGCTCTATCTTATAGTCAATGCTAGTACACACGTTTCTTACATGAGTTAAATTATTGAAGATTAAGAGAAATATTTGGCAGGAAGTCGGAATAAGACAAACAGTAAGACAAAGCAAATGTTTGAGTAAATCTTTTGAAATAAGCAATAACATCCATGGCACAACTTCACAATGCACTAATGACTATTTTTACTGGATGTGTTTTTGCAACATAAACAATTTCTGCCGGCAATCGTTTGATACGAATAAAAATTTAAGAGAAAAAATTATAACCTGGTAGTAATGGTAAAAGAAGTAGGATAGAACATTAAACAATGAAGAGGTATAATGGCTACAGATACAGGTTTATTTCATTATGAAGTTTTGGCTTAGTTATCAGATTATTACTACTTTTACAATAGCAAATATCGAGTTTTTAGATTAGATCAAACCCCCACAGCTGTTGGAACAGGTTCATTTTCAACATGAGTATTTGTTTCGTCTTTCTGAAAATAAACAATTAAAATATTTAGAATTAATGATTTAATAGTCGTTTCTTAAACTAGCCTTTCCAATTCAGATCTCATAGTTGGAAAGATTCACTTATATAAAAATATTGTTTAATTACTTAACAGTAGTTTTGTTACTTTATAGTTCAAGCATTGACTATTGGATAGGTACAAGTTTGGACCAATTTAAGATTGAGATTTACTTTTATAGCCCAGTAACTTAAGTTAAAAATCAAGGCCAACAAAGACATGAAAGATGTAAAGCTGATTTTTTGCATGGTGATAGTGTATGATAGGAAGGGTGTTTTCTGAAAGTTCCCCGAATTTCCCCCCCTTGCTTCCCCTTAAAACCCCCCCCCTCCCCCAAAACACCAGGTTGAAAGTGTAGTGTTTTACTAAATCACCTATATCTTTTTATGTAAACGAGCTATCAGCATAATTATTTTTTCTTTGAACTCCCCGTAAAATTTACTTTAATAAAATAACCTTACATGTAGCATTATCTCTATTGGGTGGGTTTATATCTGTGATATAACAAAAAATATTATTTTTTTTACATAAAATTGTAGATTAGGTCAAACCCTGGTTTTTGCAGTAGGTCGTACGTCAATGTGTTTGAAACAAAACTTTTTACCCATTTTATGAGCTTTCCAAAAATGTATAACAATATATATTTTAATTTAAGTTGTTACCGAATGAAGCTATTTAAATCCATGCTTCACTTAGCACATCATTCCAAATTGTTCAGTAAATATTACTAAATGATTACTTTTTATTTATTTATTGTTTACACACCCTGTGTGAATGTTTTACAAGAAAAATAAGAACACTGAATTACAAAAATAGTAAGAAAATAATTACTCACAAGGATTCAAAATTAAGTAATCGGTAGTTATAAGAAAAGGCAAATATATGCTCAACAGGTTTAATTAGCCTAATGTTAAAAAACACTTAAGTAAGGCATAAACAATACAGTGCATATCAACTTTCTTTTCCCTCATCATCGTCAGTTCCTTCGTCAATGAAGGGTGGGAGTGAATTTATACAATCAATGCTTTATACAATCATTTATACAATCAATTTAGTTGTACAAAGTTAAAAAAAAAAAAAAATTAGTATTTTCTCACCACTTAAAATTTGTAGATCACTTAGCTTATTACCAATAACTTTTAAATGGAGGGAAAATCTACCAAAGTGGATGTGATATTCTGAAAGAGAATACAATTTACTACAAATAACTACCATGCATTTTTTGAAAATTCTTAATAAAGGCAGGCAAAAGCTGGCTACAAATAGAAACTTGAAAACAGAAACTTGAAAAAAGAAACTTTCACCACAAATATTTGATAAAATCACACTTTCATAATTATTTGCAAATCTACATGAATTAGGCTTTCCAATGACCCATTAATTAACAAAATCGGTCTAGTAGAAGTCTAGATTTAGTTGTACAAAGTTTAACGAAAATATCCCTTACTCAGTATTTTATCATTACTATAAATTCAGAGGTTGCTTAGCCTTTTAGCAAATAACTTTTAAATGGTGAGGAAATCCACCAGAGTGGAAGGTGATATTCTGAAAGAGAATAACATTTCCTACAAATTGGTACCATGCACTTTTTGGAAATACTCAAAATAAGTAGCCAAAAGTCGCACCCAAATAAAACGTGTGAAAAACACAGTTTTCAATGTATTTCTTATGGAAAACATTTTTTTTCACCATAAATCATAACAAAAACAAACTTTCATAATTATTTGCAAATTTACATGAATTAAGCTTTTCAACGACACAATAATTATAAAATAGGTCCAGTAGAACTCTAGATTTAGTTGTACAAATATTTTTAAAACTGAATTATACAGGGTTAGTAAAAAGTGTGGAGACCCCCTGTTATTTTTTTAACGGCCCATACTAGAAAAAATAAACTGGGCACACCTTTATGGCATGTTATGAAGTACTTTTTGGGCATAACCACCACTTGGTGTACATCCCCAAAATGGGGGATTTTGGGGGAAACTCAAACAACCCTTTAAAAACCACATTTTAAATGTTAAGCCCCATTGAGTGGCCCCTCATTTTGAAGGTCCTGGTCAAAGAAAACTAACAACGCAAACTAGAGGTTTCTATCTCAATCCAGTAAAAAATGGAAGCTGATTGAAATCTTTAGAAATCAGAAATAACTTGCAATTTAATATTAAATTGGCTGCCATATTTTACTGTGTTAAGATAGAGACCTCTAGTTTGCTAGTTTTCTTTTATTATGATCTTCAAAATGAGGGGTCACTCGATGGGGCTTATCATTTAAAGTTTTTGAGTTTCCCCCAAAAATCCCCCATTTTGGGTTTGGTAACCAAGTGGCTATTAGGCTTCAAAAGTACTTCATAACATGCCAAAAAGGTGTGTAGAGTTTAGTTTTCCTAGTGTGAGCCGTTACAAAATTTACAGGGGGTCTCCAGACTTGAAAAGCTGTAAGTTAAATTTAACTTCTGAGAATTTCAATTGGCTGCCATGTTTTACTGGATTGAGGTAGATACCTCTAATTTGCGTTGTTGGCTTTCTTTTACCAGGACCTTCAAAATGAGGGGTCACTCAATGGGGCTTAAAATTTGAAATTTTAGAGTTTCCCCTAAAATCCCCCATTTTGGGGATGATCATCAAGTGGCGGTTATTCCCAAAAAGTACTTCATAACATGCCATAAAGGTGTGCCGAGTTTAGTTTTTTTAGTATGGGCCGTTAAAAAAATTTACAGGGGGTCTCCACACTTTTTACTAACCCTGTATATAGAATAGATATTTACTGGACAAGTTGGAATGGTACGCTAAATGCGCTTTGTGGCTGTTTGAAGCATGGATTTAAATGGCTTCATTCGGTAACAATTTAAATTAAAATATATATTGTTATACATTTTTGGAAAGCTCATCAAACAGGTAAAAAGTGTTGTTACATTGACGTACTACCTTCTGCAAAACCGACGTTTGGCTTAATCTACAACTTCACGTTTTAAATAAAATAATATTTATTTTGTATCACATATAAAATCCCACCCAATAGAGATAATGCTACGTGTAAGGTTATTTTATTAAAGTAAATTTAACGGGGAGTTCAAAGAAAAAACAATTATGCTGATAGCTCGTTTACATCAAAAGATATAGGTGATTTAGTTAAACACTACACTTTCAACCTGGTGTTTCGGGGGAGGGGGGGGGGGTTTAAGGGGAAGCAAGGGGGGGAAATTCAGGGAACTTTCAGAAAACACCTTTCCTATTATATACTATCACCATGCAAAAAATCAGCTTTACATCTTTCATGTCTAGGTTCTTACCTAAAGTGACTGGGCTATTAAGGATTGAGAGAAGAAGTAAAATTGTAATGTTTTGAACGCCAGCTTATCAGCTGTTAAGGCCAATTTAATTGATTATACATTGAGTGAGCGGTTGGAACAATAAGTTGTAGTATCACAATCAGTGGCAATGAGAGATAATAAACGAAAGCATAACCTCTATTAGACGTTATGAGTATTGAGTAGTGAGCGCTTTTATGTTTAGGTTTAGCTATGACTCAGACAAGTCACTACTTGTCTCTTGGATATAGTGACGGGTAAGTCCATTAAGACTAATTGCACCATAATTTCAGTTGTATATCAGTCGTTTAGTAAAAAGGAAGTATTGCACATAAACAGTTGATATAACCATTAGTTTTTGGGACTGCTTTGAAAAAATCGCAACAGAAGCGGACCAATATTGTGCAAATGAGGAGGGAAAAAATTCTAGAGCAACTGAGGTAAATCTGTTCGTCTGGTTCGAAAAGGAGACCCTTTCGAGTGGTGGTCAACTAACGCCTAACAGTTATCGATTCTATCAAGACTAGTTAAGAATCCTTGAAAGGTGGCAGCCATCTTGGCTTGGATGATTTCAAACAGCTGTGGAAGAGTTATTCATCGTCTAAAACATTTTTCAAACACCAAAGTGATTATAATTTAAATATCTGGTATACTGTGAGATTATAATGTTCTATGTAGTTTTGAATTGTTCTCCAATTCAGTCCATGGAAGCTAACGGCCATCTTGGATTTGCCCGCCATAAGGGCAATGTTAATTTTGTTAATTTCAAACAGCCGTTGAAGAGTTATTTACCATCTCAAAATATTTTTCAAACACCAGAGTGATTTTAAATTTAAATATCTAGTAAACTTTGTGATTAGAAATTAAATTTCTTTGTAGTTCTTTAATTTTTTTACGAGTTAGAACTCCTAGGCTCCAAGGACCCTTAAGATTTATCCATCATCTCCTTACAGCAATGTCTACAGTAAAAGGCTGTTTTCAGTAGCAGAACTAATAGGGAATGAGGCAAAACGCAACCGTTTACTGCCAGAACGTGCAGATACTTTTTAATCATTTTCGTTTTTAATCATCACAATTTACCATTGATTAAGTTTGGTTATGAGTTCACAAAGTTCTGATAATAATAAGACTCTAATAATATTTGGTAGCTTTCTTCCAGGAAAAGGTGTATCCTGACAGACTATTAATTCATATAACATACAAAATCAAAGTTCATATACATATCCTTCAGAAGAGTTGGCGGCAATAAACTATTTATTTGTATAGTGACAAAGTCCTTTAACAGAACCTTTTATACTGTTGTATGTATTGTGTTCACTTAAAATAAAAACTGAGCTTTATGCAAATCTTTCATAATATTTAGCTAAAAAAAAACCTCTATAGTACCTCTCTCAGTAGGCCTACAAATGTCGTCCGGTCGGGTATTGTTTAAACGAGCGTACGCTACAAAAACACATGTAAATAATAAAAATAGCATGCTAAAACGTTCTGTGTTTGTGTGTATATGTGGTCTGTATATAGTCGACAATCATCTCTCGATGTGAAAATTGTACATAGAAAAATGCTGCTGAAGATGAGCCGTATTTAGGCTTGAAACATGTACAGCATAATTCAAGTATTAATAATTGACACCTACTGGCATACGTGATACGTAAGTAGATTATTATCTATAATAGCATAAAAAAAACGTGATTTCCAAGTCCGAATTTTAAAGTTAATTTATTAAGGATTGAAAATGCCAACTTACTTTCTTACATTGTGAGTGTCTCGATGATGTTTTACGTTTTTCTTGGTCTTCAAGAAAGTCTTCCAGGGCCTTCAACCTCATACAAATGTCTTCGACTGAAAATAAACAGGTTGACACACTTTTTGTGGAAGATGAATTATTTTATGGTTTTCCAAAATTTTAAGTCAATAAATTGGTTAATGCTGCTCTCACCTTAGGGGGTTCATGCACAATATATAGTCCCAATTTTAGGAGTAAAGATTCCTTCTTCCTGAAATAGAATAACAGAGAGGCCAGGAAATTTACAGGACACTAAAAATACATTTAAAAGGTAGATTTTGTATGCAGATCTCAAATTTTGATCAATATTACTTTTTGATTGTTTTTGTAAAGATTTTTTTTTTAGATACAACATTTTAATGTAAGTTTGTATATCCTTCAAGCATTACCAACGCATCCAATAACTTTGCCTGTTGAAATAAAGGATTTTCATTTCATCCAAAGCTGCGAAACTAATCATATAATAAAGAACAGTTTTGGTTATGATGGTTTTGGTACATATTATTCCTTTCGATGGTTTCTATCTCATTCCAGTCAAAGGTTTTGATTCCTAAATTCTGATATCGATTCTAGTATCTATATTTATACAATACGTTATTGATATTACAGACACATAATTTTGATTTGCTCTGTATATTTCCTTTAAATTATTTTTTTTTTAATTTAAAATGCTATATCTTTTGTGTTGCTACACAAGGGAAGAATATAATTCGACCTGAAGATTCTGTAACATTATTTATAATTTGTAAAGTAACTAGTAATGCATTTAATGTTTATTTAAATAATCTAACATCCTATTACCGAATAAATGAACTTATCAATGATTATAGCATTACAGTACAAAATAAGCCACCCCTACGTATGTCATTAGTATCCAAATGCTTAATTTGCGTTACAGCTGCATTGTTAAGCAAATGGCATTATAACTTATATTGGAGATATTGGCAAGAAATAGTGAAATCTATAATATTAAAACGAAACAGTGTTTTTTTATTTCACGATTCTGAATCAACCACTCGACGGATTTACATGATTTTTGTGTTGAAAGAAAGATAATTTTGAGAACTAGGGAATGCCGAAGCCATAATTTTAGTTTTGGGTCCCAGTTTTTTAGAAATTAAGTTTTAATTTTTAAAAAGTCTAGCAGCCGACGCTAAGATTCTAAACTAGCTTTCGGCATAAAATAATTTGCTTAACATAACAGCTGTAAACATTCAGCTTTTGTGTCACAAATTCAGCATTTGGATAAAAATGTAAAGACATACTTAGCGTTGACTTATTTATACTATGTGTAATGCTAATCATTGATACGATCAATTCTTCTGTAAGAGGATGACAGATTAATTAAATATACATAGTAAAATACTAGGATGTTCAAAATATTTTTTAAAGCAATCTTTGTAATCTTCGATTTGTTTTAGAGCAATATAATTTGTTTTAACTAACAGCTGGTTAAATATAAGCTATGGAACTATAGTCTAGTCAAGATATGAAAAAAACACCTTAACCCTACAAAAATTGCTCTAAAAGTTTTTTTGACGGTTTTCATTTCCAAAAAGTATGTTAAATTACATACTAAAAGTCTAATAAAATCGGAGTGTCGGAAATTGGGTTTTTCCAATATGGCGTCCAAAAATTTGAAAAAATAATCAACCTTACTATTTTCTCTGTAACTTTTCTTCTCAACGTCCAATTTAGACCGAATTTGGTACAAACCTTTGAAACTGTATTATCTATAAACTATTCATGATTTAAGATAAATAATATGCAGTAAACGTGTTGTATAGGGTTAAAAATAGGTAAAAATCTGCCTTAAGTTGTTAGTAGTAAATAACTTATTTCAATATTGGTCACCATAGGGAACAAAACTTTTTATCCCTAGTCTGTGCTATACCCATGTTGTAAATCCTTAAAAAATATATGCAATTTAGTATTTTTAATAATTAAATTATCTTAAGTGGTGGTGGGATAATTATAAAGAAAACTATGTAATTCTTATGGGAATTCTGAAAATTACCATATATTAATTGTTAGTTGGTACGTTTGGATAACAATTCATCGTGGCCTGTATCGTCTCCACAGATAAAAACACACACATATTTGTCATAAGCGAATTCTGTGTTGAGTCAAGTAATAGAATTTGTTTCAATACTTTTTTTACGCTCATTCAATTCTTTTATTTTGTAATAGTTCACAAGTAGTTTATAAAAAGATTTACATGTATAATGCTAACAGATATATTTTGGTAATACTGTTGTTAATCAGCTGTTTTTAAACTCCACTTAGATCAAATTTAGTCTAGGCAAGATATAAAATAAAACCCCTTAACCTTAAAAAAATTGCTTTAAAAGATTTTTTAATGGTTTACATTTCCAATAAGTGTGTGAAATAATATACTAAAAGTCAAATAAAATCGGAGTCTCGGAAATCGGTTTTTTTTTCAATATGGCCAACATTTCCAAATTTCACTATAATATTTCCATAGACAAGCAAACTTTAACACTTTATTTATTCTCCATAAGAACAACATGGTCATTTTAAATGTACACTTTTTTATTTTCTCCGTAACCGTTAGGCATACAACAAAGCTTCTGTATACTAAATTATTTGTTTTTTACTTAAAATTAACAGTGTTTCTTTTTTTATATCTTGGTTTTCCTTCCGTTGGAGTCGTATATTAGTTGCTTTTGATGTGTCAATGAAAAATACAATTGTAAAATAATGATTAAATCAATAACACAACATAACAAATGGAAACGCGTGCACACGGTTTGGCCTGAGCCCGGAGAACGAAAATCAGAGCTGAAATCATACTGTCAAACATTGCACATCTTTTCTAGTTTAAAATTGAAGATTTGTTTTGTAATCTTACGAATTCTGTTATAGTTTCCATTTTGAGAACCAAATGTATGTAAAGGTTAAAATTATTATTAATTATTATGAAGGCAACTCCCCTTTTCGCGGTAGTAAGTCAGAAATATATCTATGAATTTATCTCTGAATTTTAAAAGAAAATTTGGAAATTATAAAAAAATGTCCATTCATATGAAACTAGAAATAAAATTTATATAAATTTATCAATCTCAGCTTCTATGAAAAACCTAAAAAAAGGAAACCTTCATGTGATCAAAAGTTTTGAATCATTTTCCTACCAAATTAAAAAGTAAAATAAACCAAAATTATTTCATAAATCTAGTGAATCAACTGCTAAAAAAAGAAAAGAACTATTATTCATTTGAGGAGTTTTTTCAATTAATGTAAACAAATAATGTTGAGATGCTCTGCTGAAAAAAAATAAACAATGAAAACGACTCGATGACCCAAAGTGCCGCTCCAGAGATTCTTTTAAGATTTTTTCACTGCAACTACTCTACTGGCTGCAAGAATTTGCAATGCTCCTGCAACAAAGTATGTGTTACCTTGTACTACAGCTTGTGGACTTTACCAGCTTGGAGAACAATGTGACAGTTCGTAAAGTGATCATAACAGTGTACAACTTGATGAAAATTATGATTTATTATTTGTATAATGCTCTACTACTAACCACAATAAAGTGTGACTATATTATACTATTACTAATATCATAGATGTGACAGTTTGTTTGTTTGAAGTTCAATCACGCATTAACTACTGGTCAGATTGGGCTGAAATGTGGCTTTATGATAGCTCAGATTCCCGATTAATACATGCCTATTCTTATCTAAAAAATCCTTTCGGGCTAAAAATTTATAGATATTTATTTAAGTAAATAAAATATGTATGTTGAATTTTAGCAAGCTTGTGATCTTTATTTTAAGACCTATTATTGGATTTTTCAAGCAAAAAATAGTCAGAAATTAAATTACCCCCACCACAGCAAACCTGCACCTTAAGTGAATTTCAATTTGCCTTATTGAATTTACACTAAAATATCACATTAAAAATATCATTATTCCCTATTTAAATAGCACTACTTTAACTAGTACTTCGGTTTGCTGCGACAGGGAGAGTAAAAAAGTGTTTTTAGTAAAATGTTAAATAGTTTAGTATAAAACAAATGCATTTTCCAAATTTGATAAAAAATATATTAAAAATATAGTACACACACAACAACAAGTCTTTCTTATTCTCCGTAAGAATAACTTAGGAATTTTTAATTTAATTTTTTTTTTTTAATTTTCTCTGTAACTAGGTATTAGGCCCATGACAACACTTCAATGTACCAAATTGTTTTTTTTTCTGAGCCCTAAAATGGTTTCGAAATAAATTGCAAAATTTTACGTTTTTAGGGTAAAAAATGGGGATACCCAATTTTTACCCCATAAAACCCCCCATAAACCCCTGATCCCATGGTCCGATCATGCTGGTTCGCGAACTCGTTCAAATAAATGTAGATTTACACGTTTGTACCAAATTTCATCGAATTCGAATCATTTTTGCTTGAGTTATTGTGCTAACGGACACATTTGACCAAAATCTTGGACGCCATCTTGAATTTTGGACTTCCGAGACTCCGATTTCATTAGACTTTTTTTCCTGGAAAATACACGTAATTCTAAGTCAAAATAACCGATAAAACAATTTAAAGCAATTTTTTTAGGGTTCTCGTACGGATTTACTCGACTACTATGAGGTTATTTTATTTACTCTTATTTTGTCATTGATTATAGGAAATAAGTCAGATTAGTAGAGATAATTAGACCACAGTTTAAAATAGTTTGGACCAAAATTAATTAAACCACAGTACAAATCAAGGCTCTGTACACGAGTCTCAATAAAAAAATGATAAATGCAAATTATTTTACTGCTCCACTTTTCAAGGAAAGAATAGAAAAATAACAATGTTAACATGTTTTATGAAATCGTGTTCAGTTGTGGTTACGTTTGGGGGTGCCTATATCAGCGCCCCCAAACGTGAAAATATCACTTTTATTTAAACTATGAATATATTGTAGTTTAAATTAACTAATATGGGAAATTACGATGTACTATTCAATGAGGGAGGGTAATTATCAAGGATAGAACGAACTGATAACGGTATGGATAATAAACATTGACAATTACGTCATTAGCTTTACTATCGTGTTTACTTTTTATATTCCAGCTGTTAAAAACAAATTGTTATTGTTTTTACTTTTCTTTGTTTAGACTTATTTATTTAGTAATTAATGCAGTGAAATTGATATAAAGGATAGGTGTGACGATTAGTTTTGATGTTAGGACACCAAAGTTAAATTATGTGTACTGTGAATTTTATTGGATATTATCGTTTTATTTTAGGTCGTTTCTATTCAGACCTACTGGAAATTGTGTATAGTAAGTTAGTTGTATTGTGGTGATAATAATTATGGAAGAGGCAGGTATGCTATGGAAGGTAGTATCGTTGTCTATACACTTCTCAATTGACTATTACCTTTGACTATTGGATACAGAAGTTGTATAAGATAAAGAAGTGTTGTATTAATAGTCAAAGCTATTACTCTCTCTACTGTATGCTACTTATAATCAGTGTGCGTCTGTGCGAATCGGCTGCAAATCTCACTTTAACGCTTTTCATATCGTAAAAATTGCAGAATTGCTGTTTTATTGTAAAATTATCGTATTTAAAATGCATAAAAACATATTTGGTCGCACAACATTTGTTTAAAGATGATTTTTCACATTAAAACTGCAAGAACATTTGTCTTTTTTAAACTAGCTGATCTGAATTGTACACGGTTTTAACTGACTACTGAATTCCCGTACGTAGGACGGGCTAACACCTCGTGTATAATTAAATTTAAAAGTTCAACAAGGCCAATATATAATAAATTCTTTTAATCCACAAGCGCTTTCAGAAACTATGTTTCCATCGTCAGGCTGAGTTTAAACACAGCCTGACGATGGAAACATAGTTTCTGAAAGCGCTTGTGGATTAAAAGAATTTATTATACAGACTGTCCCAAAAGTCCCGGACCGGTTTAATATTTTCTAAACAACAACAGATAAATCAATAAAATTTGGTACATTAACACCACACCTAAAAATCTACTTTTTTAAGGAAATATCAATTTTCGGTCACATCATGGGGACGTCCCGCTAGGAGTCAGAAGGAAATTTCAAATAGAAGCATAGGTTGACATGTACATCAAATTAAAGGTTTTTACTAGCAGAATTTAATGCCACAAATTTGAACTCAAACGGATAACTGAGTAAAAAATGGCAGCCGTTCAAAGATTTCTTGAATCTGCCATTTTGAATCTTTGAACGACTGCCATTTTTTACTCAGGCGTTCTTTTGAGCTGGAATTTACGGCATTGTAATCTACTAGTGAAGACCTTTAATTTGATGTACATATCGACCTATGTTTACGTTAACAATTTTCTTCCAATTCCTAGGGCTGTGCCCCCCGAGGAGTAAGCGTAAAATAGCAATGTTAAACGAATCTTTGAACCTCTGTCTTTCTTGACTCGGTTGTCCGTTTGAGTTCAAATTTGCGGCATTATATTCTGCTAGTAAAGACCTTTAATGTGATGTACATGTCAATCTATGCTTCTATTTAAGATTTCCTTCTGACTCCTAGCGGGACGTCCCCATGATGTGACAGAAAATTGATATTTCCTTAAAAAAGTAGATTTTTAGGTGTGGTGTTGATGTACCAAATTTTATTGATTTATCTGTTGTCGTTTAGAAAATATTAAACCGGTCCGGGACTTTTGGGACAATCTGTATATTGGCCTTGTTGAACTTTTAAATTTAATTAAATGGCATTATACCAAAAGCTAGTCTAGAATGTTAGCGTCGGCTGCTAGACTTGAAAAATTAAAACTTAATTTCTAAGAAACTGAAACCCTAAACTAAAATTATAACTTCGACATTCCCTAGTTCTCAAAATTATCTTTCTTTCAACACAATAATCATGAAAACCCGACAAGTGGTCGTTTCAGAGTTGTTAAATAAAAAAAAACTTTGTCTCGTTAGATACGGGATCATAGACGGTCACGTCTTGATTAATCACAGGGTTATGTTCATTGATGAAAGGTAGTGAATGGTCTAAATCGTGCCAAATATAGCAAAAAATATGAGTGTGCGTGAAAAAATTTACTTCTTTTGTACCCTATTTCAGACGGCTTAGAGTGATCTAGGAAATGTGATTTATAGGGTGTTCTAGGATGGTTTTTTATACTTTCAAAATAAAATATGGGAATGCGTGA
Organism: Macrosteles quadrilineatus; assembly: GCF_028750875.1. Lineage (NCBI taxonomy): Eukaryota > Metazoa > Arthropoda > Insecta > Hemiptera > Cicadellidae > Macrosteles > Macrosteles quadrilineatus. The sequence continues at coordinate 132,072,067 of NW_026542595.1, read as the reverse complement.
AAGTAGCTAGTTGGCCTATAGGCCTAATGTTCTACCATATTTAAATCTAGATTTAATGATACCAAGATTTGTGTACATCTATGAAACGGAAAAACCCTGATTCTATAACCATTATTGTACATTGTATTTGTACCCGGGCAAAATCGGGTTTTGCTGCTAGTGTAGGCCATATCATAAAACCTATTGCAAACATAACAATTTTGTTTTCCATTTCATAAACAAATATAACATTTTAAAATTTGAAATAAATATATGGTGACCTCGTACAATTGAAATCTTTAGTATTTGTTAGACTTACATTGGTTACGTTCTGCGGGGGATGCTTCTGTGTCAATCAATGTTGGGTTGAAATCTTCTTGAGTAACTGGGGTTACTGAATGTATGTATTTGGTAGATTTGCGGACCAACGTATTACCAATGCGACTCAACTTGTCTTCGATGCGGCTCAATGTACCCTCATTGCGGCTCAACTCATCCTCATTGCGGCCCAACTTATCTTCAGGAGAACTACCACTTCCTGGGACAACTACGATTCTTGCCCTAGTAAATGTAGGAGCTAGAGCGAAACTCACGTATATACATAGAAGAAGTGTTGTTTTCATGACTGCTGATGCCACTGTATAGCTGACTCACACTATCAACCGACCCTTTGACCTTGAGTTAAATCACTCAGTGGGTCAGATATTACACACAAAGCGATAGAATAAAAACAACTTGCAAAACATGGTACGAAACATTATACAAATTTGCCTCCTTAAAACTAGGGTGCGTGATCCAAATGTCTTAATAATTTTCCGATAAGTTGAGTGATTTTTGAGTTATTTTATAAGTTTTTTAGTATGTGAAAGATATAATATTAATCCCATCTCAATCCAACTAAAATAGATAAATTTACTAGTTTTTACGGTTATAAAATATGGTGTGTTTATTTACCAAAGGAAAAAGATATATTTCAAAATGAAGATCATATTACATCTGCAGTATTACAACCATTTTCTCAATATTACCATAACATGTATGTAGTTTTCCGAATCAAATATTAGCTAGGAATGTGTAAAATTGATATACCGCTTAAAATGTACAGGGACACGAAATATCCCGAAATATCCGAAATATCTATTAACTTGGTGCAATATGGGGTTTCGCTATTACACCCCTTTTCAGCTGTCCTACTAAACGATTTTCACGATTGAGATGTCATTTTAAAGCTCACGATTCAGCGTACCTGCGAATGGCAACGAAAAATTTGATTTCCTTAACGGCTTTGTGTCTTTTGTTTCAATTATTTCTAGAATTCACTTTCAAAGATCCAGTGCTGCTAGCAAACTTTCTTCATAACGGTTCAAATATGGAATGTAATCTGTAGTTCGTAAATGGATGAAGAATTGTTTAGGAATAAAGATTTAACTATACATTATGTTGTTCAACCCCCTGACACAAACAACATACCGAGCTGGCTTTCCTCAATATTTGTGTATAGTAGAAGTAGTAAGAGTTAGTCATAAACAATCATAAATTTAGATTCAATTAAAGAATATTCTAAAACTATCCCTTAACAAAGGAACTACTAGTGATTAAAAAGTAAAGTGGTATAATATATTATATTCTTTAAGTATTTTACGACTCTTTGTAAGGTAAAACAATAGACTTTCAGAATTATTATCATGTAACGGCAAGCCGCACCACAACATTACTGAAGCTTTTAGCCTTTTACCACAAGTCTCAAGATGGGATGAGATTGAATAATACAGAGGTATTAGGAGGGTTGGGGAACTCCAAACATATTTTACAGCACTACCTGAAGGGAGAATTATAGTAGTTGCAATATGCTATTAAACCCCAAAATTAAACCGAGATTAACATTTTGTATATTTAATAGGCTATGTGATTTTTCTAGCAATATAGGCTTTAGATTGAACAAGTATAGTGTTAAGTAAGAGCTATAAAATAAAAAGAGTCTCTTTTAAATTACTTACGTACTCTTACTCCTGTGGCCATTGAAAACCAAGGCGGTCTTTGGCCTCGCCAACCATGTGCCTCCAGGATCCTCCGTCCTCTGCCAGCTCCAGGTCTGCTTCCATACTCCTTAGGTCCTTTGTAACCTTTTCAACCCATCTCATCCTTGGCCTTCACAATGGTCTCCTTCCCTCCGGCGTACCTCTTATCACTTGTATTATCATCTCCCTCTCACCTCTGCGTTGAATGTGGCCCAGTCGCCTCAACCTTCTACTCTTAACCACTCCCACAATATCTGGTTCCTCAATTAATTCTCTCAATTCCCTGTTTTTAAATAGCGTCTGTTATTTCCCAGTGGTTATGGTGAAAAGTATAATTGAATCTCGTGGGTGATATATGAACAAAACATCAATCCACTTACTTCAGCAATTTGCATGCAATTCAGTAACAAAAACTTTTCCTTTACACTGACAATGGTGTTAAATGTTAAAGTACTAAGTTATTTCAAGTACTTTCATTTCAGTTTATTTACATAAAATTATTTACTTTTTGAAACACATTAAAAGTTAACCCAATATTTATTTATTTCTGTATTATTTCATCTTCAAGAACTTTTAAATTTCATCTTTCCATCTTTCTCAAATTAGTTTTGAATCAACTTGAATTAGACAATAAGTTAAGCATAAATACCTCACAACACATTTGTCCACATCACATCATTCAACATTTATACAGTTACAGTGCGTTCAAACAGCCGTGGCACCTGACGGATTAGGAGAAACCATGGAAACCCTTAGGGTCTCCTTATCCATCAGGTACCACGGCTGTTTGAACGCAACTGTAATTGCAATGTTACATTATGCACCGCGGCACAACCCATTTTGTAGGGCTTCGCCACCCTAAAATACTCTTGTCTATATATAATCGAATGTATCTCTGTTTGTTGTTTGTCGTATGTTAATGTAAGAAATAATTAAGATTCTGTAGCTGTATTTACTACACAGCTGATAAATATTGAACCAAAGCGAATTCAATTAAACTGAGTTGTACCATTGACTATTACTATACTTACTTTTCGTGTCCGGAAATCAGACTTCGCTTTTCCAAAAATTAGCTACCGATTTGTCATTCGCATGTACTTCTTTGTCTCTCGATATTCCCTCGATATTAATCGAGATCGTTACTAATGGCCTTGAAAAAGACCGTTTAGGCAGATTCATTTTTCGAAGTCGTCCGGTTGTAGAAGGATTTGCCGCTGACATGCCAGCGTTGCCCGGGGTGCGCCCGATTGTGATGTCGTTCATAGTGTGTAATGGTCACAATCTTCGGGGAGGCTCCTTCTGTGCACCCCACCATTACTATAATTTAATACTTTATGCAACCAAAACTAAAGTGGAATATTATAATAGTAATTATTGATTGTACGTAGTTTACCTTTGTTCCTTTAATCAATGGTAAGTGTGTAAATATTTCATTAGTGGCTTTTATACATAAATGATAAGTGTGAATAAAAAATCTAAATTTAATGATCAATGATACGGGTGGAATTTGACTTAAATTAGCTGTTTGTATATGCTGTTTTATCATAAGATCATGGTTTTGTTTTCTTAACGTTTTTGCTTATAGTGGAATTAGTATAATGAGCTTCAGGGATAATGAAATTTGGGTAAAACGTATATTTTGTATTACACCAATGTCAACTTACTGATTGGTTGTACCCTGAGTATTTTAAAATATAGCTCGGGTTTCAAATAAATACTCTTTTAAGTAAGAGTAACTTTTCAAAATGCTATCACACATTTTCATACTTCCATTAGCATACTCACATTGCACTATAGTCTATGGCAAGCTGGTCTAGTGGTATAGCGCAGGTCTTCGCTTCTAGAGGTCCCTGGTTCAAACCCCACCAAATACCAATTATGTTATGTAAGTGATATTGACGCAAATCCCTCTAGACCTAGACTGAAGTAATGTGTAAAACACTTTCGGGCTAGAATCTAATAAAAGAGGAATAAAAAAGCTATTATGTTTTGTATTTATTTTACATAGTTTTCATCAACAGAGATGAAATAGTTATAAATGATCTTGGGGTAAAACGCGAAACAATACTTCTCAAGTTATAAATTTACTGTTTATTAAAAAACAATATATATTTCTATAAAACTGTTAGTGAATATCGAAAAAGATATATTTTGGTAAATTAAAGTTTAGTTTCTGTACAAAATGTTACTATTTGTCAGCTATGAACAAGTACACTTCTGAATCCTCGGCCCGTATATCTTGAAGTCAAAAATGCTCTGCAACAGAGTCAAAGATTATTGTTTTCACAAGTACAGTCCATAGTGTATTTTAAATAGGAAAGTTTTTTGAAAACTGTGACCTGATTCAGTTAGATAAATTACTTTAACATGGGTAAATCTGGTTTCAATTTGCCTAGAAAACACGTTTTGACCCTATTAACCTGCGCAACCTACCCACGGGTCCCCTCGTATCAGAGGTAATAATTCTCATTGATTAAGCATCTTTTTATTTAATTAAAATTAAGTAGATTTTATTTTATTGTATTTAAAAAATATTAATTTCATCTTAATAACTCAATTTGTAGTTTCATAAATATTTAAAACTTTGTACTCCATTTGTTAGAATAATTCTCATGAAATGGTTTCATTCATTCATTGTAGTTAGTTAAGTAAATCACTCATAGATAGGGTAAGCTGCCAGGTTGGGTACAATGGTCATGCTGGACGGTCTCAACGGTTGCTTCAGTGGTCAGAGAGTGGATAGAGACAGAGACAGAATGTGACATGTGTTTTGTGCTTGGACTGAAGAGAAGATTGTTCACCATGTAGTCGTGAGTCAGACATTTATAGACATTAATTTCAAGGGTCATCAGCATCCCTTTCTCATTATTAATTAATATTCCAAGGGTCAGCAGTATCCCTGCATATTTTCAACAAACCTTTATATTCAGTGTGCTGTACATAATTGTGCAATCCTGAACAAGCTCCAATACAGTACAGTAGTCACTAACTGAGGCTAATAGAGCCACTGCAGCTTAATTCCTCAACTCATCTGTGGTCTAGTGGTCAGAGCAATGGACTTACAATCTCACAGCCCCGGGTTCCATCCTACCTGGCAGCAATGTCTTATTGCTTATTTAAAATTGTTTAAATATTATTTGTAACACTTTTATTTTCATTTAAGGGTTATTTCATTTTATTTGTAAGCATAATAGTTATTTTCTTTAATACATTTCCTTTTGTCATAAATTGTGTTTTGTTATTTTTCACAGCAATCAAGTCTCAGGAATTAGCATAAAATTTCATAAGAGGTTAGAGTTAGGATTTTTGTTTTAAAAGGCCTTAAATTTCCTCTTTGGCCTCAACACTCATTATAAATCAACGCGAATACAAAATTTTTTTTAAACGCGTTAAATATCTTTTTTAAAATGTTGCTTCAACAACATCGCTTCCAACAACACTTCAGGATATTGAGTTATTTATCTTTTAAGTTCCACAAAATGGTTAAGAAAGAAATTGCTAAATATTATGTTTTTTAGTCAAAAATGGAAAACCCGTATTTTTACCTCCAAAACCCGACTATACCTCCGTTCCCATAGTCCGATCATGTTGGTTCGCAAACTCGTTCAAATAAACCACGGATACTAAAAAACCCGGTATGGATCATAAACATTTAAACAAATGACGTTTGTGGCCCCAAAGTAAACAAAATCCTTATACTTATGGCATTAATTAACATATGGTTTTGTTTACTTTTGGGCCAAAAACGTCATTTGTTTATGTTTTTGATCTATACCGTGTCCTTTCTAGTATTCGTGAAATAATCGTGGGTCTACACGTTTGTACCAAATTACACCAAAATCAGATGATTTTTGCTTGAGTTATCGCACTAACGGACACATATGATTATATTTATGAATTTGAACGGAAGGGGTTTTTGGCCTCTGGGGTCCTCAAAACGATAAAGTAAATTAGTCCCGGGGTTAGGTCTTACCATGAGACCTACGGTAATAGCTTATTTCCTTAATGAAAAACTCGCTAAAATACTCGCTAATTTTAGAATTAGCTTGTAGAATTTTCTTACGATACGTGTTTCGACTTTACTACATTTCGGGGGTACTAACTATAGACTATATACCAACTGTTCAAGTGACTAACTATTGATTAAGTAGTGTAATGAAAACAATTAGCATAAGAAAGTTCATAAGTTCATAAACAAAACTAAAATAGTTTTCTCTTGCAATTAATTATGAACTTTAAAATTACAGTAAATAGATATTTAAGCTCTTGATTTTTTTATATTTTATTATTAGACAGTACACTGATGAATCTTTATGATGTATACAACTATTTTTAATGATGTTCTATTACAACTAGAGTACATCATCTATTTACTTATTTAATACGCAAGCAGGTTTTTTGTGACAATTACTCCTCCGAAACTACTGAACCGATTGACATGTTTTTGGTGTCATTGGAAAGAGCGTAACGTGAAGTTGTGCAGGAAACTTTCTTTTTAGGGAAATAATTAGAGAGCGAGGCCCTTTAAAGTTTCATATTTCTCCATAAGATTAACATGAGAAACAAACATTGTTATGACTCCAGCTGTTGTCAGAAATTAAACGTGAGACACTGTGCTGCGTTTCTTAATAATCATTGAAAGAGCCGATTTGCAAACTATGGAAACATAGGAAAGTCGCAGAACACTACAAAGGAGAAGAAATAGAAATATATATTTTTTTTATTTATAATCATTATTATGGACAACCTTATGCGGCTATGAGTGGCCATTTGTAGAAACCACTAAAAAACAAGATCAGCTTTTGAAAAATTATAAGATATTTACAAGAAATGTTGATTATATCGAACTGTTATGTACATCTTGAGTATTTCCATAATCTTTAAGTCGAATCTTTTAAAGCCACAATAAATTATGACTGTTATTCGTTTTAAAATAACGCATGTAATACTTAACAATTGCTCGAATTCGAGCAACAGGTACACTACTATACTTACTTGGTAATATCTTCGTGGTACGAACAGTTTTGTAGGGGACAGTTTATCAGATATAGTCGTACTAACTGACAACAGGCGTTCTTCAACTTCGGGTTTAAATTCAGCGCAATATAATGTATCATCAAACACATCCATGCTGAAGATATCACTCATGCCCTTCATGGGAAATTCTTTAATATGACTACCATCATAGCGGACTCTTGCTAAGTAATGAGTGTTGTCAGCCACTTTTATTTCTTCCCCGGAGATATAAATATATTTCCTAGTTCTGTCAAGTGCTATCGTTCTTACACCTCTTTCCCTTTCTCCAGGATGATTTCCATCTATTTCAATCTGTTTAATATCTCCATTTGACTCTATTTTGTAAACTGCATAGTTACTGACAAAAAATACCAATCTGAAATCAAAGAAAAATATTTTTACACTTTTAATTGTTATGATAATATTAAACTAGGTGAACCCCGTCAAAATCGGCGGTTACTTTCAAGGCTTACACGCTAGTTCTTCCAACTACGATAGACTGAAATTGTCAAAACTTTAACATATAGCTTGTTTTAATGAGTACTGGGCCTAAAAAAGGGTAAAAATAAAATTACAATTTGTGCAGATTACGAAATATGATTTGACTATTCAACGAATAAAATATTTCCAGTACATCATCGGAGTTAACTGGTGTCATCTCCTTTTTGAAGAACATTGAGATAGTATTAAAATCGTGTCGATGAATCACTTGTGGTAAAAACTTCTGCGATTTTACCAGTGCAAGGCAGATTAAATAAATATTTATGTTTTTATTTGAGAAAAAAATCGGTTGAGAAGGCACGTTCTTACTACCCCACCCCTAAGCATTGTGAGTTTGATTTTTTCTTTCATTCATTCAGTCATCATACCGTACTTATGTGCCAATGAATTAACCTCTAGCATAATTTTGAGAAATTTGGTAGTGGGGTTGCTGTTAAATCTGGAATTCCTTAACATGATGATGTCAGTTGTCTAACCCTTATCAATTACATGAAGTTGTCAATTTAATCTCTCTTCGGAATTTTCTATGTGTACTGGCAATAATCTCATAGACCTATCTGTCTTGAATAGTATGATAAAATTTAGGTAAAAGTGGCAGAAACCAACCCGTACAATAGATACAATAGTTAACTGGATAAGGCCGGGCGCACACCTGATGCGGCACGGCACGGCACGGCGCGACGTTTTGCCTTAAGGCGCCTTATGCGACTAGATTTCTATTATTTCAAATGGGGGTGCCGCACACATCATCGGGCACGGCAAGGCAAGGCAAAACAGCGCCATACGGCGCTTTGTTCTGCCTTTTCAATTTTCGTCTTTCGGGCAAAAGGCTTGAGGCAAAACGATCTGCGCATGCGCGAGGATCGACACCACGTTCAGCGCAGTGACAGCCCCTGTCAAAATCGGTGTGCACTTCCAACGATTAGTAATTATGATTTTTTTCCTGATCTGCTCTTAGTTCTGCAATGAATGGTTTCAAGTCCTTTTTTGGTTGATGGGATGCACCAACGATTCTCTGTTAGGGAGATCATCCATTACATTCATTAGGTACCATCATTGACTATATAAACAAAACAGTCAATGGTACCATATAGCAGCGATGGCAGCAGCCTCTTCTTCGCCTTCTGCATCCATTCTCACAAAATGTGTAGTACAAAGTGTCACAAAATGTACAAACAACCTCATAACACACAGTGTCTCACTTTACTGAAACCATGGGATCGACCATGTGGGTGCTCAAGTCGCCTTGCCATGCCGTGCCGTATGCATCTCAAATCTCCATCGGGCACGGCAAGGCGAGGCAAAGACGTCTCGCCTCGCCTTGCCGTGCCGTGCTGTATCAGGTGTGCGGCCGGCAGAAATCATTTTATTTGGCAAGACTTGTTGATGAACAGGTGCTTGCTTCCTGCTATTTTTTATGTTACCTATTTTACTTATTGTTCTCATATTTGTTTGAACAGATTGTAAAATAAATTCTGAAAAACAGAGTTACTATGATATTAAGGTTTTCCACTAATTTCGTAATATAAAATTATATTGCAAAAGCTAATTTAAACTTAACCTTACCCATTACAGGGGTCCACGACAATGTTATTGGGAAAAGTGAAGCTGTAGGTTCTCGAGTTTTGCACCACTATCTTTTGATTTTCACCATCCAGATCAGATTTTATGATACGCTGGCCATTTTCTTCTATCCAGTAAAGATGTCTGCTGACCCAGTCAACAGCTAAGCTTATCCGCTCGTCACCTGTGTTGTTTACTATAATTGTTTCTTTGGATAGTTGGAAATCTTCATCAAATGTAGCTCTGAAATCAATTGAAAATTGGTTTGGTAATCACCATCCTGATCACTATCGATCACGAATTAGATTCTATCGATCACGAATTAGATTCTATCGATCACGAATTAGATTCCATCGATCACGAATTAGATTCTATCGATCACGAATTAGATTCCATCAATCACGAATTAGATTCTCAAGTGTACTGTACAGAAATTGTAAACACACCAATTTAACATGCTTATGGTTATACGAATTATTAATTAATTATTGGCTTATCAAAATAGTTTACTACCACCTTAGTGATAAAGCATTTAAAAATGTAACAAATCCTTTTTTGTTGTCATTCCAGTTGTACAGACTTGTAATACAGATCACTTTTGTTGTTAATGATTGTGTTCTTGAGAAGATAAGAGGTGTGTGACAATTTATGAACTATCGTAGTTAGCTTACAATTTCTTTATATCATACTAAGTTAAGCTGTTATCTTCAAACAGACTTTATTGCCTCCCCTGTGCAGCAGTCGCAATTACCCAATAAACCTAATTTTATTTTAAATCTGACATTTAGATTGAAGTATTTTAGTAAAAATATAACCAGAAAGCGGAAATTCACTTAGTTTGCAGGTTTGCTATGGCGAAGGGTATATCTATAAGTATAAAAGAGGGTATTAGTTTGTTTGTCGTTTGTTTGTCCTTTATGCGTTACCAAAACTGCCATCAGATCGTGATGAATCTTTGGGAAGTTGTTATATACTCCCCCGGGAAGGTTGAAATAAAATTTAAGAGCTCTGTTTTAGTGGTCTTTAAAGTTCCCATGTTATCCTTTTGGAGAAAAGATTTGTTTACATTTGAACAGATGGATACTTTTGAATTTACACTATCGACAGCTAAACCATACATTGAACCATACAACCATGTATATAGTAGTTTAGTTCATTGTAAGATTGTGTCATTGACTTGAGAAATAATTAAACCTAGGTGAAACACGTTGATTTGGACGGTTACTCTTGAGGTTTCAAGCAAAAACCATCGATAAATGATAAATACAGTAGCTCCATGTTTTGGAACAATTTGGGTTGTTCGTGATTCAGCAGCGAACTTATGGTACATCCAATATTAATAATTAATCACTCAAATGAAAGCTGGTATTTTACTGAGGGTTCTTAGACCAATATATATATATATATATATATATATATATATGTGTATATATATATATGTATATATATATATATATATGTGTATGTATATATGTATATATACATAGATATATATATATATATATATTAATGTAGTTAAAACTGGTGAAATACATCTTTAATTGGAGTAAGTATTCGATAAAAAATCAAGTTTATGTTTTTTGTTCGAGAAATACAGTAATTAAATGAAATCATCACTGCTTGATAGTAAATCTGTGCGTGCATACCTTGTATTTAAGACCAACATTATGAAAATCGGTCATAGAAGAGCCAAACGAACTCGGAAAAGAAAACCCAAATTAATTTAACTCCCCTAAGAAATGTACAAGGAGGAAGTTGCTTTTGTGTATGACGCGGAATATACGTCAAATAAATGGATATCGATGCTTGATGGAAAATCTGTGCGTGCATACCTTGTATTTAAGACCAAAATAATGCAGATTAGTTTGGTTGGAGAGCCAAACCTACTCGTAAAATAAAAACCAATATTTCATTATAGATTCTGTTACCGTAGATGAATCAACCTATGGTTGACGGTAAAAAAAAAAAAAAAAAAAAAACAGTGAAATTACGTTTTAGGCTTACTGATAAGTTAGATAATAAATAATATGTATTATTAAAAATAAAAAAAAAATCGAGTGCTCTAAAAATGTTAAATACCTCCAGAGATTTAAAATTAAATGGGTAACTTTCTTGAAATTGCAGCAACGTGTGACGGGCAAGCTAGTAGTTTAATACAATAATATATTTACCATTTACCTCATAATACAGCTGTTTGCCAAGTAGAATATTAAGCGTTCATTGTATAAGTAGTCGATGCTCCGGAATTGAACATATTCTTCATCCCTGAGGGGTGGAAGAAGTTCTTTCGTGGCGAGGTCAAGTACAGATACTATATCATCCTGTACAATAAGTATTTTAACAGATATATTTGTATCTGAAAGCATCAAATATCAAGCTTTAGCAAAGTAAGTATAATTTGTGCGAAAGCATAAGTAGTAAAGCAGTTTTTGCAGTTGACTTGTTTTTTATAGAGTTAACATTTGATTAGTATTTTTTTTTATGTAGGCTCATAATTTTAATTAAGTAGCCTCTACAAGGCTAAGCGTCTTCATTATTAATACAAACTTTTGGACCTTAGTATACATTTAAAATAGTTTTATTTAAATCATGGTTAGAGCGAAATACTTGGGTTTTGGATGGTTGCATTTATATTCTAAAGAAAATCAATAGCTTTGTATACAGAGTTCACTTATATTGGTACTGACTGGCACTGACTCTCCGCTCCGACAAATACACCAGTCAATTAACTTGCTCTATCAACAGGGTGAGTTAATTGATTACATGAATTAATTGGTTTTATTTATGTATGTAATTTATTATTGTTTCATGTAACCTTGTTTTTATATCAAATTGAATGCCCTTTAAAATTATTTTTAATATAAATCGATAGATTAATTGGTTTTATTTGTATAAAGTAAATAATGACAGAAAGTCCAATATTTTTAGAAAACACAAAATTCTCAATTACGACCAAACGGTTCGGAGTCGGACTATGGGTTTATTGCAACATTTTGTTCCTTTTGATCATTAGAATCCATTGAAGAAGTTATGGGCGTCAGTAGAAACTCACCCTGTATACAGAGTGTCCCAGAACTCTCTACCAATATTTTGGGCATTGCTTCTGGGTAAATAACATACCTAAATATCATATTTAAATTGTCCGGAAGTCCTTAGTTACTCACACTGCCACCATTTTGTTTTTTTTATGTTATTAATTTTTTCTAAAGAATGGTTAAACATACGAAATGGAAACAGTGCACAAAACCTTTACTACAACTAGACAAAGCAACCAAAAAACTATGACGATTTTCCAAAATCATAAAACAAAATGGCGGCCATTTACAATTTTGTTTCTTAAATAACTAGAAACCGTTGATTTTACAAGAATAACTCTTTTAAGGCAATTCTTATACAAATCGATTGACACCTTATTTTTCAAGATTGAACGAGTATTTACTGAGATATGGTAGTTTTAGTGACACGTGACCACTGGAGGTTAGTTGCAGCGCAGGCTGAAAGCGAGATTATAAAAAAAAATAGTATAAATAATTAACTATCCTACAAACTAAAATCCTTCCACTTCACCTTCTTTGGGCCTTTCATACTCTTCCGACAATGGATCTAATTTCCAAGGTTTGTCGTCTTTCCAAGATGTAGCAGTCATTGCTTCGTCTCTATCTCCCTCCAACTCTGCTCTTCCTATTTTTTTACCCTGGTGATCCACAAAAGATCTATTAATCAATTAATCAATTATTTAAGATGGGGACGCCACTATGTGCGTATTTTAACCCAAATATGAGTGAAGGATGAGTGTAGAATGAGTGGCGCGATCTTGTCAGGGCAACTGAAAAACCTTGATTTTATATCTGTTGGGATATATATTTTCCCTGGTTTCAATAATTGTCAGGGTACATATTTTTATTTAATTTTCAGTTACTTTGTTGTATTAATACTTATACTTATTACTTATTACTTATACTTATTACTTATACTTTATTACTTTATACTTTTTTTTGAAATGGCGACCATACAAAGTAGGTATTTTAAGCCAAGTATGAATGGAGATGAGTGTATGATGAGTGGCGCGGCGCGATCTTGTAGTCTTGTTAGTGACTAAGGCCGACATATTCCTTAGACACAGCTGTTAATTAATAGCCCGTCGAAGCTTTAAATCCTATTCTACTAATATTATAAGTGAGAAAGTTTGGATGTATGGATGGATGAATGGATGGTTGTGACAAGTAAACGCCAAAAAATACTAAACCGACAGAGTTGAAATTTGGTATAATAATAGCTCGATTCATATTATTTTTTTGCATTTATGACAACAGCTAACTGGTTTAGGTGCAGTGGTAGATGTGCTATAGCATACTTATGAATTAAAAGAACCAAATTGTCTTAAACCGTATCCTCTCCCATAACTGCAATAAGCATTTTATATGCTAACCCCGTACGAAGGACGGATACTCAGCTAGTACTATACACATTTGACCATAGTGTACGATAACCTTAAAATTTTTCTTGAAAAAAACATTAAATCGATTTATTCTCCAGCTTGAATACTCTTTCAGAAAAAATATATGCTTGAGGTGAGGTGCTTAAGGATGAATGTGATGGGGCCACTAAGTACTTGAGAATAGTACCAGTTTCTGAGTATTAATAAGTAGTATTATCTATATAAATAAAATTAGAGTTTTGTCTGTACATTGCTCAGAATCATACATTTTTAGGTTATTTTTACGTTTTATACATTAAAGAAGCCGAAACAAGTCTCATCTAAATTTCTGTCTGTCTGTCTGTCTGTCTGTCTGACACACTCAAGATGGCATTTTACGCAATCTTCTCCAGGAAAACGAGAGTACCTATCAAGACCCAAGTCATTTTAATGTATTCACTGGATTGGCGAGAGTGTCTTTAGCCATTAAAATATGGTCTCACTACTTTGTAATTAAAACTACGGCCGTTCAAAAATGCAGTTTTGTGCGATTTTTGTCAAGTTTTCTTCCAATTTGTATCACATAATCATCTATGAAACAACGAACAGCTGTTCGGATCAAGATTATTTTTTCTAGCTGTCACTGAAATGTTTACAAATGTTGTTTACAAACACCACAACCATTTCCGATCACGTTTTGAAGGCAAATCCCATCCAAGTGAGATTAAAAACGTTTTTATTACATAAAGGATTTAATTAATCGCAAGTGGAATAATATAGTGTAACCGTAAATTAAATAACTAGGCATCATCAAGGTCAGGAACCAGAAATATGTGTATAAAATTGTTTTGGAGTTTTGATAACCAGAAAGAAGACATTGAATCAAGATTGAATCAGTGTTGTATACGGCTGGGAAACTTAAATTTACTAATGACCGTCGCCAATAGCTTAGAAACAATGTTCCACTCATTGACGGCTCTTCAATGGCGGTTGTGTAAAGTGTAAAACAAAAAATTACAACTGCAGTGGGTGATTGTAACAGAGGTTTACGGATGATGCTGAACTCGATTTTCCAATGTGTCACTTTCTGTTCCTACCATTGACTATATAAAGTCAATAGTTCCTACTCACCGTGTGATGCAATCGCTGGACCATACCAATAGGCCCATATCCCTTCTCTTGGGTACGTGTGGTACGTATGCTTACCCAATTATTTATAACAACCCTTTCGACAACGATCCTTGATACCGGTACTTTTCCATAGAATACACGGCCTACCTAGGTACTTAAGAAATAAAATTATAAACGTCCAAAAACCCAACGTTATGTGATTTTTGTCACATTTCCTTATAATGTTAATATATATACCAGCAACCATTGTTTAGAGAATACGTAATCTATTAAATAACAGAAAGTTATGTTGTATAAGGTTTTTTTTCAAACTGACACCGATAAGTTTACATTAAGAGTTGTGTACAAATAAAGCAATTAATGGGAAATAACTTTGATTGCCGATAACTTTTTACGAGAAAATCCAAAACCAAGAGATCAATAACCTTGATTAACGCATATAATTGGTCGGCTGTACTACAGTTCTTAACTGTAAACGTTGGTTTTTGGTACGGTACTGGTTCTTTTCCTTTTAACCTTTAGTAGCAGCAAGAATAATTTTTACGTACCAACACATCACAGTAATTTACAAATTAGTTATCGTTGGTGTTGCATCTTATTTATTACAGGCGTAGGCCTATTCAAATTAATTGATGTCTTAACTGTATAATTTTTGCTTTTTCTGTCTGGATTCCAAAATGTTATGCTAAGAAAACGATAACGCATTTTAGTAAAACATTTATTCAGCAAACCATCATGAATTGTTCAAACACTTTGAACGTTGTTTATGTATCAATAGTTCGTGGCCTATTTTGGTAATTTTTATTACAAATTACCAATCTAAATCGTCTATAGTAGGCCTACTGTACTTCATTTCATATAGCAAACCGATTCAGATAGCATTTCGACAGAATTTCGAGTCATCTCCGGTCCAAGCAAATATAAATTGTTATGATCAAATTTTATGGCATTAACAAAGATTTCAAGATACTAATTACTACAAAGATTACTAATTTTATATGTACCTTTTTATGCTTAAAGCGTAGCAGATTCCCTAATTAAGTTCGGTATTTTTGTGTGTATGTATGATGGTAACGCATTAATGTCCTTGTTTCTCAATGTTTCACGGAAAGGACAAGAGCGCCTTGATAATGAAAATGTCAACCCGAATAAAGTGTTAAATTAAGAGGTTGAGGTAGTACCTTAAATACTTTTAACCATTGTTATAGTCCTTTAAATTCTGAACAAAATTGTACAAATCCCATTTCCGTATATTTACTCTCACCGCTTACACATGATAAAGGTTGTTGACAAACTTATGGGAGAAAGTATGTGTCAGAATGCTGATACCGTTTATTTAGTTTAATCATTGGATATAACATATGGACCAACAATTAAGATCCGGGTGAAATTTAATTGCGAAGCATTAGTTTTGGCTTGAAACTGTCAGATACTGTATTTGCGAAGGAATAGTTTTGTCAGCATATCTGAAAGTATGCAAACCAACTGCTGTGCTTTATATAAGAAGGTTTTAACTGACTATGATAAGATCCCCGTGCGTAGAACGGGCACACAGCTAGTTAATTTATATAATTGTGTATTCTTATATAAATTTAAAAAAAATTTGAGAACAGAAATAAAGTATCAGGCGCTTCATTATTTCCATAAAAGGAAGTGTATACACCAACGTGCATAAGACGAGCTTACAAATAAGCAAAATACCATTTTCATCCCAATTTATCTTTCAAACTAACAAATCTATCATACTTGTAACCTAATGTTTAATTTAACCTAGCAACCAACCCAGCCTAATTGCTTGATCATGATAGTTTATTATAATAGTTTTGTTTTTGTCACTTAATTAAAACATGAACTTAAACATTAGGCACCCCATTGACAAACATTTTTTTGAAATCTTTATATCTGGTTCGTAAAGGCTGCAGACTCTTACATAAACGTTGTTGGACTTTACTTGTCAATTCAGCTTAAGTAATTACTTACTTTTAAAGCATATGTGACGTTCACCGATGGACTCTCTGCATGTGTTACGTTTGTCACTGGATGTATGTTGTATGTGGATCTGAGACTCAACTTATCTTCGTAGTGACTCAACTTATCTTCATAGTGACTCAACTTATCCTCATAGTGGTTCAACTTATCCGCATAATGACTTAACCTATTTTCATAGTAACTAAACTTTCCCTCATGTTGGATCAACTTATACTCATAGTGACTCAACTTATTTTCATAGTGGCTCAACTTATCCCCGTAGTGACTCAACTTATTCTCACAGCTGCTCAACTTATCCCCGTAGTGACTCAACTTATTCTCACAGTTGCTCAACTTATCTTCGTACTGACTAGACTTATTCCCATAGAAACTCAACTTATCCTCATAGTGGCTCAACTTATCCTCATAGTGGCTCAACTTATCCTCATAGAAGCTCAACTTCTCGTGATAAAGTAGTAGATAGTAGTGGTTCAACTTATTCTCATAGAAGCTCAACTTATCTTCATAGTGACTCAACCTATCCTGATAATGGCTTAGCATGGTAGTTTGATTGTTATCTTCAGGAGAACTACCAATTCCTGGAATAGCACTAATTCTTGCTCGATCAAAAGTAAAGGCAAGAGTGAAAGTTACGTATAAACTTAATAGAAGTGTTGTTCTCATGGCTGCTGGTACAACTACTGAGTACCGAGTCTTTGATTCTAGTCTCACTATCAGCCGACCCACCGACCTTGGATGATGTCAGCTGGGCACAGTCCTAAGAGGTTGATAAAGAAACTATTAATAAACTAGTTTTTTTTTCAAAAGCTGAAATCACTTTAGTATTAGTGCTGATGGAAATTTTTAAATGTTATTATAGGTCAATGTTATTATCAAATGTTATTAGAGTAGTGTATTGGATTATAGTGGCCGAGTAGACCCCACCTGGTGATAACTCGCGTTGTGGTTTTTATTGGCAAGTCGTCGTGTAACTCACTTTGTTTTAGGCAGTCTGGGCTTAACTATTGGATAGTTTGGACGAAGCCCGAGTTGCGTAGTCAGCAACGACCCCCTAGGAGAGTGGAGAATCGGCTTAGGCCTGATGGTGACTTTTGTGGGACGTTTGTTTTGGTGACTTGTTTTTGACTTGTTCACAGTGCCCGTGTATGAGCCAGTCCTATACCGGTTAGACCCGGCTTTTGGCCTAGTAGTTTCCCTGACCTTATCGCAGACCCTGGAACTTTACCCAGCCATTGTAGGCTGTGTGTCCGTTAGCACAATAACTCGAGCACAAATGGTCCAATTTCAGTGAAATTTGGTGTAAACGTGTAAACCTACATTTATTTGAATGAGTTGGTGCCAGAATGATCGGACCATGGGAACGGAGGTTTATGGGGGGTTTTATGGCGTAAAAATTGGTTTTTCTAATTTTTGACCCTAAAAACATAAAATTTAGCAACTTTTATCCAACACATTTTGTAGAGCTTAAAAAAATTTAGTTATTTTGTGCCTAATGGTTACGGAGAAAATTCCAAAAATTGTAAATTTAAAATTCATGTTATTCTTATGGAGAATAATTCAACTGTTGTACTTTGCTTAATTATGAGGATATTTTGATCACATTTGAAAATGCATTTTGTCATACTTAACTATTAACTTAAAAAAATACCCTCCCTGTTGCAGCAAACCTGAGTACTCGTTAAAATAATGCTATTTAAATAGTGAATAAATGTGACATTTTTAAGGAGAAATTTTAGTGTAAATTTAACTAGGTAATTGGAATTTTGCTTATTGTGCAGGTATGCTGCGGTGGGGTATTATCAATACTTATGGAGCCAAACGGGATGAAGCCCGTGGGTAACAGCTAGTTACCATAATAGCCATCAATTCCATCAGTTAATTTTTGCTTGAGAAGAAATTAGTTTTGAATGTAGTTGCTTAGTTAGGTTGTTTAGTTGGTTAACTAAATTCTGAAATATCCATCCCCATCACATTAATCATGTATACAGTTGATTGCAATGTTACATTATGCACCACGGCACAACGCCTGGGTTTGATCATCAATATCATCCCTCGCCCCACACAGATCATCCCCATTGTCAGTGACCGCTGTTTTGACTCCTTTGTAAGCACAATTACTGCAACTACTGACGTATCAATGTATGGGACAAAGTACATCTCTTAACATGTAAAATTACTATGCACACGCTATTAATTACAAAATGAATATAAAATCCTAGAGCTCAAAGGTTCATAGGTTAGTAGATAGTTGTAGATAAGCCATGTGAATTTGGACGGTCATTACTTAAGCACTGCTTAGTTATATCAATCATCTTACATTAAAAAAGCCTCGCCTTAAATGAGCACATGTAAGTTACTCAGTGATACATCTAATATGATATAAAGAAACATCTCCTTATTTTTTTAGGTTTATCATAAACATCTAAATCATACCTCATCTACGTGCCAATTTTTACGATGAGTCTCGACTTTAATGACAGTAAAATTCATTTTATAGCTATACTTTGATTTATATGAACCGGTGACCGGCCTTAAGATTGTTTTTAAGGGTTTTGTGGGGGGGGGGGAGTTTATTCGACCGTGAAACCTTATGTACGTGACTCTGAATCCGCAGTGATTGGGGGACGTTTTGTCTTTTTATGAGTGGTCTGAACAATATGATATTTGATTCTTATTTCTTACCATTGTCTTTAAATTCGATAGATTGCGGTTTTAGCGAATTTCCCATATAGGAAATAAACTATTACCGTAGTACTCATGGTAAGACCTGGACCCGGGACCGATTTACTTTTTCGTTTTGAGGTCCCTAGAGGCCAAAAACACCATCCGTTCAAATTCATATATATATATGAATTTGAACGGATGGTGTTTTTGGCCTCTAGGGACCTCAAAATGAAAAAAAAAATCGGTCCCGCGTCCAGGTCTTACCATGAGTACTACGGTAATAGCTTATTCCCTATATGGGAAATTCGCTAATAACTTTACAAATATGTTATACGTTCCCATCGACCAAAGGACTTAACAATCATAACTTTTAGAAGTTAATCTCTTAGGAGAGGTTATGTTTTCATTTATTGATTCGTTAACTTATTTGCCAATTATAATCAGCTGTTGTCCGGTAAAAACTCGTTACAATAACAGCAGTACTTGATGAAACCCCATTTTGCAGGCGACAAACAGCTGTTTTTTGGACTTATTTCATGCATGGAAAGTCTTTTATAACAGTGTAGTGTTGTGAAAACTTCTTTTATATATCATTAGCGTTTCCAACCAGGAGAAAAGCTTTGGTTAGGCACAATCAATATTTGGTCCATATTTAGCCTACTTAAAATCAACAACAGAGCGGCACCCGCTGATAAGGCGTCACATATTGACAACGTAATGTTTGAAGTTAACTGTATGAAAACGAGGTATTCAGAAAACGCTTAAGAGGCCCAGATGTCGCAGATGTGTTTTAGATTGAAATTTACATTCTTCTTCCAACTCTTGTTCGGGTAATGCTCTAGCAACTATCAAACTATTCCTCTAGTACGAACTCTGTTTTCAACTCAGCCGTTTATTGGTATTAGCAACCCAGGTAGAGATTATCAGGAAAAAAAGTGTTTAGAACTTTTGAAATGCTATGGCCTTTTAGGGATTTATTCAAATACTACTATCTTAAACACATAGTGTAAATACAGTTTTATTTTAGGCTTCGTTTTTATTTAAATTTCTTTAAATGCATCAGGTTTACTACGCACGCAATCATTAAATCTTAAGTAATAAATCTTTATACGAAATTAGTTATTGGCGAAGTAGCTGAAAGCTCACCTCCAGATTAGATTTGAAGATTGATTGTTCAATACCTAAAGGGATAAACCATTCTGGACCTTTTAACCTTAACATTGCTGGATGATTGAGCTATCGTGCTCCCCAAAATACTTTAACAGAACAGGTATAAATCGTAAACATAAAGAAATTAAGTTACTGGTCCTAATTCCATACTAATTCCATTCCATTCCATTCCATTCCTAATTCCATGGTGTAGACAGTTTCATTTAAACAATGTTATATTATATTTTCATAACAAGTGTAGACAGTGAGCCATTACTTAGACCCACTTTCACTCGTGTTTTAATAGCTATTTACATTACAAGTGTAGTAAGAGCGTTTTTACATCACGCAGGTGAATGTTGTGCAACGAGCGGAAGCGAGTTGCATAATTTACCGAAGTGATGTAAACACGCTCTTGCGTAACGTGTAACGTACAAGATTTTACCTGACCCGACAATATACAGGAGGTTACGAACAATATTTTTCATTGTCCATTTCACTCATCTTCTAACAGTAACGTTCATTTACAAACAAAAGCTAGGTTAGGAAAATTCTTCAAAACATAACAATAAAATTCAAGCGCACAGCTGATTTCTAGCGTTGAACGTCGTTGGCTCCATAGAGGTATATTTTTTAAGTTATCCACTCAATGTTATTTAAATGGGTTTCATTACATCACCGAGTGAGTTTTTTTTTTCAACTTTACATCACTCGAGAAGTAAGGAAGTTGTATACATCACGCTTGGGATAGGGATGTTTAACATGGCGGGTTAGGTAAACGTTATTTTTCGCTACACTACAAAGAATAATTATTTTCTTAAGTAGCTTTTTGAACCTGGACCCAGCTGTCTCTGATCATTGGGCTTTAAATCAAATATCCCGGTTAATGACACGTCTGATATTAGCCAGTAAGATAGCTACAAAAAACATCTCACTTCATTCTACACTCATCCTTATGTTATTTTATACAACGACCTGAATCATCTACCTTTGTACCAGTACACACCAAGTAGACATTGGTGAATTGTAGTATTTAGAACCGGGCTTTACAAGTGAATATCCTTCAACTAACCCTTAGTATATTCTAAAGGCAGTTAAATTTTGCCCAAACTTTAAAAATTTACTTTGGTCAAACTTTACTCACAGACTTCCAAACAAGTGAAGTAAAACGTCATTGAAAGGCGACCGCTGTCGTCCACGCCTTGAAAATAACCATTCTGCACCCTTCTATCAGTCACCGTTGTGCCATAAATCTCTTAAACGGCTTTTGTGTTTCAAACCGTGTGAAATGGCTGTTTATTTGGGTCAAACTCATAAACGTCGAACTGTGTTTGAAGAGTTACGGAATGTTGTTCTGAAACGCGGAGCTGTAAATCCGACTTGTGGTATGAGTTTTGATAAGCAGTAAATTTTATGCGTTTACTACGGGCGTGAAAGTAAAACGGCTTCGCAGTTAGTTAGAAGTTAAGTATTTGATGTAGTATTTGGTAGAAGGGAGTTATATGTTTTTACGCATAGATAGTTACTACGCAGAAGAAAACGAAATGTTTTTTTTTTATCTGTTGTATGACATAGCTACACATACATCAATCATTTTTTTAAACAAAAAACAAAACGTAATTTTACCACTTGGTTTGGTAAAATTTTTCTTTTAGTTCATTTAAGGGGTTTATATATGCCTTGGCAACCAAGTATCGTGTATAAGCAGCGATGAAGCATGTTTAAGAGCTCCGTAACTTTAAAACATAATTAGAAAAGATACTCACGATTTCTTAACAGTGAACTCACTTTTAAAGTCCTTCATTTGAAGGCAATATACTCAAATAAAGGCTGGCCCAAAAAACATATTTTTAAGGACTTACAAAATTATTGCATATAGGATCTTACTAAAAAATTAGTAGCGGCTAAAACAGTTTGATTACTAATCGATACCGTTAATTTGTGGACACAAGTGGTAAGAGAGGTTTTTGTAGCGAATTTAGATCTCTCGTAGAATAGGCTACTAACTAGCCTATGATAACTACGGACATCAAAATGTGATGCTTTCTTTATATTTTCAGTTTTTACAGATTTACGTTACATTATGAAGATATTCAAGTGAACTAAATCTCGACATATAAGTAATCTATTGTAGCAAAGGTAATTATTTATCTTTATACATATATAGCTCATCTCCATCCAATTTTAAAATTAAACATTTGAATTACCGTTCTTTAAATTCGCTAAGTAGTACAATCAAACTTAAAAGTAGCTCATAGTTAAAACTGTATAGTAACAACTTCTCAAATATTAAATAGAACATTCATACAAATGTTTTCACCATTCATATTTTCTTCTAAAAATTCATCTAAAACTAGTATAACCTAACATTTATCAGCATACTTCAGTTTGATCTTGTGTTTATTTTTTTTACACTCCAAATAATGATGTTTTTCGTTATATCGAAATTTAACACCACTATAATATTTTATGTATAATATTTACCATCGAGTTAATCGTGTGTAAATATATGTTTCTAGTGTTATACGTATGTCTATATACTTTCCGTTTCGTAACATGTTTGCCACTTTTCTACCAACTAAAATTTCACACCTCAAAACTAGAGACTATTCAGTGTTAAAGCACTGGAATCGTAGAACCAACAAAACAGTCTGACTCACCCATTGCCCTAGAGATTTATTGCCATAGTTGAACCCTTCCCGGGTGTTTATGTCACCCCCTCCAGCGTCAAAGGGTGAGCGGTCGACCATCAACTGTAAATATTTACAACTCGCCGTATATCAATTTTGTTATGTCTAAACACTCAGTCTGGCCTATTGACGGTTGTATTAGGCTGTCAGTAACTAACGGTGTTTACTTTTGCTCGATTAGGCACGAGTCCTGTTTTTCCCACCGGTCTGACCCGCTACAGTTCCCTGTAGTCTGGGTCGCTTTAACCTTTTAGAATAAGTTCTAAGCGGTGTAGGCTTTTAAAGACGGGTTAGCCATTGAAAACCCAACTTGTATAAGTTGAGGAAAATTTTTGGTACCTACGTATTATACCGACACTCCTAATAATTATAGCATAACCTGACTTAGCTTAACCTAAGGGTGGTTAGGTTAGGTTAGGGAGATTTTGTTTTTAACTAATTAAAATCTTATTTGGAAGTCGATTAATCGGTGTGGTCGAATTGGTAAGGCTTGTGAAACAGACACATGTTCGCTGCATGTGAAGAGACCTTTAATTTTCCTATTTATTCTTTTTTACTTTGTAAACTTCAAGACGAATATTTACCAAAAAATTGTTTGAATATAAAAATGTTGTGTGTTTATAAAAACTATCACTTATACTTGCATGTATATTTTGTTTACACCATTATCATATATTATGCGTTTTATTGTAAAAGGAACGGCCCTGGCTATTGTCTTTTTTACTATGACATGTATATTTTAAATTAGTTAATATCTTAAATTAATGAAAACTTGTATAATTATTTTATTATTAACTCACCTAATTCCTCTCAAAAAAACGCTGTCAAATTCGCAGGAAAACAAAAGAAAACCCTTTAGTTTACATGAGCGATCTCAAATGTGAAAAGGCACGAACCATACAACAAACCAGACTTCAAGACTTAACAATAGTCTAAAAAGCTACTTACTGTAACCCAAGTCAATGTATTAAGGTAGTTGTTATTCCAAAACAAAGTATTTTTACAGTGGATCAGCTGTTTCCATTGTTGTATTGTTTCTATTTTTATTCAACGGTCACTATTCTTGTTTCGTTTTGTCATATGTTGTTGCGACTTTGTTAAGGTATTTATGTTTTGTTCTTACTAGTAGGTTCGCTCGCTGAGCTAGAGATACAACTGGAGGCATGGTGGAAAGAAAATACATAGGTGTGCTATTCCCGTAATATGCTGACGTCACTGAGACTGAAAACACCATTTTATCATTTAGCAAAATTATATAATAAATAACAATCAATGGGACTGTAATTAAGCCATAGCCAATGTGCTGATTGTTTTTAGCTAGTTGGTACCAACATAACAAAATAGTACAGCATGTCGATTTTCTAGCAGAGTTGCCGTGCCAGTGCTACACTCCAGTTGTATTATTAGCTCAAATTAAATAACTACTTTTCTGGCGGATTAACGTCAAACTTTGTACTATAAAGTTTTATTTTTCAGCATAAATTTTTGTATTACTGGAATGAAAGTGTTGTTACAGATTTTATTTAGCTCATACTGTGAAAAGATCAACATAGTTTTAATATTGTATGTGCCAGTTACGAGTTAGTTTTATTTGTTTGATATTTATTTTTGAAAAGAGAAAATACCAGAACATAAATGCTAAATGAACAGAATGACATTTTTAAATATTTTGAACTATAATTGAAGTAAAGTAAGTGTTTATGCACAAGCGCAAATTGTTTATGAAAATTATATTATGATGGAAAGGCAGGAATGTTCTATTTCAGTACCGAATCTTTTAAAAAAATTTTTTTTAATTTTTTACCTATTAGGTTTCGCTCTTGGTCGTTAAAGACTGTCTTATTTTTCAATTTTAACTCTATTATAAGCTCCAGACTTAATTTTTTTTTTTCAAAATTTCTGGATATGACGGCTCTAAGTGTAGAAATCATCATCATTATGGATACTTTAAGGTAATTTATTTGTTTGTATCTCTAAAAAATATATTTTTTTACATTAATTTCTTACTTGGATTTTAATTCTTACACTTACTATAATAGATGCATTTGGTTTCAATATCCATACAAACTCTCTTATACGTTATCGTAAGGACTTTTTGCTACACTACAACGTTTTAATAGGACTTTCCAGGCATGAAATTTGTCCAAAAAACAGCTGTTTTCCAACTGTTCAATCAAATGGTGTTTCATTACGTACTACTAAACTGTAATTAATTTTTACCAGACACCAGCTGATTATAGGCCTTATTGGCAATAAGTCAACGAACAATAAAAGAAAACATAACCTCTCTAGAAGTTGTGCATAGGCCTAGAATAGTTTATTTTTATTTTATTTTTAGGTTAGTAAGGTGAAAAAGTATCGTACATCAATCGTCCAAAATTTGTTCACCGTACTCGTATTGTAATCCCCCCTCGTCCGGTAAACTTAGTAACGTAATATACAATTACAAATATACATTGACTGTGAGGATGTAAGTATACCCTCTTTTAGAACGTGATCCACTTGCATGCCTAGACGACAGTAGTCTATTAACGTGATGAAAAACAAGCGGAAATGCCAATCACGAAATTTGATTGGTTAATTAATTGAACCTGAGGCCCCTGACTACCAAGTTGGACATTGAACTGCCGTTTGAACCCCACTGGGAGCAAATACTGTTTAACATGGTCTACATTTAAATGTTTACATTTGCGTGGATAAAAATCTCTAAGCTGTTTTTCCTTTTCACTATTACATAGGTGACTGATACAAATCATATATATTATTTTGAAAAACTATTTGATAGTTGGATTAATTGTAAACTGGTGTCATTTATTGAAGTTAACATGTCAAATTATGGTTTCATTGGTATAGCCAACTCTCCTAGTAGAAGTGTCAGAGGACTTATTTTTTGCAATTACAGGGCCAATCTGCTTTGAATTGTACAGTTAGGTTCTTTAGCATTTAATGAAAGTTAATAGCACTATTGAATATATACCCTATATATACCCTAGGGTATATATTCAATGATAGCACTAATCTATGGATAAATTTCCATTTATCCCTTAAAAATCATAGCATTTCCACCCTAAGATAAGGCACAGGGAAATATGCACTGCTTTCAATAATTCTGTTGAAAAAATTTAATTATTAAAATAAATCTGTACAATTCCTTTTTACACTTTTTTTTAATTAGGTTGTATTTATATGGGCATTCATAAAGTTAGTTTTGGAATTATGTCCTATTAATTATGAAAGTATAATGTAAACTGTTCTCTTAACTATTCTTTAGAAAAACTATAGTATTACTACCAACAAAATAAAAAGCTCACTTTAGCTCGCCAAGTGTCACAGTAATATGTTAATGATCTTTAAATATTTGTTGACCATTTTTGTTAACTTTACTATATTTGGTATGTTTTCAAATAACACAGCATATGTTCTTCATTGATTTGCCTGCTTCTCTGTTTGGTTTTTGATAGAGTATTCAACTATCTCTATCATTCGAGTCGTTGCTCTGACAAGAGCTGATAAAAGATTATCAGTGATGATTTATTTATATTGAATTTTTACTTGTACTGAGAGGGTATGTTTTGAAAGAGGTTAAAATTACACGGGTGAGTTATTTTTGTTTTATTTTGTTTACGTCACGGTACTAAAATTTGAGGAACAGTAAAAAAGAAAATATGAAAACCTGTTAATGAATTCCGTCTTGTTCCTTTATCTTGTCCTTTTTTATAAAGCTGGAATTAATTATTTTTGTATTTGTGCAATCCTCTACAAGGTTATCATAATCTTTTCCACGTCACCCTTGTCTTGACCAATTCAATATCTCAAAACTGCCCGTAAGCTTACCACTCAAAATACTAAACATACTCGTTTTCTACTCATGTAAAAAAGTTTAATGTGCAAGTAATTGACAAATCAAGTGGTTTTCATACGAAATTTAAGGATTAAAAATCCCCTAGTCACAAGTAATAGTTATTTGTGTGACTAGTGGTGAAAGTGGCACTTTGCTGCACACGAGAGCAATGTTTACGCTCGAGCCGCAGGCTAGTGCGGAATGATCTCGAGTGCAGCAAAGGCCTTTTTCACTCGTGTTACACATTATATTTTTCCTAAAGTCACTATAAAGCATATAAATAATTAGTCTTTCAAACACTATACAACACGTTTTTAGGTTCAGCTGGCAACACAAATAGGTGCCCTAGAGAAAGTAGTACCCGCGGTCCGTATCACTCCGCTGTTTTTCATCGGCAAGAAATGTGCTCCGCGTTTTGAGAATATAGTTCCGTATGTTTTTGTAATTTGAAGTGGTTTCCGCGCCTAAAAAAATGCTTTACAGGTATTTTCTTGTTTATTAAGATCGTAGGAATGTTTTAAAAACGTTTAAAAGAAAAGTCCAGAAAGTTCAGAATTACCGAAACTATAAACACGAAATGACAGATTAAATCGTAGTTATAATAGTCAATCAGCTGCTCATAGTATTATTATCTTTAAGTGTTGCCAACCTATTTCCAAGCGTACACGGATTACGTGCATAATAGAACCACGTTGTTTTGTGTTGTTTCGTTGGAATCCTGATGTGCGGCAAAGTATAAACCGTACGACAAAGTATAAACCGTACGGCAAAGTATAAATATGCAGCAATTAGCAGCTTTCTGTACTATAAACAGTACAAGGAAGCCAACTTTGTCGGGTGACTGTAGGAAAAGGTATTTTCCTTCTGTAACCTATTTAATGTAGAGAGTAAAACCATAGATAAAACATACTGGTTAGTCTATGGTAAAACTTAACAAAGAAAGAGATGCCTAAAAATTTGGACAGAAAGAGAGAATCGTGTTTTTTTCATTCTTATCTGTTAGTGTAAAAAAGGCCACATCCAAAATTTTATGTGAATTAATCAAAATTACATAGGTAAATGGCAAAACATAGTAGTTCCTATGTTAAAGTTCAATCAGGCAATAGTAATGTCCTTCTCTTGTAAACACATATTTTTGTAGTCTTAAAGTTTTAAATTCCAAAAAGTAAACCGTCAAAAAGTTTTCAAAATACGTGATAGAGACTTAAAACACTGAGCATAAAGTGAATTTTCAACCCATTTCCACTTAAACTTGTTTAAATACCTCAAAACTTATCATTGCATAAAAGTAAACTTGTATAGACATTTAAAGCATTAATTTGATTCGTCGGATAGGTGGAGAAGGACAAAAAACAGGATGATAACTACGTTTATTTAATTTGTATTTCATTTCTAATATATTAAATTTTTTTTTTTCTTTGTAAATTTTTTAAACCCTGATCTTGTTATTTTATCTTACGATGACATTTTGTTGGATAGCATCAGTTTAGAATCGATCTTTCTTCAAATCAATTAGTCAATTAGCTATATCAATTATTTAAGATGGGGACGCCAATATGTGCGTTTTGTTTTACCCAAATATGAGTAAAGGATGAGTGTAGGGTGAGTGGCGCGATCTTGTAGTCTTGTCAGTGACTTAAGGCCGACATGTTCCTACACAGCTGTTAATTAATACAGCCAATGGCAACTAAGGGACCTACAGTTTATAGTAGAATCCGAACCACATTTTTCCTAGTAATTAACTAACTGGTCTAATTATCGGGATAGCACTGCGGATAGTCGTAGTACTCACTAATGCGGACGTTAATCCACATCATGGAACATCACATCCACAGTGCATGCCTACAAATATCCACAATTCGTGACCTCCTATTAGCTGGATTACAGGACGACGCCACCGTCCCAGTCATCTTCCCTGATAACTTCAGATATAAAATCTAGCTCTGAAACAACCTGGAATAAACTCTAGTAGGAAAACACGATGTTGGTAAAAATAATGTTTCAGCTCTCTCATGACCTCCTACACCCTGATACCTCGGTCCGGCTGGTCACCTACCCCCATCTCCACCCAGAAGATGGCTCTTCTAAAGTCACCGGTGGATGTTGTCTTCTTCGCCTACACCAGGAAGAACTACGCCAAGTACGGGGGTAAAGACTCTCCTGGACCGGAACCGAACCACGAGGAAACAGTGGCTGAGCTCAAGTACATAGCGAGAGGTGACATGATCAAGGTTCCAGACACGAGATACAAGTAAGCACTGTGTTCAAATTTGTAAACAAGATAAAGCAAAATGCAAATTGTTTTTACGCAACAAAAACTACACTACTGTAAGAAAACTTGCCAAAACAAGCTCATATGTTGGTAACCCTGTTTTCTTTACGTCGCGTCGTTGCCAATCAGCTGATACATTGTTGCATATTTATCTATGAGCTTTAGCCTTGTTAGTAATTTATTATGAATAAGACTCAACATGGTGTACCAACGTATGAACTTGTTTTGTCGTTAAAATGTGTCTTCACGGTGTTTGGAATTTTCGTAGGGTTAAAAAAATAGATAGGATATCTAATTCAGTAATGATTTTTAATGATACCATTCATTTTCCATAACCCTTGTATAGCTTACTGTTGTAAATAATCATAATAAACACATATATGTTTAGAGTGTTTAAGATGTTTAACTATCTTATAAATACAAGTAGATGGGGGGTTCCAATTAGTTTTTTTTTTTTTGTTTTTTTTTTATTAGACAAATATTGTTACTGTTTAAGAAGTAGTATAACTGAGTACGTACGGTTTTTAAGTTCTGCTGTCGACTCAAGATAATAAAATAATAAAATAAAATAAAATATGGAACAAAAAATGCAGTTGATATGCCTTTTGTGAGGTTTATTCAGCTGTTCGAAATAATTTCTTGAAAACACAAAAATACGTCAAATGACACTTGTAATTTGCACTTACAGTATACGGTTTACTCGTAGCAATTCGCCTATCCTATTGGGTCTGATGATGATTGGAGTGTCCAATCGAAATCGATCGCCACTCACCATCTTTTATATGTATTTACCGTATTGTGGGTAAACAGTCATAAATATAATAAGTATTATTTTACATATTTTTTGTGCTTTCAGGTAATTTAATAACACGTATGATGCTAATAAAGAAGTTATTTAAATCATTTCTGCATATCATGTACTGTAGGCCTAATATCTATATATTAATAGGCAAGCATGTTTCTTTAAAACCTTTTTTCTCAACACGTGTACATCAGGGAAAATCTACGCATACTGTTAGAATGATATTTTCCTGTAGATGTGCACAATCCCTTTAAAAACTAAATTAGGCTCAAACATAAGCACAAAAAATTAATTTGAATTTTAAACAAAATTAACATGGGCTTTATGGGTTGCCATGCTGGTGACGAAATAACAACGAAATATAAACAGAAAATCAAAACAAATGGAAGAAATTACAATCAAATGTTTTATTTACAGAGTGGGGTGAAAAATAGAGAAGCCTGAACCACAGATAAAACATACTCCCTTGTGTTGCTTAGTCTATGCCTGTGTACCTTTGACTTACAACTAGATATTCCATCCCTATGTTAAAGTTGTCACAAGTTTTTTATGAAATTCGTCGTAGTTGATGTGGGTCACCAACTGATTGCGCTGATCTAAATGATTAATTTCTCTCGAATACACGATGATTTTTACCAAGTAAAACTTATGGAATGACATATTAAGAGCTATAGCAACTGTTATAACCCATCAGCTTTGTCAGCATTGTCAGCCACAAAAAATAAGACGGAAAATATAATTTTAGACACGCATACTGTGACTGGCTCACACAACTACATGATTTTTTTTAATAAAAAAATGCGACAACTGGTCCATATAGATGGGATGTCAACTTCAGTATCCAATAGTCAATGTGTGTACATTACATATTTTTGGTGGTGTTTTCGACCACTGGACGACCACTAGTATAAATAATTAGATAGGCATTTCTTTCTCCAGCCGATTTCAGCCTTTGAAGGCACTCGAGGTTTTTATCATGTAGCTTTTATGTCCGCTTTTATATGACTATGTGGCAGTTTCCTCTTAGGCAACGACGGGTGTGTGTATGAAGGCCGTGGATGGAAATACAGACCCTTCATTCCAGTCAAGTATGTTTCACTAAAATACTACAGGAGCATCTACATAACTTTTCTGGGTGATTTTAGTGGTAAGTGCGATGTTTTACATTTGATTGTAGAACTTTAGATCGCAGTAGATTAGTTAAGAGCTGTTGTCTTCAAATAACCAACCAAATAAAAAACTAAAATATTTCAGATCACTTTTGAACGTAGAATGTTGAAGGAGCACGGTTGTTTTGAGTCAAGGTTAAATCTTAGGAAATAATTATTTAAAAATATCTAAATTTGTCATAAGGTTGAGCTTATATTTAAATGGATTTCGTTTTAGGATCTTTATTTTGTAAGTGTTTTTTGTAAACCAAGTTTTACAAATTAATGTGTATATCTTAAAACCAAGAATTATAGTATATCGTTGTTGACACCTTTATTTTGTCTAAGTTTATAACAACTGATTTGAACTTTGCTCTAAAGAACACTTAAAATAATCTTTGATTAAGCTCTAGCTTGGGTTTGATCATAAAGCTATAGACAATTTGTTATTTCGCTGATAGATACTGAGACAGGATTCCTATATTTTACTTAAGGTTTTTCATATAATAGGCTAGTAGCATTATAGCCTGGAGTAATGTAATATGTTATTCATTAAACTAAACTCTTTTTAATTGTTTTAAATGTAAAATGTTACCAGAAAGCTAAGTAAATCGTCAGGGAGCTATTTTTTTCTGACATTTTAAAAGTAGTTGTTCATATAAATTGGGTTCCACTTCTTTTAATTGCAATTTAATCTTGTCATACTCAAGAAACCTTTTTTTACTTTGTTACTCATTCAACATTTTTGATCCATTCTATTACTTAAATAGTTTGTCTGTTTCAGAGGTTCCTCCTCCAGACTCCATGTTCAAGATGAGAGACGATTTTCTCTTAGATTCTGTCAGAAAAGGAAATTTACGGAAGAAATTTGTAATTATAACTTTTGCAACACCATGGAACACTAGCCATTCCTTAAGACATTAAAATACTTCTGGGTAAAACACTGAGCTTTACTACAGTAGGCTACGTAACTTAAATCTAAGTTATTGAAATCATTACAAATTTATACTTGAAAAATATATAGTCTTATTTGACTATTGCCCTATCATACAGTTAAAGATTAGTGATGATTATGATAGTAGAAAAGTTAACCAATGTGATGTTTTTTATTTCAAACTTCAAAGTGTTTGAGTTGTATGTTGTTCTAATTAAATGTTTTGTTACTAAATTAAGAGCTAAACTAGAATGTTAATTATTTCTTCCCTTGTACAGTATTTTTTACTAACTAAACCAAGTACAGTGGAGCCTCGATAACAAGCCATCCTTGTCTCCCTTGATAACAAGTGTTATTTTTAAATACCCTTGAATTATTTTGCCCATTATCACTTTTGTTATTGCAAACCTCAATAAGAAGTCAACCGTTATTAAGTCTTATTTAATAATCCCCATGAGAGTCTTGTTATCAAGTTTCTACTGTAAAATATGATTCTTCTGGTACTCAAAAGGCTTGTAAAGTAAGTTGTAAGTAAATTTAGTACTGTAAAATAATTTTTGAGCCTAAAATAAGGAATTTCAAACATGGTAACTAATTCTCTACAGTACTGGTCTATTGTGAGGGAGCTTACCTTAGACTTTAGGCTTCTAGAGTTGACTATAGATGGTTTATAAGCCAATGTTCTTAGTAAAATGATTTTTTCTGATGATTTTTTCTATAGTTATATTTACTATAGAAAAAACTGAACATATAACAACCACACAAATCATCTCAACAATAGGGACAATCATATAAAATTACATTTTAATGCCCTATGATATTTCTTAGTAGAGTTATTCATAAAGTATGTATTAGCATAACGAATTAAAACTCTTTTTCTTCCATTATTAAAAAACTATTAGACAAATTAAACATTGTTTTATCTTAGTTATACATTTCGCAAATATGCCACACCATAACATTAACGAACGTTGTACCGCATACTTCTGTGTAAATAGTGTAGAGACATACTATAATCTCTTTGAGGACACCAAACACCATGGGGAAATACAGCATATATGGTATTGGAGAAAACACAAGAATTTCTACATTAACAGCCTCAAAACAAGACATTGCAATAATCATTTAATTAAATTTCAATTTATCACGTTGTGAATCAAGGGGACAACTATTTGCATTAAACAAAGGTTTATTCCACCTTAATAGTACGGTAAACATACAGTCTTAATATTGTAAACAAATTCAATTTTTATTTATGAAACTCCCTAAGATCTAGCATAACAACAGCTTGGATCAACAAGCATACTTGCTGGTTTGAAATGCACTTGAAGATACGGTGCAGAATTCTGATTAAAAGGTAACCTTTTGTTCGCTATGTAAAGCAAACCAATTCCTTGTCCATGGATTAGCATTTAAAGTAACCAACGTCTTCTTGTGACATTCAGATCTCATTATTGGCAGTAATAATCTTCTTTTGAATCTTTTCTGGGAGAATCGACCATTTTTAAAGAATAGAAAAAGGGATTATTAAGATGAAGTCTTTCATGAGAGTGTTCAAATTTCTAACGAAATTGGTGCTCATTTCCAGTGGAGAGGGAATACTCGTGATAGTTTTATTATTTAATTAGACTGTAAACTCCTGACTTATTGGGGATTGGATGGATAGATTTGTGAGAGGGACACCGAAAAAAAAATGTTTTTGGTGTTTTTTAATAACTACCTCTTTTGGTAAAATATCAAAATAGGTACTTAATTTAATTTTAAATCAAAACTTATAATCTATAGCACAAGTTTTGTAAGAAGGCTAGTAACAAAAATGTACAAAGATTTCAAAACATTATAGTCCCTATATTCCTATTGGTGAGTAAAATAATAAATTGCAGTAGATCTTAAATAAACGGTATCAGCATTCTGACACATACTTTCTCCCATAAGTTTGTCAACAACCTTCATCATGTGTAAGCGGTGAGAGTAAATATACGAAAATGGGATTTGAAAAATTTGTTCAGAATTTAAAGGACTATAACATACTAAATTGTTATCAAAATTGTTCGAGCCAATTTTGGGAAAATCCGATTTTTCCGTTATGGGGTTTTTATGGGAAAATAACATAATTTACAATAACTTTTTAATTTACAATAACGTAATTTTTACAGAAAAGGGATTGGTACCATTTTGTTCAGAATATAAAGAACTATAACATACCTCGTAGCAAAAAACACCAATTATTATCGACATCATGTTCAATCGCTACACCATTGAACATAATATCGATAATAATTATTGGTGTTTAAACATGCTAACACAAGTTTGAAGTCCATAACAAAATATTACAATCACTTTAAATTGTCCTATATGCTGTAACATTTTTTATCGGCTTGTAACTTTATTACACATTCTAAAATGTGGGCAAAAGTTAAAATTATGAAAACACGGGTCACAATGGCTGTTTAAAACAAGACGGGGCAAAACTATCTTGGCTACGACATAAAATAAAATTGTTTTAGTCGCACGTGTCATACCCATTATGAAAGCTGGGTCAGGCTACTTAAACCCCGCTCAAGACATTTTGAACTTGACAAAACCATTTCTAAAGTTGCAACACAATGGTTGTAGTTTGGACTCCAACTACCTCAAGCCTGATTCAACTACATTACAGACTTGGGTGATTCAGGCCTTGGATTGCATAGTAACAAAATTCAATGGATTCAGCATTGGAGTCCTTCTTTGTTATACAGTTATTTCTGAAAAAATAAGTACAGTATTTTTTGTTTGCTGGTGGAACCAATAAATTACTGTGTTGCAAGCTATGTATTTCAAAAACTGATACTCATTATATATACCAATTTGCTTTATCGCATGACAAAAATCAACTGATAATTTATAACTACAAGCATATAAAGCACATTTAAAACAATTTCACTAATAAAAAAATAATACGTGAAATGAAATTTTATTCTTTCCCCCTATATTTGAAAACTGGGTCACCCAGAACATCAAGGTCCTATGGGAAGCATTATACAAGTAAGACCTAAAATATGAAAACTTTTTCTACCTATTTGTGGTTTCCTTTTAGGTAAGCTTTTTATGGACTTTAGCAATATAACTGGGTTCAGCCAGTTACACATATCTAAAAGCGAATAGAGATTTGTAGGGTTTGACTCAGGCCTTCAACATATTATAAGTACAAGTATCTTGATTTAACTACTAGTTACGCGGTATCCTCTCATATAATACGTATACTAAGATATATAATGATGTGCAGATTCAGTACAATCATACATCGCTGTGCCAAAGGTACAAGTTAAGGCGTGAATTTAAATGCATAAGCGTATTCAGATGGAAATCAGCTGATGCGAGACAGAGTTCTTATTGTTGAGGTAATTGAATAGAAATCAGTTGTTCATGTTAATTAGGATATGTGATTTAATAATTCTCTGTTAATTTTTAGTAATAGTGAATTTATGAAATTCCATCTGTACCAGCATTTGTCTGCTCATTTCTATCGTGTATGGCGTTAAACTAGCCTACAGCATAGAAATAAGCTAGTTATTTAATTGTCATCTTCATTCCTTTGCCCTTTCATTTTAACATTCCTGTTTATGAGTAATTCCATGATGTGCCTTCATTTAGGTACAGATAATGAATTTGTAGGTCACTATAGGCATAATTTAAGTCTGAATAGTCTACAAGCAATGTCTCATTGAATTAGATGATCCAATATGGCAGTATGAATAAGCTATAAACATTTTTTTAAATTTGTTTTTAAACTTATGCCAGTTACAGAAAAAATATAATACTTGTACTTAAAACAAATAAAAACTTAGTATCGATGTTCACAGGCCTCAGGGTTCAGATTTAACTTAATTAGAGATTTCATTGTCACACTATGTCTCTTTTCAAAATACGTTTTTCCAAAAGTGGATGATTTCAAAATCCGTCATAATATTTTATACATAACTGGATAACTTGTGCTCAATTAAACTGCTGGCACTTAAATCCCAAAAACTTTAGTATAGGTTTTTGAAGCTCATAATTTATTTCCCTCAGGCACTTTTCAGGATATCTACGTATCTATAATGATTGCAAACATAACAACGCAGCATATAAAAGATCCTTCCATTTCTTTGACAATTTACATCAAGACTGGCTAAACTGTGCAGAGTCAAATTAAGACAGTTTTGCCTAAATCATACATATAAAACGTTTCTACACCATTAGGCGTACGTTTTTCTTAGAACAAATTAAACATTATTTTTGTATTTTTTTCATTTTACAACCTACAATGTTCTAAGCCATACTTTGGCTACATTGATAAGTATTACTTTAGATACATAACTCTAAAATGCACCAAAGCAAAAATATCGTTACGGAAATCACCTTTTACAGCTGTACAAGCTGGGTCAACACTTAGCTCTCAAATTAGCTCGAAGCACACACTGGAGCTGATGCCATTCAACGCACATCGATGAATCAGTTTATATTTACCTGAAGAGCGGGGTTCGGATGCCAGCGTACCACACATAGCGTGGAGCCAGCTCATTCTTTTGTACTCTGTTTGATCTAATTTCGTCTTCTCGGTTCGGTTTTTTATTAAGTCACAGTACAGTAAGTGTTTTCAATGATAGCAACGTAGCATTGAAGCATTTTCATAATACAATAAATAAATTGATTGGCTTTATTCGTTGATCGGGATGTGCAAAGACGGAAAATCTTCGATTGCAAAGAATGGGCCACATTTTAAGGTTTTCATCATCACATTGCGTACTTCAGGGAATATCAAACTTAGGTTATGATAATCTACAGTAGACTACCAATCAGCTGTCTGGTGCATATATCTACCTTTTACCATGGTTAAGAGTTAGATCAAAATTCATCCTTCACCTCTAACAACTCTCAACAGTGAAAACCGCTGTGCTTATTTGAGTAACCATGGCCCGAGAACATCGATGAGGCTGTTAGATGTGTCCCCGGTATAATAATTTAGCTATGGATATCAATCATAGTTCTTTAATTTTACAGAAAAATTGGTACCAAAAAGGTATTCACGGTGTCCTTCAACTCTCCCGAGTCTGGTTTTCTTTTCCTCTCTGCTGTCTAACTCAAATTTCCCCCTATGTTTTCATTAGTCCCCTTGGTACTTTGTATCTCTTGTGGTTGTGAGATCAGTCGTGCATATTTCTTCATTACCACCTAACCTGGGAACTGGATGGATTAAAGCATTTTCTTCAAATACGCAACAAATTTTAAGTCCCTTATTTCCCGCACTTTTTACCTAATAAATGAAGTATTTAGCCTGGTTGGTGGTTATTGTATTATATTGTATTGTGAGAGGGGAGGACTCGTGGTCCAAGCACGTCAACCGAAGCTTATTGTGTATCCCACTTGCCACTAACTAACTGGGTAATCCTTTGCCTGTGTCCTTGACTAGGAATAGGAGATTTTGCCCAATGTTAGCGTCTGGTTCCTCACCTGGCTGCTTTAGACCAAACAGAGCCCTTCTCCTAGCCCCAAGTCCGTCACACTCCAGAATAATGTGTTTTGCAGTCTCATCAGACTGGTTGCAAAGCCGTACTCCTGATTGTCATTGACAATTCCTAGAGTGTGGAGATGTTTTCTGAAGTGGCCGTGTCCAGTGATAAGAGCAAGTACCTGCTTGACTTGCCCTCTCCCCAGCTTTAGGTTGGTGGTTACCTAGGTTGGCTGTAGTTAGCCTAATTTCTAATTGTCAAGAATTTGTTGTGGTTTGAAAATGTAAGAATTTGGCGTGAACTTGATCTCTTTGAGTTGGGACCAGGGCTGCTGAAACTGTGACCAATAAAAGAGTATTCGCGCGCGTCAAGTGATATATTTAAGTATAATATGATTAAACTGAAGAATATCTGATGTTTTACTGCATTGATATAACTAAGACAAAGAAGAGAAAGTAAACTTGTAACCATAGTGAGAAGCTTGTACCTACTCCAGGCAGAGCTCACTGGGAAAATACTGTAGATTACGAGGAAAAGTATGGAATATCATTTTTCAAATTGTACTTGACTATGAAATACTGTTATTGTTGAAACAAAATGTTAATATTTCACATTTACATACAAATGAACTAATCTAGTTTGAGCTTAACTTTAGTCTAACTTAAAAGATCGAACTAAGTTTTACGGTTGGAAATTTGATGCGGTTGAATTTGGCAACGGTCCGATTACACTTTACCAATACTTTGACTTTCAATGTAAATCTCCCAACTTTGATTCACAGTCGTTTTATCTCGTTTGAATTAAGAGCTTTGGAATTGATTCTTAAATATTCCTAAGTCAATAAAATAAATTGTTTGGCATGTATCAGGAAAATATTTAGGCTACAGATAATTTTTTCTGATGTTCATTTGGGAGAGTTTGTATGAATTCCATAATACGGTGTGTTAATAGTATTATTTCCACCTATTTGTAGTGAAAAAGAATACCCACCGAAATCAGGCTTTGTAAACCTCTTTCTTATCATTTTATAAACGTATTTTTATCCGAAAAATATTTTTATGCTCTATAGAGTCTATTACATTTAACCACAACCTAAATTGTGATAACTTTTAAAATATTATGAAATAATGGTGGTATTTTATTGTATTGGTTTTGGATTAAACTAATATCGGCTAACCCAACTGTGCTATACGCCATTTTTTATCATAAACGTGACTATCACTTGTTTCAATAGGCCTAATCATGTCCTTAAAATCGCCAGGTACGCGCCATAGAAGTCAAAGTTTTGAGAGGCATCTTTCTGATTTGGATATATATTAGACCAATGACAATACAAATTGAGTCATAGCCAATCCTAGAAAGGATGAACCAAATGTATAGCTTATTAATGGTTGGACCAAAGGTGCCGCTTAACATTGTTTGAAGGCAATGAGGCACAACCGTAAGAATGAGTTGGCAGGGTGTGCGAAATTCCTTTTCCCATTCAACCACTCTGCATACTGACATATCTTTTTGGTTAAATTTAAATCTTTAAATATGTTGACTACAGTGTCTTGAATATATTGAGAAAAGGGCGATCAAATATGTTTCCTTTCTTACGGATCAAAATCAACAACTTTATTTGAAAACTGCTGCAAAAACCAATTCAAACCACAAAAATGCGTTTTTTGTAACAACATATATTGTCAATGATTTATAAACATTAAGCTTCGAAGCCAATTACACTATCTATGAATTAATTATTTCATCCAAAGTAATAATGGTACAGACAAAGGACATGTTTAAATGCATAACTGATTCTGACCTCAATGCTTACCTTAGTCCAGGACTTTAATCAGGATACGCCATCTTCCTCCATGCATAATGTATGCAGTTATTGAAGCTGTGTTAGTTCAAATATACCAGATATACATTCAAAGGTACTCAAAACGACAATTATCAAAAAAATTTGTTTATACATTCCAACATCTTGTGTAAAATTATTTACTTTTGTACAGTAAAATAAAATGAATTTAAAGAGAATTAAAGGGGAATTGAGTAGCTTGAAGTAAATATATACAGTAGTTAAGGTGGTCTTTGGTTTTTAGGATTCAAGAAACCAATTCCGCGAGTCAACCGCATTAGCATTTAAAGTAACCACCGACACCCGCCCCTCTCCCGCCTAAACCGCCCTTGTGACATTTAGGCTTCGTTATTGGCAGGTAATCATTCTCTACCGAAGTGTCCTGCGGAATTTAACATGAAATTGGCTTCTTTAAAATCACGCCATTCTTGAGCAAAGCTCGTCAGGTCTGGAATTCATTTTTTTTATTACAAAATCATATTATGTGACATTTATAGCTCTAGTCTCTTTGTTTAAATTCAGTAGTCATTTTTGTCTTGCTCTTTAGTGGCCTCGTTTATACGCAGAAATGTATACTGTGTGAGTGCGATGAAAAGTATATTTACATTATTGCCTAAAACTATAAAGTTGTTCAATTTATTACTACACCAAACCGCAGCAAAACGTGCAAATAACCTTAGTTTGGTTATGGCAACTATTAACGTACGTGCAAGTTTATTAGGACCCCAACTAAATGTTGACGATACTTTCATTCGACATGACACAAATAAACTCACAAAAAACCTCACGATATCTAAAAATTTAACAATATTTACAGCTACAGTTTATACAAATTGCAAGCGAATATTTTAAAAGTTCTTTTTCTGCAAGTTTTTCAATTTTGTTAGGTAAAAACAAGATCGCTATACACTCTGTAAGCCTTTTGTGTGAAAACTGCTTCCAGCTTTGTTCAATATTCTAGTTCAAATTCTTTACTCTTTTGACTTCCTTAAAATGAGGTTCTTTGAGGATTTCTTGAAAACACATTTTAGCTTTCTGAAATTGCTCGCACTATCTAAATAATCCATCTAAATATGGCTTTAAAGAAAGAAGTGGTCTCCTATACTAATATTTAGTTTTAAGTTTGAAACTCTTTTTAGTTTTTAGAAAGGAAGAAAGTTAATGATTGAGATTAAATTTCCGAAATGACACCAAGCTGTAAAGTTTTATGGAAGCAAAAAATTACTATATTTATATTTCATGGCAATAAATAATATTGAGATGATTTTGTCACAAAATATTCCGATGAGGCTTTTTTACGAGCCACTAATAAATTATTGTGAATGGTTCAAATTGTTGATATAATCATTGATACAAAAGTTGTAATTTGGAGTATTCCAACCCTTTACCTGGGGATACATTTTTACTAATTTGTTTGTGTTTGTTGCCAAAATAATTCTTAAAAAAATCAATAATCAAATCAAAATTCTTTATTTCGTATAAAATAGACGATATTTACAAAATGTAATATATGCAATAAAAATAGGTTTTAAAATGTATTACTAAAAAAAACGAAATTAATCCCACATGGGATAACCCGTGCGTGGGAGTGAGTCGTATGATGTTTCATTAGAAAGAATTGAGAAGGTTTGATTAAAAAAAAAAAAAAAAATGTTTTACAAACCTAAATATTTTACCAAAGATGATTTTGCTAGAAAAATCTACAGAGTTCATGCATTGACTAAAATAAATTCGTATTCACTCTAAGGACGTACACTAAAACAGATATTTTAATTGCGCTCTATGATTTGATTACCAAGATTTGAATATATGAGTGAAAAAAATAATAAAAAATGTCGTTAACAAACAAACTTAAACAAATGTTTGGTGTCGAATATTTTCCTAAAAGTTCTAAATGTTATAAATTTAATTTTTTGGTACTTTTTTTACTTAAATAAATTGAGCGTATTATACATTACAAAGATTATGCATTTCGTATTCTTATTCTGGGGTATTGTTGAATGCTGAAAGTCTGTCTCGACTTTTCGAAAAGCTCGGTTTTATGGTGAGCTACTTAACCTCTCAACCAACCCTTCAGATGACTTACCAACAATGGCGCAACCCCCCCCCCCTTTGACTCCTCTGCCATAGTTTATTTCATCTTGCTGCTGTATGTTCTCTATCTCTAGATATATTTAATATACAGTACTATTTCTTTTATATTTATTTCAGGTTATAGCTGAGCTTTCGAATGAATATATTGTTCATCTAATGATAGTTAAATCATTTGGTGGGTATATCACTTCTAACAGAATTCAGCTCTTCTTGATGATTGAATTTTTTTATGGTCCTGGAAAAAGTTACAGCTGATCTTAGTTAGAAACAAAGGTTATGTCGGGCATCTCAGTTATCCAACAGTTATCGTCCATTCATAATTTGGGTTAAAATACCCTTCGTAGCTTTTCATCTTATTTAGGCCTATTTGGGTAAACTATTCTTCAAGTAATGAAAATAAAATTAATAATATATTTAAACTAGTTGTTCTTGCAGAGCTTCACAACGGGGCAGTATAATGTGGCTCTCAAGATCTACTGAAAAAACTGTTACACACACTTACCATGCGAGTTAAACAGGCAAATTCCAATCGTACTTATTGCTTTTTCCGATGAAAATCTCTAGTTTATTTTCACTTCTGACCTTTAAGAAGGTCCCAGGACTAAGCCCTGAAATTTAACACGAAATTGTTTTGGTGGTGTTTAAACGTACTCCATGAAATCCTACATCTACATACCAAGTTTCGTGGCCATCGGTCCAGCGGTGTCTGAGTTTATCACTGCCAAATAAATATACAAACAAACCAACCAACCCTCTTTTATTCTTATAGATGAGGTAGAATTACCAACATATTGCCATTTAAATTTAAATTACTAATTAAGTTAAAGGATACCTCCATAAAATGTTTTTCAAATTCAGCATTTGTTTACTAAGATACATGCACTTCGTGACCTTTAATTCAAACAAAATATAAGGATTTACTATATAAATCCATAAACTTTACTACATACCATGTATTCATAAGAGGGACTTACTAACTTTTCATTTCACAACTTTTATCAGTGTTCAAAGGATAACAAAGTGTTCCAACAAATTTCAGCTCAAATAATGTTTGTTCAGTAAATTTCACCTTGACAAAAGAAGTGAATAAAGAGGCACTTCTTGGGAAGGAAATTGCCATCATTATTCTTCCATACAGAGACTCGGTCCGATAAAAATGTTCCTGATAGCGCCTTCTGTACTTGTGAACTTGAATAAGTCGAAGGTAATAT
Source organism: Macrosteles quadrilineatus (assembly GCF_028750875.1). NCBI lineage: Eukaryota > Metazoa > Arthropoda > Insecta > Hemiptera > Cicadellidae > Macrosteles > Macrosteles quadrilineatus. The sequence continues at coordinate 132,029,334 of NW_026542595.1, read as the reverse complement.
TTTTCTAAACGATCGCCTAAATATCTGGGTAGCTGAGTGGTTATAGTACTCACCTGGTAATTAAAAGGTCCCTGGTTCGATTGTAGAAAAAAAATAGCAATAGTTGGTCAATTAGTTGGTGGTTCTAAAAGGTACCCAGCTGTCCTTGATCATTGGACTTTAAATTATTATAAATGGTCCTGACTAATGAAACAGCTGATCTTAGTCAGTAACAAAGCTACACAAGGCATCGTACTCCATTATACAGTATATGTTAAGTTATTTGATGTATAATTTAATGTATAAACAGTATTAGTTATTAAATATTAGTTTGAATATTGGTACGGTAAATATTAAAATGTCGGTATTAAATATTAGTTTGAAATATTTAATATTTGTTACTGCTCTCTTTCGAAGCATGGCACAACTCCGCTGATATGGGTAGGCCAACACTAAAAATCAAAATTGAAATATTGGTTAATAACGTTAACAGTATTTCACTAACCAGTTTAAGACCCTGCCTCATTCAAAACGTGCCTAAATGCCGTTGGAAATCGTACGAGTCAAATCCAACTAATAAATACAGTTTAGCAGAAAGCAGACCAAACTTTCGGTTCGTAACTCGATAAAGACATAACCGTAACTCATTACAAACTCGATTGTTTATTCCTACATACGAGAATCAAGAGGTCGCAGTATTTTGCATATTTATAAAGGCCTATGCAAATTCTCTAATAGAATCAGCCTCCGCAATTTACAAGTTTGTCCCGAGTTGTCCCCAAGTTAACCAATTAGTCGATTGTTAACAAGTTTTTCCCCAGTTTCTCTAAACTCATTTTGAGCCGCTTTCACTTGGGAAATTACTAACTAGATTGAGCACACTCGGGAACAATCTAACAATTTGCCAACTATGTTATTTTAAAGTGGCAACCAGGTCTTTTTCAATGAAGGAAAAAAATATGAATAAAGTGTTTTTCTATAAAGGATTTTTTATTCAGTAATTTATTGAAAATTTCATTGTACAAGACGGTAGGGCATTGATTGTGAAATGTATCAAAATTACCAAGAACATTTTATATTCTAGTTAAGCATTTTTAGACTATTATGTATTCATTTGAATAAATTTTGCTAACTTTACAAATGTGTTTGGAATGAATTTATGTAACTTTTTGCTATTAAAATGTATACTTTCTAATAACCAACTAGCAATGGTACCATACAAATGAATTGGCCTTTTTTTTAATATAGGCTACTCTTAAATATTTTTGAGTTGGTAATTTTGGCATCATCACTCAAAAAAGTTAACTCGTCCGGAGTTTCCTAGAGGTTCCAAGTTTTTCCGAACTTAACTATTCCTTGTTCGAAAAACGTTAAAGCAATTTCACCTCATATTGGTAACATTCAAGTAAACATAAAAGTGAATGCTTGCAGTGTTGCTTAATGTCTAAAGAATCAAATAGTATTTGAAATCTACTTTTGTTGATTTAGAAAGTAAATTATCATGTGGTCTGTCTTTGACTATAGCAATCCCTATTTCCATCCCCTTGTTAAGGTTCTAGCCAGTTACGGAGTAAAAACGAACTCCCAATTAAATGACTAACTGAGAATACCAATGTAAAATTAATGTCATTCCACAAGGGCAACTAACTGTAAAGAATTGCAACCTTAATGTCCATTAACAAAAACTATCATAAATATTTATGTTTAAAAAATTAACTTAAAAATTACAAGTTCAGTAGCCAAACTCCAGGAGAGAGACTTTGCAGACTTGGCAGTTTCATGAGTAAAAAATGGCTACATTTGGTCCATGTAGGTGCGATGTATACTAAACATTTAAAACCAACTTTATTGAGCTCGTCTCTGTTTAGACCATTGAACATGGCAAGATAATTTACCAACTAGTGAACCTTAGTCACTTGCAGTCGTATTAGTTTATTACTCTAGCCTATCAAGGGTATTTTTATTCAATCAATACAATTGAGAGCTTATTATTTAAGTTTCATTTTTATTCAGTTTTAAACTTATATAATTACAAAATAACAATTAAACACTATTATAACATAAATTGTGACTAGAATAATTAATGTATGGCTTTATTTACATAGTTACATGGTTTCATAATTATAATACTGATATTATCATTTTTCCCATAACATTATTATTAGCATGATTGAATCTTATTTTATTCTTCATATAATTTTATCTTTTATATTGGGAACGAACAGACTACTAGGGACCACTCTGACATTATAAGGTCTTTAAACCAATGAAACTGGCACAACCAATTATTGACATTGTCATCCTTCATTAAAACATAAGAATGTCCTAATAGGATTTTCTAACAGTACAAATATTAGGATTTTTTTAGGACTATGCGAATGTGGTTTAGATTCTCTCATAAAATTTTCTATTCTTGGGTAGATACTTGCCATACCTCCACCTCCAAACTACACCTGCTATCACTAAAATAAATACTAACATTGCCACATGTCTTGCATACTGCCACCTATACATTATTATACTTGATTGTGAAATGTCTCCATTCCATGTGGATGATAGATTGGTTTTAGAGCTACTTGAGGTATCTAGCACGATAACCTCACTTTGGCATTTTTCGTCAAACCTTAAAACCTGTAAATAAATAGTTAAGTTATCCATTTGCTTTGACATTTAAATTACATTGTTATCAGATTATTTCCAATCAATGTATTGTTGTCATAAAATAGTTACATTTTCATTTCATTTACCAACCCAATGTCCCATGAAAGCTGTACGGTATTTAAAACATGGCCAAGCAGATATTTGACAATAAATTACATGTCTTGTAATTTTCCAATATGTTTTTCTGCATCCAATGTAATCAATATTGTTAAAACTCAATCCTTTACACAATATCATAATGCTATGGCTATTTCATTATTTATACCACGCGTATGCTCCTTACAAAACACATAAGTTAAACTAATGGAATTATAACTCTTTTTTCAATTGACAATTTATAATTTTGGTCATTGAAACGTTTTAGCATGAAAATAATGTTACCTGTATTCTGTAGACTGTTTCAGGCAGCAATGACAAAGTGATTGTTGAGGCGTTGGTAAACACGTTTCCTTTGACGACACCTTCGCTCATTGTCCACGTGACCATATATGACGTCACTCCTTTGATCTTTATCAGCTGATTGTGATAGTGTCGCCAGCTGATTTGGACAACAACCAATGGCGGTTGTTGGAGAACTGACTCGATGCTTAACCTCCAAGGTGGTGAACACGTGATCTGTAATTTATGGATTTTTAAGGTGCGATTCGCAATTTTTAAAACTTGAAAACTCTTCGTTGATGGAGATAGTCTACAGTTCTGAAAGATAAAGTGGATAAAAATAAGGACAAAGAAATTACTAGCAAATGGCATATTCGATTATCTGTAGTTCTGGATGAATGGATTGTTGGATTCCCTCCATCATTAAGCCAATGATGGCTGCCATAACAATCTGTGAATCATGAATACAAAATCACACATTTTTCGATGCATATGGGGTTTTGTGTGTTTGTAATTTATATTTATCAGATTGCCTAAAACGAGTTTTACATAACAATGTTATTCGTGGACAAAATACAAATTTCTTACGCTACTTTAACACGAGTTTAACAATAGAAAACCTCGAGGGGTTTAGTGGGGGGCGCAAAGAGACGAGGTTTGGAAACGTGGTACCTATTGAAAATAATTAGAATACAAATGATTTCCCTTAATTGCCTAGATTGATTTTTCTAATCCTAAGCCCACTAATCTTACCTTCAGGTTCGTATGGTGTGAAGAGTTCTTTGGTAGGTTCCCATTAAATTCTCCTTCCATCCCCAGACTACGAAGTATGCGCAGCGTCTGGTCTATAGGAGACTCTTCAACAGGGCAGAACACCTTGACCAACCCTCGCCAGTCCACCACCAACACTCGCACTGTGGAGGGGTCTACAGAGGGTGGGAGAGAGACAGAGGATTGAAGTGTCTGACACAGCTGAGTCCCGTCAGTCATCACCACATATATGACAGGACCTGGGGTAGGCGGCCATGACACTGTGGACTGGTTGACCAGCATCTCCTCCAGCGGCGCTGTAGAGACAGGTCTGGGAGGTGGAGAGTGGAACTGACACGCCTCTAGACATTCTGAACCCTGGAAATACGGAGGATGTCAAGTCTGACAGTCATCACCACATATATGACAGGACCTGGGGTAGACGGCCATGACACTCTGGACTGGTTGACCAGCATCTCCTCCAGCGGCGCTGTAGAGACAGGTCTGGGAGGTGGAGAGTGGAACTGACACGCCTCTAGACATTCTGAACCCTGGAAATACGGAGGATGTCAAGTCTGACAGTCATCACCACATATATGACAGGACCTGGGGTAGACGGCCATGACACTCTGGACTGGTTGACCAGCATCTCCTCCAGCGGCGCTGTAGAGACAGGTCTGGGAGGTGGAGAGTGGAACTGACACGCCTCTAGACATTCTGAACCCTGGAAATACGGAGGATGTCAAGTCTGACAGTCATCACCACATATATGACAGGACCTGGGGTAGACGGCCATGACACTCTGGACTGGTTGACCAGCATCTCCTCCAGCGGCGCTGTAGAGACAGGTCTGGGAGGTGGAGAGTGGAACTGACACGCCTCTAGACATTCTGAACCCTGGAAATACGGAGGATGTCAAGTCTGACAGTCATCACCACATATATGACAGGACCTGGGGTAGACGGCCATGACACTCTGGACTGGTTGACCAGCATCTCCTCCAGCGGCGCTGTAGAGACAGGTCTGGGAGGTGGAGAGTGGAACTGACACGCCTCTAGACATTCTGAACCCTGGAAATACGGAGGATGTCAAGTCTGACAGTCATCACCACATATATGACAGGACCTGGGGTAGACGGCCATGACACTCTGGACTGGTTGACCAGCATCTCCTCCAGCGGCGCTGTAGAGACAGGTCTGGGAGGTGGAGAGTGGAACTGACACGCCTCTAGACATTCTGAACCCTGGAAATACAAAGAGGATGTCAAGTCTGACAGTCATCACCACATATATGACAGGACCTGGGGTAGACGGCCATGACACTCTGGACTGGTTGACCAGCATCTCCTCCAGCGGCGCTGTAGAGACAGGTCTGGAAGGCGAAGGCGAAGAGTGAAACTGACAAGAATCTAGACATCCTGGACCCTGGAAATACACAAAGGACAATCCTTGACTTGTAAATTTAGTAGTAGTAAAACCTGCAACACAATTTTTGGCCGTTATTGGAAGCCTCCTGAATTCAGGCCATAGAAGGATTCACTTCAAATATTTATTTTTCTCTAGTCTAACGAGGTAGGCTTCAGTCATTATTTATCAATGGAATGTTTAAGTCTGAAATTTGTCATAATCATAATTTCTAGATAACACAGTCCAGTAAGATTTTAACAATTTCTTACTGTGCTCAAGTTTCAAAAGTGTTGTATATAATTTAATCATGGAATTTCTTGAATCTAAGGTTTTAAAGCATCGATGTATTTTCGCATTTTTATTATCTATTAATTCTTCTACCCTTTAACTTACTGAAGAATCGTAAAATATAGATATAAATAACCAGACTAAAACCATCATAGCAAATCCGTTGTTATTATCATTTAAAAATCATAATAATAAAGACTTCATCGAGGCAACGTTTTTACAACAGGATTTAACAACACATCTTTGTAACTCCGAAACACACGAATCGAACTAACCATGTAGAAAGTGCTTTGTGGAGAAAGCAAAATGCATTTTCTAGCTGGAAGCCAACATTGCAATAACGTGGTTTCATGTCAAAAAAAACGTACGCAATCGGTTTTAACAAAGAGGACCGAAACAGTCACCGCCACACGCGCCCGGAGGCCTGACAGCAGAGCTTATTAGCGTATTCACGGTTGCCAATAACAAATCATTTCATTTATTTAATTAAGCACAAATTTTCCTTTGTCTATGTCATGTAATTTAATTATGTTTTTGAAGTTAATTGATGCACAAGTTGTGGTAATGTTGGGGTGTAAAAAATATATATAATGTATTTTACATTTTGATAAAAGCCTGTGTGAAGTATTGTTACTCAGAAACTGTTACCAATAAACATGCTGACGTTCTTGTACAGCGTAGCTTTATGTTAAAACTTGATTGCTGATTGGCAATACATTTAAAAAAACATATATGAAATTTTAGATGTTTTCCGTTTGTCTTAGCTTGATTTGTATCTTAAGTGTACGTTTTGACGTGAAATGTAACGGTTTTCAATACATTTCGCCAGATGATTTAAAAAAGCCTGATTACTTGGTCGTGCATTTTGTTTACCTTTTTTCATATTAGGCCCATTATAATATGTTGATATTCATGTTAAATATTAAACCACCTAAAGACGCGCGGAACTGTAAGTAGAACAAATTTGTTTAAGAAAAATTTTTTTATAAGGCTGATTGAATTTTTCTCTCCACACAACACTGTTCCAAACCAATCGGTACAATAAAATCCATCCTTATTCTTTAAAAGATTCTGATTTCTATGTTTTTGTGGGTAATCGCTATCACTAAATGAGCTGTTGATTATCCAATGATATACTAAGAGTGATTAATAGATAGACCCTTCTCTCTGGCAGCACGAAGCTAGATCATTATTTTCTACGGATTAGACCGACAATCGGAGGCGATTTATTCAGAGACAACAATCGGCAAAAGAACATCTGTTGGACGATTGCCGGGAGTTGTTCTGATAACGAAAATAACTCTCAATTAACGAAGCACCGATGGAAACGGAAATGTCTCGATCTTGGAGATCTGCCGGACCTAACACGACGTAGATAATGCCCCCGTCGCGGCAAACCTGCACGCCAGCATATTCGGTTGTTTTATTTGATTTTAGACGAAATATATTTACAAATACTAGACTACAAGAGTATTTTTTTCACTTTAGCAAAAAAGGTTAAGAAATTGAAAAATAACTACTAAATAACAGCGTATAATACAAATTCAGTTTTTTCTATGTTATCTAAAAATATCCATAAAACAATAAACACTAATCTTTCCAATTAAAAAGTGTGTTAGGGACTTATGTATCTGTAAAAAGTAAATAACCTAGTAGAAGGGGATCTATTGAATTTGTTGGGAAGGGCAGTATCAATCAATTGATGAAAACTCTGACAAATTTGGATCTAATGTCAAATTGTATTTTTTCTAACAATATAAAAACCAATAAGAATTTGGCCTACTGGGTTAATGGATTTTGCAAATAAAAAACGGCAGTCGCAATTGATTGGTTTTCCCTTTTTTATATTTTATGGAATAATATTCGTAAATTATTCCATTATTTAACGTTTGTTGTTAAATTATAGCTTCTTAACAAAACAAGCTTTAGACTTAATGTAGCATTGAAGTGTGCCATTAATTACCGTTTACATTATTGTAGTGTTATATATTTTGTAATTTAATTTCGTCTTGGAAACTCATAATCGACCGATGCGCTTAAATTGTAATTAATATGCATATGTAGATATTTTACTAAATTCTCTGCTCATTTTGATTACACATAATCAAGAATACATGTCTAAACAAAGTTGTCTAATTATTTACTTTTCAGCTGGTTTATATATTGTATTACTCCTTACAAACGCGGAAACACGTGGCAAATGTTTTTATTATTAAAAACTACAGCTAAATATACAAATTATTAGTAATTAGTCAAGGATTTGTAATATTCTTTGTTCCCATTATAAAATAACACATAACCTTAAAGTTAGACCTTTGATGTTAATTTACAAGTATCAAAAATATATTGCATATTTTTTTAAAATTATTCAACTACTCCTTACCTGTGAACAATTGGAAAACTTGCAGCAATCCAGCTTGGGTTGACTTGATTGCATCTGAAACACAAAAAGCAAAATTATAATTATTGAATGTTTTCTTAAAAATACAAAACTATATTTTGCTTTATGTGGTATAAAAGTCGATAATCTCAATACAAGTTTAATTTGTCTGAAGAATAAGATAAATGAAAAAGTTTCATAGGGATGTATTGAAAACAATGCACAATTTTTTTTTTATTAATTGGAAAAGTTTATGCACAACGTCCAAAATCATAAGGTATTGAAAATTGCAAGCTTGAGTACCCCAACAACACCTATGAATCTGGGAGTATTTAGTAATTTTCCTGATTTTATTTCTATCTATTGGTTTTCATGCTCAATCTTTACATCCTAGGATTGCCATTGCTAGACTCTATTCTGGAACCATAGAATAAATAAACCACTTTACACATTCAAGTGTGACTTGGAATGTCGCAGCATTATCATACAGCTACAGTTATTGGAGAATGGCGGGATTTGAACCCAGGATCTTGTTGATCAAGTCGCTCGGCAGCCGGTTCCACCGTATCTACAGTATTAGTAGTACAGTATATATTGAATTTAGTTCATGTATAACATTTTTTACATAGAAAAGTTAAAATGCATACTCAAAACTAAGCCTCATTCAAGTCTAATAACGGATTTAGAACCTGTCAGCAGTTTCAATAATTACAGGTATTGTATATTAGCAATATAATAGTTAATGTTCCAGTTCAGGCTGTTACAATAAATTGTTAATGTTTGCATACATTATGGCTCATAGGCATACATATACACTTCATTCCAGTTTTTGACTTTGAAACATACTCAAAATGTCGTTACACCGGTTACCACTTAAATACGGGTGTCCGAAAAATGTGTTTAACATAAGTTTAAATATTGGAAAAAATATTTTAACTTCCGAACTTCCTTTAATGCCACCATCATTATGTTATTAATATTATTGTATGCGGAAATATAATCGTGCATTAGGGATTTTTAAGTTCTGATTGTAATTTGTAGTTATAATATCAAAAAATATATTTAAGATAACCATAAACTCAAAACTAACTTGATAGGCTATTGGAACAAACCTTTTTATAGACCAACTACTGTTTCGACTCATAATAATCGTGGTTTCATACCATCGCAGTATATTTTTCTTCATACGTACCAAATTAATTTCGTTCTGGCTGAATATGGCAAATATTTGACGATAACTATTGAATCCACATTTACATGACATTATGCCATACGACTGTTGTGACTGAGGCTTCTGTATTTTAAACTGATTTTTACTAGTTTATTAATTGGTTTGACGTCAAGTTCACGAGTTGCTGTACATATATTAACCATTTATGAACTCTAATCGTTATTAAGGTTTTAAAATACCACCTATTTTATTTCACATTTCAAATTTGTATTCAACGTAGGGGAACCTTAACATAATATTTTGCCTTTTTGGTTTTTCTAATAACCGTTACCCTTCGTCTCATGTTTACTTTACTAGTACGTTTTACCCTTTAAATAAATAAATACTTATTTTTTTATTTTTTCGATAAACAAAATGGCATTATTTACTTACATGTTGTTTTATATTTGGTAGTTGTTTATTTTCAAAAGACGGTCGAAACACAACTGCTGTAATAATTGAAACGCTCGAAATACTGTATAATCTTAATCATAAATAATCTTGGTATGGATTTAAAATGTATGGCTTACTTTAAATAAATTTTAAACCATGCCCACGTGTAAAAAATATTGAAACCCCCAGATCACTGATTGTAAATAAATTAATCCACAAAAATAGTTAAAGAAAATATCGACAATTGCCTCCAATAAATATTTTAATTTATGTTTTCTAATACAACTAGATTAATAAAAATGCACAATATGCCATAGGGTTTTCAAATGGTGTATTGGACTGGCTGGGATCTTATCTGTCAGGCAGGCGGCAATGTGTTGAGGTTGATGACGTACGATCTGACTGGGAGACAGTTACTTGTGGTGTGCCTCAGGGGTCAATCCTTGGCCCTCTACTGTTTGTACTATACATAAATGACCTGAGCTCAGTCCTCACACACTGTAAATACCATATGTATGCCGACGACTTACAGATTTATACGCATTTCTTAGCAAAATATATCAATGACAGTGTTCTAAAAATCAACGAAGACATCGAGAAAATCATTACCTGGACTGAAAAACATGGACTTAGACTAAACCATACAAAAACAAGACCAATAATAATTTGTCATTCACGTTTACGAAACTCAATTGACCTTGACACAGTGAACTCAGTAACTATAAATGGGACAGCTTTACTTTACTATGACAAAGTGAAAAATCTAGGACTTACTATAAACTCGACGCTTACTTGGGGAGATGCAGTATTAGACATACGTAAAAAGGTGTTTGCATCAATCCACTCACTGAAGAAGTTACAGAATTTTTTACCTTTACACATAAAGTTACACCTAGTAAAATCACTTGTCTTCCCTCACTTCACTTACTGTAACTCTGTGATCAATGACATGACTGTAAATCTCGCTGATGCTCTCCAACGCACTCAGAACTACTGTATAAGATTTGTTTATGATCTGAGACGTAATGAGCGCATCACTCCTTTTTATGTTGATTCTAAATTACTAAAACTATGTGACCTAAGATCAATAAAAATTCTTATCATAACCTATTCAATATTAAAAACAAAATTTCCAAAATATTTTTTAAACGACTTCAAATTTGTAGCTGAAGAAAGTGTAAGAAATTCACGTTCTGCTTCAGTAACTTTGCGTATGCCTCATCATAGAACGGCAGTTTACGACAGAGCGTTTGTTGTTTCTGCTTGTCGCCTTTGGAATGATCTCCCTCTAGCCATAAAAACCCTTGATAGCCGTCCCCGGTTTGTGACAGCACTAAAAAATCTGTTTTCTGGACGTATGGCCATGGTTGGTATATCCTAGGCGTGCGCTTGGTTGATCACTGACAGGTGTGCGTGTGTGTGTGCTAGTTCTTGCGAGTGTGTGTTGTGTGTGTGCGTGTACGTGTGTAGGTGTGTGTGTGTGTGGGTGTTTATGTAAGGTGGTATGTTTTAAAAGTTATGTTTCTTTTTACATTAAATATTGTAAATAGATTATAGTATTTTATTTGTATTGTACATTGTTTTGTTTTATTTGTATGTTTAGATTTGTATAAACAGGTTAAGTGTAAGAGAGGGCCATGTGGCCCTAACTTTGCCTGACTAAATAAATCATTTTCATTTCATTTCATTCATTTCATTTCAATATGCTTTTTTCTCAATCTATAGATTATTGAGTATATTTTTGCTTCAAAAACGCATAGTAAGAACAATTGCAAGAGAATCCTACTTATCACATTGTAAACCAATCTTTATACAACTGAATATACTCACACTGCCTGCTCTGTTCATTCTTGAGTCTGCAGTGACAGTTAAAAGGAAGCCAGAACATTTTCCAAAAAAACTACAAATCCATAACCATTCAACGAGGCAGAAGGAAATGTTACATGTATCACAAGTTTCATCCAGTTTAGTGAGAGATGGACCAAGACCTACATGCATAAGAATTTACAATAAAATTCCAGCTGCCATAAGGGAAATTGAAGATGCGGAGAAGTTTAAATCCAAGTTTAAAGAATTTTTTTCACGACTAGGCCTTACTACTCAGTAGAAGAGTTCTTAAATCAAGAATAGGCCAAAACTTGACGACCATGGCACACCCGTGCTACTAATGGGATACCTACAATTAAGTAAGTAGGTATTAATGGTTTCATTCAACAAGTGACATATGTTTAAATAATGTAACTTACCTACAATATATTTTTAACACTGCATATATTTAGCTTATATTTTAAATCCAAATTAATACAGCTTTGATAAACACACTCTTTTTGTACCTACTTTAATTTTAACAAGCTTTATCTTGCTATCTTTCTGAACATAAAAATTGAATTCTTACCTTATACATGCAAAATGCTTGACAACGCGCTGACGCAATAGTAGTGTCCAAATCAATGTTGCTGTTTACACATAAAGCAAACGTAAAAATTACTAATAAAATAAACCACCAAGTGCACATTTCCGTCAGCTGCCTAATAATTTTTAGGTCATTATGTGAATCGTTTGAGGGTCAGAATGAAAAAACTATAGATTTGGAAAATATACAAAATAATTAATATATTTAACTAAACTATTTTTAATTTAAACCCTGTTTCGTCTTAGATTTTGGGCTCGATGTTCGCTCCTCACGGGTAGAAGGTCGGTACGCAACTGAACTGAAGTGAGTTTCTTTTATCACAAACTCTAGTTCCGACGCCGCCGCTAGGTTTCAGCACTATCCGTCTGCTTCAAACAATGAGGGGTGGAGTTTGTGTGCCTCCAAAAAGTAAGTACCTCCCCCTAAAATTAAATATGAAAACTCATAACCACTTGTATGATAAGTAAATTGATTGTTGGTTCTGAAACTCGTTACGTCTGTAGCTATTGAGTTTTTAATTTTAGTGTTTTTTTATAGTGCTTAACTTGAAACTAAATTTTAAATAAATTAGTTTATGAATCAAACATATATTTTTTCTTAATTTTTTACGACATAATATTCAATACATGAAGAAGAATCGAATTGCAAGCTAGGAAAACAGGTAAACAATAAAAACAGATACTCTACAAAAACAAGTTTAAAAAAATGGTAAAAACATGTTCATTGCCTCCTCTTTTTGATGATATCATTGACTGTTGGATGCTGTTACTTCATACTTCTTTTCTTCATCTTTGACCAGCAGTTGCTGGATAAATTGAGTCGATACTAACTAAACTAATAATTAGAACTATGCAGTCCATCGTCACAAAGAAAAATAAAAACTTAAACTTGAATTTACTGTTTGAATATTTACAGATTGGCGGCAGGATTTATGGTTTTTTGACCTCTTCAAAAAATTCTTCAATAGAGAAGAGAGGTGTTTTTTCAGCCATTTTTCAATTGTTCGCTTAAACTTGCGGGGATCAAGATCCTTGGTACTAGCTGGCAATGCATTATATAGTTTCATTGCTAGTATCGGGAAACAGTTTTTCTTCTTACTTAGCCTACATAATGGCACATCGAGTTGGTCTTTACCTCTGGTGTTGTAGGAGTGTTGTTCTGCTCGTTTTGTAAGGGACAAGTTGTTCTCTTTAATGTAGGTCAAACTGAGCAAGATATACTGACTATAAATAGTCAGTATACCCAGTTTGCTGAAAATAGGCCTACTATGTTCTAGGTACTCAGCAGAATCGATCAGCCTTACAGTTTTTTTTTCTGCAGGAGAAGAATGTTTTGACATCCAGAAGAATGTCCCCACAACAAGTCAAGAGGCCATACACAATGTGGGTGTTAAAGAGTGCATAGTATACCTCGATTAAGGGCTTCTTGGACAGTAAGGGTTTTAGGCGTCTTAGCAGAAAAATCACCCGGGCAAGTTTAAGGCAGATTATGTCTGTATGACTGATCCAGGTCAATTTAGGGTCTAGGGTAAAGCCCAAAAGCTTAACCTCATTCAGGTCATTTGTCAGGCTGAGGCTGAGACTATATGTAATTTCTTGGGTTTTGGCTTCATTCAGGCTCAGTTTATTCGACGAAAACCACTGTTTAGCAAGACCGAAGGTGTCAGATACTCGCTCCTGGGATAAGTTTGTTGTATTAATAGTCAAAGATAATATACCGATAATATACAATGTGTTCTAATATTTTTGAATTTCAGAATTGCATATGTTTGGGATTCAAAAGAGTGTGCGGGCTGCTGAATTTGGGCTCGCCAACTCCAACAGTTGTAACATTACTGTTTGTATTATTATTGCAAGATGTGAAAAAATCTAAATATAATCTATGGCTATAGCTCCGCTCAATAGATGATATCTGGATAAAGCACTAAAATAACATAAATAATACAATGAATTATTTAGTACAATATTCTTTATGCAAGGACAGTTTAAATGGTAGAAAAAAATCAAATCTCATAACAATTACATTATCACAAATATTTATAAAAAATCGTACAGAATATATGAATTTTGAGCTTACACAAAGCATACTGGCTGGGTAGCTGAGTGGTTATAGTGCTCGCCTATACTAATCAAGAGGTCGCCGGTTCGATCCTGAGAAAAGTCAGTAGCTTTTTGATGGTTCGAAACTGGACCCAGCTGTTCCTGATCATTGGGCTTTAAATAAATGATCCTGGCCAATGAAACAGCTGATCATAGTCAGTAACAAAGCTACACAGATCATCTCACACCATTCTACACTCATCCTTCACTCATATTTGGGTTCAATTATCAATTATTTAAGATGGGGACGCCACTATGTGCGTATTTTAACCCAAATATGAGTGAAGGATGAGTGTAGGATGAGTGGCGCGATCTTGTAGTCTTGTTAGTGACTAAGGCCGACATGTTCCTTAGACACAGCTGTTAATTAATAGCCCATACAGCTAATGGCAACTAACGGACCTACAGTTTATTGTGGAATCCGAACCACATTTTTTCCTCGTAATTAACGAATTGGTCTAATTATTTAGGATAGTACTGCGGATAGTCGTAGTACTCACTAGTGCGGACGTTAATCCACACCAGGTAGCATCGCATCCACAGTGCATCCCTATAATTATCCACAATTCGTGACCTCCTAGTAGCTGGATTACAGGACGACGCCACCCGTCCCAGTCAAATACGCACCTAAGTGGCGTCCCCATCTTAATGATTGATAATTGATAATTGATACAAACTTACTATTATCGTATTACCAAATCATATAGAGACAATAAGAAAGTGAAAGCACGATTTTCGACTAGATTAACTTTAGCAGACTGGCCAATAAGGTATTTAAAACAGCAAACAACAGTAAAATTAAAACCACGGATAACAGAAACCAGTTCGAATACCTAGTAAAGCAAAACATGTTATACTCATCTCTTAAATGTAGTCATTCCCATGCTTACAATGAGGTCACGTTGCATGGGAAACGAGATAATGGGTGACAAATTTGAAACGATTAAACTTGGATGGAATTCTTGAGGAATAGTTTAGTTAACAGAAATAGTTTGGCAAGTGAAGCTGGTGTCTCCCGCTAAACTTGTGTTGACGTAGGAATTCTGATAGTTGAATAATTAATTAACGTCAACAACATGAATGCCTAGTTAGATTAACAATTAGATAATCTCTGGAACATAATTTAACAATGTATATAGCATTAACTACTATTTTTTAAGTCGTCGAAAATATTATGAAACAGTATAACTGCACTGTATTTTATGTCGTTTTTTTCCGGGTAAGAATGTTTCAATTTAGGGTTATGTCCGTTAATGCAGATAACTCAACAACTTTAACTTTTAGCTCTGTTTGTGTTTTATGTTACAAACATTGATCATTATTAGAAAAATATTTAGGTTTTGAAGAAATTTCACAGCCAAATGATTGCATGCAATACAGTGGAATATGTTGAACAATATCTAACTACTGTAGTAATATTCCAGTACAACATTTATTTGTGTGAGTATTAAACATAAATGCTGTATAGATATCGCCATGATGCCCTACCCATGATTTGCGAGCAATGTAAATTATATTTTTCAAAAACATTTTAAGTCCATGAAAATAGAATAATAAAATGGAAGAATATGTTGCTATTACGACTGCAAGCGGATGTCTCATCTTTGAGCGCTTTGCTCCTATCTAATTAAAAAGAGAAACAACCGCTTATACAGGGTGTCCCGGAACTCTCTACCAATATTTTAGGGCATTGATCCTGGGTAAGAAACGTATCTAAATATCATATTTAAATTGTCCGGAAGTCCTTAGTTACTCACACAGCCGCCATTTGGGTTTTTACAGTTATTAATTTTTTTCTAAAGAATGGTTAAACATACGAAATGGAAACTTTGCACAAACATTTATGGCAACTAGACAAAGCTACAAAAAAATTATGAAGATTTTTCAAATTCATAAAACAAAATGGCGGCCATTTAAAATTTTCTTTCTTAAATAGCTCATTGATTTTGATAAACCATTGATTTTACAAAAATTTTAAATGGCCGCCATTTTGTTTTATGAATTTGAAAAATCGTGATAATTTTTTGGTAGCTTTGTCTAGTTGTCATAAATGTTTGTGCAAAGTTTCTATTTCGTATGTTTAACCATTCTTTAGAAAAAAATAACTGAAAAAAACAAAACGGCGGCTGTGCAAGTAACTAAGGACTTCCGGACAGTTTAAATATGATATTTAGTTATGTTTCTTACCCAGGAGCAATGCCCTAAAATATTGGTAGAGAGTTCCGGGACACCCTGTATACTGTTAAATGGTTAACATAAATTTTTTTAGTCGGAAAAATAACAAAAAATGGGCGATACTTGTAGTCAAATCAAAATACATATGCCACTCATAAGCTTCAATGTAGTCTTAAAACTTTCTTCGGCCAATGAATAAAAATTATACATTTATAGTAGGAGTATGTATAATACATATGCTCTTGATTTTAATAGATCAAGTAGTAGCTGTAGTCTAGTTTGGTGTGTCTTTAATTTTGGTGACGTATGATGCGCTGATTGTAGCCTTTTCTCATTATTTTGGGGTATATTTTACGATTTTTGTATTGTTTTCGGCTATTGCCGTAGATAGATTCAATAAGCTACCGAAGAACAACCGTAGTTCCAAGAAACAATTCTTATATTCAGTTAAAATAACTTAAAATTAGTGAAGTAATTATTAAATAGTAAAGAACAAACAACACGAAATACTGCATAGGCTACACCAACCGTATAAACCCCTTAAAATGTTCTTCCGTCGATCTATAAGGATAAAACGTCTTTTTGTCTAAGTCAAGTCAATAATATTTCTTGGTTGCGAGCGAATAAGCTTGGTTTACAAAACGTGCTCTCAGAAAATGGTAATAAAATCGGGAAACTCGGTGTGGATGGAACAAGAAATTAGAAGAGTCGTTAGAGAGGCAATTTACCAGGTTTTACTGTAATGATTGTGCTCCTAGCGGCAGTATAACATCGCTTCTCTCTAAAACGCTTTTGTAATTACGGTCATAACCTTAAAAGTACAACAAGCTTCATGATTAATCATTTATTTTCCTACAGTTTCATAGCAAAGCCGTTGCGTTATCGCTGATTATAAGACGCAAGATACTGTATCAGATTCCTGCACTATTTCACTCTGCCGCAATTGTTTACTCCTTATAGATTAACTTTGCCGCATTCCACTTTTTTTTAGATAAAACACAAAAAGATAACACTATTAGTAAATACAATGTATTCTGTTGTTTATCTGTTATGTAATTTCATTAATGTTAAGTATGTTTGAGTTTTATATTTTTCAACAAAATATAGGCCTTCAATTGATTAAAGTTTTTTAGTTAGAATAATAGTGTTCAATGCTCTAAGACCCTGATTATAAAACTTATTTTCATAATATAGTGACTATCTGTTAGACATAATTAATTTATAAGTAACCCTTAACCCAGCAAGGGTTCATGGTAATATTATGTTATGTTAATGTATTTTCGTGAAAATGTGTAACGTGTTTTTCAAGACGCATGACGACCTCCTAGGAGCGATTTTACGTCCAGCTTGACAATGATGCCATTGACATCGAAACCCATCACCGGAAAGACGACTTAAAGGATTACTTGGACAGAATAAAGGTAACTTAACCTCTTATATACAATTAGTGAAGTAATCCGGAAGGCAATAAACAAAATGAAATTATATTTTCAATGGTACAGACCAAAAAGCAAAAGCGTCTCATTTTTTACGATTCCATCAATATTTTATTTCAACTACTTCGACAAGCACAATATCAATAATTAAAACCTGGAGGTTCTTCAACTGAATACTTTTAACAGACAGTCTCTGAGTAATGAAAGTAAAAGGAATGCTTTCACTAAAATTAAAAGCAAACAGTTTGTTATTGGTGTTTGCCAGTCGCCCGTATACTTGTCCTCTTGGGCGAAAAGATAAAAACCATACATTAAATTAGTTCCCAAACTCAATTCCCTGATTTCCATTTCTCAATTTTCTGGGTACTAATTGTTTCTTTTAATTCAGCCAAATTCAACAATATTTTAACTACTTAAAGCAGTCTATGTTTTAACTAATTTCTTGTCTTCTCTCTATTGTAGCCAATCTATCTATCTATTGTAGGCAAGCATGTTTCTTTAAAACCTTTTTTCTCAGCTCGTGTGCATCGCAGGGAAAATCTATGCATACTGTTGGAAAGATATTTTCCTGTAGATGTGCAGAATGCCTTTAAAAATTAAAATAGGCTAACAAATAAGCACAAAAAATGAATTTAAAAACCTCAAAAAATTAACATGGATCATATGGGTTGCCATGATGGTGACGAAATAACAACAAAATCTATCTATCTATATATTAATAGGCAAGCATGTTTCTTTAAAACCTTTTTTCTCAGCTCGTGTGCATCGCAGGGAAAATCTATGCATACTGTTGGAAAGATATTTTCCTGTAGATGTGCAGAATGCCTTTAAAAATTAAAATAGGCTAACAAATAAGCACAAAAAATGAATTTAAAAACCTCAAAAAATTAACATGGATCATATGGGTTGCCATGATGGTGACGAAATAACAACAAAATGTAAACAGAAAATCAAAACAAATGGAAGAAATTCCAATCACATGTTTTATTTACAGTCTGGGGAGAAAATAGAGAAGTCTGTACATTAATTATTTTTGGTCGAGTTTCGACCACAGGACGACCACTAGTAAGTGATTAAAGCACAAACCTTTCTAAAATAAAATAAAAAGATTTATTTTACATTAACATGTTCATACGTCACCGGCATGGAACACATGTCAAAACAGCTTTATGGCTTCAATTGATTAACCGTGGTTTGGACATAGATAAAATCATAGACTAACCAAGGGGATATGACGTTTAATATCTATGATACAACCTTCTGTTGGTTAGTTTAAGGTTTGGATGAAGTACTGTTATTTCATTTTCGTTTTAGACGTAAAGTGTTTGGCGTGACTATTGCAAATTTGTATCGTCACTTAGGCCCAATATGAGTTATTGAGTTATTTAAGAAATTACTACAAGCAGGTGATAAGTATAGGCTACTGTATCATCCAGAACTTACCATACCTGAAACTTTGATTATTGATAAGATAGTCAATGCTAGAGCTATAAAAGCTATTTAAAGTTAATTATAGCTTACTCTTAATACTTTAATACTTTTTAATGAAATGGCGACCACACAACGTAGGTATTTTAAGCCAAGTATGAATGGAGATATAAAGAAAAACGTGCGTTTATTCGACTGGGCCACGAACCAACATGATTGGACAATAGGAAAGACGTTCTACGGGGGAAATATTGGGTTTTTGCCATTTTTGAAAGTTTTGCAATTTCTTTCCAAGCATTATGGAGCTTTAAAAATTTAATAATTTAATTGATTGAAGCTTTTTTGTACGCTTAATGAGTAGGCTACAAAGATATTTTGTTACGTGTAAATGTAATAGCTGCCATCTTATCATTATTTTAGGCAATATGTAAACCATGGTAGTTCACTTGTTGGATATATCTTGATCAAATTTGGAAAATGTATTTATATCAAACTAAGCTATTATTAACATTTTACTAAAAACACACTTTTTTAGTTTCACTGTAGCAGCAAACCTTACGTTTGTTTAAGTACTAATTAAACTTAGTGTTATTTAAAATTGAATAAATCGAGCATTTTAGTGATATGATAGTGAAAATCCAACCAGACAAATACAAATTCGCTCCGTATGCACATTTTCTGCGGGTGTAAATTAACGCGCTCGTCATTGCCACTTGGCTAATGACACGGTTTAAAATGTCTTCATAGCTATTTGGGATATAATTTACATGTCTTTCTTCCCTCTTTCCGGATATATAAAACATAATCGATAGATTAGTTAAAAGATATTGAAGAGGAGGACTATCAGAATAGTTTTGAACATGGGTGCGAGCGATATTTTCAAGGACATGCGCAAACTTTAACAGTTTACAATATTCTTCATAAGAATAACATGGGTATTTTAAATTTACAATTTTTTTACTTTCTCTGTTACCAATAATCATACAAAAACCACTTTGATATACTAAATGATTTGTTTTTCTTAAAAAATGTTTGAAGAGAAATTGGGAAATGTGTTTAGAGGGTCAAAAATTAGAAAAACCAATTTTTACCCTATAAACTCCCCCCCCCTCCCGTAAACCACCGTTCGAAAAATCATTAAAGTTTATCCCGTTTTACACCTTTAAGCCAAATTTCATCAAGATCGGACAAAAATTACTTAAGTTATCACGTTCACGGACGGACACACACACACACACACACACACACACAAATAAAATAAAATCATTTATTAACAAAATATTGTACAATTTGTATTGGCTCAGTCATCATTAATAAAAGTTGGCACATATACTTAAGAACTATTTACAGAGGTCTTATACAGTATTTAAAGTTATAAAATTGTATATAAAAATTTAGGCTACATCACTATTCATCGAGCTGATTTTATTTACAAATTCTTGGACGCTGTAACAGGTAAACTTTATCAACAAAGATTTAAATTGTTTGTTTTTAGATTTTAACAGATTTGGTTCAAGTTTAAGAGGAAGTAGAAGTGAAATAAAAAGTGTTATGAAATTGTACAGTAAGTGCTTCTTGAAAAATCTTGTTGAATGTTTAGGAATTGGTAATGTATGTGAATTGCGCAATGTGTATTGGTTTTTACAGAAATGTCAAATTTAGAAAATTCCCGTTTCACAAATGTTAAAGATTCAAAAATGTAAATGGATGGGAATGTCAAAATTTTTGAATTGAAAAAATATTTACGGCATGATTTGCACCTTTTTAGAGAGAAAATGTTCTCCCAGCTATTTTTTGGAGTTTAAACAACATTTTAGTCTGCTGGCACTCGAAACCCCAAATAGGAACGGCGTATGCTAAATGAAGATAAATTAGCCCATAGTATGCCGTCAACAATATCCAGATTCTCATTGTTCCTGAGGTTACGCAGAACGAAAATACCAGAACTGAGTTTTTTTTTTTAAGTATTTGATATGGTCATGAAATCTAAGAATCTCGTCTAAGATCAATCCAAGGAACTTGACGTTTGGTGTAGGGTGGACCTCAGTTTCGTCATAGATACAACATTTTCGTCCAGAAGGAGACTAAACCAACTGTTTGGTCGGGTTGAATGGTTCGATAAACGGAAGTTAATGAGCTGTGTTTTGTCTGTGTTGATTTTCAATAAACTGTCGCCAAACCCTTGAATTATAGCATATGCCTCCAAAAAACTAATTTGTTCCAGATTTAAAAAAATCGGAGCTAGAAACTGAGAGAGAGATGTGTCGTCGGCGAACAGGGATAACTTTGAGGAAGTTACCCAGGAATAGAGATTGTTATTAACAAGTAGGAAAAGGACTGGTCCCAGGACGGAGCCCTGAGGCACCCCCTTCTCAGCAACAGAATTCTCAGCAGAAGGGTAGGCTCTAACGTCCCAGCATAGATAAAACATTGTATGTTTTATCTATGGTCCCAGCCTCATCAACTGCCCTTATTTCTACGTACTGTATTGCCTCCTGCCACTCACAATCCTGACCCAATCTAAAGCCGATCCTCTTACGCCCATATTAATCATCCTATCGAGCAATAAGTTATGGTCCTCATAACTACCATATCGATATACATAATATGCTGTATACAAATTTGAACGAATGGTGTTTTTGGCCTCTATTGGCTAAACATTCACTAGACGTTTAACAAATGTATAACAAATATCTAAATACAGAATCTAGATATCTAATAAATATACCAAAATAAAAACAAACATTGATTATACATCTATTATACATCTATTAGTCATTGTTTATAGATATCTTAAGATGTCTTGTGGATATTTTAAGTATATCTAATGTAAACATCTACTAGATGTATATTTGAGTGACATTTGAACGTATAGTAGATATTCAATATATGTCTAGGTCTAAGATATATACATTCATGAGATATCTTAGATATTTGTTAAAGATATCTAATGGATGTATCATATATATCTTTGTGCTATATGGGTGGGGACATTAAAATGCAAAAGTAAATCGGTGAATCGGCCCCGGGTTAGGCATGGTTTAGGTCCTACCAGGCCACCTACGGTAATATTTACTTCCCGATAGAGAAATTCCCTAAAAAGAAAGAAAAGAAATCATTAGGCCTACCTGAATAGCATAAAAGCCCGGGAAACATGTACAGAACATCCGTGATATTAATGGTGAAATTGTGTTGCTACATGGTAACTTAAGCAAACTAGAAAAGAAGAAGAAGAACAATAATAAAAGTCTAAAAGTGAAACTAAAAAACAAAAAAGCGAATTGAATGAATTGAATTGAATTCTGAATTGGCATTGTCAAGGTAACGTAACTCGGTTCAGTCTGTCTTTCTCAACGTTTATCGCAATTGTTTCGAATTTCTCTGATACTTATTTTTATTGACTTTCACGCTTAACAATTATAAAAAGGTATGTATGACTTAGAAACTTTAACATTACGCGAAAAGTTCTTCGCTCAGTTTCACCTTAACCTCTAAATCTTGAAATAACTTAACTTAACTTAGGTCTTATTATTTTTGGCTTCGTAAAATATTAATGATTGTTAGAATGTCAGTTTCTTTCTAACAGTAAATTTGATAGGGTCAATACCCAAATCCCGTCAAACTTCAGCATAATTACAAGGGTTTTTTTTTATCTGAACACTACAGAATCAAGAATCACAACACATTTTCCCGCCAAAAAGAAACCCTAGCAGGACCAAGTAACTCAACTTATCTGAATTTAAATCTAACTAGACTACCAATTAGTTTATTGTTATTTATAAATATTTACAGACTATAACAGCCTAAGTTAGATGCCTTGGAGAAACTATTGCAATAGAAGGGACCTGTTTTTACCATAACAGGGATAGGCCTAGTTTAACCCTAGATCTGGCGGTCATTTTATTTCCCAGTGGCGGGTGTATTTTGGCGCTTTTGTAGTGGTATCATATATTTTGCCACAGAACATTTATTTGTGAATATAAGTAGGCCTACACACATATATATATTTTCTATTTCAGTGATGAATTTAGAATATAATAATAAAAAAATATTCTTTTCCTAGCAATGCGTTTAGGCGTAGTAGCAAAAGGTTTGCAAATTTTTGGATTATGCAAATTAGAAATTTCAAAAGCAACCCACAAGAAAACCACAAAATAATTTTTTACACATTTTATCTAAATGCAAAGTTTGTGTGAAATATGATTCCCTACGTAGAAATATCAATGCTTTTTAAATACTCATAAAAATAAAAAAAATAAAAAATAAATTCTTCATACGTATTTTCTTTTTTGAAAAACTACCAAATTTCTTTTTGTCACGTAGGAAATGATAGAATGCATCAACAAAAAATGAAACGATACTGTACAATAGGTAATAAATAGATCTTTCTGAAAATATATAGTTATATTTAGTTGAATTCTAAAATGTCTGAGAAATTTACGTCGAAATGTAAAATTTTGAAGAATTTTTAACAAAAACATAATATTTATGACATTTTTAAAAACAAAATAAAATTTTTACAATCAACCTTATAGATTCACAGGTAATTGTAGGGAATTTGTTGTAGTTTCAGAATATGTACTAATATTGTATACAATTTAATTGACAATCACCAAAAACAGCTGTTTTTGTAGTCAGGTGACAAAAACTTTCCACCGCCAAAATCTATTTTGAAATCTCTAGTTTTTCAAACTACCGTTTCTCAGTACATAATACTCACTCAATAATGTTTTATGCATGAAAATGAATCCTCAGAATCTCATCTTTCTAATGGTATAAGATTTATTGCGTTTTAAAACTGTTTTCATATTTTAATAATAGAAAAACCCGACCCATGTCATCTTGGTCTATAATCGACCAGCGCCACTGAGAACTCACGTTTTAGTGGTCTAAAATCGACCAGCGCCAGATAGAGGGTTAAGGCCATAAACATGTATTACTTTGTAGTAAAGCAATAACCTCATCAGTTGTGTTAGGCAAGTTAATTCTAGGCAGTCATGGATTTAATGACACAGCAGTAAAATAGATAGAATCTAACCTCAACAATAGAATTCAGAAGATAGATTGGAAGGGATTTTACCGGAGAGCGTCAAATACTGACATAAAACTAGTAGGCCTAATAGCAGTAGGCCTTGGTGTTGTCAGTATTTGATTATTGTCTTCCCGCTTACGGAAATAGCATTACAAAAGGTTACCTAGATAAAATTAAACGCCTACCTACAAAACGCATCAATGAGATTAATTTATAACTGTAGGAGAAAAGATCACATAACCCCTTAGGCCTACAGAAACGCTGCACACATTATGCCAATTAAAGAGAATTGTATACACCTAACCTGAAGCCTAATATCGGTACGCAAAGCTATAGAGCTCGGCCAGCCCGAGTACCTGTGTGAGAGGCTTCTCTCTTTCCAAGATGTCTCTGCCCGCAGCACGAGGCGAGACAAGTTGTTGCATTTCCTAGAGTCAGACATGAAGTGGGGCTCGGCTTTTTATACTTTGGTCCCGCCTTTTATAATGCTCTCTCTAATCAGGTAGGTCCTAAAGGGGGCCAACACTCAGCACACGTTTAAAAAACATTTTAAAGAATATTATTTGTTTAGCAAATTATTTAGTAACTTATTTCAAGTAAATGTATGTTTTTTTTATGTTTTTGAATGTCAATTATTGTTAATTTTTTGTATCGAAAATTCTGGTCATGTTAAAGTACCTAATGTTTGTCAAAAATTGTTTTTAGAAATTGTTTTCATAGATGGTTAGTATGGATTGTTTTTACATAGATTTAATAGATTTTTCATATAGATTGTTTTATAGTTTTTTTTTTAGTTTATTACGATTAAATACAAGAGTTGTTTTGAAAAACAGAATGTACTCTTCTGAAAAACGCTTGCTAATAGGCCTAAAGACCTTTTTATTTATTAAACCGGACAATTTTTATCAGCACATCGGTTTAACCGGTCTAGATCGGCAGGAAGTGGGTGGTACTGAAACGACTGTTCTCGTGGAAAATATTTGAGACCAGTGATCACGTGTCTAAATTAGTAGGCTAATAAGTTAATCATTATTGGCTTATATGCATTTAAATGGTCCGTTTCAACGAGATTTTGGAGATGTCGGTAAAAAACACAGGAAAAACCCGCTATCCGCACTGGCCTCGGTCCCGAGGAGTCCAGATAAGAGGGAGTCTACTGTAGGCTAGGCAAATATTTTAGGATGTAGGCAAAAGAAATAAATTAGAACGCTAGCGGAGCTGCAGTTACCATATAGTCTGGAGTCCACCGCTAGGAGCGCAGTGGACGGCACACACTGCTGCAGCGTCAAGCACTACCGAGTGTTGCCATGACAAGTTGGTAGTTGGAGCCAGGGTTGCCAACTTCTGGAGAATTCCCAGAATCCGGGGAGTAGAAGTTTGTTCCGTTATTTTTTTGTGTTTTAACAATTTTTGGGGATTCTTGAAAAAATTGGCTTTTCCGCCAATATTAAGTTACCGGTACAGGATTTCAGAATTTTGTACTTTACCCATACCTATTGAAAAGTGGGTCTGATACGTTTGTAGCATTTTATTTACAAGGGTGGTAGTGCTGGTAGCAGACAATGAGTCAACAACGACAGCGAATCAACGAATACTGAACATGCTCTAGCGTCACATCCCCTTCCTTGAGTATAGTCTATATTAACTCTAAATTTACGTATTAAGTTGGATCACATAAAGCCTAACTTAGTTAAACTTGTAATATAGTATCTAGCCTATATTTCATTCTGGATCAACATCTCCAATATAGGCTAGAGACTGTTTTTTTTTTTAAGTTCTACACCTTTGACGTAACTTATGAAGTCTTTACTATACTTTGTCCCGACTACCTTGGCACAATTAATTTATGAATGAATTGTACATTTTTTATTGAATAATATTGGTAGGTTAATTTATGTTTGTGTTTAGTAAAGAACCCTTTCTCCGATATTGGCAGTTTGTGTTAAATTTAGTCCTAATTAAGGCTACTAAGTTTCACTTTCCTTCCACAACGCTTTGTTGAAACTTGTCCAGCCTATGACCACTTACGGCACAGACTACGGTAGGCCTATCTAACTTATAGGGCCTATTTGATAACTGCACTCGGTCCAAAACAGGTCTGCACTTTTATCGCCAAACTGCTTTTAATTTCTGACATATGGTTGGTACATAAGTAGGTGTACTCTAAATCCACGTCTAAGTTAACTCAATTTTTCATTGTTGCAGATGTCGAGCACATCACAGAAACATCGCAACTTCGTAGTTGAGCCGATGGGGGACAAGGCTGTCACAGAGCTGGCTGGAATTGGAGAAGTTCTGGGGAAAAGATTAGAAGGTCAAGGCTTTGACAAGGTAAATAGTGTAATACTCCCTGGGGGGATTGACGTCCCCACTAGTGAGTACTACAACTATCCGCAGTCCTGATAATTAGGCCAGTTCGTAAATTACAAGGAAATAATGTGTTTCCGATTCCTTTATTAACTGTAAGGTCCCTTAGTTGCCATTGGCATTATGGGCTATTAATTTACAGTCCTGTCTTTGGAACATGTCCGCCTTAGTCAGTAACAAGACAAGATCGCAATACTCATCTCCATTCATACTTGGCTTAAAACCTTTGGTCGCCATTTCAGTTAAAAGTATTAAATATTCCTACTAAGTTGAAGCTTACAATATCATTCAAACTTTGGTTATGATTCATAATTTTTTTTCATTTGGGCCTATCTCACCAATATTTATACTAGACCTACTGCAATAGTTTCAGTAGATCACACTACTCTGTAATCGTAGATTAATCAGCTTTAAGTTTTTTAGCTCTTTTTATCTTCAAGCTAACTGCAATCAATAAAGTCATGGACTGATGGTAGTGTTGAGCATGATCTAGGCCTAGCACATCCTCTATTCCTGAGTTGCTTATCAGTTATTTCATTAAGATCTTTACATGCCTGCAAAAAAAAAAAAATATATATATATATATAGGCCTAACTTAGAATATTTGTTACATTTTATTAGCCCCAAGAACTCACTAATTGATATTTAAGTTAGTTATGTCCATTGAGTAACAGTAGCCTACTAATTGTGTAAACTAACTTTTTCCTTAAAAATCTCATAACACAAAAATCCACTTAATCTTACAAGACAAGTTTCTAGGTCTAGTTAATATTACGGTCACACCCAGTAAAAATTTAAAAAGGCTAGAAGCAAAATGCCAAATTTGAGATGCAACTCCGACAATCCACCCATATTCCATCCGAGCTTTCAACTGCCTATTTTAGGGTGTGTTCGGGTGCGTTCACAAAGAAAGCTGGTTTAAAGCACTTGTTGGCAATCGCTTGCAAGTTCCAACCGGCGTGAGAAAAATATACATTGTGTCAAGCATTTGCGTTCACAAACAAAGCTTGCTCCGGCTAGCAAGGCTGACAAGCACGCAAGATCGTTTTCTACTTGTTTTCTGTATCTTCTTAACCGAACCAGGCAGTGACAAACAACTGTGCAGTATCGATGTCGATGAACAAGATCAAGATATCTTAAGTCTTTAGAAGAGGGGCTATTTTGGACAAATGCCCCAAACTACATGCTAATGGAGTTTCTTGAGGATGTAACTAAACATGGTTTAGGCCTACTTCATCTATAAGAAAAAACCTCACTTTGTCCAATGTCCAATCAACCAACACATTGAACACAAATCTGGAGTCAACAAATCTGGATGTTGTTTTGGAAGAGATAGGGGCAGCTTGTGTGGAGTTTGTTAATTGAGGAAATAGATGGTGGTATTCTGCAAAACTCTCTTCTGCGGTTAGTTGCATAAACGCAGACTTTTTTCTACAAATTTTAATTTGACATTTTCAAGCAAAAATAACCCTTCATCACTTGATGAAGACATTGTCTTGAACAAAAACCTGGCTTGAAAAGCTTTCTCAAGTGCTTGGAGCAAGCGCTGAAAATACGTTATTTGTAACCAGCTTTCTTTGTGAACTTTGAGCACCCTTCACGAAGAAAGCTGGTTGGCAAGTTCCAACCGGTGTGAGAAAATTCTACATTGTATCAAGAGTTCTCTGACAAAACTTGTTCCGGCTAACTTGTAAATTTAAAGCCATAATGTAGCCAGGCGTTTAACATGCAGGATTTTTAGACCATGTGCAGGATAAATACTATTATTTTTCATCACTAGGAGCGATAGTGGCTCTTTTTGGTACGCAATCGTGTTTTAAAAGTTAGGCGCAGCTGAGCTTGGAAATACGATTAAGTACCAAAAAGACACTTTTGCTCGTTCTGTGGAAATAACCTTCTAATCGTTAGATCACATAATTTGAGGTTATGCAAAGTTTCCATCAATGTTTAAACATTACTGTTGTTTACAAACATAATTTTAAATATTGTGTGATTAAGGGCGTTTTATAATACACTGATAGAACTTTAAGGTTAAAACGACGATTTTGCAGACAATTTAGAGAACTAAAAACGGCTGCTTTCCGCACATTATGGTGGAAAATAAAACTTTTTGCTCTGACCTCTATTTTCAATTTTGTCAGCTGTTTTTACTTTCTCCCCCTATACCATAGTATATGGAGAAAGTATTGTTTTCGTCAAAATTTTCGAGTTTGAGTTTTGAGTGGATATATTTGTTTTGGGTCCCTCTGGACCCAAAAAAGTGGTTTTCGAAGTGATGTCTGTGTGTGTGTGTGTGTGTGTGTCTGTGTGTCTGTGTGTCTGGATGTGTACAGAGCTAGAGACTACACCTGAGGTCCGATTTCGATGAAATTTGGTATGTAGGTTCTAATCCATGGTATCTCCAGGCGTTTTTTTCATTTTTTTGAAATTTTGATTTTTAATGGGGATTTTCCCATAAAAACCCATAAAATACCGGAAAAATCGGATTTTCTCAAAAATGGCCCGAACGATTTTGATAAAGATTTAGTATGTTGTAGCCCTTTAAATTCTGAACAAAATGGTACAAATCCCATTTCTGTAAAAATTACGGTTCAAAAGTTATGGTAAATTATGTTATTTTCCCATAAGAACCCCATAAAATAACGAAAAATAGGATTTTAGACAAAAATCCGGTTTCGATTTAACATAGTATGTTATGGTCCTTACAATTTTGATAGTTTTTTTTTTCATTTTTTTGAAATTTTTATTTTTAATGGGGATTTTTCCATGAAACCCCATAAAATAACGGAAAAATAGGATTTTTCCAAAAATGGCCCAAAAGGTTTTTATAAAAATGTAGTGTGTTATAGTTCTTTATATTCTGAACAAAATGGTACAAATCCCATCTCTGTAAAAATTATGGTTCAAAAGTTATTGTAAATTATGTTATTTTCCCATAAAAACCCCATAAAATAACGGAAAAAAAGATTTTCCCAAAATTGTCTCGAACGATTTTGATAAAAATTTAGTATGTTATAGTCCTTTAAATTCTGAAGAAAATTGTACAAATCCCATTTCCGTACTCTCACCGCTTACACATGATAAAGGTTGTTGACAAACTTATGGGAGAAAGTATGTGTCAGAATGCTGATACCGTTTATTTTGGGTTGTGCTACCATAAATGGCTGTTAGCTAAGTTTTGGTCATTAGGCCTACTCTTAATAGCCACGCTATGGGATATCAGCCATTGGGGCTTGAAGAGTAAGTAATACAACTAATTTATTCTCTTAAGAACAACTCAAGAAAGGTCCCACTCAAATCTACAATCTCTTCAAAAAGGTTCAATGTACACCTTATTCATATGGTGCTTTTGTTTTCAGGCGTACGTTGTCCTTGGTCAATTCCTGGTGCTGAAGAAGAACAAAGAGTTGTTCCAAGACTGGATGCGAGACACCTGCCAAGCCAACGCGAAACAGTCTGCAGATTGTTTCCAGTGTCTGTCCGATTGGTGTGACGAGTTTTTGTAAACACAAACGACATGTACATATAACTTATTTTTATATCTATTAACCGCACTGTTGACAAATTCTTGTGTAATATTTTAAAAGTGAAGTTCTTCAACAAGTAGAATTTACGTTATTTAAATATTTTGATACTTGTTCAATTTTAATATTCGAGAGCTTTACGGATGTTGGAATATGTGCTGAAATAAGTGCGTTAATAAAACAGGAACAAATGAGTCTGTTAAGTCACTAGGATAAGATATGTTAAGTTGGATTAATAATTTTGCTCTAAATGTTTAGTTAATTTTGTGTGCATATGTTTTGTAGTTTTTTGAAAGCGCAGCAACTTTTCATATTACTAAACTTAAGAGTTGTTAAACACCTCTTCTCATTAAAATAAATAATTTATCGTTACAACCTCAGTTAAATTTAATTTTAATTTTTGCTGACAATGCTGCATCTTTTATCATTTTAGATCATAACTTAAATTTGTAATGTTTAGAACTAGTTCACTGAAAAATGCATTTATTAAATTTAACTTGTTTCCAGATTTGTATGACTGAAAAGTGTTGTAGTTCTATTTCTACCATTAATGTTCTTTGTTAATAAAGCATTTGGAAGAAAATAGATCTCTGGTTTTATTTTTATGACACGCTTATTTTAGTTAATTTTGTTACTCGCCCTTTTGACAGGCCGTATGAAATATTACAACTGTCAAACTTGATGCAACTATCCATTCAGTATTTTTATTAATTAATTAATCGGATTACAGAACATATTGTTGTTTTTACATAACCATAGCTAAAACATGGCTAACATTTATCAACACTATTTTGGGAAAGTGAACAAATGTTTTATAAAGTAAAATACAGTGTTTAATAATGTAGTTAACATGGTGAATAAACAGTACTGTAAATTAAATACAGTATACAAAAAAGAACTGCTGTACTGTGTATAGAGTACAGCAATGAGGGGTTCGGATTAGTGGACATTCGGATTACGGGGGTTCGGATTAAAGAGGTTCTACTGTACCAAAGCGCGTTAGGTGGAGTTTAAGTACTAAGGCGTGTTAGGTGGAGTTTAAGTACTAAGGCGCGTTAGGTGGAGTTTAAGGTAGGCCCAAATCCACTGGGGTATTATTTGCATTATCACACAGCTTAAAGTAATTGATGGTTATTGTAATTTAAACCTAAACTTTGCATCCTTGACTGTAGTGTTTAACTCTAACCATTAAACCAGTCCTGCTTTTGCTTTATTATTGATATTACCGCAAAAGTGTTATGTGATTAATTCAATAATGTAACTGAGAAAGGCTTTGGTTGTTTGAAAGTTAATTATTTTATTTTCTGTTTAAAAAATGTCAGAGAACTATTTCATTACAAATTTATTTGTATACAAGTAGTCCTTGCTACACAAGATTGACGAGTGCCGCACAACCTTACTTCATAAATTTTACTTGTATTATTTATATACTAAAAACTGAGATGTCATTTTTTTGTTATTGTGTGGTGTGAAGTTTTATAAACTAGGACAGCTCTGAGTCAAGGATCATCTTAATTTGCTAATATCTTTGTATTCCTTTACCTACTAAATTACTTTTTGGGGATAAAATCTGTAAATTGTTCACACTTTGTTGATCACCATCTCAAATTATAGTGAATGAAATTATACCTAGATAATTCCGATGATCAGAAAGGACACATACTGCAAACTATATTCTAATGAAAATAAATGATAAAAGGTGAAACTGCAAAATTCATCAACATTGCATACGGTTCCACTGTGGAGCATAGAATAAGATGGAAAACAGTGTTCAAAGTAAACAAAAAGTGTATTTCAACATTAAAATCCTATTCCATTGCCACAATATGAAAGAAGAACATTGGACCCTACTTGTTGCCCCAACCCCAGAGTCCCTTGACAAAGCCAGTGAGGCCAGCAGGGTTTCCTTTCTTGCCAGCATTGTCTACTTTGTCCTCTAGGTTTGGGTACTTGATGAGGTTGAGGGCCAAGTCGAAGAACAGAGGTTTACATGGGACAGGCTGCATGTCAGGAGGCAGCTTCACCACATTGGGCTGCTTGGTAGCCAAAGCAGGGTCTTCACGGTACTCGTCCAGCCTGTCAATGAGCGGAATCTGGGAACAAAGATGTAATTGAGTACCTTTACCCATACTTAGCTGAGATGGAATAAGAAAAATAAATGGTTTAAGGGAGAATTCCCATAAATACAGTTGATGATAGAGGGAAGGAGATTGGGAGAATACTTCGATTTTGGATAGATGAGGTGGCGGGGGGGGGGGGGGATTAAATGAGTAAGAATGCTGACGGTGGAGAGATAGAAGATAGGGAACCCTATAGGATGCTAATACATAACAACCGGAACATGAGGGGATGTGTATATTGTGATCCACTTGGTACTAAAAGATTCAATGCCACTTTGTTTTGCATTTTTCATAAGATGATACCATCTTGGACCATGGTTCATTCATTAGTTGATAAATTTAATGTGAAACAAGTACCTATGGAATATATTAATAGACTCACATGAATAAGGTCCAGCAGTGAATGGTTATGTTGTGACTGTGTGCTTCTACTAAAATGTATTAATTATTAACTAAGTATTGATCAATGTTATATGATAAATAATCTGTTCAAGTAACATTGAGTGTTACATGAAAAATATTTTCTTATGTGAGGGAGAATATCATGGTTCATGGTTGATACCTGCACACACTAATGTTATTGTATATCTAACATATATGGTACAGTAGACTAGTGATGGGCGATACGGGTCAATGTATCGATACTGCGTATCGATACGTATCGGAACATGGTGTATCGATACGTGTATTGTATCGTATCCTCATGTATCGATTTTTATCTGTATCGGATAAAATATCGTATCGTATTGTTTATTTATAATTTATATAAAAAAATTAAATATCTCAAATATACAAGCTGCATAGACAAATACTATGTTACTTACAAGCTTGTAAAGAGGGTTATAATAGGTTATTAAAAACTTATTATATTATAAGACCTTCCTGTGTCTTTTTATTTGTATCAAACATACATACATAACCTCCAAATTCCGGTAAACCCTCAAATTGGAAAACATTTTGTTATTGTTTTTCTAGTTTTTACACAGGGATAATTAATTGGACCAAAACGTACTAATAATGATAGTGGGTATGCCACTTGCACATTAAATAGTATAATATCATGACCGCCTTTAACTACAGGCCGCGGTCTGGTATAATTGGCAACATCGCAAGTGGTGTTGTTCAGTGACAGACGTCCCATAAGATAACATGGCAGACAGGTGACATCAGCTCATTAATTCGCACTTTATTGATTTAATTTTTAATTTATGAACATAAATTTATTAAAATATTGAAAATAAAACATACATAATTGAAAATTGAAACAATATGAATTAAAATCTATATCTGTACATTTTTAAGTGGAGTCAATATTGTCATAGTCCAGTAATCTTACGTAAATACACAAATACCATTAGTTGTTTCCAAAAAAATCAGCTGTTACAACACCACTTGCGACGTTGCCAGTTCGAAGGCCGCGGCCTGGAGTTAAAGGCGGCCGTGATAATATGGACAATGAAGGTCCCCACTTCCATTAATGGTGGCCCTAGTTTTGAGGTTATTTGCAAAACATAGCTGAAAATACATGTTTTATCAGTGTTTTTGAAGATTAGGGTAAAATATTAAATTTCCAATACTTCTTTTGAGGGGAGGAAGATGGGAAGACAAATTTCTTACTATAAAAATAAGATTTATATTAATAAATAAGCAATACGATATTCGATACGATATTGGCTATAGGTGTATCGATACGGGCATATCGATACACTCCCACGTATCGATACAAAATATCGATATTTTGCGGTCCTTGTATCGATATCTGTATCGATACGTATCGATACGCACATCACTACAGTAGACTCCCTCTTATCCGGTCTCCTCGGGACCGAGGCCAGTCCGGATAACGGTTTTTCCGGTTAAACCGACGCCTCAAAATCTTGTTAAAACGGACCGTTTAAATGCATACTCTATACAGTATTTGACTTAAATTTAGGAGAGG
The DNA here is from genome assembly GCF_028750875.1 of Macrosteles quadrilineatus. Lineage (NCBI taxonomy): Eukaryota > Metazoa > Arthropoda > Insecta > Hemiptera > Cicadellidae > Macrosteles > Macrosteles quadrilineatus. The sequence goes on along the minus strand of NW_026542595.1, from coordinate 131,995,356 downwards.
ATTGTATTTAGACACGTAATCACTGGTCTCAAATCTTTCCCGTGAGAACAGTCGTTTCAGTACCGCCCACTTCCTACCGATCTAGTCCGGTTAAACCGATGTGCTGATAAAAATTATCCTGATAAAGTGATGTCACTTCTACAGATTGTAGTCCGGTTAAAAGGTGTTCGGATAAGAGGGAGTCAACTGTATTGAAATTCACACATAAGTTACCATCAATTCTGGTGAAGAACACACTTTAATGCCATAATCAATTGGTCTTTCCCCATGCAGCAATTTTTAAAGCTGGTATGGAGTTCCTCCCTCAAACACAGTAGACAACAACCAAACATTATGAAAATCTTTAAAACCCAAACACATCCTGGGCTGGGGGATACAATTCTACTGAGGTAAACTTCACTTTGAAAGGACAGGGATGGCAGCACTGTACCTTCTTCTTGGCCTTGCTGGTGACTGCCTGTGAAGGTGTGTCGCTAGAGTCATCCTCCAACACAGCGTGGGCCAGACTGCTGTAGCGAGCTCCGTCCACTTCTTCTATCAGCTGGGTCAGTGCCACCTTCATCTCTGGCACCTGTAATATCATTCAACCTTTCATTACACAAAATACAATCAACATTGAGTTGAGAGTGAGTGAATGATAAATGCCACTTCTTGTAATAGTAGGAATTTGTCGAGGTTATTTTGGATTGGATAATCAATGCTCTAAAGCCAGCTTACTGTATTTTTACTTTTTCCCAGTGATTCCATAGGCGGGATTATTATCCTGAAAACGGGAGATTGAGAGCATGAGCGGGATGAAAACGGGATTTTCTGCTATGACGTCTGTTTTTATTTTATATGCTTAATTTTAGCGAACAACTAACACCAATTTTGATCAAATTACTATGGAAAAATATAATAGCAATGTTTCACAATATAACATTTAGAATTAATAAAAAATCTTGCAGGATAAAACGGGATTTATCATGATTCAAAAGTGGGATTTCTGGATCCAGTGAGCGGGATTATTTCTTTGGTTGTGTGGAAACACTGCTTTCTCCCCCTATAACATAGTATATGGGGAAAGTATTGTTTTCGAGTTTTGAGTGGAGATAAATGTTTTGGGCGCCCTGAGCCCATAAAAGTAATTTTCGAAGAAGTCATGTCTGTGTGTGTGTGGATGTGTACAGAGCTATAATAGACCACACCTGTAGGCTAATTTTGATGAAATTTGCTACCATGGTACCTCCAGGAGTTTTTTTCATGTTTTTAAGTTTTGATTTTTTATGGTGATTTTCCCATAAAACAACAACAAAAAACAGATTTTTTTAAATGGCCCAAACGATTTTCAAATATAATAGCCTATGTTAGTCCTAAAAATTCTGAACAAAATGTTAAAAATCCCATTTCCGTAAGAATTACTCTTCAAAAGTTATTGCAATTTAGTTATTCTATTTTTCCCATAAAATATAAAAAAATCTAATTAAAAAAAGCCGGTTTTGATTAAAATTAATGTTTTAATGTCCTTATAATTCCAAACAAAATAATGCAACCCCCCATTCCTGGAACAATTACAGGTCAAAAGTTAACCGCTTTCTCATGTTTAAGGTTGTTTGCAAACTAATGGGAGTAAGTATGTGTCAGATTGCTGATACCGTTTATTTTATATTCCTTTAATCAAAAGAATGAATTAGAAACAAAACCATAAGCTACTCAAATAATTTGCAGACCTGAGACTGGGCCTTGCTAGCGTAGCTCTCAGCCCGTTGGTACATAGCTCCAGCCTCCCTCCAGCGGCGCAACCCAGCAAGTACCTCTGCAATGTAGAAACACCTGACCAACATAGAACACATGTTACAGTCACACTAATTGTTGCAAAATATCTGGAACAAAGAGGCCTTCAGTTATTACATTGAAAAACACAATTTTCTGTTCTTAGAAAGGACTTTTCTGGAATTTAAACTCAGAGAGGTAATTTCCAGCTTTAATATTGTGTAATATCTATGAATCAAGGCTACAAGGAAACATAATATAAATTTGCTTAGTAATTTGTCAAGACTACAGTTTTCAAGTATTGAATCACGAGTTAAATTTAAAGCACTTTTGAAACGTTTTGTTGTTATTTTGAAAGCGCTCACGGTTTAAATTTTCATAACCGGCCAGTAAGTAGAGCTTATGTTTCATTGAGAATCAGAATTACCTACTTCACTAAAGCTGACCTTACATTACCATGTCAAACTTGGAGGATATTACATTTCAGTGTTACTAAGTTTTCAAATTTTTAAAAAGAGAGTTTGAAATGTTTGAATATCATATCGTTGAGGTTGGAACGTTGGCAAACCTGAATGCTTTGTAAGCCAGTGTCTTGGCCTCCACCTCGCGTTGGTACTCCTGGTCCTCCTCCAGGCCGGGCAACTGCTGCAGTTCCAGCAAATGTTGCAGAATGATCTCGTACAGTCTGGTCAAGTCCTGCGGCTTAGTCTTGCGTCCCTCCGTCTGCAACAAAACAAGCTTTAGCTTCTGTTACTTCAACTATGAATAGAATTATTATGTCCTTAGAATCTATGAAAGGATCTTCTACAGTCATATTTACAATAATTTGGATTTAAACTGGCCCACTTCAAAAAAAGCCCCTTGTGTATTGTAGGGTAGATAGTATGACTGTGTCTTACTACTTCATGTGTCTTATTCATTAAATTGAAAACATACTACTGTACATATTCACTACAATTCTCAGAATAGCTTTAAAGCATCTTTACTCAATTCTACAGACAACATAATTTAAGATCTATCACACACCTAAGTATGCGTACTATCAACCCAATTGGGGTGAAATCGTAAACGTCTCCAGGATCGTGACAAGTGAATATTTTATAGTACAAATCCTACACTCATCTCCATTCATACTTGGCTTAAAATACCTACTATGTATGGTCGACATTTCATCGAACAGTATTAACAATCTTTACAAACTCTTTCAGTGAGAAAGAGCTTGGTTTGGCTTGTACATAAATTTGCACAAACCTCTTATATAAATGACTCCACCTGCACTTGGACAGAAAATTATTTCTCGCATAACTGATCTACTGGGCCGACTGTTAATCCTGAGACTTAAAATCCTTATAATTTTCCACTCTCACCTCAGACTTGTCAGCAAGTGCAGCCTTAGCAGCCTCCACCATGAGGTTGGTCCTCTGGATGGTCCTGTGTACCCGAATATGAGTCAGGTAGGAGACCAACAGTTGCATCGGAGTCACTGGTCCACCACTGCGACTCTTGCTGGCCTGTAACAACCAATCTCACAATAACACTCTGCACAAAGGAGAGAACTATGGAAGTACAGCAGAACTGTACCACCAATTATCCGAAATGCTTACAGAAAGAATTTTTAAAACAGTAATAAGAATCATTAAACCTCTCCTGCCTTTGTGGGCACATCATCATTGTCTCCTGCAGTCATGAAAAATCAAAACCCTCCTCCGTGATTGTGTGATTTATCAATTACAAAATCTTCACAAACATTTACCACAAATCAAATCAAATATGCTTTATTCATAAAGTACAGTGTTGTACATTGAATGGTGTCAACTAAATCTATCTTAAATTAATAATTTACAGATTTGCATATCTTGGATCATTATCTAAATCAAAAACCAAGAGCCAGGAAATGAAAATAATCAAAACTGAATCAATTATGTACTAACGCTAAGAGGGGAGGTGGAAAAATACTCTTCCAGGGAATAGAATGCTTTCTCTACTAAATATAGTTTTAGTTTTCTCATGAAATTCTTCCTGCTTTGTTCATTTCTGATTTCATTAGGAAGATGCTTAAAAAATTTTAATCCTATATAGGATTGTTTTTTTTTCATAGAATTTTAATTTACGTTTACTTGAAATAAGGAATTTTTTATGCCGAGTGTTGTATGGGTGATAATTTGTCTCAGAGGTGCTCAAGCAGTTTTTTACTAGAATAATTGTGTCGTAAATATATTGGCCATATACCGTTAAAATTTTCAGTTCTTTGAATTTGTTTTTGGTTGTTTCATTGTGTTCTAATTTCAAAATTATTCTTATTGCTGGGTCATTCTCAGAAAAGTAACCATTTTCATGTAACCAGGTTAAATTCCATATTTTCAACTTATATTTTAATTTTTTTTTATGTTATCAACAAATAAAATCCACCAGTTATTTACATAAAACATAAACATTTGAAAAAAAATAATTTTTTTTCCAAATAATCCATTGCACAGCGTATGACATGTCAACTCCGTGTTCCGTAATCAACTAGACTTTTTGGTTAGTGCATTGATTTTCCATAAAACTGGAAATATCCAAATCAAAATAAAATCAGTTTTAAGTACTGAATAGTATAATAATCTAAGAAACAATTACTGGTTATCTTCGAATTCACATTGATATAAGTAAAAAAAATACAAAGTTTGTAACTGAAAAATTTGTCAACTCCGTGCATTTTGATAAAACATTTGAAAATCCCGCCTTTTGTTCTTCTTTTCACTATTAGAGGTAAGATGTCCAAAAAGGAGGGAAACCTTTGTCTAGTAGCCATCTTTACCTGAGTGAGATTGTGCTATTTTATAGTAAGTTGGGCCAGTTACAAGTTGAAAAGGAATTGTGTCCTGCATCACCTGTAAACTCCGTGTGTAAAATACTGAAGTAAGTATAAACATTTTTTATTTAACTTGATATGGTATTATTATTATTTAGTGTTTGAGCCTTTCCAAGAGTGTTGGTGGAAACATAACCTCAAAATTGCAGATTTGGAATAGGTTTATAGCCATTTTGTCAACTCCGTGCATGGTTCAATTTGTCAACTCCGTGTTTTCATTATGTGCACGGAGTTGACAAATTTGCACGGAGTTGATGAGGACAGGCTTCAAAGGACAATTTGTATTGATGATTAATTTGTATTTATTTTAGAATGTGTAGTTTTATTAACTGTACCTACAACACTCTTACAAAATACTAAATGACATTTTTTCTTGGTTTATAAAATTCAATTCTTTTTCACTTTCACGCTAAGGTTACAATAGAATATTGTGGAACATATTTTATTTTAGATCATTTTCATGGCACTTTCAATCTTAATCAAACTGAAAATCCTTGCAGAGGCAAAACAAGATCAATTAAAATTTCTAAACAAAGTTAGTCTTAATTAATTTGATCAGTTTTATTAAAAAGTTTTTTTAAGATTAAGAAAAGTGTTTATTGCAGGATTGAAATGGCCAAAGAAAGAGAAAACCCATCTAGTCAAAGTAATAAGGGAAGGAAAAAATTAAGTGAAGCAGAGAAGAGAAAGAAAAACAAAGAAAGAATGAGAATGGCAAGAGAGGCGAAGAGAAATGATCCTCAGGCTTACGAAGAAATGAAAGTTAGAGAAAGGGAGAGGTATCATAGAAGAGTCCAGGCTGGGAAAATAAAAAAAATCAAAGATATGCCTAAACGTGAACAGCGAGTTGTGAGGAAGAAATGGCGAGAAAGCACAAAAAAATGTCGGGAATCCAGAAGGGTTCAAGAAGAAGCAGAAAGGCGTTTGAGGGAAGACTCTCCTCCAGCAAGCCCTGATTTTCAAAATGTACCTGTTCAGGACGACAGTCATCAAAAAGAGAGTGGAAAGAAGAGAGCTAGGAAAAATAGAAGAGATTCAAAGAACAAAATCAAAACATTGGAAGAAAAACTGAAAAAATTGAAGACTAAATGCAATCGATATAAGGTTATGTTGCACAGGCAAAAAAAATTGGCTACAGATACACCCAGAAAAGTAGTGAAAGAAATGTTAAGAGGTAGTACTGTGACACCAGAGGTAAGAAAAGCATTGCTTTTTGGAGAAGTCATTAAAAAACAGGTTCGTGAAAACTATTTGTCAAGGAAATCTCTCGCAGAAAAACATCAAGTTGTATGTTCCATGTCAGGAGAGATTGTTAAAAAATATAGATGCACAACTTATCTGTCCACTATTTTGGCAAGGCGACAAAGGAACAAGAAGAGAATAGAACAAAGCAAACGAAAAGTAAATAATATGCAGCTACGCAAACGAGTTCAAGAGTTTTTGTTACAAGATGAAAATAGCCGCCAAGGAGCTGGGAAAAAAGAGTGCATTACCCGAAATAAAGAGAAAAAACAAAAAAGGTACATGAATGATACAATACTGGGACTTTTCCGTAAATTTAAACAAGAAAATCCAGAAGCTAAAATTGAATACACTACATTTTGTAGGTTCCGGCCTTTCTGGGTTGTGAAACCAAAGAGGCGTGAAACATGTTTATGCACCCAGCATGAGAATATGGAGCTGATAGTTGGAAAGCTTCATCAATTGAAAATAATTTCAGAAGCTTCTTCAAATGATTTAATTAAAAGCACTTGCTGTGAAGATCAAAGTGAAAAGTGCCTTATCAGACAATGCATTGAATGCAAAGACAAAACTATTATTTACAAACTTGACGAAACAGATGAAAATGATGATACTTGGTATGAAAAATGGATTGTAAAAAAAGAACTGGTTGTTATAAAAGGTAAAGAAAAATTATGTCAAAAAACTAAAAAGGAAGTGGTTCGATGCACTAAGAAGCAGTTGTTAAACGTACTATTGGAATCCATTGACAAGTTCAAACTCCATGTAAATAATATTGTACATCAGTACAAAACAATTGACAAAATAAAGAAACACCTCCGAGAAGATGAAGTTCTAGTCCACATGGACTTTTCAGAGAATTATCAGACAAAATATCACTCTGAAGTACAGTCAGCCCATTTTGGTGGATCCAAAGATCAACTGAGTTTGCATACAGTAGTTAGCTACTACCGTCCAGCTGGTAGTGACACTGTCAAGACACTATCGTCATGCACAGTTACTGAAAATCTTCGTCATGATGCTGTAGCTATTTGTGTTCATCTAGACCCTGTGTTTAAAATGATTAAACAATTTGTCCCTGATTTAAAGTTTGCCCACTTTCTGAGTGACAGCCCATCAACCCAATACCGTAACCGTAATATGTTTTTCTTAATTGGGACCTATTTGGCAAAACAGCTAGGTGTTGATCGATTGATGTGGCATTATTCAGAAAGTGGGCATGGTAAAGGTGCTCCTGACGGGGTGGGAGGGTGCTTGAAAAGGACAGCAGATAGCCTGGTCAACCAGTCTAAAGACATAACCAACTGTCAGAGCTTTATCGACAATTTGGAGCAGCATTGCCCAAATATAAAACTGATGAAAATTGATGTGGAGCAAATGGATGTCATTGACAAGATAATTCCAGATAAACAAACTTTCCCCCCTGTGAAAGGAACCATGAGCATTCACCAGATCACTTGGTTCAAACAAGAAGCGCAAGTACTTCAGGCAAGGAAGTTGTCTTGTCTGAAAAAACATTGCAAAAACCAGAAATGTAAACACTATCATGTTGCCACTGTGCACATTCCAAAAGAATGTATCCTTTCTTACTTAAATAACTTTACTTTAACTGTTTTTACTCCATATGTATTTTGTGTATATAAGCTGGGGTGTCATCAAGTTGTGTGCAAGTCTGTGTATCTTCGCAAGAAACTTAACGAGATTTACAGTTTGTACAAAACTAGATGATCGGTAATGTTTAATGTTTTACTGAACCATTTTTATACATTTTATTAATCCTTGACTAATTTTAATAGCCATTTTTACTGACTTAATTCACCTTATAAGATTAATTTTGACATCACTTTGTAAAACATTTGCTGCGTACAAAAACCTGTTTGCTAGCAATTTAAATAATGTACTTTTACAAAATATCAGTACGTATAAATAAAAGAAATTATTAGTAATGTAATTAAGTTAGAATAACTAACTATGATTAAAGACTCTCCTAAGTTTTGGTTTTTGTTGATAACGATTTTCAATTTTATGTCAATAATCTTGTTATTTCCTTAACAAATAAACCAGCATCCAAAAAAACAAGTGATCCAAAAAAACCAAGGAAACAGCTGCACTACAAAGATGTATACACTTCTGATGAAATGAGTGACGAGGAACCCCCTACCCTGGGTGATGACCTTCCTACCATAGGGAAAAATGACATTGTCATTGGTGACTGGGTGGCAGTCGTTTATGATGACTTGTGGTACCCAGGTAAGATCTTTCAATAAATAATCAATAATGATGATAAAACTTATATAATCAATAATTTTATACTAAGCTTAACTGACTTTAAATGTATGATGCTCTTTTGAAATAAATGTGACTCTTGAATTACAATAACCTAGTTAAACTAATTGGCTATTTTCAGGCATAATTGAGCGTAAGATGGACGAAAATGTGGAAATAACATTCATGAAAAGAAATGGAAAAGTTCTGCATTGGCCTTCCACACCAGATAAGCAAACAGTGGCCATCCACACCATTTTGTGCAAAATACTTGAACCGCCACTGCCTACTTCTAGTAGGCAATTTAAGCTACCATCTCAGGAATTTCAAAGAATTGATCAAACCTTTAACAATGTTTTTTAGTTACAAAATTAACTAGTATTTTTACTTTTGTTACTAATAAATGTGTGCAGAATGGAATTTATGGTTGTTAATTTGTTTATCCCCAGGTCCAAGTTTTAATTCCTTGTAAAATTAGTCTTGCAACAGGTATTTAAAAAAAATAATCATTATCTAAGGTTATATTGCTGTCAATATGAGAATATTACTTCCTTAATAAACATAACTAATAAAGTAATTATTCCTGATATCCTAAATGTGAAAATAAAGTAAGTGATTATGATTTGTTATAATGTGAAGTAGTGTTAACCACTATTTGTGTCAACTCCGTGCGCACAGTGTCACCTCCGTTCAATTCAAATTTTATTTTCATTAATATTTACCAAATAAATTTTTTTGCTGTGTAACCACTATTTTTCCAGGTATCCTAGGCATATACAAAACACATAAAAAGTATAATATAGTTAGTTTTGACAATTTTGTTTGGAATGTTTTTAACAAGTGAAAATGGTTACTTTTCCGAGAATGACCCATTTTTTGAAGTTTAAGTATCCTATCCAAATTTGCTATTGTAGTTGAACCATAAAGGCACAAACCGTATGATAAATGCGAATGGACATTAGCATAATATATGTTTTTTAATGTTTTATGGTTACAAAAATAAGACATTCTAGAGAGTGAATATAGTCCTGAACATAATTTTGAAAGGAGTTTATCAAACATGTTCATCCCAGTTTAAATTTTGGTCCACAGTTAGACCTAGAAACTGTGTACTGTGTTTATGTTCAATTTCTTCTGCATTATACATGATATTTGGTTTAATTAACTTTTTATTTTGATTTGTTTAAAAAGTTAAAAAATTAGTTTTTTTAGGATTAAGCTTCAATTTATTTTGCTCTAGAAAGTTTCCAATGTTTTCCAATTCAACAAAACTTAAAATTTCAACTTGTTGCACTGACTCAGCCGATACTTTGAGATTTGTATCGTCTGCATAAAAACAAAGATTATTCTGAGGTAAACATGAGAGTGCACTACCAGCATCATTTATATAACATAAAAACAACAGGGGGCCAAGGATTGACCCCTGGGGTACACCACATTTAACCCTTTCACAAATTTCGGTAAAAATCCAACCATCTAAATTTTTGTTTATTGGAATTTGGTACGGTCCTAATTGATTTGTATGTTTGGAGTTCTAGGTTCTACTGTATGACAATAGAAGAAAGTTGAAAGTTAATTGGTCTTTTAAAACGCCAAAGTGGAAAGTTTCTAGGTACAATAAGACTTTAACATTTAACGTAAAGCTCATGATGAAACATAGGCCCTTGTTCCCCTGTTACATCACTACTTGTACAGTAGTTAATTATTTGACACACCAAGTGCCGCTAAAATGATCAAAACATAATGGGTCACGCTAGTATTACCGGATCATTCTTGACTTCTTCCTTGGCGGCTGCGAGAGCGTCCTTGCAATCCATCAGATGGCGCTCTAGCTGCTCAATACGCTCCGTAGCAGACGATGTACCAGTCAAACTGATAACATCACAATAGTGTCAATTTATCATCAGAGTGTGTAGGAACAATAGAGTTGTGTAAAAGAGCAAAATTCACATAAATTAATTTCAGAAACTAGTAAAAGAGATGAAAATCACAGATTCCTTAGCCTGTACACTGTGGCCCACCAAACGGCAGGCGTAGTCCCGGTGCGGCGCAGCGTCGAGTGAACCCGTTTGGCTTTCAAATATTTTGGTCTGGCAATATTTGACAAATGATATTTGATATTTAGTAAATGACATGCGGTGATGTGCTGTGTTACGACGAGAGTCGACATAGTTTGCTGGAGCACTCACAGATAGCAGCACTGACAGGAACTAGCCGGTCCCACTGTATTGCCAATTCGAGGGAGAAAGACGGGACAACAAACCGATTTCTAAGCTTGCCAGAAGGGGATATTACGGGGAAATTTACTACTGACCTATACCACAATAAAGCACCCATTCCTAGCTGAACGCAAACATAAAAAATACCCGCTTTTCCCGGTATGCTGCTACACAGAAATTGAATGGAAAGTAAGTGATGCCGGCACTCACCGGTGAGCGTTTAGCGTGGCAGAAAGGTGAGTGGTCCGCAGCGAACGTGTTAAGCTTGTAAGTACTCATCTGACATTCAGCAAGGGCTCAGTACACTACACGTGATCACAATTTGGCGATTAGATTAAGCTATATTACTGTGTATATGCATTCATACAACAAAACACAACAGGATATATTTTTTTGAGAAGATAAGTGTGACAGCTTTGCTAATCACTAAATACAGGTTGTTCTTTAGCTAGGAACATTAGCCCAATCAGTGATCAAGGATAGGTGGGTCCAGTTTGGATTCTTAGGCATTTAATTTAGATAGGTAGGTAGGCCTACTTGAATTAGCTATTTGGGTATTAAGAGCACAAAATACGTCATTGTCGCTCTAGAACTGTAGATGGCAGCACGAAGCTTCATCTGAGTGAGTTTAGGTAATTTTAATTTTTTTTAAGGTTTTTTTGTTTGCTTCCTGGTTGTTAACTAACGTACCGGATCCGCAGCTGTGGTTGGTGTAGAAACGACAACTGTGAAAATAAGCTGATTTAGCTAAATCATTCCCAACCTAGAGTGGCACTATTTTGCACACTGTGTACAGGTGTGGCAATGTGATCAATTCCATGCAGTGGTAGGAGAAGTATTTTTTTTTTAAACCCTACTAAAAGTGTTATTGGTGGCTTGGGTGCTACTTAGCCTCTCTGACACAATATTGAATAAGGTGTTTTCCAATTCAATTTATTAATATATTACATGGTTACACATTAACTATCTAGTTACATAGGGTACAAACTTTACCTGGCATCTAGTGCTCTGTCAGCCAGCAGGAACAGTCTGACTCTCTCTGGCTTGACAGGGAATGTGCGGCCGCGCCATGTAGTCTCGCTCAGCGCCTCGGACTTACGTTCCTTAGTCTGTGCCATGAGAGTCTGAAAAGAAAACAACACGGTGAACTACTACTGTCTATGTATAGGCCTACAGTAAAACAAAAAACAGTTATACACTTGAGTCCCGCTAATCCGAACACGGTTAATCCGAACGTCCGCTTAATCCGAACACGTTCCCGATATTAATTTTAATAAATTTGCACTATATAAAATACAATGGGAAAGGTAAAACATCTTGAAATGAAGTATAAACAGAGTAATCAATTAAGGAATACAATGGTTTGTTTATTACGTAAAGTTTAAATTTACAAATCGTAATAAAAAACAAATAAAACAAAGAATTATTTTGTAAGAAATATTGCACATACCGTACTGAAAAATTAACTTTGGTTAGGCCTACTTGTTATTGGACATGAAGTCCCGCATTGTCATTTGCTGCAGTTTAGTAAGTCTGTTTTTTGCCGCGTAGTTCCGCCATTTTCTCATGAACATCACGTCTGCAGGCGTGGCAGTAGACTGTTGTTCTAAGTAGCGAAGGGCAAGGTCAAGCGCTGCAGCTGCCTCATTGTGAGTCACTTTCTCCTCTCCTCCCCCGACCCTGGCTCGTCATCACTACCCTCCCCCTCGTCTCCCTGAACATGATCTTGCGTCACTGCTGCTACGATGTCATCGTCAGTCAGAGTCTCTGCACTAGTACCGTCTGCCGCCATCCATTCATCCACGTCCTCTTCTTCCGCGTTTTCACAACCGGGAATGTTTCGAATCATTGGTAATAAGTTAACTGGGTCATTTTCGGTAGGGGTTTCTTCGAAATCTAACGATTTCCACAACTTTTTCCACGATTTTCTTATCGCCCCAGTTGTCACATTTTCCCAAGATTCAGCTGCCCAATACACAACATCCTTTACGTTCGTTTGTTTAATTTTTTGAACCAAGGGAATTGTATCATCTTCAATTAGGGACTTTAAAAAGTGTTTGCGATACTTAAGCTTCAGAGCCTGCAAAACCCTCTGGTCCATTGGTTGCAATAATGGCGTCACATTTGGAGGTAAAAAGGCTGCCTTTATTTCGCCACATGTTAGTTCGTCGACATCTGGGTGGGACAGTGCATTATCTAGCAAAAGAATAGCACGTGGGGGAATGTCATTTTCTTGGCTAAACCGTTTAACAGATGGTATGAATTGGTCATGGAACCATTCTTTAAACAGTTTCCCGTCCATCCAGCCTCTCTTCTGGTTCCTGTAATACACTGGAAGTGACTTCATGTTTATATGCTTGAAGGCTCGAGGCTTAGCAGCTTTGCCTATCATCATAAGAGGAAGCTTATGGTTACCAGCAGCATTGGAACAAGCCATAATGGTTACTCGGTCCTTACACATTTTAAAACCAGGAGCACGACTTTCTGATTTAGAGGCCAAGCTTTTAGTTGGCAGTGCTCTAAAATTTAGGCCGGTTTCGTCGGCGTTATATATCTGTTGGGGGGAATAATTTCCTTCGCTTATTAAATTGTCAAATGAAGCAAGGTATTCCTGCGCTGCAGCCTGATCTGAGGAAAGTTGTTCACCGGTGACAGTTAGCTGCCGAATACCATGACGTTTTTTCCACCGGTCAAACCAACCGGTGCTGGCTGTGAAGGAACTGTCGCCATTTAACAGATTGTTCAACTGAATTGCCTTTTCTTGAACGATAGGTCCACTTAAAGGGGTTCCCCTTTCCCTTTCTTGCGAGAACCACAGAAAAAGCGCTTCGTCAACTTTATCATACAGCGACTGTCGCGCCGTTTGCCGATTTTCAAGGGTTACCTCTGAAGACGTTGTGCAATATTGTTGAAGTTTCGCACGGTTTTTTTTCCAGTCGCAAATTGTAGCTTTGCCAACGTTCAGCTCTTTCGCTAGTTTAGTCACACTTTCACCATTATCCAAACGTTTTAAAGTTTCCAGCTTATCTTTAAGAGTCAAAGTGTTATGTTTACGTTTGTTAGACATTGCACTTATCACACTAAAAACCCGTACACACGCAAATCCAAAGGTGACTGACCGCACTACGTAAACAAAAGCAGACTAGATCAAGGTGTTGTTGTGTTGCGATTCTGACAATTAAGCTAGGTGTATTGGTGAGGGGAGGGGGGCAGAACGGGGCAGACGTGTAGGCTACTGTGTACAGTCTCGGTAAGCAGTGCGTGCAGACGTACAGTCCGCACGCATTATCGTCACATCATACACGTCTGCCCACCCGTTCATATCGCTCTACGCTAGTTGATTGTTGACACGCTAGATATTGCACAACTGATGCGCTTATTTAAGTTTAACTGTTGTTTTTTTAATTTTGTTGTAGTAAATGGACTATTAAAATTGGTTTTTGTGTATTGCTCGTTCATATTACGACACTACGACCCCTTAAAATTGCTTCCATCTTGATTATTTACGTTATTTCGGCTAATCCGAACAATCAGCTAATCCGAACGGGGTTCGGTCCCAATTAGTTCGGATTAGCCGGACTGCACTGTACTTGGAATTTGAAAAATATTGTGAGAAAATTGATTATTTTGAATCTAACAGTTTTGTCTTAGCTTTACTACTATCTAAGATCTAACCAGCATTTTAAAGGGAGCCTTCAATAGTTTCAAACTTAGGGTCAAATCAGCAATGATAAGATCACTAAGATAGCATGAGTTTAACAATGGACACCATACTACAAAATTTGACTATGGTAGAGTAAAATTAGAGCCACGCTAAAAATATTTAAATAAAGGACAATTTTTGCAAAAAAATCCATTGATATTAGGTCTCGTTTGTACAAACAATAAACCACAAGAGCAATCTTAACTACAAAGGAGTTAGTTGGCAAATACTTATTTTCTGGCAGTAATAATTTACATCAATATATGCTGATTTACAAATATTAATACAGTATAGCCTCAAAAACCCTGCATAGGACTCAAAGGCAGCTGAGTATGTGAAAGTGCTCGGTTATTGAGAATAACAGGTTTTTAAAAAATTCTCAAAGTAAATTTTTTTAATACATCTCAGAAGACAGGAAATTTCAATTTAACAAAAATGAACAGAACAAACAATCACAAAAGTGTCAGAATTATCCAAAATGTTGACTTATTGAGAACTAGGTTTGTGAGACTTAAATGTAAATCATAAATCTCTTATACAAAACACTCAAAAGTTTCAGAGTGAAATATCTAGTAGCCTCTTCCGTAAGTTAAATAAGTTACTACAAATAATCCATCATTCTCAAACAGTATTACGACATCACATACTTGTAAGATCAGATTTCTCTTTGAAGGTATGGTAACTAATTTAAGTTTAGCTTTTACTTACATCCAAGTTATCTAGCAGATCGCCGTGTGCATGAGAGCGCAGAGACAGTAGGTCGTCCATGGCCGCTGCATCACCTATGTTGTAAGCGCAGTAACGCAGACTAGGCGCAAGCTCGTCACATCGCTGCTTGTAGACAGGTTGGTCCTCCTCACTCAGAGCAGAGATCAGCTTTTCATAAACCATTCTGCAGAAAAAATAATTTGATGCGTTTGATAAACAAACATCAAAAACTAAAATAGGGTTTACCTTCGTCAATGCAGTTAAAATGTTGGTGTAACTACGTTATGGCCGCTAATTCAGTCGAGATTTTGTAGTCTGACGATGGCATTGTAAGGCCGAAACGGCCGTAACGTAGTTACACCAGCATTTGAGCTGCATTGACAAAGGTAAAGCCTATTTTACTTATTATAAAGCTCAGAGGCTAAAACATGGATTTAAAAACATCAAAAGTAGAATGGGAATGTTATCTTCCAAGTTACCTTTTAAATACTTCTCCTTTGAGAAAGTAAACATTTAATTATTTAATAGCATCGGATATATTTTACTAACTTTAAATATACATTTGTGCTGTTGAAAGAACAATATTTTTTATGGTAGGATTAACAGAACAATATTATGAAATCTTTGAAAACTAACTTGGCTTTGTTGAGATTTTCCATGGCTGGTTTCCACATCTGCAGTTCAAAGTGGAGAGAACCGTGGATCCATGCAACATAGGCCTGAGCTTCAAGCTTTGTGCGAGCATCACACTTTTCAGACTGAAACGTCAACATTTTTTAATAAATAGTTAACTTTAGGTTCCATTCATATAATTATATCATTTTGAGAATATTCTTGACTTATTATTAACAAAATACATTTTTATTCATTTTATTCACATGAAGATAGAGAGAGATTTGAAAATATTCGTTATTACATTACAGTTATCATCTTTGTATGCTGTTTTAAGTCATTTTAGGCCTAGCTCGTTCAGCAGAAGCTAAGGGCCGGTACACACACACCAACATGGATGCATATGAGTACGACTGTTCATGTCGTGCTGGCATACGACAAAGTCGTGTTACCTCACGACAGTTGTCGTATCAGTATACATGCAACATAGGCCTGAGCTTCAAGCTTTGTGCGAGCATCACACTTTTCAGACTGAAACGTCAACATTTTTTAATAAATAGTTAACTTTAGGTTCCATTCATATAATTATATCATTTTGAGAATATTCTTGACTTATTATTAACAAAATACATTTTTATTCATTTTATTCACATGAAGATAGAGAGAGATTTGAAAATATTCGTTATTACATTACAGTTATCATCTTTGTATGCTGTTTTAAGTCATTTTAGGCCTAGCTCGTTCAGCAGAAGCTAAGGGCCGGTACACACACACCAACATGGATGCATATGAGTACGACTGTTCATGTCGTGCTGGCATACGACAAAGTCGTGTTACCTCACGACAGTTGTCGTATCAGTATACGACTCAGCTAACACAACAGCGAACTCTACTGGCTTTAGGACTACTCATTTGTGAGGATGTCGCAGGAGAAGAGGTCCTCCTTCTCCTTCTCTTGTTAAGGAGAAAATGTCGACGTAGAAGAAGAAGTATCCAAACAGGTCCTTTTTTACTGGAGAGAAGGACGAAAGGACTGTTTAGTGTATAGTTTGACCTTTCTTCTGCACAGAGATCTCCATTCCAACAACAGTCTGCTGTACCTCAGATTCATTCACGGCTTGTTCATCTACGACACTATCCATCACACCGACATTCCTCTGCCAGATTGCAATGCAGACTGGCGGGGCAGGGTCTGAGTTTCCCAGCGTGGCGCCCTGTAGTCGTATCCCGAGACGCACTAGTGTGTATACAACGACGCGACAGCCGTATAACGCCATGTCCCGCTACGACTCAAAACAGTCGTGAGCCCATACAACACGACTTGCCTGTCGGACCCCCAGTCGGTGTAGGGTGCGACTCGAAATTTGTCGTCCACGACTTTGGCACCTCCACGACTGCTGTCGCACTAGTGTGTACACCCCCATGCGACTTCCATTGCCTACTTTGTTTCTCTACTTGTCGTGCAGATATACGATTTCTTGAGTCGTACAGGGGCACGACAAAAGTCGGTGTGTGTGTACCGGCAATAAGTGTTGTTTGCAGACATCAGGCGCAAAAGGCACACCTTATTGCACTCGGAATTGAAATATAATAGGTACTGTAATATAATATAGCTTAACCCTATTATCTTTGGGAATTGAAAAAGATTCCGAGGACAGAGACAGATAAAGCACTGCGTTCCTGAGGTCAAGTACCGATCGGGGTATAAATCACCATGGAAGTAAGTAAGTAGGTATTAGGCCTATCTGGTTGAAACGTTGTTTTAATCTTACCATTTATATCCCTGCTGCAATTAGAGAAAGCATAGCATGATGAACATGGAATAATGGCCCTAAGGCTAATGATTCAACAATTGACACTCTAGAAGAAGAACAATTACTGCTGGTCTCGCAAGAATGGTTGTTTTTAGATGACGTTCAGTAATCAAGCATTTTTAATAATTTCAGAGAGCCAAAGTCTCAAACATGTCTGATTTGTTAGGGACTACTGCAAATTTGATTTTAACATTGAACAGCTATAGATCCCTCCAAGTGTCCATAGTTTAGGCCTTATAATGTCCACCTATTTTTGGCGCATTTGCAAGGTTTTATTAAAACGGATCTGAGAAGCTTAAAACAATGTTAATTCTAATGTTCTATATACCATTTTGTTTGGAAAATCATGGGCTTCAATATCATACATAAAACATAAAGAATATTTGTTTCAAAAAAATTTTTTAGGTAAAAAAAATTATTTTGGAAAAATCAAAAAAAAAAATAAGTTTGCGCTCAATGAAATTGTATAAATTATAGGCCTATAAATATTTGAAAATAGCCACTTTGTTCTAAATTTTATGAGGATTACAAATATATAATAATATAAGGAAGTAGATTTGCAAATAAATAAGTTATGGGCAAAAAACAGATTTCAGTACATAGCGTTTAGCTAAGAATGCATAGCCTAACCATAGCTAGGAATCTGGCTGATAATTTACATCAATATCACTACCTACTTCTTCAGGATCATCAACCAGCACTTCAAAACCACTTAAATCTTCTTATAATGCACCACGTATATCACTACTTTTGATTTTTAACACTAAAACAATGAAAAACATAATAAAACACATCAGTCATCGGTCCGAGGTTAACTAACCTGTTTACTAATATGCACGTCAGCTGTCTGCTACAATTACGATCGGCTCAGAGAACAAACAGCGCTTAGAGACAGACCTTTAGAAAGCTTAGAATCTAATGAAAAGAACGATACCTAACTCGATCCAGTTCAATCCGATTCAGTCAGTCATAGAGCCTTCGCCGTAAACGATGTTCGTGCGTCTAAAAATAGACGCGTGACACTACACAAAGAGTGTCGTGCGTCTACTTTTAGACGCGTGACCCTCGGAGGGATAGGGTAAACTTTAACCTGTAGAAAGCCATCCTTGAGGTAGTGCATTGTGCATGTTAATCATTTTACAACTTTGATCTCTGATAGTTGATGAAGCCTTATGATATAATTAGTTATTACAGTCATATTAATTAGTTAGGCTACATTAGTTATTTTGGCGTTTGGCAAAATGCAGTAAACACACACCTCGCAGAGTTTCTGCAGCTGCAGTGCGTAGATGGTAGCCTTGCGAAGTCTCTGAACCAGGTGGAAGCGTTTCCTCGGCTCAGTGTTGGCCTCCTGACGCAGCTGCATGGCGTGACTCCAGGCTCGCTCAGACAACATCAGTGGGATCAGCAGGTACCTAGCAAAAGCACAACCAGTTTACTTAAGTAATATAACATAGGATAGATTATATCTATAAACATTCATTATAATTAGTTTTTTTATTGAGAGGAGCGAAGCAAAGCTCTTTGAGATCCGACTTCAATGCAAACTTTCTAACACTTAATCTCAATAATGGCTGAACATATATTAGCCAAACTTACTAAGGTTTTTTTGACAAATGTTTGGAAGGTTTAGACAAAACCTTAACCAATTTAATTTTTAAATAATGCCTATATTTAATTTAAAAGCAACTCAAAGTTTTCAATTTTAACATTGGCCTTATGGGTTGCCATGATGGTTAGAAAATAACAACGTAAATGTAAACAAAACCAAATCATAGCAAATGTTAAAATCAAGCCACAACCTAAACACAGTACCTACAAAGGAAAAAAATCTGGACGATGACCACTGATCAAATAATACAGAGAAAGTCTTAAGTTTACATTTACGTCACAATTTGGAAACGAACACAGATTTGGCTACAGTATTTTACAGATTTGATTTACGTAGCTAAATAAGGTTATAATAAATAAATAACATTTATCTTACGTTATTGGGAATTAAAACAATTACATGAATCTGCAGTTTTAAATAAATAGGTAGGCCTAAATATTCTCAAATCAATATTTTTATCTAAATACAAGAAAATACCTAATTTGCATAGGAGTGTCATATTAAGGAAGGTTTCAGAATACATTCTTAAAAACTGCCTGATATTTGTAGAAAATTAAGACAAGCAAGAAACGCCCAAAACGCACAGACAAACAACTACATTCAGCAATGTTTTAAGATGAATGTAGAACACTTGCTTGAAAACAATGCTTTTTATAATAATGTTAAATGTACAAAATTTAAGAAAACAAGGTATGGGGACAACTATTTGTGCAATTATCTCAATGCAGACAAGTTTTTAAACAGTTACTTCCGCTATTTGTATGGATACATGTAGGATTATTTCTGACTGAATTGCAAAATCTGGCCAAGATTGAGAAAATGGTTTAGGTTCAAGGTCGCGTTCAACCAGAACTGTGGGTTTACCGAATGGCATTAGCAAGCAACACAGGAAAAATACTGATACAAAGCATGAGTATGTAATGTTCACATATTTACTTATGAAACTTGTTATATATGTTGATAGTTCTGAGACAAAGTGATAAGTTAATTTGATGAAATAGTTGTATTATATCTATAAACGATGTTTTTATTTATTGCTTTATTTAAAAAAAACTATGAAAGCTCAACTGGCTTTCACTGCTATGAAAACAAACCTAGTTATTATATCCCATACCTTTCATCCTTCACCTTCTCCTCAGTAACATCTCGCCGTTTAAAATGCCTTTTGTCTCCCTGGGGGATTTTCAAAACTTTCCTTAGTCTCCGGATCTTCCGTGTACAGTATCCCCTGGAACCAATTAAGAATGTTCAATGAAAGTGAAGAACATAGATGTTAAATATGGCACAAGAAGAGGTTTTAAACTGATTTTTGTGATTATACTTTTGTGTATACTTAAATTCAGGAAACCAACTAATGAAAATAAAAGCAACACTCACCTGTAACGCTGGTAGTCACTATGGCGAAGACCATGCTGTTGTTGAGCATCCTTGATCACTTTTAAAACTGCAGATTGCATTAAGAATAATATTCTAAAATATTGTGTTAAGTTAGGTATGGCCTACCGGTAACTTATAAAACAATTACGGTAATTATTAACAGAAATAATAACTGAAATACGTTATGTGGGGTGGGTACAAAACAAACAAAGCTGTTGATATAACTTTGCACGTTGTATTAATGTTGAAATAAGATGCAAATTAGGCTACAGTTGCATACAGTTCCCGCAGAACAATCGAATGAATGTATCGAACTATATGGTATCGTAATCAATCTATCAATTATTTCATTCGATTGTTCTGCGGGACACGTATGGAACTGTAGGTTAATCTAACTAACCAAATTAAATTATCAATATCTATATTTATTGTTAAGTTTTGTTTTAAGAAGAAACTCAAAGAAGCTGAGAGCTAACTGAACATTTTGAGCTATTTTTAAACACTTTTGAACTCCCTTTTTAAACATTGTGATGTGGTTGGTGTACAGAATTAAAATCCTTTTACAGTAGAGTCCCGCAAACTCGGCACTCGATAACCCGGCAGTCTGGATAACTCGGCCATCATCTGGCTCAGAAAATTAGTGATTTTTTGAGTCCGAGTTAAACATGGACTCAAGCCAGCTCAAGTCAAATCATTCTCAGCTCGTACAAATGATTTGTTTTACTATATCTGGTGACTTAATACTGACTTATTGTAATATAAATATAAATAAAAGAGGTAGTTAATTAGCTTACCAATTGTATTGTTCTTATTTTTAACCCTAGTTCCCGATAACCTGGCATTTCACAAACTCGGCACCCTTCCAGTCCACATTACGCCGAGTTTGCGGGACTCTACTGTACCATCAATAAAAATGAATTATTTGCAGAGGCGATGAATTATTTGTTATTTAACTTGAGTGAATTGAACCTTTGTTCAGTTGATTTTCAACATTATACCGGTAATTATTTAGTATAGGTGCCTCCAAAGGAATTTTTAATTTTGATGTCTAACATTGTAGTTTTTTACCTCCCGAATCCAAATATACTATTATTTTTCACCGCTGATAAATATTTCTCAAGATAAGTTATCGCCTAGGTAAATATTTCTCAAAAATATACAACATTAGGCTACAATAAACAAGGTAGGACGGATGACATTTACAAGTGGAATGAACTGTGGATGAAGTAAGCCAACAGCTGATTGTTTTAGCGAATTTCCCTATAGGGAAGTAGCTATTACCGTAGGTGGCACGGTAAGACCTAGGCCCGGGACCAATTTACTTTTTCTTTTTGATGTCCCCAGAGGCCAAAAGCACTATTCGTTCAAATTTTTATATATGTATATATAGCCTATAGATTTATATATATATAGCCTATAGATTTATATATATATACGTCTGTGAACGCGATAACTTGAGTAATATTTGTCCGATTTTGATGAAATTTGGTTTTGGTGTAATGCGGGATAAACTTGAATGAGTTCACGAACCAGCATGATCGGACCATGGGAACAGTGTTTTACGGAGGCTTTTATGGGGTAAAAATGTTTTTTCTCATTTTTGACCCTCAAAACACAAAATTTCTCAATTTCCCTCTAGACCTTGTTAAAGAGCTTAAAAAAAAAATAATTAAGTATATCAAAGTGTTTTTGTACGGTTATTGGTAACAGAGAATCTTCCAAAAATTGTAAATTTAAAATTCCCATGTTATTCTTATGAAGAATATTGTAAAATGATGTAGTTTGCTTGTTTATTGATATATTTGGATTAAACTTAGCCAATTTATTTATTTTATACTAAGCTATTAATATTTTACTAAAAAACTCACTTAATTAGTTTCCTTGTAGCAGCAAACCTAGGTACTCGTTTAACTTAACGTTATTTAAATAGATTTGATCGAAAATCAGTCCAGACAAATGGAAATTCGCTTAGTCGGCAGGTATGCTGTGGCGGGGGTATTTAGTCATAGTCAAGCTAATGGAAGTGACAACTTTATTAGCTAACTATGATTCTGCAATTTGAAAATCACCTGATGAAGTTACACTTTTCACTTTCTAAGACCAATAAGTTAACACATTTAATGTAGGCTAATTTATTATTGTTCAGTATTTTATTTTTATTAATGATTTATATTTCGCCATTTAGAAATTACATAATAAAATGGTGCTAAGTAATCTAACATAACTTAACCAAACCAAACCTCTAGAACAATAGCAAACTCTTTTTGATGTCAGAAAAGGCATGTCAGGGTGGTTGACCGTGCTTTATGGAATTTGTGACTGCATTAAGTCCTTTAAAGGTAGGTTTAGATTAAGTTAGGTGTGTTAAAGTTTAGGTTATAATGAATCGAGTTGTTAGTTTTATATCACCTGCAGACTGTTTTTGTAAAATTAAAATCCTGAGAAAAACACTTTAAATTACTATTATAAAAATGCAAGCAACCATTTTTGATCGACCAAGTTACTCTCTTCACTTAACCTGAACTTGTCACGGCGTAGCAGACTAGCACTTAGCGGCACAATATGAGTATTTTTGTTTTGTGTTCTAGTTGTGTAGTGAAGTAAAATGATGACACTGGCCTAAGTTATTGCCGATGACAAAATCAGAGTAAATTAATACTTAAAGTTCAAATGTTGTTTCTTCCAGTTGCTTGCCATTTGGTTGAAAACAGTCAGCTGTAAAACTTAGGCTTAGTTAACCCACAGTTCATTCCGCTTGTAAATGTCATCCGTCCTAACTTGTTTATTGTAATTTTGTATTTTTGTACAGCAATAGGCCTATATTGAGAAATATTCATCAGCTGTTGTGGCGAAATATTCTTTAATGGTATATTTGGATTCAGGGGGTAAAAAACTATAAAGTATGGTTTAAAAAAATTAAAAATTTGTTTGGAGTGACTTCGGGCCCAAGGCAGCGATGTCTTGGGTTCGGATGCTGGTCAGCGCCACAAACATTTTATCAGTAACTTACAGTTTTCACCTTTAGTACTGTACCTGCTCACCCCTTGCTTTGCTGTATACGTTCGACGCACAGATCTGTAGTCTATGTGGACGGGCAAATGCAAGGTTAAAAGAGGCCGCCAATCTCTTTTTAAAAAAAATCCCCTAACCTAAATTAGGCAAGTTTTAAGTTTGAAATGATTTGAACACAGTAAAGTCTATAGTGACACAATTAGTTTCAATGGTTTAAACTCATAGTAAGAATAGTCTAAAGTCTAATAACTTAGGCCTAACTTAATTTTATACTATTATGGCCAATAGCTAGGAAATCTTAAACATAACCTTAACATAAGGGTTGGTCAAAGGATACTTTCGAGCGTAATAAATGCCGTCGAACCTGATTCTGGAGTCTCCGTTTGTTTTGTTTGCTCTTCACCGTCGTACATAACTTCTACCATGTTTTATTGAGAGTATGGATTAACTTAAAAATGATAATAAACTCCCAAAACTATATTCTTCTTCTAGCAGAAGCGGACGCTAAAACGAAAAACCGAAAAACGACTAAACGAGTGACAGTGCCAGATTGACAGACAGATTCAAGAGTTCAGTCAGGCTAGGGCTAAGGAGGGTTTAATATGTTCAGGTTGGTTATGGGAAATCGCCGACGTGTGTTGGCATTGGCAGCTGTCAAATTCGTATGGCTGTGGGATGGGATGTTAGCTAGATTTCATGTTACCCGTTCGTTCAGCACACTGTATTATGTTTCTATTACGAAGGGATTACTGCGTTGCTGATGTAAATTTTTATTAAAAGTCAGACAAAGTATTAGCATAGACTAACAAACACAAGTAGACTTCTCATCCCATTGTAAATTTTGAAGCACGTTTTTCGTGTCTAGTTCATGTACGGTGACACTGGGCGCTATTGTCGATGAAATTTTGTTTCTATTATTTTAGGGTTAATTTCTTGATTTGTGCTTTACTGTTTGGTTATATAACTAGGGGACAAGTTATTGTTTATGATTAGATCGTATTATTTGGTTAAACGAGGTTTTAAATGGCTGTAATAACGGGAAACAAATTGTAAACAAAACACGACCTCTACAGAAAAACGGACAGAACTAACAATAAAATTGGCTTCAGCTGTTCCATAAGGATGGGAAATCTACTAAGGGAGTATGTTTTATCTATGGTATTAGTATGAAATATTAATGGACAAGTAACGTTTTTTTACAACAACAACAACAAGGCCCCCGTTGACCCAGGTTAGGGGGTAGGGAGAATAGCCAAAGGATGAGGTATACTTTATACTTTCTTATGAAATGGTGACCATACGAATGTAGGTATTTTAAGCCAAGTATGAATGGAGATAAGTGTATGATAAGTAGTGTGATCTTGTTGCATAGACTAACCAACCACAAGTAGACTTCTCATCCCATTGTAAATTTTGAAGCTCGTTTTTCGTGTCTAGTCCATGTCCGGTGACACTGGGCATTAGTGTCAACAAAGTTTTGTTTATATTATTCCAGGGTTAATTTCATGATTTGTGTTTTACTGTTTGGTTATATATATAACTAGGGTACGAATTATTGTTAACTAGCAGAGTACCCGTCCTTCGTACGGGGTTGGCTTATTAGTATAAAATGCTTATTGCACTTATACTCAAGCTTTGCGTATGCAATGGGGGAGGACATATTTAAAAAAATTTGCTTCATTAAATTTACGGTATACTTAAGTATTGCACATCTACCATAGCCATACCGTACTTCACCTAAATAACAGAGAAAAAAAATATTAAAAATTTGCAAAATATCACAAATTATTCATGAAATTAAAAACATAAACATAACTGTAAAGAGTCCAACTTTGACACTTCTCGCATTGCATATCACAGTTTTTTTTGTTGCTGCTTAGTTCAAATAGTGAATGGCACAAATTAACTGGTTTCAATATGCAGAAAAAATTATAGTGCTGCACCCTGTTAGTAAATCTTATAACTTTTAATGCTTTTGCTTATCATAGAACCATTTTTTTAGTTGAAACAGCTGACTAAAATCTTTAATTCCCCTTAAAAATGAATACGCATAAGGTTAACACGGGGAACTACAGAGCCACTGGGGCGGAGCCCGAAAGGATTTTTGGGTTTTTGGCAAGAATATGCCTAAATGTTAATCGGGAATGTGAGCTATCATCATGCCAAATTTCAGCCCAATCCGTCCAGTAGTCGTTAATGCGTGATTAAGCATCAACACACAAACAATCAGATGTATAATTGAGCGGAGCGAGCGAAGCCCACTTTTCAGGATTCCACTATGGAGAAAATTCTTTGGTTTTGAGGGATGTCTCACATCAAAGAAATAAAATGACCCAACTTGAATTTACTTCAGACATATTATCAATGAGGCAACAATTTTCTTCAGTTCGCTGGAAAACCTTCGTTGCAAACATATTTTAGACATTTTTAGTATATGTTTTATCTATGGTATAAGGGATAGAGCACGTTTAGTATTCGTTAAAAGTAATAATTTAAAACAAACTCAGATCAGAAATGTATGTGAACGGTTCAATTCGAGATATTAAAAATCAATTTTTAACAAGATTTATAATAGGCTAACTCTAAGAATGTTACTACCGTTAGTCTAATTTAAGCTCAAAGTTTTCCTCTACGTTATGTTTCATACTATGTGGCTGTGGCTCATCGAGCCGCACGGGTTCCCTAAGTATTATAATGTTCAGTCTGTTCATCAATATATTTCAATGAACGATAACATACAAATCTCGGGTGACAAGACTAATAATTCTAATCAGTTATTTTAATCTTTCAAAGCATAAATGTTTATTTGTATGGTATGCTATGTGCCAAAGCTGAGTAAAAATATATTGCTAATTTAGTGGGAATTACGTGTATAGGTTAGGCCGTCGGCTGAACCGGGGCGTAGCCGCAGGGAATTACGTGTGGAGGGTATAGGCCCTCTGCTGGACTGGGGGGTTTGCCACAGAGAATTACGTTGGAGGGTATATGCCATCGGGCTGGACCGGGATCGTTGCCGTAACTACAAGTACTAGCCCCTACTCCACTCAGATAGAAAGAGGGGTAGTCGGCGC
Organism: Macrosteles quadrilineatus; assembly: GCF_028750875.1. Taxonomy (NCBI): domain Eukaryota; kingdom Metazoa; phylum Arthropoda; class Insecta; order Hemiptera; family Cicadellidae; genus Macrosteles; species Macrosteles quadrilineatus. The sequence continues at coordinate 131,969,115 of NW_026542595.1, read as the reverse complement.
CTTGGCGCGTTCCCGGTGAACTAGCGCTCTCCCTGGCTCTCCTCTGGCACATGCTCTTCTTCTTCTTTCTTGACTTGACCTATTTCATATTTTTATTTCCGTTCTAGTTCTGTTCTACTACTTCTCTTCTACTTCTACTACTACTACTACTACTACTCAGACACTGACAAGACGACAAGACAGACACAGTCAGTCAGTCAATGCTGTTTAAAACCTTGTTATTTTGTGAATTGTGATCGTGAAATTATTGCGTGTAGGTCTATAATAATGTAAGTTAATCTCTGACAATTTTTGTTTGATACTGTTACGTTGTGGACTTGTGTCTTGAAAATAATCACATTTTCCTTGTACGCTTGTAGGACTAACCTCAGAAAGTCAGACTCAGATGTTGTCAATAATTAATTGGGTAAGTTAGGTAGGTGATGTGTAGTGTAGGCTTTAGAATTAATAATTATCAACCTAGAGTTGAGTGAGTATACTGCGGGACACCTTTATCAGTAATCAGAGTCCTGCAAGTAAATTGAAATTGAAATGATGGTCCAAGTTATGCCTTGGTACTAATGTAGGCCTAGGCCTATGTTGGTGTCAGGTCAGGTAAGCCAAGCCTAGATTCTTCTCATACAAGAGGGTTTTCAGTGTCGACAAAATGGGAATAATTCAGTTTCGATCAGTTTCTATGATTGTCGATAATATGGAACCCACCTGTCGCTCTCCCTCTCCTCTGGCACGTGCTCTTCTTCTTCTTCTTGTCTTCAATGTCTTCTTCTTTCTTGACTTGACCTATTTCCTAAAATCCTATTTTTATTTTTATTTCTGTTCTGTTCGTTTCGTTCTAGTTCTAATACAGACACGGACACAACACACACAGTCAGTACTGTTTACAAATTTGTTATTTTGTGAATTGTGATCGTGAAATTATTTTGTGTAACTTAGGTCTATAATAATGTAATCTCGTATTTCTGACAATTTTTGTTTGATACCGTTTAGTTGTGGAGTTGTGTCTTGAAAATAATCACATTTTCCTTGTACGCTTGTAGGACTAACCTGAACCTCAGAAAGTTAGACTCAGATGTTGTCAATAATTAATTGGGTAAATTAGGTAGGTGATGTGTAGTGTAGGCTTTAGACTAACTTTAGGCGGCTAACTGATTGCTCTGTGCTTCGCAACGGGTACCTAACTTAGATAGACTAGGGTTGTTCCGATAAAATATGAGAAAAAAGAAAAATACAACAATTAACAATTGAAGTAGGCCTATAATAAAACAATATTAATAGGCCTATCGATATTTTCCCTTTGATAATCAGAGTAGGGTAAAGTAGCCTAAGTTATCGCTTGTTTGATATTAGGCTATTGCGTTTACCGGTATCAAAATAAAATGTTGGAGTACCTGTATCGGTTTTGAATGAATAAAGTAATTTAAACTTAAGTTAGTTCCTAGTTTAAACGGCTGTTGGTAAAATTTATAAAGGAAAAGTATTAACTATCATTAAGTTACTTAACTTATTAAGTTACTGTTATTTTCATTACGATTGTATGGATTTTGTCAAGTTTGTACCTAAGCTGTAGTTTTTAATCTTTTCTAAACTATGGAACAGTATTAAAATTAATCATTCTTTCATTCAATGTTCCCAGGTTGGGAGTCCTGCGTTCCGCCATCTCGTTTTGTTTCCAAGTCTTGTGTTCAAGGTGTCGTTAAGTAATTTACTGTTTGTTGCTCCTATTTCTGAGTAAAAAAAAATAAATGCCCTTGGCTTTGATTGCTTTGGTATATCAGATGTTTTTCTCTATGCTTTCCCTTTTTGGACATATAGCCTAGAGCACAAAAAACATACTAAGTTACTAGTAGGATGAAACTTTCCTAGGTATTTCAACCTCTACTGGGCTATCGCCGGATATTCCAGCCATATATGCTCAGCGTACTCTGCTTCGGAGAGGCAGAATCTGCACTGGTCCGTCTGTCTAAGCCCTATTGTCCTGAGGTACTTCCTCACATAGCCATGCCCTGTAAACAGACCTATCAAGAGGCTTATTTCTCCTTTTTGGAGGTGGAAGACGTTTTTCCATTCCTTGCTGAGAATCTTTGATTGTCTTGGGCTTGGGGTATTTTCCCAAACCTTTGCATGTTGTCCCTCTGCCCAGGCTAGGATTTTTGATCGGCCTTTGCTCACTGGGACTCCGCAGCATGGATCAGGCCCGACAAGTTCGGACTTAACCCCTCGCCCGCCAGTACGTCAGCCCTTTCGTTGCCTTCGTGCCCAGCGTGACCTGGGATCCATGCAAGTTGGACTTTGTTGTGTTCGCCCAAGGCCTTGAGGGCGTTCCTGCAGCTCTGCACAACTTTAGATTCCACCACACAGGCGTTGATTGCTTTGAGAGCAGCTTGGATGTCTGAGAGGATAAGAAACCCTCTCCTCTTCAGGCCTTTAAATCCAGCTGCAGTCTCGCACAATGCTCTATCGCCATGACTTCCGCCTGGAAGACAGTCGGCGTTTCACCAAGGGCCTTTGTGTATGTGTGCTCCTCTATGAATTCTTTTATTGTGTCGTATGACCTTGTAGTTAGGTACAATTTTAATTTTTTTTTTTTCAAAATTGGGTGTGTTTGATTTTAGATGTTGGGGTACCGGTAATTGATTAGGGCCTATAGAACATTAATCCAGTACCGGTAATTGATTAGGGCCTATAGAACATTATACCAGAATATGTGGGTGTGTTTTTTGTTTTTTTAAGTCTGTGTTGTGGTATGTCTATGTTCATTTTACATCTGGTGTTGTGGTTGTGTTGCCATTGTCTTAGGTTGGGATTGGATCGGATGGTAAGGATTATGGTTTTGCAGATATAAAGTGAGATTACTGTCATTATATTGAGTTGAATGAAAAGGGGCTTGTGATTGCTTGATTCTTCTGATCTTGTTATTGTTCTAATTGTTTTTTTTTTGTACCGTATCGTAAAAAGTTTTTCCAAGTTTTTTTAGTTGTAGATCCCCAGGCTACAATTCCGTAGTGCAGATGTGAAGTGAATAATGAATGGTATGCTATGAGGGCTGTTTCTTGGTTGGTTATATTTCTTATTACAAATACTGCTGATGCCAATTTTTTGTAGAGTTGATCGGTATGGTTGTTCCAGTTTAATTTGTTGTCTATTGTGATGCCAAGGAATTTAGTACTGTAGTTTCTGCAGTTGGGATCTGTAGCTGTGACCAGTCGTCTTTTGTTTTTATGTTGTTGGTTGTGAAGTGATATGGATGGTTTTTGATTTATTTATGCTCAGCTTTATGTTGTAACAGTAGGTTGTTATATGGTTGAGCATCTTATTTATCTTTTGGCAAATGTTGCACTTGATTTTGTGGGGATAATTAGCATAGGGTCGTCTGCAAACAGGATACATTTTTGGTCATTTTGAAGTTGAATTGGGAGTTCGTTTCGTTGATGTATATTATAAAGAATAGGGGCCCCAGGATCGATCCTTGTGGTATTCCCCAAGCTGTTGTTTTAAGTGAGGATTTGACTGTAGTTATCATGTTTTTATTTTGGTTGTTTATTTCTACAAATTGTTGTCTGTCCGTCAGGTAATTTTTTATCCAGTTTAGAGCTTCATTTTTAACTGCTGCATTTTTTGAATAAGTATGTTCCAGTCCAGCGGTGTCAAAAGCCTTTTGCAGATCTATGAAGATGCCTGATGCTGATTCTTTATGTTCCCAAATTTTGGTTTTGTCATCACAGAGTTGTGCTATAGCTGTGTTGGTACTTAGTTTTTCTAAATCCATGTTGGTTTGCTGTAATTAAGTTATATTTTTCTATGTGGTCTGTGATTTGGTTGTAGACGACTCTTTCGAGGAGTTTTGATAGAGCCGGTAGGTTTGCGATCGGCCTGTAGTTTGTTGGATTATTTTTATCGCCTTTTTTGAATTTTGGGTATATTTTTGCAACATTAATTCTTTTTGGGATTTCTTGTTGTTCGATTGAGTTGTTTATTATGTGTAGGATGGGATTTACTAATTCTTCTTTGCAGTGTTTTATCATTTTTCCTGTTATGTCGTCGAAGCCTGTAGAGTTTATTTGGATTTTAACCTTTGTATGAGGAGTACTAGTTCTTTTTTTGTGGTCTTGTTAAATTTGCGTAGCGGTGGGATGTTTTTTCCTTGGGAATTGTTTAAGTTAATTTGGTTTTGGGTTTCTATTATATTAGAGGTTGTTGGGCAAAGAATTTATTGAAGATTTGTTATGTGGTATGGATCAGTCACCATTTTGTCGTTGTTCAGTTAAGATATTTGTTCATGAGTCTTTTGTTGACTGGTCCTTTTTCTTGGTTTATTACATTCCAGATTGCATTCGTCTTGTTATCTGCTGAGTCTATTTTTTTTCATAGTTGTACTTGATTTTTTATTTTTTATGTTTTGATCATAGTCTTTTTTAGCTTGGGTATAGTTGTCTTTGTCCTTGTCTAGGCCACTTGAATGATATTTATTCTGTCTTTCATCCAGTTTTCTTTTTGAAGCCACTATGTTTTCATCCCACAATACCTGGGGTTTCTTTACATTTAGCTTTTTTGTTCTCTTGGCATCACTTCATTGATTTTGTCTGTTATTAGGGTTAAAAAGGTGTTGTAATTATCATTATTTTTTTAGCTTTGTACACATTATTTCAATTTATATTGCTGAGTTTTGTTTTTAGTTTGTCTAGTTTTTTTGACAGAGAAGTTTCTTGAGTATTTGTATGTGGCTTTGGCGCGATCCAGTTTCTGTTGGATATTGCAGATTAAGAAGTGGTGGTCTAATATGGTGGTTTGATAGGCTATAGTATTTATTTTTTCAGATTGGATGTGTTATTGGTTCATCATTACATCTAAAAATCTTTAGCTGTCACCTCCTGGAGTAAGGTACGGTAGCCTATTTGTTGTTGTTTGTGTGTGAATAAATTATTTGATTATGAACAACAGTAAATAAAGCTCTGAAAGTATCATTAATATCCAAATTTAACCTAAGCAAAAATGTCCTATTAAAATCAAAAACATTTTCAGATAGTTAACATTACCGGTAGCCTAGGTCAAAAGTTGTTGGTGACCCCCCAAAAAAGAAATTAATAGTCACAGGAGTCAAGAATTTTTTTTTAAGAGTTACATGTTTTGAGTGCCTAATCTTTAAATATTAAAAGCTAATTACACCCGGAATCCTGTGACAAAGGGTGGACCCCATCGATCTATCATACCGATAGTACTCTCCACCTGGACTGTGTGGTGGAAAATCGGGCCGTGCCCACTATTCCAAATGGTGGTATACTGAGGCAGACGGGCCCGAATGAACCTATGATGTCTTACACAAACATTAATTCACTCGACCTGCCCTACTTCAATTTTTTTTTATGTAAAAATATCAAATTTATATTTTAATTTTCTGGAAAGCCAGTGCTTCTAAAATATTACTGTGTAGATAGTTTTAACCTTAACATGGGCCTATTGTTTATTTTTTATTCAGGCAAATTAAAAGTGATGATAGTTTTTAAACACCACTAAAATCACTAGAAATGTAGTAAGGTAAGCGAGGATTTTTTTTATTTTTTGGTGACTGTTCAGGAAAAAAATTCCTGTGGAAAAATTAAGATTAAAGTATGATTTTAGCGAATTTCCCATATAGGGAATAAGCTATTACCGTAGTACTCATGGTAATACCTGGACCTGGGACCGATTTACTTTTCCGTTTTAAGGTCCCCAGAGGCCAAAAACACCGTCCGTTCAAATTCATATACAGGGTGTCCCGGAACTCTCTACCAATACTTTAGGGCATTGCTCCTGGGTAAGAAACATACCTAAATATCATATTTAAATTGTCCGGAAGTCCTTAGTTACTCACACAGCCGCCATTTTGTTTTTTTCAGTTATTAATTTTTTTCCGAAGAATGGTTAAACATACGAAATGGAAACTTTGCACAAACATTTATGACAACTAAACAAAGCTACAAAAAATTATGACGATTTTTCAAATTCTTAAAACAAAATGGCAGCCGTTTAAAGTTTTGTTTCTTAAATAACTCAAAAACCGTTGATTTTACAAAAACTTTAAATGGCCGCCATTTTGTTTTATGAATTTGAAAGATCGTCATAATTTTTTTGTAGCTTTGTCTAGTTATCAAAAATGTTTGTGCAAAGTTTCCATTTCGTATGTTTAACGATTCTTTAGAAAAAAATTAATAACTGAAAAAACAAAATGGCGGCTGTGTGAGTAACTAAGGACTTCCGGACAATTTAAATATGATATTTAGGTATGTTTCTTACCCAGGAGCAATGCCCTAAAATATTGGTAGAGAGTTCCGGGACACCCTGTATATATATATACATTTATATATATATATTCGTTTATATTTTCTTAAATATATATATATATATTTATATAATATATATGTGTCCGTTAGCTCGATAACTTGAGCAAAAATGATCCGATTTTGATGAAAATTGGTAGAAATGTGTAAACCTACATTTATCCGAACGAGTTCGCGAACCAGCATGATCGGACTATGGGAACGGGGGTTTTATGGGGTAAAAATTGGTTTTTCCCATTTTGACTCTTAAAACATAAATTTTCACAATTTCTTTCCAGACCATTTTGTAGAGCTTAAAAAAATAAATAATTTTGTATATTGAAGCGTTGTTGTGTGCATATTGGTTGAAACGGAGAAAATTTAAAAAAAATTTAAAATTCCCGTGTTATTCTTATGGAGAATAAGTCAACTGTTATAGTTTGCTTGTTTATGAACATATTTTGATCAAATTTGAAAAATACATTAATTTCTTACTAAACTACAGTATTAACATTTTACAAACAAAAAACACTTTATCCTCCCTGTTGCAGCAAACCTAAGTACTCGTTAAACTAATTATATTTAAATAGGGAATAAATGGGATAATTTTAAGGAGACATTTGAATGTAAAACCAATCAGTCAAATGGAAATTCGCTAAGTCTGCAGGTTTGCTGCGGCGGGGGTACTTTTTATTTGAAGCTTTTTTGATATGGAATCTGCTTACCATTTTTAAGCGTTACAAAAGCAGAAAATCGCCTGGCGAGGCATTGGCGCCAGTAGCTCGGCATCAGTTTACTTGATTTAGAAACTGTGTTTCTGGGATGTAATTATCATTATATTACATAAAATGTGTTATTTTATTACAAAGGATAGGCTACTACTAAATATACAAACGCTGCGTATGTACATTTCATTACTTACCATAAAGTATATAAATTGCTATTATAAGGCCTTACCTTAGCAATCCTGTTTTTTGATCCAAAATTAATTTCGGGCCCGAAGGTCCATCATCAGTCGGAATCTAGTAGATCAAATTTTTCTAAAATAGAATCCACCCGTTGGGTTTCGTAGAAAGTTTCACAACATTTAAGACAACTAGTGGCTTGTAGGGACATAAGTCCCTAAAAAGCTCAAATGTAAAACAACTTTTTGCAATACCGGTATTTAAACAAACTCAGAATAACATTAGGCCTATCTATGTGTCAGAATAGGCATCCCTACACCATATCTTTTGTGTAAAAACCAGTTTGTTGTTCTTCTTTGTTTGCTTTTGTTGATGTCATTTTCAATAAATAATTTGAATCACTCCAGTGGTTTAACATGAAAAGGCAGCAAACATATCATTGTTTGTGAATAAATACTGGTTTACTAAGGTAGCTTTGGTCTTGTGGTTAATGAGGATAAATAAAAGCTTCCCTGTTTGGAATTTTAAAAATTCATTGGAGGTTCGCCTTCAGATGAATTGAAGACGCCTGAAATTTCATCTGCAGTAGGCTTATTATACCTACGACGATCCATATTTATCCTGTCTACAAACCTAAGTTCTAATTCACTGTCACCTTGTACAACCATTTCTTCCGAAGCTCTTTTGTAAATTTGTGCAAATGGATTTTCTAATAGAATTTCAGCTACCGGTAACTAAGGAATGCAAATACACCATTTTAGAACCAATAACATTTAAAGGTTATTTTTTTAGTTGTATATATTTACACAACCTTAACCTTAAAATGTGTAGAAATATAAAGAAAACAACATCATTTAAAATAAACTTGAACATATGATTTAAAAATAAAAACAAAACAGAAGTTAGATTTAATTTTGACTCTTTGATTATTTATACAGAATATTTATTCTATGTCGTTTATTCCTTTAACACGACAATAACGTAAAAGCATGAAAAAATGAAACTTGAGTATATGATTTAAATATAAACAAAGAATGCAGACGTTTTTCCGACTAATCTTCAATATTTCAGTTTTATTATAGTATACATTTCATAGTTGACTGGCTAAAAGTAAACCAAATGCGTGTATTGATCACTATTTTCAAATCTGTGGCACAGATGTTTTAATTTCAAAAGATGTAAACAAATAAAACCCCATGTTGTTTTAATGGGAAAAGTTTTATTCTGTTGTGAATTTATGGTAAAAAAATAAGAAAAATAAATAGTTTTCCCTCAAAATTCACGTCAAGACCTTTAAAATAAGACCCCTCCCATCCTTCTACGGCCATCCAGTCACTCACAATTTCTTTACAAAAATTTGACTTACGGAATTATATATATAGATACAAGTCATAGCCAATGCGAAAAGAGTAAAACAATTAGGGTTGAAAACCATGGTTTTTATAATGTCAGATAACCTCACTTTGGTTAGAGAACCTGTTGCCGGCAACTGTCAAAATCAACGGGATTGTAGGTTATGTTGACTACGGATTGAAAAGATTCTGGCTTAATTGGATCGAAGTGGACAGGTGTTTGATTGATTATTTATTTTCAGCAATGTGTCAAAAATTATGTTTGCTGAAAAATTGCGTTGGTCATTGAGGATTTCAGATGGGTTGGACTTGGTGTTGCTGTATATGTGAAATTGTTCAATTATATCCAACATATAATTAATCCAACATTGACTATGACTTGTATTGTCTTAAATGTTGTGAAACTTTCTACAAAACCCAACGGGTGGATTCTATTTTAGAAAAATTTGGTCTACTAGATTCCGACTGATGATGGACCTTCGGGCCCGAAATTAATTTCGGATCAAAAAACAGGATTGCTAAGGTAAGGCCTTATAATATCAATAATATATAAGCAATCCAGAGGCTAAAATGATTGATGTATATAACTTTTAAAAAATTCCTTTAAATCATAGAATAAATTTTGCATTCACAGTAGTATTTTATATTAGAAAAAAAAACACATTTTGTAAACATTTTACTTCTCTGAGAATAACCAATGAATTGAACATATTTGCATGGAATATGTTGCATTCCTTTTATATAACAACTATAATATATTTTTTTACTAAGACAGTATATATTTCGTGTATATCTTCTAATTACAACCTGCTATGCTTATGTTTAAATACCTGTCCAGCAAAATGCCGACATGCCAATGTAATAAAATTATAATGTTATTTTTGCTCTGACTAATGTTCAAATGAACATGTTTATGAAAAATCTAACTTTCTCATCATCATTGGATGTTCTTATAAGATTTACTTTTTACACTCAGTCTGAAGTGTATAGTACTTATATGGATTATATCTGCTTGTAAAACTTTCTTACATTCCTTAGAAACTTTTTTCTTCTGAATATTTTGACAAAAAACTTAACAACACGCGGTGTGAGCTGGCGCGACGCTCTGCACTAGGGTGAGTCATGCCTTTATTCCCACTTCTGGTGGACAGAGCGAGGATAGCGACAGCCCGTTTTTAGAGCCGTACTTCAACCTGAGCGCTCAATCCGGGAGTTATTATACATCGTTAGTGGACTGGAAGACACTTGACAACTAATTTACACAACAATTAGATAACAGTCCAGTTTACCAGTACCTATATATATGATGATATGGACATAAGAAGTTTGTAGCCTATACTTATCTCTATGTAGGAGTGTTGGACTGGAGTTGGAGCTAGTCTTTTTCACATGTCTTTTGAAATTGTATACATACTAAAATATATTTCAGACAATACAAAAATGGCCATAATTGTTAGTTTAAGGAAAGATTTATAATTTTATTTTAAAGGAATCCAATAATTGTTTTGATTTAGTTTTAGACGTGCCAACCCGGCAGACGACCGAAAGGTCATTGCTGTAGCGCGTAGGCACGTCCCCTGCGTGGGACGAATTATTGTGCACTGGGTATTTTGGAAATAAAGCGCTTTTTCCTTCCTTCCTTCCTTCCACAATACAAAAATACATACATAAATTGCAAAAGTGACTAATACAACTCTGTGATTGTTACAGATATAAAAATGTGAAACAAAATAACCAAGACAACACCATGAGACAAAAGGCTAAAAACAAGTCAGAAGGTGTTGCCCATCAGCATCCCTAAGTCAATTGTAAGCACGTTTCTAACCGAACCATTAATTTATTTCACTAACAAAATCCATAGTGTTAGCAATTATATACACCACATACATAGCCTGCTAGAAATCGCCAGAATTGTTCAAGACAACATTTAAAAAATGGATGATTCACAAATACCATGTCATGTAAATTACTGGCTTACAGAAGCAGAACATGACTGTTTTTTTGTCCTAGGCTGTGATGGTAGCCCAGAGGAGAGAATTGGAGCTATTAGAGTCTTTCTAATGGGTTACAGTAAACCTTTAAGGGCTATGTTGGGGAATGGTGGAATGGCTGAAAAAGGCGATATCCGAGTGAACGATGTAGAACCAGATACATTCAGAAACTTTTTAAAGTGCATTTATGGAGCAAGTCATCTGGTAATACCTGAGCTTACTTTTGAGGAAAAGGCTAAACTTCTCTATGTTTATGAAAAGTACTTGGTAGATGATTTGAAGGATGAATTGATTGAAGATATGGAAGAATCGTTTTCATTTGTGAACATGTTTGTTGCTCTTTCCCACCCAGTCTGTCGTGTAACACCAAGTCTTAAGAGAAAAATGTATTCAATTGTGAAGTTCAATCTAGAAAGATTAGTAAGTGATGATAGATTTTTGGAGGTGAATAAGAGTGGAATAAAGTGGATACTGCAGTTGGACTATATTCCAGTCGAAGAAATCGAACTGTGGCATGCAGTTTTGAAATGGGCCAAATTCAAATCAGATTCAGTGGAAGGAAACGTTCTTCGGCAGTACATATTTGACCTTTTAAAACACATCCGTTTTTTGACAATGAAACACAATGAATTTTGGGACGGGGTTGTTTCTACAGAAATTCTTAATAAAGAAGAAATAAGTGCCATTTGCCAATCGTTTGTATCAAGTAAACCTCATGACATTGATTATTTGAGTACAATTATGGAAAATCGCTATGATAGATATCCTGTATCTGAATGTACAAAGGGTTGGCGCAATGAACATCCTCAGTATCTTAGCACGCCTCATTCTGCACAACTTTACTTCTCTGTTAGTTTGACAAACCTTGAACAGAAGCAGGGGAAGTTACAATATTCTCAATCTTATCCCTGGGCTGGGCATTTTTGGTACCTCTATGTTGCTAAACGTGAGGTTGAACAGAATGACTATTTACAAGTATTTATTGGTTGTCAAGGAAAAACTGAAGAATTTAACTGTAGTGTTCATGTTAAGATACGTCTCATAAATCAGTATGGAAAATCTGATGAAACCTACAATTTTACTACTATTTTTAGTATGACAAATAGTAGTAGGGGATATAGAAAGTTTTATAATTGGGAAGCTTTACTCAATGAAGATAAAGGATTTGTTAATGATGGCAGTGTTGTTATAGCTGTTGAAATAGGCTTAGACAAGTCCGACTAAGTAGGGCAAGATGATTGAATCCAATGGCCATGTTACGTTTAGTTGGAGAATACACAGGTTTATGAAAACAAATTAACATCTATTCCCTTACTCTATATATTTTCCTGATTTCATACCATTCCATTTAATAGAGTCTAAATTTTTATTTTTGCAACAACCTAGGTTTATCAACCTTAGCAAACCTAATAAGGTTTAGCAAACCTGAATAATGCTAATCTTTGCTCCATACATATCATTGAATTGTGACAATATTTTAATTATTGATTGATCCAATACTTTATAACAGTGTTTTATTTTATATAATGTATTGGTATATACAGTTTATCTTACATTACTGTTTAAAGCTAACATGACTGTCTATGATGTGTGAACAAAACACAGAGATAAATTTTGTTAGATATAAAAGGTATCAGTAAACCAAAATGATTTGTTAAATGAGTTAGTTGTTCTAAGTACTTCATTCAAACTTTATTGTTGTAAAAAAGTTTAACTATTTAGTCATACTTTTTTTGTGTAATAAAATAATACTTAATCATTGTAATTTTGCATTTTTTCCATTTTCCATTTTAGTTTGTATCTTATGTCTCATCAGGCCTTGCTGAAACAAACTTCATTACTGTATGTAATTTATTTAGGTTAATTGTCACAGCCTTGTTTGGCTACAACAATTTTTTTACTTCAACCCCTTTTAAATTTTCATGACTAACCATTGACTATCAATGCTATTACATTGAAAAGACATGCAATATTTACTCAAATAAAACGACATGCTATATTTACTCAAATAAAACCTTTTTTTATCGTATATGGCCATCTTATTTTTAATTAAACAAAATGGTATAAACCCCATTGCTGTAAAAATAACTAACTGTTCAAAAGTTTTGTAATATTTGCTAACCATAAACTATCATAGTTTACTCCCGCCGCTGATCCAATGTAAGAGGTTTTACAAATCCCTGCCACAGTCTAAGCAGACTAAGCAAATTTCCGTTTCTCTGATGAAAATATATTTTTTTAAATGTCATATAGAAGCCGGCCGGGTGGTCTGGGACACCCTGTATAGTAAGCTTTATTACTTAGTTTTTCAAGCATACCTATATATATATTTGAACAGAGGGTTTTTTTTACTCACTGTAAGTGGGTGTTTGACCAACTTATTGTTTTTATGCACTTTAATTTTTAACAGATAACATAAAAAATATTTCATTTCTAGCTTAGTTTGTTAATTAATTATGCAATATGATGGAAAATAAAGTTCACCACACAGGCAAAAAGTGTCTTTTTAACCCCTGCTCATTTTCCGACCTCGGCTTCGCCTTGATCGTAAAACTTGACCTCAGGTCAAAAAGAGTCCACTTTAGGCCCTAGTGATGAAATATAGGCTTCTATTTAATTCTAAAATATTGATGTTGGTGGCATGACTTAATGCAAATATATAATCCAACTCACATCTAGGTGAGATAAATCTCGTGTGGTATGAGGTATTTTACTACAACAAGTATAACTAACCTTTAAAGATTTTGGTACATCTGAACTAAAATTGTATGACACATTGAGCGCTTTATATTATTATTGTAGTATTCATTTTTAAAACCTCCAAACCATTCTAAGTGGTATGGAAAAAACGTTGATACATTATTTAGAAACTAAATTTCTTTGACACAAGAAGTTAGCTGCACTGCTGCATATCATCTTTCAAAAAGATGTCTTGAAGGATATCTATTGTAAAAAATATATGCACACTCTTTGATGCAGGGTGAAATCACAACTCAATGGACATTTTAATACGTTTTATAAACATATATCACTTAACATAGCACAAAGTACACATTTTTATATAAAATATAATCAAACGTAAGATAACAAATCCATATAAATATGCAAATCTATTCTAAGAACCCACAGATACAGTAATAGTGTGATGTCAGGAATGTAAAATTAGATAAATAGAGAGCTTCAAACATCACTGGCAATTTGTAGCTATAAAAGAAAGTATAGACAATTATTCAAACAAAATTAAAATTAGTTTTTAAAGCAGATTGTATGATCATAAAGATTCACGTTTCCGAGGCAAAGATTTTTTTAAACTCTACATGAGGTACTACAAATGGAAAATAGAAAGAAAAGTGCTGAGTATGAATGATTTTACATGTAAATTTCTCCTCACACCGATTAGTAAATGTTACAAAAATATATATTTGTATCTTGGGCTGTATTACATTATGTACAAGTTGAGCGCATTCCGCTGTTTGCTTCACGAACACTAAGATGCTCCGATACTCCAGAGATTAAAAATTACCTCTATGTTCAGAAAATTTAAATACAACAAACAAAACTGTAAACTTACGACTTCAATAGAATTTATTATCTAGCACCCGATGAAAGTATGTCAATTTAAATAAGTCATACCATCATGCAAGATGTACTATAACAAAATGTATTTAATATATAAATATTCTTCACAAATTCCAGACAAATAGACACATTTCTTATCACTATTATGTAACTTACAAAGTATTTACATAGAGAAAATAAATTCAAACAAACTTGTACTTGGTTTTAGCAGGCACTTCTGGTACTCATGAAAATTATACATCAGTAAACATTTATAAACATTTGTTGTATATAAAATACAACCACAGTATAATTTATTGCTTTCTACTGCATTGATAATTTTTATGTCTGATACTGTATAAATTTTAAGGCCGATTTCAGCAAAGGCTACAGATAAAAGCTATTGAAAAGTTATAAAATACAAACTGTTATTTCCATTAGTGATAAAACAGTATGAAAATTCACTATCCTGAAATTGATCACAATTATTGATCTTGCTACAAAAGTTGGCACCCTGGTTTGTAAATTCATTTCTCTTGTAAACAAGAATTTTTCAACACCCACAGCATTTGCTTGAGGTTTCCCACTTTCTGATTGGATCCCTAACGTAACTGGTTGTCGGTTTAACGAGTGGACATCAACTTCCACCGCAGGAACAGGAAGGCTGCGACTCTCAGAGTGAAGAAGATGATGATGAGAGCGACAATGTCCAGTGTAAAGCTAGCGTCAGTCATATCCAACTCTTCCAGCGTGGTATCGGGGGATTTGAAGTGACAGTACGTCTGAAACGAATTAACTTACATTTATACAAGAACAAAAAGATTTCCTTACACTTTTAAAACTGCGATTGAAGTTGTGTATAACTGCTGAGAAAAACGTCGAAAATAAATAAATATTTCAGTAGAGTTCCAAATATCCGAGCTCCAACAATCCGAATCACTTACAGAAAGAATTTAAAAACCTAAAGCTACATTAAAACAAATCGTTATTAAAGAAGGCAGAAGCTGTGATTACAGCTAAATCCTGAAGATCTAATGCAGCCGAATAAACATAACCATCTTTTCCTGCCGTTGAACATGTAATGCGGTGTTGTAGACATTTTTTTCCCAAAGGTCACACAAAAATCATCATCTTTTTAGTAACGTTCTGTAATGGCACTGGTAAAAGCTCAGCTTGACTGTTTTCCATCAAATATCCCAACGTTTGATAAAAATTAAAATCTATAATCCAAATTTTTTATCATTGAATTGTAGTACTGTACGATCACATTTTGATTCGGATAATTGGAGTTCTACTGAGACTAAGAGGAGAGGACATGCCCAAAAATACAAAGAATTGCCTGCTCGTACATTGGCAATGATTGTTTCTGGAAATTTTGTACAGGGACTTACCTTTGCACATTAACCTAACTTTAAAGTCTGAGTATACATGTATAGTTACAAATCATGGTAAGTATAGGTAATGATTTGTATCATGTAATCAATTTAAGCAGCGTATAGATGGGGACAGTAGGGATGGCAAGTTGCTGGCTGCACGTACTGTCCATTACGTCACTGGCCGTATGTTTTCCTATACACAGGGTAAGTACCATCAGCAAGTGACAAGGAAAGAACTTGCAGCCAGTCTGCTATGAGGTTGTTAGCGAATAGTGTCGATAGTTGAATTTAATTGTGTTGAGAATGTCTGATTGTGATGACGAATTTTGTTATTAATGAACCTGAGCGACTCAATGCCCCGCGAAATAACATATGAATTTTAGAAAACAAATTCATCGTGTTATATATTGACTCGACGTCGAAAATTAAATACAGTAATGATAAAGCCTTGGAAGGGAAGCAGTCCAGCCATTTTCTAGCTGTATGTGTATTATATTTAGTAAATTAATAAGTGTTCAAGTTCAAGTATGTTATAGGCAGCGAGCAAGGTTGTCGGGTAGTTATATTTTAAAGATTTTTAAAACACATTTAACAAAACATTTTACCATATCAAACCAATAGGCCTATGTGGCATATTTCGAGGGTCATAAAAATGCTGCTTGAAGAAAACACACTTTAAAAACAAAAGCACTTCCATGAATATTTCTTCTCAGCAGCCTGTCTGACATTTCAAACAAACTACATGTTCCACTTCTATAAACATGATCAACTCTGATTTAACTTGACACTCTGCTCTACTGGCGGCAAGTGCATGGCAAGAACACACGTTTTGCCAGGAAAGTTCTGGCCACCAGTGGTCATGTGACCCTCTACCTGCCACGGCCAGGCCAGTAAAATCAAAGATATTTGAGTTTTCTTGCCACCAGCAAATACTTGCCGCTGGAAAGGAAAGTACCCCTATACACAAGGTAAGTATGCAGTCCTCGTCTATACGATGCTAAACTCAAACATGTTTGATTTTACTGGCCTGGCCGCGGCAAGTACTGGGTGATCATATGACCACTGGCGGCCAGAACTTAACTGTCAAAACATGTACTTGGCATTCTGCTCTACTGGTGGCAAGTGAAATCAGAGCTGATCGTGTTTATAGAAGTGAGAGTGTGTTTCTTTAACATGTCAGACAAGGGCCCTGCTGAGAAGGTAAAAAATCATTAAGTGGAGCTTTGATTACATCGCTAAGTTTTTAGAAATTTTTTTAAATTACGAACTATTATGGAACAAACGTCATCTTAACTATGCTGAAAAATTTCTTTATCACAATCACTCGTAACCTCAAAGCAGACTGGATGCAAATTCTTTCCTTGTCACTTGCTGATGGTACTTACCCTGTGTATAGGAAAACATACGGCCAGTGACGTAATTGACAGTACTTGCAGCCAGCAACTTGCCGTCCCTACTGTCCCCGTCTATAAGCTGCTTATGTTAAAATTTGTAATGTCTTACAATTTTTGTTTTTAGTTGTTTAACATTTTTTTGTTTATAGGAGTAAAATTACTGAATCCTACAATAATTTCTCAATTACAATCAACAATCAGAAAGGAACCTGACATTTAGGTACCCCAAACTATGTCAAAATTCTATAGCCAGTATTTTAAAATGGTAAACTCAAACTCGAATAATAAAAGGAATAAACTCACCTGGAAGCATTTGAGTTTTTCTCGGCCAAAGCTGTAAGTGGCGAGGGCTGTGCCTTCAAACCCGTAGCGGATGTAGGATAGATACGTGATCCATCGCAGGTAGACGGGGATGGCATCGAAGCTGACAAAGAACCCAGAGAACAACAGGAATGGAACAGACATCACCGGAGCAAGGAACACTCCGTTCTGTAACATTTTGTGTTCAGTTGAACAACAAATTTCTAAGTTGTAGTCAGAGCGTGGAAGTCTTTGAAATGTTGCTACCCAGTAGGTATTTATTTTTTTAAGAGTTTGATGTGAGATAGTGTATGGTACCTTTTTGCACTTATTTAAAATATGAGGGCGTCCAGAAAGTAACAGACGTTTTGTATTGGTAAATATCATATCTCTAGTATTTTTCTGCAATGGAGAGTTAAAATGAGTGCTGTCATTGCAATGTCCCACCATTTGTGAAGTGGGTTCTGTGATCAGATTTTTGTTTGCCAAATGCCAAAAGGAGTTAATTAACCAAGTTTGGGAGTTTTTCGCAATGCACCGATCTCTGTGAAATTTGGTGAAAATGTAACAACATCCATAGTTAATTGTGAAATGGCGATTTTCACCACTGGTGAAAATCGCCGTGCATAGTCAATGAATCAATCAATCAAAATATATTTATTCATAATCTGTACATGATTCCTACATTGAATAGTGTAAAAATAGCCTATATTACATTAAAATATTTGTAACATAAACTTTAAAATGTAATCAAACAAAATTAATATTAAAAATTCTTAAAATACCGAACAGAACATAAGTAAACAGTCTAATAGACAATGGTTTTAAGCATCAGCACTAAATTAACTAACCAGCACCTTTATAAAAATCCTCAAGAAAGAGAGTAAATAGTTTTTTCAGTCAAGAAACTTTTTAATTTACGTTTAAAGGAATTTAAATTGTTGTTATTTTTAATATAACTTGGTATGTATTTCACAAATTTTGATTCATTGTAGGTTGTTTTCTTTTCATACAAATTTAATCGATGCTGTTCAGTCTGGATTTTGTTCCCACTTCTTGTATTGTAAAAGTGTGTTTGTTTGTTTAAAGTTACTTTTTCAGGGTTAGATTTTACGTAGATGATTGGATCATAAATGAACTGCCCATAAACTGTTGAAAAGTTTTTAGGCCTTTAAAGTGTTCTTTAACAGATTCATCTTTTTCCAATTTCATCCTTTCTGAGTGACAGTGACTAGGCCTAACATGCGGTCCTGATCGTAAATATTTGTCCATATATTTTTTAAGTTCAATCTCAACGTCTCAAGCAGCCTTCACTCATCACTAGTTTGCTGAAAATATCACAAGTTTGGAGATAAATTTAAATTTGCTTAAGATTTTTTGTTACAACAAACTGATCACAGATCACACTTTACAAGTGTCAGGAAATACAATGACAGTACAAATTTTAACACTCCATTGTAGACAAGGTACGGGAGATATTATGTGGATGCTACCCATGGCTGAATGCGTACGAGTGTAGGCATACTCTGATGGTAAGATGGTGGCAAAAGCACCATCTCTAGCAATGCAGATGAAAAACATCTGTTACCTTCTAGACAGCCCTCATACTCCATAAATGTGTGTAGAACACAGTGTCTATTTTATACTGCTTTATATAAAAATTAGATATGAATGTTGAAGGACATAGTATTCACCAAACTGTACCAACAAAACATCAATTAATTGTAGTATTATATTGAGAATGACAATCTCTACATGGAAAGCACACAACTACATACTACTTACTTAAAAATACCAAGAGCAACAATTTTGGTTAGTATGAAAAAGTAATAATGGCTCAAGATAAATTTATATCTAAACTGTATGTTTACGCACCTGCACGTTCATCGCAGCTCCGACCACCAGTCCGACACTCTGAGCCACAAAGGAGACGAGCAGACACGCGCTGAGGAACATCCAGTATCTAGCGATCTCCATCGGCTGAGCTGTCATGTAGTATACGATGCTGACATACATCACACAGAAAATTGCCTGAAACAGTCAAGTCGCTGGTTGAGTAGGTACTAAATGTAATAAGTTAAACACACAACATAATAAACCATGACATGAGGCTTTTGAAAAATGGTATGTACCACAAAACTAAGAGCTGGGTATTGGAGTGTTAGCCTTGGTCGTTGGTTCAATTCTGAGGAAAGTGAATAGTCTCCAAATCAAATTCATAATAATTGTGCTTTCAATAAATGACCCTGACTAAGAAATCTGCTATCCTTAGCTAGCAACAAAGCTACAAAATACCCTAATCTATCCTCCTTAAATATTTTACTTCATTCTATTCTTAGTTATATTGCCCTTATTAGGTTAAAATATTTATTTATAATAGTGTACTTGTCTCAATTTTATGAGAATAATGATGATGATTCTACTTATGATGACAATAATAAGCCCTTAATGTACTTCATACAATATGAATTTTAAGCTGTTTATATCACAAATAAATTCAAAACATTTCGCTTGCTTTCTACATCAAATCATACCTGGAATGGAATGTCGGACATTGTGATTGCCAGGTAGTAGGAGCGTAATGAATACCATCGATTGAAATTTTCTTTCACAAGCACAGGCATTTCAAGGGGGACTGAAACACAAACAAATTAAATAAATAGGTAAATTAAAAAAAAACATCATTCAACTTCATAACATTAAATATGTATCTTTACAAAAAAATCCTAAATTCAGAGATTAGTTTCAGGCCTGGGATTTCTTTTCTTTTTTTTGTCTCACCTTCACATCCAAGGATGTTAATAGGCTCCAGCCTGGAATTGATTTACACATTGCTTGAAGCTAGGCCTATAACATAGCCAAATGGTGATTGTTAGGATTTGAACCTAAGACCTTGGAGACCAAAACCTTGTTCTCCACCACTAGACCAGCTTGCTCCTCAAGGGCTAAACTTGTTAGTCCCGCAGAAAAATTTGTTAAGGGCCATTTATGTAAATCAGAAAGTTGTACCTATAACAATTATCTCAATTTAATTAATAGTTATGATAATTCAAAAATATTACAATATAACTCACATGACAGAATGGTGATGGTCATGGAAGTGTACATGAGAAACAACATGTTGAAAAAGAGGAAACCGAGGTTGCTGAGAACTTTGGCTCCGTCGTTGCCGATGTCGTAGTACAAAGCTCCGATGAGGAAACCCACCAGAATGTGAGCAAAGAGACGAAGGTACATCAAGGTCTACAACAGAACAAGAATAGGCTAGGTTTGTAGATGTTGCAGAAGGAGAAGATACAGTCTGTTTATGAGACCTTGCTAATTAAATTATCTTTTATTATTTGCCATCAAGATTTTAGTTGAAGGACTTCTCTTGTATAGAAAAGTTTTCTTCATCTGAGGACTAGCCTATGCTTTTTTATTGGTGAACCTACTTGTGAAACTGAAATAAGAAGATTTTACAAGCTCCTGACTTACACAAGTCTTTATAGTTTTCTAAATAAAAAGCAAACTCTCGTACCAAGTAGCTCATGACTGCTACTGTATGAGGAGGTGAAGTTGCTACTGGCGTGGCATGTTAAAGTATTCTTTTTTTTCGTACCATAAGAAATATATTTTACATTTGTAAATGTTCATACCCAGTCTCTTCTGGAGAAGAGAAGTGTTCGCTTGAGAACGATCCAGAACTGGTTAAACTCGGACGTTCCATAGCGTTTCTGGGTGTTCGGTAATGCGTTCTCTAGCAGAGTTGAAGTAACGTCTGCTGGTTTCTCGGCCGTCAAATCTACAGGAATCACAACAGCGTTGCTTGCTGCAAGGGAGCCAATTTTTAGACAAACAGCTTACTACACAGACAGATTTAATTTTATAATACAGTAGAGTCCCGCAAACTCAGCGTAATGTGGACTGGAAGGGTGCCGAGTTTGTGAAATGCCGGGTTATCGGGAACTAGGGTTAAAAATAAGAACAATACATTTTTTATCATTTTAGCTGTCTTATTTATTTATATTTATATTACAAGTCAGTATTAAGTCATCAGATATCGTACAAGAAATCCTTGGTACGAGTTGCGAATGATTTGACTTGAGCCCATGTTTAACTCGGACTCAAAAAATCACAAATTTTCTGAGCCAGGTGATGGCCGAGTTATCCAGACTGCCGGGTTATCGAGTGCCGAGTTTGCAGGACTCTACTGTAATACTTATACAATATACTAAGATTCTACCACCAAAATATGACAAACAATATTAGGGTAAAATGAACATCCTTGATTCCAAAAGTAGAAATACAGAAAGATAATAATTCTGAATAATTGTTCTGAAGTGGAACAATTTTAGGAAATTCTCTGTATGGAGACATACTGATATACTAGTAACATTTAGAGACTACATTAGGTAATAGGATACATGATCAATGGCTTTTATGTCTCTGTAGGACTTTTAAGTTCTCAAGAAATATAATGAGGTAAAAAAATCATGGAGTAGCCAACGCTTTTTACTTGGAGTCAAACTAAGGAACTCTTTGAAGCTTTTAAAGAAGGAAGGTTTTTAATTTGCCACTGCAGACTTAAGAGACACTAAGTAAAATAAATTAGCAACAAGTCAGTGAAGACAAAAGCTCTTCAAAACTTTTGCCAGAGCAGGTCAAAACTTAGTTGCACTTCTTTAGTACACCGTTATACTATTGGACAAAAAAGAACAATGTGTTTTAGAAGACAAAAGATTAGACACTGAAGAAATCAACTGTGGAAACCCTGCCAGCTTGGAGGGAGTCCTCTAGAGAAATTCATGACACAGCTGGAAACAGGGGGTAAATTCAAGGTGATAGTGCATTGTATGCTTTGCATTTAATAAGTAATCAGTAATTAGTACTGGCTCAGAATATAATCAATAAGAAGTAGATTTAGTCCTAAAAATATTGCAGAAATTAGTTTTCACTTCCTTAACTACCAACTTTAACTAGCTTTGTCTTGTCAGTAATTCAGTAAATAAATAGTCCAAAAAAACTGCTGTGAACGCACAGAGAAAAATACTCATTAAAATCATTTGTAACTGTGCCTACTATACTCACAGTTAGCGTTCTCCTTGGCAATATCGTTGGTAGCAGCCAACAGCATGTTGTTGACTCCCGTAGTTCCATTGGACATCTTTCTCTCACCGGCCGCAATGTCGTTGTTCACCTTGGCGTTGGCGTTGTTGAGAGTGTTCGAAGCTTCAATCTCAGGAAACGGTTTGCCCACCCGGATGTCATGTTTGCCGTTCTTGATGGCAGCCACCAGCTTACGAACATTGTCACCGTACTCTCCACACGACACTTCAATCACTGTAGGAGTGTACAGATGGTTAGAATATATCCAGAAAAATTTTCTAACAAATGTAAATGGTGAATGCTGAAAAGATGGCTTTTCTACTTTTTATCAATGTGTTTTTTTTTTTTATTTCTCAAAGACCAACTAACGCTTTAATACAATTTAGGAACTATTTAGCATGTGGATGGCAAAAGTCATATTAAGTTAAATTATATTATTATTGAGGAGCAACTACAAACTACTGTAAAGTAAAATGCAAGTACCGAAGGACGCAGGGTTGTGGTAGCTCGGACACACTAGCCCCAGTCGGCCCAGGAAGGGTACGAGTTGCTGTGTGGATCCCTGGTACACACACTGACCATCCGCCAGTGTGTACAAGTGGTCGAACATCTCAAACAGTCGCGCGCTCGGCTGGTGAATGGTGCAGATGATCGTACGACCTCCACGTGACAATGTCTTCAGCAGGGAAATGCACTGGAAACACGAAGAGCTGTCCAGCCCACTGCAACAGAAGAGATATTTTTTGCCTAAATCTACCTCATTCTAGATTCATGTCATTGATGGTGGAAAACCTCAACAATATTTGTAAGCCCTAGACTGTAATTATTCCTTGTACCAGATAACAATTTCCCAAGTCTGGTTTACCTGCTACCCATGAAAAACCTTTAATTACATATATCATTTTCATATATGTATTTTTTCATTTGCGTGATTGCTCTAAAAAAATCCAATGATAACCCAACACTCCAATAAATTATTGAAATATCAAGGTTTCATCAAAACAATTTCCTTTCTGAGATGAAAAATTTTGGCACGAAATCCTCATAAAGTACCTATGTAAATTCTCACTTTGGGAAAGAAAAAAGAATCATTAAAAACGATGAAATTTATTTACAAATCACTGACCTTGTTGGCTCGTCAAAGAACATGATAGGAGGGTTGTTTACAAGCTCCAAAGCGATTGAAAGACGCTTCTTCTGCCCTCCGGAGAGGTTAGAGGTCATCGTGTTCTTGTGGTCTTGGAGTCCCAGAGTTTCTAGAATTTCTTGAATCTGAAACAGTCAAAGAAACGTTAGCGAGTGCCTAACAAGTTACAAAACATCCTTAAAATCTTAGAATAACACAACTTTATCGGGTCACAAGGATATCAAGCATTTTTACTTACCTGATGAGACGGCCAAAAAATTGATTTAAAATAATGGTCTTTGATAGTATAAACCTAATCATATTGAGAACTGAGATGAAGATGAAACAAGAAATTTATAGCATTAAGAGTAGTTAATCTATTTTATATACTCATAAGGAAACACCAGAGAGTGTATGACATAATATTTAAAAAATGTTGAACAGTATTTGTTCTAAAGATAAAAATAGCAATACTGTACTTCTACATAAGCAGAAAAAGGGAAATACAGGTATAATCGAATAAAATAAGCGTTCTAACATGAAATAAACTACACAGAAAAGTACTTTAAAGCTTTATTAAATCACAGGCTTCGAAAAAAGATAAGCTGGGGGCATGCCATACAATCAGCAAAGATTAGAAGAGATTTTTACCATGTAAATTAAAAGTTTAAAAGTAGCTCACACAAAAGCAGTTCATTCATTTTCACATTCCAAATTAAAACACAAATAAAAAATTTAGTTTTTTAACAGCAAACGAAATGTGAGGTAGCTTTACTGTAGGGTTAAATTTATTAAATAATGATTAGTAGATGGTGCTTTACCGTTAAACCATGATATGAAAGCAATATAAACCAAAATAAACCTTCAAACAATTTTGGTTATGTACTATATTTTATGTTATATTTTATGTTTTATGATAAATACAATATTCAAGAGGTTGTGGATTAAGTAAATGGAATTAACTCTTTCAAGTTTTCAGATCTAAAAACATAAATAGGCAAAAATATAATTTTTAGTGAAAAAAAAGGATGAAAAATATAATATTGTATCTGAACAAGTTTAGAATATAAGCTTTTTTAAACCTACTTACAATTAATTCAAAGATGATCATGCTTATACCTACATATTTTTTAAACTTACTGAAAATTACACCTATCAAATACTTACAGGTATAGCAGTGCAATTAGACACAGAAACAACTCTTACATGATTAACACAGTATTTAAACACTTTTCAAATCCAACACGACCCGTGCAACACACTCAAACGTTGCTACCAAGCTGGAACAAACCGTTAATCCTGAAATACTAACATACTCACGGTGACGCAGCCGACCTCTACTATCATACATGGTAGAGGGCAATTCACCAATTCCATCCTGGAAACAGCGGCGACTGAAAATCTTGTTAACAACACAGGATGGGACTTTGTATGTTGACTCAGTTTTGTCGGTCAGTAGTGGCATTATTTGTGGATCAGTTTAGTTCTTAGTTCGGCCACAGAGAAGTAAGGTACAGAGGAAACATTCTTATTGGACAACAATGCACTTTCAGCTCTGGTATGTTGTGCCGGAAATAATACTTCAAGAAGAGCCTGAACGGAGAGCCTTGTGGTGAAATTCCTATCACACAGGATACAGGGTCTTCCTCCACCGTGAGCATTGTGGTAAATGACGGCGAGCCCTAGCGAGGTAGGTGGGAGGTCATTCCCCTAGACACCAGCACTAGTGCTAGACACCACTTAAGTGTACCATTTAATGTTTCCTCTGTACATTACTTCTCTGTGGCTATAAATTAGTTAGAGCTTAGTCCTACATACAGCAGTGACTATACAGGGTGTCCCGGAACTCTCTACCAATATTTTAGGGCATTGTTCCTGGGTAAGAAACATATCTAAATATCATATTTAAATTGTCTGGAAGTCCTTACTTACTCAGATAGCCGCCATTTTGTTTTTTTCACTTATTAATTTTTTTCTGAAAATTGGTTAAACATACGAAGTTGAAACTTTGCACAAACATTTATGACAACTAGACAAAGCTACAAAAAAATTATAACGATTCTTCAAATTCATAAAACAAAATGGCGGCTGTTTAAAATTTTGTTTCTTAAATTACTCGAAGACCGTTGATGTTACAAAGATTTTACAAGAATAACTTTTTTAAGGCAATTTTATTACAAATCGATCGACACCTTAATCTTTAAGATCGGACGAGTATTAACTGAGATATGGCAATTTTAGTGATACGTGACCGCTTTCAGCATGCGCTGCAACTAATATCCAGCGGTCACGTATCACTAAAATTGCCATATCTCAGTTAATACTCGTCCGATCTTAAAGATTAAGGTGTCGATCGATTTGTAATAAAATTGCCTTAAAATAGTTATTCTTGTAAAATCTTTGTAACATCAACGGTCTTCGAGTAATTCAAGAAACAAAATTTTAAACAGCCGCCATTTTGTTTTATGAATTTGAAAAATCGTCATAATTTTCTTGTAGCTTTGTCTAGTTGTCATAAATGTTTGGGCAAAGTTTCAACTTCGTATGTTCAACCAATTTTCAGAAAAAAATTAATAAGTGAAAAAAACAAAATGGCGGCTATCTGAGTAACTAAGGACTTCCGGACAATTTAAATATGATATTTAGATATGTTTCTTACCCAGGAACAATGCCCTAAGATATTGGTAGAGAGTTCCGGGACACCCTGTATAATTTGCAAGCAAATACAGGAGAGCTGTTTTGTATGTTGGTAAATACAGTTTTATCAATCAGCAGTGGTATCATTGGTCGATTTAATTTAATTCTTAGTTTGGGTATAGCTGTAAATTTGTTAAGAGCACAGTCCAAGATTCTGTGGCATCTGACAGCAAGACAGCATCTTTTAGTTAAATGGTGGGAACTGAAAAATACTGTATGAAGGAGGTTGATCCAGTTTTGTCAATCAGTAGTGGTGGCACTTTGTTAATTTGTTGGAGTATAACTCTTCATTTGAGCATTGTATTGTTGTATTGTCAATTAAGCGTTTGAGTTTTCAAATCAAACCAACAGTTAGATTGTGTTTAGTTGTAGTTTTAAATTCAAGTGTTTGATTTGAATATAGTTTGAGTTAGTTGGAAAGTAGTATTCACAAAATTTATACCATAGGTCAGTAATAATCATTACAACCAAGTGAGTAAAGTACGTAATGAAACCAAACAAAGTCCATCTGATGAAAATGTAGAATGCACCTGTATCAAGAACAAAACCACAAAAAAAATTTACACAACAATCAAAACAATGCATTTTCAAATGAATCATGAATTTTGATAAGCTTATATAGTGAATGGCTATTACTGCACTCTAACATGCATTATGTCAAGCTCCTATGTATTTCTAATCAACGTGTTGGATGAGTTTTCCGCTCATTTTCCAAGTTGATGTTTTCAAGAGAATTTTCCAATAAAAATAACGACTTTGTCTAATAATAATATATTTGTCTTGAAATTGTGTGATTGGAACATACGTATCCAAAAATCTATTACAATTTCAACATCAAAATCATTTATATTTTTATCCATATTCAATGATATAACACACTAGAAGATATACCATCTACTAAATTTTACCATATACAAAATGATATACCATCAGTAAGTTACTAGGAGATCCTTTACTTACAACCATTCAAACCAACGGTGAGACGAGTATTCTCCAGACTATTTACACATTCAAGTACAGACAATATCCATACACAGCTCCACACAGACTCACCACTTCCTGTTTGTCATGTTTAGACAGGTCGGAGCCCAGTTTGAGCGCAGTGGCAACGTGCATCGCCTCGTCTACGCTCAGGTTGCCGTGCAGCTGGTTGTCCTGCATGATGTAGGCGGACAACTTGGCGAACTGAGACAGGTTGCGTTCGTGGCCGTTGATAGTGATAGATCCCGACATACCAGACACCCTGGACAGAAATCACTTGTTATCATTTTTATCACTTAAATAAAAGTTTGCTCTTAACTTTGTCTGGTTTAGGTTACCATTGGTGTCTACTGGCTTGTAAACGGCAGACCAACAACGCATAACACTGGGATTTAGTATAAAAGACGGGTTCAATAAAATGTTAAAGGGAGTCTCCAAGCATGAGAAACACCTTTAAGACTTTTCGGCATATCCACAATATTTCAGGGGTTTGAATAATTTTTTAAGTGCTTGTCTTCCTTTTGAACATTGTTGTATGTGACTTACTTGTATCCAGTAAGGATATTGAGCAGGGTAGACTTGCCAGCTCCTGACGGACCCATGATGGCCGTGAGCTCTCCACTGCGCAGCCGACCACTGACTGACTTGAGAATAGTCTTGACATCTGAAACCCAACCGGACATTTAGAATTACACGTCAGAACATCATATTAAATAACAAGGCCAAGGTAAACAGTCAAACGTTAAATCTACGACTTAAAACTATTATAAATATGTTTTTACATACAAAATAAACCTTCCAAAACAAGAAAAAAATCAAATTCACCCTGAACAAATTTAGCTAGTGGAGTGGTTATGTTAATTTATACTTAATTCCCCAGCCTTCTAAATGGTCTACCAATGAAAACATTTACACTTGAGCCATATTTTTAGGGAAAGGCTAAACTTTCCCTCTCAACTTACTCTGTCAATTCAACTATAGTACATTCATTTTCGTTCAAAAATGACCTACAACTCAAGAAGTTTATAATAGGAAAGTCTATCTATACCTATACCCTTCATTTGACTACTGAAATGTATAACTTGTGAGTGTGAGCGAGATTGTGACTTTTCAATGGGTGACAAGTTCACTGGGACAAGTCCACCGGGACAAATCCACTGGGACAAGTCCACCGGGACAAGTCCACCGGGACAAGTCCACCGGGACAAGTCCACCAGGACAAGTCCACCGGCACAAGTCCACTGGGACAAGTCCACTGGGACAAGTCCGCTGGGATAAGTCCGCTGGGACTGTTCTCCGACTTTGTCCTCTTCAGTCCAAATAATTTTATCACAATTAATAAATAGTTTTAATTGAGCAAACAAAACTATAGACAAAGCAAAACAAGTAGACTCTCATCCCATTGTAAATTTTGAAGCTTGTTTTTCGTGTCTATATAGTTCATGTACGTCGACATTGATTGCTAGTGTAGACAAAATTTGTTTATATTATTTTAGGTTATTTTCATGATTTGTGCTTTACTGTTTGGTTGCATAACTAGGAGACCCGGTATTGTTTGTGATTAGATAGTTTCATTTGATTAAACGGGGTTTTAAATTACTAAAATAACACGAAACAAATTGTAAATAAAACACACCCTAGTGACCTGGCTTACAGAACTAACAAAAAAATTGGCTTCAGCTGTTCCATAAGGACTAGTGGTCGCCTCCAAAATTACGTATTGGGCAAACTTCTCTATTTTCACACCACGCTGTAAATAAAACATGTAATTGGAATATATTCCATTTGTTTTGATTTTCTGTTTATATTTTGTTGTTATTCCGTTACCAGCATGGCAACCCATAAGGCACATGTTAATTTTTTTTTAATATTAAATTCATTTTTTGGGTTATTTTGTAGTCTATTTTAGTTTATAAAGGGATTCTGCACATCTGCAGGTAAATATCTTTCTAACAATATGCGTAGATTTTCTCTACGATTCACAGAGCTGAGAAAAAAAGGTTTTCAAGAAACATTGTCTATTAACATATTGATGACAAATCTACTAAGGGAGTATGTTTTATCTATGGCAAAACCTTCCGAAAACTTCATTTCACAGACCATTTCTAACCACTGTGCAAGGTAGCATCACCGACATCCTTACGTACGACCTCTAACACACATGCATAGCTACAAGCAGTAATCACTAGTTATTATACAATTAACCCTTGACTCTGGCTGCCATTAGCTCTGACAATCACTGGCTGTGATGTCACAGGATCATCATGGCCGAACGTCACATACTCGGCATTGCTAATTCGGGATATTGAAACTACATAACTGAACTGTCGCCATTGTCGGTGAATTGAGGTTTTGGATAGTAGATTCTCTTTGGTATGGGTGGGGAGATTAGATTTGTATGACGCCAACACATGAGGGTGAAAATTGTAAAGAGAAGATGAGTAAAGGATGAATGGTGAATGAATGAGATGACAGCTTTGTTTTATATCAGCTGGTTCTTTAATCAGGATCATTTACTGCCCAATAATGAACAAGAGCTCAGTTTGGTTTTGAACTATTAAACATAGCTTTTGATCGAGAGCTCATACAAACGAGAAATGTACACTATTTAATTTTTTTAATGATCCAAGGGCAAGTACACTAACCTTATATTTTGTTTTAGCAAACTTTGTTTGTTCAAAAAAAAACTGTCAAGGATGATACCTGCAGCTTAATGACACAAAAACACAAAAAAATATGTCAACATAATGTACAATTAAAATTTATTACTGTGTAAATAATTGAATAAATCATTAATGTAACACTTCACTAAATAAAATGACCTAAGGACATTAGAGCCCTGTCAATGGTATGACTTCATATTGACTTGACAAGAAAATATGACTCTCATTAAGTATTCATGACAATTCTGAGTGACATGGCTTTCTGTGAGTCAAGCACTTCATTTGAGAATCAGCATTGCACCACCAATATATCCCTTTTCTATTTTTTTAATTATTTTTGAAAACATAGGTTGTTTTTACTATTACTGTTTAGGTTTTAAGCTACAGTTTGAACACAGATTTCGCAGGTGATTTATTTACCAATTCTATAAATCTAACACTCTTTTAAAAATGAACATTCTCTTGCAGACAAGTCGCCTCACAGACTGTTTGCAGCCTAAAAAAGTATGGTGCCTTAGTTTGTCACAGTGAGAGTGGCAAAAATATTCACAGCCTTGAGGACTTACCACAATATTTCTATTATTCATCCTAGTTTGGGTTGGGTTGGGTCTTAGTTGTGGCCATAATCTATATATATAAAATCCAATGTATGTTTGTTTGTATGTATGTTTGTTTGTTTGTCCTTTATGGACTCCGAAACCACTCGACAGATTGTAATGAAACTTTCAGGCATTATTAAGCATTATTCAAGGATGGTTTGTGTGAAGTTTGGTGCAGATCCCTCAAAAGGGCTCCCAGTGGCTATGGAGTTTCCCGTGTTAACTTTATTAATACGGAATTAAATAATCTTAACAGCTGGTTCAACTAAACAATTTGATTCTGTGATGTTCAATAGCATTAAAAAGTTAATAGATTTACCAACAGAGTGCAGCACTATTATTTTTTTAAATTTATGACAACAGCTAATTTGCAACCAAAAGGTGAGTGAGCGTAGCAAACAAACTTCAACCTGGAGGCGAGTTAGCGTAGCGAACGAGCTAACCTGAAGGCAAGTGAGCGCAGCAAACGAGCTCCAACCTAAAGGTGAGTGAGCGTAGCGAACGAACTTCAACCAGGACGTGATTGAGCCATGCAAACGAGCTCATCTTGAAAATGAAAAAGCATTTGATATAACACCACATTCGGACAGGACGACGTCTGTCGGGTCAGCTAGTAGATCATAAAAGTGAACAATTTCATAGAAATTTTAATTTGTTTGCAAATTTTTATATTTTGTGTTTATCTACATGACATTAGCATTATTTATGGTTTTAAGGGAACCGTAAACGTTTTACTATCAACGTCAACATGTAAAAAGCACAATTATTTAATAACCCTGTGACAAATGATGACATATGGGTCCAGAAACAATTTAGCTTGGAATCGAACCAGCGACCTTAAGAATTAAAGGCGAGCACTACAATAACTCGGCTACATAGACAACTAGCAAAAGAACCTCGCTTTTGATCCTCTTCAAATATATTACATTCATTAATCTTTGTCTCACAGCATACAAAGCAGTTTTTCATCCATCTTATTGAATTATTGATGAACCATCACAAGCAAGTAACAACCCTCAACTTGATGTTCACCTCTCTAACTCTGCCAGGAGTGACAATAAGGAATAAGCCAAAATAAATCATTATAAAGAGTTAAGAGTTCAAGTTATGTAAAGTTCCTTTTGTTTTCAATAAATTAAGCATATAGTTGACTGAGAATATTGTTCATTAACAACAGAACAGTGATCCATGTACATTTCCTGTCAAAAAAAGACCAGCAGTCTGACTGGAGGCAAACTACTAAATAAGCTTGCAGGAAAAACTTTTCCAGCACAAAAACATTGAGTCAATATGAATGTTTTGACTTCTAGAGTAAAGTTATAGTGAAAGAAAATCCAAAATGCAAATAGATAACCATAAAACTAACTTTGAGGATTTGTTGTGTGAATTGGGCCGAGTCCGATGCGATAGATACTGTCTAGAATCTAGATCTAGCAGGCAAGATTATTCTAGGAAGAAACTCTGCAATATGATCTCATTTTTGAACATTACTATTGGTGAATCCTTAAAAACTCAAAATAACCCAGACGTTTGACCTTTTTAGATGCATAACTAGTAGTTCAAACGAACAAAAATGTCCAAAGTTTTTTTTTACACGAATGCAAATAAATTGGATTTAAATACGCCGACAAAAGGAGATTATTTTGTCTTACTGTGAAATTCATTTTCTGGTTTCCCCATGTTCTTCATCCTATGCCCCAATGTTCAATTGCCCTACCCTTTGGCGTTCCAATAAACTCTATACATCTTCTTCGTTGTTTCTGTAAACGTCTTTCGACGACATTATGTTCCATGAGGTGTTCTGAGTTCTTTTTACCATGTGCCAATGTTCTGGTTTCGGAGATCGATTTTTCCTCGTTACAGTATTGAGTATTTCAATGCTCTTGAGTTCCATGCATGATGGCACTATGTTCCGTGGTCCGGATTAACCTGCATTTCAAAGAACCTATTGTGGTTTTCCATGTTCTGGTGTTCAATGTTCCGGTGTTCCAGCGATCCATTTTCCTGTGTTCCAAGTTTCCAGTGCCAAGTTCCGGTGTTCCCAAGCTCACATACCAAGGTCGTTTCAAGGCCGGCTCTGACGTCGGTCGTTAGTTTGGTGAGTCGCCACTCGCATACTGACTGTCACATTAAGACAAGGGTCAAATATGACGAGGATTATCACCGTCATATTGCATTAAAAAATCTACAATGGTTTGCAAATCAACCAGCAAATTAGTACAGGTAAAATAGGGTTTTATAAACAACAAAATGTGTACATTCATGAAATTTCACCTGTGAGTTACTAATAATATGAGAAATCAAGATCCGATGAGTCCCCAAAATTTTGGGCGTCCTAAGGCCCTTTTTGGGGCCCTTTTTGTCCCGAAGGGCCCTTGTTCCTGAATAATTTTGTTTTTACGCTTAAGGACAAGTGAGGTGTGGTTTTCGATGGTTTTAGTTATTTAAAATCGATTGGGACTAGTTTTAAGTGTATTAAACCACTCCATACAGGGTGTTTCGAAATATTATTACTTTTTACGATATTTAAACATTTATTCATAAAGTAATAAAATTAGTTACCTCCATGCTCTATATAAAAGGGGATTATTGAAAATAATTGTCATTCTTTACCACGTAAGGGGAAAGGATCACAAGGAGTAAGAGAAAATATTAAATACTCCTGTCACAGCAAACCTGCAGACCTAGCGAATTTCTGTTTTACTTACTTGATTTTCAATTAAATCTAAAATAGCATTTCGTTTAACGATTACCTAGGTTTGCTGCTACAAGGAGGCTAATAAAGTGTGTTTATAGTAAAATATTAATAGCCTAGTATAAAACAAATAAATTTGACAAGTTTGATCAAAATATATCTATTACAAACAAACAAAATCATTTTACACTATTCTACATAAGAATAACATGGGAATTTTTAATTTACAATTTTAGTATTTTTATCCGTAACTAATACTCATACAAAAACACGTTAATATACTAAATTATTTGTTTTTAAGCAATTTAAAATGTTCTAGAGAAAAATTGGGAAACTTTTCGTTTTGAGGGTAAAGTAAATAAGAAAATCCAATTTTTACCCCATAAACCTCGTTTCTATTGTTCAGGACAAAAATGCTTGTATGTACCGACAATGCTGCTCTGATGTCTTAGTGCTGTCCTGGTCGTCGTAACCACGAAAGATAACCGTACTTGTATTGATTGAAAATAAGTTTGAGGAACTTAATATACAAGTTGCAAACGTCAGTATGTATGAAAGGTGTTTTTGCACCACATTGTTCGTGCTTTAAGATTGGTGTTGCCTGTTCTGCAATATGCAAGGTTTTAGGTTTGTAAAGGGGAATCCTGCTTGAACACCAACTTGGACAAAATCAGTAAATATGGACAAGTTGCTAAGAATAATAAAATTGTTAATGAGTCGTCTGAGCATAATTATTGTGATTATGGAATTGTAAAGAGAGATACTACGGAAATTGTAGAAAAATAGCTTTAGTTTAAGTACTTCATTTTAATATGTAATGTAAGGTTTTATACAAATACAATTGTTTTAATTTTTAATAAATGTAAAAAAAAAATAACTTAAATAGCTACCTAAGAAAAATACATAT
Source organism: Macrosteles quadrilineatus (assembly GCF_028750875.1). Classification (NCBI taxonomy): domain Eukaryota; kingdom Metazoa; phylum Arthropoda; class Insecta; order Hemiptera; family Cicadellidae; genus Macrosteles; species Macrosteles quadrilineatus. Next base: position 131,935,190 of record NW_026542595.1, on the reverse strand, counting down.
CAATTTGAAATTGGTCTTAATAGATTTGTATAAAAAACACGTTGAAAGATTATTCACACCACCTTAAAAGTTGAAGTTGTTGCTTATAGTAACCTATGTTATAGTGTTAAACTTAATCCATCCCCTTTTAGCGAACATCCCATATAGGAGATAAGCTATTACCGAAGGTCTTATGGTAAAACATAGACCCGAAACCGATTTACGTTTTCATTTCGATGCCCCCAGAAGCCTAAAGCACCATCCACTCAAAATATTATATATGTGTTTATATACATAATATATAATATAATATATCCATGTTATATAGGGCACGTGTCCGTAAACATGATAACTCGAGTAATTTTGGTTCAATTTTAACGAAACCGGCATAATCGGTCCATGGAACAGGGTTTTACGTGGTAAAAGTTTGTAATCTTTGACCCTCAAAAGACAAAGTTTTCCAATTTTTCTCTAGAGCATTTTAAAGAGCTTAAGGAAAACAAATAATTTTTGTATTTTAAGGTGTTTTGTAAGTAAGTGTATTAGTTACGAATAAAGTTCAAAAATTGTAAATTTAAAATTCCATGTTATTTTAAGGAGAATAATGTAAAATGATTTTGTTTGTTTGTTTATAGATATGTCTTAATAAAACTTAACAAATTTATTTGTTTTATACTAGGCTATTAATATTTTACTATAAACACACTTTATTAGCCTCCTTATAGCAGCAAACCTAAGTATTCATTAAACTCGATGCTATTTTAGATTTAATTGAAAATCGGGCAAATGAAAATTCGCTTAGTCTGCAGGTTTGCTCTGACGGGGGTATTTTCTCTTACTCCTTGTGATCCTTCCCTCTTAGAAAGTAAAGAATTGCAGTTATTTTCAATAATGCCCTTTTATATAGAGCATGGAGGTAACTAATTTTATCACTTTATGAATAAATGTTTAAATATCGTAAAAAGTAATAATATTTCAAAACACCCTGTATGGAGTGGTTTAATACTCTTAAAACTAGTCCCAATCGATTCAAAATAACAAAAACCATCGAAAACCACACCTCACTCGACCTTAAATGTAAAAACAAAATTATTCAGGAACAAGGGCCCTTCGGAACAAAAAGGGCCCCAAAAAGGGCCTTAGGACGCCCAAAATTTTGGGGACTCATCGGATCTTGATTCCTCATATTATTAGTAACTCACAGGTGAAATTTCATGAATGTACAAATTTTGTTGTTTACATGGAGTGTTTTTGTATTATTTTACCTGTACTAAATGTGCCTTTAGGATTACAAAGTAGGCCAAGATATTTTAAGGACAATCTCTTTTACACTTTAGATGAAACTTAGTACCCTAATCGTTTAAGTGGTTAATTACAAGCTCAAGAGAGTATGGATTTATAACAGTAGGCTAATGGAGATTATGATATTTTACGAATTTAATAACATTGAGCATTTAAATACTTGGTATAATTTGAAAATGTGTCCAGATTTTAGACAGAGTATCCAAGAGGCGGTTTAAATCCCTCTAGTCACCAACGGCTATTAGCTAGGTTGCATTATATCACGTATATTAGAACAGAAACTGTATGGATCGTAACATAAACAAATGACACTGTCCCGAAAGTAAACAGGTGTTTATCAATATTTAAATGGAACTAAAACGAATTCAAACCATCTGTTACGGCTAGTGTAGACATTCGGGCCTGTGACGTCATTTGTTTATGTTTCTGATCCATACCATTTCTGTTGTAAAAATCGTGGTTATTTCATTTTCACGCCGACATAGGCCTACCACGGGAAGGTTGGAAAGGTGAACTGGTTGTTGTATGCATGATGAGATGACAGCGTTGTTACTGACTCAGATGATTCTATAGCCAGGATTATTGAAAGCCCAATGATCAATGAGCTTGGCCCAGTTTCAATACATTAAAATATTATGACTTCTAGGAGCAAAACGACAACCTTCTGACTACAAGGCGAGCAATGCGATAATGCTACGAAACGTTGGCCCGACAACGAGAAACACCACGATCTGCACAACTTTGCACGTCAAGAATAATCGCGAGAAAATTTAAAAACAAATATTGATTTTTCTTAGACAGATTGCTAAAACCCACGTATACGTGACCAGCTCCTCGCACGTCGTTAAACGTGACGCAGGGACGTGACGTAGCGCGGGTTTATCACGCATCACGTCCACACCGATTGTCGGTGTCTCTGACAGGAAACTTCGCCGGTTAGTGAAACAGGTTGTCAGACCTTGGACATCAAGGCCGCTTCTACACGAATTCGCTCAGCAGCTGGTTATAGCGCAGATACAGTCAGCTGTATGCACTGGTGTTAATTGACAGGACATTACATTGGTGACGAGTGATGTTACTGAATAAAACATATTTTTACCACACTATGATGTATTAGCTGTTTTCCATACGTTAATTGTTGGCTGAAAGTTACGTTTTGCTGGCCATGCCAGCTGTCATCGTCATTTGGGGACCGAGCAGGTTTTTATATCCCTAGGGCCGCAAAATCAGCTGCCCACTAGCATATTAAATACACAAACAGTATCCATAGCATTGCAATAGAATTGTTTTATTTTCACCGTTGCCTAGCAACTGTTTATTATTATTTTTGCTGATTCCTGAAATTACTTCTTCACATAACCTTAAAGTTGCGTTGACTATCAGTGTGCATTAATTATTATTGTGAATAGTAGTAGTGTGGTGAAAAATAGTGTTCGTACCACGGACCGAAATGGTTTTAGGTACGAAATATACTATTTTACGAGAACAAAGTGGTTCCTAACTGTAGGCCACCCAGCCGTCTGTGGTCGAACTTTTAATAAATGGTCCTGGCCGAAAACACTCGTTTAACCTGAATTCATGAAGTCACGAAAATACACCACCCCATTCACTATTAAACCACGATATGAAAAAATAACACAGCACAACCCCCAAACTCACAATATTCAAGCGACTTCAATTAAAAGAAAAAAACTACCAAAACTTTAGGCCGCAGCAAAATATAATTTAATAGTTTCTAACAGAAACGTTTATTCAAGTTTCAAATTTAAGTAATCACGTTTTGGTTTTGAATTTTACACAAAGGTTTAAAAAATGGCTAAGATTATTGACTAATAAAGTTAACACTAAGACAATAACATTTAAGTTTTTTACGCTGTAAACTGCACGCTTGTTTATTATTTATATTTAAAACATACATTATTCCAGTAAACTTTAGAAGTTGATAAAATAGTAACTGTATACTACATTGTATTTTGTTGAATTTATACATTTTCCACACTTTTTTACATTACGACTTACATCTAGGAGTTTACTTATAGATATTTCTATTTGTTTAACGAGACACAGTTATCCTCATACTTGTATATTTGGTTATCTATATTACTAGGATTATACATAGGCCTACATGATACTCCAACCCGTATTCATACTACAATATTGGTATTCATACTCGGAGCATATGGTCACAATTAATTGTATTTTCTCCTCAATGCCAATAGTCAATGATCTAATCTACTATAAAGGAAAATGGAACAAATCTTAATAAACAATTATTTACAATTTTATTATTTATTTTTGTAAACACGTAATTAATTTCTCTCACGCATATTGTAAATATGCGTTTCACATGCGTGCATGTGTGCTTATAGATCGAACGCTATAGAGCTAATTAAAACAAAAACATCTGTCGATATAATTGCTTGCGAACAATACGACTACGAGTAAACTATGATACAATCGAGCGTAATCCAATATTTCAAGTGTTTTGAAGTTAACTTTTGAACACATGAGTTAGTTTTGATTTAAAAATAAAGTTTTTATTATGGATATCACTCTCTTACATTTATGACTCTTTTACATTTTCGAGTTGTTGATTTTAGCGAATTTCCCTATAGGGAAGTAGCTATTACCGTAGGTCTCATGGTAAGACCTAGGCCCGGGACCGATTTACTTTTTCATTTTGATGTCCCCAGAGGCCAAAAACACCATTCGTTCAAACTGTTATATCAAATTTGGAAAAAACAATAATTTCTTACTAAACCACAGTACCTTTTAACATTTTACATAAAAAAACTTGTTTACCCTCCTTGTTGCAGCAAACCTAAGTACTCATTAAACTAATTCTGTTTCAATATGAATAAATGTGATATTTTTAAGGAGACATTTTAGTTTAAATCCAATCAGGAAAATGGAAATTCGCTAAGTCTGCAGGTTTGCTGTGGCGGGGGTATTTTTTATACATAGACTGATATGATTTGACTGAAAACTTAAGTAAGAGTGTGCAAAGAGTTAATAGTTAAAAGAGTCGCTCACTGATGAGGACATAAAAGATTACATATTTCTCTAAAAGAGTTACAATTTTAGTTTGCCATGAATAAAACTCGGTGTATAAGAAAATAAAGTATACGTCACCTCTCTATTTGGCGGTTAAGTTCAACCAAGTTTTTTAATTCATAAAAAACTGGCAACATCTTCAATCTGGAACGTCTACTTATCAATATATCTAAACCCATATTAAACAAATCTACGGATAGTATACAATATAATTTAGTTGGCTGTGGCTATAAAGAGGATAGGAATAACCACGAAGAAGGAGACGCGACCAACAATCAACAAGAGATTGTTAAGTTTCACCTCGTCCTCAGGCACGATCCTTATTATGTTATCTCCCGCCATAATGACGTGCCCAACATGGCGGGAACGTGGAAAATCAGCTGACGATCATCTATTAGTCCATATGTTCAACGTTGTTCGTAGAATTAATGGATTTAAAACTTACAAACAGTGTATTTGGCCCGATTAATAATGATGATCCTAAACAAAATCTCCAAAGTGTTGTTGTTTAGCAAGGGAGTCCGAATTGGTTCAAATTATGGCACTAGAGATTCACTTGAACCAAGGGAAGGCTTTTCTGTTACAGAGTCGTATTTTTCTAAGCCTTTGGCTACAAAAATGCATATGAATAAAGATGAACGAACTTTATTTTACAAGGAAGTGTACAATGTCCAAATTGAATGAGTTGCACTATAGTGAACAAATGAGGGAATTTTATGCAAGGAAATAGTATTGACTCAATAATAGAGTTCATACAGACTGGACAATTTATGGAGTCGTATACTAGTTTTTGCTGGAAGCCGTCAATTAGAAGGCAATTGCGTTATAAGAATGTAAAATATAAAATATTTACATGTGTATAAACATTTAGAGGAGAGAACTAGGTATTGGACAAATGGGGGAAACATTTAACAATTCATGTCCATAGTTTTCCGAAGTTCTCTTGCACGTATTCATGTTCTTTTCGTACAAATTTAATTATTTAAACATTTGATTCCATAAGAAGCTGAACGTAAGCATTGATAGCCTACTCATATTATTATCAAAGTAAATCTATCTCTTTACTCCATACTGAAGCAAGTGTTTCCTTACGAACTATGTCCGTAAGAATATTTTCGCAAGTCAACATAAATTGTTTGTCGCGTAACCATAAAGAACCCATAGATCAGTTGTAAATAAGTCATAACTGATGATTTTCGATTCATTACGTGACTCTTTGTTGCTTGCCCCTGATATATACTGTTATCATTGTTATCAGCTGTTCTCTTGTTATCACAAATGGTAAACACTCTTTGTCTGTTCCTGTTTGTTCACTGCTCTATTTTATTTTATTTATTTAGCTTTCTTGTAAAATTTGACCTAAAACTTTTCTCTCTTTGTTTACTGCTAACTGTCATTATGCCTTTCTAAGACTTGAGATTACATTTTTTTAATACTTCAACATATAAAGATCCTAAAACGTTTTTTTTTAATACACTTGAAAATGTTGGACGGTGTGGATGAAATGAAAAAGTTTAGTTAGTTAAAAATCGATGGTTTGATTTAAAAATAGGTAACACCATAGTGTCATCAACCTTTCTCGTGTTTACTAGTTCCCAGAACGGTAGTGCCATTTAAATATTTCAAACTCAGCCATAATGTAGTAAGGCCATGACACTATATATTGTGTCATTATAACCAATGCGTGTTATACTGAGTTATATCGCAGAGCTGCATGTCAAACGCTAGGTCAGCTCTACCACTGAAGCCGACGACCTTCCTATCTTGCCGAGTCATCCAAGTCTTATGACAACCACATGACTCGCCTGCGCCTAATTACTAATTTGTTCTTCGATGGTGGAATATTTCGTATTTTGCACACCATTTGCACATTTACAAGCATTTCCATTCAGTTTAGATTTTGAAGTTTCTATAGTTAAGACGATTTTTGTAAGGTTTACTTCCAATCTACACAATAATCTTATTCAAAGGCTATTGAGAAGCTCCTAAGATTTAAAAATATCGTAAAACTATATGTTTTTAGCAACATTTCCTTGCATTTAATTATTTTTCCTGTGATACTTAGTTAGTTAGGTAGTTCCTTAAACGTCCCTATTCATGCAGGATTCTTTAAATTTGTATTAGGCCTATTGTAGTTTTTCATTAAAATTATTATTCTTTCATATGCTGCAGAACAAATTTTATATTTCACTTAGTTCAAATATAAAACTATATGAATATAGAGATGTGTCAAAATAGATGTTAATATTTTTAGGAAACGGTTGACAGATCATTAATTTGATTTTGAAATAATACCTATTTTGCTGTTGGCATCTTATATGTTAAGAGGCTTTGGGTGGTTCTGTCTAAAGAAGAATGTAAAGTTCGAAAATCCCATCTATCTAAGAAACACTCAGAGAACACTCAGCACTAAAATCAGCACCTAAATAATACAATGTCATCAACATGTGATGAGAAATGTGCAATGCATCTCGATCAAAATTAACGCTTCAATTAAAAACATCTTTAAGGCACGACAGAAACGAAAAAAATTTGCCCTTTTTATATCTGATCAGAGTACAAGCAAAAAATCAAAAGAAATATCGACAAACAATATTGTGAATTTGCAGTGAACTTATTGTCAAAACCCCTTGAAGCAATAAAAACATTTACTAAACATTTTATGTTCTTAAATAAAAGTTTAAAAGACTTTGGCAGTGCCATATTGGCAGGTTTGCTAAATCACCAACATAATGCAACCTTCAATAAAATTGTCCACTGATTAAAAAGGTCTAAGATTTTTACTTTAGAAAATAACAACCGCACATTCAATTCACCCCAGTAACAATCATTAATTTATAATCACTTCATAACATCGTTATGAAAGCTGCCTGAAAATTGTGTGAAGGCTCGGCAGAAGACAAACAGGTAGGATAAGACATAAACAATATAATTGACACATAATTGTCTTCCAACGCAAAGAAGGCTTTAATTAAGCTGCTATTGTTGTACTATAACTGAATACCTAGTGATTACACATCAGAACAGCGTAAACAAGTAGAATTTCATACAATTATATGTATAGAATAGTAGTAAAACCTGGGAAAACCAACGCTGAATCTGAGTATTTTCTTGTTGTATGATTTTTAGACCCATGCAGTACCAGAGAGTTGTGCAAGACAGATGGACCTTTTTTGAAAGCTTTTGGACACACATCTAATTACCCATTATCTCCAAGGCCAACTGCTTATTGTTTTCCGAAAATAGTAATTTTAAACTCCACACCCACTACGGTATATACAGGGTTATTACAAATGATGTTCCTGATTTTGATTATAAATATTACTGGGTTAATTTGTTTCAAGACTATTTTAGTTGGTACCATTGGAAAGAAAAACTCATAAAGTTTCATTTACATTGGTTTGGGTGGATATCAGCTGTTTGTCAAGTCAATTCTTGTAAGTGTTGTGTAATGGCTGAATTTGAAGGCAGGAAAGCTTTTTGCCAGTTGGAATATTACATTAACCAATCTGTTATTAGTGTGCAACGACACTTTAGAACCAGGTTTAACGATTATCTTCCTAGTAACCACTATATTGGCAAGTGACACTTGAAATTTAAGAGAAATGGCTGCATTTAAATGTTACTTGTAGTAGGGCTGAACTTAACAATGTGCTGTCTGAGATATGGAACGAGCTCGGTGGTCCGAATAATGACACACCCCCGAACTGGCCTACAAGATCACCCCCTGATTTTTTTCTTGTGGGGATACATCAAAGATAAGGCGTACACATCCCCATTATCAGATAGCATACTTGAGATCCAGCGACGGATTACCAATGCTATCGAAATAATAGACCTAGACACACTTTTCAAAGTCTACCAAGAGCTTGACTACATTATTGACATCTGTCGTACCACAAGGGGTTCCCGTATCGAGCATTTACAGTTCTGTGTATCTGTGTCAAAACTTTTTGAGTTTTTCAAAATTTGTAACCATTTTATTTCTTTTTATAACAAATAAAACTATATTTTATGTATGTATGAAATCATGAACATCATTTGTAATAACCCTGTATTTCTGATCCAAATAAAGTGTAAATCTCGAAGTGTAAATTTTATGGAGGTCATTGATTTATAAATCTGCAGAATCCTACATTAACAAATCCGCCATACTTATCAGCTTTGCCTACTGAGCAACTGGTTCGTTTCGTAGATAGTGTCATTGATTATAGTATAAAATACTACACTATATAGGACTAGTAAGTCCTACTGCGTTCGTCTGTGAAGTACAAAACGATTCAAGTGGCAAAACGCAAGAACTAACGAGTGCCAGGATTGACTATAAATACAAGCCGGTGCGAAACCTTTCATGAGGGGAACAACATATAACACTTCTCCGATTTCAATGTTGCAAGTGTCAAAAGGTAATCGCCAGACGTTTATTTGTACATGTGTTGAATGTCGGTAAAGTATGAGCCACCCTAAAAGATTTGAAGATTATAGACTATAGAGCAGCAAACTAGCTAGACACTAAACAGGCCTGCTGCACCGTACATTCGTTTTGTCCACACTGTCCCGCCTAGCTGGTTTTAGGAAATCTTCGCGATTAATGTGGATATTCAACTACATTACTTTCAAGCAGAAAATTAGCTCTATACAACACATGATAGCATACTACTCACTTTTCTTGCGGCCCTCCTTGACGGTGTAGGTGAGATCGGAGAAGGCGATGTCCACGGGCGGTCTCTTGGGCAGATGGGTGAGGGTGCGAGGCTGGCAGGGGGTGATGGTCACCTTCACACTCCCCTTCCTGTCGGACACCAAGCAATGTACATCAGCCTCTTGGCTCACCATGGTACACAACACAAGTCACAGTCACACGGCTACAAGAGACGAGGGGGTTAGATGGTGCAAAGGGGAGGTTGAGAATGAAGAACGGAGGGATGCGAGAGAATGAGGTGACAGAAGATTTAGTGATGGAAAATGGAGGTGAAGAATGAAGGAGGAAAGAGATAGAACTACCGCGAGAGAGTTATATGAAAGAGTTTTTGAAGACAAAGAATGTTAGGTTGTAAGATGTAAGAGGTGAAGAATATATTGTGGAAGGATGACCGCGAGAGAAGGAGGTGAAGTAATGTGTGGTTATTGTTCAAGAATAATTTAGTTGGATGAAGGATGGAGGTAAAGAATTTTGGAGATGAGAGAAAGACAGTTGAAATGTCAAGAATGAAAAGGTTAAAGAGGAAAAGAGGTCAGTGAAGAATGGAGTGTAGAAGGACGGCCACAAGAGAATGAGATTGACGTCTCAAGAGGGTATGACGTTCGATGAAGTTAAAGAATGAAGGAGGGGCGCGATAGAAATACCGCAAGAGTAAGAAAACAGAACATATAAATACCAAGGATGGAAGGTTTGTATGGTGCAAGAGAGGTGGTGTGCGGAAGGATGACCACGAGCGATAACAGAGGGTTTAGTGGTAGCTTATTAGATTGAAGTTTGATAAAGGATGGAGATGAAGAATTATAGATGAACTAGATAGAAATACCGTTAGAGAGTTATACAGCAACTAAAGACTTAGCGAATGAAAGTTTTGATAATGCAGAAGCTTACATTGAAAGAGATGACACAGACATATTACCTATTTGCTAATTGAAAGGGAAAAGTAAGAGTAGAGAATGAGAATAAACTAGCGATAAAGTGGTTGGAAGGAAGGTACAAGTACAATAAAATAGGGTGTCAGAGGATTTGGTGAATTTTAGCGAGATCAAGTTAAAATGCAACTTTAAGTGTAGAATGGAGAAGCGTGTAGAAAAGGACACTAGAAAGTCAGTTTTTTTACAGTACAAGATTGGTATTCTGTGCTTTACAGGGTGTGAGAGGAGAAGGTGGAAAGTTATATCGGCCAAAGAATTAGATTAGGAATGAATATACGTACAATAAGGTTCTAAAGCGGTATAAGGCATTTGCCGAGGAATAAAAGGAGGGAACCTCGAGGGAAGAAGATGAGAGGAAATAACTATGAGAGTGGTAATAAGGATTGTGATTCAACATAGAAGAAAGAGAGACAACATCTCTCTTTGTTCTATGGAAGAGAGAGGTGGACCCTGAAGATGAGATGGCGTAGCAGATGCTAACATTATGTAACCAATTAAGATATATAATGTAAAAGGCTATACAATTTTTGCTTAGCTGCACATAGCCAATAAAATGTTTAGTTTTAGACGTCGGTTCGTGTGATAGCATATAAATTTTGCAGTTTGGGTTCAAAATACCATATTTTATTAACTTGTTTTAATGAATAATTATATCGTAAACCGCACAAATATTTTTAAATTAGCATGTTTTGAATGAAATGCAAGTTAAAATAAAATAGATCGCCTCAACAAAAATACACAGATAAAATCAAACGGTTTTCTTTAAAATTAAGTTATACGATCCAAATACTAGTTTCGGTGCAAGGATTTGTTTACTTGATAAATTAATGTTTATAGATATAACAATTATTCGAGAACATAAAAATCTTGTAACAGCGATATTTTATTCCAATTGTTCAAGTAAGAGGTCTAAGACAAACTAATACTCTGTTAACAGATATTCGACATAGTTTTTGACTAGTTTCACTAGTTTTTATCGCGGTCCAAGGCATTCTGCAAACCAAGGCAGGGTTAGGGTTATCTACAGCTTAGCCAAGCGAAGTTAACCTAAATACGAAGAGGCGACCTTTAGTAGCCGCAATCTGACAGACTGGGCGAACTGATAAAATAGTACAAAACAAGATGGAGTCACTAGAAAGAACACATTTTTCTTACTGACTTTCCGAATTACTGACGTAGTTCATGGTTTTCATAAATATTTATAAACAATCAAGTACAAAGTAAAATCCACTGAACTCATAGAGGAAATCACCCAACAAATTTTAATTGGTGCTAAAATTCCTCTAGATTTTTGCGACTCCAGAGTGAATATGGTTTCAATAATCACAAGAAAGTTTTCCAGATGTATTTTGAGATTTTGATAAGATTTCAGAAGACGGATGTAAACATCGTTAACGTAAAAGATTACTGACCAAAATGTTATCGTCCGGCTGAAAATAATCAGAGAAAAACATAAAACTAATAGATTTTAAGTGCTTGTCTCTTTTTGGCAATCAATTTACCTACTTGACAGAAATAATTAGAAACGTTAAGTTAGAAAACATTTATAACTGTCAAATTCTAGCGTACTTTTGTTTGATTATTTTTATTTGATCTTCTGAATTCATTACTTCATGGTAATGTAACATTTCAAGACGAGCAGCACAAGACTATTTGCACTATGATTAACTAACAATAATTAATAATTAATGATGTGACAAGGAAATTTTAGATGGAAAATAACAAGTTTCCTTTAATCTGACAAAAGATCGCGTCAGAGATGGTTGGAAAACAACATCGAGTAAACAGTTCAGTCGAAAATTACGCTAATAGATAGGCATATAAGATCTTTTACATTAAAATACAAGCTGAGATGAAAATATCTAAAGTGTTTGATTTTTTTTAGAATGTACGCTAGGAAATACGATTCTCAAAATGTTACCAATCCATAATAAACTTTTACAGCGCTTGATAAATTCACAAGGAGGTACCTTACGTCGCTAGATTAGTTAAAATCTTCTTTTGAAAATATGAGAGTTAAATTTTAAGTTATCTTAGGTGTCCTGTAATAGTTTAGTTTTCACAATAGATTATGTTTTTAACCAACTGATAGTGCATGACCAATGCAAAATGTTATTGTGTTTAATATTGGATTCCGGCTTAACGGAAATTCGTTTAGAAGAGTTCCAATTATTTACACTTTTATTACATTGTGTATATTAATTTTGAACCTGAATTAAATACTGACACAAACTTAATAACGTAATGAACTTTAACAAAAAAACAACGAAATTATTTTTATGTTATGTCTTTTGTAGCTGCGCGCCTTTTCTGGATAAATAGCTGCAATTTAATGGTTACAAATTTTAAAAGTGTAATATATTATTTAGCATAAGATATGTTTATGGACACCAAAGACAATCACTCAAGATAATTGACACTTGCATGTGCAAAGGTTCAGGCCACGACAGCTTTAAAAATTAAATACCTTTTGATGAAGACAATGCTTTTAAGTGGCGAAAATTCTAGCTTTAATTTTAAGTTTCTTTATTTGATTAACTACATTATTCACTCTGTTAGGCCTACATAAAATAAAAACGATAAATTTTAAACGAGAAGCTTGTTCTCTTAAATCTACTTTTTTAAAGGTACTAAACGATGAGTTTATTTTGTAGAATATAACATTTTTTCCCCACTTGCACACAACCGTTAACAATTTTTACCCAATGAGATCACGAAAGGAGAATTCAAAACTTGACAATGTGATTTAAACACGATTAATTTTGGAGAGCGAGTTTATCAAAAGCTCATTTGTAAAACTGACTCATTTTGACGCATCAGAAACTACGAAAAACCCAAGTCAATCTGATAAGTAAACTTTACTAACGTCATTTTTGAGATTCTCACTTTAAGAAGTATCTGCTAAATTTAATAAGTACATTTTAATGTCGTGAAGGCTACTGATAACTTGAAAGTTTTTTACGCTTTTTTGTCGAAAGCAAAAAAGGAACAGTTCAAACTCAATTTACACAATAGTCAAAATAATATAATGAAATGTTTCTAAAGTAAGAGCATACGCAATAGTCGCTTTTTTGTTTAAGACGTAAACATTTTCCTTACAAATGCAATAAAAAAATTCTTAATAGTCTACTGAAAAAAAATATTTGAGTTTAAAACGTCACATAGACTTTCCTAAAGTAAACTAAGTTTCCTAACGTTTCTTAGCGTAATGATGGTTTACAATAATTTTTTTAGATAAAAATGCTAGATGATGATGAAAGGGTTTTGCGGACATGATGGAATTGAAGAATGATGAACAGGGTGAGAAATAAAAATATGAAAATTACAAATAGTAAAACGCGAACACTCCACACTAGACACTAAAAACACACTCACACACTGACAGACAGCAACCGACTGATGGATTGTTACCAACCTTCGGGGAACTGTAATTAGCATGAAAATACCCACCGCTCGTGAAAATTCCCCGCACACTTCAGAGCTGATACAAACACCAGGTAAAAAACGATGATATAACAACCAAAATAGTAGCTCGTGGCCTTCAAACTTTGAGGTCTGTTAGGAGGTTTTTGTTAAGTGGATCGGTCCAATAGTTACAATTTAGGTCAGGTAAGTTAACATAACACTAATTTGTGAAAATGGTAAAGAATTTTAGTTTTTTTTTGTATTTGGGGTTTTGACAAAACTAATAATGTTATGATATAAAATAATAAGTATGCCTTGTTTAAATAAATTTTAAAAATATTTTTTATAACTACTGTAGTCTTAATTTTAGTGTTTGATGTGTTATATAAAAGTTAACTTGTAAATATTCAGTAAATATTTTAAATGAAACCAGTAGGAACTGTTCCGGAGGATAGCGAGAAGATGGTTGTTTTGTCAACAAATATTATTTGACTAGTGCTCCGACAAATAACAACGGGTTCCAGCGATTGAATTCCTCACAATTGATTTACTTTTCAAATTATTTTGTATAATCTTGGGTTTTATTGTAAGGAAATTATTGTGGTTGGTATATCCAACCACAACATGTACAACTCAGCATGTACTACTGATATAGCAAATGCATTTATATGTTAGTGGTGGCCAAATAAATTACTTATAACATTGGACCCTGCAAGCAGACCATTCTTCCTGTTTCGAAGCCTGTTTTGATTTGCGTTCATGACCGGTAACGTGCGAGAGCGCCGATGTCGACTTGTTAAATGTTAAATGTTTCTAAGCACATACACAAAAAAAAGGATCTGTCTTATCAAATACATCTTTTTACGAGGTGAACTGTTGTAAGTTATTTAAAAAATGTTACATTAAAGAATTAAGCATGTAAATAGTTTTGAAATAAGAAGAAGCAAATAGTTAGCACCGAAATATTATGTTTCAGCACTAGGGCGTAAAGTGACTCTTTTCAACCCGAGCTCACGTTTCACGACCGAGGCGAAGCAAAGGTCGGAAAAATGAGTGTAGTTTGAACAACTGATTCATTCAATCGATAAAATAATAACGATACATTGCATACATTCGAAGTTTACAACTGTTTACAACAGCTGATTTTTACTTCCTATGGACCAAAAAAATGCTTTTTACTCCCTAGGAGCAAAAGAGCTACTTTAGACCAGCAACGAATGTATTAAAAAAGCGGCTGTTTTTGCTGCCATATGGCGAAAAAAGCTTATGCCTTTGGACACTGCAAGCAGTTCTTCTTATTTTAAAATTCGAAACTTGTTTTGGTTTGTTTTCAAAATCGGTAACGAGCGAATACGCTGAAGTCAACTAAAAAGTGCATCAAATTGTACTGTGTAAGCTGAGCCTATTAGTTTTGATGCCAGAAAACAAGTATATATAGGAAAAAATAGTTTACGAGGTCAAAACAATTAGTTTTAGTTTAAAAAATAAATGGTTACATTAAAGATTAAAAATTAAGAAAGTAAATAGTTTTGAAATAACGAGAGGCAAATAGTTAAAACCAAAAAGTATTTTATACTGAGAAGAAACATTTCATACATTTTATTTTTATGATCTACTGTATATGAAATGTTTTTAAATCAATTAAAATTACTGTGTACAAACCACTACAACTATTTTAAATTTTAAATCTTAAGTACACTTTACAGTGGTTTTAGAGATAACAATAAAAACACATTAATAGGCCAAGGTAATTTTATCGTTACACAAGTCGTCAGTTGGTACAATTGTCTTGACTTCAACAATGACATTTGAGTCATGTGACCCTCGATCTTTGAACCACTGTCTTCTCTTTGTTTACATTTTACCTGATACGTCAATAAAGATAAATTTGTTGGTCTTTTAAACACGTAGTATAAAATTGAAAACAGATTTAAAAAAAAATTCTATCAAAAATATGTTGGTTCTAGACGAAATCGGTTAAACGGAAACGAATAAAATAATTTATGAAATGTGGGTGGAACCAAATGTGAAAATCCCACAATGAGTACCACAGTAAATTAATCCAATCCAATGTTGACATTATAACTTCCCACTCAACAGCAAGCAAGCTTTCTTCTGTTTTCCTTGAGAAAGACCTCTGAAACCCACGTGAAACGTTGAAGGCACGTGACTCCGGAACACATTTTAAGCACGTTCTTATATTCGCAAGTAAGCGTTCGACTCCCGGAGCAAAAATATTTATTCGAAGAGTCATGTTTTGTTTGAAACTTTCATCAAAAGTGCGTAAAGTGACTTTTTTTGACCCGAGCTCAAATTTTTTCATTCAGGCGAAACTGACGTTGGAAAATGAGCGAGGGTTGAAAAGACACTTTTTGCCCATGTGATCTATACATATAAAGATCAAATACCACTGACTCATTCATTCATTCATTCATTCATTCACTCACTCATCACAAAATCTCAGAAACCATAAGACCTAGGAACCTGAAACTTGGCAGGCATCTTCCTTTTGGGTAGTAGACGCTCACTAAGAAAGGATTTTACCCTCCGACCTCTGGGCTCCGCCCCAGTGGCTCTGGAGTTTACCATGTTAACCTTATGAGAAATGGAATTAGTGAATCTTAACAGCTGTTTCAATTAAACAAGTTGGTTCTGTTCTATGATGTTCAATAGCATTAAAGTTACAAGGATTACCAACCAGGGTGCAGCACTATTATTTCTTTAACATTTATGACAACAGCTAATTTGCAACCAAAAGGAGAGTGAGCGTAGCGAACGAACTTCAACCTGGAGGCGTGTTAGCGTAGCGAACGAGCTAACCTGAAGGCAAGTGAGCGTAGCGAACGAGCTCCAACCAGGACGTGATTGAGCCATGCGAACGAGATCATCTTGAAAATTAAGAAGTTAAACGGTTTGCCCCGCGAAAGAACTTATAGCATCTGCCTGAAACTATTGTAGAAATATACACATTCAGCAAGAGAAAATATACCCTATGGAAACCTCCAACTGTTTAACAGAAAACTAAATTGTTTAGCGTAAAACACTTGTAATAAATGTACAAAACGTTCAAAATGCATTGACAAATTTGTATTACAAAATTAACTTCAAAAGCATTGAAACTCTCATACACCATTGAAATTGAAAACAAACGCATTAGCAGGGAAAGTGACCTTTGGGTAGTTAATTATTTCAGCTCAGCCACAAACAATGTGTATACCTCGGGGATGCGTATAGCCTTCGTAGAAATAATAGGTTAACAGACTGGATTTAGTCACACAATCACTGGACTTCATTTTACAGTTATGACCATGGCAATTTGAAACTAAATAACTGTAAGAGGAGAGCTCGCCTGGTAGTAGGTCGTCGGTTCAATCTTGAGGGATCGAGAAAAGTCAAAACCTTGTTGAATCGAAACTAAACCCAGTTGTACTTACGAATATTTGGTATTTGTTGGCTAGTCTAGTCACAAAGTATAATTTAATTAATTTAACCCTCATCGTTCACTCGCCTTCGCCTTAATAAACTAACCCTTATAAAGAAAACTTTCTACAGCTACACGTGGCATCATACTCCATTCTACACTCACCCTTCATTCATATTTGGGTTAAAATACGCACATAGGCAAGGTCCAAGATGTATGTCTCTTTATATATCTTGGGTGAGGTCCCCATCTCAAATGATTTCTCATCGAATCATTCAATTTGTCGGTAGCCTTTTACGTGTGTTTCAAATCCGGTTACGATTGGATGCACTGATTTTGACCAAATGTTTTCTGTTATTTTAGGGTATTGTTTGCAGTATTCGCCTTAATCTTCTTGAAACTAGAATTTCGAAGTAGTAAGTAAATGGTTAGAATAATTTTTTGTGGAACGGCAAAAGATTGGAGAAATAACAAGTATACTTCAAAATACACTCGAAATATACTACATAATACACATATAGATGCAGAAATGCATATTAACATTGTTTTAGCTGAACAACAAGAATAACAAATATACAAAAATTTAGTTAACCCATTGTTGAATTACATCAAGAGTGTGTATCATCTTTGACTGGTATCATATAGAAGCAAATCCCGATATCCATTGTATGCCCTTGACTATAAAAATAATGAAGACATAGAAATGCGACACCAGCGATCCAGCGGACATGGAATGAATCTTCCGGCTTTAAAATACTTCCCTAATTTATCGCGTTATCATAATTTAAACTATTCCTTTATAAATTTATCATCTTTATGGTTCAGCATAAGACAGTTTTAAGGTTAATTTCTGTCCGAATAATAAAGTAGAATACGTTTTGGGGTGTTTAACTCTTGTTATGTGACTATCTAATTAACTCAAAATATTCCGACCAATTTAAAACTATAGATTGTACACCAACCCCCAAAATAAGTGAAAGTTATTTAATCTAAAACATTCAGCGGATGTAAACGTAACTAAACAAGAAAACATATTTAAATACGTTTTAAAAACTTTAAATTTGGGATTAGCAAAATCTTAAGTTAATAACTACAGTAGAGTTTTACTTTGTAATTAAGTTTACGCAACACTACACTGTTTTAACGAACTTCCCACGCAAGGATTTAGTCTAGAAAACAGCTATTTGCCGCCAGCTTAATCGAATGGGATTTCATTACGTACTGGCAACGTGTTTTAACAGTGTTCCATTATTAAAATAAATAATGTAAATTTTAGCGAATTTCCCAAATAGAGCTATTACCGTAGCTAAGACCTGGACCCGGGACCGATTTACTATTTCGTTTTGAGGTCACCAGAGGCCAAAAACGCTATCCGTTCAAATGCATACAAATATATTTATATATGTCCGATAGCACGATAAGTCCGAGAAAAAATTATCCGATTTTGGTATAAACGCGTAAACCTACATTTATTCTAACTAGTTCGCGAACCAGCAT
Organism: Macrosteles quadrilineatus; assembly: GCF_028750875.1. Lineage (NCBI taxonomy): Eukaryota > Metazoa > Arthropoda > Insecta > Hemiptera > Cicadellidae > Macrosteles > Macrosteles quadrilineatus. The sequence continues at coordinate 131,916,898 of NW_026542595.1, read as the reverse complement.
GATCGGATTATGGGAACGGGGTTTGTGGGAAAAAAACGGAAGGTTTCCCATTTTATCACTAAAAACATAAAACGTTACCATTTCTTTCCAACCCATTTTTCAGAGCCAAAAAAATCGAAAAATTAGTATTCAGAATAACTATTGTTGTAAAACTGACGGTTACGGAGAAAATAAAAAAAAAACTGTGAATTGAACATCCCTATATAATTCTTGTAGAAAATAAGTAAACCTTTGTAGTTTGCATGTTTATAAACTGATCTTGATCAAATTTGTAAAATTTATTTATGTTATATATCAAGATTTAACTATAAAACACCTTACTACTGTACCTTCCCTGTAGCGGCAAACCCAAGTACTCACCAATGTTATTTAAATAGGAATTAATGTGAAATTTTTAAGGATATATTTTAGTGAAAATATAAAAAGGCAAATGGAAATTTTTTTAATCTGCAGGTTTGCTGTGGCGGGAGTATTTACTATTTCCATTGCAGCAGATGGATGAATATAATATTCATTGAAAGTTTTGTTTTTCCTAACAAATTATCAATCTCTCATTTGGATTTGCAGTTCTAACCTCAAAATCCGAGATTGTGTATATTAAATGTTACTTGGCTATGGACTACAATTTTATACGTAGGCCTAGAGCGATTGCTATAAAAAAAATAGTTATATCCAAAAACAAACAAATAAATAAATGGAAAATAAAGCGCTTACGTTTAAAATGCCCCTGTGTGTTTAACAATTTGATCGTGCATTCATGTCGAAATTAACATTTAAAGCCCTTACAAGAAAACAATATAAATATTTCAGTATCAGTACAGTACTCCGAAACCAACATTTATTCAGCGCCTGCAATTATTGTCACGCCAATCGCACTACTGGTACGCTCGGCGGTCAAGCTATATACGAATGGAGGAACCAGGGTCGGAATGAACAACGAACTGTATATAACCGCCTCTTCCATCGTCATTTGCAACAGTTCGTCTAATCACCGCTAGGTGTCACCATCGTCGTTCAACAGTTCGTCTAGTCACCGCTAGGTGTCGCAAAAACAGAACTTATAACGCACCGTAATATTATCAGTATTGGATTAAGTACAATAAACATACTTGACCTCAGTAAAACAAATAATCAAGTTACTTATTTATTACCAATTTATAATACTCTGTTATAAAACTGTGGTTGCACCTTTAAATAAGCAGTTTTACCATTTGATTTGACACTCGCACTGACCTCTGAGTAGCTCGTGTATATAAGCCCTTAAACTTAATGACATGTTTAATTATGTTCCATTAATGACTGTGTAATTTCTTTGACAAGCCGAGAGTCGATTTCTTCTGGAGGTCGACGATTGGCTTATAATCAATATTCATTCTTTCATGATGCAAGATAGACCAATAATATAGTTTACGGATCAAAGATTCAATTTAATTGTTTAACAAGCCGAGAGTCGATACTCTTCTGGAGGTTGACGATTAAAAATCAAAATTCATTCATGAAGCAATGCAAGATTCGAAGATTCAAGTAATTGCCATAACCGAGGATGAATATTCTCGGCACAGTACAACCGTTGTCATAATTAATCGTACAGTACAAAATAATGAGAAATTAGATAATAGATCGTTGTCAACACCAACTATCATTTTCTATTTTGAGAGCCTACGGCCTACAGTCGTTTTAGCTACATGATTGGATTCTCTTGGTATTGTGTTTATAGTACATGATGTTATAATATTGCGTCGTACATAGGACTATCGCAACTTCCAAGGAGAATCTTAAGAGTAGAGCCATTGAAACTCAATGGTAGAGCACTGATTGTTTGGAAATATGAGGGAGAGGGCTTTGAATAATTTGAGTGTGAACAATGGACATGTACATCAGTGGACTTTTATTTAATAAGCTTTAAATATCAACACAGGGTCAAAAGCATCCTTCTTCAAATATATATAACTGTGTGTGTGTGCGTGTGTCCGTTGGCGCGATAACTCGAGCAAAAATGATCCGATTTTGATGAAATTTGGTACAAACGTGTAAACCTAAGTTTATTCGAACGAGTTCACGAACCAGCATAATCGGATCATGGGAACGGGGGTTTATGGGGGGTTTTATGGGGTAAAAATGGGGTTTTCCCATTTTTGACCCTAAAAACAAAAAATTTTGCAATTTCTAATTAGTAAATTGTTTTGTAGAGCTTCAAAAATAAATAATTTAGTATATTAATATGATGTTGTATGCCTAACGGTTACGGAGAAAATTAAAAAATAGTGTAATTTAAAATTCACATGTAATTCTTATGGAGAAAATGAAAACTGTTGTAGTTTACTTGTTTACGGGGATATATTGATAAAATTTATTTATTTCATCCTATACTATTGACGTGTGGTCCAAAACCACTTTTTACTTTCCCCGTAGCAGCAAACCTAAGCACTAATTAAATATAATGTTATTTAAATTTGGAATAAATATGTCTTATTTATGGAAATATTTTAGTAAAAATGTAATCAGACAAGTTGAAATTCGCTTAGCCTGCAGGTTTGCTGTAGCGGGGTATTAAGTATATAAGATTTAAGTGACATTAGTTTTTTAGTCATTAGATCATAGATATTAACTTGGACTAACCAACATAAGGGAGTATGTTTGATCTATCTATGGTGCTAAATGGACCTAACTCATTTTAGTAAGGTTCAAAATAGATTACACTTTTAACAAAAAGTTACAGTATTTTAACTATTTTAATGATTTAGAACGATATAATTGATTTATTACCTGTATATTTTTATTAGACCCTGCACTTTGAGTTCGGCTGCGAATTCGAGATTTGTAATAAAGCCACATTTATATGTTCAACCATACAAAACACGAGGTTTTATCCCCGGCACATTTGTATTTGTTAACTTCAAACCAGGAGATTATGCATACTACAGACGAAACTAGAAAATCCAGTTGTTTCAACATCAACAGGCCTCAGAATTGTACGGGATCCACCTCTTCCAAAGATTCCAGATCTAGAAGAATTCTATTTCAACCATTTTTAAAACCACTTTAATATTTTTTTACTACACTAAAGTACACCATTATTATTGCAGATCATAATCTATTTACACTCATTGTTATTTAGGTTTGTTTTCTTGTCTTCCTACGTCGATGGCATTTCTAAGATTTGCTCACACTTTGATTGCAAATTTCCAGTATAAATTGGATTTGTTTAAGAAAAGTTAAGAAAATTGTTTCCTTTTACAACGATTTGGACACACACTATATTGGAGCATCGTCACAAATTCGTTGACGTACCAATAAATTTTATCCCACCTTCACAATCTAGGACGAACTAGGCCGTAACTGTTACATACTTCAGGCTAGTTCTTGAGGGTTGCGGCATTATCATTATCCATTGGTGATTGGCGGGATTTGACCCCGGAACCTCGGGCTCCGAAGCCCTACCATCAGACCAGCTCACCCCCAACGTACCATTAGTAAAAGATGAGCTAACATCCACAATGCTTTGTAAATTCACAATTCTAGAATCGCCAAGGCGGTAGAGAACACATCCTTATGATTAGCATAAGCTGGACCGGAAGGCCTTCGCCGAGGACGTCCAGACGAGGTAAAGTCGGACATGTGAAGGGGCAACCTCAACCTCCGAGCTGAACCTTCATGTAAACAAAAACTGCAAACCTGCTCTAAACCTAACAAACACACAGTCAATACTGTCAGCTCAACAGCCGAAATCTAATTATATTATCGGTAATGATTTATTAGCCTATTCGTATCTTACTACGGCCAAAGATTCCATGGACATACAAAGATTAAAGAGTCTATGAACCAAATCTGTATGTATACACAGTACACGTTATTACAACGGAGGACTATACATTTACCGACCATATCCAAAAACATGAATGCTACGAGGTATTTTAAATCATGTTTGTAAACTAAACTTTTTATAATACATGATTATCGTTATTGTTTCTTAAAAGCATTCCAAGCTGTAGGAAACATTGTCTTTCTTATGTTGATTATATTAAAGAGATTAACGTAGTTATATTTATAATGTTGTATTGCATTGAGTACAAATGTCTAAACTTAGCTTAATCACAACTTTAAATTTGATTCTGTGTTTCTTGTTCAAACACTCGTATGGATAGGCCTACATGATTCTCAATGAAGCCTGTTTAAAAAAAATTACAATGAATTATGAGTATGTTACATTTTCCACCAATAAGTCGAGTTACTGAAGTATACACAATTGACGTAGACTAACCACCACAAGTAGACTTCTCATATCATTGTAAATTATTTTGAAGCACGTTTTCGTGTCTAGTTCATGTCCGGTGGCACTGATTGCTAGTGTCGACTACATTTAGTTTCTATTATTTTAGGGTCAATTTCATGATTTGTGCTTTAGGCCTACTGTTTGGTTATATAACTAGGGGACGGGTTATTGTTTATGACTAGATCTTTTATTTGATTAAACGAGGTTTTAAATTACTGAAATAGCAATTTAAAAATTGGGGACCTCTACAGTGCACCCCGAGTATACCGGACAGAACTAACAATAAAATTGGTTTAATCTGTTCCATAAGGATGAGAAATCTACTAAGGGAGTATGTTTTATCGCTATTGACTTTGGATGCACCCAGTATGCATCTCATCTTATTACAAAAATCTAAAGAATGTTTCATGAATTACGTCCGACTAAAATGTTCCCTTCTTCGAAACTTGTGATATCTAAATTCAATGTTCGCCAATTACTGATTAGTGATTATCACTCCCAAATTAGCCTGTTTGTTTCGAGGTAAAAAGATAAGATGGCGAGAGATTCGTCTGCATCTTACAACTTAGGGCCCTTTCACACGAGGCCACTGGTGGCCGCCACCGGTGGCAGCCACTGGTTGCCCGCCACAGCTTTAACATTATTTTAAATGAGACCTTTCACACGCAGCCACTGCAGTTGCCCGCCACTACACAGTGGCCGAGCAGTGTCTCCTCGCGCAACTGCTAGTCGGCAACCGCCGGCAACTGCAGTGGCGGCAACTCGTCGCGGGGCATTGAATTAAATGGGAGCTTTCACACGTAGCAACCAGTGGCCGCCACCGTGGATGAGCGTGCAGCTACTATTTTGAATCAGTCCAAATGCAGACTGCAAAGACAAACGCACTATGGTAGTTGTTGAGTGTTTTCGTGTTGAATTGTTTGTTTGTGAAAATGAGTGATCAGAAGAAAAATAAAGAGGACGTTGCTGAAAAAGAAAAAGACAAAGGAAAACAACAGAATAAGAGAACAAACAAAATAGTAGAAAACAAAGTGGATACTGAAGATCTAATTTGCGAAATTGAAAAGTAACCGGCAATTCGGTATAGTACGCCTGTGTCTTTGCCTTATTTTTTTATTATCAACGCGAGAAGAAGGAGATGTTCATTGTTCAACAGCATTTTCACAACTATCATTGTACAGTGGCTGAAGTGGAGTGGCTTGTAAGTTGCCTGTATCATCCACTGCAGTTTCCCGGCCGGTAACTGGTGGCGGACACCGGTGGCCGCCACCAGTGGCCTCGTGTGAAAGGGCCCTTACGTCACTCGTCCTCCAATGGGGTACGGGTACAGTCCGAGCTGAGATTATACAGAGCGGACTGTACGAGGGAAAGTGACTTTCGTTTCGCCAGAGTCGGTCTTGCGTCTTGAACGTCTGGTGCCGGCTGTTGGTTGCAGGTCTTCCGTAGGATAGTTACATCATATGAGGTTGAAACCAGGAAAACGACATGACAACCATATGCAATCATATCCAGCAAAGGTGGCCGAGCGAATGGAAGTTACAGTGGAGAAATTATACACTGAATGTTTATTTTTACACCTGGTCACTTCACGCTGGGAAATCTTGTGGTGGAAACAGGAGTTTGATTTTGGCTATTGGATTCTTTTAACGAATTCCCTATAGTGAAATCCTTATATATAATACATGAAGGCGATTTCTACGAAACACTACTCCTCCAGTAATAATGGACGGATTTTTACAAACGATGTGTCAAAATGAAGTAATGTTTGTGTATATGCTTCCTTTCACCAAATCCTGTAATAAACGTCCTCGGGCTTTGCCCCACAGGCCATCAAAATCCCAATGTATTTCTTATGGATAAAAGATTATGTTTACCGTAAACCGGGGCTACTTATGCAACTATGATCAAGAAAATATAAAGATTTTGAAGAGGAACAGCTGGAGAAAGCCGTTCAATCAGTTCTTTTAGTATATTGTTCTCTTAGGGTTAAATAAATAGGGTAAATTTTTATGATTTAAATTGTGATTGTATACATTCCCCTAAGTTTTGTCGTTTTTAGTTCATAAAATACTAGTATAATATATTGCCGTAGTCTTCGTGGAACTGCTTCGTTTTTCGTTTTGGGGTCTCAACAAGCCAAAACGCCTATGATTTAAATCATTACAATTTGTCGTAAGCTAGCTAGATCAGGTACTTAACTGAGGTAAAAATCATCAGGACTTGACAAAGTCAGGATCAGAATATGAAAATATAATCGCCAGGAGCCTACTAGCAAAGACAATATAATACTGTACTCTAATGTCTAATGGTCTAATGGTTTACTCCATTGTCTGTGCTACTAGTAAGGCCGATCGTCCAGTTGACTTACTTTAAGGACGTATTGTATTGTAAGAAAAGCGCGATCGCGGGAAATGATCACGATGTTGCCGTGATCGCGGGAGCAAGAAATTGAAATAGCCATTTACATTGCCCCGCCGTGGCAAACCTACAGACTACGCGAATTCCCGTTGGCCTGATAACATTTTTACTCAACAAAATTTCCTTAAGAATTCTCTATAGGTATAAATAATAGCATGTGATACAATATTGATGAGAAATTCATTATTGCTGACATGCTACAGCTATGATTGAAAAATAAAGGGAAAACTACGACACCGCAATGAGGCCTTCCTGGACATGAAAGTGAAAGTCAGATCATTCTTGATGATGAGAGTGATGATTTCATCACTAGTAAATTACTGAATTTTGCAAACTCAACAGGTTGAATATATGCACATTTTGTTGTGATTAATTTTGTTTAAAATCATTAAATTTTTCTAACAGAATTATTAATTTTTTTTGCGAATTTCCCTATAGGAAAGTAGTTATTACCGTAGGTCTCAGGTAAGACCTAGGTCCGGGTCCGATTTACTTTTTTCATTTTAATGTAACCAGAGGCCAAAAACACCATCTGTTCAAAATGCTTTTTATGTTATTTGATGTATATAATATGTGTCCGTGAACGCGATAACTTGAGTAATTTTTGTCTGATTTTGATGAAATTTGATTTATAGCTGTATGGCGGGATAAACTTGACCCTCAAAACAAATAAGAATTTCCCAATTTCTCTCTAAACCTTTTTAAAGAGATTAAATAAAAAATGTAGTGTATCAAAGTGTTTTTTTTTGTACTGTTATTAATAACAGAAAAAATTCAAAAAGTTGTAAATTAAGATTCCATGTTATTCTTATTCTGAATATTGTAAAATTTTGTAGTTTGCTTGTTTATATATAGGATATATATAGGTATTATATTTATATATTTTGGTCAAACTTGGTTTAAATTTATTTATTTTATACCAAGTTATTAATATTTTACTAAAAAAACACACTTTACTATTTTGCTTAGCAGCAAATCTAGGTACTCGTTAAAAATAATGTTATTTAAATAGATTTAATTGGAAATCAATTAAGACAATGAAAATTTGCTTAGTCTGTAGGTTTGCTGCGGCGGGGGTATTTATGGATATATTTTGGTCAAACTTGGTTAATTTATTTATTTTACTAAGCTATTAATATTACTAAAAACACACTTTATTACCCTCCCTGTTTTTGTAGCAATACCTAGGTACTCGTTAAACCTAATGTTATTTAAATGGAACTAATTGAAAATGAAATCAGGCTAATTAAATAAAATTAGTTTACCGAGTACCGGTACTTAGGTTTGCTGCAACAGGGAGGGTAAAAAGTGTTTTTTGTTGTAAAATGTTAATGACATACTGTAGTTTAGTAATAAATTATAGTATTTTCCAAATTTGATCAAAATATCTTCAGAAACAAGCAACTACAACAGTTGACTTATTCATTCTCTATAAAAATAACATCAATTTTTTTAAATTTACAATTTTTTGGAATTTTCTTCGTAACCATTAGGCGCATAATAACACTTCAACACAACATACTAAATAATTTGTTTTTTTAAGCTCTACAAAATGGTTAGGAAAGAAAATGTGAAAATTTGTGTTTTCAGGGTCAAAAATGGGAAAACCCTATTTTTACCCCAGGGGATAAATCTCTGTTCCCAAAGTCCGATCATGCTGGTTGGCGAACTCATTTGAATAAATGTAGGTTTAGCCTATACGTTTGTACCAAATTTCATTAAAACTGGATAATTTTTGCTCGAGTCATCCTGCTAACGGACACATATATTTAGCCTATGGCCAGCAGCACACTGATAAGACAAAACATCTTTCTTTCGACAAAACTTTTTGTCGGAAAACAAAAATGTCGCACTGGTGTGCGGTGGTCTGAGACAAAAGAAAAAAACTAGAGGGAAAACTAAATTCAGTCACCTGTAGACCAGTGTTGTGAAAAGCCAGAGATTGTATGGTGTTAATAAAATGGATGGAGGAAGTGGACGTAGCAATTATGTTTTGAAACTTTATACAACTTGCAGAACCAAACGAAGGAAGGGAGCATTGGGTTCATCTCATTAATCAAAATGGAACATTCGGTTCACTGCGGAGTTACGAGCTGATGCTGCCAAATTTTATAATTATTTTACAATGAATATTACTCGTATATTAACGTAAATATGACCCACTTTAGAACTATTTTCTTCAGACGACATTGTTACTCCACTAATAGAGCAAGTCCTATGCAACTGTGGTAGATATAAAATCAATGGTGATAGTGCGAGTGCGTGTAAGCTACTGTATCCCCCATCCGCGCATGCGCAGAACTGTTTGTCTGACCGCGTTTTGGCTTCAGACGAAATATTGGAGGCGATCACAAGAACACCCATAAACGTCTTCAGACAAAACAACACGTCTGAAGACTCTGTCTCATCATTTAACTGCATGGTAGGCCACTCACTTCCGACGTCTTTCGAAGACATTTTGTCTGATCAGTGTGCGGCCGGCCATATGAATTTGAATTTGAAATGTGACGGGTAGTCACCAAAAATTATTTTCTAAATTTTGGGATTATATTTCAAAAGTAAAAGACCTGGTAAATGGATTTCACAATGCATATACCAGTGTCAGAACATTGGCATTTAGTAGACAGAATTCTTGATGGCACGTAGCTTGCTCAATCGACCGACCCACAAAAACCGTAGACTTAGCAATTGTACTTTGGAGGGACTGAGGTCGGAGTTGACCGAAAGGAAGACACTTGGCCCCAGTCATCTGACGGGGACACTTCGCCGGTCTCCGGGTTTTTGGTAAGGCGATTACTTTATTAATATTTCAACTTTATAATTTTTGTGATTGTCCAGGCTAACTTAACTTTTTAAAGTCAGTGATTGATTGATGTTAATTGTAATAATTTTTATAATAATTGATTTCATTTACAATTTGTGTGAATAAATATAGTTACTATTAAATTCCTGTTTGAATATATTAACGTGTCAAAAAGAATTATATAATTATTAGAGTTTGATATATAAATTTCATTTGCTTAGGCCTACTTAAATAAAAGGAGCCTGTAATTATTTTATCATCCATTTTTATTATTGTCTTTATTATTATCTTTATCATATTGTCCATCCACTTTATTTGAATAATGATTAAACATTCTTATACCTCTCACTAAAGTATTTTTATTATTTTCAATCGATCCCGGTTACGCCCCCGGTCACAATTTCAATCGTGGCAATGGTGTTTACAGTGAGGCCTCTAGGGACCTCAAAACAAAAAAGCAAATCGGTCCCGGGTCCAGGTCTTACCATGAGTACTACGGTAATAGCTTATTCCCTATAGGTCTATGGGAAATTCGCTAAAATGTTACATGAAAATTATTCTTAACAAGATTTGTGCTCTATTTTCCAAAGTAGGTAGCCTAAGTTAGCATGAATTGTCAACTTTGATGTCACCAACAGGCAAAGAATCGTTTTACTCAACAAAGCGTACAAATACCAAAAACCAATAGTCCAGACGGTAGATAGGCTAATCAAATCACTCGGAATGACACCTGCAATTTTATTATGGAACGACACACACAATATTACGCCACTCTACGGCACTAGCATAAGGAGTAGGCCTACTTACAGAACAGTCAAAGTTACCTAATACTTAGTTAAGATAACTTAGCATTAATGTAAGGAGTTAAATTAATTTCAAATTTACATTTTACAGTTATTGTACACTTTTACATCAACACTTAGCTCCAAAAAAAGCTCGCCTATCTGGGACCAAAGAGAAACTCAACTATTGACTATTAATGTCATATTATTATTAATAATAATTAAGATAACTTACTTGTTGTTGTTTAAGATGAATGTATCCATTTGTTATGTTAACAAACTATCTGAAGAATGTCTCTTAACAACCTAGCAAACATGAAACCTTACAAAATCACTGTGACCTATTTTCACAATTCCGTTCAAAATACTCTTGTAAATAACGTAGGATAATTACTTGGAAACAGTAAATTACACAATGCACTAATGAGTCCTGCAATTTCTACACGATTGAGTAAAAAAACAATAATATAACCTGATTAGATTTGTTTTGTTATGACAGTAACGATCAGTGCTCCATTCATTACCATCTGGATCTGAATTCTGTCTGCCTGCAGTCTGCTGAACTAAAAACATCTGATCCTCTATCCTCAAACTGATCGACTTGGACAGTAGGAGGGGAACAGGGAACTAGGGAACAAACATATGTGCAGCCTTTTCCTCAGAGACAGCCAGCCAGGAGTATAAAAATAATATTTTCAGAACATTACAAAGAGTGTATAAGAAACCCCATTGTCTCAAATTAATTTTGTTCCAGTTCGGGCTCTAAGACTACTTAAGTGTCCTGTATTAAATCATAACAACTAGCCACAAACGTAATTTGTTCATAAACTATTTACTTTATACTTAGCCTACAGTACTACGAGTTAAAGTATGGTGTAAAACGTAAAATCATGGAGTTTATTTATTTCTGAGTGGGGACTATACATAGATAATAATAATTCAATGGCATTATACAGTAGGACAAAAATGTTTTTGGCGCTGTGGTTTATGCAACCGGGACCCTGTATGTATTTTCCCCTTCGCCAGTGGTATTTTGATTAAAGTCAACGTAAGATAAGCGCTTCTAAGGGAAAGCTGTCCAAACCCACTAATCTTGTTTGGATGTGCCATGAATGGAACCCGCGTCCATCCAAGGCCCCACTAGAAAAACAGTTTTTTCTAGTGGGGCCTTGGTCCATCCCGTTCCTGCAACAAAGTCCGAGGTGCTATAACCATAAATAAAAGGAGTATGGACATGTATAGGGTATAGGAGTATAGAGTATGTCTACTCCTTTAATCTGTGCTATAACCACTATGCTAGCAACAACAATATTAGTTAATTCAACTATCACTCTTCATTGTTATTACAACTGCATGTCATTTTCATTGAACACAATTTTTGCTTGTATCACTTATGTATCTGCACTAAATTTATCAGCATGTAATTTGTAATAAGCATCTTGTCGCATGTTTCACAATGTAAAACTATTGTAAAAATGGTGTTTGCCGTAATAATAAATAAATAAACACAACCTTCTTTGTCAATTAATTATTATTGAAGATTATATTATGGTAGCTATACAGTCCAGTCGCATCTTTGGCTTATCCCTTTGCATGTAAGCAGTATCTAGTCATTTTGAATATTATTTAACATGTTTACAAAGTTGTAAATTTGTTTCCATTGGAATAAAAAAAAATATTATTCTGCTTTTTTCATATTCGTAAAAATATTCAAATAGTATTAAATTGTTTAAACAATAACAGACTTTGATAATATTTTAACTTTTATGTTGCCTCGTCTATTTAATGTTTTATGATCAATGCTTAAAGCATTTTCTAGACGTTGGTATCTTGGCTTGGTACCAACAGACAGCTTGACACGTAGCAGACGCAGAAACGAGAGAGACTAGAGAGTAGAGAGACCTAGACCTGTCAACTGAATGGAACTGTGTGTGTGATTGTGATTGTGTCTGATATTTCAAAATGTGATTTTTGTGTTCTCGGCTATTTAGCAAATCTATATTCGAACGATCAAAATGCATTTGTTTTTGTAATCATAACATTCTAAAGTACTCAAAGATTTGAAAAAGATCCTACGTTTAATTTAAACAAATTTAGTTTTACACAAATTCAGTTAACTCTTAAGGCTAGGTTATTTTAAAATTGAACTTTTAAAATGCGTGTATTACAAATTAAAAGAACCAGACTCTACAAATTAATAGCAGCAATATGCATTATTTTACCCATAGTTTATTTATTAGCAAGCAGTTCCTTAAAACCATCTAAAGTTTGGAAAGAAGAACCAGGAAGAGGGCACATGAGAACAGTAAGAGGGGTAAGATCTAGGTTTAAACACTAAATTAAATATTCTCTAGGTTAAAATGAAAGTGCATTTCTAAGAACGTTGTTACTGCTGTCATTAAATATGTTTTCATTTAGAGGAACAGATTATCCAGCTTATCCGGAGAGCATTTACCTAATGGGTTTAGATCGCCATAAGCACGTTTTGTGTTACCATATAGTATGCTTACCAAAATGCTGTATACCTCACCCTAAAAATTCAATAAATTTAATCCAAGCGTGGCTTGTATGGACAGAGTGCTTGTTTCACATTTCAATCAGTAGGTACTGTAGGGTAAAATTATGAGAATATTTAAAAATTATTTGGATCAATTTTAGAATTAGGTCTACCGCAGTGTATCCACATGACCAAAAAAATAATCCCGCTTGCCGGGTCAAAAAATCCCGTTTAATCCCGCTTTTGAATGATGGAAAATCCCGATTTATCCCGCATGTTTTTTTATTCAATCCCGAATGTTATATTTGACGTACCTGTACCATGTTTAAATAGTTGTGTAAACATTGCTATTATCTTTTGCTACACTAGTTTAATCAATTGTAGTTCGTTTTCCCCTCAAGTTAAATAGAAAAAAAATTAAAATATACGCCATGGCTGAAAATCCCGTTTTATCCCGCATCCCGTTTTAATCCCGCTCGTGGTCTAAAAATCCTGTTTTCGGGATAATAATCCCGAGAATGGAAACACTGGTCTACCGGTCCATCTTCCCGTTTGTAGGCTAGATTAATTAATGGTCAATCTTTGCCATAGCCTGTAAAATAGCCTAAACATCTCAATGCAATTTTTAAGTTCTGTAAACTGAAATTTATCTTATTAGGCTATATCTAGACTTTTTATACAGAACGGGTTTTACAATATTTGAAATTAACACCACTAAAAACTCTACAATTAGCTTACTAGTATCAAGAAACTGAAAAGTATAATTTACCCCATTAGCTTGACCTTAAAACTTAGCATTCTACCACAACTTTTATGAACAAAATATTTAAAACCATGATAGAAGGAACCGGAGGCCTAGTGAGTTAACCATAGATAAAACATATTCCCTTAGTAGATTTCTCATCCTTATGGAACAGCTGAAGCCAATTTTATTGCTAGTTCTGTCTGGTGCACTGCAGTGGCAGATCTAGAAAACAGTCACAAGGGGGGACTGCCCCCCCCCCCCCCCCCCCCCCCGAAAAACTTTTGTAAGCTAAGTTAAGTCTCCAAAATGGCAGTTTTATACCGCTTCTTTGTCCAAAGATAGTATGACAAATTATGTTACGCAATGAGTATGCACTACTGTATTACATGCAGTAAAATATATATATATATGTATGCCCAAGGGGGGGGGATGTATGCCCCCTTCGCCCCCCCTCTGATGGATCCGCCACTGGTGAACTGTAGAGGTTGTGTTTTGTTTACAATTTGTTTTTGTTATTTCAGTCATTTAAAACCTCGTTTAACCAAATAAAACTATCCTATCACAAACAATAACTCGTCCTTTAGTTAAATAACCAAACAGTAAAGCACAAATCATGAAATTAACATTCATATAGGTACTTAATCGGAGAATTTTAACTTGTCATCTAATACTATCGACTGTCATACACCTAATTTTGTAACTCCATAAAGATTCATAGATTCACCCCAAATTCGGTATCATCCTTATCATCTCAATGACAATGATTAACTAATATGATGTACTTGGTACTTTATAAGTGAATGGTTACAGATTTAAGTTTTACATGAATGATGATTGTCTTGCAGTCGCCAGTTTATGTAAAAGACGGCCCTGGTAACTTTGAACCCAAGTCAGTAGAGAAGAGGTCTGGACCTGGGGAGGGAGGGAAGAAGCACGAGCTTAAACCTGAACAAGAAAACGAAGCTTCACAAGCTCTGAGCGAGTATGGCATGAACATGGCGTGTTCCAACGAGATAAGTCTAGATAGGTCAATTCCAGACCTCCGCCTTGAAGAGTGAGTATAGAATAAACTTTTGTTTGGTTTCAAATACGTAGTTTTCTAGTTTAAACGATATAGGCCTACCTCAAGGTAAAAAACACTGAATGGTAGAATGCTTCAAAACTTTGTTGGAGTATGCCTACAGTTTTTGAAAGTTATTTATTAGTTTAATGTCATCAACGATAAAAAAATGGGTGTAATAGGCCTACATTTTGACGTATTACATTTTTTACAGATGTAAACATTGGAACTACCCAGAAGACTTGCCAAGGACGAGTGTTATAATCGTGTTCCACAATGAAGGATGGAGTACGCTGATGCGAACGGTCCATTCAGTGATCAACAGAACACCACCACAGTTCCTAGAGGAAGTTCTTCTTGTTGACGACTATAGCAATAAAGGTTCACTATCGATTATTACATTTGTGTAGTTAAGTTTTTAAATCTAGACAGAGATTTTTTTTAAAGTTTGATACTTGAGGCTGTGCTCTCTCTAACTTTAATTTTTGCTAATATAAATTATAAAGGATCAAACTAATGTTTCTAGGTAAACTACTCATATTCACGGTATTGATTATAGTGCTCGCAATTAAAAAGTTACCGAATTGATCATGAGACAAGCCAGTAGCTTTATGATGGGCCGAAAATACCTAGCTGTCCTTCATTATTGGGTTTTAAATAAATGATCATGGATAAAGAAAAAGCTAATCTTCCCGATCATATTTTACTCCATTTTAAACTCACTTTTCATTGCATTCATATTCAGCTTAAAATACACACCGGAGTGATCCGCTGTATTGAGTTTTTGTAATAAAAATATATTTTTTTTTCTATATGCTGGAGTGTAAAAATATCAAGTAAACTAAGCTTCAATGCATCAACGGTAAAATCTATATATTTAATACACAGTTGTAACACTGTTTTCTCAGTAATTACTGGACCGATCCACTAGATCTATGTGTCAAATTAAAGGGGATAATGCATAGATTTGCCGAACTTCATTAGAATTCACGTTTTTTCTAAGGGTTAAGACCTACAGCCCTTCAAAGGTTGAGTCAATACAATTCTTATTGAAGAATATAATTTACAGCTTATTTAATAACTAGCTGTACCCTCGGGCTTTGCCCCGTTTAACTTCGTAAGTGAGCTCGTTCGCACGTCCTGGTTGAAGTTCGTTCGCTACGCTCACTCACCTTTACGTTGGAGCTCGTTCGCTGCGTTCACTTGCTTTCAGGTTAGCTCGTTCGCTACGCTCACTCACCTTTGGGTTACAAATTAGCTGTTGTCATAAATTAAAAAAAATAATAGTGGTGCACCCTGTTGGTAATCCTTGTACCTTTAATGCTATTGAACATCATAGAACAGAACCAACTTGTTTAATTGAAACAGCTGTTAAGATTCATTAATTCCATTTAAATATGAGTACTCATAAGGTTAACATGGGAAACTCCAGAGCCACTGGGGCGGAGCCCGAGAGTCCGATCAGAATCAAAACTACTTAGTTTTCCTATTTAATGCATAAAGAATCAGTGTACCAAATTTCAGCCTCCTAGGTAAATGGGAAGTAAGAGAATTAGTGATGAGTGAGTGAGTCAGTCAGTGAGTCAGTGAGGGCTTTGCCTTTTATATATACGAGGTGTTAGCCCGTCCTACGAACGGGAATTCAGGAGTCAGTTAAAACCGTGTACAATTCAGATCAGCTAGTTTACACAAAGACAAAGTTTCTTGCAGTTTTAATGAGAAAAATCATCTTGTAAACAAATGTTGTGTGACCAAATATGTTTTTATTCCATCATAGGCCTATACGATATGCATTTTAAATCCGATAATTTTACAATAAAACAGCAATTCTGCAATTTTTACGATGTGAAAACCGTTGAAGTGAGATTTGCAGCCGTTTCGCACGGACGCACGCTGATTATAAGTAGCCTACAGTAGAGAGAGAGTAATAGTCAATTGAGAAGTTAGTGTATAGACCTAGTCAACAATACCACCTTCCATAGCATACCTGCCTCTTCCATAATTATTACCACCACAATACAACTACTATACACAATTTCCAGTAGGTCTGAATAGATACTACCTTAAATAAAACGATAATATCCAATAAAATTCACAGTACACATAATTTAACTTTGGTGTCCTAACATTGAAACTAATCGTCACACCTATCACTGCATTAATTGCTAAGTAAATAAGCGTAAACAAAGAAAAGTAAAAACAATAACAGTTTGTTTTGAAACAGCAGTTTGGTTCAAATAATATTCAATTGAAAAAAGAACTGGTCACATGTAGCAGGAATATAAAAAGTAAACACGCTAGTAAAGCTAATGACGAAATTGTCAATGATTATTATCCATACCGTTATCAGTTCTATCCTTGATAATTACCCACCCTCATTGATTAATGTACATTGTAATTTCCCACATTAGTTAATTTAAACTACAATATATTCATCGTTGAAATAAAAGTGATATTTTCACGTTTGGGGGCGCTGATATAGGCGCCCCCAAACGTAACCACAACTGAACACGATTTCATAAAAGGATGGTTTGTCTAATTGCAGTATCCTAGGTCAATGTTGACGTTGTGTTCAATCTATGTCATCCATCTGTTTATCTTTGTATAAAACCCGGCTGAGGTTGTGGTGGTAATTTAAAATCGTGATTCCTGATTATTCTTGATCTTCTTTTTATGACATCAATATTTCCGGGCCTAATCCATACAAAGTTAAAGCAGACAAACATTAATAAATTGTAAACAAAAAGCTACCATGAAGAATTAAACATGTAAACATTGTAATTTTTCTAATCTTTCCTTGAAAAATGTAGCAGTAAAATAATTTGCATTTATCCTTTTTTATTAAGACTCGTGTACAGAGCCTCGATTTGTACTGTGGATTAATTAATTTTTGTTAAAACTGTGGTCTAATTATCTCTACTAATCTTACTTAATTTACTATAATCAATTACAAAATAAAAGTAAATAAAATAACCTCATAGTTCCATAGTTGATATTTAACCAGCTGTTAGTTAAAACAAATTGTATTCCTCTAAAACAAATCAAAGATTACAAAGATTGCTTTAAAAAATAATTTGAACATCCTAGTATTTTACTATGTATATTTAATGAAGCTGTCATCCTCTTACAGAAGAATTGAACGTATCAATGATTAGCATTACACATAGTATAAATAAGTCAACCCTAAGTATGTCTTTACATTTTTATCCAAATGCTGAATTTGTGACACAAAAGCTGAATGTTTACAGCTGTTATGTTAAGCAAATTATTTTATGCCAAAAGATAGTTTAGAATCTTAGCGTCGGCTGCTAGACTTTTTAAAAATTAAAACTTAATTTCTAAAACTCTGGGGCCCTAAACTAAAATTATGGCTTCGACATTCCCTAGTTCTCAAAATTATCTTTCTTTCAACACAAAAATCATGAAAATCCGTCGAGTGGTTGATTCAGAATCGTGAAATAAAAAAACACTGTTTCGTTTTAATATTATAGATAGATTGTCAGCTGTTTAATGTTTGTTAGATTTGTTATTATTTTTATAACCTTACTTTCAGTATGTAATTATTAAACTTGGAGTTTCTGTTTATAAACACACGATTTTGATCAAGGAAAGTGTATTTGTTAACTTATTTTTGAAATGTTTTAGTTTTCTTGCAAAGTGATCTGAAGGAAAGTGGTAATTGAATTTAAGTTTGAGTATGGAATGTGAAATAATACCCATACTAGGGGACGGAAACTTATTGTTTTGATCAATATAATTTATTCTCTACGGCCACCAGAATAATCATGGGGAAATCCGCTTGCAAGTTGTACATATAATTGCTAATGAGTGGGAAACATACAAACATTTTATAATAGGTGACGAATCTTACTCAAGATCAGTGTTAAGACGTTCAGTGGTACCAAACTTTACCTTCTCGAGATGGTGAGTACGCTGGGATACGTGGAACTACAATTTATCAGTGAATTTTTTTTTTCAAGTACACAGGGAAGTTGCTTGAGAAACTGTGACTTACCATTTCGGTTCTGGCGAAGTTAAGTGACTTGATGTTTAATGGCAATGTTGACTCGGGTCATTAGCGTTATAAAACTTTATCATTAACCCCAGGGTGTGAAAAGTACAAAAAGAAAAAGAAAAGATAATCATTAACTGGGCGTAAAGAGACATACCGAACGAAAAAAAAATGTAGAGAACCATCGAACTAAAAAGGTAAAGAGCAGTGTTGGTGTTAAATGTGCTCTGGAAGTCCCTACAAAAAATACCAACTCTTTTGAATTGGGGTCGTTAGATTGGATTTGTCACTACTTCAAATCTATGAATTTTGAGTCAGAACAGACTAACTGGGACACAAAAATGTTTTAGTTTTCTTGCAAAGTGATCTGAAGGAAAGTGGTACCTAATTGAATTTAAGTTTGAGCATGGAATGTGAAATAATACCCATAGTAGGGGACGGAAACTTATTGTTTTGATCAATATAATTTATTCTCTATAGCCACCAGAACAATCATAGGGAAATCCGCTTGCAAGTTGTACAGATAATTGCTAATGATTGGTAAACATACAAACATTTTATCGTAAGTGATTAATCTTACTCAAGATCAGTGTTCGACGTCCAAATTTTACCTTCTCGAGATGGCGAGTACGCTGGGATATTTGGAACTACAATTTATCAGTGAACTATACCCTAACTATATTTTTCGAGTAGGCCTACACAGGGAAGTTGCTTGAGAAACTGTGACTTACGATTTCGGTTCTGGCGAAGAAGTATCTGACTTGATGTTTAATGGCAATGTTGACACGGGTCATTATAGCGTTATAAAACTTTATCATTAACCCCAGGATGTGAAAATTACAAAAAGAAAAAGAAAAGGTCAAAAATCATTAACCGGGCGTAAAGAGACATACAGAACGAAAAAAACATGCAGAGAACCATCGAACTAAAAAGGTAAAGAGCAGTGATGGTGTTAAATGTGCTCTGGAAGTCCCTACTAAAAAATACCAACTCTTTTGAATTGGGGTCGTTAGATTGGATTTGTCAGTACTGCAAATCTATGAATTTTGAGTCAGAACAGACTAACTGGGACACAAATATTTTTTCCTTATGTTGTCACAAGGGGAAGGTAAAATGAGCTCTTTATCAACATTTTGAGTTTATGGAAAATCTTATCAACAGCGACTATAAAAAAGTATTAAGGGTCAAAAGAAACAAAAAGCTATTTGAGGAAAATATAATACAAATCTGCATTTGAAATGTTCAGTTCTAAGTCTCACTTGAATCAACATCTTTCTGGTACGGTAGTGGTAGTCTACATAATTTTAAAATCCACGACTCCTTTTCCATTAAATTGGACCGTTAATACCCTCTAACATTGAACAAAGTATGCCCAACTTTATACGACGTAAACACAGCTTTTACTCACAGTAAGGGTCAAAGATTCGTGAAATGCGACCAACTGCTGATGCGTGATTTACATGTAGGCTAAGTGACTATCTTTATTCCATACAACAAATGCAATGAAAAAAAACAACGAATATAGGAATATACTTGAGCAAATTATCTAAATAGCATAAATAGCTGCTTATTAGGTTATCAGCATTGCCCACTTCGTATACTATTTATTTTTCAAATGAAACTCGAATTAATATAAAACATTCATTTGGTTAAAATAATATCGGTTTGATTAACATAAAATAGTTTATACATGCAAACTATCAGTTCTATTTCATGTAAAAAATTAAACAACCCCTAAATAAAATACAAAGATAAACAGTATTTGTTAATTATTATTTCTTTTACTGCTGACTATATTCCCGTGGCGGAGCACGGGCGGTTAACTAGTAAATTTGAATCAGTCACCTCACAAAATTTTAAAAGCTAATTTTATTTCCTGTACAGCTCACTTGAAGGATCAGCTGCAAGATTACATCGAGCAGTTCAACGGCAAAGTTAGGCTGATAAGGAACAAAGAACGAGAAGGGTTGATAAGAACAAGGTCGCGGGGAGCGAAGGAGGCACGAGGAGAGATCATATTGTTCCTGGACGCTCACTGCGAGGTCGGCTACAACTGGCTCCCACCCTTGGTTGCTCCTATATACAAAGACAGGTAGACTAGACTCATGACCAATTTCCGGTTTACGTTTACACACAAGCTTGGTTTTTGTGAACATAGAAATATAGAATACAATGGTTGACCCTTACAGAGCCACTGCTCTTTACCCGATGATGCCATATTAAAGGCCCTATACTCTGTTAACAATATGCAGGTGGTTTTAGAGAAAAAAATCAACCCCCTCCATTTCATCCTACCTTTAAAACAATAGCTCAACAGCTGAGGTCTTGCAGGTCAGCTGCAACATACATTAAAAAAAAGAATTGGTGGGAAAGCTTCCCCTTTAACCGCCTAAATTTTGTGAATGGACTACAAGCGATTTGAACAAATGTTGCAAAGAGAGGTAGCCATTAGTGTAATAGTTGGTTTTAAATCCTATTAAAAAGAAGCTGGCAGAAGCTGATAATAGTGGGTATCACTTCTATTTATTTTCTCTTCATCGGGAAAATTGCTTTATATGTTTATTAAATAATCTCTCTTCACTTTACATTCCAAAATTAAATTTTAAACAATTTAGCCTGTTTTTTTACGTATTATGAACGAGTTGACAATGTTTTTTGCACTTTGCAGAACAGTGATGACGGTGCCAGTGATAGATGGGATCGACCACAGCCATTTTGAGTACCACGCCGTGTATCAAGATGGCCATCATTTCAGAGGCATCTTTGAGTGGGGAATGTTGTACAAGGAGAACGAACTTCCACAGAAAGAAGCGGACACTCGAGAGTACAACAGCGAACCTTACAAGTCAGTTAATATTGTCGACTTTCATAAAAGTCTTGGTTGATAAGCGAGTCAAAAGTATAAAGTAGCCTATAGTCTTAACCTCTCAATGGAACTGTGCCTTCAGATAGCCCTGAGGTTGTCGCACATGATACTATTACTATGCTTGCAACACATCCTGTTACTTTGGCAATACGCCCCTCAAAGTTCTAAAGTGATTTTAACCTTAAGAAGTTGATCTGCTATAAGAGTTATATTTATATCAATTAACTTTTGGCTTCCTATAAATGTTGGATGTTTAACTGAAGTTGTTGAAAATTAGAAGCGAATGTATCTCAAATTTGATTTACAATGTTTTGTACACTTGTTTTAGTGTTTTGTACACTATGGTGATAAAAAAATCCTATAAAGGAAACTAATGCTAAAATTGTTTTACTATATACCAAGTTCAAAATTCTCGTCTTATATTTAGAAACTATTTGAATATAGAATGGTTATATCAACTGTAGTAAAATAGTCAATATTAATATTTAAAGTGCTATACAGAATTTTTGTGAAATTCTATTATGGCATACTGTCAAAATCTTAAGTTAAACAAATTTAACGTCAGCCATAATCACAAGATGTCAAACACCTGCTAAAGTTAAGCTATTGTTTGATCAGCTGTGATCATTGAGTAATCTTTCACCATTACATTAGCAAGTATTGAGAAAGCAGGCGTTGCAAATATTTACTTAACTTCTGATCACATGTGACCAAACAACAAAACACCTGTGCTTATTTACCTGTGGCCAAACAATCGAACATCTGTCAGCTCATGATTAGGCCTACTATCCGTTTGTTTGACTTGTAGTTTCACAAAGTAAATGGTGTTTCTTTTATTCATTTAATTTGAATTTTTTACAATGTTTTTTCTAGATCGCCCACTCATGCTGGAGGCCTATTTGCCATAGATCGAGCTTACTTTTTGGAAATTGGAGCATATGACCCTGGTTTGCTCGTTTGGGGAGGTGAAAATTTTGAGCTTTCCTTTAAGGTGAGGCATGATGAATCAGAGGGTTGAATAATATCAATGAATATAAACCCTTTATGAAGCAAAATGCTTTTGAAAAATATTCAGACTGAAATTTTGCCGCTGAAATGAGCTTTGCACGGCCACCGCTAGGATTACTTGCACACCTGCCGCACTACTCTCTGTTTCTAAAGCCAATTCTTTGTTTTACTCTCTCTCACTCAGTCAGCTTGGCGTGCTGACTTGGCCGCGCGCTCTTGATAATTACCTAGCGGCTGCGATGGGAACTATCCAAAATTAAAATATTCCCAGACTGAAATTTTTACAAAGGCATTGCTCTTCTCAATGGCAGATCTAGAACAGGCACAAGGGGGTGGCGAACCGGGGGGCAGGGGGTTCGGAGTTACTACTCCGAAAAATTTTTGTTAACTAAGTCTCCAGAATGGCAGTTTTATACCATTTCTTTGTCCAAAGTTAGGGTGACAAATTATTTTACACAATGTGTATGCACTACTGTATTACATGCAGTAAAAAAAAGGTATTATATATATATGAACGAGGGAGGTGGTCGCTCCCTTCGTGTCTTTTTTAATTTACACCTTTTATTTAGTAAAATAACTTCTATGAAGAAAGAAACTTTTTAAGAGCTGTAGCCTGTTTGGTATATGTGGTTTTATGACAATGACAATCATTTGTAAATACTGAAGGTGGGTATTAATAAACTCTGCAGTAGATAGAATTATTTACTTACATAATCATTGAGAGTGGTATTTTATTCAAAATAGGCGATGTTGTGTCTTTTCCATGATTATTTAGCACCGCAGAGAGATTATTTAGCCCTTGTACATATCCAAGAATGAAGTCACCAACTAAAACTTTGAATAGCTTGAATTGCTATGACCATACTTGTCAATATAGGATTTATAGTGAGAAAAGCAGGCTTACCTGAATGGGAAACAGTCCAAACTGGCACAATAACATAAAACTTAAGTGAAGTAATGTTTTGTGTACAGTATAAGATTTTGTGTTTTTTGTGCCAGTTTGTTTTTTTTTCCATCCAGGTAAGCCAGATATCCTCATTTAATGTCCCAAAAACCTAAGCCCTTGTGCTTTATGTTATACCTTTAACCTCTTACTGGTCAATATATTTATAAGTTAATTATTTAACTGTTAATTGTTAAATGTTAATTGAAAGCAACATAGTTCTACTGACTACTACTACTAATATTTGTTTTCTTTTAATAATGAAAAGTGAAAGTTCTTTTAATAATAATGAAGTGAAAGTGAAGTGAGTCGGTGGCTCAGTCGGTAACGTCGCGGACTTCGGGCCCTAGGCAGCGATGTAGTGGGTTCGGATCCTGGTCACTGCCACTAAAATTTATCAGTACAGTTCACCTTTGTACTGTACCGGCTCACTCCTTGCTTTGCTGTAAACGATCCACGCACGGGCGCATAATCTATGTGGACGGGCAAATGCAAGGTTAAAAGGGGCCGCCAACCTCTTTAAAAAAAAGTTTTATGATTTAATCATTCACTGTTATTTGTGCTGATAATACATAATGCCAACATATTTTAAAAATAGCCACTAAAATGTTAATTCCCTAACTGCTGGAGGTAAAATGATTTAATAACCATAATGATAAGTGGTAATGGTGGTGATATTGATTTGGTTCTTATCTGATAATAAAATTACCTCTGCAAGCTGTTACCTCACCCCAAGTCTTGTTATAGATCTGGCAGTGCGGAGGCAGTATTCTGTGGGTGCCATGCTCCCGCGTTGGCCACGTCTACCGAAGCTTTATGCCTTACAACTTTGGTAATCTCGCCAAGAAGAAGAAGGGTCCCCTCATTACTATTGTAAGTGTCAGAAATATTTTTTACAGCTAAGTAAATTGCTTGGTCAGGTAAAGTACTGTTTGGATGAACAATTTGTTACCTTTTTTTTTACCTTTTAAGAGAATAATGCTCCAATTAATACCCAATTTAAAGTGTATAATGTGTGTGGTGTCTTTTGGTGGTTATGTGGTGGTATTTGGGATTTAGAAATTTAGGTTTTAAATTTTAATGGTATTGAAAATGCTAAGATTTTAAGTTTGATGATTAAATTTATAGACAGGGCTTATATATTTTGTAATCCATATCTAATAGGTTTAAATAGC
Organism: Macrosteles quadrilineatus; assembly: GCF_028750875.1. Taxonomy (NCBI): domain Eukaryota; kingdom Metazoa; phylum Arthropoda; class Insecta; order Hemiptera; family Cicadellidae; genus Macrosteles; species Macrosteles quadrilineatus. The sequence goes on along the minus strand of NW_026542595.1, from coordinate 131,892,316 downwards.
CTACCCTTTCTGAATAGGGCATTAAAAGCAACCCTTCACTGTCATTACTTCAACTAACATTTTGTGTGGTTATTACAACATACAATGTTTATTAAATCAAAGACAAAAATAATTAAATATAGACCGACAGCAGTGCTGTGGTTAGCATAGGTATGTTCATTCGTCCACCGCTAGGAGTGCTGCGTAGTTACGATAGCACCACACTGGTAGCATCCTTCGAGTAGCTGATGATGGCAGCGAATCGTACACCAAGCAATCTCTAGCAGAACATCGCAAAACCTTCTTTTCACAGTCTATATTTATTCTATTTGTCTATGATTAAATTATACCAATTAGTACATGCTGTCTTGAACAATTGTAATAAAATAAAAATTTACAAAGACAAGTATTCATTATAGTTTGATATAAGCTAATGACTGTATTGCTGGCTACAGAACTACAAACGGGTGATAGAGACATGGTTTGATGAGAAGCACAAGGAGTTCTTCTACACTCGGGAGCCTCTCGCTAGGTTCCTGGACATGGGTGACATCTCTGAACAGGTGGCTCTGAAGGAGCGACTCCAGTGCAAGAATTTCCAGTGGTTCATGGACAACGTCGCTTACGATGTTTACGACAAGTTCCCAGAGCTGCCTCCTAATCTGCATTGGGGAGAGGTGAGTGTAACTTTCAATCCTTTACATAAATTTATATATATATATATTGTATAACCATGGTTTAGCTGGTTTTTATTGATTGAATATAATATTTAAAGATCAAAATGAAAACACCAAGACCTAATGTTAAATTCAAGTGTAGCACAAACAACAGCTAGTAGCGCAGGTTTACCTGGAATAGGGGCATCACCAGTGGCAGAAAACGCCCACAGAATAGGCTTTTAACATATGACCCAAGGTAATGAAACAGCTGTTCTTAGTTGGTAACAAATCGCAAGATACTTCATTCCAAGCTCGCATCCTTCAATCATATTTGGGGTTAAACCTGCCCAGTTGTGACCCCATGCTGATTGTTGACGTGGTGTAAAGCATAGATGTGAATGATATGATGTGACTGCAGAGTTTTAAATTTATTCTGTTTAGAATCAATTGAACACAAAAAGGGGTATGAGTTTATTTACTTAAAATACGTAATCTTGTTTTATCATGACTAATTAATCTGGTTTAATATCTGGAATACAAATGTGAACAAAATATTGTCATAGTGTTTACAACACAACACATAGTTCAGCCACTGTTGTAAATTGTGTATTAATACTAATAGTTGTGTTGGTTGACAGCTTCGCAACGTGGCTGGTCAGTCGTGTATGGACACCATGGGCCATGGTCCTCCAACACTTATGGGAACGTCTCACTGCCATGGCTTCGGAAACAATCAGGTAATACCATAATCCATAGTGCCCACAGGCTTATTTCTAGCAAACTTAAATATATTTATAAAATGGGGTTAGAAATATAAAATGCCCTTGAGGTCATAATCATGTACAGTAGAGTCCCGTTAGTCCGAAATGGTTGGGACCGGGCCCATTTCGGATTACCGAATATTTCGGATTAAACGTTTTTTTGTTTTTTTTTTACTTTTTAGAAATTTAAAAAAAAAATTTTAATTTTTTTTATTTTTTGAAATCTTTTGGGATTGTTTTTCAGATTACTTAAGACTAGACCTAGTGGCTGCAGCATTATCACTTCATAAAATGCATTTGTGATTTGGTGGGATTGGAACCCGGGACGAAAATGAAAAATGTTAATAACAAAAATGGTGAAATATTTACTAAAATACTCTACAAAAAGTCTATCTCGCCCGACCGCTACAGAATACTTTGACGAGGTACAGCCAACTGTGTTAAAAGTTTAATAAACAAAAATTTTTAAAAAAAATCAAAAAATTTCCTAAAAATTTTAAAAAAAATTCAAAAAAATTTCAAAAAATTTTCAAACAAATTTAAAAGATTTCAAAAAAGTATTTTTTTATTTTTGGATTAAGCGGACTTTCGGATTACCGAAGTTCAGATTAATGGGACTCCACTGTATTTTTGTTCAGATGTATTTTATTTTTTTTACTGAGTGTAGTTGATAACTCTCAATTATACTTATTTATTAATAATTGTTTCAAAAACATAGCTTTGAGTTTTTTTGTTAGCTAATTTAATAGGTCACTAAACATTACCCCCCCCCCCCCCCCCCCAGCATAAGTTTGAAATGCTTGTTATGAGCAATGGTGATGGCTAGCTTAAACACAGTAGGCAATGGAGATGTGTAATTTCATAATTTCAAATATATTCTTCCCCCATTTGTTATATAACATGCCTGAGTAAACGAAATAGCCAACATTCTATAGAATTTAAGAGTTTAAGTTTTGTAACCCTCGTTCGATATTTTTCGTATACAGAAAGGGTTAGACTAAATGGAATTCAATAGTTTGATTTTCAGTTCTACTAACTAAGTCAAAAAGCTAAAATGTTTAAACTAAATTTTTTTAAGTTTTAATGAATTTATCAGATTAATATGTACCTTGATTAACACTTTTTAATTCCATATGATTTTCTCATATTGTTAAATTAAAACAAAACAGCAATTTTTCAATTGCTTTTGGTATTTTAGATTTCTGATGAAGACTATGCAGATGAAATGGTAAGGAACTTGATATAAAGTCTATAATTTTGCATGATGAAGGTAACGTGTTTGTTAATAGCTTTGATTTTATTATTTTGGTATACAATTCTCGTTGAAATGAAACAATGAGTGGACTGTGTAAAATGATAAACAAATTTGTATTTTTCACATTTCTTTAAAACTTTTGTGACACAAAGTAAATATCATGTTTCATTGCATTGCATTATAAAATCATTTTTTACTGTTTTTATGGTGGAGGTTAAGATTTCTTGAGAAAACTGGCTTTGCCAAAATGATTTATGAGTCAGTTTAACTTGTTTCCATTGTAAAAAAATATTTAAATGTACGTACCGTATGAAATACATTAATTTTAAAAACATCTCAAATGCTTGTAAACTCTATGATTTGTTTATAATTAACAAACTTAACTCGTGAGCTATCATGTTTACATCTAATCGCCATTTCATTGAAAAGTCTTAAAGTATTAAATTTGACAAACCAATACAGGTTACCTACAATATTTTACATACAATGAAGGAATACTGCTACAATACCAGTACGTAAGCAAACTGTTAAGGTATGGTTTGTGTGAGTCTTAAGTATATGACCTTCCGAATCATCTTTGGAAGTCCAATCCTAATGGATTAGAGCTAGGTCTTTCTATAGCTCTGTTTTGTTTTACCAAATAAGTAATACAATTAATTTTACGTTACTAAACTGAACGTCTAAATTTGTATAAATTAAATTAAATTAGTAACACATTCAAATAATCATCCAATGACTAAAAAATGTTTTTTTCTTTTTTAGGCTACTTTGGGAATATTCCCTTGTATAGGCCTATGTGTTTGTAATTGTGTGTATGATGCAAATGTATGTATATTTCACAAATATTTCTAAGGTTGTTAATTATTTGTCCAGTTGGTAAGACTGAACGCCAAGGGACAGCTGGCCATTGGTGAGAGGTGTATTGATGCTGACTCTCAAGGAATCAAACTTGTCTTCTGCAAGTTGGGCACTGTCAATGGTCCATGGGAATATGATGAGGTAAGAATGTGGCAACAGTAAACATTTTTGTATGTTTTCCTAAATTTATTCATATTTAGGGTAATTAAAATATTACCTGTAATGTACTTAAAATAGGTCAATTTGAGATGAACAGTTCCATTTCCATTTTCGAACCAAGGCTTCTGACTAATGGGGAATGGTTAAACAAAAATGAATTCATTTTTAGGCAATGATAACTCCCTCAATAAAAAGAGTGGTACATAATTTTTTATTTAACCCAGGGCTTTGTGAATAGTGATTTTTGGATTTTAATTAAATTGAACACTATATTTTGTTTTCAAATATACCCTAATATTGAATATGTTTAAAAAAATATTTATGCTATTATATACCAAAGGTTTCTTAACCAGCTTGGAATTGAACTTGGGTTGATTAAATCCTTTATTTCGAGCCAAGCTTGAATACTAACTTTTTTATTCAACAATTCAAACTTGACGCACACTCCTAATTTAATTTAAACAGCAGCATTTAAATTTGACTGTTTTTGTGTTGAACTTTTTTGTGTGTTTCAAACATTTTCACGTAAATTTTACTTGGTTTTCCGTAGGAGTCTCACACACTGCTCCACCATGTTCACAAGAAGTGTGCCGGACTTCACCCCCAGACTCATCATCTGGCCTTGATGCCGTGTGATCCGGTCAACACGTATCAACAATGGGTGTTCAACGAGATCCACCCCAACTGGTCATGACGTGTCTAAACACGTCGCCAGCCAATCCCACCTTTGCCTCACGAGCAACGAATACTAGGATAATCAAAACTTATTGTCATACGATTCAATCTCTCTTTGTTTCAATGTGTTCGTTACTTTTCCTTATTTTCTCGAGTCTGTCTACTTAATGCTCAAACTGCGGTTGTAGAAGAAATTGAAAATTTGTTAGAAAGATTAGGACTCGCTCAAATTTTTTTGTTATTGTTTATGATATATTTTATAAAGTTGTTAGTCATTGAATTAAAATGAACATTTTTGTTGCTTCTGCGTATAACTATTTTAACGTTGATTGCTATTGTATTTGCAAAATATTTACAAATGAATCATTTTCAGTATTGTTGTGTCAAGCATTTTAAATTTAAGTAGCAATTTCTGTTTTAGGAAAATGTAAATATGATATAAAGGCCTTTTAGCGTACAAAAAATACAAATTAGTATTAAACACTGTAGAAATTATGAACAAAAAGACAAGCAGTAGGATTGAAGGCTCAAACACTAAACAGTATATTAGTTTATTAACTTTATAAGCCTATGATATGAGTTTTTCATGATCAAACATGCAAACAAATTTTTAATCCTCAACAATGTAATTACCAACACTAAAATCTATGTCTAAGAGTTTTTATGTGCGGTGTTGCTTGAGTGGGTTGATGTTGATTAATTGTTGCTCTGTTATTTAAGAGCAAATTTTCCATTATAACTCTTTACTTATAACGCCTTAACTCTTTAATTATAATATCAGAGATCAAGACATTGTTCACAAATATATCAAGCTACTTAGCTTAGTCATAATCATTTTAAAGCAAGCAAAATAAAAAAAGTATAAATAAAGAGAAAACTTCAACACACTCACGTATCACTATGAAGGATCACCTCCAAATTCTCGTCATGTGATCTATAAGGATGATACAAACATTTAGATTGTATGTTTAATCTGTTCCTTAACACGTTCGCTGCGGGCTACTATAATTGTAGTACCTAAGCACTAGCAATGTACTACTATACTCCTCTCACTAACATTGCCTTGATGTGACCCCAGAAGTTGGCGAGAAACCTTGTTATTGTCGCCATGTTTAATGCTAGTTTCTTGTGTCATTTTTGTGCAATTATTTTTCGGATTGGTCATTTTTGTATCATACTGTTTCAGTGCTCTTTGCATAGTATAGGGTTTTGGCTTAGATTTAGTGACATGGCTGACGATAACGATTATGATTTTGGAAGGGACCTAACCTCCAAATTGTGCTTAATGTTTTTTTGTGATATTTTTATGGGTAATTTTAGTTTAATTTGTCCTTGCTTTTGACCCTCTATTTTGCAATACTGAGGGCCTGTAAACACTTTTGTTTAGTGCTGCTATCTGTTGGTTTCTAGTAAAACTACGTCTACAACGACTGGAACACAGTACATGCTATAATATGCCTTTCCTATTGGATTAAACTAAATGTAAACATTTTCATACACTCATACACGCAGCACATTATCTGGTCCCGCGCACGGCCGCGGCCTGTCATCACGAAACCTCAGCGAACGTGTTAAACCATGCAATTTATACTTTTATTATCATAACAACTACATTATAGTGACATGGATTGTTGGATTATATTAATAGAACTGTACTCATTTGTTTTTTTACCAAAATTTATAATTGAACAAATTTTTTAACATAATGCGGTTTTGCCATCTATATTATTTTCTAGTTTGCACAAGAATTTATTATAAGTTTAAAATTTTTTTACTTTTGTCCAACTAACACTGTAATATGGTTTTTAAAATTCCATTTCTAGGAAAAAATTTTTAATTAAGTTTTTTTATTGGATTAAATTTCTAACGTTGTAACTTATGAAACTTTTGACACAAACTCATGTTGTGTGAATAATTGTACTAATTTAAACACATTATTATGTACATTTACATTTAAAAATCCCTCGGTTTAAATGTATTCTTAAATTTGACTTTTGTATATCTCTTACCAATAATGTAAGTAAATTAGGATATTGTTTTAATGGTGCACTGATAATATAGGTTTTTTTTCATTTATAGATTCCAGTTAATATAAAACCTGTGATTAAGTGAATATACTAGCATAAAAGCTATGTAAATATAATAATTATTAAATAAATATTTTTCTATTCCTAGTTTTTTTTGTCCTTGTTTGTGTAGATTAAACATTTAATAGAAATAAAATAGGGTATGTGCCTAATGAGACACATCACTGATAACAAATCAGTCGTCCGAGGTTTGATAAATAACTAATAATATTTAGATAAATCAACCGTCCGAGTTTTATTATGTCCGAGTTTATTAAATTATATCAAAATATCAGTTGTCCGAGGTTTGATAAATCTATATATATAAAATCCAATGTATGTTTGTCCTTTATGGACTCCGAAACCGCTCGACAGATTATAATGAAACTTTCAGGTATTATTAAGCATTAATTCAAGGATGGTTTGTGTGAAGTTTAGTGCAGATCCGTCAAAAGGGCTCCGCCCCAGTGGCTCTGGAGTTTCCCATGTTAACCTTATGAGTACTCATATTTAAATTGAATTAAAGAATCTTAACAGCAGGTTTAACTACAGAATTTGATCCTGTGATGTTCAATAGCATTATAAAAATGTTAATAGGTTTACCAACAGGGTGAAGCACTATTATTATTTTTTATGACAACAGCTAATTTGTAACCAAAAGGTGAGTGAGCGTAGCGAACGAACTTCAACCTGGAGGCGAGTTAGCGTAGCGAACGAGCTAACCTGAAGGCAAGTGAGCGCAGCGAACGAGCTCCAACCTAAAGATGAGTGAGCACAGCGAACAAACTTCAACCAAGACGTGATTGAGCCATGCAAACGAGCTCATCTTGAAAATGAACGAGCATTTGACATAAAACCACATTAGGACAGGACGACGTCTGTCGGGCCAGCTAGTAACTAATAATAATATTTAGATAAATCGACCGTCCCCGAGTTTTAATATGTCTGAGTTTATTAAATTATATCAAAATATCAGTTGTCTGAGTTTCCATTTGTCTGAAGGTTGGTGTAAATAATAATAATCTTTGGTTAAATCAACTGTCCAAGCCTTAATTCATCCGAGGTTTTAAATTATTAAAAAAAATCCAGAAATATCAACTGTCCTAGTATCGTCAGCATCAAAATTGACACAGGCGCCGTACGTGTCCGATGTTTACTACGCGTTTTTCGTATTTGTGTTCTTGCCAATTAATGTTTAATGTTTCGTGTACGTGTATGTGCTATTTTTGTCAGCTTCCTTTTAAACCTTATCACGACCATTTCATGGAATAAACCAAAGCAACATTTGATCTGAAGATGTGTTTAAAACTAGGTGGCGTTTGCAGAGGCATCCACAAAATTGAGCGGAGTCATTAAGGGTTCATATTATATTGTTTTTGTCATACTGCAGTAACAACATTCGTTTTTAATGCATGCGTTGCTGGTCTAAAGTAGCATTCTTACTCTTTAGGGAGTAAAAATCGTTTTTAGCTTCTATGGAGTAAAAATCAGCTGTTGTCAACTCAAATGTAAATTTCGATTGTAAACGATTGCATGTATCGAAAATATGTATCGATTCGTGCTTCGTAATCATTTTAACGTACAGTCTACAGTCTCTTCCCATAGCATTTTAGTATTGCACCACTTCCTACATCACGGACCTGTTTCCCTCCTTCCCTTAACATTATTGGATTGCAAATACCTTAATCTATTGGTCATAAACAGATCCCACACTCCGAACATCTCGCCTTTACTACTTCCTTCACCACTTCCTACGTCACGCACGGACCTCAAGCTGGTGTGGTCATTTGATTATATTTATGATCCCTAACGTTTCTGTTCTAATATCTGTGGAATAATGCTATCAGCTATTTCTTTATCTACTGCATTCAAAAGTCAACAGCTGATCATATGTCTTTGTTTATGTGTCAAATACTGCTTCCATAAGGATTACATTGAAACTTTGAGACCCAGTGGGGCGGATTCCTGAGAGACTTTTTTAACGCCATATAGATGTTGGCACTCACCGATATGGTCTTTATCACCATGCAAAATTTGAAAACGATTGATTCAGCCGGCTAGGGGGAGTTTGCGTATTACGAAATGCATAAAGCGGCCCACACACTAGCGCGCATGTGCCTTGCGTGGCTCGTGGTGAGGTGACTGTGAGCGGCTCTAGGCACATGTGCGATTCAATTGGTAACCACACACTAAAGACACATGCGCGCGCGCCACCGTCTTTGACCATGCAAATAGTGGGCTATAACAGCAAATTCAACAGTTATATTGAAATCATTCGAATAAACTCCTTTGTAACGTCACCATGTAAATTTTTACTATTTTTTTCATTTTGCATTTTTTTAACATGGACATTGTTTTAGAGTTGCAAGCTAAGTCACTAAAGAATAAAATTTGCCTTAAAAAAACAGATTTGATTATACACTACTAATTAATTGGGTAGATATTAGTTGTATGTATTATGGTTTTGGGTTTTCGGGAAATAAGTTATTAAAGAATATGAGGGTTGCATTATTTAATATAAGGGTATAAAGGTCGTATTTAGAGTATGAAGGTTATAGACTTAGATTTCATTAGTATATTTGGTTCACATCGATATTAATATCTCAAAGAGTTAATTTCAGTCTTCACAAACTTATCTTCACTGTCAGGAAACACCCCCTTGCATTTCGTTATCAATAGCTCCATAATTTCTTTTCTCATTTATTTGTTTAAAAAGTTTGCACTTTCCACGTCCCAAGAACACGTTTGTGGTCTATAAAGCTTAATAAAGTCAGACCAAATCTTTCGTTGGGCAGTAGTTATGGCAAAGAGTATCAAACACACTCCACGGAGGCGTACACCTAGTAGTTCCCGAAGAAATACACAGCGACAGTGCTGCTAGTTCGCAAACATGTGCCTCGGTTTCCCACAGATTGGCGAGCATCGTCACAAGCTCACGCACTTGTGACGGTGCTCGAAGGTCCGGCGGCAGGCACCAGGCACCTCGCATGCGCGTCGCGAGCACGGGCGAGCATGGTCACATTTACCCACACATTGAGGCGCATGCGCGTCGAGCTGTTCGCGCGTCACATGTGCGCGCACAAGCGCCCTAGTGTGTGGGCCGCTTAAGAGTCGACGTATAAGAGCTTCGCTCGCTCCGCTCGCTCCGCTCAACAACACGAAACAGCTGTAGTCAACTAACTACAAACCAGGATTACTTGACGGGTACAGGTAACTTAAACCTTTTAATCGGTCGATATAACATGGTGTTTATAACACGAATTGAAACTATCTTCCTTTGAGAAACTATGTGAATAATATTGAAGGGATAAAAAGTAAATTATAAACTTCTTTATATGACCGTGGCTAGAATGGCCAAATATCGATAGACATCATATATCGAAGTGACTTATGTTACAAAACCGACAACATATGTCGAAGTGACTATAATATGTTGCAAAACGCGCAGTCGACTTCCCGAATCAATTATAACGTCACGACCTTATAACAGGGATGTGAAAATCTGCCCGACGGGGGCACTTTTTGTGCGGTTCTCTCCTACCACCCATGGCGTCGGGGTTGAAAACTACGGCCATCCCCTTCATATGACGTCAGCTATGTCCACTGTCCAGCGTTTGTCATGGCTTTGTCGTGAAATAAATCAACGTATTTGGGATGACCGTGATCGAAATATTGTTCCACGTTAAAATTTGACCCGTTACAAATGGCTTACCTCTAATCTATAATGCACATTGTTCGGCAATTGACTTTAATCAGTAGAAGCATAAAATAGTAACGGTGTGTTGTTCCCAATCTAAAAAAAAGAATGTAAGTTTCAAGGGAAATAAATAAGAAGTTAAATACCAGTAACCCATTTGAACTTTGTCTAGCCTGTCAAAAATTAGACACGCCACTTTACTTGCTATAGTACGACTTAAAACTAAATTAATCCTACAATTGATTATACAATCTCTAATACTGCCTCCCCTTTTCTCCTTTCCTCTTTGACCAATCTCAACTGAAACTCATACTTCTTGTTTTCTTACAAACTCCCCTCCCCTCACATTTACCAAATGCCAATGCGAAACGCCAAAGTACATAATTGCAGTTGCTCATCTTATCCATTGGAAGTTATATGTTATTGGTGATATTTTTCTAAATGAATTAGTGATATGCTGTTAGTTTCCACTCTATAAAATCAAAGTAGTGTTGATAGTTTTTGTGTTTTGTGTACTTCGTGTGTTTCGTTCGTACTCAACATTTTATAAGTGTGTCGCCCAATTCAAAATGGCAGCAAGTGACCCATCTACAGACGATTCCCTCTACCCAATAGCTGTATTAATTGACGAGTTGAAGAATGAAGATGTCCAGGTATCAACATTAAATTAGACTAGACGAATTAGTTTCTCTTCAAATAAAGTAATCCATCCCAATCAAACTCCGGTGTTTTCTTTCCACGACGTAACTTAGTTTTTTTCAATTTTCTCAATACATTCATTAGGGAGCCTAGGGATTGCCGATTTAGCTGATTAAACTTTGCCCTCAGCATAGGCTAGAATGGATAGAACAATAAAAATAAATCTAAGAAATAGGCCTACACGAATAAAAGTAGGTAGGCCTACTCATAAATAGGCCTAATAACATTTCAAGTTAGGCTATTTTTAAGCCCATGTCGTTTGTCATAGGCCCTAAGCCAATTTTAAACGCAGAGGATACGCGTCCGGTAACAGGACGTGGATTAGGCGTCTGGCAGTTACACTGTCATAACCTAACCTAACCAACCAAACTTGCTGATAATGAAAAAAAATCAAATGAAAGTTCAATTCCCTTCATAACATAAAATTATAAATGCCAAAAATTCTAACAAAAGATGTACAGTTAAGAAGAAATTACACTCAAAGCAAAATCTGTGACAAAAAGTTAAAGAAACCGGTGGGTTTCGAACCAGGGACCTCTTGGATATCAGCCGAGCACTCTTATCCACTACACCACGAACAACGCTGGCCGAACATCGTATCATTGTGGTAATGGTGTTCCGGGACCCCACAACCCGGTGACGTCACTACCATACGCCTAAACCACGTCTGGTTACTGGACATGTATCCTCTGTGAATTTTAAATAACAAAAGGGTATCATGTGATTTAGGTCCTAGGCCTACATCTTATGTTAAGAAACGGCAGGAGTGAAAATAGTTTTGCATTGTTGTGACTGTCAGGTTGGCGGCTAAACAATGGTTGTCTTAGCGCCAATCAGCAAAAACATGCGTTCTGGTTCACGTTGAAGCAATTAACTTATTAAGTTAAGTTAATTGGCAGTAAGTTAGGGTAATTATTTAGATGAGGGTGACCAAGCGTTCTATAGTAAGTTATATATCATTAGAAACTAGATTTTTACCTGAAAATAATGGTGCAAAAATTTTTATGCTGCCACAAAAACTGAATTTACTACGATTTTTTGAAGTTTATTTTAATGTTTTATATTAGGAACATTGAATCTGCACTGCAATGTTTATACTGTATAATCGAAGTTAATAGCACAATTCACATTTTTTAACACAATAAATAATAATTTAAAAAATGCTGCGCATTTTTGAAATTATTATTTATTCTGTTAGTAGTACTTTTAACAAAGTGCATAAACAGTCTGGAGATAATATAAATCAACACCTCAATTCATTATAACCTAAACTTTACCTTCCTAATCTAACCTAACTTCAAAACACTTAATACTGTCACAAGTCCGCATAACACCCAACCTACCCACCTCCCATGTCTAAATAAGAACTGAAGTAGTTCATAATCAACGCTCAGTTGAATTTATAAATGCCTCTACCTCCTTGTCCTCTTTGTATAAACTTACTCTTTGTCATATTAGGTTTCTTCTTCTTCCCTAGACGATCCTTTCAATTTCAATCGTTCATGTTTGTGTTGGTCAGTCAATTCACAGTAAATTTATGGTGACAGAGACCAGCCGACAAGATGCATTACGGTAATAAACTTTAAAAAATCGTAGCCTAGTAAATTCAGTTTTTGTGGCAGCAGAAAAATTTTTGCACCATTATTTTCAGGTAAAAATCTAGTTTCCAATGATATGTAACTTACTATAGAACGCTTGGTCACCCCCATCTAAACAATTTCCGTTTTTGCCTAAATTAAAACTTTTGTTTTAGAGGTTGAAAAATCTTAACCCTCCGAGTGTCCCTAGTTTTGGCCTTAATGTTTGCCTATTTTTTGCGCATTTGCAAGGTTTTACCAAAACGGATCTGAGAAGCATAAAAACAATGTTATACTGTTCTATATACCATTTTGTTTGGAAAATCATGGGTTTCAATACTATACATAAAACATAAGGAACGTATTTGTTTCAAAAAATATTTTTAGGTAAAAAAAATATATTTTGGAAAATTTTCAAAAAAAAAAGTTCGCGCTCAATGAAATTGTGTAAATTATAGGCCTATAAATATTTAAAAATAGCCACTTTGTTCTAAATTTTATGAGGATTACAAATATATAATAATATAAGGAAGTAGATTTGCAAATAAATAAGTTATGGGCAAACAACTGGATTTCAGTACATAGCGTTTAGCTAAGAATGCATAGCTTAACCATAGCTAGGAATCTGGCTGATAATTTACTTCAATATCACTACCTACTTCTTCAGGATCATCAACCAGCCCTTCAAAATCACTTAAATCTTCTTATAATGCACCACGTATATCACTACTTTTGATTTTTAACACTAAAACAATGATAAACGTAATAAAACACATCAGTCATCGGTGAGAGGTTAACCAAGCTGTTTACAAATACGCACGTCAGCTGTCTGCTACAATTATGATCGGCTCGAGAAAAAAAAGCGCTTAGAGACAGACCTTGGGAGAAAGCTTAGAATCTGCCAAATAAAACGATACTTAACTCGATCCAGTTCAATCCGATTTTGTCAGTCATAGAGCCTTCGCCGTAAACAGTGTTTGTGAGTCGAAAAATTGACACAAAACATGTGTCGATTTTTCGACACATAAATTCGGACGGTTAAGTTAGTTTGACAAAATAATAACAAATTAAAATTAAAAAGTAGGAGCCTAGCAAATCACACGCAGTTTCAATAACTAATATTAGGTGTAGGGTTTCCATATCCCCGGATTTCCCTGGAGATTACCGGATTTTGACCTTAAATATTTAGCTCCGGGGGATTTCTGCAAAAAGTGAGAAATCTCTTTTTTTACTCTATTAAAATACATTGTGTAGGCTAACGGAACTTTTGAAATAAAATAAAAAATTTGTGTTCGCAAATTTTGTTTTAGCCTATTTTATATTATTTCAACGGACATTCCATTTTGTTTGATGTGGTGCTATTTGATTACCTACAAACTTATCTATATTAATATAATATTAATGCAATGTAGGACAGTTCACGATGGCTAATTAAATAACAACCATAGGCCTACATTTGACACTTAGACATCTAGGCAACAAAAACAAATAACAATAATATAGTATTAACAACAATAACCAATTATTGATTGTTATGCAATGACTGAAAAATGCAACTCTTGTACCTACTCCCTAGGCCTAGTACATACTTTTTTTATTTCTTAGTTTCACTTTGGCCAGCAACGTCCTTATTGTCTGTTTCATTACTCCCAGTCCTTTAATTCGCGTCTGCCGGCCAGTCCGAATTCTGAAGGTAGGTATCCGCAATCACTATCAAAGCCCAGCCCGTAAACAAACTTTTACTCACTAGTGGGGGCCACCAGCTAAAATCTCCTCTTTTTTTTACAAATTATCATATGGCAACCCTAATTAGGTGGCAATAATTAGGTACCACTATTGGGAAGTTGCTGTTCGGTGGTATATAGGAAGATTTGCAATTTTTGGAATGGGTTGGGAAAATAACTTTTACTTCACATTTACCGAGGCTATAATCCTCTGAAAATAGGTCAAGAAAACAGTAAAATCTTTCCTTCCCTAAAACGTGAGTTTTTACATGGCAGAATAAAATAAGCTACCGTAAATCATAAAATTTGCCTAACCTAATCTTAAAACCGTTCGGTAATTGGTAGGATCACCTTAGCTTTATGCTAGTTCTTATTCACACAATTTATGATTAGCATTATTTTTCATGGTTAATAATGCCTACTTAGACTACCAACAATTAACTCTTGTCCTTGACATTTTTCAGCTTCGGTTGAACTCAATCAAGAAGCTGTCCACTATCGCGTTGGCGCTCGGTGTGGAACGTACTCGCAGTGAATTGATCCCGTTCCTCACTGAGACCATCTACGATGAGGACGAGGTTCTGCTTGCGTTGGCCGAACAACTTGGAACCTTCACTCCTCTTGTTGGCGGACCGGAGTATGTCCAGTATCTGCTGGTAAGTTAATGCAATACCCGCAATACAGGAGCATGTTGTAGTTGCGTTTCCTTTTCGAAGGCGTTCTTATTTAATTAATTCTTTTTATGTAAATATTACTTTAATTCTTTTAATGTAAATATTACTTTCATTATTTTAATAATATTACTTTAATAACATTTGAGAAGTTTTGTTAAGTGTAAGCAGTGTGAGGAATGAATTATTACTATAAAAAAAGTCAAAACAAGTAACTATTTTATAAAAATTAATATTGCTTTTATTTTATGATTTATTTTATTTTAGGATAAGTTGAACTCTATCCTAACTGATATCACCATGTTTCCTAATCGTAGGCATTTTTAATAAGTTAGGCGTGATTAATAAAAAAATGTTATGCTGATGTTATTTAATGAAAGATTGTAAATATTCTTGCCTATTATCATTATTTTAGTATTTAAACAGTCATCTAACAATGTTACAAAATCAGGTAAAAATTTCGAACGTGCATTTCCCGTTGTGTATGAGAAGAGAAATCTCGTCTCGATCTCGTCTCGAAATTTTATGAGAAATAAAAAATCTCGTCTCGTCTCGTCTCGAACTAAAAATCCAATCTCGTCCATCCCTAGTTTCTAACAAGTTTTTGCATAGCCTAGTACAGGTTGAGTAAGTTATATCTTTAATCATTGGAAGTGGAAAAGAATATTTACTAGTGTTCTCGATTGGTCTGCTTTGTTTACTGGAAATATTTGTCTAGATTGAACGTTGTTTTTAATTTATAACTTTTAAGTAGAAAATATTGTAGAAATACTTTATTCGGCAATAAACGACAACATTCTCTGAGGATGTTGAAAGTTCCTAAGGGTGTACTTACTACTTGCTAAGCTCTTCTAAGTTACATTTTGTGCATTTTGGTATAGGCCTACATGTTGGGTAGCGTAAAAAACACATTTTTGTCTTAACTTATATTTGAAGGTTGTAAGAATAAGAAATAAGAATAAGAAAGTGAGGTCGCTGAAAGAAGTATAGGCCTATGCCACAATTTTGGCTTTAAAAATATATAATAGCCTACTGTTAAAACCTACATTGGAAATTGTGTTTCAAAATCATTGATGCATATGGGCTAGGCCCTAGTAATAAAAAAAGTTGAATTCCCTCATTGTGACACCCGGGATGTAATAAAAAATGTGAGCTACTAAAATTAGTTGTTGCTCAGCCACCGCTGGAGTCGCTGGCCACGGTGGAGGAGACTGTGGTGAGAGACAAAGCCGTGGAATCTCTACGACTGATCAGCTCACAGCACAGTCCTCATGACCTTGAGACGCAGTTTGTGCCACTCGTACAGCGTCTGGCTCTCGGTGATTGGTTCACTTCTCGCACCTCCGCGTGCGGACTGTTCTCCGTCTGTTACTCTCGCGTCAGTCCTGCTGTCAGAGGTGGGTCTCATATCGCAACTTAGATCTTAAAAGATTTTGAAAACTAAATCACAATTAGCCTAATTGAAAAAAAAAAAAATTGGAAAGACTACCGGTACTGATTAATTCAACTGCGTTCATTTTCATTCTTAAAATTGCTGCAGTTAAGACCAATCAAGTTTAACATGGGAATCTGACTTTTTATTTCTATCACTAGTTATAGAGGGTTTTAAAACTACGGTATTTTGGTGTCATTACTTTTCACTTTTTACATTTTTAAAATCAATAAAAATATAATCCCTCATTAAATTTGTTGAATTTATTAACCTTTTTTGGAAGTCCCCTAAACTTAGTTTGCTAACTGAAATAATCTGATTGGGCAAAACTTACTGGTAGTGGATTTTATTCCATCCCGATCCCATCAAAGAAATAATAACTTACTGATTTTTTATTTTATGTTGAAGTAAACTGTGTAGGCTAACAATAATACCCTAGGCTAAGTTAAGTTCTTTTAGTTTTATGGGGTTTTTAAATTGTGATAGGCCTACTACAAATTTTAAAGGTGTGTCAGCACACCGTCAGAATGACAAAACACAGGTAGCGGGTAGGTTCCAAAAGATGTTTCACAACATTTGTTTTCTTTACAGATTTTTCTGTTATCAAAAAAATTTTTTGCATACACCTTATCACCAATAAATATCCTTTGTAATTAAGTCATCTTATTCATTAAATAACCTTTTCTCAGCGGATCTTCGTAACCATTTCCGCAACCTGTGTCAAGACGATACCCCTATGGTACGACGAGCTGCTGCCAGCAAATTGGGCGAGTTTGCTAAGGTCGTTGAGGTAGAATACCTCAAATCTGACCTCATCCCCATGTTTGTCAACTTGGCTCAGGATGAACAGGTAGGAAATACAACTTTAATGTATTTTCCACTTGTAAACGTTTAGAATAAAAGAGCCTAAAACCAGAACTTTGGAGTGTTACAATGAGCACTCGTGCAACCTACCGTCACAGGTAAAAGCTGTGTGGTTCTGCTCTGATTGCTTACATAAATTTGAGACTATGTAATAGTGATGTGTCTAAACCGAATCTCAAATCTCAAAACCATCAAAACTTTGGAAAAGTTTCTGTTTCGAGATTCGATCACCGAGTTTTGAGATTCAAACGTTTCGAAATTGAAGATTTTGGCAGTTTTATTCTTGAATCTATTGGCACTCTTTGCATTATTATTATTATTATTTTTAACACTGTTTCCCTCACTATCTGATAGCAATAGAGCAAACACAGTAAATTGTATTCTGAAATTTCAGAAAGAATTATGTTGGTATGGGTTTATCAGTCACATATTTATGTTATTATATCAGTCTCAGGAGTCAACCTCTTACAGTATTAATTTCATTAAAAATTTTATTATTAGCCTACCTGTATTTTTTCTGTAACCTTAAGTCCTTAACCTTTGTAACCAGCTAAGTAAAAAGGTTTCACGTTTAGGTTTTGAGATTCGGGATTCGATTTTTTCAAGTTTCGGTTTTGGTTTTGAGATTCAAAATTTCTGGTTTTGACCATCACTACTATGTAACAATACATATTTGAAATTATAACCCTAACAATTGTATTCATGTGATACATTTGTCCTATTCACTTAAATACATTTTTTAAAAGCATTTTTTGCTGAAAATAAAATCATGACACTCTCTAATATTTTCATTTTTTACAATTTAGTTTCCGTTAAAGAGAATCTGAATAAATTTGTTCCTTGCAACTCAATCCATGGGTATATCACCAGACAATCAAAAGATTTATATATTCCTCAAGCCAGGCTATCAAAATTTATCAAAAGTTATAAATATTTGCAAATAAAACTATTTAATAAACTTCCAATATATTTTAGAAATCAGGAAAATATTCATTTGTATAGGTCAAAATTATCAGATTGGCTTACAAGTCGTGCTTTTTATTCAGTTGAGGAGTTTTTGCAGAATGTAGATTTTTCAACGCTTAAAACATATGTAACAAAACATGTTGACCTTGTCTATTGTAATGTTTATATTACCAAACGACAATAAAGATATATTATTATTATTATTATTATTACAATTATGCAATTAATGATAACACATCGAATACCATACTTCAATATGTATCAAACTTTCCTTCTAGCAACACCACGCTAGGTTGAAATAGATTTGTTAACCATTATGAGTGCCTGCATGAACACTTTAGCAATTTTCAGCTAAACTCTGTTAATTATCTGAACCACTATGCTTTTGGTACAGCGTGTAACTTTTGAGGAGTTCCTTGTTAAATAGCATGACCGCGGGATATGATGATGATGATGTCCAAACGGCCGCGGGATATTTTAGTGATTTTTCCGTGATCGCGCATGCGAACAATGACGTTTCTGTGACCACGGGAAACAATGATGATGTCCAAAAACTATTGCTTGATGATGATAACCGTGCGAAATTATTAGACTTAAGCTACGATCGAGGAAGATGATAACTTTTCTGTGATCTTGGGAGACAATTATAATCTTTCCTCCGTTACCGCTGAACAATATCAGGATTTTGTCACGACCACAGAAGACAGTGGTGAGGTTTCCGTTGCTGAGGGAGATATTAAGGATTTTGCATTTATCGCAGAAAACGATGATGGTGTCTCCTTACTATGATCACAATATAACTTCGAGTTTGGGACTTGTTTGGTAATAATTAAAATGATCAGTATTAAGAATAAATTTTTCAGGTCTCTGTACGGAGATTCGATAAATTTTGCAATGGAAATATCCCAATTTTTACAAAGTTTTTTATAAATTGCAGATTTAAGAATTAGTTTTTACTTTTCGGATTATTTAATCAGTAATATATAAAAATTGCATACTTGTGTAAGGCAATATTACAGAAGGTCTAATCATAAATTTTGCTTCTTTTACTGAGAATGCTTTTTCACTAAAATGGCGAACCATGTTAGCGCTAAAACAGCATTGCGAGAGTTGGCGCAAAAACGCGTTGGAAAGCTTAGAATGAAAAAGTATGACCTGAACTACCTAGAATTACTCATGAATTTATTCTAGTTGGCCCGGTGGACACTCTGTTCTAGTTATTTTAGGACCTTACTACAGTTTGATCTTCTTTATTGTAGGATTCCGTACGACTATTGGCTGTGGAGGCGTGTGTCAGTATCGCCACCCTGCTCCAACAAGAAGACGTAGAGCAGCTAGTAATGCCAACTTTACGCCAGTGTACCGGCGACACCTCGTGGAGGGTACGCTACATGGTGGCTGACAAATTTACTGAGGTTAGTCTAAATTTGTTCTTGTTTACCAGTGTTGGGGAAGCTACTTTTAAAATGTAGCTAGCTACAACTACTGCTACATTTCCAAAAAAGTAGCTTAGCTACAGCTACAGCTACAGTTCCGAAAAAGTAGCTAGCTACAACTACAGCTACAATGAAATGTAGCTACAGCTACAATTTTAGCTACTTTTCCAAAGACGTTACTTTTTATTCCACGCACATTAGGTAAATGTAAAATTAATTGCAATAACATTTTTATTGAACAAACATTTAAACAAGAAATGTCAGTATTGTATCTAACATTACTTGGAAAACAAATTATTCCTAGATTTGATTTAATTTGTTGGCATTATAAACCTAACATTACAACAACAGCATCAAATAATTGGGTGTCCCATCATATTTAGTACTTATTTTTAAATATTGCATTATAAGTTCAAAGGACATACAACCAAACTATATTTTAAAAGCTCATTTTATTTCTTTAATATAGATTTATTTATAGATGTCTTATATCAACAATTAAGACCACTTAAACTGTAAAACGATTATTTAAAAATACTTTTTTGTGTTACAGAGCCTAGCCTATTGAAATTGGAGTTTATTACCTTCCTTTACTTTTAATGTTAAAAACGACATTGCTATAACTTTTAACCATAGTGATAAGTTACTTGTTCTCTATGAATAACACTTTTCAATGTCAAGAAATCGTCCTTTATTAATTGTCATTATGCATAGGGCAAGTGCTTCAACCTAGTTGGTACAGAAAACAGTATTCAGCAACTTATCCTGAAATCGGCTTTTAATTTAAACATGTTGAAATTTGTAAAGTAAAAATAACATGTAGGCCTACTTGGCTACGTAACAAGTTGGCTATAGTAGCTTTGTTCTTGCAAGGACTAAACAGATATATTCCTAATAATTGAACTTGGTATTCGTTTTAAGCCCTAGCATAGCCTAGGAATAGTCCAATACAAGAGCTGTTAGCAGGAGCAAACTATGCTATTTTTTAAATGTAAGTTTCATGTTATATGGAGATTTTTTTGTTACAATTATCATGTAGTCTAGGCATATCTTAAATCTCATCAGGTAATTTCCTCTTTGTTAATTTAGTAAACCTTAGAAAAATCTTTGTAATCTAACCAAGGAAGGGCTTGTGATGATGAACCACAATCAACAGCTGAAGCAAAGGTTGATAGATCAGCTTTCACATTATTTTAAGGTTGTTGGTTTTCATTAAAACCCTAGTTAAAACACTATCGATATAACAAAGAAACTAAATTGATTACTAATTTCCCTGTCAATCACTTGCAAGCGTTCAATAGCTTGTATTGTCACTGGTACCGGTAACGTTTAAACGTCGTCTGCATGTAGCGATTTTATTTTATCTGACAGTAATCATAGAGTAGTAAATTAAGGAAATGAGAGCTAAAAATGTGGATAACACTCATTTAATGGTCTCCATGTCCACACAACGTTGTAATAGGGAATGACACGGCTGCAACCAGCTGTATGAAGCCAAGAAAGTAGGCCTAATTGTTTTGAAAATTTCAGTCTCAGTTTGAAAGATGTTGTTTCACGTAAGATTAAGGTTATGGTAAAAATCACTATCTCAAACAATGTAAATGTAGCGAGAAAAGTAGCTAAAATTCCGCTACAACTACTTTAAAAATGTAGCTAGCTACAGCTAAAGCTACAAAATTTTAAAAGTAGCGACGCTACAGCTAACGCTACAAAAAAAGTGGCGCGCTACTGTAGCGTCGCTACTTGTAGCGCGCTACTTCCCAACACTGTTGTTTACTGTATATCCAACTTCAAGTGTGCTTGGTACTTTTTTCTGATAACTTAAGTAGCAAAGCTAAATGTGTACTATATGGTGTAGCTAAAGCGGTTGTACTTTTGTATTATACCGAACCAACCACCCTAAATTAAGGGCTAACCAATTTAGGTGTGGTCGGTCTAATACCAACGTAACAATGAAACATCCGTTGCAGTTGTTGTCACAGTAGAAAAAAGAAGAGCTTCTTTTTTACATTATTAGCGAATTTCCCTATAGGGAAGTAGCTATTACCGTAGGTCTCATGGTAAGACCTAGACCCGGGACCGATTTACTTTTTCATTTTGATGTCCCCAGAGGCCAAAAACACCATTCGTTCAAATTTTTATATATCTATATATAGAGATATATATATATATATATATATATATATATATGTGTCCATCCGCACGATAACTTGAGTAATTTTTGTCCGATTTTGATAAAATTTGGTTTGAAGGTGTAAGGTGGGATAAACTCGAACGAGTTCGCGAACCAGCATGATCGGACTATGGGAACGGGGGTTTACGGGGGCTTTTATGGGGTAAAAATAGGTTTTTCCCATTTTTGACCCAAAAAAAATAAAATGTTGCAAAATCTTTTCAAACCATTTTGTAGAGCTTAAAAAAACAAATAATTTAGTATATTGAAGTGTTACTATGCGCCTAATGGTTACGGAGAAAATTCCAAAAAAATGTAAATTTTAAATTCCCATGTTATTCTTATGGAGAATAAGTAAACTGTTGTAGTTTGCTTGTTTATGAACATATTTTGATCAAATTTGGAAAATGTTTTTATTTCTTACTAACTATAAACATTTTACAAAAAAAGTTTTACCCTCCCTGATGCAGCAAACCTAAGTACCTGTTAAAATAATTCTTTAATTAAATTTTTAAGTAGACATTTTAGTGTAAATCCAATTAGACATATGGAAATTCGCTTAGTCTGCAGGTTTGCTGCGGCGGGGGTATTTTCATTTATAGCCTACCTGATGGAAATGATTGGTTAAAAGGGTCATTTTCAGAAAAATACTATTTAAATAAATTTCAAATATGCATAAAAACGATTTTGTTATCAAAAGAAAGCTCAAAATGTCCTCTTTGGAAGCAATACTAATTTTTGTTTTAACTCACAGTAGTTTTCATTTAAATAATTGTTTTATCGAAAATCACATTTTAGAACACTCTTGTCGGCTCTATGGTAAGGTACTTCTAAGGTACTCTAAGGTACTTCATGTCGGGACCGCAAAATTTGTGAGATATTTTATTCTCTGTAAACTAGGGATGGACGGGATTGAATTTTTAGTTCGGGACGGGACGGGACGGGATTTTTATTTCCTTCCCGATTTTCGGGACGGGACGGGACGGGATTTTTTTCTGTACATAAAAAGAAAGTACTGTATTGCAGTTACCAAAAAAAGACATACGAAATCAATTTTTACCATTTGTGGCACTGATCTATAAAAACCAAAAAATGGGTAACAATTTACAGGTACCTATAGTAACTTGTGACTCGCGGGTCACGGGGTGATCGTCTGTATGACTCACGGTCACGGCGAGATCGTCGTCATGACTCGCGATCACGGCGCGATCGTCGGTATGACTCGCGGTCACAACGCGATCGTCATCATGACTCGCGGTCACGGCGCGATCGTCGGTATGACTCCGCAAGCACGAGGTTATCGTCGGTATGACTCGCGGTCACGGCATGATCGTCGGTATGACTCGCGAACACGGCGCGATCGTCGTCATGACTCGCGGTCACGGTGCGATCGTCGGTATGACTCGCGGTCACAGCGCGATCGTCATCATGACTCGCGGTCACGGCGCGATCGTCGGTATGACTCGCGGTCACGGCGCGATCGTCGGTATGACTCGCGGTCACGGCGCGATCGTCGATATGACTCGCGATCACGGCTCGATCGTCGGTATGACTCGCGGTCACAGCGCGATCGCCGTCATGACTCGCGGTCACGGCGCGATCGTCGGTATGACTTGCGGTCACGGCGCGATCGTCGGTATGACTCGCGATCACGGCTCGATCGTCAGCATGACTCCGCGGTCACGGCGCTATCGTCGTCATGACTCGCGGTCACGGCGCGATCGTCGTCATGACTCGCGGTCACGGCTCGATCGTCAGCATGACTCCGCGGTCACGGCGCTATCGTCGTCATGACTCGCGGTCACGGCGCGATCGTCGTCATGACTCGCGGTCACGGTGCGATCGTCGTCATGACTCGCGGTCACGGCGCGATCGTCGGTAGGACTCCGCGGTTCCGGCGCGATCGTCGGTAGGACTCCGCGGTCACGGCGCGATCGTCGGTATGACTTCGTCTCCTGCGTTCGCGGACCTATCGCTCGCAATAACGGCGTTATCGGCACTCGCGAAGCGGAAAAATCGCCGACGATCGGGCCAAATCCCGTCCCGAAAAATTCCCGAGTCAAATGTAATCCCGTCCCGATAATCGGGAATATTTTTTTCCCGAAAAATTCCCGAAATTTCGGGACCCGTCCATCCCTACTGTAAACTTAACTTTGTTGTAGTTCTCTACATTTCCACTAGAATGCAGGACAATTCATTTTTTGGACTAAAATCTGTTTATAAAGTGAATATTAGAAATGGGACGTATTGTTGTTATGGCAAAATAACATTGAGCGACAAGAGGTACCTTTTCTCAGACCGTGCAGAGGCTGAGACAAACAAAATGATTTATTTCAACCTTTTACACCTTCAATACAACAATTTTACAATACAATTTTAACTGATGCTGTCCTGTTTTATGTTAAATGAGGTATAACAATCGATAAAAACCCAAATTTCAATATTTTTGACCATAATTAGGCCTAATCGGCCTTACTAAAAAAACGTCAACAAGAGGTCCCTTTTCGCTTTCCATATCACATTTGACTAAGTTAAATTTTTTGGGTGATTTCAGTGATTACGGGTTTTGTTTTTTTAACATGAATAGTTCCCACATAATTGACAAACTGTTCTTCCATAGCTACAAAAGGCAGTTGGACCGGAGATCACCAAGACAGACTTGGTGCCTGCGTTCCAATCCCTGCTGAAGGACACTGAGGCTGAAGTCAGGGCGGCCGCGGCTCACAAGGTCAGTGGATACATCAAGTGATTTGTATTTGCAACTATTTACATCTTGATGTATCAAGGAGAATATTAACCAACTAGTGGCTGTGAACTGACATAAACATCTAGAAGTGATGTTTGGTAAAATGACAATTTTATTTTTAATATTTGTTGTATAGTATACTTATTTTAAAACACTTAAGAGTTTTCCATTTGTTTTGTTTTTTTGTTTAACATTCCAAAGTGTTGTTTGCAGGGATTGGTTTTGTTCAAGGAAAGACTCTTGTTACAGGAGGACTCTGTTACATAACACTAAGGAAAATTTGTCAGATGTAGTCAAATTTACACATAATTATAATACAAGGAATAAATATAATTTCAGATTACCACATCACAAATTGAAGACTTTTAGGAACAGCCCTCAATATATGGGACTTAGATTGTACCATGAATTACCCCTGTATCTTAAAAATTTAAATGCTACTCAATTCAAAGATAAAATAATTGAGAAAGCCTACTATTCACTTGACGAATTTTTGGAGAACCCTATAGTGTAGATAAAAATTCTCTGATTGAGTTTATTTTAATTATTTTAACTATTAATTTTACTATAAAATACATCACTATGATGAAACACCTGTTCTTATGTATGAAATGTACTTTATAAAAAACGTTTTGTGTAAATAAAAAAAAAGGAGTCTGTAACTCTAACCGAGGGTTTATGCAATGTTTTCTAACAAAATATACCGTACTTACTGTACCAGTACTGCTCATAATTAGTTTTGGAAATTGTAAAAATCATGTTTTAATACTTATTTAAAAGTAATTATTTATTCTGTCTTTCGTTTTTGAGTTGTCCATAACCAAACTTGACCTAAACGGACACAATTCTATTTTACTACTACAATAAGGTTGGGAATGGATCATTAAAAGATTCTAGATTCATAAAAACTCTAGATTCATTAAAAAATCTGATTGAAACCAATCTTTTTTTATATGAGTGAATAATCCTACCTCTAATTGACCCCTGAGGCGGCTGGTTATCTTAAGCGACAATTGTTTTAGGGTCGATCAACAGAGGGTTTATAATGAAAAACTTGACGAAAGTTGAACATTACAAAGGGAAGTTTAACAAATGTATCATGTTTACCAGGTGAGAGATTTCTGCCAGAACCTAGATCATCATCAACAGGAGGGCATCATCATGTCCTCCATCCTGCCCTACGTCAAGGAGTTGGTGGCCGACCCCAACCAACACGTCAAGAGTGCTCTCGCCTCCGTCATCATGGGACTGTCACCAATCCTGGGCAAAGTCAAGTGAGTGATTGTAAATCTGTACCGGTAAATGTTCGTTATATCAGGGTGTCCACTGTAAAGCCATCCAAGCTGAAACCATAAGAGATGTTCAGAGGTGTTGCTATGATCCCGAGAGTCGATCACAGGAGATTGTTATCATGTTTAGCGCGATTCTGGTGGAAACAGTCTAGAACATAAATTATAATCTTAAAAAATGTGGCAAAAATGTTACAAAAACAACTTTGTTTATACTTGGCTTGAATAAAACTTATGGTGTGATTATTTCAATAAAACGATCTAAGTCTTTTAAACTAATATTGAATATATATACAACTTCCAGTGATTAATTTTTTCTGTCTTTACATCTTGTTTTGATAATTGCTGTTAACGTTAATTGAGACAGTATTTTTTGCTTTAAAGAAATTGTTACTTAACATAATCAAAAAGTAATTTTCCCTCTTCTGTTGCAGCACAATTGAACATCTACTACCTCTGTTTTTGTCACAACTTAAAGACGAGTGTCCTGAAGTGAGATTAAATATTATATCCAACTTGGACTGTGTAAATGAAGTCATTGGAATCCAACAGGTAAGAAATATGAATTTGAATTGGTTTTTATAAAGAGAAATAATATGGATAATATATTAATGCTGAAGGCTTGCTGAGTCAACTTTCTTACTGCAGAATGTTATAATTTTGGGACTCTCAATTCTAGGTAGTTTAAAACAGAATGATAATTAAGATGATTTTTATAATGAATTCGGGAAAAAATTGTTGAATTACAAGAAAAGATTGACATGACAGAACTTTTACATTAGTATACGGTAGATATTTTTTGTAGATTAAGTCTTACAGTGTGTTGTGGGCCAATCTACTTGGAGAATCAAAGCCACAGAAAAGCTCTAGATTCAATGGGCCCTATTATCAGAACATACAACTTAACAACAACCCAAATGTCTATTTCACAAATGGTCTTTGAATATATATTTATTTTGAGGAGGAATTCACAAAAAAAATATTGAGCCTCGCCTTTTTGATGTAAAATAAAATTTGGACTTCCTAACTGTGAAATATAGTTTTAGTAATATTATTTTATGGAAAGTGTATTTCTAATACACAAAGTGTATTCATGCCACCTATTCGTTTGTGAACCTCAGCCATTTTGTGATAAATTTCTGTGATGAATAAATAAATTTATTGAGTTTCCTGTTGCAGCTGTCACAGTCATTGCTGCCGGCCATCGTGGAGCTGGCCGAGGACTCCAAATGGCGTGTGAGGCTGGCCATCATAGAGTACATGCCATTGCTGGCTGGCCAGCTAGGCGTGGAGTTCTTTGATGAAAAACTCAACACGCTCTGCATGGGCTGGCTTATAGACCACGGTAAGATTGCAACGCTTTTGTTCTACAGCCACATAGTGGAGATTTGGTATAGTATTTGCATTGTTTATTTTATTTATCTTGGTGAGTCGGTGGCTCAGTTGGTAGCGTCACGGACTTTGGGCCCAAGGCAGAAGTGTCGTGGGTTCGGATCCTGGTCACTGCCACAAACTTTTATCAGTACAGTTCACCTTTGTACTGTACCGGCACACCCCTTGCTTTGCTGGATACGTTCCCCCCACAGATCTGTAGTCTATATGGACGGGTAAATGCAAGGTTAAAAGAGGCCGCCAACCTCTTTTAAAAAAAAAAAATTAAAAAACAAAATAAAAAATTTGGATGGATCACATTTTTGGCAAGCTGCAATAAATGTGCAAAACAAAAAAAAAAAAAAAAACAGTTCATTGCAGTGGATAGATTAACACATTCACTGCTAATGATATGTAATACTTTTATAAATGGCTAAAAAACATAAACATTAACATGATCATGTTAATTGAGTGACAATATATCTTTAATTAAATAAATTTTATACTATAAATTGTGGATTAAAATATATTATGTAATTATATACATCATGTATTATATATCTGCTAATATACTTATGACACACAAGTGCGTCATTAGCAGTGAACGTGTTAAAAGCTAGTTGGTTAACTTTGAAATGGATTGTCAAGTTATGTCTTGGTTCCAAATGGGGTGTAGTTGATTTTGATTTGCACACAAATTTTCAATTTATTTAACTGGATATTTTGTACATCACTCTCTTGACTATCCATGATAATGAGTGGATTATGATCATGGATAATAAAAATGGTGGATGGTGCAAACCTAACTTAAAATGCCGAGGAAATGAAAATAGCATTGACTTTGAATGCATTGCTGACCACAGGTTACAGGTTTAGCTATAGCTATAAAATACTTTAAATATAGTGTATTTTTTACTTTCTCCCCCTATACCATAGTATATGGAGAAAGTATTGTTTTCGTCAAAATTTTCGAGTTTGAGTTTTGAGTGGATATATTCGTTTTGGGTCCCCCTGGACCCAAAAAAGTGGTTTTCGAAGTGATGTCTGTGTGTGTGTGTGTGTGTGTGTGTGTGTGTGTGTCTGTGTGTGTGTCTGTGTGTCTGTGTGTCTGGATGTGTACAGAGCTGGAGACTACACCTGTGGTCCGATTTCGATGAAATTTGGTATGTAGGTTCCAATCCATGGTATCTCCAGGCGTTTTTTTCATTCTTTTGAAATTTTGATTTTTAATGGGGATTTTCCCATAAAAACCCATAAAAATCCGGTAAAATCAGATTTTCTCAAAAATGGTTCGAACGATTTTGATAAAACTTTAGTATGTTGTAGCCCTTTAAATTCTGAATAAAATGGTACAAACCCCATATCTGTAAAAAGTACGGTTCAAAAGTTATGGTCAAATATGTTATTTTCCCATAAAAACCCCATAAAATAACAAAAAATAGGATTTTAGAAAAAAATCCGGTTTTGATTTAACATAGTATGTTATAGTCCTTACAGTTTTAATAGTTTTTTTTTAATTTTTTAGAAATTTTCATTTTAAATGGGGATTTTCCCATAAAACCCCATAAAATAACGGAAAAATGGGATTTTCCCACAAATGGCCCGAACGATTTTGATAGAAATCTAGCATGTGATAGTCCTTTATATTCTGAACAAAATGGTACAAATCCCATTTTTGTAAAAATTACGGCTCAATTGTAAATTATGTCATTTTCCCATAAACCCCCATAAAATAACAGAAAAATTGGATTTTCCCAAAAATGGCCTGAACGATTTTGATAAATATTTAGCATGTTATAGTCCTTTAAATTCTGAACAAAATTGTAGAAATCCTATTTCCCTATACTTACTCTCATCGCTTACACATGATAAAGGTTGTTGACAAACTTATGGGAGAAAGTTTGTGTCAGAATGCTGATACCGTTTATTTAACTTTTTGTTTACACTTGTCTATTCAAAAAAAAGAATGGAGAGCCAATGTTTTACACACAAAATGTAACCCACAGGGTGTCTAGTAGTCGGGAAAGTCGGGAATTAGTATTGAATTTCAAAATGGTCTTGAAAAGTCGGGATTTAGTCTTGAATTTGATTTCCAAGTCGGGAATTTTCATGATTTTTCCGTGATCGTCGTCTTGCGTTTACGAGCCGATGATGATGTCTACACGGCCTTGGGAAATGTTCACGATTTTGCCGCGATCGCGGACGACGACTATTACGTTTCCGGGACCGCGGGAGATGACGGTGTTGTTTCCGTGACCGCGGGAGATGACGATGACGTTTCCGTGACCGTGGGAGATGACAATGACGTTTCCGTGACCGCGGGAGATGACAATGATGTCATTGATGTCTACAAGGCTGCGGGAAATATTCATGATTTTGCCGTGATCGCGGACGACGGCGATCACGTTTCTGTAACCGCTGCAGTCAATGATGATGTCTTAACGTACGGTACACGGAAGATTTCATGATAAAAAAAACAAATTTGCTAGTTAGAATTTTTTATTGCTGCATTATTTTTTAACTTGAAAACACCACATTATCATAATACTACTTTATGACAAAGACAGGGGTTGGTGTAGTATTATTTAGAAAATATGGTTAAGCTATAAAAATTTGTATCGGTATCAAGAATTGAGAATCGATACATTTTGGTATCAACACCCACTAATTGTTGAAAAACTAGTCTTGAAAAATTTGGAATTAGTCTTGAATTTTATAATGGAAATAAACTAGTCACCCTGAACCCATCAACTCATTGGTTTCATCAAATCAGTTTTATCAATTCTTAATAAAACTCATTGGTTTTATCAAATCAGCGACTCATGGTGATCGGTAAAGTAAACAGCGACAACTCTATAATCTGTCTGTGAGATGATGGGCATCCTCACGATAAAAATCTTGGTGTAGACCGTCTCCCGCAGTCACGGAACCGTTATCATTGTCATGAGCGACCGTGGCAATAGCGGTTTCTGATCGCACAATCTTTGCAGACGTGTTGTGTGCATTGTGTTTTTACTAATGATATTCCAGTAATCCGGTATTTTAACTAATCTGGCAGTAACACAGTCCTATATCTGCCGGATTACTGACAGTCAACCTTTACTGTAACCTTATCTTTGTGACCCGACCTGATGCATGGTAAAAAAGTAAAAAAGTTTGGAATTGAAAAAACTAACAATCGCATTAGGCTAGTTTAGTATTAGTAATATTTCCTGAGCTATATTGTATAAGTCACTATGTTTCTGTAGTTATAGCCAATTTGTATCATGTATGTAATTTTTTAGTGTACGCTATCCGAGAGGCGGCCACGCAGAATTTAAAGAAGCTGGTGGAGAAGTTTGGAGCAGAGTGGGCGCAGAACACTGTGATTCCCAAAGTTTTGGCCATGTCCAGGGATACCAACTATCTGCATCGCATGACCTGTCTCTTCAGCATCAACGTGAGTAGTTTACATTTACTAATCTATTTGTACAACTTGGAGTCTTAAGTCTTAATATGAGGGATAAAATTGAATTGCAGTGATTGGCTTACTCTTAGGCCGGCCACACACAGAACCAGGCAAGGCGGGGCGCGACAGGGCATTTTGCCCCGGGGCTTCTTGTGCGACGGGAATTGCACGGGCGCTTATGAAGCTCCACACACAGGACCGGGCGAGGCAGGGCACGTCGAAAAGACGTCCACGGGCGCCCTCAGGGCAAAATGCGAAGGTCTCCAAAATTATGCCCCGAGGCAAGTCGCTGCCAGGCAGAACTTTCTGCGCATGCGCGGTCATGTGATTTATTCCCTTATGGGCTAATTTTGATCAGGATTATTTTACAACTGATACAATTTACATACAAGACTGTAACAATTTATACGATCAAAGATTACACCCTTTGACAAGACTATGCAGTGATGATATTACTACAGTGGTTGAATTACTAATAATTTATCTTGGTATTGATAACTGAGGAAAGAGAGGGCCAACGTTCATATCTTAAGGGTTTCAAAAACCACTCCTCTGGAGGTATGACTTTGAATTTTGTTTTCTATTCTGCTCCCAAGTATAAAGTCAAATTTAAAAGTTGGCTAAATCGGCTCAAGGCTCAGAAATAAAAAATCGTATATTAATTTGAAGGTTTATGGGGGCTAAACTTTTTACTTGACGTGCCCTGCCTCATTCTGTGTGTGATAGCAACAAGACAGGGCTTAAGTCAGGCGTCTCGTCGCGCCCCGCCCCGCCCGGTTCTGTGTGTGGCCGGCCTTATGACTGATGAATGGACGGTGAGAATCAATAACAGTCATTGTGTTACATTGACAAAACATCAGAATATTTTAAAATTGTGTTTGGTTAACTTTCATTCTCCATACCCCATTTTGTGCCTGGTGGTTTCCAAAGGTCCTAACCAAAGATCACGAAATCCAAAGACTGGACAACTCACAACAGATATTTTTAGAGGAGCTAGACCAAATCAAAAACCATGCTACTGTCTGAACAAGCCCTCGCTCTTTTTTCCTTGGCGTACATCTTCAAAATGTAGCAAAAACATTTCAATAGCATTGTAAAATTTAAAAAAATTACATCCCACCCTTCACAACTGGTAGGATTTTCAATTTTAACAGAGCTCAATTTAAAACTCATTTTTAAAGGCATGAGTGTTCTAGAGGCACCAGCTAGTTGCATAGTGATTGTAGAAACATTCCTACACCAAGATGGCTGTTTCCATCCACTGCCGAACCAGGCCAAAACATTTCTTTCTGGTACCTCTCAGAATATGTTCCTACAATCTTTAAAGTAAATCTCCTATCTTTGTTGCTGTTTTGTAACATGTTAGCTCAGTTGGATTTGGTGACATTGGTGTTATCTGCTATATTTCTGGACATCCTATGGTGAACCAAGAGTTAGGTCCGGGTCCTAAGCCAGATATTGTTCACAGGTGCCGCAGCAGATGCTTCATAAGTCATTACCACTGCTCTGCTAAGTTCACACTAAAAGAGACTAGATAGAGCAATAGCAACGTGCAATAGAAAGAGCTTTTCTTTAATATTACATATAAAACTAAACCAATACAATATTGTGGTAACATTTCTATCAATTTAATACCATATTTTATACTAATCGGTCAGTGTTTACACATTGTATTCACTTGTATATACCTAATTGATTGTTACGGGTAAAAATATGTAATCGGTCGTTGACCAATTTTAAACTTGTACATTATTTGTTGTTGCAGCTTCTGGCTCCAGCATGTGGTCCGGACATCACGGTGAGGTTAATGTTGCCAACAGTGATCGGCATGGCCAGCGACTCTGTGCCCAATGTTAGGTTCAATGTGGCCAAGACTCTGCAGAAGATAGGACCTGTCCTCGACCCCAAGTGAGTACAGCCCTGTATAGAACAGCATGTGTTTATAGTTTGGCCAACTTCAAAGACTCTGGGCCAGAATAGGTTTGATTTGATTGTATTTTAATACAATACAACATTGATGGGGATGATCTTTAGATAGAAAGAGCAGACTTACCTGTACAGCGATACAGTTTAAAACCAAATCTTGTTGTCGAAAACCAAATCAAAACAACAAATTTAGTAAAACATTGTTTAATTTTTTTTCAGCTGCATCCAAACACAAGTGAAACCAGTTTTAGAAAGACTGAATGTGGACACGGACGTGGATGTCAAGTATTTCGCATCAGAAGCCATCGCCGGCATTGCAGGTATTACGGAAGAACAAACTGTCAAAGTGGAGCCCGAACCTCCTGCGCCTGTTAAACAAGATGTTGTTTGAAGTGCATGGACGCATGATTTTGACCCTTGTATCATAATAAATGTCTATGAGTTTTAATTACCTAGCCTAGAACACCTAACCTACCTGTACGTAGATTGCTGCTGTCAATAAATTTAATTACTGTAGCATGTTTACTCTCATTTACCCCTTCTCTGTCTGAGTGGTGCTTAGGGTCCTGTTTTCACCGAGAGTGTAGTGTGCTTTAGTGTGTGCTTTCCTACCATTCGAGAACTAATACCAGAAAGTGACAGTAGCCTATAAAGATGTTTCTGATAACATACAGATTAATAACCTTCAGTCTTCTGAGCTTAAATATATTTAAAGCTTGGAATAGAGGTAGTAACCTATATTTGTGATCAGGTCTCAAAATTGTCCACCTGATGTTTACAAACGAAATTTTTTTTGAACAAACAAAATTGATTTTTTAGGTTATAGACAGATAACGCAAAACTAACCAATGTTTTCACTTTGCAATGCCACTTTCTAGGTCATTAGCTCTTGCAGGGTTGACTGGGTTACTCATAATTTAATAGGTTGAACAAATGTTGATTTCCCCCTCTCCCTCTTAACAGTTGTCACCCACAAAATGGAATTCTTGTAGATTGTAGGTTTTACCTTTTACCATTGTAAAGTATACCAACTGTTTTTGTAAATACTATTTGCCATACTAACTTCTCTGCTCAATGATCAAGTGAAGAAAAACTTGCATTGTTGGCCATGATTACATCATCAAAACAGATGTTTTTATCGATGAATGTGCACATTATGAAATGATATTCAACGGACCTAAACTGATTAGTTCTGAACTAACTTTTCAAAATCTTTAACTGTTTGTTTATTTAAAAATGTATAATTATTGTTACTTTATTTAAACTTTTACAATGTGGTAGTCCACATAGAGTGTTGAAAATTAAAACAAAAAGATTAATTGACTTTTTAATTTGCAAAACTCCACAAATTTTCTCAACTAGATTTCTCTTTCCAACAAACGAGACATACATTGTGTGGTAAAAGAAAGAATCATATTAAAATATTGAACAATTCTAAATTGGTTTACAAAATTGATGTTACCCCCTCTATTGTTGTTTGCATGGATGTTGGTGTTTGAGTGTGAAGGTTTGATGTTTTAAGTCCCTACTTCTCGTAGAATAGATTTGGTTAAGGTTACTGGACTATTTTTACACCAGTTTGTTATGTAGATGGATAGATCCACCCCTAAAATCACATGGAAACTTAAAATCCAGGGTGTCCACAAAAGATTAGTACAATTTCATACATTAGCCATATTGTTACTTTTCAACACACGATGTTCTACCTTTGTTTGTTGTATCGGCTACATGCTAACGTTTAGATTTACTCATATTTTTGCTTCCAAGTTTATAGGTATTGTGGACTAAAATATAAAATTTTGATTAGCATATTTTTAATGTATGAGGTTTAAGGTTACATACTAGCTTCCTAGTTTTTTTTTCGACATCACTCTTTGTGATTACTTTTTATTGGGTGAATCAGGGACATCTTCTACATTCTTACCTTACCTTACATCCTTGGCCACTCAAACCTAAGAAGGTTTTTGGCATCGCCAACAAGTTGCCTCCACTACTGCTGGTCTGCCACCAAGTCAAGAGATGCCCCCACTCTGTGTAGGTCCTTCTGGACGTGGTCTCTCCATCTCAACTTTGGTCTTCCTAGCGGGTGAGTGCCTCGTGGTTGTCCATTGGCGATCTTCTTAAGCATACTTTCTTCTTCCCTTCTTTCTACATGGCCTGCCCATCTCAGTCGTCTACTCTTCACTATGGCTACAATGTCCGGTTCTTTGTACAGTTCTCGGAGCTCTCGGTTTTTTTCTTATTCGCCACATACCTTCTTCATTTATAGGTCCGAAAATCTTCCTCAAAATTTTGTTCTCAAAAATGATACCGTTAGTTTGTTTTCATGATTTTTAGTTAGGCCTAATGTCCAGGTTTCCGAACCATACTAAAGGACTGGTTGGATTTAAGTTTTATAGATTCTTAATTTTGTGTTTTTGGATAGTTTTTTTGAACTAAATATTTTTTATACGCCCCAGAAACATTTGGTTGCTGCAATCAGTCTCTTTTCTATTTCTGTTTCTCTTTCATTATTCCACTTAACTGAGACTCTGAGTTATTTAAATTAGTTTACTCTTTCAAAATTATAGTTATTGACCCTAAAAGGTTCAGCTCCTTCAATTTGGGTTCTTCCGACTTTCAGATATTTTGATTTCTCTTCACTTATTTTAAGTCCAATCTTATTTGCTTCCCTTATAATAATCTCGGTAAGCTTATCTAGGTCCTCTTTTGATTCTTTTGATTTTCTACACTCTACTTGACATAAACATCTCAGTTATAAACCATGAGAGAAAATTATGGATGCCTATCTCCAGGATTTCCAATAATGCCATTTCCATATAAATTTATGTTTAAAACAAGGGTTTTTTGTATTTTGTTTTAATTTTAGAGATATGATTTTCTTATTTCAATCCTTAACTCATCAACTGAGATGTTTTTTTTCAGGTAGACTATGTAAACTCTAATCATAAGAGGCGATGTCAGGAAAAGAAGGAAGTTGGTTTATTTGCCAATCTTGTCTATTTTATCTAAAAGTCAGCCATTTAAATTTAAGGTCACAATATCTACTCAGATGAGCAAAATTGCTAAAAATTGTGTGTTAACTAAATTGTGGTGTGTGGCAGAAACAACTAACACAGGTAGGGCATCGTACGTTAAAAATAGCAATATGGATTAGGTATTTGTAGTAATCTTTTGTGGACACCCTGTATATACTTTTATGGTGTATGGTATGGTTTTGTTTTCATAGCACCTTTGTTGGAGATAGTACTGAATAGTATTATTTTTATCAAGTTCAGTAAGGGTGGTGTTAATTTATAGAAGTACACAGCTTTGGCAGGGATTCAGATTTGTTAAGCTAAACAAACTTCTTCAGTTCAGTCAGGGATTGGATTTTTAAATTGGCTGTTTTAAAAGTTTATAGATTCCTTATATCCACATCCACTAAGTTAAAAATATA
Source organism: Macrosteles quadrilineatus (assembly GCF_028750875.1). NCBI lineage: Eukaryota > Metazoa > Arthropoda > Insecta > Hemiptera > Cicadellidae > Macrosteles > Macrosteles quadrilineatus. The sequence goes on along the minus strand of NW_026542595.1, from coordinate 131,856,446 downwards.
AGTGTGTCTAGTTAGATCTTGTCGAAGATCAGCAATTTGTGCAAAACACATTTTTTTTAAAGGAAATTAAATATACGTAAAATAAACGCATTCATAGTACATAAATACTACAATACATTTAATAAATCTAAGTCACGATTTAATTCTACTGTCAACTAGTTTAAAAGAATAAGATACAATACAATAATAAGAAGTAGGATACAAAGTTTTGTAGTAGACAATGTTTGACTACTTAATTCCAGGTTTTTATCCAGAAAATAAAATGGTAGGTAAACAAATTAAAGTTTAGGTGTAAACACATATTATCACCTATGGCTAGAATGTTTACCAAACTAATAAGGATTGCCCCTGGCTTTTGGGCTAACAATATTTAAAAATGACTGACTTGTCACTTAAGAATTTCTTTTATGATAGCGTGTTCACTAGGAAGGGAAAGTTCCATCCTAAAATAAAATTTAACACTGTAGGCTATTCCATAATTTTTTGTGGAGCCAGCTGGTCTAGTGATTAGAGCCCGGGACTCTAAGGTGTCCCGGGTTTGAAAAGTAAAAGTAAGTAAGTAAAAGTAAGTAAAAGGTCCTGGATTTGATTCCCGCCAAATCACCAATGGATTTTATTTAAATGATAACACTGCAACCCCTAGGCAAAACAATCCTGGGATTGTGCCTAGGATTCTAGGACAAAATAAAAATAAAATTCCATAATTTTTACTGTATAGTCTATATAGCATCGTCTCTGAGCATTTTTAATTTGAAGAGGAGGTTTGAGTTAGGACGAATGATTCCCTTTAAGTTTTCTTCTTTACTCAAACCTTTCTTGGTGTAAAATACCAAAAATCAAAATATTATTAAAATATTCATATTAACAATCATTAAATCTAGGCTCTTGTAACTGACTAATGATTTCATAATTTATTAGTTCATATTGAATGTTTAACAGCCATTTTTAATGCATGCCTTGCGGGTCTAAAGTAGCATTTTTACTCTCTAGGGAGTAAAAATCAGCTGTTGTAAATTTCAATTGTGGCAATCATATCGATAGAAATGATAATGAAATAATCTGATCATAATTTAATATGATAATGAAGAATGAAATAACAAGAAACAAATTGTAAACAAAACACAAGTTCTACAGTTGGACGTACAGAACTAACAATAAAATTGGCTTCAGCTGTTCCATAAGGATGACAAATCTACTATTGGAGTATGTTTTATCTATGGTTACATATTGTAATCTTTATATCTTTTGGTCTAATAATAATTGTTGAAACACAAAATAATATCTGTATGTGTACTTGTTTCAGCGTAAACCTGAAGAGAGCAATGAACATTTTCCATTCTTCTTTTGACGGAATCATTACCCATGGTGACCTAGGGGCTATCCATATTGTGTTAAAATACATCCATTGTAATAGTGTTATGCGCCTGTCACAAATTATCAATCATATGTGTTATATCTTTTTAAGTTAATTTATGAAATAAAAACTGTAACATAATATACATTTGGCATTTATATTTTCCTTTGCATCGCTTGAAAATTGTTTGCACAACTTTATTTAAGCTTTTATTAATATAGTTTTTACAGCACGTAGATTCTTTGCTTTAGGCCTAAGTAGCCTAATGACGATTAAAATAATTTATTACAGGATTGACAATACGCAACTGAAAATACTACAAAATTCATTTAGTCTTCTTTAAAGCAACTAGAGATTCAGTTTCAAGTTGACTTTAATGTCGTATGAGAAGTCAGACAGGGCTGCCACCCCTGGAAGTACTTTTCCCTTGAGCATGTCGGCCGCAGCCTCGCTGCCTGTAGAGACGTGAGTCACATTCTCCGTTTGTCCCCACCGAGCCGCACAGTTCGCTGTGTCCTCCCCCACCAACACAGACATTGCTCCGCTCAAAGTCGCTTTCACTATGTCAAACAACATGCACTGTGTTCCCGCCTGAAAATGATCCAGTTCGTAAGCTCCTGGCGGACCCATCCAAAGAATTGTTTTCGACCTTGAAATCACCCTTTCAAAATTAACGCAGCTCTCCGGCCCGATATCCAACCCCATCCATTCGTCTTCAATGCCACTTTTGACTGATTCCAATCGCACCGCCCCTAATTTGCTGCCTGATAAGAAATCTACTGGGAAGTGCATGGTGACTTTGTTTTTACGGGCTTTCTTCATTAGCGTTTTCACTACTTTAGACCCCTCGACATCGTAAATTGAGTGACCTGTGTGCATCCGGTGAAGTCTTCTTAAGAACGGAAATGCCATTGCTCCCGCTATTATCATATCTGACACTTTGTCTTGTAGGTTATCAATTAAATGGAATTTCTCGATGATCTTTGTACCGCCGAGGATTGCTAAAAAGGGTCGGTCAGGTTTTTTTATGAGTTTTGACAAATGTTTGATTTCCTTTGATAACAATAAGCCTGCTGCTTTTGAGTCAAATGCTGTCCCTAACATAGAGCTGTAGGCGTGATGTGATAGGCTGAAAGCATCATTTACAAACACATCTCCCAAACTTCGCAACGACTCTCGAAAAGTATTGTCTTCTTGTATCGTTGAATATATTTTGTTTCCTGATGTGTCCATTCCTATCCCTTCCTCCTCCAGGTGAAATTTCAGATTTTCAAACAAAAATATGGATCCAGGTTCCGGATTGTCACAAACTTCTCTTATTTCTGACCCCACACAGTCGGAAAGAAATCGAACGTTCGGTGCCGGATTTGCTGCAAAGATTTTGAAAACTTGAGAATATTTTCCTAAGCTATGAGGATCTTTGTGAACCTGTTTCAAAACCGAATTTAACTCGACAGCTACTGGTGTCAAAGAATATTTCATGTTTTTAATTCCTTTAGGTCTTCCCAAATGAGAGAGGATCATGACACTTTTGGCCCCCTTGGCCAAGGCGTACACCACAGAGTCTATACCACTGATAATTTTTTTGTTGTTTGTAATTTTCCCCTCATTCATTGGAACATCAAAATCCACTCTTATGGCCACTCTCTGACCTACCAAGTTTAAATTTTGAATTGTGAGTTTTCGAGTCCACATAGTTACTTATTCCAAAAAGTGTTTAAAAGGTTAAAATAAAATTAGAGCATTTAAATTAATCCATTGGAAATATTCCAACTAATCATCATATTTAAAACTAAGAATTTTGATGTAGATTTTATTGTATGGGACATACAATACTCTATTGTATTGTAGTGCCTACACAAAAATAATCAAAATTAAAATTTGACATAAGGACCATCTGATTCTCAGCTAATAAATATAGCTGTTTAAAATATAACATAAACATTAAACATAGACATATAATATCATAAGAAATTTTTGTGTATGATCAAGATAAACCAAAAATACCCCCGCCACAGCAAACCTGCAGACTAAGCGAATTTCCATTTCCCTGAATGGATTTACACTAAAATGTCTCCTTAAAAATATCACATTTATTCCCTATTTAAATAGAATCAGTTTAAAACATACTTAGGTTTGCTGCAACAGGGAGGGTAAAAGTGTTTTTTATGTAAAATGTTAATAGTTTGTAAGAAATAAAAACATTTTCCAAATTTGGGCAAAATATGTTTATAAACAAGCAAACTACAACAGTTTACTTATTCTCCATAAGAATAACATGAGAATTTTAAATTTACAATTTTTTGGAATTTTCTCCGTAACCATTAGGCGCATTATAACGCTTCAATATACTAAATTATTTGTTTTTTTAAGCTCTACAAAATAGTTTTGAAAGAAATTGCAAAATTTTATGTTTTTTGGGTCAAAAATGGGAAAAACCCATTTTTACCCCATAAAAGCCCCCATAAACCCCCGTTCCCATGGTCCGATCATGCTTGTTCGCGAACTCGTTCGAATAAACGTAGGTTTACACGTTTGTACCAAATTTCATCAAAATCGGATCATTTTTGCTCGAGTTATCGCGCTAACGGACACATATATATATATATATAAATATATATATATATATATATGAATTTGAACGGATGGTGTTTTTAACCACTAGGGACCTCAAAACGAAAAAAAAATCGGTCCCGGGTCCAGGTCTTACCGTGAGTACTACGGTAATAGCTTATTCCCTATATGGGAAATTCGCTAACAATGTTCAAAGTATATATAATTGTTTATGTTCACTTTTTTACCTGAAATTTTCTAAAATAAAAAAGAATAACAAATTTGCGAATCCATACAAATTGGTAGATATCAATATCATTCTACATATGGCCAAATTCTAGGTAATAGAGATATTCTATGTTCTGAACCCAATATAATTGTCTCTTACTGTAAACATTTCATGATAAAAAACAATTAAGCTAACACACAGCTTTCTCAGGTTGGTTCGTAGAGTAAATTTTTATCAAACTGCAGCAAAACGTCAGTTGATAAATGCGTTGTGGGCAGGGCCGGTTTAACCCATACGCGAACTACGCGGCCGCATATGGCGCCACGAAGAAGTGGCTCCGTGGCGCCAACGGAACATTTTTTTTACGTGAACAACGTAATTTTGTTTATTTTTGCTCAGAGTTCAAGTATTCAAAGCACCACAATAAAGGCATTTATTCTGTTTGTACCGACAGCACTTGAAAATTGTGTATATTTGTACAGCACTACAACTCAAGGACTCAATGCCATCTGCAGGTTCGATTTGAACTGAGCTGACGCTCGGCAGTCGGCAGCGTCAGCGCCAGCGCGGCACCTATGGGTTTCATTTCACGAATCACTCATGCTCGAGATAAGCAAGCGCGCAGCGCCACTTGTCACAAAAAGAAACTTCCCCTTTCTTTCACTCCTTTCTGCCTCTGATCATAGAGCAGAGCATTACGTTGTATTGCACTCTTTTAGTTGTATACGTAGGCCCACGATTACTAGAAAAATACCAGTATGGATCATAAACATAAACAAATTACGCTATTGACCCGAATCCTATACTAATAGCATTGAACATATGTTTTGGCAGTTCCATTTAAGCAATGTTTAAATAATGTTTATTTTCGGTCCAAAAACGTCATTTGTTTATGTTTATGATCCATACCGGTATTTTTCTAGTAATCGTGCGTAGGCCTATACCGTGTCGGTATCGTATTGGCATTGTTTTGATGATTCATGATTGTTGATAAGCGAATTATTACGAGTGCATTAAGTTTAATTTATAATTAACGCATTAAATAAAAAGAAAGTATAAACTGAATTAATGAGTAAAACATATTCGAGTCGAAACTATGAAAACAATGGCAGAAAAAAAGAAACCGTCTGGCACTTATCATAGAAAGCGTAAGGCGAATTTGGAAGAGGAAGAAAAAAAAAAGCCAAATCAATGAGTAGACTTTTGTAGAAATCATCTGGTGGCGAGTCCAGTCAGCCCAAAGAAGTCACGATAGAAGACGGCAATGACGTAGGTATTTATTTATTTATTTTCGAAGGAAAGATTAAAACAAGCAGCTGATCACTAACGGCAAACATTACGTCATTGCCGTCTTCTATCGTGACGTCATGCTTGACGAGCATTACATTACGGCCTGTTTTTTTTCGTGTGTCCTTGGTTTTGCTATAGTTTATATGATGAGTAAAAGTGTATAAATGTCACATTTCTGCGAATAATAAACAGCCTTTTATTGCAAGTTAGTATTCTTCTACCTAAACTTAAAAAAAAAAATTCTTCCCAAAATTATTGGGAAAAAATTTACAAATACGGTTAAGTTATGTTCATGGGTTTGGGGGGGGGGAATTCTAAGTGGCGCTGATTTGGGTGTTCGCTTAACTCTGAAAAATTCCTAGAACCGGCCCTGGTTGTGGGTAAACTTTGATTGTAAACATGTATAAAAATTATCTTTAGACCAATTTAATCGGTTTTAGTTTATTGTTGTTGCGATCTTGTCAATAGTTTGACTTAAAGCAATCGTAATAGAAGAAATTATTAAATCACATAATCAACAGCTATTACACTCCAGTGATATCAAATACTATTTTCCCCTGCTAATCTGTTTGGTAAAAATTTAAGAAAGGAACTGTAAGTTGCTCTTAAGGTATTATAGTTCGGCCGCTTGGATAGCGACCTGCACACTAATGCTAACCAATGCCAATAGAGGAGGTCGCTATCTAAGCGGCTGAACTATAGTAAGGTTATTTTTTTCCAGCTGGCTACTTGATTTGAAAAATTGATGTTATGTAAATAGAAAACAGTCAAGTTTCACACAACAACAACAAAGTTTTTTTGTGTTTATTGTTCTAAATTACTTGTTTTAAAAGTATAATCACAATGGTCCCTTCATCAATGATACTTCCATCTTTGGCTTGGTTATTAGCATTATTCATAGCTACAATAATCTACATTTTATTTGTGGTAAGTATTATCTACGCCTTATCTAGCTGACCTAATCCTAACCTCATATTCTTTGAGCTAATTGATAAATTTTAGTGTTTGTGTTATTGTGATTGTGTTAAGTTTCCAGCCATGGGTGGATTATTTGATTGGTTTTGGAGCATTTTTGATCTTCTTAAAGTAAGACTTATTTGCTAAAAACTTCTTAGTATTAAACTTGGTCAAGTTGTTTAAACTGGGCGGATGGCTAGTTAATTGCACTTGGATGGTTGTTATGTTAATGATTATATATATATTTTAATAGATTCTTAAAAACTTAGTAATACATTAACAATTCCTAAGAATTGAAGTGAAGTCAAAACTTTCTTTCCACTAGGAAAATATCTATTATGAGCAAGTTTTTGTGGTTTCATCCAACAAATTGCAGTTTGTTCTTTATTAGAATTAGTATCTCAAATTACATGTAACATGTAATGTTAAATAACTATACACACGAATGGTACCAAAGTAAAATACCTTGATTACATCCATTGAAGACAATTTGTACTATATCACTTCATATGAGGGACACAAAATTATGTGTATTTAACCAGAAGAGTAAATTGAATGATGATAATAAAACTAGTGGCTTGTAGGGGCAATAGCCCCTATATTATGGTAATTATTTTGTACAAATTATTAGTCTCATGGATTACCCTACCTTGAATTATCATTTAACATTTTTGTAAATTATGATATGTATAATAGTTATTACATACCTGCATAATGCATTTTGATGTCTGCTCTATTTAAAATAAAAATTCCAAAGGACATGCGGTGTGTTTATAATATAAACTTTCTAATCATAATTTACAACTATGAAACATTTTCCAATAAACAATCTTTAAGACTATTAATTAAATCTATATAGATTTCTTTAAATATAGACAAATTATCTTAGAAAAACACATAGAGATAATGTCATCATCGAAATTGTAAACTGCTAATTCTACGACAAAATCTCTCTGAAACAATTTGTTTTTTGTAGTATCCATTTCGGTCGATTACTTGGTCTTAATATGGTTCTAGTATTATTTTAACATAATCTGGCCTCTTTACTTTTCTAAAAGCAACATATAGTTGACCATGGGTAAACACTGGGGTTTTTTTTTAATAAATGCCCACTTTTGTGAAGGTTCGTCCTTGCGCCAAAATTTTACCAAATCAAATCGTTCTTTGGTCCTACCCTGTGTAATGCAATCTCATTTAAAAGTGGTAATCTATACACAGGAATAAATTCATGTTCATCCGATGCTCATTTATTCTTCTTCCATTAATATTGTGCCAAATCTGGTGCCTGTTGTTTTCATTTCGAGGAACAATAACTCTGCGTGGTAGTCTTTCGACATTATACATTACTGTGCAAAAAACAATCCATTGTAAAGTATTAAGCTTAAAAGTATCAAATTGTTTACAGTTCAAAAGATTTGATCTAATTTTAACTTTGTGTTGTTTACTGCTTCACAAACAATTTTACAATAACAAAATAATAACATATGCACATTCAGGTGTAGTTATAACTTTTTTTCAATTTATATAATCACAGCTGTGTTTACACTAAATAAAAATACATACAATTAGATTCCCATGCTATTTAAATGTAAATTATTTTATTCTGTTACACCCTTTTGGCGCATAATTAAGAAAAATGAATAGTTTTCCCTCAAAATTCACGTCAAGACCTTTAAAATAAGACCCCTCCCATCCTTCTACGGTCATCCAGTCACTCACAATTTCTTTACAAAAATTTGACTTACGGAATTATATAGTATGACAAGCACCTTTTACAACTTCTTTCCATTTCCAATCAACCTGACCTGTCCTTCATCGGCGTGAGAACGAAAGTATTGGGGAAGTCTAGAGAAGCCTAGAACTGCGTAGATGAAAGAGAAGCCGCGTTGGATGACCTTGCCACCCCTTCGCATACCTTCATCAGCAATATCTCATAGTGACTTTTTACAACGCAATTTTTGTTGTCAATTTGTCTGATCTGAACAATTTAAATATTTCAAAATTAACTAAGCGAATAGCTTATTATAATTGATTATTTTTATTGGCATTTGTGTAGCCACAATATCCGGATTGAGCGTAGTACACGAACATCAACCAGGACGTGTTTGATTGATGCGAGCGAGCTCATCTTGAAAATGAAAGAGCATTTGACATTAAACCACAATAGGACCACATGGTATATTGGATTAAAATTTACATTGGTTATCAGAGTTCGTTGACTTTGGAAATAAGTCAAACGTCACAGTGTCTAATGCTATTCAGCAAACATTCCACATAATTAGTTCCACTATTCGATCAACTTGAAATGCTTACATTTCTTAATAACGCTGCCATTGATTTTTATCGTATTAGCTTATCTAATGGCATAGTAAATACAACCCAAGACTTCACCTGCGGTGAAGCTGCCATGAATATTTTACAGTACATAAGAAATAAACAGAGTATTACAATCATGACAATAATCATCCGTAGTGGCTTAGCCAAAAATGACAAAAGTAAGATATTATCATCATTGTGTCACGCACAGTTTAAATAGACACAGTTTAAATTTCGATCATAGTTAGTTGTAATAAACATTATGAATCGGCATATTTTGGGGTAGGAGTTAAGAATTTTATATTTGAATTTCAACGCAAAAAATCTTTTAAAATCAATATTTGATTTTCTCCGTAATTTTCTCTCTACAGCTTAAACCATACATTTTCGAAAGTTTAAAAATACCATAATCGGATTCCTCACCTATTAAAACATACATTTTGACATACGGATCAATATATTTGTACAATCCGTTCCTTAATAAAAACCTATATATTGTCATAATCGTCGCGCGAAATATAAGAATTTGTATCGACCTTATGGCTACATTTTCGATCATAGTTGTAATAAACATTATGAATCGGCATATTTTGGGGTAGGAGTTAAGAATTTTATATTTGAATTTCAACACAAAAAAATCTTTTAAAATCAATATTTGATTTTTTCCGTAATTTTCTCTCTACAGCTTAAACCATACATTTTCGAAACTTTGAAAATACCAAAATCGTATTCCCCACCTACTAAAACATACATTTCGACATACGGATCAATACATTTGTACAATCCGTTCCTTAATAAAAACCTATATATTTTTATATTTGTCGCGCGAAATATAAGAATTTGTATCGACCTTATGGCTACATTATCGATCATAGTTGTAATAAACATTATGAATCGGTATATTTTGGGGTAGGAGTTAAGAATTTTATTTTAGAATTTCAACACAAAAAATCGTTTCAATTATATATTTGATTTTCACCGTAATTTTATCTCTACAGCCTAAACCATACATTTTCGAAAGTTTAAAAATACCATAATCGGATTCCTCACCTATTAAAACATGCATTTTGACATACGGATCATGGTATGTCCGATTCGTGGTTTAATTCGATTCGTTACAAATTATTCAATTGAAATGCAATCAAAAACTACTTTCGGCCAGATATTTGGTTGGAATGTGGAATATCTTAGCTATTGTATAAAATTATAGCTTAACTAGTGTACATGTTGCTCGAAATCGAGCAATTGCAAAGAAGTACAGGAGTTACATATAAACAAATGACTTGTTAAAAAACTAATAACAGTCATAATTTCCGATGATTTTAAAAGAGTCAACTAAAAGATTATTAACTAATGGAAATACTCACAATTTACATAACAGTCCTATTCCAGTTTAAAGGGTTATTTTTTAACTATCAAACTGCCCATGGACGGGAAATGGTAAGCTTACAATTTAAGTCAAAATAAAAAGTCTGTCAGCTTTTATAATGTACTGTACCTAAGTTATTTAGCCAATTTGTAGACAATAAGGTGTAGGCTACAAACTCTACAGAACTCTCATGCTTCCATGGGGAGCAATTAATCTATATATATAATACGCTAAGCCGATTTTTGTAAACAGAACTCCTCCCTCATTTTTGGACCGATTTTGATGATTAAAGTGTCAAATGAATGGCCCTAATCTGTAGTTTTGCAAAGTTCTTTTCGTTTTTTGAAATCTTTATTAGTTTGGTCAGGATCTTCCATAAAAGTTGGATTTTCTCCCATAAGATTAACATGGGGGAATCTAAATATTTAATTGGAAACTTTGTCTCCATTTATTTGAGAGAACGACTGGGCGTAGAAACTTGGTAAAGGTGTCCAAAGAAAGGTCTTGGTCTCTAGATGAGTTACCAAAAGAAAAACTAAGTGAATCCCGTTAGGGCTCTGCCCCAGAAGCCCTTAAAGATCCCTCCACAGATTTGTTTACATTTTGTCCATGTGGATAATACTTTTTAATGAAACAGCTGTTAATTTTTTAATTGTATTTTAAACAACACACATTTATTGGGAGTTACTGAATTGTCCAAAAGAAGTATTTGAAATGTTATTTTCTGATTTTAAAATTGATTTTCTTCTGTATTATGTCATATTTTGCAATATAATGTTCCATTACGAAATCAGTGGAAAATCCTTTTATCACAGTAACTCTTATTTAACAATAATTATTTCTCATTGAACTATCTTATATCTATTGTACGGGTTGGTGTCTGCCTTTTTCACCACTTTTGGCTATATTTTATCATATTATTCTAGACAGATCATCATAGGTTCGTGAGATTATTGTCATACGTGTTTTCAATCATTGGAAAAATCTTCGATTGTGTAATACAATACAAAATAATACAAGTGCAGAAGAGTCTTTTAGCTTTAACATTAACCCCACAACCGATTTCTCAAAACTATACTAGAGGGTAATTCATTGGCACAGAAGTACGATATGAACTGATGCGACGTGACGAAGGAAAAATCAAATTTACAATGTGACGTATGGACCTCCCTTTCAAGTTAGAACGTGTCTCCTCAACAAGCAGATATTTTCTCTCAAATAAAATCATAGATTGATCTTTATTACACTGATGAAATCGGGGAAGTTTTTAACTAATAAAAAAGATCCACCAATACGGTTTTAATTCTATTTAAAGGTTCTTCCAAAGTAGCCTATGGGAAATATCTTATTCGTTGAATGATCAACCATATTTGGTAACTAACGCAATTAATATCATTATTGTTTTTACACTTATTACTCTTTAAACAATGCTAAATGCTCAAAATATGTAAAATTTCACTCAATTTATCGCTGTTAGATGAATTAGCGTAAGCCTTGAAAGTAACCGTCGATTTCGACGGGTTTCACCTAGTTATTAATATTTAATTCCTGACAACAGCTGGAGTTTCAAAACAATGTTTGTTTCCCGTGTTAATCTTATGGAGAAATACGAAACTTTAAAGGGTCCCAGGGCCTCACTCTCTAATTATTTACCTAAAAAAGCACAACTTCGCGTTACGCTCTTTCCAATGACACCAAAAACATGTCAATCGGTTCAGTAGTTTCGGAGGAATAATTGTCACAAAAATCCTGCTTGCGTATTAAATAAGTATAGATGTGACTGTGGACCCAATTTTGTACTAAACACACGCTGTTGTTTGATCTCGAGTAGCCGACCCAGTGTTAGCATCAAGAGGCCAAAAACTAGGAACGTAGCGCCAGCCACGTCCCTTTCACTTTCAGCAATTTTACAACCCTCGCCAACCCTACACATCCAAAGACAGAGAGAGAGAGGGAGAGAGACAGTAAAACAGCTGTCGAAGTCGATCGGGTCGACCTAGCCTCGGTCGTCAACTCACTTTCTTTTTCTTCGCCTACAAGCGTTTGAATAGGGGCGCGGGAAAACTACTTGTGTGATGCGGCACGCGTAATACCGGAAAAGGCCTTCGGGTAGTTCTAGAGCGCCGCCAGAATTGGGTCGCAGGAGTCGCGTTTTAGTTGCCACTTTACTATTGAAGACTCTTAAGTGGCAAAAGAGTTTATGACGAAATATACCCCCACCGCAACAAACCTGCAGACTAAGCAAATTTCTATTTGCCTGATTGGATTTACACTAAAATGACTTTTTGAAAATATCACAGTTATTCCATATTAAAATAGAATAAGTTTAACAAGTACTTAGGTTTGCTGCAACAGGGAGGGTAAAAGTGTGTTTTTTTTTTTGTAAAATAATAACATTTTATAAATAAATAAATGATTTTTTTCTAATTTAATGCAAATATTTTCATAAACAAGAAAACTACTACAGTTTACTTATTCCCTGGTGTGAGTGAGGGTATACATTCAACTCTAGAAAATACGCTGGTCAACGAACGACAAAGAGCCGCCGATGTCTAGAGTTTCCTTGGATGGGTGGCCGACCGACCGGTGGTCATAGGGTGACGACACAAAGGGGGTGGTAGGCGGGTATCCGTGTCGGCCAGTGAGTCAGTGTTACCGGTGTTACTTCAAAGATGAATTATTGCCCTCGGGGAATCCCGAGGTAGGCGCGGCGCCGCCAGCTCGACACTTGTTTCGGTCACTGGTCTTGGTTGATTGTTTCGTTTTCGTTTTACTATCTTTTGATACTTTTACATAAACGATATAGCCATGATATATTACTAATGAAAATTCAATAAGTACATTGCACACTATAAAAAAAAAAACTTACATATAGGATAGTTCATGTAAACAGTTGTTACTTAAATCGTTTGGAACTCTGGCCACGTCTATATTCTTCATTAGAGTGAACTTAACTGCAGGCTATTCAATAGACTGTGAAAAAAAAAACTGTGAATGATTTTATGTACTTGGTTTTTTTTTATAATTATAGCAAAAGCTACCAATCTTTGTCATCCGCGTCATAATTCTTGAGCTAACTACTTCTGCAGTGATATACCTTACACGTCACAAAACTGTATTAACCCTAGATCCAGTACCTCTGCTCCAACTAGTATTATAACATTGCCGTCCAGGAATCTTTGAACATGTAGTTTGACAATAATTGCATGGATAGTACAGCCGTTTCAACAAGGATTTATTTACTATATGTTCTTAAAACTGAAATTAATTAGAAATAGCCTACTATTAAAATAAATTAAATTAATTAATTTGATGTGAATTTAGCTTTAGTTAACAACACTCATACAAGTTCATAAACATAAACCAAATAAATTTTTTTTTTACTAGAAACGATTTGCAGGGTCGTCCAGATGAACTTGGAAATAGTACCATAGATAAAAGGAGTAGACATACTCTGTAATACACACATGTCTATACTCCTTTTATCTATGATAGTTCATTAGAAAATCTGAATATACAGTAGTGCCGTGCATTTGAAGTACTTACTCAGAACACAGACTTACTTGAGGACAGTTACACAATAAAACGCAAAGATCCACGGAAGTAAAGACTACATTATTTAGTAAAAAAAAAAAAAAACAAGGATGCGTCAGTTAGGGCCAGTTAGACAATTGAAGTACACAGAATTGAATCACCATAGTATTGTCCACGCAACAACGTGAGAGGATAAAACATGTACTTCTTCAATTATAATTACATGTTTCTGTGTAAAACCGAAGACGTCTACAGACTTTACTAAGAAAAACTTCTCCCCGGTAACACAGGCAATGGGAATTCCTTCTAGACAAGGTTTTCAATAGGCCTACAACAAAATCATAAAACAAAAGATGTTTCTCAGGCTAAGTAGCACACTGTGTACTTCAGCAAATAAATAGTTTACCGAGATAACTATTGCTTACCAAGACAGCAGTGTCATTTAAGGAGAAATAGTACAAACTAATGTCACCAAAAGTCTAAATTCATTCTTTATTTTATTTTTTTAAGAGAGGGAAAAATAGACAACAAAGCTTTAAATAACCGGTATTATCAATTTGTATTTATCTCTCAATTGAATAAATGTAACGGTAGTTACCTCACCACTGTTAACAATATTTAACCCTCCTATTACATAAATATGTTAGTTAATTTAATATTCAAACTCGTGTACATGTTGCTCGAATTCGAGCAATTTCAAAGTATTACAGAATTTATTTCAAAACGAAAAAAGTAATAATCAATGAGTTTAAAAGAGTCAACTCAAAGATCACCAGTGTGTAACTGCTGGAGATACTCACGATGTATATACAGTAATCAACATTTCCTGTAAATATTTTATCATATTTCATAAATTGGTATTGCTTTTTAATGTTTCTACAAATATTTCCTGACTTATAGCTGCATAAGGTTGTCCATGTTTATCTTATTTATTGATAAACCTATGTATGGCACCACCCTTGTCGCCAGCAGTAAGTTTACAAATTTCAGTAATTTTTTAATAAAGATAAACACTTTTTTGATCATATTAAGAACTTCCTGTTGTCTGTAACAATTTGATTTGTTCAATCGGCGTATTTTTATTTATTTAGCTAAATAAAACATTTATTTCATTGAAGTAAACTAATATAGGCCTATTTATATTCACTGTACTGTGTATAACAAAATATCGATTGAGAAACAAACAATTACACGTAATAAGAACCTCGCTAGTCCGCTGCATTGTGATAGCTGAAAATCGTCGGAATGAAAACCGCCGCTACAAGATACAGAAGTTGGTACGCCTGCAGTGCCCTCCACAGCTGCGCGCGCCGCTGGCACTGCCGCTCAACACATCCCCACCTAAAAGACGAGCAAGTGGTAAGTCGGTCGGGAGAATTGACGACAAGTTGGTTTCTCGTATATAATAATTTAGATTTACAGGCCGGTCAACTGGACTGACGATGAAATAACTTGTCGACGTACTGGTTTTCAGTATTTATCTATTTAATTAAAAAAGACGGTCTAGTGGCAAGACGACCAAGTATCTTGTCGGTCAACTGGTGGCCCCCCGTCTTGGAATGGGTGTGAGTCTGTGAGTGTGGCTGTATACAGAGCTACAAACTACACCTGTGGTCCGATTTTTATGAAATTTGGGATTTGGGTACTAATTTTTTTAATAGGATATCTCCAGTTTTTAAATTTTGTTTTTAAAGACCACTTTCCCCTAAAAACCCATGATTTTATGATGGGTTTATTTCATCCATTATTTAATGGAAAAAAGTACCTAATTTCGGAAAGATGGCTAGAACAATTTTGATTGAAAATTAGTATTTTAGGGACCTTTTAACTCCAAACAAAATGGCACAACTCACAATGACAATTACAATGACAACAATTATTAAAAAGTTATTGCAGTTTTTATGATTTTCTCCATAAAATATCATAGCTATTCCCACCAATGTTGCCCATGTAAAGGGTTGTTTGTTGTCAAGGGGAAAGTAGGGTATGTGTCCAATTGTTGATACTGATTATTTAACTGTAGCTAATTAAGGTTGTAAACACAATTTAATATACAGTAAATATAATTAAGGACGTTTCTAAAATATACTGAATGCATATCTACCATCACATTAAAAATTATTGATGGCTTGTAAGATATTGACATTTGTTTCACATTTTACTGGAAGAAATATTATGTGGATAACCACAGACAAAGTACCAAAGGTTAAACACATTCCACAAACAGTTGGATAATTTGATTAATTATGGTAGTATGATCAACCAATCAATTGCATTAACTTCAAAGTGGCTAGCACTAGTTAACTGTCTTATGTGTTGGTGAGTAGTCTATCTAATAGTATAATTACTAACAGTTTTTATGTGTGACAGTGATATTTTAAAATTAAAGTGGAAATTGTAAATTTATTTTAATAGTCTGATATAAGTCTTGTGTAAACGAATTCATTCATTTAAGTGGAAGCGAAATGAAGAGCGCACATAGGAATGGATTGTGGTTAAAAGCTTTACTTAAGCATTAGCAATATGCCTGTACATATAGCTACTATGATTATTAGTTTTAATAATTTATAAATTTAACACTGTATAGTTTCACGATAATTGTTGTGGCATATTCTTTTAGAATTAAATTTTAGAGACTTGTCCATCTTTCTAAACATTACAAACCAAGTTGCTAAAAAGTTGTTTATTTTAAAATTATGAATTTGTTCACAGCTTCAACGTTTCATAAAAAGGAACATTTTACTACTTAGGCTATGTAATTAAGCCACTAAAACTTGTATACTCTTCAAAAATGTTTAAAGAACAGAATTATTTATTATTCAATCTTGTGTGAACATTGAACAAGTCCACGGTCGTATAAATTGGCTATCAACTTTACATTCATCAATTATCAATTATCAATCAATTATCAATCGTTAAGATGGGGACATAAAACATGTAAAACATGTTGCGTTTAGATAGACGAAGGCACATATCAGCACGTGTTCCCACCCCTACTTGTTTTATTATTTTCTATACTAGAGTCGTAACTTATTATTCTTTGCTCTGTGGTCGTAACAGTCGCAGGATAGGAATTGGACCTTTAGCTGTATGTCTTATTCAAAACAAATGTTATTTGGAAACCTTAACTGTTATACTATGGACAACATTGCATGAGTTACCGTGGTAATTAAAAATCATAATCACAATATTTAAATTTAAAGTCTAAAGTCCTACAACTAAAAAAAATGTTGGAAAAATTATTGTTTTGGGTTTCGTGGCAGGCATGGCCATGAGCACATTCTTCGGGAAAATAGTAATAGCCACACAAATTAATATTCAAATTAACGTCAATCTTCAAAATGCCGTCTTAAATTAAAACAAAGCTCCCAGAGGATAAGCCATGATTGAAGATACACACACACATTGAAGATAGACAAGATCACACCACACCAATGGATGGACACGACGGCCCGGCGGCAGGACACCTCCAGTTACACACACCAATGGATGGACACGACGCCCCGGCTGCAGGACACCTCCAGTTACACACACCAATGGATGGGCACGACGCCCCGGCTGCAGGACACCTCCAGTTACACACACCAATGGATGGACACGACGCCCCGGCTGCAGGACACCTCCAGTTACACACACCAATGTATGGACACGACGCCCCGGCGGCAGGACACCTCCAGTTACACACACCAATGGATGGACACGACGCCCCGGCGGCAGGACACCTCCAGTTACACACACCAATGTATGGACACGACGCCCCGGCGGCAGGACACCTCCAGTTACACACACCAATGGATGGACACGACGCCCCGGCTGCAGGACACCTCCAGTTACACACACCAATGGATGGACACGACGCCCCGGTGGCAGGACACCTCCAGTTACACACACCAATGGATGGACACGACGCCCCGGCTGCAGGACACCTCCAGTTACACACACCAATGGATGGACACGACGCCCCGGCGGCAGGACACCTCCAGTTACACACACCAATGGATGGACACGACGCCCCGGCGGCAGGACACCTCCAGTTACACACACCAATGGATGGACACGACGCCCCGGCTGCAGGACACCTCCAGTTACACACACCAATGGATGGACACGACGCCCCGGCTGCAGGACACCTCCAGTTACACACACCAATGGATGGACACGACGCCCCGGCGGCAGGACACCTCCAGTTACACACACCAATGGATGGACACGACGCCCCGGCTGCAGGACACCTCCAGTTACACACACCAATGGATGGACACGACGCCCCGGCTGCAGGACACCTCCAGTTACACACACCAATGGATGGACACGACGCCCCGGCGGCAGGACACCTCCAGTTACACACACCAATGGATGGACACGACGCCCCGGCGGCAGGACACCTCCAGTTACACACACCAATGGATGGACACGACGCCCCAGCTGCAGGACACCTCCAGTTACACACACCAATGGATGGACACGACGCCCCGGCTGCAGGACACCTCCAGTTACACACACCAATGGATGGACACGACTCCCCAACGGCAGGACACATCCAGTTGGATAGCCACACATACAACACACACGCCTTACCCTCTGGGAGTAATGTTATAAGTTTTCAAGTACAAAATTATAATATAAATATTCAAGCATATTATTTCAGTTTTATTTGCTATTTTATCATTCTCATTTTTTATAATATCACTGTATAACAATTCTCTTTATTTAATTCATTTATCCAGGGTGTGCACATTTAGTTAGATTTATTAAATCATATCTAGTGTACATGTTGCTCGAATTCGATCAATTGCAAAGTATTACAGGAGTTATTTCAAAACGAATAACAGTCATACATACAATGAGTTTAAAAGAGTCAACTCAAAGATTACCAGTGTGTAATTCTGACCATGTTTATCTTCGTTATTGATAAACCTAAAGCATTCCAGCCGGTTTTCTCCTTCTCAAAATGCCTCGCTGTACATGCAACACAGGTCATTGATAGAGGGCCAATTGAGAACGAAAAGCCGTTTTGGGGTAGTGTTAGGGCGCATTTGTAACCTAATAGTTGAGATTGTCACGCGCCACTGTTCTGTAGCTGCGTCGTTATCACGATTACACCTCCTGTCTATGTTTCGTTGTCGTCGCGTCGGAGGCATTTAAAAGAATAAAACAACAAATAAACAAATTATAGCTACACAAAACAACGATAAATGTACAAATTTAAGTTATGATCATGCTAATACGATCCGTCATAGCTACACAAAACAACGATAAATACACAAATTTAAGACACAACCATACTAACACGATCCGTCTTGGGGGTTATGTTTACACAAACTCAAATAGTAAATAAATGTACTCAATGCGTTTCGTTGAATTGAAAAATAAATAACAGCAATTAAACTATACAGCTGATCAAAATGTAAACAATTATGTTCTTCATAAGGATAACATGGGAACTTTCAAAGCCACTGGGGGCTGAGCCCAAGGGACTTTTTCAAAAATGTAAGGCCAGTTTGCAAATCTACGCGACACGCTCTTTCCAATGAGACGTCAATGGATAAAATCGGTCAAGAAATGGCGGAGGAGTTCAACCGACAAAGTTTCATGTACCGGTAGCGTATTAATTATATAGATATTTTATTCACATGATATTTTATGTTTCATGACATTTCATATTAATTAACCAACGACAACTAACTATCAGATAAGAATATTTCACTATTAAAATATTACGTGATTATAAATTGACGATGCATTTTGCATGATACCTTAGCTCATCTACCTATCTCAACTGTTTATTGGAATATGCTTAAAATTGACAATGTATGGAACTAGACATTACATTATTACATTTCCGTAATGATGTAGCCAGGTAAGAATACAATTTATCATAGTTAAAGCAACCAACAGAATGCGATAATTTTTAAATAACTGATTTCTGTCAAAACAGCTAGTGTTAAATAACTGATTTCTGTCCAGTATGAATAACTGACTTTTTATCCAAGAAAAGCTGAAAAACTCATTCTCTAGCAATTAGCTGTGATAATTTTTGTCACATAAACTATCACAGTAACAATAACTAAGGCAGAAAATAGAAGCAGTGGTTCTTTAAACTACGTTGTTTAACAAAAAAACAAAAATGGCTAGTACATCCAAAAGGTTACAGGCAAAAACCAAAAGGTCCTCATAAAACTAATTCAGGGACATCCGTAGGAGATAATCAATTTAATAAACATGGTCGATGAATGGTGATTGATGGATGGTTGACGTGGTGGTTGGTTGAAGGGGTAGGGGGTTAGAGTTGGTGGTTGTACGGCACCAGCTGGTATTGATCACCCTGTGTGTTTCAGACGACGCTACGACGTCGGGACGCCTGCGCCCTTCAGTTCGGACTTCCTCAGTCAGGTGAGTTGTCCGTGGACTTCGCCCCCCTGGCGAGATAACGTCGTCATGTCGTAACATAGACCGTGCTAGACGTACTTTGTGGTTATGTGCGCTCAAAGGTTATACCCTGTATGGAAACGACAGGTCTTTCCATGTTAATACTTAGGATGTGATGAAAGGCAGTGCGTGATAGGTTAAAATTAACAGTGAATTTTGGGGTGTGTCTTAAATCAAGGGTATTTGTACGGTGAGATTAAAGTTCAAGTAAATCATTGTTTGGATGTTTGTGAGTTTGACTCGAACAATGAACTCATCAATTAATTCCATAATTTCCCCAAGTTAAAATTAGTTGTATAGCCATTTAGCATTTAATAGCAGGAGTATCTTTTGCTATCAGAGTTCAATCAAAAATATTTTACGACGGTATGTTATTAACTTGATAGGCCTACTTAGTATGTTAGTCCGCAAAAATATACCCCGCGATTGAAGTAAATTTGTTAAGTATGAAATGCCGAGTGGAATTTTGTAACACAATAAGCTAGAAAAACGTGCCAAGTTTATTTTTTAATTTGTTTAAAAGCCGCAACCATTTGCAACGGATATTAAAATCAGAACAAACGTGTAAGCTGATAGTTTGTGCGTATATCGACCTTCCGAGCAGTGACCTAGGTCAACGCTAGTGATGGGGAATCTACAAGGAAGCGACAAGGGGAAGGGGAAGAAGAAGGAGGAGAAAGAGAAGGGAAAAACGAAGAAATCGCCGGTGAAAGACCTAGTGAAGCATCAGGTGGCTCGAGCGGGGGCGGGGGCGGCGGAGAAGACACAAAAGCCGGCGGAAGATCCGGTCCTTCGGCAGCCGACCGTGACCACGGGGGGCGGGGGGAACGGCCCAACCGGTCAGCAACAGACAGTCATAGTAACAGACTCCTGGAGACAGGTGGGGAAACTGCAGTCCCAGGCAGCCGCTACCGCGACCGTAGAAACTCCTCCGGAGGAGACTTCCAGTTCGGACAGCGTGTTCACGGACCCCCAGGTGACGCCGATCACCAGCGACTACTCGGACGGTCGGGAGTGTACGGACTGTCGCGTCAAGGAGGAGGACGATGTGACATTGACCATGGAGGTGAGTGAGGACGAGGAATCCACCCCAGTGGCCTCCAAGAGGCACACGCACAGCCTGGACCGTCTAGAGGAAGAGGAGCCTCAGAGGAAGGAGTCAAAGTTCACCGTAGTCCGTCACAGGAAGGTGGAGTTGGCGCCGGCCAAACTGAGCGAGCAGTGTCTCATATCGACCGGTAAATATTGTTGATCAGCTGATCGGTCATTGTTGGTCAGCTGATTGAATATTTTGGTTGTGGGATTAAAGTTCTAACAATACTTTTAAAACACTGAGACTAAATTACTGTACACTTATTCACCGTTTGTTTATTTAACTTTTGTTGTAGTTAATCCACTTCATTAAAAGTTTTACAATGTTTTACTAACATCAATTGTGTCAGTAGGCCTAATCACAAAAGACGTTCCTTAAAGTATCCCACTTTTTTACACTGCGTTTTGTGTGTTCTAATTTCGACCGCAAAATTAAATTAATAGCTATTTGATTAATTAATAACACTTGTTCCATAATCTATTCACACTTTTTGAATTTTCAACACGTTTATTAAATAAAGTTACAGGAATCACACCAATACTAAGGCTCATTGAAATTGTTATCAAGTGTGTAAATTCGATCAGCCATTCTATCCAGATTTTTGACAAGTTTAAGAGGGGCAACAAATCATATGCATTGCTGAAATTGTGGTAGTGCTATTGGGGTGATATGAAAAGCTATCTTTTGATGAATAACAGTTGGATAACAGCGATAAAATTGTTAACAAGCCATTTGCATATACAGTATATTGAAACAAAACATTACCGTGAGCCGTGAGGATCCAAAACATCAACACTCATCAATGCAATTTATACTTTTGTTTACATCATGGTGGGCAACAAGCGGATTATGTTTACGGTAAAATATAGCAAGAGTTCGTACAAATTAAATATCAAGGTTTACCAACAATGTAATTGTATCGAAAACATTCGCGAAAAAAATATCATCGTAGGTAAATAAATAAATAAAATAAAATAAATTTACTGTCCATAGATACGAAAACTACCAGTTATAAAATTTAAAACTTTAAGATGATAAATTTATCATATAGAGCATTGTATTGTATCATTGTATCAAAACAAATCGGTTTTGTTTATTTAACTTTACTTCAATAAAAAACAAAGTAATATGTTTAGTTTTACTTCTCACTTATTAGTTCGACATGGTGGATAGATTGTTAGGTCGTTGACACTGGGAAGTAGGGGAACTATTCCCATAATACAATAACCTCTTAATTAGACAATTAAAAGGTACATTATCACAGATTTCCCTATGTTTCTTCTTTGTTTCTCTTCGTGTTGTTGTTAGGATGAAGCGTTTTGTGGGATGTCCGGAGGGGGGAGGGGGGGACATAATGAGGGGGGGGGGCAAAACTGAAGGCCATCCTGACATACAATACACAGCAATTATGCCTGAAAGAGGTGCGGGATTTTAAATCTGAAACGTTGAAAATCATTGGAAGATAACAAAATATATTGGGTAATTTAGCCTAATTGTCTCACAGATATGAACGAAATAAAATTGTAATTTAGTCACGATTTGCTGAACGTTATTCATCTAGATATGTTTTTAGTTTTAATTCCAATATCCACCTAAGTGAAAAGTCACATGTTTTCACAACAAAAAAAAAACTTTAAATTATCTTTATGACCTTTAATTAATATGTACTTGTAGCTTTGTACTTCAAAATAAAAAATAAACCAAGATTTTAAAAATAACTCATTAATGCTACAGGAAAACAATTACTATTATCAATGCTGTAATGATAAATTATAAAGTGTTTCCTATGAAGTGGCATCACGATTAAATAAATTGTGCAAGAAAGGCATACTTAAAAACTTGATAAAAGGCACGAATCAAAGCCCGATGTCCTGATGTCCAAATGCCAAAATAAAGTAGGTCATAAGTTTCCGACTATATAATAATGCTACCCTAACAAGTTTTGGATTACATGGTATAACCGAGTACAACATAAAAATGTAAAATTTGTTGTGAAATTAGGAGCTTAAAAGATTTTTTCTTTTACGTGAATTTGAATATTTGCGAAAGGGAATACTTTGAGGAGAATTTGTTATTGTTGTTGTAATCTTCATGATGCACTTGGGTCAGAACCAGGATATTTACTTATTTTATCGAGTTACCCGTAACAAAACACTTATTTACATTGGTTAAAACGTTTATATTTTGTAAAATATACCTTAAACGTTTGTTTAAGAAATCTTGATATCTTCAATTTCCTACTAAAATTGAATTCTCCTTCCATTCTCATGTTCTCAGTTTGTCTAAAAATAGAATGTGAGAAATTTATGTAGCGTGTCCGTGACCGTCGATGAGTTACAGGTACAGTCAGAGATAAAAGAAGTGGGTGCCGTACAGTCTGTGTACAAATTCAAGAGACCTCTGGAATCTGCAATACGTTTGGTGATTTTTTTCTCCAACAATAAATCAAATCTGAACGTTTTACGTGCTCGTAAAGTGAGAACATTTTAACGCGTACACGTTTGAATTTTTTTTTTGCGGTTTATTGGTCAAAAGAGATAAGGTTCAGTTTGTTTTGAGGTAATTGATTTTTTTATTGTTCTTATAAATTACGGTACTTGTGTCCTATTGAAAAATTAAAAGACTAAAAAATAAAAATGTAACTGTCCATGTCTCTAATGTAATGTGTGTGTGTTTATAGGCCTAATTCTTGTAGTTGTCCATAAAATAAAGGTGGTAAAATGATTGAAATGCTAATGAGTATTTAAATATCAATTAAACAAATCGATAATTTTGTAATTCAACATAATTTTTTTAGTAAAGTAAATCTGGTAAATACATTAAAATAAATGTTTTCCTAGCTGTGATAGGTGATAGTTATGGATAGATCGTAATATTCGTTATCGTAGTTTTGACGACAGATACATACATCCCAGATGAGAGTTAGTTTTTGAATGTATTGGTATTCAAAAGATAAATTCGACATTAAAAGTATGAACCGAAAGATTGAAAGCTTATAGATAATTTAAAAGACTGTTGTATGAATTGAATAACACTTTAAAACTTTTCAACATGTTCATTGAACGAGAAAAATTAAAGTTTAAAACAGAGTCAGATAAAAAAAACAAGCCGTTGAATTAACTCATTTTTGGAGTCAACCACGTTATAAGCCACAAAGATATTCTGTGCTCAGATTAAATCTACTCTCAGATGTTTTTCCTTAATGGCAAAGCAGCGGTTAAATAACCACCGAGGATACCATTTCACAGCAAGGAAACGTCAGTCAGTTGACACCCTCTTAGGTTGACGAAGAAAAATCAAGACGATCTATTATATTATTAAAGTGATACAATCAATTTTTATGTAAACTGTTAAGGCCATTTACCAAATAAAAATATAGGCATATGGCACATCAAAATGAAGCTTAGAGTGTGTAGATTTGCCGAAAAGTATTTATATGGACGAACTTCCTAAGGGCTCTGCCCCACAGGCTGATTTCCAAAGGGCTACGCCTGGCATGCTTCCAAAGTTTACATGATTTAATTTAATTTAGTTAATGAAACAGCTGGTCAGTATAATGAAGTGGTGTTTGTTTATTTACTGGAAACAGATGTTTGTGACGCTTTATGTAGACTTAGGAGGGTTATGTTTGATTTTAAAGAAAGGTTGTATATGTTTTGTAAAGTATTGCTCAAAGTTTAATTTTGTAATTTATATAGTAAGCTATATGTAAAGAGGCTTGACTAAAGTTGAAGAATAAATTATGGTAAAACATGTCATTCACAGTGCCAGACTAGAGTCAAGCTCAACAGGGTCTTCTTTCCCCGCTGATTTTTCCAAGCCCGTTCCCTCGGCAGTGGTTTCGCTTAGATAGTAGATAGGGACAGAGAGAATCTCGTTAATCCATTCATGCGCGTCACTAATTAGATGACGAGGCATTTGGCTAATATGTAAAGAGGCTTGACTAAAGTTGAAGAATAAATTATGGTAAAACATGTCATTCGTGAAGCATCAATATGAAACAATTTATGTTATTGCTACACTAAGGTATGTTGTCATACCTTTTGGATATAAAAAGTAGGGGTTTGAAAGTAAGTAGGTTTACACTTTTAAATCAGTTTATATTTTCAAACTAAATCACAGAGTTGTCGTGTTTTAACCACACATCAGAATCACTTTAGCTCTCTAGGTCACATTTTCTTCTCGTTGCAAAGCACGGGTATAGCAGCTTGTATATTATATTACACGTACAAAACTAGCTGAAAGAAGTTGTGAGCTATGTACTCAATACGAGACATGAATCTTAGAACGAAATTTAGAATTGTTTGACAATCTTTGATGGCCAGCTTCCATCCTCAAAGAAGACTGATGCTTTTGGCATTTGAGAGATGAAATCGTCATTGAACTAGTTATACAACAGAGGCAGTCGTTACGGTCGTTACAGATGCATTGCTGCAATCCATCCTCGGGCCAAGACACAATAAATTCAAGACACATCTGCCACTATCTCCGCGAATTCAAAGGTGCGAGCATCCCCCGAAGAAAAAGATTCGAGAGTTTGGATATTTTTAAACTTTTCCAAAGCCCACAGCAGTATTAATATTACTATTTAATTACTCCATGCCCTGTTTGACCTGTACTTTTCCCACAGGCAAGGATGACCTCCGGCGGCACTCGTCCGTCAGCGACGTCCCTTTGGACAGCAATGTTCTGCGGAAGGTCGCTTCTCTCACCTTGGACAAGGCCACTCTGGAACAGAGGGTATCGAGGCCGAAGTTCATCCCGGAGAAACTGGACTTTCAGCTGTACGAGAAGTTCGAAGGTAGGATGACTCTAGTTAGATTTTTTGCTGGGGTTTATGTTTTAGATAAGTGTTGGTTTAGATAACTGGAGGTAGCACTGGCACGGCACCTCTGCTAGAAAATCGAAACGCTGCAACATTTTGTTATGTTGGTACCAAGTAGAGTAATCAACTAGCTCATTGGCTCATGGCTACAATTCCACAATCCCCTATTCATTCCTTAGTTCCAATGTACTTTACCCCTATGGTGGCAAACGTATCTCAATACAGTCCAGTTGTATCTCTAGCTCAGTGTGGTGGATAATGTGAAACAGATAATAATGAAGCTCATTCAGTGAAAAATGCTTGACACTAGAATCACATCGTAATTACATAGAGAAAGAAAGTTTATGTACGTTTACTCTGTGAAAATATCATTTTCAAGGCAGTATGCCAAACGGCTTTTGCAAACATTGCTTTTCGGCGGCGCCTTTAAGTCGGCCACTTTATTGCAATATTGATCTGTGCTACTCTTTGCTGAGAAGTTTGTGAAGGCGTTAATAAAATAGATGCTGAATGCCCATTGCAAACCCAGCTTACAAAAAGTAGAACTACGCACTGAATAAGAATATATTAGGGTGTCAGCATACAACAGTTATATGTCTGCTAATAAATAATTTAGTTGCAAATTTCATACGTTTTAGGGGTATTTTGGCCAAATAAATAAAATAACCTTTTTAGAGAATTTTCTAATTTATGTCAGGTATTACAACCTGCGAATGATTTGCGCTCTTTTGGTCTGTTGCTGTAAAGTTGCGTAAAATAAAAAAAAATTGAACATAAAAACAAACTTTACATAGTATCAGATTGGAAAAATTGATTCAAATCATCTTTGTGCATTAGTTTTTTTATGTCCAGTACCCAGCAATGATCTCCTTTGTTGGTGACTTTAGTAGTTTTCTTGACCAAAGAAATATCGTGAAATTACCATGTAACAATTTATAAAATGTTAGTAGAATAGTGTAGTCAACATGAAGTCAACCAAGTGTTAAAATGAAACGCGGTTCAAAACAAAAACAAGCTTCACATGATGGGAAAATGTCTTGCCGTGTCCAAAGCGGTCCAAAGTCAACGACTACGCTTAACGCCTACGACTTCAGGCGGCACAACCACCTCACTTGTGCCGTGCGTTATCTCTGCTTGGTTTTTGAAGGAGATTTTATTTATCTAGTATTCAATCTTACTTGACTCGTGCTCGTGCTACTTTTTCGTTTTAGTTATGTTTTTGAGTTTGTGAGTGATATCTTAAAACAAATTAAATAACCTTTGTGATTATAAATTTTATTCTTGATTGTAAACAAAGTTCTTAAAGTGTTATTAATAATTGTTATTTTAATATATTGATTTCTGGATAGGGGTGCAACGTAAGGTACTGAATTTTTAAAAACACAGCATTATTTTATTAAATTACAGCCTGATTAAATTACAGTTAAATCTAGTGGTCATAGCCAACAATAGACTGGAAGTGTTCAATGATTTACATGAAATACATTTTATAATAATGGAGATTTTTTTTATTAAATATAAATTTAAAATCTAGATTGAATAAATATAGATTTGCATTGCTTGTGGTTATGTTTAATGCACAAAATGTAAAGGGCGAGATTTCGCATAAATTTACTGATTAAAACAAGTAATAATTTAAGCGAAGGTCAGAGGATACGGTGGGCTTAAACTTTGCATTGTTGTCCTACACTCTAGTCAACTTGGTGAGTCAATGGTATTGCAACATACCACACCCTACCATAATGTAACTACAGTATTCTTTGATTAAACTTATACATTGCTCTCTTGTAGATCTTTTCTACAGTGCGTCTTAACATTTCCTACTTATTTATTGTTGCTAGCAAAAGAACAAAATTGTACATGATATGATTTCACAAATGCAAACTGCAAACAACAAAATGTAAGCAAAGAAATCAAGGAAGTAACAATACAACAATCAGCTGTTCAATTACTAGGTGGCGTTCGCAGAGGCATCCACAAAATTGAGCGGAGTCATCAAGGGTTCATATTATATTGTTTTTATCATACTGCAGTAAAAACAGTCGTCATGCTTTGCGGGTCTAAAGTAGCATTTTTACTCTTTAGGGGATAAAATTCGTTTTTAGCCTCTATGGAGTAAAACTCAGCTGTTGTAAACTCAGTTGTAAATTTCTATTGTAAACTATTGAATACGCATCGAAATATGTAACGATTCGTGCTTCATAATAATTTTAACCTAAAGTCTACAGTCTCTTCCCATAGCATTTTAGCATTGCAGATACATTAATCCATTCCCACACTCAACACTGCCCGCCTTTACTACTTTCTTCACCATCCCCTACGTCGTGGACCTGTTTCCCTCTCTTCCCATAGCATTTTAGGATTGCAGATACATTAATGTAATTGCCAAATACACTTCCCGCACTCTGCACTGCTAGCCTTACTACTTCCTTCACCATTTCCTACGTCATAGACCTGTTTCCATCCCTTCTCATAGCATTTAAGTATTAGATACATTTATCTAACTGCCCAAACGGTTCCCTCACTCTGCACTGCCAGCTTTTACTACTTCCTTCACTACTTCCTACGTCGTGGGGCCTGTTTCCTTCCCTTCTCATAGCATTTTAGGATTGAAGATACATTAATCTAACTGCCACAGACGGTTCTCACAATATGTTCATACTTTACTACTTCCTAAGCCACTTCCTACATCGTGGACCTGTTTTCATTACTTTCCATAGCATTTTAGTATTTTAGATACGTTAATCTAATTGCCACAAACATTGCCCACATTCCGCACTGCTAGCCTTTACTACTTCTTTCACCATTTTCTATGTCGTGGCCTTGCTTCCATCCCTTCTCATAGCATATCAGCATTGCAGATACATTAATCTAACTGCTACAAACGGTTTCCAGTTCCCAAACTCCACACTGCTCACCTTACTACTTCCTTCACCTCTTCTTACGTCGCAGACCTGTTTCCCTCTCTTCCCATAGAATTTTAAGATTGTAAATACCAATAAGATACCTTAATCTAATCGTCATAAACATTTCCCACACTCCGAAAAACTCGCCTTTACTGCTTAATTCATCACTTCCTACGTCACGGACCTGTTTACCTTCCTTCCCTTAGCATTATTAGAATGCAAATACCTTAATCTAATGGTCATAAACAGATCCCATACCCCGAACAGCTCACCTTTACTACTTCCTTCACCACTTCCTACGTCGCGGACCTGTTTCCTTCCCTTCCAATAGCATTTTAGGATTGCAGATACCTTAATCTAATTGTCATAAACAGTTCCAACACTCCGGACAACTCGCCTTGACTACTTCCTTCACCACTTCGTACATCGCGGACCTGTTTTCCTCCCATCCCATAGCATTTTAGGATTGTAGATACCATAATCTAATGGTCATAAACAGTTTCCACACTCCAGACAGCTCGCATTGACTATTTCCTTTACCACTTCCTAGGTCGCGGACCTGTTTTCCTCCCTTCCCATAGCATTTTCGGATTGCAAAACCTTTAATCTAATGGTCATAAACAGATCCCATACCCCGAACAGCTCGCCTTTACTACTTCCTTCACCACTTCCTACGTCGCGGAGCTGTTCCTTCCCTTCCAATAGCATTTTAGGATGCAGATACCTTAATCTAATTGTCATAAACAGTTCCCACACTCCAGACTGCTCGCCTTTACTACTTCCTTCACCACTTCCTACGTCACGGACATCAAGCTCGTGTCGTCATTTGATTATATTTATGATCCATACCACCGTTTATGTTCTAATATCTGTGGAATAATGCTAACAGCTATTTATTTATCTACTGCATTCAAAAGTCAACAGCTGATCATATGTCTTTGTTTATGTGTCAAATACTGCTTCCATAAGGATTACATTGAAACTTTGAGACCCAGTGGGGCGGATTCCTGAGAGACTTTTTTAACGCCATATAGATGTTGGCACTCACCGATATGGTCTTTATCACCATGCAAAATTTGAAAACGATTGATTCAGCCGTCTAGGAGGAGTTTGCGTATTACGAAATGCATAAAAGTCGACGTATAAGAGCTTCGCTCGCTCCGCTCAATTAACACATTTTCCATAAGGTCAGATTATGCATATTAGAAACCCTATTACCATAAATAATCAACGTTGATAATTATTTGCAAAATCTACATGGAATGAGCTTTCCACATCGATCTCTATTATTACTACAGTTGTAATTATTACTGTAATAATAATAGAGATCGATGGCTTTCCAACCACCCATTAATTGTTTACTATTGGCAGAGACAATAATAGCGACAATAATTTGTATAGCGATAAGTTACGAATATTGGCTATAAATGTTTAATTATTTGTCTAGTCTATAAGTTAATTTTCATTAAACCAATTTTAAAACTTTTTGACCAAATAAAACGATCTATATGTAAATTATTTCTTGCATATTGTTTTACAATCCGAGACAAAACACAAATTGGTCTACCCAAAATGAGACAGAAACCGGACATCGATCGCCCTTCAAAATACTTCAGATTTTATATCAGGAGACGTCTACTTGGACTATCAAACGTCAATTGTTTGAAATTTGATTGAGTCTACGTGACGGGGAATATGTAAGAATTAATTAGGCCCATATTGTCTATACTAAGGACGAGCATAAGTCGGAAAACTATAAAAATGGATTGCAACTAATTATGCAAAATGGTGTACTTATCATTGTGTTTACAAATAATTTGGAGATAGTCTATATCTGTATTCATATTCACAAATTTTTATAACACCTTCATTTTAAGGTTGGGTTGGCGATGCCATTCAATTTAGTGGAATTATAATCAGTGAATCACACTATAAAATACACCACGACAGTGAAAAACATTCAATCAACATCACTAACTCAATCAGGACATAAAACAGGCGTCAGATTGTACAAAGGGAAGACTTGACTTATCTTTTTTCTTTCCATGTAGCAGCAAACCTAGGTACCCTTGAAACCTAATGCTATTTTAAATACGGAATAAATCGGACACTTTTAAGGGAACTTTAAACAAATCTAATCAGACTTGGAAGATCGCTTAGTCTGCAGGTTTGCTGTGGCAAGGGAATTAAATCTAAAACTGGCGACAACTTTAACATGAGTAGTCAAAGGTTCACTCTAAATGTTTAAGTCATGCTGGTGCTTAAGCTAAGCCAACTAAATTGTTTACTAGCAACAATTGAACAGCTGATTTACAGGCAACAATTGAACAGCTGATGTACAGGTCGGGTGCCATGGGCGGGGCTAGCCAAGGAGTTCTGGTCAGCTTACCTAACCCATTCGGTTGTGAATCACGTTCATCTTATGTAACATACGGTTTCGATTAGTTTATTTGTTTTCACACCTCGATTCTGTGCATTAAATTACTTGCGGTCCTTCCATCGCTTTTGTATACGAATTGATCAAACATTTTAGTATTGTTGTAATACGATACAGTATGTTATGGCGTGCTAACTTTGTCTGTATGAACATGCTATTATGTATAGATTCACTTTTAAACATCAACCACAGGAATTTGACAGATCAGGACGTAATTTTGATAAAATGGTGGTTGCCATTTTTTGTACCAAATAATCAATCTGGTAAACCATTTTTCGAAAAGGTTTGAACTTAATTTATGTTTAAAGAGTTTACAAACTTTAATGTGTTAGGCATTGATCACGTTAGTTGTATGAATTTAATGTTCAATTTATTATTTTGAATCACTGCGTTGGTCGTTGTTAATAGTGTCTGTGTTATCTTCAAAACGACACAGCATCGCGTATTTCTAATCTGGAAGCTTATACTAAACGTTACCTACTTTGATTAGAAAGAGAAAGCAGAATACCAGGATATCATTGGAGCTTTTGCATATATTACAATCATTATGTAAGTTGACGTATTTTGCCCATCAATGTATAAAACTAACATTAGTTTATATGTCGATGTTACTAGTTAGTTTTATATGTCGATGGTTTTGCCTTTGAGTACTAGGTACTACCTAAACCATTTGTCTAATAAATATGGTTGCCTGACTCATAAAATATTAAGTTTCATTCTGGGACTGATTCGAATCTGAAATTTTTACGCCGCGAAACGCATTTCACAAAAAGGACTCTGTCCTCTATGAAGTTTATCAGTTTATCACGCTGGATTCGGGACCAAATATGTAACATTGTTATCGTCGAAGAGATAAGTCGGACCAGATGTTCTGGTGCTGGCGGGTAGGCGGGTCGTAGGCAGTACAGGAGCAGGAGGACCTAACCTAACCTCAAACTGACAGTAGGAAGTTTCACCATGAAGGAGCAGGACCCCTGGCCGGTACCAGCTGATTGGAAATCATTCCACGGTAAACATATGATTTGTCTAATTAAATTACTTAGATCAGTTGGGATTGGCTTTGTTTTGTAGTGGTAAGTAAGTTATCAAGCATGTAAAACTGAATTGATTTATGAAAGAGTAATAGTTATTTGAACAATTAAATGTCCTAAAGTTTAGGTATTTTCATGTATTTTACTGAGATAAATCTTAAACGTGGGATATAAATTATATTTTACTGTTTTATTTGTATTTATTGATCACAATGTTAAAAAAAGATGAGATTACTTCATGAAAATTCTTTCTTTTGCCTCAAACACATCTCAAAAACATTAGCCCATGAGCATGCCAACTAAAATAAATAAAAATTGAAACAAGCTATAGAATTTGGATACATCTAAATTTTATAACTATTTTCTAATACATTTCAAATAAATGAATTACGTAAATCGCTCGGGCAGTCATATTCATATTTTCCTGTGACAGAATTAAAAGAAAATATTAACATTTTTAAAAATGTTATATCTTTTTAGGTACGGTACTTTTTTTTAGGTAGATTGACAATTTCTCATAATGAAGAGTAGCTGCTTTAAATAAATAATAATACAAAATGAAAAAAAAAAAAAAAAACTGAGAGTAAGTCAAAAATTTAATGTTTCTTGACAGGGACTTTAGTAAAAATTGTTTTGTTCTTTTCACATATATTATTATCATGTTAAGAATGTGTAAACTTTTTTTAAAGAATGTAATATGAACCACCATCTTACATAGTAGGCCTAAATATTATTCAAATTATATATAAATTTTCATGTCTTGTAATTTTTATGAAACTAAATATTACGATTCTCAATATCTACATACAAATAATTATGTTACAAAAACGAGACACATATACCCCTATTGCTTCCACAGCAGTATGTTGTTGTATGAATTTGGTGGGTCTCCCCTCCACCACCACCCCCTCCTCCTATTTGCAGTAATATTCCACCACCACCACCTCCTCCTCCTCCTATATATATATATTCACCTGAAGACGGGATCAGATTCCAGATCCCGAAACGTTGTGTATTGTTTTTTTTTTTTTTACATTCGTGATGGAAAATGTCCGCAATAAACCTTTGAACAAAATTATGTTGAGTTGAGTTTTGTAAAATTCTTGCATAAAAAATATGGAACAGCCTGAAACAAATATAAAATTAATAACCTTTGTTATGACTAAGTGTAATAGAAATTACTTTCCAGTTTATAAAATTAAATAGACATGTTTGTAATTGCAATTTCTTGTATATTCAAATCAGTTGTTATTCCTTTTTATGCTCAGATATGTCATACTCTATTTATAATTATATACAGACATTTAAAGAAATACACCTTCCTGTATTTTTGTTTGGGTTTATCCCAAATTAAAAACTGAAGGATAACATTGCAAAATTAACTACACTGTATCATGCTAATAAAGGATAAAATTTCTAAATTTATCCATGATTTCTTTTTAGACTACTTTATTTTCCAAAATATTTTTTAATTCCTCTTGTCTGCATACATGTATAACTTATATTTATGTATGATTCATTTTTTAAATATATGTACGTTTATGTACTTGTATGAGAAGAAAATTTTGTATATTTTATCAACCACTTTGAATAAATAAAATGTCATAATTTTGAAATTTTATTTAAATCATTTTATATAATAATTATAGTTTTACTTAGTAATACCTGAGTTCCAGAACGGTTTTATGAATAACCTTGAAGTTAAGTGCTAATGCTGATTGCTTACAAATTGAGTGTGATAAACCATAACATACCTGACTTATTTACTGTTGGTACTCGCTTGTTCACAACCAATCTGTTTATTTTATTGATAAATCTTATCAACTCTGTTCACAGGCCAGATGCTGATCAACTGGCTGGTATCTGCGTTCAGTGAAGACAACCACTTGCGTGGAGTGCTCAAGTCGCAGGACTTCAAGTTGCTTGCCGCGCAGTTCTGCACTCACCTGCTGGCAGCCGGTGTTCTGCGCCAACTACCTGACAAAGATGTTCCTCAGACAGAGACGCTGTTTCGGGTAGGTACTTGGCAGTTGAGTGATTTCAAATAAAGAAAAAATATTAGGTTATAGCTCACCTGTTTACCTTTCTGTGGTACACGTTGGTACCACTAATCGTACACAAAGACCACTGTAATTGCACAAGGTGAAGTTCTACGAATATTTCAAGTCGGGGTTGTTTGGGCTGGTGCGTCAGCAATAGCTTACGGCCCATTGGCAACTGTGTATATTCAACAAGAAGTTAGAACAAAAATGACATAATTTTGTTGTATAACATAGTAAAAAATAAGTGATAAATAGTACTCAAGTAATATGAGTGGAATTAAAACTTGGTGCCTCACTTATGTATAAATCATAAAATGTAACAAACCCGAAAAAATTTAATAGTTATGGTTGGAAAATGGGTTACATTGGTTGAAAAATAATAAATAACATATTCCATCTATAAGTATACTTCCAAGTGGCTAAGCTGTACGCAAAATATTTTTTCCTTGTGATGTGGTACGTCAGAAAAGAAATGTTCTCTAGGAAAGACTGTAGTTAGTATTTCCTTGATGGGTCAACATATTTTTGAAAAAATAGGCATTGGATGGGTTATTTTGAAATTAAAATCTATTAGCCAATAGAACAATTGATTTTGTAACAGATTTCTTCTATTAATACTGTAGCCAAGTATAAAGTGGCTAGAATCCTTGACTAATTGCTAGGAATAGTTGATCGGAAAACCGCAAGTTGAATTTTGAGAGAGATATTTTAAATATTGATCATTTTGCTTTATAATTTACTATATTCAGCTTATAAAATTATAAGGTAGTAGATTTATCAAGTTATCCTTTACACCTACTCCGCATTTATTTTTCCGAAAAAATGTTTTTAAATGTGTCTGTTCATATCTAAAAAAAATAATTCCTATTTTTCAGTTAGCAATAGCATTGATATTTCATTGGATAATCCATTTGGTGTTTTTTTTACCAGCCAGATCTAGTCTACTATTGGTCACACACGGAGGTGGTGACTACAAATTCGCAGAAACACAACGACAGCGAGAAGAACATCATCACCGAGCTGGCGAGAACTGTGCAAGATCAGAAGCAGAGGATTGATGAACTTGAGAGAATCGTGCAAGAGAACGAGAGAAGCAAGACACTGGCTGATATTCAGGTAGATTAGAACTTTAAATTTATAAATTTTTTTAGAAACATGGAAAATTTGGTTAGAAAATATCCAGCTGAGTTTATGATTTTTGATTCTCTAGCAGAAATGTTATTTTCTAATAGTAGGATACATTAAAATTAAAATACAAAATTGATCTTACACAACCCCTTTTTCAGTCATTAGTTGAAGGCGTGAAAGCAGATTTTGAGTCGCCGACAAAAGAAAAGCCGGTGGTAAATGGACGAGTGCAGAATGGGCATCACTACAACAGTCGTCTGGAAACAGTCATTTCACCCAGCAAAGATCAAAACTCAGAAGGGAAATTCACATCCATCTTAATCACAGAGCGAGTAGAACCTGACCGAAGAGAAGGATCAGTTCCTATTTCTCCTTCCACAGTTTCCATCACCCTTGCATCTCCCAAAACAGCAGAAAAACCCATTGATAGTAAATCTAATGATAATGAGACAATCGAAAATGTTTCTTGTGCAAACATTGAAAAAGTTATTAGTGATTTGGATAGATTAGAAACATCTGATTCAAAATCTATAGAATTTACTGAACCTGCCTCTCTTCCTTCCATACCAGTTAGTATATCTTCTGCTACTCCAGCTTCTAGTTTTATTCCACCTCCCCCTCCTCCTCCTCCACCAGTAGAACCAAGTGATGAAACAAACATTCCTCCCCCTCCACCTATTCCTGTTTCTACAGCACCCCCTCCACCACCACCCCCTCCTCCTATTTGCAGTAATATTCCACCACCACCACCTCCTCCTCCTCCTCCTATATGTGATGGAATTCCACCACCGCCCCCTATTCCAGGTTCAGGTCCTCCTCCACCACCACCACCTCCAATGAGTGGTGGAATCCCTCCCCCTCCTCCTATTCCAGGTTCTAGTCCTCCACCGCCACCCCCACCTCCATGTTCCGGTGTACCTCCTCCTCCTCCTCTTGCAATATCCTCTGGAGCTCCCCCTCCCCCTCCTGCACCGGGAATGGTTCCTCCATCCTCTCCAGCTCCATTCCCTGCTCCACCAGTTGGAGGGTGGAACGCTCAACGGGCAAGTAAGTAATGATCATCTGTTTCAAGTTATAGTATATTTACATATTTACATTTATATTTTTTATATTTACATTTTGAATTTGCAAATTTATAGAGTAGCATTAGATACTGGGAAAAAGATTTAAAATACTTATGGCAATTTAGGTTTAACAGTTAAAACTTGTAAATGAAATTGCTTAAATTTTGGCTAGTCTATATTAAAATACAATAAATAAAATGCACAAAAAACAAATGAACAATAAACCTTTTAATAATAAACCTTTTTCAGAAATAACTCAAATCACTCTTCAAGTATGATTTCCTAAAAAAAAATTGAAATAGTGTTTTTTTACTAATTTATAAGTTGTAAGTACAAACGTTTTATACATGGTAGTATTTAATATATTTTTTTTGTATTTTAATTTATGGTAAACTTAGTATTTATTTTTTATACTTAATAATCAAATATTTTAATTTAATATTTAACTTAAAATAATTTTTATTCAGACAAACCAATGGAACAGGTTCAAACTTGGACAACAAATGGATTCCTTCCAATGAGTAAGATGATTTCCATTCCATCATTGTTCAGTAAACGAAGATTCATGTAAACTAAATAAACCGATATTACGCCTGGAATTTGAAACATCTGGTTTGGAAGGTTGAATCAATAAACTGTGTTTACAATTCTCATATAAAATATTGATGTTGTAGAAGTAGACATCACAGCACGATTCATTTTTTGTTTTTTCATCAATTGAGAAAGGACGAAGATTGCATGGGAACACATGGGAATAAATTAACACACTTTTTACAAGAAGAAACTATTCCAATGAAAGAGATTTAATCAACATGAGCAAACTTAAACAAACTAAAACATATACATCAAAATATGGTTTAGATTTTATAATAGAAAGTCTTTTCGCAGTATTCAAAAGTGAACTGCATGAACCATAAAAATAAATCTCTCTGTAATGGGACAAAAAAGTATTTATTTTGTTTTAAAACTGCTTTAGTCATTATGTTAAGTCTTAGATCTGGGACCTTTGTAATATTATCTTTTTGGGGTCCCTAGGTAGCAATGACACTCTGTCTATTCATTGTTTTACATGTATATAAAATATAATGTTCCGCAAACCAACTCTTGCAAAAATTTTCCAAATATTTGTCAGATGTGTGAACCAACATCTATTCTAAGATTTGTAGTCCCCCAAAATCTGTTTTTATCCTTTTTTCATCAAAAAAGATTTAACTTTTTTTACATTTTTTTACCATTCCATTTAGATTACCAACAACTTAGTACCCACATTACGTTTGTTTTGTACATTGGTTGCTCAGAAATTAAAAGAACTTAACCCAGTATTTTTTTCAATGTACAGGCACAGAGAGAAATTTTGGATTACATTATAACTGCTTGTTTATAGGTAAGAAGATAAGGGAGAAAAAAACAGTCAAGTTCTTTTATCATTTATTAATATTAAAATTGTAAAGTAATACTGATGATCTTGGGTGTTTGTTTTTGTTTCTTCTCCATTCCTTCAACACCCATCATTTCCTCATCTAATCTGATAGTATTGAAATTATGGAATCTACATTATGTTGTAATACCTACATGAATGGAAAATTTTCATCCAAGCAGAACAAAATCATAGGTTTCTTATAGACAAAAACACTTTTTTGTTCTCCTACATCAAGTTTATCAGAATAATTCATTGTGGAAACAAAAACGATAATATATTGACATTAAAACCACAAAAGATTTACACTCAATACGTATTCCATAAGAATTTCTTACTAATTCCATTCATTGTAGATCTATGTTTGCACTGCACCATATGGGGTTACTTTAGAATGTAAGAATGTATCAAAGTTATAAAGTTGAGTATATTAGTCATGTATACAGTTTAAATTAATAACTGAGCTGCAAAATAAAATTACCTTTTTGCTGTTCTTTATTTTATAAAAAAATATCTTTAGTTTTAATCATTTAAATACCATTAGCTATCTCAACAGAACTTTCTTATAAGCCCTAATTTCAACCCTCTTATGTTTAGGAGTCTAGGTTTGATTTTTCAGGAGATTTAACTTTGTTTCCCCTCCTTACATTTGTTCTGGGCAATACCTTAATTTATTGTTTGTGAAACAAATTTAAAACAGGAAATCTAAGCTTATCCTCTTCCTATTTTTAGACTAAAAATTCTAAAAACATCTCTACAATAGGTAGGCCTATATTTTTATTGAATGTAAAATTCAACATCTACTATTTTATAGCGTTCAGGAAGCAGCCTGTGATACCCCCTGTGTCAATGAAGCCGCTCTATTGGACGAGGGTGGTAGTTCCTCCTTCTGCTAAGGCCACGGAGACTGAAGACCAGTCCCCACAGAGTAGTAAAAGGTAAAAAAATAATACAAAAATGTGGAACAAAAGGAAAAACTAATCAATAGTCCTAGTCCTATGCTCCGACTGTGCTGTTGGATTATCTACGCCCTCAGAGTCCTTGTGTATTTTTTATGGGAAGCCATGTAGCTGATAATCTTTTGCGGTCCAAAAGAAGACTTTTATATTTCAATTGGTTGGCTAAATATACTAGCTGTATTTGCACAGAAGCTTAAAGCATAATTGAGTACATTTACATTTTTGAGGTGTTGCCTTCCGAATTACTCAACAATTTCCTACACAAGAGGTTAAATACCTTGTTACCAATGAAATCCTTGGTTAACTGAATGGCAACCTGTTTTGACACTTTTAAGTTAAGGTGTCATTATCAAGCCCTAAAAGTGAGATTGTCACTCCTAAGAGGTCACCAGGAAGTCTTCAAAACACATGCACAAAACATGAATATAAACAAACATTTTGAAAAAAAATTTATTATGATCTATGGCTCTACAGTATGTTTTTAAATTTTTGTGTCTCGTATGTGTTTTAAACTATTTTAGAACATCTTAGGTGTGACAACCTATATATTGGGCTCCATGAGTTTGTGCTGTAGATATGTACAGACCTATAGGGGTACTCGTCTAATTGTCACCACGACAGATTGGCACCACATCAGATTGGCACCCCTCTCCTAGAGGTGACAATCAGATGTGTGCGGTAAACGACAGATTGGAACCCCGAGAAAGGGGTGGTGCCAATCTGTCGTGGTGACAAGCTGACGGGGAGTGATATTTCAGGGCTTCATTTCAATGAGGTTCCAATATGACGCCAGGTGCTAAAACACCATGGTGCCAATCTGTCATGGTGCCAACTTGACTGCGACCCACCTACAGTACCAAAGAGAACTAAAGGCACTGGTCTTGAACAAAAATAAATACTGTATGCATTTGTTGTATGGATTGAGTGTAACTTTATTTTACTTTGTCAAGAGATCTAAAGTGTTTTGTTTCTTTGTTTGTTTAGTATACCACTCTGGGGGGAATTGGAAGAGGTCAAAGTTGAGAACATCGATGAGTTTGCTCAGCTTTTTTCCCGGCAAGTGGTTGACAAAAAAAGTACCAAGAAGGTTGTCGCAAAACCCGTCAAAGCTCAGGTAAATCAGCTTATCACCTCTGTGGTAGTTTAATATATAACGAGTGTATTATGTACTAGCTTCCAGATTCATAAAAAGTGAGACAATATTGATACCTATTCAATATTTCAAAAATTGAAAACGTTTCTTTAGTGGTTGAATTTTTATTTTGTTTTCATGTAGGTACTTATGAATAAAGTTGTGTTCCCTAGGTTGAAATGTTGGCAAATATATACATCAAATTATACTAAGTTTTCTCCTTAAAAACTTTATCATTTACACATTATTCATACAATATTAATTTACCGTTACACAGATTTTGGCTAGTGAGCTTTTTTAAAAAAACTACTAAATATTTCAATTAGTCTATACAACAAAAGTCATTCATCTGTATTCCAAAAGCTTAGGATTTTTGTAGATAAAAAATGTTTATTGAAGTCAGTAAGTTTTGTGTGGCTTATTTCCTAAAAAATGTAAATATCACTAACCAGAAAAACAACGAATTTGTTTGATAAATACAAGAGGTCCATTACAAGTTGTGTATTCCGTGTTTCTACTTGTTTTGATAATAGTGAATTATGAAGTAGTTTTCTTCAAAGTATCCTGAAACGTTTTCAGTGACAATTGATCCATAATTGTAGTTAAAGTCAATCGTTGTTTCAAGTCATGATTGTGATGAAAGCATGTAAATCCTACGGTGGATAAAATAGTCATTGTAGTAAATACTTGAATTTTTATAGGTGAAGAAAATTCTGGACAGCAAACGTTCACAAAATGTTGGCATTTTAGCTCAGAGTCTTCATCTAGATTTCTCTGAAATCGAGAATGGTAAGTCAAAACCAAGTTTTTGTGTAATAGATATTTCAGTGTGTGTTTTATTAGTCTGTTGACTATATTGATGTGTGTGGGAAGGAATAATAACTTAGTTGGGATTGAAAACAATATTTTTTTTCTTGAATTAACTATTTTTTTATTTATTCCTTAAGATGTTTAGCCATTAACGCTTTCTAGTCTAGTGCCCAAACTCTGTTTCTGTTAGCCTGTTGTCCTCATTGGAATATATCTTGTCATTGATTACCTACACCAGTGACAAGTACCAAATTGTTCTGGCATCAATCTATTGTACCTGCAGCTCTCAGATTTGAAACAGGCACGCGGTTTGCACAAGACACGCAATGGGTCGGAGAGATATTGGCGTCCATTCCTTGTAAGGAAATTTTTTTCTCCCTTGTGCCTCCAATCTTAAACCTCTTGCCCCCTGGGCCCAATTACTAAAGCAGGTCTGATTTGAAGAAAACCTCACTAACTTCTTGACTACTTTTGGAGTGGTTTTCTAATAAAATAAATTATTGCCTTTTACAAAACTTGTATTGGATAGTATAACCATATTTTTTTTCAGCGGTTTACAACTTTGACACGTCAACGGTGAGCCTTGAAGCACTACAGCAGATTTATGAAGTGGTAAGTTCTAGGCTTGTATTATTAAACATAAGTAAACTAGCATAGTTCAAAACATCACAGAGATTGAATTTTAAAAATAATAGTTTTAAAACTAATGCACTTAACATTGCTACTATCCTACAGTCAACCTCTTTTAGTTTTTTGTTACAACATCAACACCTCAATCTGCATCAACCTTCTTTTTACACTTGTCTAAAAATCAACCATTGTTGTACTCTAGTTCCAAAACCAGCCTGTTCTCTAATTGTATTCTTCTTGTCGTACTCTGGTTATAAAATCAACCTGTTGTTGTGAAATCAACATCCATTAACCTATTGTTGTATAATCAAGCTGTGTTGACTCATTGTTGTAAAGTCAACAGGTTTAAAAAATATCCTCAAGTTTTACAATCCTACTGTATATTTCTCTTGCAGTTCCTACTAGAGCTGTGTGAGATAATGCTGAGCTGATCTCATGCTTCATGTTTGTTAATGTTGTACAGAGAGCAACAGATGAGGAGCTGCTACAGCTAAGAGCTCATGTAACGTCTGGTAGTGACCATCCACTAGACAAGTCAGAACAGTTCCTTCTAGAACTGTCTGAGATACCTCACTTTGCTGAGCTGATCTCATGCTTCATGTTTGTTAATGTTGTACAGAGAGCTACAGATGAGGAGCTGCTACAGTTAAGAGCTCATACAACGTCTGGTAGCGACCATCCACTAGACAAGCCAGAACAGTTCCTTCTAGAGTTGTCTGAGATACCTCACTTTGCTGAGCTGATCTCATGCTTCATGTTTGCTATTGTTGTATAGAGAGCTACAGATGAGGAGCTGCTACAGTTGAGAGCTCATGTAACGTCTGGTAGCGACCATCCTCTAGACAAGCCAGAACAGTTCTTACAAGAACTGTCTGAGATACCTCACTTTGCGGAGCTGATCTCATGCTTTATGTTTGCTAATGTTGTGCAGAGAGCGACAGATGAGGAGCTGCAACAGTTAAGAGCTCATGTAACGTCTGGTAGCAACCATCCACTAGACAAGCCAGAACAGTTCCTACTAGAACTGTCTGAGATACCTCACTTTGCTGAGCTGATCTCATGCTTCATGTTTGCTAATGTTGTGCAGAGAGCGACAGATGAGGAGTTGCAACAGTTGAGAGCTCATGTAACGTCTGGTAGCGACCATCCACTAGACAAGCCAGAACAGTTCCTTCTAGAACTGTCTGAGATTCCTCACTTTGCGGAGAGGATATCATGCTTCATGTTCCAGACTGAGTTTTCTGACAACATTTCAGGGATCAGCAGCAAACTTAACAACATCAAATCTACTTGTCAAGTAAGTGGTTCATGTTATTTTTTAAATCCTAGAAATTGTAATATTTTTCCATAATTTTGAGGAATTGTGTAGTATTAATTTATTAAAAACAAAAAACATGTTTTTTCATTGATGTTGGCAAAGCATGTCCAGTAATTAATTATTGTGTAGGTCTACTGTCCAAAGGTCCAAATTAAAATCCCTCCAATGACCAGTGGGGGTTATTTTTTAATTTTCTGTCAGCCGATAGATCTCACCTTAGTATGTAGTTTTGAGTTTCAAGTTCGACTCATCATTAAATCAAAGTCTTTAACACAAGGAGACTTGTGACTGGCAAATATCACACATTTCTCACAGTGAAATATCTACAACAATTTACAGTTTGTTGAAAAGAAAACATCTTTTTGATGTACTGTAATAATCTTTTGGTGGTTATACTTTTAAGTTTGCAAATTTTGTGTACACTATAGGTACTGTATTAAGTAAGAAATGTTTTAATTCAATTACAGTTTCTGATGTCGTCAGAAAGCCTCAAAACTGTTCTGGGAATCATCTTGGCTCTTGGAAACTTTATGAATGGTGGAAATATGCAGCGAGGTCAGGCCGATGGGTTTGGCCTTGAGATTCTGGCTAAGCTGAAGGATGTCAAGAGTAAAGGTTGGTAGTAACTGTCTTTTGTCATAACTAGGCTACTTTCACTAATATCAAAGTCAGATCAGATGTCTTTTTAGGAACAAAGAGAGGTTTTGTACCAAGGTGTGCAAAAACAATTTATCTCGACAAGTCGTTTTGTTGGAAAGCATTATACAGGGTAATCTAGATGATAAGCTTCCAAGACCACGGAAGATTGTCAAATCTAGTTCTTTGGGTGATGACCGCGTCATTGAACGAGTGAAACTAGAGGCTGATGTTTCGGTTGCGTAGCCGGTACCGGTACTGTAGTTCAGAAAACCCATTATATCCAGCACCTTTAGTCATGATACATTTTTTTGGATCTTATGGTGTAACATACTTAGTAAGATTAAGACATCTAGAATTCAGTAGATCAGGAACCAATTGTATCAATCCAAACAAGATATTAGACGTTATTAGATGTCGAAACGAAGGCCAACAGGACGACATACACAGCATATACATGACGTGTAGTCACACAATATTTATTTATTTTTGTTTCGCCTTCCTGATTTTGTTTTTTTTCCAGACAACTCCATGACATTGTTAAACTTTATTGTGGTGACCTACATGAGGAAATGCGGAGACGTTGCAGCAACTGATGCCAAACTGCCAGTACCTGAACCAAGTGATATTGAAAAGGCTTCGTCCGTTAAGTTTGACGAGGTTGAGAAACAGCTTGTGGACATTGAGGCTG
This sequence comes from Macrosteles quadrilineatus, assembly GCF_028750875.1. Taxonomy (NCBI): domain Eukaryota; kingdom Metazoa; phylum Arthropoda; class Insecta; order Hemiptera; family Cicadellidae; genus Macrosteles; species Macrosteles quadrilineatus. Next base: position 131,812,296 of record NW_026542595.1, on the reverse strand, counting down.
AATTAAATGGTAAAATATTAACAAATTGAGACAAAGTAATATTAGTTCTGTGAAGTTTTGCAGTGTTCTGAGGTTCGATATTACGTTTGGGATTTTCAAATGTTTTCTGACAAGAGCTGATGATAGTTTTTTTTGTCCTAGCGCTAAAGGCACTTTGCTAATCTTTGCATTAAAACACACTCTTGTGTCGGCTTGGTGTAAGGCTTATAATCAAATGTCTTACAACTTTTTATACATTCTATGTAATATGTGAGTTAAATTCACTCATATAACCTACAACAGTTTACTATGAATCAATGTTGTATTATGCGTAGGCTACTGTAAAGTTTAAATAACTTTGTTGAAAAATACTTCATTTTCGGATTTTAAATATAATTTGAAATTCACACATAGTTAGTTGATAGAGTATGTTGATTTTTATGTCTCTTCTTCTTAAATCTTTAAAAAACAATGATTCATTTTCAGGATGCCAGAAGAAAATGGATGTTGTTATTTCAAAATCCCAAGAAGAGAATGTACAAACCTTCAAGGACAAAATGGAGTCATTCTTAGATTCAGGTAAGTTCAAGGAACAGATTATTTTCACCTTTATTGGAAAAGTTTATGTATTCATGAATTGGAAAAGATGCAAATTAGATATCAACAACAACATAAAAAGTTTAACCAATTAAAAATGTAATCGATTATCAACAATATTTTAAGAATATAAACAATAGTTTTGAAAACTTGATTTCAATTGTTTGCACATCTAAAATATATTGCAATAAGTATAACAATAGCATGCAGCATATTACAACTTAACTAATATGGAATGTAAGTATATATTTATATACTTAATAGTACTCATTTTTTATTTAATTTCTTATTATTATTTTACAGCCAGAAAGCAGTTAGCAGAAGAGTTTGAAAACTGTGAAGAGTGTAAAAGAAAGTAAGTAACCTAAATTATGCTATGAACAATTTCTGTGCAGTCTACAATCATGACATATCAGAGAGCAGTCAAAAATTGCGTTCTAAAACAAATCTGATTACCAAAGGAATTATGCCTACAAATATACATTCTTTTTTATGATTTACCATATTATACATTTTGTCTAAAATAATAATAAACATTGTTATTGTTTTGATATCTTTGTGCGATTAGAAGCGATCGTTTATCAGTATTTTTTGACACTATTCTTGTCAGCCTATTAAAGTATTTTATTTTTATTTTTACAAATAAAAAAAAATATTTCAGGTTCCATTCTCTTCTGAAGTTTTACCAGTTCCAGCCAAAGGGAGGTATCAAAGAAGAAGAAGTCGCTCCAAAAGACTTCTTTCCTCTTTGGGCCCCCTTTTGCTCGGACTTTAAAGCTCTGTGGCAAAAAGAACAGCAGAGGATAATAAAAGAAAAGTAAGTTTAATTTACTTCACTGTTCCATATTATAACTTATAATCGTGATTAATTTTGATAGCGCATTTATTTTTAAGTACAGTAATACTTCAACTTACATCACAGACTGTTACTATCTTGTCTACCATCGACTTTTTACAAAATGGATTTACATAAGATAAAATTATATCTATGTAGATGCCTATGCTGCTTATTTTATTGCCGAAATGCTGAGTGAAATATTAATATTGAATGAATGAGTCAAATTAATGAGAATTTAAAAAGTTGGTTTTTCATCTTTTCCCCATTTTTATGTCACTTGTAATTTTTTTGCATAACATCACAACTGAAATAAATTGACTTTATATGTTTACAAACGAAAAATATAAAAAATGTACATCATAAGTCAGGATTTTAATCATAGATAAAACATACTCCCTTAGTAGATTTGTCATCCTTATGGAACAGCTGAAGACAATCAGCTAAGATTGGACATGTTATTTTTTCCTGTATTGTAGTGGTTGGTGGAAGCTTTTGGGGTTGTATTTCATAATTATTGATCAGCAATAAGCTGACAAAAAAGTGTAGTGTTCTACTCATCTCACTCATCAAAGTTATTAGTATGTATTTGCTATACCACACTTAGTCAACTTATTTTAGTAAAAAAATATTGCAACATCGCAACCATCAATTGCGGCCGATGTTACGCGGTTCGGTTGTAATCACAGCCAGTGTTTGTCGGAAACGTTAACTACGGCGGACTTCGAGGTTCAGTTTACATTAATAAATTTTAATTATTAACCCAGTAAAACATGTTTATCAATTTTAAAAAAAGCTATGTTTTATAACATTAGGTTGTATAACGTCTCAGGATAGATTAAAATCAGTTTTCTCTACCTAATTTTTGAACATTTCCCAGACCCCCCTCCCCCACGGGGTATTCCATACCCCCCGGATGTCCCCCCCCAAATTAAAATCCTGGGTGATCCACTGTTTACAATGGGATGAGAAGTCTACTTTAGTGCTTAGTCTGTGTTTGAATGCAAGATAAACCAACTGATGAACAGAGCAGATGCAATTTCGTAAGCTATGAAATATTTTTCAGATTGAAAGAGGCGAAGAAAAAACAGGAAGAGAGAAAACAAGAAATCAAGAAAGGAAAACGAGATGCAGGGGGCTTGGTAAGTTAAGGTTTGATTTTTAATCATATTTTGGCACTAAAAATGAACATTCCATGTGTCCACATCCATAACAAAATTACTTACTTATTAATTGCTATTAATTGCTATTGTTATTAATTGCTTTAGGCTGGCATTTAACAATATGTTAGCTCGTACTAATTAAAACTAAAACCATTTAACAATGTCACAAAATTTAGGATTTTTTAGAAATAAGTGTCCACTTTTACACCAGACTGTACTTGGTCTCATCAACGCAGCTTCTCCAGTAAGCTGTCTGCAGCCTCCTCCACATTGAGCTCCAACTGCATAATATCCCCCAAAACTGTTCACACCACATTGTTTTGAGCCTTGAGCCACTAAATTGCCTTTACTTTAAAACAAACTAATTTTGTGGCTTATAGTTCGGCCGCTTAGAAAGCGACCACCTCCAGCATTGGTTTAGCATTAGCGTGCAGGTCGTTTTCTAAGCGGCCAAACTATAGTAAGTGTTGTTACTGTTGTGAGCAAAAAGAATGATACATTCAAAGGTGGCAATCCAAACCATTTATAAACATTTTTGTTTAAACTAAACAGATTCAAACAAGAGGGTAGTCTATTATACCAAAAGTATTGATCCATGGACAAGACAAATATACAAGTAGAAGTAATTGTAAGCTATGATTTATACAATGTTTATATATTTTGTATTCTTCGTTCACAGAAGTCACACTTGAAGAAGTTGGGAGAGCAATTGACCAAGTCATGAAGGATTAGTCACGTAACGTGACGTTATGTGGAATCACTTTGGCTGTGACATATCAAGACTGCGTTCCTCTAGTCACGTGCTTAACACTTTAAATACTATTTATATAATTTCGTACACTCTAATGTAGTTTTATACAATGTTGCAATGTTGCTTCAAAAGCATCGAATATGTAAAAGTGATATTTTAGTTTTATAATTGAAAATATATTATAGGTAATTACTACCATACTTGTTAATTTGTTATTCCATTTCTTTGGGACTAAATGTGTAACTAATTTACAAAACAAGATGTTCTTTAACTTCAACAATCAGTAAACTGAGGTTAAACGAATGATGATTGTTAACTTTCGTCCCCGTCCTTTTGAATTTTTAAATAAGATACAAGTTACTTCAGATTATGAAAATAACCTTTTATGACTATAGAAAGTCTCGATTGATGTTGAGTTACTAAAAGAAGTATATCTTGGCTGTGTTAGTAAGCTTATCTGGCCAAAGTGTCTAAAGTGTTACAGACTGACGGCGTAAAAAATATATAAAATAACAGCAGTCTATGGGTAGAAACCGGCCGTCGCATATGTCCATATGAATGAAAAATTTAGTAGGATTGCTGTAGCGAACGTGTTAACATGTTACTATAAACATGTAAGATTTTGGCAACTAGGATACAAGTCAAAAACAAAAAGCATCTTGTAACAAAACAAACTTTATTTCCAACTCAATAATAAACTTCTAAAACTCTAATGAACACATTTTGATTGCCAATAGTATTACTAAACATTGTACAAATCAATAGAACTGAGTATAAAATATTGTGTTTAAACCGTAAGCCTTAAATATTAGCTGAGATGATAGGGAAAGAGACCTTCAAATATTGGTGATGAAAAACTAAAACTGATTGAACGAAATTGTTAGATCTTCTGCCATCTATATGTTTACATTAAATTCTAAAGAGCAGGTTGAACCAGGTTTAATAACGAGTCTTACGTATTACAGCTATTCAAATACAATAGAACCTCGATAACAAGACTCTCATGGGCATTGTTAAAAAGGCTTGTTATCAAGGTTGACTTGATGCCTCATTGAGGTTTGCAATAACATGTTATTAGGGGTAAAATAAATTCTAGGGAGTTTGAAAATGACACTTGTTATCTAGAGTGACTTGTTATCAAGATTCTTGTTATTGAGGTTCCACTATATTTGTTAAAAGTGACCAGGGAAGACTAACATTTTGAGCACAATACTCCGTGAATACTTTACAATTTACCACAACCACTACTTCATACATCTGCTAAGCTATTACACATTTTTGTTAACAAAACAATCATCTATGACCAATGCTGTAGCCAGGAAAAAATTGGGGGGAGGGGGAAGTCAGGAGTCTGTAAATTTTCACCCCGTTTATGAGCTATTTACGTTGAAGTTCAATCAAGCAAATATAAATATGTTGGTCAATGCAATAAAAATTGTGTAAATGTTTTCTGTTGTGTGTGTAGTTTACAATTTAACTAATAACCATAAACTTTTAACCACTAAATTAGGGGATTTCAAGGAGGGTTAACTCCCAACCTAGACTACTGCCTTGTTAACTGTGATTATTTAAGTTTGACTAAAGCACAAGTAACCAAACAAAGCATTAAGGGAAAGAAAACTTGAAAAATTTAACAGTGTTAAGGGCACTTTTATCTATGGATTGAGATATCAAAGGGTTTAGTAATTTAAATCAAAGTGGGTGATAAGGAGGGTGAACTTATTTTATTTTACCTATCATCAAACTTTGGGTTGATAAGTTAAATAATACTGGGTGAGTCAGAGCCTTCGCCACATCAATTCAGTTAATGTAGCTTGGCAATGTATTGTTACTTAACTGTCTTTAGATCAACAGGTCTGTCTATTTATGGTGAGAGGCGGTTGAGAAAAAAAAATGAAGAGGATTTTTACAATCAAGGGTCACGTCACTTATTGAGGTTAGACTAAACAAAAGCCTCATTTTATCTAGTTTTCTGTCTAGAGTGTCAATCAATGCAAAGAAGTTCAAAGATATGGTCACATGATCCTTATGTTAGCTATCAATTGTGTTTTCCTATGTTTGAAGTTTTTCAACAAATTTTTATGAGACTTGGTATGTTTGGAGGTCTCTTTAACCATCACATAAATACCAAGTTTCATGAAGAAAGGTTGAGCAATTTTAAAGATAAAAATTTGTATGTAAAAGAAAATGACAAATTTCTGGGTAAATATGTATTTTCGGACATACCTTCACATGAACTTTTTTCTTTTTTTTTTGGTATGAGGATCCATATCCTTAAGTCCTGAAGGTTATTTTCAACACCCTGTAACCATCTTATATGTAGAAGCCTATTAATAATTTTTGTGAACTTTAAATGATATTTTCAATCACAAGTATACCTAAGGCTAGCAGTAATTTCTAAGCAGTATTTTTTACAGAATTGCATAAATGTCACGTTTTCAGTGACCTTTTGAATATAAAAATTAATTGGTAGGTCGAAATTCTGAGTCAAAACAATTTCCGATCACCTTCTATAGTTTTCCTGGATTACATTCAACATGTTCGTCATATCAAGAAGATAGCCCTAGTTTTTTGGATCAGATCTTTCACAGTTTTATCTATTAATTAAATTGAGAATCACATAATGAATACACAAAGATAACCAGGAGGATATTGATAGTTTAATTACTTTTCCTTGCTAACAAAATCTTGTAAAGAACTTCTGACCTGTGGTGATAAAACGATAAATCCATATCCATAATTGTGTAATGACGAACACTTTGGGGAATCCATTTTACCCAGTTTCCTCAATCTAAAGCGATGGTTTAATAGTAGCATTGACCCATTGATAACTGTTGTTGCATTATCAATGGGGAAATTATTTACATTAATTTGTATGTGGCAGATTGCTTGTATGATGAAAATATTTTTTCACTGATTTCCGATGAACTAAGTTTTATTTTCAAGTAATTTAAAAAAGGACTTCTGCTGAATAACTCAAATCAATGTTATGATTAACATTTATTATGTACAGCCTTTGACTATTGATACAACTAGACATTCCATCCCATGTTAAATTTGTTACCGGCTTTTTTAATCAAAATCGTTGTTGTTGAATGTTGATGTGAGCCGCCGACAGATTGTGCTGATCTAAAACACTGATTACTGTCGAAAACTTTAGCTTTTTAGCAATTCAAATTTGATACAACGACTTATTATGAGCTATAGCAACTGTTATCACCCATCAACTTAGTCAGCACCAAAAAAAGGTAGAAAATTGTATTTTAGACACTAGCGCATCCTGTGACTGGCTCACACAACTACATTCTTATTAAAAATAAATTGGCGACAGCTGTCCATAGATGGGAATGTCTACTCCAGTATCCAATAGTCAACAGTACAACAGTAGACCTTTTCTGAAGTATTGACGTCCTATCATTAGCTGTAGTTTTTTATTTTTACTTTCTCCCCCTATACCATAGTATATGGAGAAAGTATTGTTTTCGTCAAAATTTTCGAGTTTGAGTTTTGAGTGGATATATTCGTTTTGGGTCCCCCTGGACCCAAAAAAGTGGTTTTCGAAGTGATGTCTGTGTGTGTGTGTGTGTGTGTGTCTGTGTGTCTGTGTGTCTGTGTGTCTGTGTGTCTGGATGTGTACAGAGCTAGTGACTACACCTGTGGTCCGATTTCGATGAAATTTGGTATGTAGGTTCTAATCCATGGTATCTCCAGGCGTTTTTTTCATTTTTTTGAAATTTTGATTTTTAATGGGGATTTTCCCATAAAAACCCATAAAAAACTGGAAAAATCGTATTTTCTCAAAAATGGCCCGAACGATTTTGATAAAAATTTATTATGTTGTAGCCCTTTAAATTCTGAACAAAATGGTACAAATCCCATTTCTGTAAAAATTACGGTTCAAAAGTTATGGTAAATTATGTTATTTTCCCATAATAACCCCATAAAATAACGAAAAATAGGATTTTAGACAAAAAAATCTGTTTTTATTTAACATAGTATGTTATGGTCCTTACAATTTTGATAGTTTTTCTCATTTCTTAGAAATTTTTATTTTTAATGGGTATTTTACCATAAAACCCCATAAAATGACGGTAAAAAAAAGATTTTCCCAAAAATGGCCTGAACGATTTTGATAAAAATTTAGTATGTTATAGTCCTTTATATTCTGAACAAAATGGTACAAATCCCATCTCTGTAAAAATTACGGTTCAAAAGTTATGGTAAATTATGTTATTTTCCCATAAAACCCCATAAAATAACGGAAAATCATATTTTCCCAATATTGGCTCGAACGATTTTGATAACAATTTAGTATGTTATAGTCCTTTAAATTCTGAAGAAAATCTTACAAATCCCATTTCCGTATATTTACTCTCACCGCTTACACATGATAAAGGTTTTTGACAAACTTATGGGAGAAAGTATGTGTCAGAAAGCTGATACCGTTTATTTTTATATTTTTTTTATTATTATTTTTTTATTATTATTTTAGAGCTTACTGCATAGTTCAATCAGTCACTCACAGAGTGTACTAAAGTCCAAAATACTATTTTCTCCATTGGTTTTGTTACTGGAACTACTGTTTTAATTTACATTGGAAATAGTTAATGTCACATAAAAGATGCTGCAGCTTACCAAAGTCGTCCTATTGATTTGGCTTGGTAAAAAAAAGTGTACATAAACAGTAATTTACTTTAACACAATCTGTCTGTGACTCAATCACCTACAGCAGACTCACTATTTTCTGGACTCCTCGGGACCAAGGCCAATTCGGATAACGGGTTTTCCGGTTAAACTGACTTTCCAAAAACTTGTTAAAACGGACCGTTTTAAACACATACTGTATACAGTATTTGACTTACATTTAGGAGAGCATTGTATTTAGACACGTGATCACAGGTTTAAAATCTTTCCCAAGAGAACAGTCGTTTCAGTACCGCCCACTTCCTGCCGGTTAAACCGATGTGCTGATAAAACTTGTCCGGTTAAAAGGTGTCCGGATAAGAGGGAGTCTACTGTACATCCATTTGAAAACTAGTGACAACTTAAACATGGATAAAATGTCTAATTCAATCAAAAGGCCTAGTCAAGGTTAGGTGATAACCCCAAAATGTTGAGTGCCGTATTAGGGGTGTCATCAAAGTAGTACAAGAAAAATGTACCTGCATAGGTTTCTATCCTCACCATATTCTTCTACATTTTTACTTTCATTTTTATGATTTTCACTTGAATACTAAAGCGGTCCACTTTTTTTTTTATTCCTCATTAGATTGTAGAATCTACTCTATTATACGATCCCATTAGCAACAGTCGTGTCACGAAGGCCGATATGACCTTTTATTATAAACACTGTTCAAGTCAGAGTCGTCATCCAGTGGGTCGAGGAAACCCGAGTCGTCGTACCGAGGAGTCTTGTGATCAGGTGAGAAGCGGGGAGTTCTACGGGGACTTGTCCGGGCGGGGCTGCGGCGAGGGGAGACATGTACATGGGGCAGTACTGGGTCGTCATAGCGACGCGAGACTGACGAGAACTCTCTATAAGCATTCATAACCTTGGTCAGCCGCCCGATAATCTCGTAGTCTGGACACGTTGTCTCCAGTCCAAGCAGGCTCACAACAGAGCTCCGGAAACTGTTAAGCTGTAAAAATTCATATAGTAAAAGCAGGGTTTACCATACCACCTCTAAATGACCAAAAATACAATTATCCCAAGTAGCACACATCATTGGCCCAACGTTGGGAAATGGTCGGCACGGTTGGGAAATGGTTGGCAGAAATTTTAATGATTTGCCAACGTTGGCCCAACGGAAACTGGTATTCGTTGGCCCTACAAAGGAAAGAATCGTTGGGCCTTCGTTGGGCATTCGTTAGGTTTAAGTATAAAACATTCTAAAACGAATTTTAACAAATTGATTCATTTAAAAGTACATACATGTTATGGCAGCAGAATATAAGACAAATATTGTAAAAATTTGGATTAATAATGAATGTAGTCAGATGATGCTGCGATAACAGATACAGTGGGGAACACCTGCTTAACATATAATAATTATTATAATTCTCTTTTAAAAATATTTTTTAACTTATTTAAGCAAGTTTTTATAGAGAAAAGATTAATTAATTATATATAACAATAAATAATAACAGTAGCCTACTAATCTAAAGGTAATTAAATAATCTATATTCAAATACTAGTATCCTCTCCAACTACCAGAAAAACAATTCAACTACTTGAAGCCTAAACAGATTAACAGAATCATATTATAAGCTACTGTAGAATCAAAAATATTTAAAGTATTAATTAATTGTGACCATTGCACCTGTCGGCTACTCTTTCACCACTTAAAAACACCCTTTATCAACAAGCACTGTTAGCTCAGAGGTAAGGCATGAGGCTCACATGTCAAAGGTTCCGGGTTCAAGACCCGTCCCGGCCAACAAAATTTTATCTCGTTTTATTTTCAAAATAAGTTTTTATGAACTATTTAATCAATTTACTCAACTCATAATTATGCTTTTCATACAAAATCTTTATTATTTTGTGTTTTTTATGTTTATGCCCAATGGGATGGTTGGCCCTTCCGCAAAAATTGGTTGGTTGGCCAACCGTAAGACTGAGTGCCAAAACATACCGTTGGCCAACAGAAACGTTGGGCCAACGATTTGCCAACGATTTTTGCTACTTGGGATTATAGTATTCAAGCTGGTAAAACTTACAGAATTTTCTCTCCTCAGGGTATCTGAAAGGTCAGCTTTAATCTTGGCCAAATCTTCAATCAGCATGCTCTTGGTTCGATCACACATGTGTTTCTCATGTTCCAACGTGTCTGATGTCGTCTTCACCTTGGAATTTTTAAACAAAAACAAAATGAAGTGATTTTGTCAAAACTATTACACTAGACATTAATTAGAAAAAAACTATTTCTTTTAGTTCAATGAGATGGGGTTACGTTAAATTTTGAGAAAAAGAGTGAGTCTTTACGGATAAGCACAAAAGACAACCATAACATTACGGTTGATAGTTGTAATTGAGTATCTAACTACGAGACATTCTGAAAGTAACATGTTTAACATTCGGCAGAGCAATCATCAACATTTTATAGTGTTCCTACACTCAGTACGCACCCAGCTACCGTTCAGCGTACCGTGGTAGCTACCGTTAGCATCATACCTCTCGTACTTTGTCTACAGTGGAGTGTTAACATGAGCAAGTTTTTTTAAAGCTCCTTCATCCACCATCTTCACAGATGGTGGATAAAGGAGCTTTTTAAAAAAATCTAGTCAAGGTGCGCACCTCACCACCAGTGAGATTTCGAAAGACATTGCTAATTTTAACACTCCACAAGTATGAGAGGTATGATGCTCAAGGTACTGTAAATCATCACTAAATTACCTGATCTTTGAGCAAGTTTACTTTCCGAGTGCATCGAGTTCGCAACACCTCAGAATCTAAGAGGCGCTTCTGTAGCTCCTCTATTTTCCTTGCTCTTTCTATGGCTGTTGTCTGTAAAAATTAAATGGTTGCATTAAATATTTAGAGATTACTCAAGTAATCAACAATTTAATTATTTTAATGACCAATTTTATTGGCATCATGGAAATAGAAGACAAATAAATGTGGCAAGGCAAGGAAGTATTCTATATAGGTACTTTGAAAAATCTTAAATACATTTTCCACAAAGATTTATAATAACTCTTTAGATGGTTAGATCTGTTCTTGCATTGTCACAATGATTGAACTAATTAAATTTATTTGATTGTATCATATTTAACTTATATTTGTATGATTGAGTTTCGTATGTTGAATAGTAAATTCTTTGAGACAACGACGCACACTTAGGTCTGTATTTTAAGTTGAATATGAATACAAGGTGAGTGTAGAATGGAGTGAGATAATCTGTGTCGCTTTGTTACTGACCATTCACCATCAAACTTTAGAAAACTGTTCTATTTTTCTAGTTATAAAACATGCTGGAAGTAAGGCTCCCACGATCACACTTAGTATATTGTTGTCTTCAGAGCAAAAATATCATTACACAAGTAACATGTACTGACGTTTCGTCCCCGTTGCAGATCCTCAAAGCAGTAACAGAAGACTAATAGCCAACCGCATCAAGGCCGAATCATCAGGTTTGCAATGTTTGTCAAAATCATTCAATTTCGTCAAAATCATTCTAACAGACACGTGTATTAGAACTAAATGTGTTTTCGGCTTCTGAAGACTTCAAAACGAAAAAGCAAATCGGTCCCGGGACCAAGTCTTACCATGACACCAACAGTTATAGCTTATTCCTAATGGAAAATTCGCTACAAAGTTCTACACAACTACCTTGTAGTCTGCAGCTTCGCCCAGTTGTAGTTTCAGGTCTCGTATTTCTGCTCTGGCGTCATTCAAGTCTAACTGCAACTTGTCTGCTTGCTTTACCAATTTCTTCACTCTATTAACAAGTTATCACCTATTATACACTGTAATGAGGGTATACATTGTGAATAATTGTAGCAGTAATTACAAAGTTAACAATGTTCACAAAGTTTTGGAACAATGTTTCAAAATTTTGTCAAAATATTACAGAGAGTTTTAAACTGACATCCTAAAAATTAAGAAATACAAAAAGTTTTTTTTTCAATTATGTAAAATAGTTGTTTAGATGTTTATAACATTATTTCTGAACTTTAAAAAATTTCCATCATATGATTGTCTCCTTCTGATAAACTTGTATACTTCTGATGTAGGTATCTTTTATCACATCTCCGAGTAAAGAAGTCTGGATTTTTCTATGTTTTTCCATTTTTGGTTTTTTCTTCCCTCAATTACTAATGTTTGTGATACATGTGTCTTTAAATTTTTTGTAGTTTTTTTCTTCTACTTTTTTCATCTCTCAATCACAAAGATTCTTGAGCATTCTTAAACTCAAATCCTATTTATTTTTATTTGCCAAATAACAATTTTTTTAACGATACGGCTGACAAGAATGTTTTACCTCTGGTTAGCATCGTCTCTCTCAGCCTCCAGAAGAGATCGGACCTTGCAGTGGTCCTCGTGGAGGTTAAGTTTCCTCCGCAGCAAGTCCAGATGCAGATCTCTCCTCTGCAGCTGATCTCGCAGAGTGCGAACTCTCCGCTGCAGCTGGTACACTACTGCGGACTGCAACAATGCAGCATGTACGTATAGTAAGCCAAGTGATAGTCTCAGGGTTCTATACTGACCAAGGGTCGGTAATAAAGTATTTTTTGCCACACTTCTCGGCTATAACAGACTTTCCACCCAAGTATTTACTCTGGAAAATAGCTCTTTGCCGCCTGCTTAATCAAATGGGATTTCATTACTCACTACCACCAGACTAATAAAACCACCAGACATTCCATCCCTATGTTAAAAATTTGTTGCCAGATTTTTTATAAAAATTGTCGTAGTTGATGTGCTCCACCAACAGATTTTGCTGATCTAAATTACTAATTTCTGCCAAATACACATACTTTTTTAAATATCGCACATCACTTGTCCAAAATGTGTTTGCCGGACTCGTATGGTGATCCCGAAAATGACAACCCCCAACTGGTAAACACTTATTTTCCGGACTAGTAACGTAATATACTATTGCTGGGTTTACTATTTGCATCAACCCTAGACTGATTGTCAAACACTTGGAATGTTAGGTAAATAATAGATACCGGCCTGGTACCAAACTGTACCATGCTTAACGTTTATATTTCAATTGAACCATGAACTTCCATAAATCACATTACATTAGCAATATCCTTGTGATATTTAGAGTTGGAAGTCACTAGACATTTTAGCTATAGCTATTTTTGTGTAGTAATTTTAAAAATAAATGTGCATTAAAAATTTAAAAAACCACTTTTCTGACAGGACATAATTTCTACTTTCTCACTATAATCCATACTAGTTCAAAACAAGGCCAATAGAGTGCAAATTGGTGATTATTCTAAAGAATTAAAACAACGAAACAGTTTTGCTACTAATATAAAAGAAATGTGACTCTTACTTCACATCGTGGATAGCAACATGAGCGTTCACGTTTGAGGCGAGGAATCGTAGTGCAGTATGGGTAACTCAACAACAACTGTACAACAACATGCAACAACATTAACAACTTGCAATGACAAAATACCACACACAGTACCAAAATGGATGTAAGTAAGAAAGCTTCTGAAATACAATTGCTAAAACACTTTTCTCAAAGTTTGGACTAAAGGAAAGTAAACAAACAAAAGACTTTTACGTTATCTATTTATTTTTAAGGTGGTTTAAAATGTTGATACAATCTCAAAGGCAGTGTAAGACAATAAAGAAACCCAGAAGTTGATTGACAAATGTTTTTAGTAAGGACTCAAAGGACTAAAGATTGCTCTGAATTCAAGATTGGGATTAATCATTCTTTTGTAAACCAGCTTTAAAAGTTCTGTTGTAGAGTAGGAAAGGATACTTAAATCTTTAAGTAGAAATTTTGTTTGCAGTAATTAATTAAGTAAAAGAATATTGGTCTTCTGTTAACACGTTGGGTGCTGATGACGGGAATTCCCGCCATTGCTTAACATTGAAATAAATGCAATTTTCATGTTCAAACATGTCAAAGGCACTTTAAGTGTTAAAGAATTGAGTTTACTTGGTAAAACAAAAAACCATTACCTCCGGACCTCCCTATGAAAAATATTGAGCCCCCTTTGGTTACAGGACAATTTTGCTAACAGTCTAATTTGCTTAGGTCTGTATTTTGTAGCATTTAAATAAATTAATAAACAGTAACCTCCTTAATTGTAGGTCTTGGATGTTTTCCTAATAATAGCAAAAATCTATTAAAATACATATTATTTTGTCTTAACAATCCCCTTTAAAACTAATGTTAAAGACAGAGAATGTCTAATCTTACACCACTTATTGTTTGTTTGATAGTGATGTGAAAAAGGAAATAAAGTTTGCACCTTGGGATTTTTTAGGTCCTTTACTACGTATTGAACTTGAAGAAAATCCAACACTACTTTTTGGCTTTTGGTGCAAAACTGACTAGCATCCTATACCAAGCCTCCAGATTTATGCCAAATTAATCGCTTTTGTAGTGATTGGCTTTCAGACTATGAGTGTTTTACAAAAAAAGTGTCATAAGAACCTAATGTAAGTTTATAGTTGACATTTTTTTGGACCTTTTATCCAAACAAAACAATGAATACTGTTTTGATTTCTTAGCATTCATAAATATTTCAACATGCAATCAAACCTTGTCAATCAATTTATCACTCTCTAGACGAGTCAATTGCTCAGCTCTCATCAACAATGACTCGGTCTGCAGATCGACTCCTACTTCCTTGGAGATTTCGTCCATGTTCAATGCTCGAGCAAGACGGTCAAGGAACGTTACGAACTGCAAAAAAAAGCGAGTTGATTCAAATCTGACACCCGCACAGGAGTTTTTTAATTTTTTATTTCCTTCAGCACTGTTCTATCCGGTTGTACAGAGAAGTAAAGTACAGAGGAACAAGATTATGGGACGGCCGTGCACTTTCAGCTCTAGTATGTTGCAAATAAAGCCCAAGTGGCGAGCGCTGTGCGGAAATTCCTACCCAGGGCAGCTTCCTCCACTGTGAGCGTTGTAATACATGATGACTTTACTTTTGTTACAGCTTTAGGCTTTTGCTGATTAAACCAAGAGAAAAAATATTCTTTCTGGATGAAAATTTTGCACTGTGGTGACTACTCTGATTTTGAGTCTATACTACTTTCATAGAATACCAACATCCCAAAAATACAGTATACATAACCTTACAACATCAACATACATAAATTAAATTTTAGTTTCAAACACCAAATCCTCTGAGGACGTTAAACTTACAATAACTTTGTCTCTTCTTAAGTTTTCCTTGACTGCCTCGCAGGAGCTGAGTTGAGCCTCGGTGTTATGAAGTCGTGAACTAACAGTTGACTTGTCGTCTTCCAGGTTACGTATCCTCACGTTGGCGAGATCCAGAGACTCTTGTAAACCGTGAACTTGTGACTTGAGGGCAGACACTTTATCTTTCAGGTGGTCCAATTGCTGTAAATGTAAGCAGTGGTGGTTAATAGAATCATATTACTACACCCTGTACCTTGCAAAAAAAAAAAAAAACACAACAAAAAACACAAACAGAAGAGAATAATGGTATTATGTAAAATTATGTCAACATTGAATTAATATTCTTCATTTTGACTAATATGACTATGAATACTGTGAAACAAAACTCAACTGTGGGGGCGAGGCATAATAATAATTATCAGTGAATAACTTAAGTTTTGTTTTACACCATTTTAAAATTTTAAGATAAAACCAGGTACATGACGTCCACCCTACCCTGTATACAGGCTCAAGTAAAATCAATTGTTTCATTATCTTTGAATAATTTAATTTATCGACCTCCAAAACACATATGCATTTGGAGAGTACCAGATTAGCTGAGAGAACGTATTGCTCGCCTTCAAATCTGAAGGTCACTGATTTGATTGCAAGCGAGTTTGTATCTGGACCCAAATGCCATATATGTCATTGGGCTATCAATGCTATCTGGCAAGAGGTTGAAATTAAAATTCAATACTATTTAATAGTAACAGGATTTGGACCGATCCCTTAAAAAACCCCTTTAAAAGTGTAAGAATGTGTAAAACGTAAATAAAATGAAAAATATAAAAAATTGTAGCTTTTTAAGTATTGTTCAGTAAAAGGCCAGCTGACCATATGAGCATATTAAAATAATCCCCACATGTCAACAACAATACAATAATAAAAATTTGAAAATGAAAAGATTCCAAGGTAAACATTCTGGTTCAAGAAGTGCAACTTTTCTCTCTTGTAATATCGTTTCTTTGTGTAACATAATTCATTTCTCTCTCCTTTTATTTTGACTTATTTCATTTACCTTTTCCTTTTGTGTTCATTAAATAAACCCTTTTTAATTTGACTCTAAATTCTGTGTACCTACTGTGAGAACATTTGGACATTAATGAAACATATTATCTTCTCGACTAGAGCCAACATTCGACCAGATCTTCTTTCAAGACCTTAATAACGTCAAAGTGGTAACATAACTATAGTAGTGTTAAAAATTATACCAAAAGTCCATTATTTTCTGTTGTCAAAATTAAATTAATATCCCATATACAGTCCACTTTATTATTTCTACAATAACCTTTTGATTACGCTATATCTTTGGTCCGTTCGCGTCGGATTGTTGATTAACCAATTGATTGGATTAATTATTTGGACTTTTGGTGAAGATTAAAGACGAACATTACCTCATAAACTCTCAATATTGTCGTTCCCGCATATTGTGTACTCTCCCTCTACCTCTATCTCTCTCACTCTCTAGATCACAGTAGCCTAATTCACCTTAGCCTATCTAGGTCTACTCCAATGACTGAAAAACTGTGACATTTATAGTCATTTTGTAAACATTATACCAATCCTTCAGTGTTTATATTTTTTGTTGATTGGTTCCGAGTTAAGGCCCACAAACTGTTTAATTGAACTAGCCTAATTCATTTTGTTTTATGTGACGAAGTGAAATAACTTTTTGTGTCTTGTGTATTTTGACTGTATTTTTGTTCAATTATGGCCCCTGTGAACCTAGCCCCGATTAAGATTTGTACTTATAAAAGACTAACCAAACAATTCAAAGTTAGGCTTGGAAAAATTCAAGAAAATATAGATTATATTAATGAAAGTGCTAAAGCAAACAACCTATCCTCTGTGCAAATAAAATCACTTCATAACTATTTAGATGAAATCAGGAAAAAGCGAGACGACTTTGAACTAAATTTCAGGCGCGTTTTAGAACATTGTTCTGACGAAGAAGTCGATGACATTATTCTAAATGATGATGAAAACACTATTGGTGAATTATGTATACATCTTTGTAGTACTATAGAGTCACTAATCCCTATTGACGAACCTCAATCTCCCTCTCAAGAAATGGTGAATGATTCCAACTGTACTACTTTCATGCAACCTGTCCGCCTACCGCAACTTGACTTGAAAACCTTCTCGGGAAACTCAGCCGAGTGGATTAATTTCATCAATCTTTTTGATAGCGCTGTACACCTCAACACATCTCTGTCTCCAGTATCAAAATTTCAATACCTACTAAGCTGTCTAACTGAAGAACCTCTAAATTTAATTAAAAACTTAAACATCAGTGCATCTAACTACGAAATCGCGTACAATTTGTTGCGCGATCGATACCACAATCACAGACGCTTAACTGCTTTACATTTAAATGCCATATTGGATCTTCCCATTGCCACATCTGAAAATACAAAATCAATACGTGAATTTCTAAATCATTTTCTGGAACATACACAATCACTTATTGCTTTAGAAAGTGACATCACTACAAATGACAATCCTTTGCTGTCAGCTCATTTGCTCCGTAGACTTGATAGAAATTTACGGCAAAAACTTGAACATTATTGCTCATTCAAATCATGTGAAACTCATTCGTTACCATCTGTGGACGAAATCATTAAATTTCTCAATGAAGAATGCTCAAACAGTGAAGATGCCAACCTACACTGTTCAACTTTTTGTCACAAGGCTAATTCAAAGCCTGCCCTCACATCTAGTAAAAATTACTCCAAACCAAGCATCCGCTATACTGCACTTGTAAGCTCGGGTGATCACTCCACTTCTGTAAAGACATTTCCATCATGCTTTGCCTGTCAACAAACCGATCACAAAATCTACATGTGTAAGGTTTTTGCTAAGAAATCTCCAAACGAGCGTTACAAACTTGTTAAGGAGCAAAATAAATGTATTTCATGTCTTGGCAATCACACACTCAAAGATTGTCGCTCAACAGGCACATGTCTTAAATGTAAACAAAAACACCACACCTTGTTACATTTCGAAAATGTTGTAAAGTCGGTGCAGCCTCCTCCTGTAGCCAAACCCTCAAAACCTTCAACTGCTACACCTTCTGTAGTCGCTTCTGCTCAACCAGAAATGTCGCTCTCGATTTCTCAGCCTGCAACTACGGTACTTCTAGGCACCGCTCTCATTAAAATTACCGCTACTAATGGAATCTCTCATGTCTTTCGATGTCTGCTCGACAGTGGAAGTCAACTCAACTTCATGACAGAGAGGGCAGCACAGCTATTAAACGTCTCTCGTCACCGCTCTACTCACACAATCGTGGGAATCTCTGCATCGCAATCCTCGACAAAGGGACATGCACTCCTAGAACTATCCACACTAGGCAGTGAAGTAATTGCTTCAAATCAACCTTTCCATATTCTAGATAGAATTTCCGCTCCTTTGCCGCGTACTCAACTCTCTTTTGAGGTTTACGAACTAGTAAAACCTTTTGTCCTCGCAGATCCGACCTTTCATATTCCTCAGAATATTGACATTCTCATAGGAGGTGCTTTGTTTCCAGAACTTCTTACTCATCAATCCTACCCATTGGGCTCAAACCTTCCATTCGTTATTGGAACACGATTGG
Organism: Macrosteles quadrilineatus; assembly: GCF_028750875.1. Lineage (NCBI taxonomy): Eukaryota > Metazoa > Arthropoda > Insecta > Hemiptera > Cicadellidae > Macrosteles > Macrosteles quadrilineatus. The sequence continues at coordinate 131,793,485 of NW_026542595.1, read as the reverse complement.
GATTTGTGTTAATGGGCAATGCACCAACTTTGTCTAATTCTTCTCCCACCTCATGCCATTCGTCTCTACTATCCACTACAGACGAGTTACATAATACTCTACTTCGCTTTTGGCAACAAGAAGAGGTACCGCAGTGCAATCTTATCTCTGAAGACGATCGCATCGCTGAAGATCACTTCAAATCAACTCACTCCCGCTCTCCAGATGGAACATATGTTGTTCAACTCCCTTTCAAGGACCAACATCAACCTCTGGGCACTTCAAAATCTGCTGCTGAACATAGACTTCACTCAATTGAACGAAAGTTTGAATCCAACTCTAATTTCAAGGAATTGTATACACAGTTTATGACTGAATATGAAAATCTCGGACACATGGTCAAAGCATCCCCTTCCGATCTTTCGCAACCACACTACTATCTGCCTCATCACGGTGTACTGAAGGAAACCAGTAGTACAACCAAACTTCGTACAGTTTTTGATGGTAGTTGCAAAACCAGTACCGGTGTCGCACTAAATGATATTCTTTTAACCGGTCGCAAACTTCAAATTGACATTTGTGACATTTTGTTGAATTTTCGTTCACATAATTATGTGTTCAGTTGCGATATAAGGAAAATGTATCGTTGCATTCAAGTTCATCCTGACCACCAGAAGTATCAGTTAATTCTATGGCGTGATCCAAAGACTCAAGAAATCTCCACATACAAATTAACGACAGTTACATACGGTCTTAGCAGTTCACCTTTCCATGCCATCAGAACGTTACTTCAACTTGCTGACGACGAAGGAGGGTCCTTCCCAGCAGCAGCCAAAGTTTTACGGGAAAATACGTATGTGGATGACGTCATCTGTGGAGCTCATACTTTCAACGAAGCTAAGCAACTACGAGATCAGCTGATTGAACTTCTTGCACGTGGTGGTTTTGAGCTAAGAAAATGGACATCCAATTGCCCAGAAATACTCCAAGATTTGCCTCAAGATCATCTAGAAACACCAGTCTTTTTGGAAGCCACTAATCACCCTCATTTTGCCATTCTTGGACTACATTGGTCACCCATTTCAGATTGTTTCACTTACAACTTAAGTCTCCCTGATGGTCCTCCTACAAAACGATCAGTGCTGAGCATTATAGCACGCATTTTCGACCCTACCGGATTTTTGTCACCCGTGACCATGTGGGCAAAAACCCTCATGCAAATACTCTGGTCACAGGGTATCCAATGGGATGACACTCTTCCAAATGAACTTGCCGAGAAATGGCACATTTTCGTTGATGAAACCTCTCTCCTTTCAAGTATTAAGATCCCTCGCTCGTTCCATTTCACTACCACATGTTCCTTACAACTCCATGGATTTTCAGATGCCTCCGAAGTAGGATACTCAGCAGTCTTATACTTCCGCTGTGAGTTTTCAACTGGAGAAATCATCACTCGTCAGATTCTCGCAAAAACACGTGTAGCTCCTTTGAAACGTGTTACTCTACCCCGCTTGGAACTATGTGGTGCACACTTACTTGCAAAACTCACAACTTACTGTTGTACAATTTTCAAAGAAAAGATTGACCTTTCTGAAACTACATTGTGGTGTGATTCATCAGTAACCCTCACTTGGTTACACACCCCCTCATATCGACTTAAAACGTATGTTGCCAACAGAGTTGCTCAAGTCCAAGAATTGATCCCCTCTCACTCCTGGCGCTACGTTCCCTCAACAGACAACCCCGCTGATTGTGCGTCACGTGGTTTGCTTCCCGCTCAACTCATTGATCATCCTCTATGGTGGAATGGCCCTCCATGGTTAATTCTTTCAGATGATCATTGGCCATCTAATCGCTTTGTTCCCATAAACTTGCAAGACACTCAAGAATGTAAAACTACTCCTCTAAATGTCCTAGTTTCAACCCAACCTCCAGAATGGGATCTTCTCTTCAAGTACTCATCGTGGTCCAAACTACTTAGAGTAACAAGCTATGTCTTGCGGTTTATCCACAATGCACGTAGCTCTGACCGAAGACATGGGCATCTCACTGTCTCTGAACTTAAGAACTCAGAGCGTACGATCATCAAGTGTGTCCAAGCTACATGTTTTACGAATGAATTGACTCTACTTCTCAAGAACACAACCAGTACCTCTAATCTTCAACCCTTAGACCCTTTTCTGGATGCTTCCGACATAATTCGTGTGGGAGGCCGGTTAAGAAGCTAACACGTAAATTCAAAGACAAACCTCCTGTAAATAGCTGTAAATAATATTCAGAATATTCTTCAGTGCTCCGTTTTTTTACACAATTTGGTGTTCACTGTTATAAAACTATCGTTTTATGGAGGCCGGTATGTTCAGTAAAAGGCCAGCTGACCATATGAGCATATTAAAATAATCCCCACATGTCAACAACAATACAATAATAAAAATTTGAAAATGAAAAGATTCCAAGGTAAACATTCTGGTTCAAGAAGTGCAACTTTTCTCTCTTGTAATATCGTTTCTTTGTGTAACATAATTCATTTCTCTCTCCTTTTATTTTGACTTATTTCATTTACCTTTTCCTTTTGTGTTCATTAAATAAACCCTTTTTAATTTGACTCTAAATTCTGTGTACCTACTGTGAGAACATTTGGACATTAATGAAACATATTATCTTCTCGACTAGAGCCAACATTCGACCAGATCTTCTTTCAAGACCTTAATAACGTCAAAGCGGTAACATAACTATAGTAGTGTTAAAAATTATACCAAAAGTCCATTATTTTCTGTTGTCAAAATTAAATTAATATCCCATATACAGTCCACTTTATTATTTCTACAATAACCTTTTGATTACGCTATAAGTATAATGCCCTTGACTGCTGATTAAAGTAGGCATTATGTTTCTATGTTAAAGTTTTAGCCAGTTTTAGAAAACGTTTTTTGTCATAGGACGCTAGACACGAGCACGAGATTGTTTTAGCGAATTTCCCATATAGGGAATAAGCTATTACCGTAGTACTCATGGTAAGACCTGGACGCGGGACCAATTTTTTTTTTCGTTTTGAGGTCCCTAGAGGCCAAAAACACCATCCGTTCAAATTCATAAATATATATATATATATATTTATATATTTATATATATATATATATATATATATATATATATACTAGCTGTAACCCGCGGGCTTTGCCCCGTTTAACTTCTTAATTTTCAAGATTATCTCGTTCGCATGGCTCAATCACGTCCTGGTTGAAGTTTGTTCGCTACACTCACTCACCTTTAGGTTGGAGCTCGTTCGCTGTGCTCACTTGCCTTCAGATTAGCTCGTTCGCTACGCTAACTCGCCTCCAGGTTGAAGTTCGTTCGCTACGCTCACTCACCTTATGGTTGCAAATTAGCTGTTGTCATAAAAGTAAAAGAAATAATAGAGCTGCACCCTGTTGGTAATCCTTGTAACTTTAATGCTATTGAACATCATAGAACAGAACCAACTTGTTTAGTTGAAACAGCTGTTAAGATTCAATAATTCCATTTCTCATAAGGTTAACATGGGAAACTTCAGAGCCACTGGGGCGGAGCCCGAAAGGATTTTTGAAATAAGAATATGCCTATATGTTAATCGGGAATGTGAGCTATCATCATGCCAAATTTCAGCCCAATCCTACCAGTATTTTTCGCGTTCACTTGTCACAAACATACATCCATACATCCATACATCCATACATCCGAACTTTCTCAAACTTCAGAGCCACTGGGGCGGAGCCCGAAAGGATTTTTGAAATAAGAATATGCCTATATGTTAATCGGGAATGTGAGCTATCATCATGCCAAATTTCAGCCCAATCCTACCAGTATTTTTCGCGTTCACTTGTCACAAACATACATCCATACATCCATACATCCGAACTTTCTCATTTATAATATTAGTAGGATATGTGTCCGTCAGCATGATAACTCGAGCAAAAATGATCCGATTTTGATGAAATTTGGTACAAACATGTAAACGTACGTTTATTCGAACGAGTTCGCGATCCAGCATGATCGGACCATGGGAACGGGGGTTTACGGGGGGTTTTATGGGGTAAAAAAAGGTTTTTCCCATTTTTGACCCAAAAAACATAAAATTTAGCAATTTCTTTCCAAACCATTTTGTAGAGCTTAAAAAACAAATAATTTAGTATATTGAAGCGTTATTATGCGCCTAATGGTTACGGAGAAAATTCCAAAAAATTGTAAATTTAAAATTCTCATGTTATTCTTATGGAGAATAAGTAAACTGTTGTAGTTTGCTTGTTTGTGAACATATTTTGATCAAATTTGGAGAATGTTTTTATTTCTTACTAACTATTCACATTTTACAAAAAAAAAACAGTTTTACCCTCCCTGATGCAGCAAACCTAAGTACTTGTTAAACTAATTCTATTTAAATCAAGAATAAATGTTATATTTTTAAGTAGACATTTCAGTGTAAATCCAATCAGTCAAATGGAGATTCGCTTAGTCTGCAGGTTTGCTGCGGCGGGGGTATTTCACATTACTTCAGGCTAGACCTAGGGGTTGCGGCATTATCATTTTAGATCAAATCCATTGGTGATTTGGCGGGATATGAACCCAGTACCTCAGGAAATGAAGCCATTACCAGTACCACTAGACCAGCTTGATCCTCCAGTTTTAGAATAAATAAGGACATAGTTGAATTGAATCACTGGGAGTGTGATGATGTCAATATACTGATTTTAGTTTTACACCAACTTTTTAGCTGAGTCAAACTATACATGTTACACCAAAACCAAATATACACTTCACAAAGCTGAAGGAGAAATGATTTTGATTTTAACATATTAACTTAGTACTTTGTGAGAGGCTTGTTCAAATATTGTTTGAAACAAATTAAATGTGTTGCAGCAGGTTTATGGATGGGATGTCTACGTCAGTTTCAAATATCAAATAGTACTACTAAAAGACAATAGACAATATATTTACCGAAGACTTATCCTTGTTATCATTGAGCAATTCTCGTATCCTATCCTTCACAGCACACTCCTGAGATTCTACGAAGCGACACGGTGTGCTTAACAGGATGGCCAGCGACTCTAGTAAGTGCCGCAACTCGTTCTGCAGTCTTTGGCCTTTTTCTTCACGTTGTTTTAGATCATCTGGAACGAAGAAACCAAACTTGTATTGTAAAACTAAAGAACATAATAAAAGGAAACATGATCTACTTTTCCAGAAAAATTATAATTGATACACACTTGAGTCTACAAATTAGTATTCGACTTTCCTTGGTAAGGAAGAAAAGAGAAAGGATTCCTTTGGACAGTCTGAGAAATATTTACAATTTATTGAATGTGCAGAGAAGAAAAGTATTTGTTATTGTTAGTGTTACAGCTTGCAAAGTCAATTAACCTGTTCTCCTAACCTCTCAGATTGCAGATTTGAACTTCCTTGGCAGCTATGTCACCAGTTGCGGTTCCTAGTTGACGACTCACAGAGTTATATCTCTCTTTAAGTTCCTGAAGATCTCTCTCCAAACAGTGTTTCTGAACTTCTAGATTTTCTTTCTCCTGAGAAAAACGTGATAAGGTATAATACTATTATTTTCTACATTGGGACATTTTCAGGATCACCTTTGGCTTGAGAGCAGAAAATCAGCTGTTGTTGTTCCTACCACTGCATGAAAATGGTAAGCTGATTTCACTGTTGGCGTTTCTATACACCAACATCCGGTAAGCAAATAACATAGCCTAAATTACATTTTATCAACTTCAAGTTAATTTGTGTGTTATGATGAGTTTAAAATGGTGGTAGGACAAATCTTGTATTAACAGCACAAACAGTCATTGCCACTCTCGAAACGTATGGTCGCCTCGAGCGGTAATGACCTGTTTTGTGCTTTTAACACATAAATAGCTATACTGTAGTTAGGTGGAAATACGTTTAAATCTTAACACAATCCAATAATCCAATAAGATCCCTTTGTAGCTTTAATATTTTTGTCAATTCAAAATGTTTCGTTCCTGGAAGATTCTATTTTCTTATTTTTGAATTTTACAACTTGTTTGTTTGTTTTATAGTGTGGTGAAAAGTATAATTTGCAGCTTTGGTAAAAGTGTTTCCCAGAATTTGAAACATGATCTTGATACTGCAAAATTTTTGATAATGTTAAATATATAAATACTATAATATGTATCAAACCATTTTTGATTAAAAACTATTTGAAAACTTAAATGTTTTCAAATATTCTTTTTCAAATCGAGGTTGTTATTAGTATTTGTAATTTAATTAAATTTTAAAAATCATTAAATTCAGTCGGTATTTTTTTATTAAATAAAAAATTAAATTATTACGAGATTTGCCAGTAAGTTTATTTATACAATAAGCTCCAGTCCCAGTCGAGCGAGCTAAATCAAATCTGACACTAGTTGGGTTCTTCACTTCATCTTCAACTATTCATTTTTTCATCCTTAGCATGACTAGAGGTTTTTCCTCATTATCTTCATTTACTACATCGAGACTAATTGTCAGATATGAATGGGACCGGCTAGAAGGGCGTGGATGACATAGTGCTAGTGTCAGATCTGTACTAATTCACTTGACTGCAATGAGAGCTCGTTGAAAGACCTTAATCTGCGGTAAGATTAAGCGATTCAAACTTATACATTGATCACTGTAAAGTCAGCTCTGGGAAAGGCCCCGGATGGAGGCTCAACAGTTAGTAGGACTGCTGTCGGTGGACACGGTCATACCGATTATGACGGAGGGTGAGGACAATTGGACCTGTGTGTCACATTATATCCAGGGTATTCTCCGCGCCAAGAAGATCGACCTTGACCGGGATGCGGTGTAGGTCATTAAGAATCTAAATGCCAGAAACGGTGCGAGCCCCTAGGCTTAGGTCACATGTTGGCCTGACTTGAAGTAATGTGACAAACAATTCCAGGTCTGTGTCCAACAGAGTAGAGGGGGTTTTTTAGTGAGTAGTCTGATAATTTTCAAGAGTCTCACACTACAGGCTGGCTACCTATGTGCGTAAAAGCATTTTCCCTCCTCTCCCTAAGAAAAAAAAACAAAAAAAAAAACAAAAAACTGTAAAGTTTGACGATTTAACTCCTGACCTGCCTAAGTCTATCAATCTCCGCGGTATGACAAGCTTCTTGTCGTTGTAGCTCGTCTCTGTCCGCTAGAGCTCGCTCAAGAGCGTCTCTGCAGCTACGAAGTTCCACCTCCACACTAGACAGCGTGTCTGCAAGGTTAGCTGAGCGGTTACGCAGCCTACTCGTCTCCTGTAAATCAATCATATTAAAATAATCATTGTGTTTTCAAAATGTACTATGATTGTCACAGAAAATTATCCAAGTTCCCTCTCAGATGCCTTGTTGCTTAAAATAACATTCCCAGTAACTGCTTCTGTAGAATTCCAGTATCCCACTAGTAATCCAAATTGTGTATGCTTCAAGGTTTGCTCATTATGTAAGGTTAACATCTAACTTAACGGATAAGTCGACTGGAAAATAGTGTCAATATGTTGTGTGTTCTGCGTGGTATATGTATGTAATAGTTCTAATAAGTTAGCTTAGTCTTTCGAGGCAGAAATGTACGATGGCATACTATGTACAAATTTGATTTAAAACGGGTGTTTATTTTAAAGCGCAACCCAAATTAAAAGTACGCAGGTACTGCTTAACCCTCCGAGTGTCCATAGTTTAGGCCTTAATGTCCACCTATTTTTGGCGCATTTGCAAGGTTTTATTAAAACGGATCTGAGAAGCTTAAAACAATGTTAATTCTAATGTTCTATATACCATTTTGTTTGGAAAATCATGGGCTTCAATATTATATATAAAACATAAGGAACATTTTTTCAAAAAAAAAAATTTTAGGTAAAAAAAAATATAATTTTGAAAATTTTCAAAAAAAAAATAAGTTTGCGCTCAATGAAATTGTATAAATTATAGGCCTATAAATATTTCAAAATAGCCACTTTGTTCTAAATTTTATGAGGATTACAAATATATAATAATATAAGGAAGTAGATTTGCAAATAAATAAGTTATGGGCAAAAAACTGATTTCAGTATATATAGCGTTTAGCTAAGAATGCATAGCCTAACCATAGCTAGGAATCTGGCTGATAATTTACATCAATATCACTACCTACTTCTTCAGGATCATCAACCAGCACTTCAAAACCACTTAAATCTTCTTATAATGCACCACGTATATCACTACTTTTGATTTTTAACACTAAAAAAATGATAAACGTAATAAAACACATCAGTCATCGGTGCGGGGGAACCTAGCTGTTTACAAATACACGCACGTCAGCTGTCTGCTACAATATTTTCGGAACTAAAATGAATAGCGCTTAGAGACAGACCTCTGGAGAAAGCTTAGAATATTACGGAAAAAACGATACCTAACTCGATCCAGTTCAATCCGATTCAGTCAGTCATAGAGCCTTCGCCGTAAACGATGTTTGTGCGTCTTAAACTAGACGCGTGACCCTACACAAAGTGTGTTGTGCGTCGATTTTTTGACGCGTGACCCTCGGAGGGTTAACGACAAAACAAGCTTATGTTGGTATCCCTTTTTTCTTGACTTCATTGCCGATAACACTCTGTATATTGCTAATTTAGTGGGAATGAACAACTTAAAAATCGCGGGTGACAAGGCCACCAAAGCTGAGGCGACCCCTCTCCCCACTCCAGTTGGAAAGAGGGGTGATTGGCCATGACTTCAAAATATCAGCAGGTCAAGCCATCGGCTGGGCTAGGCGCATTCCCTTGTCCATAGTTCAATTCTGGAGCAAAATAATACATAATATGAAACAAAAATGTTGGTACCTGGACCAGTTCTGAAGCCTTGTGAATGAGTCCCTCTTGACTTGTAGGTTCGGGGCCCTCTGTTCCCAGAGCCGTGGACAATCTTCGTACAAAATCACCCAAGTTGTGTCTAGCTGTGGTTTTCTCCCTTTCTTCTGAATGGCATTCCAGTTCCAACCTTGCCACTGAGAAATACACAGATTTTCAGATAGAGTTGGGAGGTCATAAAGCATAAATATACAAATTTATCCAGTTTGGAACAAGACACCAAAGTCAAAGAAAAGATTTAATTTGTTAAAAATAAAAAAAATAAGAAAAGAAATCTTAACAAGAATAAAACTACAGCAAACCTGCCAATTAAGTAAATCCATGTTCCAGACAAAGAAAAGACAAAATTTAGGAGAAATATCTGACCACCTTTTATCTTAAACATTTAGGTACTGTTTTCTTAAAATCTGTAATGGATATAGCTACAATTGCAATAATGCACTTGAAATAAAATGACAATCCTTCTTTATTGAGGCAAACTTAACCTCTCACATGCAAGTATAATAAAACAGGGAATCTTACGATAGAAAATGAGGATGGCTTGAAACAACTACAATTACAATGTAACAGTGTACTATAATATATCATGCCAACGGACTGTTTGATAGCTCAGAAATTTGTTTATTATTATTACTATGTAGAGGTCATCCAGTGGCAAAAAACTCAACCAAAAAATCTAATGTTCAGACTTTTCTATTTTCACCCCACCCTGTAAAAAAAAACTTGTGATTGGAATTTTTTCCATTTGTTTAGATGTTCTGTTTTATTTCGTCACCACCATGGCAACCCATAAGGCCCATGTAATTTTTTTTTTAAATTTAAATTCATTTTAAGTGTTTATTTTTATTCTTAACCTATTTTAATTTATAAAATATCTTTTTAACAGTATGCGCAGATTTTCCCTGCGATGCACACGACCTGATGTTTTAAAGAAACATGCTTGCCTATAAATACAGATAACAGTTTGTTTTACGGTTCACTTCGATTTTATTTCGATATCAGTTTTTGTTGCATTATTGAGCATTTCAAACAACAATAGAATAGTCTAAAATCAATAATTGCAAATAGACCTAGGCCTGCTTAAAATTTGGTTATTAAAATAATAATTTTTATGAAAATACTGATTTGTACCACTGTAAGGAAAAAGAGCCTGCAAATCATAATTAAAAGGAAAAACAATCATCTTTTACTACTAACTTTGATAAGGTCAGATAGACGGTTTGGGTTTTGCCTATTGTGAAGCGAAGTGATAGCAATAGGTCAGAACCTCAGATATATAAACAATGAGCTAAGTGTGGAGCTATCAGTGACCATGAAGACAGTGTTAGTGATACTTCTCATTTGTGAGTGTCTACATAGTATATCATCTGCTCCTGCAACTGGAGATGTAAGTAGTGATGCATATAGGAGTCCTAGCACTGATTCCAGAGTTCCATCACAATATCCTAGACAACCTTCAAGAAGACGATCAGATGATAGGGAAGAACAACCCCCGACAGGATATCCAAGGGGAAACGACTACCAAAACTCAGATTCTTCTACTGATGTACCATCAGTAACAAGGGTTCAAACTAGATTTCCAAAAAGACCGTCAGATTTCCCTGACATTTTTTCAAGGGTAAATAGTAGATGGTGGCCTCATGGTGAACCATTTGAAAGTGGATTTCCAAGGATAAATATTGGCGAATTTCCAGACTTTAGTGGTGGTTTTCCTAGGGGATTTCCAAGAAGACCACCTTGCTGTAAGTCAAATTCTTCATCTGAGAAACCCCCTGCAGGTGAACCTGGTGATGACACAGATTTTGGAGGACTATTTCCAGATGAATTTCCTGGAATACAGCCAGGAGATTTTCCAGGAATGATTCCAAGAACTCCAGGAGGTAGACCTGGAGATGAATTCGATCCAGAATCATGGTTTGAAAGATTCCCTAAAATAAATCTTGGAGATTTCCCTGATTTCTTTCCCAAAGGATTTCCAAGAATACCAGATTTTGAACCTAGCTTTCCTCCTGATCAATCGCCAAGAAGACCAAACTATGGACCTAACTACCCTACTGAAGAAACACCAAGACAACCAGATAATGGACCTAACTATCCTCCTCAGCAACCACCAAGACAACCCAATTATGGACCTAATTTCCCTACAGAAGAAACACCAAGACAACCAGATAATGGACCTAATTATCCACCTGAACAATCACCAAGACAACCCAATTATGGACCTAATTACCCTACTGAAGAAACACCAAGACAACCAGATAATGGACCTAATTATCCACCTGAACAATCACCAAGACAACCAAATTATGGACCTAATTACCCTACTGAAGAAACACCAAGACAACCATATAATGGACCTAACTATCCTCCTCAGCAACCACCAAGACAACCCAATTATGGACCTAATTTCCCTACAGAAGAAACACCAAGACAACCAGATAATGGACCTAATTATCCACCTGAACAATCACCAAGACAACCCAACTATGGACCTAATTTCCCTACAGAAGAAACACCAAGACAACCAGATTATGGACCAAAGACAGGTCCTAATGATATGTCAACATGATCAAGATTGGTGAGTCACTCTTACTAAATATTCACCATTCTAAAAACAAATTCCAGAATATAGAATCTACTGACATTGAAATGAATTATTTTAAATATTAAGGTGGTGTTGTGACCCATCATTTTAAACTACTTTTTTATGCTGAATTCAATGCCGCAATCCGTTTTTTCATTGTCATATTTGATTTTTGAAATATTGACATTTTAAATAAAAAAAAATTTTAATATTTTATCAAGAAAGCTTGATAACAAAAAATGGATAAAATAATTTATCACATTTCAAAATGGCGGATCCAAGATGGCGGCTGAAAAATTACATCCGTCATAACCGAGTGAAAATAGGTCAACAATGAATGGTGGTGTCCACTTATCTTTATCTAGCACTATTTTGAGATTATGGCCTTAGTTTGTAAAGGCACAATGTTATAATGGACTAAAACTAAAGTTATAAAAAGTTCTCATAACTTTAGAATGGATTAACATTTTTTTTAACGGATTGCATCATCGTATTCAGCGTAAAAGTCTTGTTTGAAACGGTGGGTCACAACCCTACCTTTACATTCGAAAAAATAACTTTGTATCAAATATGGCGGATCCAAGATGGCGGCCAAAAATTTAAACCCAGTCAAAATGAAGTACTTGCTACTCTACAATGATCTGACATGATTCGGAGTTGATATCTTACGAAATGTATAAAAAAATAGGGGGGGGGAACTCATTTAAAACTCAACCTGTATAAAACAATTCACAATTATTTTCCTCATAATTTGTTTAGTTTTGAACAGCCGTCATTTTGAAATGACTTTATGAAACTTGACCATTTTCAACCCAGGCCGAGATAATGTATTCAAGCACTTGTGTGCCAAATTTCATGAAAATCGGTTCAGGCATTCGGTCGTTATAGCCAATTCATGGGGACCCAGCATCCTCTTACGGCTGCCATTTTGATGACGTCATTACGGACGACTGAGGTCCTTAAAAATTGGGGTCTGGGCGGTTTTAGGTTCAGAAACTTGTATACTATAACCACCTAAAATTGCAGCCTCTCTGCCAGAACTGAAATATTTTCCTGCTACCCAACCTGACTACTCCTAAATTTAGTCCACAATCAGTAGGCTCTAAGAAATTTATATTATTTATGCAAATTATATTATTTCTTATTCTTTATTTACTATATAACATTAAATTAATTGGGCCTATTGATTTAAAGACTTAATAAAGTAGTGAGACTAATATTGTTTATAAACTTTTATCTGTTGAGCAATAATCATTTAAATAAACCCATAATTAAGTTTTAGAACCGTAACTACTGATTATCTATATATAGGGTGTTTTTTTAAAAACATGCATCTTTATTTATGTAAAAACCGCAATATATAGAAATATGCAGTTTGCGGGAATCATCTATTGACGTAGGGGGCCCAATTTTTTTGAATTCAATGTTACATTCACATTCCCCCCCCTTTTCCCCTGCCACCAACTTAATTTTTTTTAAATAGCAAAGTACCCCTTGTGACATATCAAATGAAAGAGCATGAAAAAATAAAATTTTTGATGAAAAAAAAATTGAAAATCGGTTCATAAGTTTGTGAGATATTCCCCCCCCCCTCCCCGGAACTTAATTTTTTTTTTAATAGAAAGGTACCCCTTGTCAGGGGTACCTTGCTATTTAAAAATTTAAGTTGGCGGCAGGGGGGAAAGGGGGGAATGTGAATGTAACGTTGAATTTAAAAAAATTGGGCCCCCTACGTCAATAGACGATTCCCACAAACTGCATATTTCTATCTATTGCGGTTTTTACATAAATAAAGATGCAAGTTTTTAAAAAAACATCCTGTATATAAAATCCAATGTATGTTTGTTTGTATGTATGTATGTTTGTTTGTTTGTTTGTCCTTTATGGACTCCGAAACCGCTCGTCAGATTGTAATGAAACTTTCAGGCATTATTAAGCATTATTCAAGGATGGTTTGTGTGAAGTTTGGTGCAGATCCGTCAAAAGGACTCCGCCCCAGTGGCTCTTGAGTTTCCCATGTTAACGTTATGAGTACTCATCTATATAAATAATATTACAGTTTTGACTGTACATTGCTTAGAGTCATGCAGTTTTTGGTTATTTTTACGTTTCATAGCCTAAGAAAGCCGAAACGAGTATTATCTCAATTTCTGTCTGTATGTCTGTTTGTCGTTTGTCCATTCTGTGACTCCGTCTGTAACGCCAAAATGTCATTTTACGCGGCCTACTCCTTGAAAACTAGAGGACAGATCAAGATTCCAATTATTTTTCTGTATTCACTGGATTGGCGAGAGTGTCTTTGGCAATTAAAATATGGCCTAACTACTTTTGAAAAAATATAACGAACCATCAAAAACCCACTTTTGTTCGATTTTTGTCAAGCTTTCTCCTATTGTTTACTATTACATTTTATGAAATAACGAACAGCTGTACGGATCAATTCTCACTTCTAGCTGTCACTGATGTTTAATTGTTTACATTACATTTTGTTTACAAATACTGCAACATTTCCAATCACATTTTGTACGCAAATCGAAAACCATTCATTGAGGAACCAAGTACGTTAATTGACCTTTTGTCTTGCATAACGGATTTAATCGATCGCAAGTACTATAATGTTAACTGTAAATTAAAATAATCATCATCCACATCCAGGTCAAGAACCTGCAGATTCTATGTCTATAAAATTCAACTTAAGTTTTGATAACCAGGGAAAATACAGCAAATGAGTGTTTTATAAGACTGGGAAACTTAAATTTTTAAATAATTGCCACTAATAGCCTACAATCGAGATTTAACGGCGTTTCGATCGCTGTTCTATCAAGTAAATAATTACTACAGTACTGCAGTGGGTGATCGCGGGTGTTGCTGCAAAGAAGACCTTTACGAGTTCGTTGTCAACGTTACGAGTGAGATTAAAAACGTTTTTCTTACATAACGGATTTAATTAAAGTGCAATATCATAGTGTAACCGTAAATGAAATTAAATAAAAGGCATCATCCAGATCAGGAACCAGAAATTATTTGTGTATAAAATTGTTCTTGGATTATGATAACCAGAAAAAAGACCTTGAATCAGTGTTGTATATGGCTGGGACACTTAATGATCGTCGCCAATAGCTTACAAACAAGGTTTCCACTCATTGACGGCGCTTCAATGGCGATTGTGTAAAGTGTAAAGTAAAAAAATCACAACTGCAGTGGGTGATTGTAACAGAGGTTTACGGATGATGCTAAACTCGCTTTTCCAATATGTAACTTTCTGTTTCTACTCACCGTGTAATGCAATCGCTGGACCATACAGCCAATAGGCCCATAGCCCATCCTTGTGTACACGTACACCTTCCTATTTATTCATCTAACAACCTTTTCGACGACGATCCTTGATACCAGTACTTTTCCATAGAATACATAGCCTACCTACTTAAGAAATAAAATTACAAATGTCCAAGGCACTGGGTACGGGAACAGTAATGACGCCGCCCAGTGCGTTACTCATCATGAACGTTGGTGGGGCCGTATTTAAATGCCCTTATCCACTTCCATACCATCATGGCACTCATAATGTTCTCGCCATACATTTCACTAATCTGTCGATGATATTCAATAGCTTTCACACCTTAAGCACTTCAAAATCTAATTACAGCGTGCACTTCACAGTCGGCGGCAGTCTCAAGTGGCAGCACCATTTTGAATGCTCGAAACCGGATGTAAACACAGCCGATTTTTCTTGAATTTCCGGTTAGGTCTTACCAATAGATGCACACACACAGCGCAAATGTCGAAATTACCAATCGCAGTGTTGGAACAAAGAAATTTAAAAACGGTACTTACTTAAAAAACATGCCTCGTACATTATTGTTTGAAAGATATAAAAATGTACCACTGTAAATAAATATTCTTAATTCTTTAAATGTATCAATGCAATGAGTATTGGAAGTTAATTTTAACAGAGCTCTAATCGCCTTCTTCTGTGAGACTAAAATTTTAGTAAGGTTATGTTACTTTGTGATGTTCCTCCATATAGTAATAATCCAAATTGAATGTGAGAGTGTAATTGAGCATAGTAGAGGAGAAGCAAAGTGCTCAGCTCACAATAAAAGGACATTTTACGGATTGCATTAACCCCAGAGCTTACCCTACTACAAACATGATCTACATGTTTATTCCATGTCAATTGACCATTTATTAATTCTAAAAAGGTTGAGCTGTTTTTCTTTTGCAAAATTGTATCCTATTGATAGAGAAAAGTTAGTTTCATTGATTTCATTATTGATTACTATTGTACCTAATGATGATGGTTTATTGTACGGTAAGCAATCAATGCAATAAACCGATTAGAATATTTAATTAAGGACAGTATTGATAGTGTTTTTTTATCGTTAAAATAAACTGTTTTGTTATGTTTCAGGGGCTGATGAGAGCATTGACTAAGAAGTAGTATTCAAATTACTAACAATTTATGGACAATAAATTAGAGTTACTATTAGGTTACTTGAAATTAGTATTACAAGAAAGAGGACAACAATCACTTTGTAATAGATACTAGATACTGTAATAAGCTACTTATATACAAATTGTAATACGAGTAATTCCTTGCTGTAGCATTGAATTTTAATTTTGAAAAAAGATTTTAATTTTATTTTGTAAATACAGAATAAAAAAATTTGTAAATATAGTTGTAGACAGTTCTTCACTCATTTAATTTATAATAAAAACGTTTTATAATTTAAATTCTGTAATTATCTGCTTTTCCCCACTATCATTGTAAGTAATAACTGATACAGAAAACGAAATAACTTTTTACCTAAAGATAATCTTTCAAAACAACTTCCAGCTCGTTTTCAATTCTGCTAATGCAAATAAGCAGCTATTTAGTAAGCGATTCAATCGGTTAGTCTATTAGGATTGTGTTAGTGTACTAGTGTACATTATACTATCGATATGTCAAAACTATTTACAATAAGGCAACAATTAACTACAATCCATTAAACAATCGAAACATACTTTAGATACATGCAATTGTTTACAATCGAAATTTACAACTGAGTTGACAACAGCTGATTTTTACCTACTCCCCAGGGGCTAAACACGATTTTTACTCCTAGAGAGTTAAAATGCTACGCAACGCATCCATTAAAACAGCAGTATGACAGTAATGTTTTTTTGAATAACTAAATGGTAGGCTGTGTTTTTTTTTTAAATTTCCATGACAACTTCCGTCTCGGCTTCTTAGTTTTCCTGCCAGTTCTGTCTCTGTCAGTGCCGTGATCGGGTTGCAGTAAGTGTTGTAGGCCTACATGAAAATGTTTTGTTCGTACACAGTTTTATGTTTAAATGTAAATTTCTACAACTTGACGAGTCCAATTCGGATATTATAATGTTTTAGTGTACCACTTGAAAATGCCAACATGGCGAAACATGTAGTGGATTAAAAAACACACTATTTATTTGAACTGCAAGATGGAGGTATGTTTTAATTTAGTTTATACTAAGCAGTTCAGGGGCTACAAAATGGAATTTATAATAATTAGTTAATCAATAATGATAAATTTGCAAACCAGACAAAAATATCTTCAAATGGTAGAGCCATAGAGTACCTATGGTTTGAACTGTAAAAATTTGGAATTGTTGTAAAGTAACAATCTTGTATACTAAATTGGACTTTGGAGAGAAAAATGTAGGTATAATTAAAAAAACATATATTCACCCAATACAAACTGTACAGTTTCTGGTAGAAATGTAAACAAATTATTAACAAACAAGGTGTAATTTTTTTTCATTATCTCATTAAACACAACTACACAACTTAAGTACAAGCTTTCAATGTTTTGAGATAGAATCTGACCATTTTTCAAGTGTCGTGGGATTCAGAGCCACAGACTAAAAAGCAGAACAAAATATGTGATAGAACTTAACACAATTACTATACAACCCAGGCGTTCCCAACGATATCATGTTTTTAATATGATTTTATTTTGCTCTATAAGTTACCCCTCACAACCAACACGTCAGATTCTAGATCTCAGAAATCAGAACACCATGGAACTAATGTTTACAACAGAACAAAAAACTTTGAACAGAGTACTTAGAACAACTAACTCAAACTAACAACTAATTTTCATTTACCCTACTGACACCTTTTAGAGTACCAGCAAATCAATCTTTGTGTTTAGTTCAAATTTCTTTTCATAAACCTGTGGATAACTAAACGTAACAAGGCCATTGGATTCAATCATCTTGCCCTACTTGATCCAACCTGTCGTGTCGTAGCCTATTTCAACGTCTAAGGCTACAACTGCTTATTTCAACAGCTACAACAACACTGTTATCTTTTACAAATCCTTCATCTTCATTCAATAGAGCGTTCCAATTATAAAACTTTTCACATCCTATACGACAATTTGTCCAACTAAAATCACCAGTAAAATTAAAGGTTTTATCAGATTTTCCACACTGATTAATGAGGCGTATCTTAACATCAGCACTACGTTTAAATAGTTTATTTGCTCCTTGACAACCAACATACAATTGTAAATAGTGATTCTGTTCAACCTCATCCTTGACAGCATTAAGACACCAAAAATACCCAGTCCAGGGATGAAAGTTAGAACATTGATTTTTTTCCTGCTCAAAAGTTTGCCAAACTAATAGAGAAGTAAAGATTTATAGAAGTAGCCATATAATTTTCAATGTGCCAACTCTTGATGAGCCAAATCCAGGAAATCCGTTGCAGCGATTTTCCGTAGTTGTATTCAAATATCCAATGTCATGAGGTTTACTTGATACAAACGATTTGAAAATAGCACTTATTTCTTCTTTATTAAGAATTTCTTTATAAATAACATCATCCCAAAACTCATTTTCTTTCATAGCCAAAAAACGTATGTTTAAGAGGTCAAATATGTACTGATAGAGAATGTTTCCTTCCGCTGAATCCCATACATATTTGTATTTTGCCCATTTCAAAACTGCATGCCACAGCTCAATTTCTTCGATTGGAGTAATATCCAACTAAAGTAGCCACTATATTCTGTTAGGGTTATTAAATGACGCACAATGATGTGGATATGGAACATTTTATTGTCTATTATAGTTACTACACAACAGCACACACATGAAGTAACGAGGACATTACATAACCTCACAACCGACTCCGGACATAGGAAGAAGAATACATTCATTCTTAGAAGAAGAAGAAGTCATATAGGCCTAAGTTACATAGACACTTGATAGCCTAAAGATTGGAGCATGTACTATATGACAAGAATATAAATTTATCCTCTCTAACACCACCCCTTAAATTTATATTCAGCAAAATATGTAAAACACACAGAAAAATTTACTAGGCCCCTAAACAAACATGTTTCATTTTTGCTAGGTTTATGCATTTCAGAAAAGAATATGTTAGGCCCTAAACTAACTATGCCTAACAATTCCAAAATGTTGTACACAACTCTCATGTTTAACTTTTGTTAGGGGCTTGGTCAGAACATCTGCTAACATTTCTTCAGAAGGTAGATACTTAATACAAACAACCCCTGATTCAACATGTTGTCTCAAAAAGTGATACCTAATATCTATGTGCTTTGATCTAGCATTAGTTACAAAATTTTTTGTCAACTGAATAGCACCTTTGTTGTCACAATATACATCAAATGGGTTCAGAGCATTTTTTTGGATCAATCTCTGAGATTAACTGTCTTAACCATAACAATTCTTGAACTGTAAATGACAATGCCATATACTCTGCCTCACAAGTGGACAATGCTACTGTTCTCTGTTTTTTGCTGAACCAAGATATTAAACTACCAGAACATTTTAACAAACAACCTGTAACAGAATATCTTTCATTTATTTTGTTTCCCCAATCTGCATCACAATAGGCTATTACATTTTTATTCTCTTCCCTTGAAAATTCCAATTTAAAATTAACAGACCCTTTTAAGTACCTAAAAATTCTTTTAACTGCTAACCAGTGTACCTTACTGTAAGAGTTATTGAATCTACTTAATAAGTTGGTAGCAAAAGGAATGTCTGGTCTTGTTATTTGTGACAAATACAGTAAACTACCGATAGCTTCTTGGTATGGAACACTCACCATGTCCGTCTCTTCGTCACTTACTGTTGTGAAGTCCAAGCCTGGATCAAGTGGAGTAGTTACTGGCTTCGCTTCGCTCATACCGAATCTCTGTAGCACTTTCTTGGTGTAGTCTTCTTGAGAGATCCAAATTTTTCCAGCTTCTCTGTTTCGAGTGATGGTCATGCCGAGACAATGGTTGACAGGTCCAAGGTCTTTCATATCAAAGTGAGTCTTGAGAGTACTCTTCGTCTTTTCCATGGATTTCTTGTTGTTCGAGAAGAACAGCATGTCATCGACATATAGAGCAATAACTTGTAGGTTATTTCCTTGTCTTGAATAGTAAACACACGGATCAGCTTGAGATCTCGTAAAGTTCAATCCAGATAGCACTTCGTCTATTTTTCTGTTCCAATTTCTTCCAGCTTGCTTCAATCCGTAGACGGCTTTCTTCAATTTCCAAACGTTTCCATCCTTTGAAGTAGCGATCTCTTTGGGTGGTATGACATAGACGTCTTCATGAAGATCTCCGTACAAGTAGGCTGTTGTCACATCCATGTGATCTATCTCCAAATCTTCTTTGGCTGCCAAGGATATGAGGTATCGTATGGATGAATATTTCACCACAGGTGAGAACGTTTCTTCGTAATTTATCCCTTTTATCTGGCTACATCCTTTGATTACCAGTCTCGCCTTGAGAGTTTCTTCTTGGTTTTCACATGTGGGCTTAATTTTTAGTACCCATTTAGTTTTCAATGGTTTTACACCTATAGGTAGGCTAGTTTCTTCAAAGGTTTTGTTTTTTATCAAGGAGTGTATTTCTTTGTCAATACTTTGTTGCCACTGTTTTGATCTTTCACCACTTAGGGCTTCTTCTATGGTGATTTCTGTATCATCATTTTTTTCACTGTAGTATATTACATGATCAGGCCAAGTTTTCGGTTTCTTCTGTCTAGCAGATCGTCGTGGTGCTTCACTTGGTACGTCTTCATTTTCAAAACCAAGAAAATCTTCATCATCAGTAGCTTCATCTTCATTTGGGAGATTATCTTCTGCATGATGTTCGTTCTCTTCAGATCCATCTTCACTTGACTCGATTTGTGCTGAAAGGTTTACGTTGTTCTCCTGAACTTGCTTATTTAACTTTTGACTGGTCTCAGGATCCTCTTCTTTTTGGTTTTCCAAAAATATTACATCCCTAGAGATTGTAATCTTGTTCGTCTTAGGGTCGAGAAGTCGATATCCCTTTGTTGATGCACAGTAGCCTACAAAAATAAATTTTAGTGACTTTGGGTCCCATTTCTTTCTTTGCGTTTTTGGTATCTGTACCATGGCGTTGCATCCGAATACTTTCAGGTGAGCTAGACTGGGTTTTCTCCCATGCCATATTTCATAAGGTGTTCTATCTCCAAGGATTGCTGAAGGCGAGCGGTTTGTTAAGTACACAGCTGAAGAAATAGCCTCGGCCCAATATATTTTAGGCAAGTTTGCATCAAACAACATTGTTCGAGCTTTTTCAACTAATGTTCTATTGGCTCGCTCCGCGACTCCATTTTGTTGAGGGGAGTAGGGAGTCGTAAGTTGGTGAACAATTCCTTCAGAAGAAAGATAGTTCTTCATTTCTTCATTGACGTATTCGCCACCATTATCCGATCTGATTTTCTTTATTTTCGCTCCCGTTTGTTTCTCGACCATGGCTTTGAAACTTTTGAAGATTTTTGTCACCTCAGATTTTTCTTTGAGAAAATACACATACATATGAGTCTTGAGAAGTCATCAATGAATGTCAAGAAGTATCTTCGTCCGCCGACAGATGCAGTTTCCATAGGTCCACAGAGATCTGTATGTACAAGGTCTAGAATATTTTCAGAGTACATTTTGCTCCGTTTGAAAGGTAAACGTGTCTGTTTTCCCATTATGCAAAGCTCGCATGGATCTTCCACTACAATATTGTCGTCTAAGCCTGTGGATATTTTAGACAGCTTTAACATACCTTTCCGGTTCAGATGGCCTAATCTACGATGCCATAAAATACCTTTATTCTCAGAATAAAAACAGTTTTTTATTTCTGTTGTATTCATACAATAAATTCCATTTTTTAGATGAGCTGTTGCAACTAAATTACCTGTCTCATTATTATGAACATAACCCCCACTTTTGTCAAAGGTTACAGTGTGTCCCTTCCTATCTTACTCACTGATAGTAGGTTAACTGCCGAACTTGGTATGTGAAAAACATCATTGGCTTCTACGTCTACAACTTCACTACCATTATAGCTCAAGATCTACAGTGCCAGAACTAACTGCAACTAGATCTGAACCATCTGCTGAAACTATTGTACAGCTATTTGGTTTTAGATTGCTAAGCTTATTTACATCGTTTGTAATGTGCGTGGACGCACATGAATCCAAGTACCATAAACCTTCATTATGGGTACGCCGATGACTGTCTACAGCCAGAAAAGCATTTTTCTTACTTGTATCATGGCTATTTTCATGTTTGTACTCATTAGGCCTACTTTTATTGGGCCTATCTGAGAATCTAGATTCATTAGGTCTAAACCTACTGTTTTGGTTAGGCCTATTAGATTTATTGTTACTACCATTTGATTGAGGGCAATTCTTAGCTAGATGGTTAGGCTTATTGCACCTAAAACATTTTAGCGGTGTCGACTTATTAGACCTAAACTGTTTATTGGCATAAAGAGCAGATTCACCGGTCCAGTCCTCGGATTTCACATCCTGAAGGAGCTTTACTTTGATGGAATCACCAGTGATAGGTGTTCCCGAATTTTCTAATGCCATGATCATCGGTTTGTAGTGATCAGGCAAACCTGCGAGTAGCAAGGTACCAATCCACTCCTCACTAACATTAAATTTCATTTCATTTAACTTAAAAGCTGTTGTTATGATTCTATCACAATAATCATCAATAGACTTACATTTTTCAAGCATGGTTGTGACTAAGGTTTTTAGTAGGCCAACTTTCCTTGTTAAGCCAGAATCCTCAAAGGCCTTTTCCAGGGCGTTCCAAGCTTCTGCAGCCGTTCTAGTGTCTCTGATGTGAGAATAATTAATCTTATCCACAAATAAAACTATTCTTGAATGGGCTTTCTTGTCTTTTTTCTTCCAGTTATCACTGATGGGGTCCGGTGGGGTTTCCTCTATGACATCCCAAAGGTCATCATGTACGAGATAGGCCTTCATTGCAAATTTCCAAGTTGAGAAGTTTTCCCTCCCCTGCAGTTTTTCAACAATAGGTAGACCTGAAGAAGCACTCATTTTTTGTCGGTACTGTCTTCAGAACAAAGAACAAAAGTCTCACGTAGTCGCACACGGCACAACCTATGTGTAGGTTAGGATCAATCGTTACTCACGAACCCGTGAACAAACTGATATCACAATGTTCCAGTTATTAATATCCATATCCACAAACGGCCTCTGGGCCCATAACCACTGTTAGGGTTATTAAATGACGCGCAATGATGTGGATATGGAACATTTTATTGTCTATTATAGTTACTACACAACAGCACACACATGAAGTAACGAGGACATTACATAACCTCACAACCGACTCCGGACATAGGAAGAAGAATACATTCATTCTTAGAAGAAGAAGAAGTCATATAGGCCTAAGTTACATAGACACTTGATAGCCTAAAGATTGGAGCATGTACTATATGACAAGAATATAAATTTATCCTCTCTAACATATTCCACTTTTATTCAACCCCAAAAATCTATCATCACTTACTAATCTTTTTAGATTCGACTCCACAATTGAATACATTTGCCTTGAAAATCAATTCAGGCAAATATAAATTGGCTTAGTCGGTTTTGCTAATTTCCCTGTAGTAAAGTAATTGTAACAGGAATTATAAAGGTAGGTCTAAAAGGTCCTTGACCATTGTAATCTCTCATACTAACAGAGATCGTCATAAATGTTATGGACTTTATTATTATTTGCTCTTGTCTCCCTAACTACTGCTTGTGAACAGTATGTGATCACATACATGTTCCATCGCAACTGGCACTGTTGGAGTGGTGGTGTATTTCTCGTCGGAGGCCTACTGTCGGTGCCCGTCGGACCAATGGGTTAATGCCTTAAAATGGCGGAAGGCGTCGGAAGGTGACGGAGACTTGATGGAAGGTGTCGTGTCGGAGAGCGTCGGACTAGTGGGTTTCCTGCTTTAGGTACCCATTGCTAAGCACAGAGCAACTAAACAGAAAACCATAATTAAGGTTTAGTACATATAATTATGGAAACTTTTTGCTTATTTTCATATCATCTACATTAAATAAGACGTTATAACTTAATATCGGACGGTTTTCCGAACAACCTTTAAAATGGTTAATGGATTGAAGTTATTTATTTTATATCCCTCTAAGTTGATAAAATGAAACTTTGGTCTCTTAGTCGTAAAGTATTTTATGACAATATTTTATTACCTTATTATTACCATATTTTATTACTTAAGAGTGTTGTATTATATTGTTCTATAGACTGACAGTAATTGGACTGTGTTGTGGAGTTGAGTATTGCGGTTTAGTATATATTAAGTGATTTTAAGGCGTGGGTAAAAAAGTGTTAGGCTAACTAGGGACTAACTAGTAAAAAGGGCAAACCATTCACAGTGAAGCAAGGGAAATTGTAAGACCAATAGGCGCCATGTGTTGGTTTACGCCAATAAAATAAATTTTATTCCCTAGGTATATATAATTAGTTTAACGAGTACTTAGGTTTGCTGCAACAGGGAGGATAAAAATAGTTTTTTGTTGTAAAATGGTAATACATTACTGTAGTTTAGTAGGAAATGAATGTATTTTCCAAATTTGATCAAAATATGTTCATAAACAAGCAAACTATAACAGTTGACTTACTCTCCATAAGAATAACATGGGAATTTTAAAATAACAATTTTTTTGAATTTTCTCCATAACCATTAGGCGCATAATAACGCTTCATTATACTAAATTATTTGTTTTTTTAAGCTCTACAAAATGGTTTGGAAAGAAATTGTGAAATTTTGAGTTTTTAGGGTCGAAAACGGGAAAAGCCTATTTTTACCCCATAAAACCCCCCATAAACCCCCGTTCCCATAGTTCGATCATGCTGGTTCGCGAACTCGTTTGAATAAATGTAGGTTTACACATTTGTACCAAATTTCATCAAAATCGGACCATTTTTGCTCGAGTTATGGTGCTAACGGACACACATATATGTATATATAAATACATATATATAAATACATATATATATATATATGAATTTGAACGGATGGTGTTTTTGGCCTCTAGGGACCTCAAAACAAAAATGTAAATCGGTCCCGGGTCCAGGTCTTACTATGAGTACTACGGTAATAGCTTATTCCCTATATAGGAAATTCGCTAAAAGTAAATATTGATTGATGGTATCCATGGTAACAAAGAACAAAAATGAATTTTGATTTCACAATTCCACACAGCAGGTTCAAATATATTAAATACTGCACGAATATTAGATCTGATAGGATAAGGATTATAAATTTACAATAATGATGTCACTAGCCCGAAATTAAACATTATTTAACATTACTTAAATGCAATGGAGCTGTCAAATCATATTATGTTATTGTAATTTCATTAGTAGGTACATGATTCTTTCAGTTACTTCATTTGTTTATGTTTATGATCTATTATACTGAGTGTGTTCTAATATTTGTGAAATGCTGTAATAATATTTTACACGGAATAATTTGTTGTAATAGAAATCATTTATGGATATAGGAAATAATTAAGATTCTATAATCATTGCTGTATCAACCTAAGCCCTTATCCTGAGTTTTATGAGGTTTACTTTTTTGATTTATTTTTGTGTAAACAGTACTAATATAATCCCCCTGCCGCTGAAAATCTATAGACTGAGCGAATTTCAATTTGCCTGATTATAATTTCATTAAAATATGTTAGAAAATTACCCTAATTTCCATATTTTATTTCTATTTTCCTATTTTTTTCTATTTTTCGATTTGGAACTATTGTGATAGCTTTTTTGTTTACAGTGTAAACCATAAACCTATTCTTTTATTATACCTAGGAATCTATCATTGGTTTTGTATCATAGGTAGCCTAAATAAGTATTCACAGTATGAGTTAGAAAACGTACTATTATCAAGTTAAGTAATACAGTTAAATTTTGTTTCTAAATAAAATGGTAGGGAGTGAAACCATTTGGCATTTTCAAAGAACCAACATTGGCCCTTTTGCATACTGACAATGTTGCAAGGCACGAGCATAGCTGCTAGCAAATATGTACGAATAGTAGCGAGTAGCGCTGGTTTGCAGTAGCTGTTAAAATAACAAGCGACCGGCGCTACTAATTGTGACCAACGGGATTGATTTATTTAGTATCTTATGTAAATTAGAGTTAATTATGTACTATCACAAAGTCTTCTTTCTACATCAATTAAAATTCCATAATACCCCCACTGCAGTAAACCTGCAGCCAAAACAAATTTCCGTTATTCCATTTGTGAGAATTTATTTTCAATTAAATTTAATTCAACAACATTATGTTTAATGAGTGCCTAGGTTTGCTGCCTACAGGGAGGGTACTAACGAAGTGTGATTTTTAGGAAAATATTATTAGCTTAGTATGAAATAAATAAACTTGCCAAGTTTAATAAAAAATCCATCCATAAAGCAATATTACAACAGTTTACTTATCATACTAATATTATAACTAAGAAAGTTTGGACGTTTGGATGTATCGATGTATGGATGTATGGATGTATTGTGCCGATTTTCAAATCAAAAGATTTAAAATCCGCGACAGGCAATGGACAAGTCAGTCAAACATGACGTAACGCGGAAGGATACGAAGACCGGGGAACCGCGTCGTCTGCAAAGCGTCTCGTCGTCCTCGTCGTCACTCGTGGCTCAGTAATCGCGTAGTCAACATGTGAAGTCGCGTTTTGTCGCTGGTGTAGGACGAATTTATTAATATCTTAATTCGTAGCTCGGAAATTAGCGTTCGGGCGGAAATTGTACGTGCATCAAACGATTGCAATTGTCAAAATTTCGCCGAATTGCATTTGGGGGTGTGTTTTATTAGTAATAAGTCGAGACAGTTGAGATGCCGGATTGATTGTTCGCGTTCGTGATGAAAATTCGTACATGCATCATATCGATAGCAAATGTCAGTTTCTAGCGAATAGCGGGTCGTCGTGAAGGTATTTTCAATTGAATCATTAAACGCCAGCTCGAAAAAACAAGAATTAATAAGTCCTACACCAGAAAAAACCGTGTCGTGATGTTCCGCTCGGTCAGACAAAAAGTCAAAATTACCACGAGTCAGTTTTTAAATGTTCGGTACGCGTGAATCTTCGTCGGAATGAATGTTAATGTGTCGACATGTGTACGTAAGTAGTCTAAATGTTTGTGTTATTTGTGTTTTAGTATTAAAATAGTCTTGCCAATCTGCCACATTTTTTCACATGTACCACTCGTTTTACAAGTTATGAATCATGTTTGGTTTGGTCTGAGATTTTCATGTTTCATTTGGTCTACTTAGAGCACATGGTCACGATTCAGGATAAAATGTTTTATTAAATTTGGTCATGTCATACAAAGGATTTAAGTTATAATAGTGAACCTAGTCAAATGAAAATTATTTCTTAAATTGAATTGAAATGGTGTATTAATTTAAAGAGCAATGTTTATCTGTGATATTATTATTTTTGTATTCTATGTAAAGTCAGATTCTATCATCGTCAGTATTATTATTTAAAACGTTTGAATTTCATGTGTAGAATAATTTTTGAACAGTATTACATTTTTTAATAGTGAGAGTTTGATTGTGTAACGTAAATGGGGGTAACAGAGTGCTCGGTCGAAGGCTAGGGTTGATAAAGGGTCATGAGGATAGACTCCCATTAAATTCATAAATATTAAATACTAAATAAAAAAATTATCAAATAATCGACTCAGCAGTCGATTAGCCCCGTTGCACTGATCAGCAAGGAGTGATGTAGATCACAAACCTACATAATAGTCCCTGTTTGATTAAATTGTAAACTGGCCAGTTTGATAATTACGAACATCTTTGGGGAGTCTGGTGATCCAAACAAATAAATAAAATCATCAAGGCTAGGTTTTCCCGAGACTTTGCAGTTTTAAAAAATGAACAAACCGCCAATTTGAACATTCAATCTTACAATCAACTCTCTCACTCTCTCTTTCAAAATATTGTTTAATTGTGCACAAAAAGGGTTATCACATTGTATAAATTTTATTAATTATTGTATCACAGCTCATTTGCAATTATCATCTCATTATACAGTATTTTTACAAATCACCATCTTTTCATTATCCTGTGTTTCAGCTGTTAGTATCATTAGTATAAAACTGGTAAATTAAAGAGGTAAATGGCTTAACTGGAAGAAGTATACAAAGTATTCACAATGAGTGTTGATGATCACATTTTGTAAATATATTTTGACAG
This sequence comes from Macrosteles quadrilineatus, assembly GCF_028750875.1. NCBI lineage: Eukaryota > Metazoa > Arthropoda > Insecta > Hemiptera > Cicadellidae > Macrosteles > Macrosteles quadrilineatus. The sequence continues at coordinate 131,765,498 of NW_026542595.1, read as the reverse complement.
TGCAATTTTTATAAGCTCAGTTCATAATATTTAATATCAAATTGGTAAATTCATAAATAATCGGCTTAACCGAAATCCAGTGTATATAAACATCTTGAAGTCATACTTTTGATAAATATTTCCTGAACAAACAGTTTCACAAATATTTTCAATCAATATTTCAATATTATTATTTGCAATTTTACAGTTTTACAGAGTATCAATTCATATCACAATCTTTCATCAGAACAGCACATTTTATTTCATGGAGTGATCAAATAGACACATCTATTAGTTTTAAGAAGTGTTAGAATTAAGCTGAAGAAGGTGTGAAGGAGGACAACATATCAGACCTCTCACGGTCCATAAATCGGACTTCTGGGATATTTAATTACAGGGCCCACACTTAACATCTTTATTTACACTGCGCAGCTCTGTGATTGTAATGTCCTCAGTAGTTCAATTAAAAGTGTAAATTAAATTCATTAAAACCCCACCAGGGGGCAACTTTTTGTTATACTCACACCTGTATGGAATAGCCAAATTGCATTGCATAAAGGTGTGAGGTGATTTTGGTTGATGGAATGATCAATTAAGTAAAGAGTATATTTTGAAGTAATAAGTAAGTAAAAAACGTTTATTTTTTTCTTTACAAAAAGTGATAGCACTAATTTGAGAGGTCTGGTAACAAGGAAGCAGATTGGCATTACTACCAAGGCAGGTTGGCATTGATAAGGGTATCAGTTGTTATCTCTAGGGCAATTATCCACATTGATATTTCTGTGTTTGTTTACTTGTTTATTTATTTGTGTCATATTCGTACAGAGATTATTTATATTTATATTTACATTTATATTTACATGTGCAATAGTTTTCAATTTTGAGTAAATAGAGTCAAACTGAGGTCAATTGTTTTAAACATTTTCATAATTACATATTTTGAGAAACAATGAATCATCTGAGTCATGTTATGTAACCACTGTGAGCGACGTGAAGGCTGGCCAACAGAGGTCACGTTCTAGCTGTGGTGGGGCGAGAGTAGAACCTACCCGCACAGACAGGCAGACATCGGGCCGTTCACCACAACAATGTCCCCCGCCCCCACCCACTCCATCGGCAACAGCTGACAGTCGACTGCGCTACGGGTCAATGAACTGATTGTTGACATCTACTCAACGCTGAATGCTAGATAATTCTACAGTGTGTTAAGCGTGCGCGTTTACACCATTCAAATTGTTGATGGATTGATGCAGTTTTGGTTTATGACACAATGTGTCAGTTGACAACAATTTTTATTTCTCAAATACCGACCTCAAAGCAAAATGTTTATTATTGTTAAAGTTTCAGAGTTTATATTTTGGTTATTCAAATTTCAAATGTTTATGTGTAAAATTGTTTCGTGTTAAATGTATTAAATGTAAATCAATGGAAAAATGAACAAAAAAATGTGTCGTATGAATGAAGCGTCTGTTGCCACGTCAAGCGTCGTCGCGCCGGGTCGAAATTGTCCCGGGATGGAAAAGGCCTTCGTGCGGACCTGAAGGTCGCTCGGGCCAATTTTTTTGGCAGGGGAGATTTCTGTGCCGATTTTCAAATCAAAAGATTTAAAATCCGCGACAGGCAATGGACAAGTCAGTCAAACATGACGTAACGCGGAAGGATACGAAGACCGGGGAACCGCGTCGTCTGCAAAGCGTCTCGTCGTCCTCGTCGTCACTCGTGGCTCAGTAATCGCGTAGTCAACATGTGAAGTCGCGTTTTGTCGCTGGTGTAGGACGAATTTATTAATATCTTAATTCGTAGCTCGGAAATTAGCGTTCGGGCGGAAATTGTACGTGCATCAAACGATCGCAATTGTCAAAATTTCGCCGAATTGCATTTGGGGGTGTGTTTTATTAGTAATAAGTCGAGACAGTTGAGATGCCGGATTGATTGTTCGCGTTCGTGATGAAAATTCGTACATGCATCATATCGATAGCAAATGTCAGTTTCTAGCGAATAGCGGGTCGTCGTGAAGGTATTTTCAATTGAATCATTAAACGCCAGCTCGAAAAAACAAGAATTAATAAGTCCTACACCAGAAAAAACCGTGTCGTGATGTTCCGCTCGGTCAGACAAAAAGTCAAAATTACCACGAGTCAGTTTTTAAATGTTCGGTACGCGTGAATCTTCGTCGGAATGAATGTTAATGTGTCGACATGTGTACGTAAGTAGTCTAAATGTTTGTGTTATTTGTGTTTTAGTATTAAAATAGTCTTGCCAATCTGCCACATTTTTTCACATGTACCACTCGTTTTACAAGTTATGAATCATGTTTGGTTTGGTCTGAGATTTTCATGTTTCATTTGGTCTACTTAGAGCACATGGTCACGATTCAGGATAAAATGTTTTATTAAATTTGGTCATGTCATACAAAGGATTTAAGTTATAATAGTGAACCTAGTCAAATGAAAATTATTTCTTAAATTGAATTGAAATGGTGTATTAATTTAAAGAGCAATGTTTATCTGTGATATTATTATTTTTGTATTCTATGTAAAGTCAGATTCTATCATCGTCAGTATTATTATTTAAAACGTTTGAATTTCATGTGTAGAATAATTTTTGAACAGTATTACATTTTTTAATAGTGAGAGTTTGATTGTGTAACGTAAATGGGGGTAACAGAGTGCTCGGTCGAAGGCTAGGGTTGATAAAGGGTCATGAGGATAGACTCCCATTAAATTCATAAATATTAAATACTAAATAAAAAAATTATCAAATAATCGACTCAGCAGTCGATTAGCCCCGTTGCACTGATCAGCAAGGAGTGATGTAGATCACAAACCTACATAATAGTCCCTGTTTGATTAAATTGTAAACTGGCCAGTTTGATAATTACGAACATCTTTGGGGAGTCTGGTGATCCAAACAAATAAATAAAATCATCAAGGCTAGGTTTTCCCGAGACTTTGCAGTTTTAAAAAATGAACAAACCGCCAATTTGAACATTCAATCTTACAATCAACTCTCTCACTCTCTCTTTCAAAATATTGTTTAATTGTGCACAAAAAGGGTTATCACATTGTATAAATTTTATTAATTATTGTATCACAGCTCATTTGCAATTATCATCTCATTATACAGTATTTTTACAAATCACCATCTTTTCATTATCCTGTGTTTCAGCTGTTAGTATCATTAGTATAAAACTGGTAAATTAAAGAGGTAAATGGCTTAACTGGAAGAAGTATACAAAGTATTCACAATGAGTGTTGATGATCACATTTTGTAAATATATTTTGACAGTGCAATTTTTATAAGCTCAGTTCATAATATTTAATATCAAATTGGTAAATTCATAAATAATCGGCTTAACCGAAATCCAGTGTATATAAACATCTTGAAGTCATACTTTTGATAAATATTTCCTGAACAAACAGTTTCACAAATATTTTCAATCAATATTTCAATATTATTATTTGCAATTTTACAGTTTTACAGAGTATCAATTCATATCACAATCTTTCATCAGAACAGCACATTTTATTTCATGGAGTGATCAAATAGACACATCTATTAGTTTTAAGAAGTGTTAGAATTAAGCTGAAGAAGGTGTGAAGGAGGACAACATATCAGACCTCTCACGGTCCATAAATCGGACTTCTGGGATATTTAATTACAGGGCCCACACTTAACATCTTTATTTACACTGCGCAGCTCTGTGATTGTAATGTCCTCAGTAGTTCAATTAAAAGTGTAAATTAAATTCATTAAAACCCCACCAGGGGGCAACTTTTTGTTATACTCACACCTGTATGGAATAGCCAAATTGCATTGCATAAAGGTGTGAGGTGATTTTGGTTGATGGAATGATCAATTAAGTAAAGAGTATATTTTGAAGTAATAAGTAAGTAAAAAACGTTTATTTTTTTCTTTACAGTATGGATGTATGGATGGATGGATGGATGGATGGATGGATGGATGGCTGGATGGATGTTTGTGACAAGTAAACGCGAAAAATACTACACCGACAAGGTTGGAATTTAGTATGATGATAAGTGATATTACCGATTAACATATAGACAAATTCATATCTCAAAAATCCTTTCAGCCGTTTCAATTGCACAAGCTGGTTCTATGATACTAAATATCATTAAAAAGTTATTTATAAGGCTTACCAACAGGGTGCACCACTATCATGTATTTTTTAGCGAATTTCCCATATAGGGAATAAGCTATTACCGTAGTACTCATGGTAAGACCTGGACGCGGAACCGATTTTTTTTTTCATTTTGAGGTCCCTAGAGGCCAAAAACACCATCCGTTCAAATTCATATATATATATATATATTTATATATGTGTCCGTTAGCACGATAACTCGAGCAAAAATGATCTGATTTTGATGAAATTTGGTACAAACGTGTAAACCTACGTTTATTCGAACGAGTTCGCGATCCAGCATGATCGGACCATGGGAACGGGGGTTTACGGGGGGTTTTATGGGGTAAAAATAGGTTTTTCCCATTTTTGACCCAAAAAACATAAAATTTAGCAATTTCTTTCCAAACCGTTTTGTAGAGCTTAAAAAAACAAATAATTTAGTATATTGAAGCGTTATTATGCGCTTAATGGTTACGGAGAAAATTCCAAAAAATTGTAATTTTAAAATTCCCATGTTATTCTTATGGAGAATAAGTAAATTGTTGTAGTTTGCTTGTTTATGAACATATTTTGATCAAATTTGGAAAATGTTTTTATTTCTTACTAACTATTAACGTTTTACAAAAAAAAAACAGTTTTACCCTCCCTGATGCAGCAAACCTAAGTACTAGTTAAACTAATTCTATTTAAATAGAGAATAAATGTTATATTTTTAAGTAGACATTTCAGTGTAAATCCAATCAGTCAAATGGAAATTCGCTTAGTCTGCAGGTTTGCTGTGGCGGGGGTATTTTTCAATATGACCACAGCAAATTTAAACCAACTAGCAACAAAAAGTTGTGGTATACAATAAGAACTTTACTTTTTTTCCATGGTTTAGGTGCAGTGGTAGAACATTAGGGCTATGGTAGATGTGTGATACACTATACTATAGGATACCGTATAAATTAAAAGACCAAATTTTCTTAAACCGTGTCCTCTCCAATAACTGCAATTATAAGCATTTATACTTATATGCCAACCCCGTACGAAGGACGGGTACTCTGCTAGTTCTCTATATGGGAATTATGTTTTTTGGTCGAGTAATACAGTAGATAAAAATATGACGATGCTTGATGTGAAATCTGTGCATGCGTACCTTCAATTTGAGACCTCAATATTGAAAATCGGTTGAGTAGAAGAGCCAAACGAACTCGGAAAAGAAAAACCAAATTGTTAAAATATATATTAAATTTGAATGATTTTTTGTACTCTGGGTCTACTATAACAAACAATAAATTTGTCCCACTGGGTGTTAAATTTGTCCCACCTGCACTAGCTTCTTCCCTATTGGAAGGGAATTTACTGAAATAAATAATTCCAGTACACAGTTTGGTGCAACACATTTTCCTTGTGATCTTAGCTGGGTATTCCCCCTGACAGGAAGAAATCCATACTTGTTCACAGCCTCATATATAGTCAGCAGCCTCCAACCACACCCATTCAGATAAGCAGTTAGCTCCGATCATGAAGGCAGTGTATGTACTCGTCATCTGTGTGTGTGTGAGTGTCTTGAGTGCTCCTGCGCCTGAGTCCTACTATCGCTCCACTAGCTCTCTCCAAAGCAGTTACTCTATGACTATCAACGGAAAGAAGGACAGCAGTTCCCTCAGCAGTTCCGTGACACTTCACAACCCCGGCAGTATTACTCACGATCATGTACACAACTTAAATTTGGGCCCCTACAGTTATAGACGCAGGGTCACCTACACCCCTGGTAGCTGAGAGAAGAGGAATACGAGGTAGCCAATGGGACTAGCCAGAGGGGTTTGAAGGAAAAAAGGTAAGAAAGTATTTGTTATATGCCTTTCAATAGAATGATAATGCTTATTTGTTATTTCTTTAACAAAGTAATTTATGTAATATTTATGAATTTTTTTTACTCAAGGTACCAAAGTGTCAAAAAGGGTACTCCGGTTTCAATTCTTTAATAATATTCCTTTACGAGAAGCCTTATAAGTGAATATATAACGAATATATTATTTTTTAATCCTATAAACTAACAGTTTGTATAAATTATTTTTATATATATTTGTATAAACCTATAGCAGTATTTTTATTTTTATTTAAAAAACTATTATTGTACATTGATTCCATAATTGTGTTGTAAAAACCCCTTTAACAATACTTCTGAATTCTAAAAAAATAAACTACTGAAAATAGTTGTACAAAAATCAATGAAAACTATTTTAAAATTGAAGTTAAGTGACTATACTTGTCCTTTATGCATTACGAGCCACGTTCATCCGATCAATTAATCTTTGAGGAACTGTTTGATACAGTAAAGTATATTGATATACACATAGAAAGATTGGTTTACTAAATTAGTTTTAAAGGAAACAAAAAGTCAATTACACGTTACAATATTTAGCCTACAGTTATTTTGCTTATATTTTTTTAATGCTTTTTGTTTTGAGCTGCTACATATGGCCACAGCTAGTTTAATAAAATTAAGTACTGTAAAACAAAAACGTAACAATAAATGTTAAGTGTATTTATTTTAGGTTAAATCATTGGGAAAAACATAAAATCCTATGATCAATTATAAGTTACAGTTACGGTATTCTGTTCAGTTATAATTTATGATCCTTTATAAGTTCCATTATAAGTTTGTACTCGGTAAAGCTACAAGTTTCTTTTATATATTCTATAACATTTGATACATTATTCAAATGGTATAATATGTAAGTTAAAGCTATCGGTACTAGTTTTAATCTGTTGGTGTTTTGCTTTTGGTTGCAAGCTCATTTTAAAGGAGTCTATGGTCATAGTTTAGCATCACTTAAATAATCCTACATTTTGTACTATCTAATTGTCTAACATTTTTTCCATCCCCCATTAGATTGCAGTGAAGCCTTGTGGTTCCCAATAACAAAAAAAGATATTCCTTCCAATTCAATAACTTTTACCTAAAATGAAAGGTAAACTGACCACTGAATACTAGTCCATACTAAAGAACAGAGGCTCACCCTTAACAGTGTTCTTTAAAAACCACTTTGAAAAAATAGTTAATAAATAATTACTGTGTTGGAAGTTTTATATGATTTCATCTTTTATAAAAGTGAAAAACAAATAACAGATTTAACTATCCAGCATATAGCCTGTATAACGGTACACTTACATTCCTACTGAATTCTTATAACAAGATTTAAACTTTATTCTGAGCCCGTGTTATTTATAAATAGCGTAGCCTTAACGGAGGTAGAAAGTGTAAAATAGATAAGTCTTACCCTTGACAAATGGAATTTAAGACATGTGAACTTAATTGGCTACTAGGTACAAATTCAAAATTATCATTGGCTAACAAAATTCACTTTATGATTAAACCGATTTCGATTTGTACATATGGCATCCAACTTTGGGGGATCTCTATTCTCGAGTTAATCTAACATGAATATTCTTGAACGCTTCTTGAGAAGAATTATTGGCGCACCCTAACATTACGGTTAGAAAAGATTTAAAAATTAGTTCTGTTAAAGAAGAAATTACAAACAATAATAGAAAGTAACAGGCAAAACTTAAAGACCAGTTGAACAGTCTGGCTGTTAATATGCTGGACAACAGTGAGTGTGTTAACAAATTGAAAAGTATTGTTCATGTGTTGGACCTAAAATACAGATTTGTTTGAATAATCTATATAAATAAAATTACAGTTTTGTCTGTACATTGCTTAGAATCATGCAGTTTTTGGTTATTTTTACGTTTCATAGCCTAAGAAAGCCGAAACGAGTCTTATCTCAATTTCTATCTGTATGTCTGTTTATCTGTTTGTCTGTCCATTCTGTGACTTCGTCTGTAACGCCAAAATGTCATTTTACGCGGCCTACTCCTAGAAAACTAGAGTACCGATCAAGGTTCTAATAATTTTCTGTATTCACCGGATTGGTGAGAGTGTCTTTGGCTATAAAAACATGGCCTCGCTTCTTTGAAAACAAAATAACGAACCACCAAAAACCCAATTTTGTTCAATTTTTGACAAATTTTCTCCCAATGTTTACTATTACATTTTATGAAATAACGATCAGCTGTTTGGATTAGTTCTCACTTCTAGCTGTCACTGATATGTTTACATTAAAAGTTGTTTACAAATACCACACTTTTCCCTCCTCATCGTCTACCGCACCTTCTCTTCTTCGCAGTTGATCCGAATGTTTTCTTTTTATCACTCCACCACACATGACTTCATAAGAGTATAAGCCATTGCGTTTGACTATTGTTCCTGCTATCCAACCAGGGTTATTCTCTTTTTTCATCCATACTTCTTCCCCTCCACTGAATGCTCTTAAGGTTTTCTTTTGAGTTGGGTTTTGTTGTTCCTTCCAAATTTTCAGATCTAATTGTTCTCTAAGGTTTGGTTTCATGTTGTCCAACATAGTTGGCATTCTTCTGCCAAGAAACAACTCTGCAGGGGCTCGTTTATCAACTATTTTAGCAAGACTTGTTGATAGACTGGTTTTTGTGCCCCGCCAATTTTTAATTTTTTAAATTTTAATTATTGTTCTAATAGGTAGGCCTAATTAATTGAACAGATTGTAAAATAAATTCAGATTAAAAAATCACTGTTAATTTTCTCAATTTAATTTAAAGTTTAGGAAATTAACCAGTTTTTAATGTTTCAGAGCTAAGAAGAAGTTTTCTGTTCCAAAGAGAAAGAAAAGATATGATATTCTGTACTCATCCAATGTTTTTCCAATAAGCTGTGATAAAAGAATGTTAACCTTATATTATTTATTGTTATTTTTATTGTATATTTTAGAATTAAAATGTAAATAAGAACTTGAAATTTTTATATAAAAATATGTTTAATTTATAAATCTGTTTTCCTTTTACTCTCCACCTGCAATTCTTTTGATAGACATTTTCCTTGTACACTACCTACCTTTTATGATTATTTTAAATGCTTAAAAACATAATATTGCATTCATGTCTATGAACGTTTATTTCTAACTAGTAAATAAAGAATAAATATATACTTGATTGTATGTATTTTCAATTTAATTTGGGGGAAAAGTGATAGAAAATACTTTATCTACCCAAATAATTATCTACCTTAGCTGAAAACAAACCTTGGTTTTAACCAAAATGAATTACTAATATTATAAATGTAAAAGTTTGAGTGTTTGTTTGAAGTTCAATCACACATTGATAACTGGTCGGATTGGGTTGAAATTTGGTATAATGATATCTCACATTCCTAATTAACATATAGACATATTCTTATCTCAAAAATCCTTTCCGACTCCGCCTCAGTGGCTCTAGCGTTTCCCACGTTAACCTTATGAGTATTCATATTTAACAGGTATTAAAGAATTTTGCCAGCTGTTTCAACTAGGTACACAAGTGGTTCTATGATAGGTATTCAATAGTATTAAAAGGTTATAATGTTTACCAACAGGGTGCAGCACTATTAATTCTTTTTAGATTCATGACAACAGCTAATTTGAACCAAGCAGCAACGAAAAGCTGTGAGAACTTTACTTTTTTCTGTTGTGTAGGTGCAGTGGTAAAAAATTATGGCTATGGTAGATGTGCTATACTATATAAACCAAATTTTCTTAAAACGTGTCCTCACCCATTACAAATGCAAACCCGAGTATAACTGCAATAAGTGTATTATACTTATCTTATACGCCAACCACGTACAAAGATCGGGTACTCTGCTAGTATCTATATAAATTAAAGTTTTGTTTGTACATAGTATGGAACCAAGAGGATTTTTGTTTTTTGTTTTTATTTTATGACCTCAAAAAGCCTAAAACCAGTTTTACCTCAAGTTATGTTTGTCTGAATGTCTGTCCGAGACCCCCAAGCCGGCAATTTATGCTCATACTCCAGGAAAGAGCACAGATCAAGATTAGACTCTTTTTTATGTATGCACTTAATTTACAAGAATGTCTTTCGCTATATTTAGTTAGTAGGCTGAAAAAATAGAGGACATTGTTAAATTTATTAATAAGACATTTGGTTTTAATAACACTGTCAGATGTTGTGTTTATGAAGGTTAAGTGTCTAATATTGTTGACTGAGTCTCTTTAAACATACAAACTTGTTAACTTGTTTCTGAACTATGTAGGGTTTTCAGGATCCTTGTCCGTATAGGAGGGCTATCTGCTAGTAAATACTAATATTACTCTTAGCTAATCCTTAGTTAGGATATTAGTGGCATAACTTTACTCTTATTATTATACAATTCATGAGCATCCAACATTAAACATACGTGAGAACTGTGCCTAATCTTTGCAATGATGTTAAATTAGTCTTGCCGAGAAGCTCTCTTAGGTGGAAGTTTTCAAGAATTATTCCTCGGTGTACTCCAATCTTTAGCCCAAATTCAAATTGGTGCAAGCACTTTTCATGCTATTTCTCAAGGAGTGTTTGATACTGAACTGTAAGCCCAATTAAGGTTTTTTGTTTGGTTTATTTAACTTCAAATATGGAACAGAAACATTTGTAGGAAGACACTTCTAAATAAGTAAAGAACATATACTTAAGATAGTCTCAACGATTGTGTTTCAAATTTGAGAAATATTAAATTTATAGAGAATGTACAACTCCTTTGACAGAGGTTAAAAGGCTATATTTTGACCTCAGAATGAAATAAACATGAAATGTTTAAAACAAGAAAATTATTAAATCCAGTATACTAAAATCAAGATACATAAAAATTTTTTAGGGCAAAATCAAATTTAAATAAATATAAATGATTTTATTATTCTTAACTGCCATTTTTTATTTTACATAATATTCTTTATAACTCGATGTGTTTGTTGAATCCTAATTTTATTTTTGAGTATTTGTCTTGCAAACTTTTTATTTAAAACTCTCAAAGTTATCTCATGAGTTCTAATTGTGAAGTTGAGTGTAACTTTTCCTCATTCTTTGGGGAAGTCCCTACATCTCTCAGTAATCTGAACTGGTCCACAGCCACATATATAATCAGCAGCTTCTTCAGCAACCAGTCAGTGAACCAGTTCCATCTGATCATGAAGGCAGTGTTGGTGTTCCTCGTCTGTGTGTGTGTGAGTGTGTTGAGTGCACCAGCGCCTGATCCACAAACCATCAGTAGTATAAAGTCAGGTATCTCGGTTTACTACAATGGACAACGAGTGTCGCACAGTGGTCAAGACAGTACAGTGCAGATCGACAGACCCGGTCCTTTTCAACACACGATTGGACACAAGATTACCTTGAAAATCGGGCCTAATGGGGAGGTCACTACACTATAGAAGAGGGATCAGTGAAGACTAAGTATTAAGCAAACTAACAGGTAAGGAAATATCTAACACAAAAATATCATATGATTACGTTGAAGTTATGGTCTCAAAATCAGTGGTTTTTATTTGTTTTGATCATTGACGCATGTCAAACGGATATCAAACTAAATTTATGCGTTTGTTTTATAAAGTTGTGATGAGTTACAAAAAATTTAACTTATTCTGGCATTTACTTTTCATTGTACATATCTATGCCAGTGGTATTTTTTAAAGTTTTTGTTAAGGGAACGGTCCCTGGTCTTGGTACTATCTATAAGGTCCTGTGTTAGAGTAATTAATTGATAGCACACTGAAAAATAGCATCTAGGTCCGGTAACATCTGGCTAGGATTGAACAAGAGACCTTCATATTTGAAGGAGAGCACTAATTCCACTCAGTTAACCCGACATTTACTATACAAACTTAATAGTATACATATTGTGATTGTGATCAATGCTTTTGATATTGTTTAAAAATATAATTTAGACTAGCTGCTGTATCACCTCTTTGCAACAGGGAACAAAATTTAGTGTAGAGGAGTAGGTCTCTTTATAATATTAAGAGAGCTACTCTTCTAATCATAACAAAAATTAAATTACAGTATTGAATGACCAATCTATTTTTAACCACTCACATGCATTACACGTACAGTAGGCACAACTTTGCCAGTGTAAATAAATATTTTTTTCATTTAATTTCATTTTCAATGTTCAAATGTATAGCTCTTAAACAAACGCAAAATTTTAGAGTCAGTAGCTTGACTTAAGATAAGAATCTTGAACCATATAAATTAAATATAAATCCACAGTTTGTTTCACGAATGTAGGTATGCAGCTGTTCAGTTATCAAGTTGGCTCTATTAATTTCTCTATGGTTTAACCAAATGGCAATATAACAAAAAAAAAAAAACTTATTATAAGACACTATAGGGGCTGATAGTTTTTAAAACTAAAAAAACTAAAATTAAATTTCTGAATAAATTTTATACCTAAATAAAAAAATATGGATTCAACACTTCTCCCTTTCCCAAAATTATCCCCAAATAAAATTTTCCAAAATTATAAAAAGCTAGTAACTGAAATGCAGTTTAAATTTAACCCTAAAAAATAAAAGGAATTAAAATCTTTTGTTGTAAATTGAAGCAAACCTTAGATTAGTCTTATTCTACCTCATTTAACAACAGAAAATTGTGATATTTTAGTTGTATTTGATATTTTTAAATTCTGTTGATGGGTAGGATATTTTAAAAACTAAATAAAAGTGTAGCTGACATTTTTTCATAAAATCAGCCATGTTTAAGAAATTTAATTTAAAAAATTAAAATAGCAGCGATTTTGAAATTTTTTGAAGAACCAAAACAGTTTTATTTTCCTAACATGGGTCTCTCCTACCTTACACAGTTTCATAAAGATCAGTATAATCAATCTTAAAAGATACCAAATTTTATGAGAAAAATACAAAATGGTGGATATATGGTTAACGAAGCGATTATTCTTGATTTTCTCTTTGACCCATAGAACCACTTTCTGGCGTTTGACTTGATACTTAAAGGACGCCCTGTATAAAGTAAATACTGGCAACTTTCTAGTTTTTAACAAACATAAATCGACTCTTTTAAATTAACCTAAAACAATGTTTACAAATTGTAAAACAAATATGTCTTTATAACGTTTTTAATGGACACAGCATTGAAAAAAAATTAATTTCTGTTCAAAACAGGTGCGTATTTGAATTTGTAGAGTACTTAATAATTGTATTGTTAAGTTGCATTTTATTACAGTTAAAATGATTAAACACTTACATAAATGATTAGTATGGTTAAAAAATGTAACTATAGCTCTTTAACAATACAGTCTATATAGTTGAAACTTTGTGGACTTATCTTACTGTCCTAAAAATAAACAATTCAATAACATTTTTTATACCTAACTTGACTCAAGAAATCATTTAAGTGTTTTTACTATAAAGAAAACTTTGATGTCACCCACATACCTAGCAAATTAAATATTTATCATCAATTGAGTTGAATATTTTTTTAATGTAGGTATCTGTGTTAATTGTATTTGTTTAACAAACTAACAAAAATGTTGTAATGTTTCAGGGAGAAGGAGACAAGTGTTAAAAGAAGATTAAAACAAGATTGCTTTTTAACCCCTTATGAAAAAGATTATATATGGCCATATAAATTTTTTTTTATCTGGTTATATTTGGTTTTGGACCAAATATAACCAGATATGATCATATATGGAATCCCCATATATGGAAATTTTTAAATAAAAAATATATAAATAAAAAAAAAAATAACAATTAAACATATTTGCACATTAAATGGTATAAACTATGCATTAAAATTATAATAAAAATTTTAAATTCAAAAAATTCAAAACAAAAATTCCAAGCGACTGACTGGGATTCGAACCCGGGACTTTAGCGAGAGAGTCCGCCCCTTTAGCCACTACACCACAACTGCTTCATATCAAGTGGCCTAACAAAACCTATTACGAATGATATAAGCTGTAATAGTCAAGCATAATGTCATTTGAAGAATGTTATTATTAATATAGCCTAACTACGTGACATTGATATTTGCGGCTGTTTGATAGCAAAGGTACAATTAATTAATTATTAATATAATATTCTCCTTATTTTAGGCCTACTACACTTACAATTTTAAAATTATACGTCAGTTTTAAGATTTTGTTGCGTTATAATAAAATTGTACAATAGATGTATGTACAGGATTTTGTTATCTGGGTTCAAATCTGGATACTTTAATTACTTTAAAGGAGAAATGCCTATATTATCTGCCCTCCTACTGTACCACATTTCAACTCAATCAGTTCAGTAGTTTGTGCTTGCGAGAGCAACAAGAAAATACACAAACTCACAAACTTTAAGATTTATAATATTATAAGAAGTGTTTGGGAGTCCAGTTACATAGTCCAAATGTGGAAACAATTCTTTATAATAATTCCAGTTATTGTCAAAAACTCATTTATACATGAGCAAAAATGGAAAATTATTATTCCATATATGAGTAATTTAATTCTATACCTGGGAGTCATATATGGCCATATATAGACCATTATTCCATATATGGAGGATATTTATGGCCATATATGGGCAAGAATTTCATATATAGAAAAAATGTATGGCCATATATGGACAACAGTTTCATATATGGAAAACATGTATGGCCATATATGGCCAATAATTCCATATATAGACTACATATATGACCATATATGGACAACGCCATATATGGATACAACCATATCTGGCCATATATGCTTCCATATACGGTCATCAAAAACCATATATGGCTTTATAAAAACATATATGGAATTTTGATATGGCCATATATGGCCAGAAATTACTTTTTTATAGGGGACAATAAGTATTATTTATAAAATTTAATCAAAACAATAAAATCTGTGCTATGAATTGTATATTTTTTCTATTGAGTAGCATGAGAATATATTTTTTTAATGTAAATAGTAAATTAAATTCAATGACTTTTATAAAAAAATCTTGTAAATATTTCACAAACCTTTTGTAAGTATTGTGTACAGAATAAATTGTATTTACCGTCAAAAAGTATTTTTCCTTTGCATCAACACCTTCCTAATTTTAAGTCTTACATAATGTACTTTTTGTCTATTTTTTAAACCAAAAATACATTTACATTATTTTAAGAAATTAAATTCATTCAAAATTTAAATGAACCATTATGCATGTTTGGCAACCTAAAAACAAAAAAGAAGTATCATTTAAAGTTTATTTTGTTCAAAGCAATACAATAATCAAAGCTATTCTTTATTAACAAAAATGGAATCATTAGGCTACTATACTTATTACTTTCAACTTAACAAATTAACTGAACTTCTTGAAACTGTATTATTATTAGAGGTCAGTCAATTCAAAACCGATAATATTGATTCATTGTTTGATTCTCCTTGCCAGAGTTGTCGAAATTTGACACCAGATGGCATGCAATGTTCTTAGCAAACATACGTTACTTTATATTGCCTACTTGTCATTATTTCTTATTTCAAAATTTAAATGATATTTTTAAAGGGAAATTATTGACCATTTTTGCATCCCTCTGCTTGTTTTTACTAATTTTTCTTTAAGAGCAACTGTCAAATTTTAACGTATCTCTTTCAGGTTTTGAGTTTGAGTTATCAACTGGAAACATGCGTTCTCAATAACACCTGTTAATTTTTTAAATGGATTTACTAGTCTCATATCAGCTGATTTGTACTTTTTTGAGTTGTTTACATCATTATCAGTTGTCTCCATTATTCATTATTGGTCATTAGAATATATTATAAAAATAAAATAGTCCCACCTTTAACTTGGTCATTAGTTTGTTATTTTGAAAACAATTAGTTCTCTTCTACATAAATATATATCTAATTGAGTTTGTTTTATTTTGTCTTGAATTAACAATGTTTTACGCTACTTCCTCAGGGGCGCCCGCAAGTTTTATCCGCTAGAAGTCGGAAGGAAATCAAAACCATATGCATAGGTCGATATGCACTTCAAATTAAAGACTTTATTAGTAGAATACAATGCCGCCAATTTTAGCTGAAAATAACAACTGAGTAAAAAATGGCAGCTGTTCAAAGATTCAAAATGGCAGAATCAAGAAATCTTTGAACAGCTACCATTTTTGACTCGGTAGTCCGTTTGCGTTCAAATTCATGGCATTGTATTTTACTAATAAACCTTTTATTTGATATGCATATCAACCTATACTTACATTTCAGACTTTTCTTCTGACTCTTAGCAGGCCATGAGGAAGTTTTAGCGGATCACTATATTATGTGATAAAATAGATTTTTATGTCCAGTAACTTTGTGCAAAGTTTTTTATCTCTATTTTAAAGATTTTGGAAAAAAATTTAACCGACCCGGAATTTTTAGCACAGTTCAACGTGCAAGTTGTATGTTTACTTATAGGCATGGTATATATGGATCTCTGGCAATTCATCGCCTGCTGAACTGACTGAGAATTCCTTTCAGAGTAACATAAAACTAACATAGACCGTAACATAGAACTGTATTATCAGAAAATTAGTTAAAGTTAAAATTGCCATTAAATAGGCCTTAGTATAATAAGTAAATATAATAAACATTTACTAGAGGACCCATGCTGCTCCGCAGCTTTAAAATAAATATATCCGAGAAATAATCAAATTTATGATTTTTGATTGAGTAATACAGTATCTTCAATCAATAGCTCAAATCAAAGCCTATAATTTGCTGATTTCATTGAGTCTAAAACATATAAAAAAAAACATGAACAATACTGGAGCTACTGGTATTTATCATAGAAAAACCTTATAAAATAATTTTTATTTTGGTTGTTTACCTTACGTTTGCTTGAAACTCGTCCGATTTGAATAACTAATAACTTAAATGAAAGCCGGTATTTCACTGAGGGTTCTTATGCCAAAAAATATAGGATTATATAATTATAACTGGTGAAATACATCTTAAATTTAAGTGAGAATTTTAAAATAATCAAATTTATGTTTTTTGGTAGAGTAATGCAGTATATTCAAAAATAATGTTCAATAGCATTAACAAGTTAATAGGTTTACCAACTAACAGGGTGCTGCAATGTTATTTTTTTAATTTATGACAACAGCTGATTTGCAACCAAAAGGTGAGTGAGCGTAGCGAAAAAACTTCAACCTGGAGGCGTGTTAGCGTAGCAAAAGAGCTAAACCTGAAGGCAAGTGAGCGCAGCGAACGAGCTCCAACCTAAAGGTGAGTAAGCGTAGCAAACGAACTTCAACCAGGACTTGATTGAGCGATGCGAACGAGCTCATCTTGAAAATGAACGAACATTTGACATAAAACCACATTAGGACAGGACGGCATCTGTCGGGCCAACTAGTTAAACATAATAACTCAAATAGCTTAATAATTTTTAATGTTGGCATAAAAAACTATGACTCCTTGATGCACAATGTACTATTTTGTTTTGGTTGGTTCTATGTGTTACCAAATAGGCAAATAGGCTGGCGTAAAAATAAGTTTAAAACACTATATTTTCAGAAATTTTACAAGGGAAGGCCCTGGACCCCCCACATGTTCATTAGACCTACAATTGCACCCCCCCTGTTTAAAATCCTGCGGTCGCCCATGCAAACAAACCAATAAACAAATATCTATGTGTCAGAATTTCCATTTAACCGATATAGCAATGGATCACAAGGTGGACTCAATGTGGAAAATAGTTTTTTGCCACTCTTTCTAAAAAAAGCAGTATGTCAGTTTGCTGAATGTGAACCTTTGGTTGAATATTGAAGACACCATCAATTCATATCTACAACATCTATATTTATGTTATCTACGAATTCAAGTTCAAATACATTATTTTGTTCTTGTGCAACCATTTCTCCTGTTAATATTTGTATGTACAAACAAACTACAGATTTATATGCAAAAACGACCCTTACTTAAAAAACTGTTCTCATAAAATAAATTAAATTTGTTGCTTTAAGATCTGCAACATGAAGAGTTTTTTAGCTACCTAAATCAGGTAGGCTACCTTTAATTATAAAATAAACCGTATCAGCCATCTGACACATACTTTCTCCCGTTAGCTTGCCTGCAACCCTTATCATGGGTAATCCATTGGAGTACATATGATTTATTATTGGGAAAGTAACAAAAGTTCCAATTATTTTCACTTTTTGAAACATAATTTTTCCAAGCAATGGGTTTTGTACACTTTTGTTTAGAGTTAAAAGGACTACAACATACTAAATTTGAATGAAAATAATTGGTCAAGCAGATCTTTTTAAATACAATTTTATTCATTATTTTATGGGTTTTAATGGGAAAATCAACTTTTGAACCTTAATTTTTACAGCAATGGAGGTTGTACCATTTAATTCAAAATTACAAGGGCAATAAAAAGCATAATACAATTTTATCAAAATCGTTAAGAGCGAGTTTTTTAAATCAGTTTTAGCGAATTTCCCTATAGGGAAGTAGCTATTACCGTAGGTGGCACGGTAAGACCTAGACCCGGGACCGATTTACTTTTTCATTTTGATGTCCCCAGTGCCAAAAACACTATTCGTTCAAATTTTTATATATGTATATATATATATATATATATATATATATATATATATATATATATAGACATATATATGAAATTTGGTTTAAAGGTGTAAAGCGGGATAAACTTGAATGAGTTCGCGAACCAGCACGATCGGACCATGGGAACGGGGCTTTACGGGGGGTTTTATGGGGTAAAAATTGGTTTTTCTCACTTTTGACCCTCAAAACACAAAATTTCCCAATTTCTCTTTAGACCTTTTTAAAGAGCTTAAAAAAAACAAATAATTTAGTATATAAAAGTATTTTTGTTCGATTATTAGTAACGGAAAAAATTAAAAAAATTGTAAATTTAAAATTCCCATGTTATTCTTATGGAGAATATTGTCAAATGTTGTAGTTTGCTTGTTTATGAATATAGTTTGATCAAACATGGCAAATTTATTTATTTTGTACTAAGCTATCAATATTTTACTCAAAACCCCACTTTATTAGTTTCCTTGTAGCAGCAAACCTAGGTACTCGTTAAACCTAATGTTATTAAAATATATTTAACTGAAAATCAATTCAGACAAATGGAAATTCGCTTAGTCGGCAGGTTTGCTGCGGCGGGGGTATTTTTGTTGTTTTATAGGTTTTATGGGGAAAATGAATTAAAAATTATAATTTCCAAAAGAAAATGAAAAAAAAAAACACCTAGAGATAACATGGATTAGTACCCACAGCTGTGTGATCTGTACCTCTGTACACACAGAGATTACTTTGAAAACCAATTTTTTGGGTTCAGGGAGACCCAAAACCCAAACTAAAAAATTTTGATGAAAGCAATACTTTTTTTACATATATATTTATGTGTTGAAGTATTAAGTATTGAATGTTTAACCACAGTCAAGAATGTAAACAAGAGAAGAAACAGTTTATGAAAATGGCTTTAAAATAGGCTACATTTTACTTTGTTTCTTTCCTATACATGTATATATACTAGGCCTAGGGCCTATATGTAAAAAGTATTGTTTTCGTCAAAATTTTTTAGTTTGAGTTTTGGATAGATGTATCCGTTTTGGGTCTCCCTGAAGCCAAAATAGTTGGTTTAGTTAAACTACAATTCACATTTAAACCGTTTTAAGAAAAGTTGGCCAGCATAACTAACTGGATCTTTGCAAATGAACTTTAGAAATAAATTAATCACAAGGGGGGTGGAGCTCTAAAGGAAATCACCATTTTCCATACTATTCGTCACTATATGCTTGATCGTAACCTGGAGAAATGTATGACACCTCAATAATAAAAAACGGTTAGGTAGGATGGCTGGAATGATGTTACGGGGAAAGCTCTTATTGTATTAAGTATATAGATTTTTAAGGTAAAAATAATTTTTACATTTGTTTTAAGATTAGATTTAAAAAAAGCAATGTTTTTAGCGAATTTCCCTATAGGGATTAAGCTATTACCGTAGGTCTCATGGTAAGACTTAGTCCCGGGACCGATTTACTTTTTAGTTTTGATGTCTCTAGAAGCCAAAAACACCGTCCGTTCAAATTCATATATATATATATTTATATATTTATATGTGTCCGTTAGCACTATAACTCAAGCATAAATGATCCGATTTCGATGAAATTTGGTACAAACGTGTAAACCTACCTGTATTCGCACGAGTTCGCGAACCAGCATGATCGGACCATGGGAACGGGGTTTTATGGGGGGATCTATGGGGTAAAAATAGGTTTTTCTCTTTTTGACCCTCAAAACATAAAATTTCCCAAATTTCCTCTAGACCATTTTGAAGAGCTTAAAAAAAACAAATAATTCAGTATATTGGAGTGTTTTTGTATGGTTATTGGTTGTGGAGAAAATTGTAAATTAAAAATTCCCATGTTATTCTTATGGAGAATACGTAAACTGATGTAGTTTGCTTGTTTATGCATATATTTGGATCAAACTTGGCCAATCTATTTATTTTATACTAAGCTATTAATATTTTACAAAAAAAAAACACTCTTTATTACCCTGTAGGCAGCAAACCTAGGTACGGTACTCGTTAAACCTAATGTTATTTGAACAGATTTAATTGAAAATCAAATCAGACAAATGGAAATTCGCTTAGTCTGCAGGTTTGCTGTGGCGGGGGTATTTTTATTTAATTATGGATGGCTGATTCTAAGAAAATTTTAAAATGTTGTCATTCTTTATGATATGGCCATTAACATTCACAAGTGAAGACATGTAAAAAGATAGTTACAATAAATCTCATGTTAAAAAAATAAAAGAAAACTTTTTGTTTTTAATTTAATCTAGAATTGCTGATTATTTTCTAAGATATAGCAGAAAATGTGGTGAATCCTTTTAGGTTACTAAACAATTTATCAAACATAATCTTAAAATTGAAGAAATGTGAAGAAAAAACACAAATTAATTAAGGAAAAAGCTTGAACATACGTTATCAAATAAAAACAAGCCAGAAATATTAAAAAATGTACTTTTTTACATTAGAATTATTATACACTAGGTATATTAAATTTCATTTTCCAAAAAATATTTGTCTTAATAGCCTTTTTTCAGCCCATAAGATATTAAAAAGTCTAATTTTTAGCGAATTTCCCATATAGGGCAGTATTTAATATATTTGAACCTGCTGTGTGAAATTGTGAAATCAAAATTCATTTTTGTTCTTTGTTACCATGGATACCATCAATCAATATTTACTTTTAGCGAATTTCCTATATAGGGAATAAGCTATTACCGTAGTACTCATGGTAAGACCTGGACCCGGGACCGATTTTTTTTTTCGTTTTGAGGTCCCTAGAGGCCAAAAACACCATCAGTTCAAATTCATATCTAATATATAAAATTCTCGTGTCACAGTGTTTGTCTGCAAACTCCTCCGGAACGACTTCACCGATCGTTATGAAATTTGGTGTGTAAATTCTGTAGGTATGCGAATCGGACGTAAACTATTTCCCGTTTCGAAATTCTTAAAAGGGCTCCGCCCCAGTGGCTCTGGAGTTTCCCATGTTAACCTTATGAGAAATGGAATTAATGAATATTAACAGCTGTTTCAATTAAACAAGTTGGTTCTGTTCTATGATGTTCAATAGCATTAAAGTTACAAGGATTACCAACAGGGTGCAGCACTATTATTTCTTTTACATTTATGACAACAGCTAATTTGCAACCAAAAGGTGAGTGAGCGTAGCGAACGAACTTCAACCTGGAGGCGAGTTAGCGTAGCGAACGAGCTAACCTGAAGGCAAGTGAGCGCAGCGAACGAGCTCCAACCTAGAGGTGAGTGAGCGTAGCGAACGAGCTCCAACCTAAAGGTGAGTGAGCGTAGCGAACGAACTTCAACCAGGACGTGATTGAGCGATGCGAACGAGATCATCTTGAAAATTAAACCTAACGGTACTTTCTTTCCATCGGTCTGTCTTAGGGGAAACCTATAACTTAGGCGATACGAAGTTCGCCGGGTCAGCTAGTATATATATATATTTATATATATATATATATATATTTATATATATGTGTCCGTTAGCGCGATAACTCGAGCAAAAACGATCCGATTTTGATGAAATTCGGTACAAACGTGTAAACCTACGTTTATTCGAACGAGTTCGCGAACCAGCATGATCGGACCGTGGGATCGGGGGTTTATGGGGGGTTTTAATGGGGTAAAAATGGGTTTTTCCCATTTTTGACTCAAAATACATAAAATTTTGCAATTTCTTTCTAAACTATTTTGTAGAGCTTAAAAAAACAAATAATTTAGTATATTGAAGCGTTATAATGCACCTAATCGTTACGGAGAAAATTCCAAAAAATTGTAAATTTAAAATTCCCATGTTATTCTTATGGAGAATAAGTAAACTGTTGTAGTTTGCTTGTTTATTAACATATTTTGCCCAAATTTGGAAAATGTTTTTATTTCTTACTAACTATTAACATTTTACATAAAAAAACACTTTTACCCTCCCTGTTGCAGCAAACCTAAGTATGTGTTAAACTGATTCTATTTAAATAAGGAATGTGATATTTTTAAGGAGACGTTTTAGTGTAAATCCAATCAGGCAAATGGAAATTCGCTTAGTCTGCAGGTTTGCTGCGGCGGGGGTATTTTTATAAATCATCCCTGCTATTTTATTAAACAGCAAATACATTACAGAGTTGATTGGCAAAAAAAAAACACAACATGCTTAAATTGTGTACTGGCTTTAACATATAGCTCGTTAACTAAATTAATTATTTTTTTGTCACTGAATGATTTTTAATGAATAAAACAACAGAAGAGAGAAAACAACTGTGCACAGCTGATCGACCTAATAATACAGTGTTGCTAAAGATTAAAAAATTGTACTGAAATATTAAGTCGTTTTCCTATAGATATTGTAATGGGAAACCCTATGTCAAGGGTCAGGGACCTGCGATTGAGTGAAACCACAGCCACATATAATCAGCAGTCAATGTCAGCAGCCAGTCAGTGAGTTTCCTCCGATCATGAAGGCAGTGTTAGTGTTCCTGGTCTGTGTGAGCGTGAGTGTATTGAGTGCGCCAGCACCAGATCCACAAATTGACTCCAGAATACAGAGCTTTACCAGCATCACTTACGATGGTAATACGTATTTAGCTGACAAAACAGACAGTCATGTACAGCTACCGACTTTCAAAAAAGACTTTAGCCATGTACATATAAAGAAAATAAGTTTTAAGATAGGGCCGAACGGAGAAATAACTGAAATCGACGATGATGCAGAGCCGTTTCAGTAGGATGTGTGAAGACAGGGAACAAAAGAAGGTAAAAGTTCTTGGTTTTGAAATTGTTTTAAGAAGTTTGCTGAGTGAAATTTTTTTACACCTTTGTATTTTAAAGCATGAATCTTTTATGAAGTTGGAGCGTTGACTATGAGAACAAACGTTTTATTTGTCATTTTTAGAAATTTAAAAAAATCAATACAAACACTCTGGTGGATGAATATATTTATAATAGAAAATTATTCAAAAATAACTAAAACATAATGTAAATCTATTTTATTTCATGTGTGTCTCCACACAATTAGCATTTTTTACAGTTTTGTAAGGATTGGTCCCTATTCTGGTCTGGTTACTATCTACCCTTTTTGCTAGATAGCATCCATACAATAACATACAAAAATTCTATCAAAAATTAATTCATAGCCCTATGACAAATTATGAGATCTCTGGGTACATAATAATAATCTTGCTTCTAGTTAGCCAGAGACCTTCAAATTTGAAGGCCAACACTAACTTCTTGGCAGCCCAAACAGTATTGTTTTCCAGTACATATTGTTTACTTCCTTTGACGTATGGCTGAATCTTTTGACTATAGTAGGCCTAATTTACGGTACTTTAAAAAAAAAATCCAACTCGAAAAAACAAATTTAGTTTGTCTCAGCTATACCAGAAAGTAATTCAGCGATATGTAAAAGAATGAAAAGTAAGCAAAGAGAGGACGAAAAACCACTTGACCAGTCTTCCTATCCAGTTAAAAACCGGATTCCATGTCAACATTATCATATGAAACTGCTCTCTAAATTATACCTGCCATGATAAATTTCTCTCATTCACAAGGGGATTTTCTGATTTGTTTAATTGACTAATCAGTAATCTTCTGGTAATCCCGTTGCAAATCAATGAGGAAAGATACAAATATTTTGCTGTTTTCCTCATTCCCCAATCAGACCTGAACCATAAATTCTGTGAACTGTTAAATCTTATTTATTATCAAGGTCGTTATTATCAGAGGATGATTTTACTCCAATGGCAGAATTACAACTGTAATATAACTAGGGTTGCTTTCAGAGAGGTGAAAGCCAGTTGAGCGGAACAAACGTGATTTTATATTTGTATAAGTAACTAAATGTAAAAAAGTCAATAGATGTACTAATGCTGGTTTTATTGATTAAAATTATAATAATTCAGATTTGTTTTTACTACATCTTGTTATTCAGATACCTCTTCCAAAAGTGCATTATGGTGGTTTTGACCAGGAAAATATTACAGTAGTTGGAATCTGGTATTAACATCCAAAAAGGGCATTAAAGTATAAATAAAAAAGAGAAAGGAAATTTAACATTTCAAATTCAACTGTAGCCTACAACAAAAACATTGGACTTCATTTTTCACCCTTACAATCGGTTAAAGTAGGCTATATTAAAGTATAAAAAAACAGTAACTATTAAAAAAACGAGTATTAACACGACCGCCTTTAACTACAAAGTATTACAACAAGAGGGGAAATTTGACATTTAAATTCAACTGTGCAACATAAACATTGGTCTTCATTTCAACCCCTGCAATCGGTTAAAAAACTCAGCTTTCTTTGCTAGAAATAATTTATCAGGTAATTAATTATTTACTTATTATGGTTGTAACTGGACGTATGTATAGTCCGTGGCTTGGCAATCAAATAACAGTATTTATATAGGATAAGCTACTGTTGTCAACATTTTGCTAGAATAAAGTCAATGCTAGAATACAGTAGATGGTTTGTTAAGATCATATGCAAGCATTTTTGAACTCGTTTCCCCGTTTAACCAACTATTCCCAAAGAAAAAAATTATATGGTGCAACACAAATAAACAACTCGATCACCTACCTATAACCTACATTACACTTTACCTCCCTAACCTAACCTTACTTCAAAACACTTAATGTAGTCACGAATACTCATAAACCCCGACCTACCTTCCCCACATGCCTAAATTAGATCAGTGTTCAATCTGCGTTTTATTAATAAGTGTAATAACTTACTGCACCGTCGATGTAATTCAACATAATATAACCTGTGATGTATTATCGGATTAAATATCGATTTCGATGCGGTTCGATATATCGCTTACTAAATCCTGATTTCTAAAATTGGCTGTTTCTAATCAGCTGGCAACACAAATAAGTTCCCAAGAAAGTAGTCACTGATCCGTATCCCTTCGCTCCTTGTTTATGCTCCGCGCATTGAGAAAGTAGTTCCGTATATTTTCTCGATTTTCAGTTAATTCCGCGCCTTAAAAACATGTTTTAATGGCATTTTCTTGTTTATTCCAATCATAGGAATGGTTTAAAAACGTTTAAAAGAAACGTCTAGAAAGTTCAGAAATACCTTATGATTCTCTTGTTTACATTATTCTTGTAAACAAAAAACTGTCATATGGCTACTTTAGTCCCATAAGCCTAATGTTAAAATTTAAGAAATTTTAAGTTTGTTTTAAATTGCATTAGCATTATCTGATTGAAATTTGATTGTTTATTAACCATCTCACTATTAGTCTAAGTAATCTTGTTAAGTTTAGCTGAAATGTGTTCTGCCGTTATTGAGTGATGTTGCTTTATTTGTTGCATTGAAGTTGATCCCAAAGAGCTACGCTCAATTATAATATTCCTTTTTTAAACACTATTAAATGTTGTAAATAAACAGTATCAACACACTGGAGACATTTCTCCCATTACATTACCAACGATGCTTAAAATGGGTATGTGTATGTGATTATGATATTTTTTTAATAAAAGCACAATTGCAATACTGTACCTTTTAACCATATTTTTTACAGAATTGGGGGTTGTACCATTTTGTTTAGGGTTAAAAGGAACATAACATACTAAATTTTCCGTTATCACAAACATTCCAAGTGAGTGCATGAAATGTCTGCCGACATTATCAGTAATGCAGCATAAACGACTGGAATTAACACGGTGTTATTTTTCACGTAGCTAGTGATGGTAATTTACTGAGCATACCAAAAATATGTTATATTGTTTGTGTTGGAGGGATAAGCTCATTAGTTCATATACTATCTCCGTTTATGCAAAAACAACCAATTACAGGTAATAATCAACATTTTTACAAACTCTCTCCAAATAAAAAGTATTTTATTTCTAGACCAAAGGTCCATCACAGAGTCTGCAGCATGTGTCACTACAACATTTAGAAACTACCCTGTGCCGAAATCTCATCTGATGAACAAACGCTTATCTCGTACGTGGCGGGGAGATTCGATAGTTTACAAAATTCAAAAACACACAGGGAAGCGTATTACGTCAGCTACAGAGCTGCAAATTGTGCCATTCTATTCACAAATTATGCCAGTGAGTGGGGAGGTGCCTTGTTGCGGTGTACAAGGAAAATACAGATTTATATACATAAACATCCATTACTTAAAAAAACACCCTTGTATTATGAGAATCAAAAGGTTAACTCACTTGGGAAAAAGTAAACAAAAATACTATAAAAAAGAAATCTAACAGATTTATGCATCTTCAATACTTTAAATGTGATTAAATATAGCCCTTTAATTGAGGTTAGTGTCCTTAGGAGGGTTTATTGATAACTGATATTTTTCAGGGAAGTTTCACATCAAAACCTTCAATTGTATATGAGGTTAACAGGTGCGGGGTTAAGTGTTCCGTTCCTCAAAACTGTATGATCCTTATTAGCCTTTTAAATAGTTGAAATATTTAAATTAAATGAAATGACAATTTATTTGTCACATAGAATTTACATGATTGTGATACATCACCAGTAAACATATGACATGTAAGTTTTTTTACAACAAAATACATATATTACATAGTAGTCATAATAATACATTATAGTATGCATTTATCATATTGTCGCCGTGACCGTAATTTTTGATCGCGGCCCTGTCTAGATCATCTTCTGTGGCAAAATGTATAACATCACCCATTATCGTGGCTAAATTGAGAGCATCTCCCTCTAGCATAAGTTCTAAGACCTCATCATCGTCTCCCGTGATCGTGGCAATATTTCTACTACTCCCTGCGGTCGAGAAGACATCATCATTGTATCCCGCGATCGTTGAGAAGTTAATAGCATCTCAAACTGTGTTCCAAGTGTTAATAGAAAAAAACTTTTAGGGCTTTTGCATCAAACAAATTTTTTAATTATCAATTTTTTGTCTCATTTTCACATTTTAGGATGCTAGGTTCTAGCCCAGAACTGTTTTACATATTATTTCAGCATAGTCCTAGAGGGTAACAGCATTAGCACATAGATAAAATCTTTTGGTGATTGGTAGGATTTAAGACTGAGACCTCGGGCTCCGAAGCCCCGCGTACTTGTTGACTTACTAAAATCCCATTTGATGAAAATATTTATGAGTTCCCTTTTAAAGTATTGATTGAGAAACACTTTCTTCTTACTTCTGGATAGTAGGGGCAAATTATAGTATCACTTATTTTCGGGTTTTGTCTCTAACACAAAACTCACATGAAACAAGCTTAAAATTTTACAAAAGAAAAAAAGCTATTAAAAAGGTGAATGGTACTATTTATTTTAAGGATCTATTTTCATCCAATAGACTTACTGTCTAAAAACTTCTTCATTTGGATTACAATAATTCTAATATTGTATAGCAAAATTATAATTTTCAGTGGATTCAGGTATAAAAAATGTATGTACACAGTGACTCTTACAACGACTTGCAGTATCCTAAATCATGATTGATTCGTAGCAAACGGATTGATGTTTAACTTAATAATAACAACTTACGTCAATCAATCCAGTATGTTTATGGAGGACGCACGTTTCGACCTTTAGGTCATCTTCTGCTCCGCTTTTACACTAGGTTTTTACGTACTTAGTTGCATTGTTGGTGTAGCAACCGCGTCAAATAATTTACATTGTGAAACATAGTCAGACCACGTAAACATAAAAACACAAAACACGACACTGACGAAGACGAAAACATTTAAATACTATCACCGTGCGCACGGCTGAACGGGCTCGGGACTGCGGCGGCACTGACTTGTCCAGGCACCCTGCTTTGGACTTTGAACATGACGTCACTCACTCCTTCTTGTAATGTTAATTAACATTCCAATGAGTACCACAGACAAACAGAAGGAATTGAATACCATTAAATATATAGCCCAGCAAAATGGTTATGGTCCAGCTCTTATAGACAGAATGTATAATAAACGCATGGCAAAATATATATCACCTAATTTATCACAATCAGAATCAAACAAGAAGTATGCATCTGTTAGGTATTCAAAGAAAACTGAACACATTATCAAGAAAACGTTTAAAAAACAAAATATCACCACATCTTTCAGATCAGAAAACAATTTACAGAAAATCTTAAGCAATACGAATAAACCTAACAATATAAATAAATACAAAGCTTCAGGTGTATACCAACTTAATTGTAATGATTATAACACATTTTATATAGGACAGACCGGCAGATCTTTTGAACTGAGATTTAAAGAGCATGTTAAAGAGCTTGAGAATATTAACAGAACGCCAGGAACAAATATTAAATCAAAATATGCGGAGCACTTAAATGAACTGGGACACACTTATACAAATATAAGTAGTAACTTGGAAATCTTAGCGAGGGAAAAGAAAGGACAGCGGCTTGACAGAATAGAGGAAATGGCCATATACAAGGACTTCAAGCTAAACAAAAATATTTTAAATGAAAAAATTCATTTAGACGCCAATCCTGTATATGATACCATTATTCGAGTGACGGATAATACAAGAAGGAGTGAGTGACGTCATGTTCAAAGTCCAAAGCAGGGTGCCTGGACAAGTCAGTGCCACCGCAGTCCCGAGCCCGTTCAGCCGTGCGCACGGTGATAGTATTTAAATGTTTTCGTCTTCGTCAGTGTCGTGTTTTGTGTTTTTATGTTTACGTGGTCTGACTATGTTTCACAATGTAAATTATTTGACGCGGTTGCTACACCAACAATGCAACTAAGTACGTAAAAACCTAGTGTAAAAGCGGAGCAGAAGATGACCTAAAGGTTGAAACGTGCGTCCTCCATAAACATACTGGATTGATTGACGTAAGTTGTTATTATTAAGTATCCTAAATACCTAGGTTTTTATTAAAGTAGGTAATTATCAAATGATCTTTTCTCAAATTCCAGATTCCTGTTACAGCAGATGAAGATGTAAAGGAAGAATAGGAGTAACTCACCACTCTTTACTCCAAATTTTAAAGGTGTACCTAGTTGCTCAACTTTCTTTGTTCCAAATGTAAAAAAATATAAAATAAATTTAATGTTTTATTCTTAATTTTGTAACTATTTATTGTATTGTATGTAATGTATTTGTAAAAAGTGTACAAAATATTTCTGTACATTTCATTGTAAATATATTAAGTAATAAAAACTACTTATTATCATTGTTATCATTCTCATTTCGATTTCATACTATAAAATGTGATGGTTAATGGTTTCGTAATTGGTTGGACTTATTGAAACATTTTATTTTTATTTAGTCTGATTTAAACAGTTAAGTAGGTAAATTGTTTTAGGAAATATAAGAATCAAATTTTATTATACTCAAACTAACGTCCAACTCTGTAAAGTTATTCTTTCACCAAAATTATTTATGACACTGTTGTTAAAAATGCTTAATGAATGAACAATAAAGATATTTTAACTTTGACTTTACGAGAATGTTATTGCTATTAAAAGTTTATGAAATTATTCATGATTGTTTTTTAATAACTAACACAAGTAGATTTGTCATCCCATTATAAAATTTGAAGCTTATTTTTGTGTCTTGTTCATGTTGG
Organism: Macrosteles quadrilineatus; assembly: GCF_028750875.1. NCBI lineage: Eukaryota > Metazoa > Arthropoda > Insecta > Hemiptera > Cicadellidae > Macrosteles > Macrosteles quadrilineatus. Next base: position 131,735,443 of record NW_026542595.1, on the reverse strand, counting down.
TGACACTGATTGCTAATGTTACCGAAATTTAGTTTTTACTATTTTAGGGTTAATTTTATGATTTGTAATTTACTTTTTGGTTATATAAGTAGGGGACGAGCTTGATGTTATAAACTAAAGCATAACCTCTCTAGTAATGATTGTTAGTAAATAAAAAACGGTCCTAGGTAAAGTAGTGTACGCAGCTCACGTAAATATTCTGAACGACACTTGTTGTAGTTTTTAAGACACGCGCCAAAAGGCTCCAAGCGCAGATAGCTCAGGAGGTAAGGTAAGAGGCTCACAAGGCGAAGGTACCAGGTTCGAAACCCGTCTGGGCCAAAAACTTTTTTCTCGTTTTTTTCTTCAAAATTTGTGTTTATTAACTATTTAATCAATTTACTAAACTTATAATTAAGCTTTTCATACTAAATCTATATTATTTTGTGTTTTTTATGTTCAGGCCCAGACCACACTTTATCCCAGGGACATCCCATAGTAGTCCCATATGTCCTGAGAATGCCCTGAGGACTACCCTGGGATGACCTCGGATGTCCCACGGATATGCGTGTGAGCTTATCCGTAGGACATCCCCGGGCGGGGACATTACGCATTCCTGTGGATATCCTGTGATATCCCAAGTTGACCATAGGACCACTATGGGATATCTTGCATATCCTGTCGCAATATCCGTGGGATGTCCTGAGGAGAAAGTGTGCTGTCTGGGCTCGTATCTTAAATTTCTACTCATATCATTAACACTATCTTTAGACAATAGTTGCGTAAATTATCAACAAATTTTTGTCATAAAAACATATTGTAATATCATATAAATATTATGGCCAGTGTGGCAGATCCTGTCGCAAGTCCAAGTTCCAGTGAAATTTCCAGAAAAGTCCCGTACAAGGCTCTTGGGCCCTCCCAGATCGATGGCCCGCTAACCACCACTGCCTCGTAGTAGTCAATAACAAGGCAAGTTAATAACAGTTCAAGGTTAAAACTCCTTGACTCTATTAAAACTTAATTAGGTAAATGGAAATCTGTTTGGATTACAAGAAGATTCAAAAAGGGTTCTGGTTTCTGAGGTTTGAGAGGATGCGATAAATGAAAGCAAGGCAAGTCATTATGAACACATTTTTAAGCAGGCCTTCTTTTAGGGTTCTACGAAAATGTTTACAATATACTATTTTTTTTCTAAAAACTCTTGATTCAGATGAGTGAGCACCAATTCAATTCGATTCTAAGACAGACGCACATGTTCATGCTATTGCTGAATATGACTCGGGAAGGTTAAAAATTGAGTGAGATGACACAGAGGATACTGACCAAGATCTGATGTTTCTTAGGCTCATTTTTAAAAGCAATGATCAAGGACAGCTGTGTGATGTTTCAAACCATAACAAATTGGCTCACTTTTCTCAGGATGGAATTGATAACTGTTTACCAACCACTCAACTACCCGGCTGTATTCATATAGAAGTTTAAACACTTTTGGCACCATTCTCTACAGCGAGGGTTTGAACTTAAACGGGACTCGGAATTATGCTTACTTGTTGTCTAATCACATGGAAACGGACAACAATTACAACAGCAAAAAAACAAAACAGAAGACAATTACATCAACAGCAACAAGACAACAGAAGATGATTACTACATCAACATGACAACAAAAGACCGAAGGGTTTAGGACTTACCTTGTCGCTCCAAGTCTCTTGCTCGATCTTCATGATGGCGAGACTCCCTCGTCAGTGTTGTCAGGGCGTTCTCTGTCCTGCCACAGGTTAGGGTCAACGTTCTTTCCTTCTCCTCCAACTCCTATGGTTTTAAATAAGAATATTAGAAAAGTTCACTTCCTATTCTCCCTGTGACGTAGCCAGGATTTCAAAATGGGGGGTCGACCGACCAGGCCCAGGTAGAAGGGGGGTCCTGGCAAATTTTTTAAAATTTAGGCCATAAAACGGTATTTTTTAGCTCTCCTGGCATTGAAAATTATCAACTCCAGCATCAATGCAATATTATTATATAATTTTTTGTTTGATTTAACCCTTAGAGTGCCAGGCGAGAAATAAAAGTAACGCTCAAAAAATGCCGATGATTTTTCCCGAAGGTCGCGCTAAAAATGCCAAGCGCGATCTGGCGATTTTTAGGTTAAAATTTCGTAAAAATCGAATTTTCGATATTTCGACCGACGAAAATCGATGTATCGCATCTAGTAACTTTCGACTCAATGTTAATATATGGGTTAAAAGAATCCGAGTATCCATTCGGTTGTTATGACAACTGTTCGATCATTACGAAACGTCCGGTCAGCCGGACGTTGGCACTTTTGGCTCGTTCTAAAAACGTCCGGTCGGCCGGACGTCGGCACTTTTGGCTCGTTTTAAAAACGTCCGGTTCCCCGGACGTTTGCACTCAAAGGGTTAACAAAGAAATATAATACATTGGACCGGAAGGGGGGGGGTCCGGACCCCCAGGACATCCCCTGGTGATTCTCCACACCTAATATTGATGCTGATTACATTGCAGGAAAATAATGCACTACGACCTAAAATTCATTTATGCTCTGCTTCTTGGATTCAGAGCATCACCTTCAGTCTCCTTGACGACATGGGATAGTACATCATGCAAAACCATGACTGAGTACTTTGGGACTCTGCTCGACATATTTTAAATCTCAGTATGAAATAAGGTATGAGTATTGGATAAATAAGATGAATGGTTTGTTACTGAGTAAGATCTGGTTCTATGGCCAGGTTCATTAAAAGCCCAGTTTTAAATGTATCAATATCCCTGCTGCAGCAAACCTGCAGATAGTAAGAAAACTTCCATTTGCCTTACAGTATTGGTTTTTCACTAAAATATTTTCTTAAACTTGTCATATTTGTTCGCTATTAAAAAAAAAGGTTTATTGAGTACCTACTAAGGTTTTGCTGTTACAAGGAAGATAGCAAGGCTTTTTTTAGAAAAATATTTTTTAAGCTTAATTTAATATGAAATACATATGTAAGAAAATTTGATAAAAAATATCCACAAAGCAAACTACAATAGTTACTGTAGTTGTCTGGTTATCCATAAGAAAAACATAGGTTTTTATTTGACTTTTTTTCTAATTTATAGGTATATAAAGTTATCATCTTCTAAAGCTCTCTATATGTACCACAACAAAGATTTTATTGCATTTACTATATTTGCAAAATCACTTTGCAATTAGTAGCATTTCTCAATACATAGATTTCAAGCAACAAGTCTAAGAGTAGATTCTATTCAGTAGATGCTTGTTTTATCCACTCTCCTTATAAACATTTTTAAATTAATAGTCTAAGTTGATTTTCGTCTCCAAACAGTCCAATCCTATCTGGTATTTTTTACGCAACCGATCCAGAAAATACCTGTACGGTATGCTACCTGTATGCGGCGGCGAAGTGAAGCAATGATGGCGTTCTGTCTCGCGGCTTGTTCCTTGAGCTGTTCCGTCTCTGCACTGAGTTCCGCAGCCCTCTGGTCTCGGCTCCGCAGCTGACCCTTCATCTCCTGCAGCTAAATCAAATTACATAATATTTTAGGACTAAAAATTCTTTATTACATACTGACATGTACATGAATACAAAACACACTATAAAATAACAAGTTAAATCCACTTAAAATCAACAGTTATCAGTGGATCACTTAGTGTTTTCTTATAAAAATTCATCTACAGATTGCAATGTACAGATCGTAAGACTAGAGAAAATAGTGAGGAAAATGTGATATTGAGAACTTTCAGAAACTATTATCAAGAAAGAAAAATTAATAAATTCACCATTCATAAGGTTTTCTAATAAAAGGAAAAAACAAACAAGTTTCATTTAAAACAAATAAACTTGTAACAAACAAAGGTTTGTAATAGCTTGTAATAAACTCAGTTACACAATAATTATTTGTGTAACTAACTAGTGTGCTTTGCGCTAGCGTTACACATTATATTTTTCCTACATTTACATGTTAAGCATATAAAAATTAGTCTCTCAAACACTCTATATACTGTACATACAACACGTTTTTAGATTAGGTTAATCTAAGCTTTGAATGAAATGGGAAACGCTGCACCAGCTGATCGTAGTCCAAGTATATAATTAGTTTTGCCAACTTATTTCTAAGCATTCACGTATTATGTGCCTAATAAAAGCACACTTTTTTGTGTTGTTTGGTTGGAGTACTGGAGTGTGGCAAAAGTAAGCAAATTCAGCAATCAACTACTTTGCGTGCTATAATCAGTGCAAGAAAGCCCGCTTTGTCAGGTAACTGTAGAAAATTAACTATTAAAATTTTTTAAGATAACTGAAAAACTGTTGGCGATTGGTGCAACTAATTGAAATAAACACTTTTTTAGTGTGGTACGAAATAATTCAGCTGGTCTGTAGTTTATTTTTATTTTTTTATATTCGGTTGAATTTTTGAAAGAAAATAGACACTCTGACCGACTTTATTCATTGGACTGAGATTAGTTATTATGCTATTAGTAGTAGTAGTATCAAATCAATATTAGAGACCAACTGAAACCTTTAGGGTAGTTAATTTATAGTCAAGAAACGTTAATTTAATTCAACCCTACAATCCGCATGCAAGATGCAAATTTCATTGATGTTTAGATAGGCTGAAGGTGAAAACGCTTAGTACCCATGTAAAATCGGTTTTCAAAAAATATTCTTGAATAGTAGGTCAGTCAGGACACTTAATTTGGGCTGTTTTTAATCGGTTCCGATTGATCATTCGATAGAAAACTCCGATTATCGGTTTGCCGTCACTATACAAAGTACAAACTAACCTCTGAGAGGAGGCGGTCTCTCTTGTATTGCAATGCTGCCAACTCACTACGCAGGGTGGTGCACATATCGTGGCCTGTCATCTCTTCATCCGCCATCTGTACCAGCCAAACAACACAAATTACACCAAGTCAATAGATAAAAACGGAAAACCATATATTGGTATTAGTAATACAAATTACATTTTACTCATATTACATTTCTGGTGAGTCGGTGGCACAGTTGGTAGTGTCACTGACTTCGGGCCCAAGGCAGCGATGTTGTGGGTTCGGATCCTGGTCACTGCCACAAACACAGTTTACCTTTGTACTGTACCGGCTCATCCCACTTTGTAATGTGTTACACAAACGCGAACCAGAATATGGCAAAGGTTATCGACCAATAATTGGATTACTAATTCAATATGTTTGTACCTACAAAAATATCGGATTTTGCAGGGCTTTGATGAGGTTCTCGTTTAGATCCTACATTACCAAATGACTTAAGTCACGTGTGATAATGAACTAGACCCCTCTGTGTAAAACTTTTCCAATGTCCTAATAGAATGTAAAGGCAGGTCACAATTCACAATAGAATGATGTATACGACACTAAAACATACGGGATTGTATGTGAGGGCGAAGACGAGTGTAGGATGATTGTTGGTTGGATGCGATGATGTTACCGACTAATATATGCTGGTTCAATTCAGCTCAATCAAAATATGTCTTCCTATTTTGGTTCATCACTCATCCGGACCATTTACTGATTTACTAGAACCTGATCAAGGTCAGTTGGGTCCAGGTTCCAACCATCAAAAGTATTGACTTTCCTCAGGATTGAACTATGAATTGAATCTTTTTAAGACTGGGAGAAACTAAATGCATTATTATTATAATGAATAGTATAACAGCAACATATAAATTAGGGTATTCTTTACTGTAAATATTTGCCTTGTTTTATTTGAGTAGTCTAATTTTCATTATTTGCCTTGTTTTATTTGAGTAGTCTAATTTTAATTTTTACAAGTCCCATAACAAGCTTATAAAACATATCACCACAAACCATGATCCTCCATGTGATTTGATTTCATTAAATCGTTCGTTCTAACAATAATGTACTTCTGTACTCTAACAATGAATTAATTACCAGATGGTGACCCATATTACCTATGGGGAGGTTTTTAAATGCAATACAATTTCGACATCTTTAGTTAAATCATTAGGTAATACTATAAAAAATACATCGTGAGAAAATATTTTCGGGTGAGAAAGATATCGTTCATATTATTCTTCTTCGAATACATCCAAGCAAATTGAAATAGTTTTACAAATTTTTACTCTGCATTCAATCGTCAATCTGCATTCAATTCAATTTGCAAACATTCAATCGTAAACTTCACACGAGATCTAAAGTAAACAACTATGTGCAAGTATAAACAGGTTTAGTAACAAAAATACATCTCAAACACAATATTAAATTGACATGAAATACATTAACATACCAAAGTATCATTTTCCTTCTTTAATTTCCTATCAGAACACTTTGTCACGCTCGATGTAGCTATGTCACTGTCACATTTTTACAAGTCAAAACTTTCGTGCATTCCTCCTTCGTTTCCACAGACGACTGTTCTTGTTTTCCACCCTTTGTCTTTGGTTTGTCTTACCCCCTCCCACGGCAACCCTACAGAGGGGTATGTCATTGTCCTGGCGTCGCCTGATCACGAACCATTGCGACTACATTGATTCATACACCCCCTGTCAATCATGAAACGTCAAACTAATATTGAAATATACAGTTTGGAAAGTAAATCATATAGGATCCCCCATTTTTGTCCAACCCAGCCAGAGCCAGCTAGCATTGACTAAGGATTCATAGTCAATGCAGCTAGGCTCTGTCCTAGAACCGTTTTACGCATTAGTTCAGGCCTCGAAGATTGCGGGATTGTAGCATAGATAAAATCTACCGGTGATTGGCGGGATTTTAACCCAGCACTCCACGCTCTACCGCTAGTGATCTCCCCAAAGGTAAAACATTAGTTACAAGATTTGAAACAAAGTTATATTTTTAACATGGTTTTATCTAAATTAAGTACGGTAATTGCAAAATAGAGAGCAACAAAACTTGTTAATAATAGCCTAGCAGGAAAATGGGATTACAGTATAATACAGGGTGTCGCGTAGGTAAACAGCCAAACTCCGGGAAATGGTTCTATGGGTCAATATAAAGAGAAAATCAGGAATACATTTTTTTTTTCAAAATCGCTTCGTTAACCAGATATCCGCTATTTTGTATTTTTGTTACATAACCATTTTTATTTTTTTATTTTTTCAACTGATCCTTATAAAACTTGTGTGGGTTAAAGCCAGCGACCACAGAATTAAAATATACGCCTTTACATTGCGGGAATTGAAGCCATGTCCGCCATCTTGGATATGTATAGAAACGTACAGCGGGCCTAGAGAAGTGTAAAATGTTCAGTACTCCCATTTCATTTACACTGTTGTTTTATTACCTTAACATACTCAAAATGCTTTGAAACTTTACATACTTGCTATAGATTAGTGTAGGATGCTAATGGTAGGTTTATAATCAGAAAATTAAAATAGTTTGCTATTATAAAAATTGAATATAATTAAACTGTTTTATACATTTTAATTGGTGACATCAAAAAGTTTCATTGCGAGGAAGTTTTTTTGTTTTTAAGGCAGGTGCGTTATGTAAGCGAGAGAAATGTAGCCAGCATACTATATTTTCTGAAACTTATTTTTTTTTTTAAATAGCTACTGTAGTTTTGATAATACAACAGGTATAACACAAGGTTCGTTCATGCGGGTCGCGGCAACTTGAACGCACGCCCGGCCTCTACTTGCCGGCTTGACTGCTGTGTTTAGCCCAGCTTCGGGACTCCGAATTATATACCCAGGAAGGTATTATATGTTTGTTGGTAGCATTTTTAGTCTACCAACCACATAATATCAATATTTATATTAACATATGTTTGATACTCTTTGCTTGTTTCCTCTATAACATTTGTTTTGTGCTGATTTAATAAACATCTGTTATATTAAAAAATCATAAACATAAACATTATCAAATGACAAATCTTTGATGAATGATTAGTTAATTTTTAGAAGATTGTTTAGTTAATAACACCTACATTTTTTACATCATATTCTTACAGTACGGTTAACTGACACAATGGATGTTCAAGACCGCCTGTTTGCGGCATTTATTAGCTCTTTTCTATTCATTCTTACGTCTGATATATTTTACAGTTGGATATTTACTTATTAGTCTCAAGATCATTAAGCCTGGAGATGTTTTCTGCTATTTGAACCTATATAACATGATATTGTTTGTTTTGTTGGGTCTTTACTCTTCACAGATACGAAGCAGTTTCCGAACTTGGATAGACAAACTGATGGGTACCTCTCTCAGAGTTACTGTAGTGTCAACAGGGACTTTTCACACTTCTATCAGGGAACCAGAAATGAGTGGGGGATCTACAAGCCAAATGGAAAGTGTAACTAACACTTCTGTTGCTGGAAAGAGTCCTAAATCTAAGACAAACACATTTTCCACTTGTGTTAACAGCGATTGCATTATTGATGTTATACAATAGGAGGTCTTCTGCAGTGGATCCTAAGAAACAAGCCTCTTCCAAGACTTTCTGTAAGGGAAGACACATCTGAAAAGCTAAGTCGAGACATTTGTACATTTAGTTAACAATAGTTAATTGTTTTAATTTACCGTTAATAATTGTTGTAATTGTTGTTAATTGTTTTATGGTACCGTACCTTGAATAAATATTTTGTTTACTTCGATTTACTGTCCCATAAAAGTAATTGCTTTTGTAAGGTGGTTTCTGATTCTCTGTCTGTGAAGTGTTTCATTGTGAATTTTTGTGTGGTGATGTATTCTGATTGTGAAGAATTTTTACAAATTACCTTAGTTAACAATAAAAAATGATTATCAATAGGATCCTGATCCAAGAAATGATCATTTGGAAACAGGTTAAGGCCAATACATTTTTTTTTAACTTTTGATACCATTACGTCTACTACATTATTGGTTCTTAACAATGTGTCAGTGACTAGAAAAAAGTTTAGGACTGATTCGCTAAGCAAAGCTTTGTAATAAGCAAAGTCGCGCGCGCGCCGTACTTGGGTGACTCATCACTGCGGCCGCCATGTTGGATATGTACGAGGCGTTGCGACAGGCTTCACTGGGGATGCGAAATACTATCCCCCGGAAAACTACCCCCCAGGTGAAACGTGACGTCACAAAATCTGCCAACTAACCAATATGGAAGCCGTGTCCGCGACTGGAATACTACCCCCCCTAGACAAATCATGCTATTTAATTTTAATTTTAATTCGAGTAATTCCATTGGATAATAGAAAAGTCATGTGGTGAATATAAAACAGAATTTTGAAATGTTACAGCAAGTTTGGTTCGTTAGGTTAGGTTAGATTAGAACTGTTTGACAACTAAATTTGAGTGTCCGTGACTGGAAAACTACCCCCCCCCCCCCGGTCTCTGACGTCAATATGACGTAGGGACCTGTTTGGGGGGGTAGTTTTCCGGGGGGCAGTCTTCCGGCGACCCACTTTTCACTCTACCGTTCGGTATGCCCGGTCTATTTTAATTCTGTGGTCGCTGGTTAAAGTAGAAGAGCCCCATAGAAAATTAATCATCTTGATTCAATTTAAAATTTCAAAATGGCCACTATTTTGAAATTTTTATTGAATTAAGATGATTTTTTTTAACATATGGGGCTCTTCTACTTTAACCTCCATAGGTACCAAGTTTTATTAAGTTTGGTTGAAAAATCCAAAAATAAAAATGTTTATGTAAAAAGTACAAAATGGCGGATATCTGGTTAACGAAGCGATTTTGGGAAAAATTGTATTCTTGATTTTCTCTTTATTTTGACCCATAGAACCATTTCCCGGAGTTTGGCTGTTTACTTACGGAACACCCTGTATATTGACATATATATTTTTGCAGTACAGTACAGAGTGTTTCCAAATTGTCTGGACATATTATGTGGACTTGTTCCCTGAGCTAAGACAAACGTTGTTTTTGGGCTATTAAAAATGTTCTTCATATTTAAGGTTTTCATTAAATATTTTAAATAGTCGCCATATTGAAACGGCAAAACTTTTAAAGCACTTTTTACCTTCCAAACTACACATTTATACAAATCTCAAAATTTCTATCTTGAAAAATGCCCAAGATATAAAATAATTTTTAAAAATCACAAACAGGCCGACAGACAGAAATCTAGGCATTTTAGATCCATACTTATATGTTATTTAATGTTTTTCTTAGCCCAAGTAACAAGTCCACAAAATATGTCCAGCAAATCTGGAAACACCCTGTATATATATTTATTTTATTGTACCTACACATTGCTCCTAGAAAGTAATGATGTGACACTGCTTCCTCACGAAAATGTCAATAACATTACTAACGAATAATACATAGGGTTCATAAACGTATCAAATCCAGTTTGGTTTGGGAAAACTCGCTATACAGTTGTACAATATAATCCTTGTGTTAGTTTACAATAAAAGTATTACCTGTGATCACCACTCTAACATACAATGAATATATATGTTAAACATATATTTATGTTGAATGTTCCTTGTTCCTTGATAAGAAAGTGTATCTGCGCAGTCCCAGTACAAGTAAGGTTTTTATTACAAAACTTAAAAAAATATGTTCTACGCTTTTGTATGTTATTATTTGTATATTCTACATTAAATAATAGTATCCAAAACTATGCAGTGTGGAAAAAAGTCCCGTGGCAGGTTAATATTAAAAAACAAAACAGATGAAAGCATAGGTCGAGACCTTTGATTTTATGTGCATATCAACATCAAATTAAAGATTGTGATTTTCTTCCGACTTCCAACGGGTGACTCTCTGAGGAGGTAGCGTATAATTTATTGCATCGCAAATTCAAGGATTAGCTATCCTTTTTGACTCGGTTATCCTTTAGAGCTAGGGTTTGTGGCATTGTATTTTACTAACACAGATATTTAATTTGATTCGCATATCAACCTATGCTTACGTTTAAGATTTTCTTCCAATTCCTAGCAGCCCCCCCCCATGAAGAAGGGGGCGGATCACTGAATAACGTTCTAGAGCTAAGAGTTTTGTAGCTCTATCTTTATTTATTTATTTTTATATATAACTATTTCTTGACCTTTCTACACAGCAATTTAGATATTTTCGGATTATATTTTTGTTCTACAACTCGTTCAAAAGGTATTACCAAAATTAATAATGGAAGGTCAGCTAAAATTATTACACAAATAAATAAATCGTCACGAAAGCAAATAAATAATGCGAATAAACATAAATACAACCAAAAAGTCTCATTAGTTAACAATAAATTCTTTAAACAAACAAAAAATATATTCTGTATCCTTAGTTGAATTTCATACAATTTTGCATATCGGTTGATTTTGTGTGATTATTTTTTAAAAATTCAGTACAATCGTCAAAAGCAGCAAAGATGCGAAATCAATAGGCATAGTTGTGCCTTGTGCGTGGTGCCAGCCCGCGAGCGCTCGACCCCTAGATAGGCCAAGGGCACTCCGGCTTCGGCAAAAATTGTTTCAGTATGTATACAAAAGTAAGACACGAACGCTCCGGTAAACTTTGGTAGTAAAGTTACAGGTCACGAAACTTACAAGATGGTAAAGAGATTCCATCTCGTACACTTGTTTATTAAGGTTTGCTAAACTCTCAATTGAACATTAACAGAACGCTCTTTTAATTAAGTTTGACATTTGTTTCCAAAAACTAACAAAATTGACAATACATGACAATTGTAATGCTAACTTATAAACGTCGCCGCTGTCACAAAATAGTTGTTAAATATGTAAGCCACCTCGACCAGATTTGGAAATCGAGGAAAAGATAAAAATTAAAAGTGTAGGCCTCGACCTATTAAGTTTTATTTGTTAATTCCCTTGAAATTTTTTAATTTTGATTCCAAGGTGCAAATATAGTTTTTAAGAAGACTAAAACATTTTGTTATATGTATATGCAAAGAATACTGATAAAAAGTCCCCTACCGCAAAACACAAACTACTCGAACGCTACAACACAGACAAACGGACATTGCACTTAAATCGACAAAAGACTCGATTTAACAACCAGGAAATTAATTTTTTAAGACCCCCACTGCAGCAAACCTGCAGACTAAGCGAATTTACACTTGCCTCATTGGATTGCCATTTAAATATTTCCATAAAAACTATGTGAATTCCTTAGGGTGTTTAATGAGTACTTTACTTAGGTTTCCTAATACGGAGAAGGTAGTAAAGTCTGTTTCATAGTGAAATATTAATAGGTTTGATACTAAATCAATACATTTTCCGAATGTGATCAAAATATAGGATTACAATAATCGAGCAAACTACAAACGTACTTATCCTCCATAAAAATAATATGGAAATTACGGTTTTGTTTTTAATTTTCTCTGTAACCATTAAGCATACAACGCTTAAATAAAAATGTTTTGTCCTTTTGAGAGCTACAAAATGGTTTGGAAAAATTGCAAACTTTTATGTTTTGTGTACCAAAAATAAGAAAATACCATTTTCTCCATAAAACCCTAGAGTCCGATCATACTGGTTCGCAAACTCGTTCAAATAAACGTACGTTTACACGTTGTAAACATTTTTACTAGAGTTATTTTTTAGCCTCTAGGGACATCAAACGAAACAGTAAACAGGGTCTAGCTCTTTACCATGAGACCTACGGTAATAGCATATTCCCTACATAGAAATTCAAGCAACACACAGACAAAACATTTTGTTCAATTATATAATTTACAAGAACGTGCTTCAGTAATCACGTACCGTACCGTAGTGAGTCTAGAGATTCTAGTTGATGGTGTAGCTGGGAGAAGTTGAAGTTATTTTACCCGTGTTGCGTGCATACAGCCATCGACCCATAGGCCTCGGGTACGCACAACTTCTATTCCACTATAGGTGATCGCCGAACCGATTAACTCAACAATTATTTGATTCAGCCAATTGTATGTTTGGGCACGTTTTAGTAAACCAATTTGAATTTTCGTAAACATTTCAGCGGAAAGAAATTCTCTATAAAAAGTCTGAAGCTCCTAATTTTACCAATATAATTTTTATTCAAATAAAAAAATTTGAATAACAATGAGTAAATGTGGGATTAGAATGGAGAAAGATACTATGTCTGGTTAATAGACTTAGTTGAGTGTATACAAACAAAAGATCTGGTCTTACAAAAGATTTCGTAACGGAATCCAGAATTATCATGACATCCTTTGGTGATTGGTGGGATTAGAACCAGGTACTCTAGAACGAATGCCACGCATTTTTGCTTCACCTGTTTTTTTGACAGTCAATCCAAAACGTAATCCGATTTACGTGACACCATTTGAATCCAGATTGTACACTCAACACTGTTGATTCGATTAGACTCAAAAGATAAACAATTACAACTATTTTATAACCAACTGGCCTTAGAGTTTGAGATGTAGCAGAGGTTTCAAAAACCGAGATTTCTTAAGGAGTGTTATTAAAATATGTCTACTGATTCAAAAAAAAATTGAGACGAGGGATTTTTTTGAATTTCCACTAGTTTATGGAAGAGGCGCTTCAGATGTTTAATCCTGATAAGCCAACTATTTGTAATACCTAAATAGTATTGTCACCTACATAATGTTTCATGTAAGGTAAACGTGTCGTTTTTGTGATTTTTTTTACATACTTTATAACTATAGGGCCAATCGAAATTATGACTCTTTGAGCCTTTGGATCAAAACATCTTTTAATAAAATCTCAAAATTTGGCACACCGATGTTTATTCATAACAAATTTGTGCAAGTGGCAATAACAACAAAACCATAAATACATTTTATATTAAATCAGACGAAAAATTATGGTTAGTATTTTAAATAACCACTGATTCCGTGTTCACTTAACGAACTTCTACAATAGCTCAGTCGATAAGATATTTGTCAAAAAAGTGGGTTACAAAATATGTTTTTCACACTTAAAGACGCCATTTTGAGATTACACAAACTGTAAATTTTATCCTAGAAGTTTTACTCATGCGAGATCTACTTACGGTTTCTTGATCCTCTCCCAAAGGTTCTGTCAGCACACGAAAAACTTCCCAATCTTCCTCAGTGTTTCCTTCACTATCGGCCATTCACAATTTCCAACTTTTTCTCAGCTCGAGGTCATTTTTCTTCATTCTGAAAGAGAAAAGGCAATAACAGTTTGTGCAACATAATGTTCAACTCAAATGATGTTTCAGAGTAAAGAATTGACAAATATCTTTAAGGTAGGACCAAGGGAAATAGAATGTTTTGCCAAACAATATCCATTTACGCATTAGCTTACCGTCCCCTGTGTAAGGATTTACTCGGCACCTAACGGGTTCAAAGCACAACCCGATCACTAATATGTAATGCATGCAAACAGTGTAAGAATTACAGAGGGAAAACACCCTTACCAGTTATTGAATTTAATATGTTTTATCATAGATTTCAGCGTACAGACAATGTATTATACTAAAATATATTACATAAATCAAAGAGTCTATAGTTCCAATGTTAACCACATTCGAAATATTTAATATTTTTTAGTTTTTTTCTGAACATATCAATTGATTATTCGAAAATTTATTTTACTTAAATCCTATCAAGGATGTCTAAAATCATCAATCCTTCATTTCACTCACCCAGAAAATAAAGTTTCTCACTAAGCCCAATAAATGAGTGGGAATGAACCAATTGAATATTATGTCTAAAATTTTACTCAAATACACTTACTTGTAAATACGATTTTCGGTAATGGGATTTTTAAGTGTTATCGTGATGTGAAATGTAACACAGTATTTTTCATGAATTGTTTCACAAACCACGGTTAACTTCAGTTTATTATACTTACTAGAGGTCGTTCAGTGGTCGAATACTCGACCAAAAATATGTAATGTACGGACTTTTCCATTTTCACCCTACGCTGTAAATAAAACAGGTGATGGGAATTTCTTCCATTTGTTTTGATTTTCTGTTTATATTGCGTTGTTATTTCGTCACCAGTATCCCATAATGTCCATGTTAATTGTTAATTTTTAGTGCTTATTTTAGAGCCTATTTTAATATATAAAGGGGTTCTGCACATAGAGGACATAGGGGTTCTGCACACCAACAGGAAAATATCTCTAACAGTATGCGTAGATTTTCCCTATGATGCACACGACCTGAGAAAAAAAGTATTTAAGAAACATGCTTGCCTATTATAGGCAATGCTTGTAATATATAGATAGAGTAAAAGAATTCACTTTTGCATACTGGAAAATACATTTGATCTACATGGACCAGGTACCGGTAGCCGCAATATTTATTCAAAAAGAACATAGCTGAAATGAGCTAATTACAGAACATCTTGCCTAAAATTCAATTTCCTCACTTGATTTTTGTTCCTATGATACGTGACATAAAATATGCAATGGCTTTCAACAAGTTGTCCTTTGAATTGGTAAAAAAAGCTGACGTACAAAAATCTGTGAAATCAGCTCACTTGGCTGAATTATACTGCAATTTGTATTCCAAAACTAGCCACATTTTACAGGGAAAAGTTTTGTCCAGTTATATTCGTAGTAAAAGGTAAAATGTGAAATACCAACTCACTTCACGAGCTGTACTCACCTGTTTCACATAGCGACGGCCCGACACTGTCCCAAACACGGAACACAGCTGACTTGCATTGATCCGTCCAACCTAATGGAGCTAATACGCGCGAACTGCTTGACAACTTACCAAGCTTTACCAAGGGATGAGTCCAGAAAATCCAGTCACAGTTTCCTAGTTCCATTACACAAAAATACATGGGGGTCATCGAGAAAAGAACTAAATTTATTTAAGCTGAGTACATAGTGGTACTATTGTCAAAGAGGGGTACTTACGTATTATACGGAGGCCACCCTTATACAACGCGCTGCGGCGGTTAGGTTTGGTCATCATGAAGCTTTTATGACTTGTCTGGTTCGATTCATAACGAAAGTAGGAAAGTTCTACAAACATATTTATAATAGACCAACCTAACCTAACCACCGCAGCGCGCTGTAAAATAAGTGGCCTCCGTATAATACGTAAGTACCCAAAGAGGTATAGAGCCAGGTGGCTAGTGTTGTTTTAAAGCGTGTAAAGGTATTTTCTGTTGATTTTTGTTAATATTTCTTTTCCTTGAGGAGAACGTTCTGTGATAAGAGAACTTCAACAAAAATTATAAATCGTAGATTAGGATGAACATGCGGAAGAAAAAATCCGTTATATTGTTGTACATCCACTGTATAAGTTATAAACTATATTCAGTACCGCTAGGTGTACTAACAGTCTGTATCTAAACACAGTTGGTGAAAACGTCAAATCTACCTGGTACGATACCAAAATGGTGCTAATGCACCTGAAAATACTGCCCCGTACCTATATGATTTTATGTTCAAAAGATATGCTTACATATGAGTGTGCTGGTATATTGCTTAAACAAAAATACCGCCATTTGAAGTCAGTTAATAAGTAAAACAAATCAACAAAGAAAGGTCACAGTTACCAAAATGCCATTGATTGTTATCTAAGGAAAAAAGTAGTTCGGATTCCACTATTTAAACTGTAGGTCCCTTAGTCGCCATTAGCTGTATGGGCTATTAATTAACAGATGTGTCTAAGGAATATGTCGGCCTTAGTCACTAACAAGACTACAAGATCGCGCCACTCATCATACACTCATCTCCATTCATACTTGGCTTAAAATACCTACTTTGTATGGTCGCCATTTCAAAGAAAAGTATTTAAAAAAAGTACGTCACAGAAGACATAAGAAGGTTCTCGCTGTGATCAGGGCATTCCATTCCCATTTTAGCGAATTTCCCATTAAAGGAGACCTGGGCCCGGGACCGATTTATTTTTTTGTTTTAAGTCCCACAGAGTCCAAAAACACCCTCCGTTCAAATTCATAGTGTGTGTGTGTCCGTTAGCACGATAAATCGAGCAAAATCGATCCGATTTTGATTAAATTCTGCACAAACGTGTAAACCTACGTTTATTCGAACGAGATTGCGAACCAGCATGATCGGACTATTTGAACGGGGGTTAGGGGGTAAAAATTGGTTTTCCCCATTTTTTAACTCTAAAAACATAAAATTTTACAATTTCTTTCCAGACCATTTTGTAGAGCTTAAAAAATAAAAGAAATATATATTTAAGCGTTGTTGTATGACTAATGATTACGGAAATATAAAAAAAAAATAAAAATCCCCATGTTATTCTTATCGAAGAAAAAAATAAACTGTTGCAGTTTACTTGTTAATGGATATATTTAAATCAAATTTGGCAATTTAGTTTATTTCATACTAAGCATTCAACATTTTAATAAAAAACACACCTCAATACCTTCCCTGTATCAGCAAAGTTAGGTATTCATTAAAGTCAATGTGATTGAAATAGGAAATAAATCTTACAATTTTAAAGGAATATTTTGGTAGAAATCCAGCCAGTAAATGGAAATTCGCTATGTTATTAAATAGTTATGGTTGGGACGTCTACTTGATCACTATTCAAAATTCTATGGATTTGGCAGCTGAAACTGTCAAAAATATGTGAAATGTATGTCTTAATCTAAAATAAATACAGCATTTAGGCTACATTATCAAAAAGTTTAAATAAGCAAACACGAACCTCGATGAATAATTTGAATAACTTTTTTTAACTATAAATTTCATATTTAGGGTTCAATCGCGTTACAAACATATGGCCTACCTATAGTAGCTAAGCTTTTAATGGTATCTCGAAAAGAACCAAATGATCATAGTCAGTAACAAAGCTTATACATAATTCACTCTACACTCACCTTTTTGGTAAATTCACCACCACCTACAAAAGTTTGAACTTTATTCCACATGTGTAATTGATAATAGCATAAAAATACGTAATTGAACGCCGGATATATGTAATACATAAGTGATCTTAACAAATTAATTTGTCAATTGGTTAGAACTATACTTTCCGTGAAAGTTTCCTGCTTCCTTTATTAGATACTCTACGGCCTACGCACATAGCGGGGTCATATTTTTGTTTTGCAGCTTCGGATGAGGAAAACGAGATATCGGGATTGCCGGAACAGCCTCCGAACCGGTTCTAGGTCATACAACTCTTGAATGGTAATAATTAAATATGTACGTCATAGGTGACTTCTTGATATCGAATACGGGTTTCCTCATATATATGCGTTTAATTCATTCATAATTTTCTTAATTTTCTCATCAAGTTCACATTTACGTTGAGTCCTAACGTAATCCCGAAGCGATCAACTGAATTTAACCTTCTTTTTTCAAGCACAAAGTTGTAGCTTTTTATGTAGAAAAAGTTAAAAACAAAATTCAAAGGTATTCAGATAAATTCAATATATTCAGAGATAGTGGTTCTGCGGGAATATTTCCAATTTATTGAAATGAATAGCATTTAATTATTAATTTGTTTTGTGGATATTAAACTGTCTTTATCCAGGTAAATATAGATAGTAAATATTGTAATTAACTAAGTGCAGTTTTTTGATAATTGGATTTTAATGCATTTTCTCGTTAAAGAATCTGCTGAACTAAATGTTAGTTGTTATGAGTAAAACTATGCTGTTATGAAAGTAAACAATGCTGTTATGAGATACTTTTCAATTCTAAGAACTGTACTGAAACGGCAAACGGCTACTTTAAAAAACGGTCGTAGTAGTCCAGGATCTGAAGGGGGTTGAGCATGCATGAAAAGGGTGACGCAATTTTATTTCTGATTGTTGTTATAGGCACTATAGTGATCACGAAAACGCATGTCGTCGCCCCCCAGCGTGGTCGACAACCCGGGGGGGAGGGGGGCAATATGGCGGGGGGCGCCGTTTACTAAAACGCCTATAACTCGAGAACTATTCTAGGTAGAACATTGCAATAAACGCCAATTTACTCAAAAAATTATGATCTTTAAAAATGTTAATGTAGTGAAATTCGTATCTTTGATGGTTTTTTAGTTATTTTATATTGAAGCTAAAAATCAATATGGGGTTTTGGGGTTAAAATAGGGTTTTCCCATTTTTGACCCTAATAACCAAACAATTTCCAATTTATTTCTTAACCCATTTTGTAGAGCTTAAAAAAAGAAATAATTTAGTATAGCAAAGGGCTGTCGTATGCCTAACGGTTATGGATATAGTTAAAAAAAAACTTAAATTCAAAATACCCGTGTTATTTTTACGGAGAATCAAAAAACGGTTGTAGTTTGCTTATATATGGATATATTATAATCAAATTTGGCAATTTTGTTTATTTCATACTAAGCTATCAACATTTCAATATAAAACTCACCTCAATACCTTCCCTGTAGCAGCAAACCTAGGTACTCATTATAATTCATTTTATTTAAATAGGAAATAAAGCTGACAGTTTTCAGGGAATATTTGAGTATAATATAATATTGAGTCTGCAGGTTTACTGCGGCAGGGGTACTTTTTAAAGCAACCGAAATTACAAGTACCAAGAGACACCTTTTAAGGATAAACATAGCTTTTATGTTTGTAGATCTATGAATAAAAAAAATTGATGAAAAATTAGGAAGAAATTAGGGAAAACTGTTCTTTACTTAGGTTATTTTTACTTTACAATTAAATCTATATATATATAAGGCAAAGCCCTCACTGACTGACAGACTGACTCACTCATCACTAATTCTCCCACTTCCCATTTACCTTCCGAAAAAATTATTCATTCATTCATTTATTTATAAATGTTTTTACATAAAATCCCGTGATTAAAATAAATGTTATTTATTATCTAGGATGTTATTTATATATTGCATACAACAATTCAATATTTTCACTGTTATTTTTTTATAGAATAATTTAATTTTCACCATATGTTTTTCTTTTAGCGAATTTCCCATTTAGGGAATAAGCTATTACCGTAGGTCTCATGGTAAGACCTAGACCCGGGACCGATTAACTTTTTCGTTTTGAGGTCCCCAGAGGCCAAAAACACCATCCGTTCAAATTCATATATATATATTTATATTTTAATTTAGGTGTTCACGTAATAGGGCTGCTAATATATTAAATATTTAAGTAAATAAGTACATCTGAGCACCCTGAATATTATATTTTATAAAAAGACGTGACATGTTTCGGACATTAGTCCATTTTCAAACTTCAAAATACATTAAACACTTAACTGTTGTTTATATTGTTTGTTTGTAAATAAATATAATTTTTATAAAAAAAGTTTTTCCAAATCCTGTCTAGTTCTATAAATCATCTGTATATAAAAATTATATTTATTTACAAACAAACAATATAAACAACAGTTAAGTGTTTAATGTAATTTTGAAGTTTGAAAATGGACTAATGTCCGAAACATGTCACTTCTTTTTATAAAATATAATATTCAGGGTGCTCAGTTGTCCTTATTTACTTAAATATTTAATATATTTATTCATATATATATTTATATATGTGTCCGTTAGCGCGATAACTTGAGCAAAATTGATCCGATTTTGATGAAATTTGGTACAAACGTGTAAATCTACATTTATTCGAACGAGTTCGTGAACCAGCATAATCGGACCATGGGATCAGGGGTTTATGGGGGGTTTTATGGGGTAAAATGGGTTTTTCTCATTTTTGACCCTAAAAACTATAAATTTCTAAATTTCTCTCTAGACCATTTTGAAGAGCTTAAAAAAACAAATAACTTAGTATATGGAAGTTTTTTTGAATGTTCATTGACTACGGAGAAAATTAAAAGATTTGTATATTTAAAATTCCCATGTTATTCTTATGGAGAATAAATAAACTGTTCTAGTTTGCTTGTTTATGGATATATTTTAATCAGATTTGGCAATTTGGCTTATTTCATACTAAGCTATCATATTTCAATAAAAAAAAAAAAAAAAAACACCTCAATATCTTCCCCGTAGCAGCAAACCTAACTACTCACTAAAATTAATGTTATTTAAATAGGAAATAAATCTGAAAATTTATAGGGAATATTTTAGTAGAAATCAAGCCGGGTGAATGGAAATTCGCTTAGTATGCAGGTTTGTTGCGACGGGGGTATTTATTTATATGCCAATCCATCTCCATCTGTAAGTTTCGATACTGTACACGGAGTTTCCATTATATTCTTAACTTTAAGGTTGATTACATGCACAATGCTCTTAATAAATCTCATGTTAATTGTCACTAATATTCTTTCACGCTTGCTGAAGCTGACGTTTCAGTAAAATGTCCATAATTTGTGGTTACGCTAAAGTTAGATTGGTTTCATCAGCAAATACATACCGTATTAGGTCAAGCACTTCTTAAGCAGTAATTTATTGATGGCTTCCGAAGCACTGAACGAAAAATTACTACCAGCTCTACATGCATTTACCGGCTGTGACTCAACAAGTAAACTAGGTACTAAAAAGTATGCTTTCAACTTAGCAAAAAAATCAGAATTTGTCTTAGATACGCTCCACCTGTTATATAAACAAGACGTAGATGATGCTCAACTTCGACAACTAGAAGTTGTATACTTAAAAATTATTAAGAAAAAGGGAATTACTTGTTTTTAAAGCCGATATATTCATTTCTTGTCATCCCCATCAGCAGTAAATGACATTGGTTGTTTGCCTTGCACATCCAACTCATTCCGCCAACATATCCTTCGGTGCACCGCTCAACTGTACTATTGGCAAAATTCCACTATTCCATTTGTGGAGCCTTTAGACTTGACACAATTTGGTTTTTTCTTGGATGAAAATAAGGCATTAAAGCCCCTATTGATGACAAAGCCAGACACTTTAATCCCACCTTGCTCGTGTAAAAACTGCAAAAAACGTCTTGTATATGCTTTGTAAGCCATTCATCTTGCTGTAGTTATTGCACTTGTAAGGACAATTGCAAAAACCCACTAACTAAAATGTATTCTGAAGAAGAAGAATAAGTGTAGTTACATATATTGTGTAATGAACGAGAGAAAAAACTCAAGTTACAAACATACAACTTCATAAAAAAATGTCTTAATGGGAAATGATGTATTAAGACGTGTATCACTATTACAATGCTTGTAAATATAGTTTGTTAAAATAAAAAGAATTTTTTTATATAAAGTATATTTTGTTCGTTATTCTAAAGGAAATTATTTTATACAACATTCAAACTCTTTTTGTAGTTTCGGTCACTGTTATCAACATTGCAGCCCATATTGTCAAACTAAAGGTACGGTATGTGAAACAATATAACCTACAACACTTTGATATCTCATAATACTATTATGAAATGTCCCAGCATTTATATTTAAATTTAATTGTAAAGTAAAAATAACCTAAGTAAAGAACAGTTTTCCCTAATTTCTTCCTAATTTTTCATCAATTTTTTTTATTCATAGATCTACAAACATAAAAGCTATGTTTATCCTTAAAAGGTGTCTCTTGGTACTTGTAATTTCGGTTGCTTTAAAAAGTACCCCTGCCGCAGTAAACCTGCAGACTCAATATTATATTATACTCAAATATTCCCTGAAAACTGTCAGCTTTATTTCCTATTTAAATAAAATGAATTATAATGAGTACCTAGGTTTGCTGCTACAGGGAAGGTATTGAGGTGAGTTTTATATTGAAATGTTGATAGCTTAGTATGAAATAAACAAAATTGCCAAATTTGATTATAATATATCCATATATAAGCAAACTACAACCGTTTTTTGATTCTCCGTAAAAATAACACGGGTATTTTGAATTTAAGTTTTTTTTTAACTATATCCATAACCGTTAGGCATACGACAGCCCTTTGCTATACTAAATTATTTCTTTTTTTAAGCTCTACAAAATGGGTTAAGAAATAAATTGGAAATTGTTTGGTTATTAGGGTCAAAAATGGGAAAACCCTATTTTAACCCCAAAACCCCATATTGATTTTTAGCTTCAATATAAAATAACTAAAAACCCATCAAAGATACGAATTTCACTACATTAACATTTTTAAAGATCATAATTTTTTGAGTAAATTGGCGTTTATTGCAATGTTCTACCTAGAATAGTTCTCGAGTTATAGGCGTTTTAGTAAACGGCGCCCCCGCCATATTGCCCCCCTCCCCCCCCGGGTTGTCGACCACGCTGGGGGGCGACTGGGCGACGACATGCGTTTTCGTGATCACTATAGTGCCTATAACAACAATCAGAAATAAAATTGCGTCACCCTTTTCATGCATGCTCAACCCCCTTCAGATCCTGGACTATAGAGGTAAACTACTATTTCAAAATCGAATTGCAATCAATGGGGACTGACTTACGGGAGTTATAAATGAGGCAACGATGACATCATAGTTCAGTTAAAAATTCCTCCGTAAACAGCGCTGTAGTAGAGGACAGTAATTTTGATGTCACTATTAGTTTAAAATTAAGAAAAATTATAAAATTTCTCTCTTATTTTTTAAAATTATAAAACTAAACTGTCATAACCTAACCAATCTTGCTGATAATGAAAAAATCGAATGAAGGTTTACTAATAAAAAAATAGTGCTTTCTATAAAATAAAACTATAAATGGCTTAAATTTTTAAACTGTCATGACCTAACCAAACTAACCAAACTTGCTGATAATGAAAAAAATTAGACAAAAAGTTAGTTCTACCAGCGGGATTCGAACCCGGCACCTTCAGATTATCAGCCAAGAACGCTTCCACTTCACCACCGAGGACGATGACTTAAACGGTGCACACTAACTCACAATATACATCGGAGTTATTATACATCAATGGACTCAATCACCCACCTCAATCCCGTATAACCATAGATAAACGGACTATGTTTTATCTATGGTATAACAAACGAGGTTTTAAATGGCTGTTATAACGGGAAACAAATTGTAAAAAAAACACGACCTCTACATAAACCGTACATGAACTAACAATAAAATTGTCTTCAGCTGTTCCATAAGGATAAGAAATCTACTAATAAGGGAGTATGTTTTATCTATGGTATAACCGTATAACTTAGTTGCGGTAATTCTAATGGTGTTCCCTCAAAAGAAGAGATCTACAGCTGACGTCATCGAAGGCTCTTCTATACCTCCCTTGAGTAAATACCAATCCAATGCAACAAACGAACAAACAAATTTCAATATGCTGTCATACAAACACACAACTCACACAACTTTTATTTTTAGGTTAGGTCACCAGGTCGGTTGGTCGGTTCGTTTCGTTAGGTGTTAAAGGTGTTAGTCGTTTGGGAGTGTTTTAGTAATGTGAAGTAAAGTGATATGTGGTTTGTGTAATTGTAATACATCAAAGGCAAAAACCAACAAATAGACTATAATTATTTAAAAATCGACATTTTTCTACTTTAGCCTACCAATAATCTGGTAAGTCTGTAAGTTTTTAAGAGCTAGGTGGCAGGTAGTCAACAATACGTTTACCGGTACACAAACTAAGTTAAGCTTAGGCATATTATTCTGTTTTCAGTTAAATTTAAGTAAAAAAATTAGCCTTTAAATAGTTACATAAAAGTCAGGGTACTTGCACGCATTTTGTCTGGCCGGCGGTGACTCCGAACTAATTTGTCTATTTTTGTCAATGGTTTGTGCCCTCGTGGCTTAGGGCCTAACTCATTTTCTTTGGGAGTGTCATCATCAGATTTTTCAGCTTCTTCATTTTCATACTATTGAAAAACATTCTGCACTATTGGTTCATCACTTAAAAATAGGCTAAACTGGCTTTCCAAATCATCATCACCAGTTACCCACTCCTGAACATCTTGATCCAAGATTTCTTCACCACCAGCTGTTGCCTACATTGCCAGTTCATTTAAGAGTTCTACTTTACAGTTATCTGGACGTTCATCTGCTACCGGTACCTGGATGAAATCTTCTTTAACGATATGGTTGACTAACTTAATTTCTCAATACTGTATCTGACCAGACCTTCTGCCGAGACTTGACAAATGTTGAACTGGGAATTTTCATTGTAAGTTATGATTTGGCAGTCTTGTTGATAACCCTTTTTATGTACAAATGTTTTTTAGACCCGAGACAAGATCCATGCCGTCACTGACAATTTTCCCTAAAATCTCTGAAAGAAGTTTGCGCCTATAGGCTATCGCCTTTTAAAACATTCTATAACACCTTGATCCGTAGGTTGGATGAGGCTTGTGACGTTGGCAGAAAAATCTTTTTTTATTCCAGGAGAAACTTCACATGAGCTCCAGAATTGTCAAGCACTAAGCTTAAATAACTTTTTCTGGTAACAGTTTTTAAATGTCTTGAATCATAAATTTTAAGATAATTTGTTCGGCATTTTGGTATTACCGGAGGCCACCCGTAGAGGCTACAGCACGCTGCGGCGGTTATGTTCTGTTGGGCTATCTTTGTAGGACTTTCCTCGTTTCGTTATGAAACGAACGATACCAGATGTGTCATACTTTCGCCCGCTAAATCCCCTCTAAGTAGGCCAAGGTCAGCTTGTTGACTGGAGAGCGTAAATCACCTGTCACCGCCTATTCTCTGGTATCGTTACTCATCTCGTATCGTTCGATTCATAATGAAACGAGGAAAGTCCTACAAACATATTGATGATAACCCAACCTAACATAAGTTAACCGTGCTGTATACCTACTTGGCGGAGTATATGTGGTAGATAGGGGCGGTGACGCATTCAACTTAATCCTTGCTGACATCGCTGCCTTCTTAGAGGCAGAACTCAAAGACCGCTAATCGTAATCATGTCAAATTAGGACAGTAAGTCAAGTACCTAAAGTAAGTTCTTTCTAACTATGTAGTTATTTTTGGTCTCTGGTAAAAAATCCATCTAAAATAAGTGGCCTCCGGATAATACCAAAGTACCATTTGTTTTCTAGGTACCTACCCTAAAAAAAACTTAGGTTTAAAGTAACCTCAAGATAGTTGAAGATAAAAGTAATAAACTAAGTGGTTACAAGCTAGTGTTGTAAAATTTTATACATTTTTTATACTTTACTTTTCATTGAAATGGTGACCATACAAAGTAGGTAGGTTATTTAAGTCAAGTAGGCTATGAATGGAGATGAGTGGCGCGATCTTGTAGTCTTGTTAGTGACTTAGGCTGACATATTCCTTAGACACAGCTGTTTATTAAAAGCCCATACAGCTAATGGCAACTAGTGGACCTACAGTTAGTTTATAGTGGAATCCGAACCACATATTTGCCTTGGTATTATCGAATTGGTCTAATTATCAGGATAGTACTGCAGATAGTCGTAGTACTCACTAGAGCGGACGTTAATCAACACAAGGGAGTATCGCATCCACAGTGCATGCCTATAAATATCTACAATTCGTGACGTCTTAGTAGTAGTTGGATTACAGAACAACGCCACCGTCCCCTGAAAGGCCTATCTGTAGGCTACCAGTCTAAGATTGTTTTTTCAGACTCCCAACATTCATATGAATCAATTACTGTATAAATCATTAAATTACATTTCTTTGTTTCAGATTTAGCAATGCTACGATTCAGTGCAAGACTGATTGTTTCAAGCAGCAAATCATTTACCAAAAACAATAACATGTACAGGTCTGATCTATTCAAACTGTCAAGACTTTACCAATCTGAAGTACAAAATACAAGCGTTTATATGCTCAAAGAATTTTCCACTCCTCATTTTACTTTAGTAATGGATACTGTAAAAGAACTCGGTTTTTCCGAGAATGAAATCAAATCCGTTATTCAGAAGCAACCTGACCTACTGAATAAAACTCCAGCTGTATGGAACAATATATTGGGTAGTTTGTTGGATTGTGGGTTAGAGAAAAAAGCTGTCGTTTCTATAATTAATAAATGGCCAGATGTGCTATCAATGAAGAAAAGTGATTTGGACAAAAATATTGGGGCTTGGTTGAGGTGTAACTTGTCGACTGAGGTTATTTTTGAAATTTGGACAATGCATCCATCTCTTTTACAAGTTCACTACACAACTGTTGAAAAGCGCATAAAGCAATTTCAGATATTTTTTGAAACAAAAAAAGGTGTTGGGAAGCTGGTGTTGTTGGCTCCAAATGTTATTGAAGAGAACTTTGCAGAATTGTTTGACAAGCTCAATTATTTAGACGAGCTGTGCACTGAAAAATCCGAAATCATATCATCAGCAGTTTTGGGCCACAGCGCACTCCATATCAGAACAAGGCACGAGTTCTTGATAAGAGCCGGTATTTATAAAAGACCCGGTAAAGAATTTATCAAGAAATTGTCCAAGAATCCAAAATTAATTGACGTTGTTAACACAAGTGATAAAGACTTTGTTAGTAATATAGCTAGGCTCTCAATGTTGGAATATGAAGTTTTCTCAGAGATGTATAAGAAAGAGTACGAACAAGTCAGTAACTCTGATGTTGATTCAGAAGATGATGAACCGAACTTGTATGGACGACAAAAGAAACGTAAACCATCCAGAGTGTAGCCTTGATCACCCATAAATCACCATCACCAGGACCAATAAAATACTCTAGTATAACTGCTGATCAGCTGAAAATTAGTAATAAGATAGCAAGGAAAAATCCATGTGTACTTTCCTTAAGGTCTCAAAAATTAACATTAGTTAATTGTAATTGTGTGAATTAATTTTTTATAAAATCAAAATAGTGCTTTTTGAACAATTGTCGACACTGTGGTAACCGTTTTATAACATTAACATTAAGAAAGTGGTGCAGTTATGTTTTTCTTCGTCTCAGAATTAAAAGCGCTCATAAAGTCTAATCAGATGCCCAAGAGATAAGACCGTTAGTCTGTAAAGTGACATGAAGGCACTTGTGCAGTGTGTCAACAAAACAAAAGTTACAGGTGAAGTATTTTGTTTTAAGTAGGCCTAATAAAATTTATTTCTTTGGCTTTTGTTAAATTTGTTAGTCTATATAAAATACATTTTTCTGGAAGTATACTTTAAATCACTCATGTTACATCATTTCTATGTGTCTCTTATGAAGATGTTTTTTGTAATATGAAAAACTAAAGCTTTTTATACCTCAAAATGTCAAAATTGATTATTTTGTAGACTGTAATGTCAGTAAACTATCTTGTAAATTTATTCTTTTATTCTCTAGTACAGAGAAGCTATTCAGTGCTATTCAGTGAGTAGCAAACTCACATAAAACGTGATAAGTTTATAAGCACATATTACCAGTGCTCGATTTGTAAACAATTAGGTGCCGGAACTGTAACCTTAACACGTTTAATGTGATTTGTACCTTTTTATGATAATATTTTTATCTTTCCTAAAGAGAGGTACTGGAACTCCGTTCCACCACATTCCCTAACAAATCGACTGCATATTACAGTCAAATTGTGGAGACCAAGATTTACGTCTTTTATACCCTTGGGTGCAAAAATACTACATCATTTTGTTTATAGTGTGTTTTCTTTATTTAGATTAATCTCTGTAACTAATTTGTGTGTATGTTTAAAGGTCATGGGGCCATCATATCGTTGATGGGTCCCGGATTGGTGATTTACCTTGGGTTTTTCAAGGATGATACAGAAAAGGAGGCAGATTACATGTGAGTCAATGATTAAGTCTTAGTGTCAATGTTTTTCTCAGTGTATTCCGTAGATTTTTTATTGATTATTTTTTTTATTTTGATAAATTAAGCTAGCGGCTTTTGTAATTGTTACTTTGCTGTAAAATGCTTAAGCTGTAGAAAAAGGTTTACGTTACCTTTTTCGTCAAACGATCCTTGATGTAGTTAAAATAAACTACAGCTGTTTCATGCTGATGGGGCACATCTTCAGGTTGTCGAACGTTGAGATAAAAGAGCTTTCATTCGTGGATGAGTTGTCAATATAAATAATTACTGTTACACACATAATACACGAATACGAATAGAACATTTAAACGACATGAATTTAACTTGGCCAAGTAACGACCATGCGAGGTAGGCACTGGTGGATATTGCAGTCCTGAAACAGCTGTAGTTGCTTTTAACTACATCAAGGATCGTTTGACGCAAAAGGTAACGTAACCCACTTTATATTGCAATTTTTTATCTAGAGGCTAACCCATCGTGAAATTACATAAGCTTTTAAATCCAGCATTTTAAAATCAACTTGAAATAATTATTCTTTCTTTTCTTAAATTGATGCAGAAAACATAAAATGGCTTACCTTATTTTGTTAATTTTCATTCTCAAGGAATAGCCAAAGTACTATTTACTGTGCTATGGAGTAATTCAAAACTTGCAACATTGTGTCTACTCAACCCTTAGTTGTTTTCAAAAGAATAAATTAATATCAGTTAAATATTTATTCTTTACACATTTGTCCAAGATGGATATCTTGTTGCTAATTAATTTTAGGTTGGTTAAGTAATGTAATGTTTTTGTCAAGAATGGAAAAAACCAACATGTAAAACAGCTTGAGTCACTATAAATTTGTCACAGCTGAATGAATAGAATAAATGCACTCATACTTTTCTTACGAGTTTTTTTGCTAATTAATTTCTAGTTACGAAAAAATTTAAAATTAAAATTTAAATTGGTTTTATTTTCACAATTTGTTTTAACTAATCCTTCATCCCGTTTCTGCAAGCGTAGGTATAGAGACAGTTGCTCAGTTGCATGTTTCTATTCTTCAGTTACAACACGTACTAAAACCATAACTAAAACCAGTTTTTCAGTTTGTTCACTGATTGCACTAAAATTCAAATTTGAGTTGACAAAATTGACTTATACCCAGTTGAGTTTTTATCTCATACTCATAATGTGGAAATGCCCCTGAATGCTAGGTAAAATACTAATGTTCAGGGACACTCGCCTATTACTAAGAGTATAGTAATGATAATATATATTTTTTTAGAATAGACACAGTCATGAACGCTCAGCTGTTTGAAGAGCCCAGAAATGACACTCCCAAAGCTAAGCCAGTAAAATGGGCTCGTAATGTGATGGAAAAAGGTTACGAGGTGACCTGCTTAGCCGAGATATCTCTGACGCACGATCTGAAGGGCGGCACTCCGAGCTTCACAGACGCCTCGGAAATTGACAAGGGACAACAACTGTACGATTACATGCTCAACAAAATGAGGAATATGTACGAGATAGACAAGATTAAACGTGAGTGTACTGTGTTTTATAATGGCGTTGGTTTACATTTACTGGAAAGATGGATTACAAGAAATATTCATTGTTTTCAGGATTAAGAAATTATTGTAGCACATTCTATTTTTATTGGAGATTTATATTCAAAACATCCAAAACAAACCTACCGGATTTTTTAAAAGTTGAGTTTTGAAATTAAATGTTTTCTTCAAAGGGCAAATTGCACAAAAATCCTAATATAAGATAAGATTGTTATTAAAGCACTCACAGTCATACATATTTTACAGCATTGCTTTATATAATTTTAACATGTTTATTTGGATTACTACAGCACACAGCTGGTTTGTTAAAATAAAAATTGTTCTATAAAAGTTCCCAACCCCTGAAATATCAACAACATGAAATAACAATTCAACATTAACATTTTATTGTGGTCAATTACTGTCCCAATAATAAAAATGGTTCCAATAATAATGGTGAAAGTAAGAGCCTTATTATGGGCGGCCACACAAGTGGCACGTGACCGCGACTGCTCAGTCGCTTGGAGTGGGTAAGGGTACCGACAAGGGTGGCGAGGTTGTGCGTCTGTCCGACCAAATTGTATTCAGACTTGTATGTAGTTTTCCAGTGTGAACGATGTTGTCGTCAAGTGAAGAAGAGATGAACTATTTCTTCTACTTTTACTTAAGCATCGTAAACTTAGGCGAAACAAAAATATTGGATTGGAGTCAATCCATTAGTAAAAGAGATACCTTCAAAAGGAGTATTTTTCACAATTTATGATGATCTCATAGATGATTATAAGAAGTTTTTTTTTATATTTGGATGTCAAAAAATTCTTTTATGAACTTTCTGAAAAAAATAGACGGTGACTTAACCCTTTCCACTCGAATTATTTTGCATGGCTGTTCCCTCACACTTGCATTTAATTTAAAGAAAAATTGCATGTTTTTGGTTTTTAGTGTTTTTTTTATCTAATATTAGTTATTTAATAACGTTGAGCTATTGATTCTTATTCAGCATAAATTGTTATACAATATAAACATAAAATTACAATTTTAGTTTTAAAATTTTATTTTTGGTATGGTCATAAATAAACAATACCCCCGCCGCAGCAAACCTGCAGACTAAGCGAATTTCCATATGTCTGATTGGATTTACACTAAAATGTCTACTTAAAAATTTAACATTTATTTCCTATTTAAATAGAATTATTTTAACAGGTACTTAGGTTTGCTGCATCAGGGAGGGTAAAACTTTTTTTGTAAAATGTTAATAGTTAGTAAGAAATAAAAACATTTTCCAAATTTGATCAAAATATGTTCATAAACAAGTAAACTACAACAGTTTACTCATTCTCCATAAGAATAACATGGGAATTTAAAATTTACATTTTTTTCGAATTTTCTCCGTAACCATTAGGCGCATAGTAACACTTCAATATACTAAATTATTTGTTTTTTTAAGCTCTACAAAATGGTTTGAAAAGATTTTGCAAAATTTTATTTTTTTTGGGTCAAAAATGGGAAAAACCTATTTTTACCCCATAAAACCCCCCGTAAACCCCCGTTCCCATAGTCCGATCATGCTGGTTCGCGAACTCGTTCGAGTTTATCCCGCCTTACACCTTCAAACCAAATTTTATCAAAATCGGACAAAAATTACTCAAGTTATCTATATATGCTATATATAGATATATAAAAATTTGAACGAATGGTGTTTTTGGCCTCTGGGGACATCAAAATGAAAAAGTAAATCGGTCCCGGGCCTAGGTCTTACCATGAGACCTACGGTAATAGCTACTTCCCTATGGGGAAATTCGCTAAAAGCAAAATAAATTTTTACAAAATCCATATATTTAGGCAAAATAAAAAAATATAAAACTTTTTTTTAGAGTATTGAAAAAATATTATTTACATTCCTTATGTAAAAACAAACAAAAAATATCAATTACATAAACATTTACTTGTATTATTATGAATAAAATATGTAAATTTCTAAAATTTGAGTTTTTGAAATTTTTGGTTTCCACGGCGACTTCTGTTTCTTAGTTCTTTTGCCTGTAATTTTCAAACAGGATTAGTAAACTGAGATAAACAGTATTTATCTGTAGGCCTATTTATTCATATAAACCGAAAATATAAATACACCGAAATTGTTATACTAAACCAAAAATATAAATTTTCATTAGCGACATATAACAAAAAATATAAAAAAAACGCTGAATTATCAAATATATCTATTATTTCTGATTTGGAACCTTGAGGTTATTCTAGATTACTAATATTTAGATAGGCCTACTTAAATTATTGACTACCTAGGGTTTGTAGTCTTTGAGGGTATGGTACCGCTTGAAGCATTCACCAGGGTGAAGGCCAGGTTTGCGTTCACACGTCTCACAGAAGAAGTGAGTTTCCCTCCTTTGACCAGGAACTTTCCGGTTGCTGCATACAGCACAGTCCTTTTTCTGATTCACTCCAGGAAAACTTGCAATGAAGTGGGGCTTTTGGTTAAGCCTCTCTTCTTTGTCGCTTGTGGAAGGCCTACCACGTCTTTTACCACTAGGATTGCGGAAGTCCCCAACAAGTTGTAACAACAGCATCTCCCTGAACTTCTTTGATTCACAACACTTGTTTCCAATGTTTTGTTGATACATGTTGTATAGTTAAAAACTGTTTACTACACTTACTTCCAGTAACCAGAAAAACATTTTTCTCCACCATTTTTTGGACTGAGGACAAACATATACGACGATATATAGTGATCAGCTGCATCAACCCCACCCATTCGCTCATTGTAGTCCATAATGACTGTGGGTTTCAAAACTTTCTCTTTTTCTGTGCTTCCTTTTTTATTCCTCACTATCTCCACTACTGAAGGGTTATGCACAGTACTAAGCATGGTAACGTCCCTCTGGTCCCTCCATGCCAATACCAAAACGTTATCCTTGTGTCGAAAGGCACGCACTTCATGTAACTGCATCTTGTTTGACTTCATATTTTTCTTTTGAAAAGAAGATGGGTTTCCTTGTCGATTCCCTAGGACCGTACCAGTTAGGTGTATTCTTATTTTGGCGAGCTCCTGAGCTAAGGCCAAGCTGGTGTATAGTCTGTCTGTATAAATGTGGAACCCGCACTCAAACCCACACTGATTTCTGACTCGTTCCGCCAAAAGCATCACAATCCGCATGGTGAACTGATGTTCAGGGAAAGGCAAAATAGCCGTGGTTGCAGCACCATAGTAAGGTTCAAAAGTATAAACATAGCCTGTTCTTGAATCGGATATAACAAATACTTTCATGCCCCACTTTATAGGCTTTTTAGGATTGTACTGTTTGAAATGGACTTTCCCTTTGAAGGAAACAGTGCTTTCGTCCATAGAGAGCTCATAGGGTGGAACAAAGTATTCACAAAATTTAGCCTGTAAATATGTCACTAAATGGCTAATCTTAGATCCTCTTGATGGGCGAACGCCAGCTGGAGTTTTACTAGACACGTGCAGACACCAAAAATTTGAAAAAAACGATCACGGGAGAAGACATCCGTAAAAAAGGATTGTTTTTTATGCCATTCATGAGAGAAATAATCCTGTAAATTAGGTTTAGGATTGAGACCCATATTAATCACAATGCCTAAAAAAGCTTTGAACTCATCTGCAGTTAAATCTTTCCAGTTTGACCAAATAGATCTTTTCTGCAAGGGGGTAGCCATTGAAATGTGCTCGTATGCTTATGTATTTGTTTCTTTTACAATATGATCTATCAACTCCCCAGTAAGAAATAATTGAAAAAAATCCAAAGGGGTTTGAGGTTGTTGTGGCCCCAATGGGGCCTTGTACCCTGACAATAGAGTATAGGGAAAAGTATCAAAATCTGGGTCAGAATCTAAGTAAGGTTTATAGTTTTTGTCTTCACTGGAAGGCTGTTTCTTCGGTTGCTTAGGCTGTGAGCTTCTTGAACTCTTTTTCGTAGGCGTAGGCCTTTTTCTTGAACAAATTGGAGTTTTAGAACTGCATATGTTTTTGGGCCTACCTCGGCTACGCTTTGGTGGTACCGGTACCGCTACTACAGGAAGTAATTCATCAATAACTGGACTGACAAATAAATCCCTACTAGTTGAGGGTTCGATTTCTTGATGAACATATGTTTTTGGGCCTACCTCGGCTACGCTTTGGTGGTACCGGTACCGCTACTACAGGAAGTAATTCATCAATAACTGGACTGACAAATAAATCCCTACTAGTTGAGGGCTCATGTAGGCTACTTACAGGTAAAGTTTCATCTGGGCTTTGTAATAGAGCACCAGAGAGAGGCAAGTCATCAGAGTCAACAAATAAATTACGACTTGTTGAAGGGCAGGTGTCTTGTAGAAAACTAGACCTATGAAGGTTAGGCTTAGGCCTACTTACAGTTTCAGCTTTTGCTGGGCTTTTAGAATCCCCTACTAAAACTCCAAAGTTTACATCATGGGCCAAATCACCAAGTTCTTCTAAGTCACTGTCATCAAATAACAATATTTCCTCATTATCTAAGTCCGGAGCACAATCTAAATCGGATTCTTCATCAGAAGTCAAACCTCCTTCAAATAATTTACTGATCAAGGAGTCTGACAAAGAAAGTTCGTCATCCATTTTAACGTGAAATAAACATAATTACCCGTTCACTTTGCTAAATTATCGGTAATTAACCACTGAAAAATGTTTACTGAACAATAGTTACCCAAAACAAGTAAAATATAATATAAAAATTGCAA
The DNA here is from genome assembly GCF_028750875.1 of Macrosteles quadrilineatus. Classification (NCBI taxonomy): domain Eukaryota; kingdom Metazoa; phylum Arthropoda; class Insecta; order Hemiptera; family Cicadellidae; genus Macrosteles; species Macrosteles quadrilineatus. Next base: position 131,700,786 of record NW_026542595.1, on the reverse strand, counting down.
TAACAGTCGCTGCGAACAAAGAATATAAACTAGCAGAAGCAGACGTTCAAGTAAACAAACACGAAACGAACCAAACTTATTTCAAAGCCAACTAAATCGTTCGTGGTTGTTTTCTTTGATCCAAGGGCAGCTAAAATAAATTGAGAAAACCATTGATCAGTCTTTCTTATCATTTTAAACATTTCTGCACTATATAAAATGAGTTTAGAGTCGTTTAAAACAATGTCGCGGCAGCCGCGACATTCGAGTGGAAGCGTCAAAAATGGATGTCGCGGCCACCGCGACATACGAGCGGAAAGGGTTAACTGTATCCCACAAGAATGTGAATAATTTTTATTTATTCTAAGGAGGGGAGGAATATTTGTTATTCCTTTTTATGTCTCCTACCTTAAAGCTTGACTTTAATATAGGCCTAACCATAAATATGTAATAATATAATATAATAAATCTAATATGATACAATTTTGACACAAAAGTTGTGCCTGAGGGAAGATATTGAGATGGGGGGTACGGCGTGGCCTGTAATTGTAGCAGCGCGTAATAAGCTTGTGGCGCGACAGCTGCTTGGGTTCGCCACCAGTAGCGAGGGTGCCCGACTAGCTCCATTTGATGACACGGCCCGCTAAAAGTGGCTTTGGGACAGTTGTGGTGGCAAGCCACTCAAGTGGCCACGCATAATAAGGCTCTAAACATCTGCTTTTAAATTATATTTATTTGTAAACATTGTAGTTCCAAATGTCTGACATTGAGCCCCTTATAACCCTCTTGAGCAGAGTTTTTTGAACGGATCTGCACTAAACTTAACACAAACCATCCTTGAATAATAATAATGCCTGAAAGTTTCAGTACAATCTGTCAAGCAGTTTCGGAGTCCATAGGCTACATACATACTTCCTCTTTTATATATTTAGATAATATGTAGGGGATCCAATTATCACAGTTAGTTGTGTATTATTGGATGGGAATGAATTGGAGTAACGGATTGACATTTTAGAGGATTTAATGCATCTTAATACATCTTCAGGGTTAAGGCCTACACATATTTAATGTAGTCCCAGGTTTTTTTTCATTCCAAAATCTTCTAAGAATTAAAGACCCGTTTTTGTCCAGATTATGTTTTATAATTTCTTGTATTGCTATTTTAATTTTCATTTTGTTTGACTTTTCACAGAAAGCAAGTTCTTGGGGCCCCACCTGGTAGATGTATTTGTTACCAACGGAGTTACATTGTACTTGGATACTACCGACACGCTTACTTAAATGTAAATATTGTACAAATATGGTAAATATTTCAAGAAATAAAGATGGCACTTGTGTATTTCAATTGTTTTACCCTTTTACTTACTGCTTGTTCTGTTATGATTTTTATTAGAATCTATTAAATAATTCATTTGGCTTATTTACTACATTTGAAGGTTGGAACTTTCCTGTAAAAATGTCCTGTTGACAGTATTTTTATATTTTGTTTTGTAATTATTTTCCAGTGAAGATTTTTACTTTTAACGACTCACCCAACGAGCCAAAAAGCATTAAAACCCTCTTAGAATGTGTGTTTTTTTTTTTAATAGACAAATATCTAGCGTTATCTATAACCAATTTTCAAACTGATTTATTTTTGGTTTGGAAAAAATGTTTTGATGATCAATGGGCAAATAAAACATATTGATATTTGCACCTTTTAGGGAAAATTTGGGTTTTGAACTCTACTGTATAAAATTGTTAAGACTATTTTTTCTTTTAGATTCTGTCAAGTTTAACAGTGTAGCAAAGCAAAATGACTTACAAAAAGACATAATGCACTAATTAGTGATTACCCTAAAAAATGCATAAAATTAAAAAACTGAGTTTATGAACCATATTTTAGAGTCAGAGTATTCAAGGCCAAATAATAAAGTTACGCGAAACATTTAATAATACAGTCGATTAGGGTTTTTTTAGCCATAAAACCTGCATTTCTGTGAATTCAGCAAATGACTGTCACTAATAATAATCACATAATAGTTTTCAAATAATAATTCCTTTTGATACAGTTTTTACACAATAATGTAAAACCTTACCTGAACAAAGTAATTCAGGTAGTTATTCAGTTCATATCTATTAAATTAAAATTTAAATACCCCCGCTGCAGCAAACCTGCCGACTAAGCGAATTTCCATTTGTCTGAATTGATTTTCAGTTAAATATATTTTAATAACTTTAGGTTTAACGAGTACCTAGGTTTGCTGTTACAAGGAAACTAATAAAGTGTGTTTTTGAGTAAAATATTGATAGCTTAGTACAAAATAAATAAATTTGCCAAGTTTGATCAAAATATATCCATAAACAAGCGAACTACAACATTTGACAATATTCTCCATAAAAATAACATAGGAATTTTAAGTTTACAATTTTTTTAATTTTCTCCGTTACTAATAATCGAACAAAAATACTTTTATATACTAAATTATTTGTTTTTTTAAGCTCTTTAAAAAGGTCTAAAGAGAAATCAGGAAATTTTGTGTTTTGAGGGTCAAAAGTGAGAAAAACCAATTTTTACCCAATAAAACCCCCCGTAAAGCCCCGTTCCCATGATCCGATCGTGCTGGTTCGCGAACTCATTCAAGTTTATCCCGCCTTACACCTTTAAACCAAATTTGATCAAAATCGGACAAAAATTACTCAAGTTATTGCGTTCACGGACGTATATATATATACATATATAAAAATTTGAACGAATGGGGTTTTTGGCCTCTGGGGACATCAAAATGAAAAAGTAAATCGGTCCCGGGTCTAAGTCTTACCGTGCCACCTACGGTAATAGCTACTTCCCTATAGGGAAATTCGCTAAAAAGAAAATCCTGCTAATCTTATATTTCAAAATTTTTATTAAGAACAATATTTTCATTTCCTATTGAGATGAAGTCGTTATGAAAGGCGGCAGGAAGATTGTGATAAAAGTATAGGAAATGGGATGAGCAATGATTGAGTGGAGTAGGGGAAATCGAGCAGCTCTTTGAAAATGTAATACGTGACAAGGGATTTGGTGTATTACTGTCATTCCTTGGGAGGGGGGAATATGGAGTAGTGAAAACTTAGTTTTTTTAAATACTATCGATAGTTACTCAAATGGAGTTTTAATGCATATAATATTGTATATCCTTCCTGCATGGGTTTAATCAATGGTTTCTACCTAGTCGAAGATAAAGCTGTATCAGATTATTAATTTTAACAATTTGTGAGTGACGTCCTGGTGCCTCCTTTATGATTTTTTCTTTTCCAAAATATTATAACATTGGTATAAAATAACAATAACTTTTACCATTTTCTTTTATTATTCACTAAAAATATTATATATTTATGCTATGTGAGTATAAAATAATTTGTTAAATGAATAATAAAAAGAATATGGCAAGAGAATTTTTTACCGTATACCGGTGTCTACTCTACACCATGCCAAACCCCACCATCCATGCTAAAACCCATAAGGCAAATGTACCCATAAGTCCGGTAATAGTGAATTAGCAAATGCCCCCTCTTTCAAATGTTTAAGAAGGTACTTTTCTACAAAGTTTTTCTACAATAAACTTTGAAAAAAAAACTTAGGCTATAATATTAACAATAGGTATGCATTAACAGACAAACAATGTGAGTGTGAGAGTAACAGAAAAAGGATGAGGGGTAATTGAGGAGTGGTGAGTGTACTTGAGGAGTTGTGGGAGGGGAGGGGTAATTGAGGAGTGGTGAGTGTACTTGAGGAGTTGTGGGAGGGGAGGGGTAATTGAGGAGCTGGGGGTTGTTGATTGGTAATTTAGGATGGTAAGATAATTAAGGAGTGAGAGGGTTGGTGATATGGATATATAGTGGGAGGGTTGGTGAGAGTAATTGGGGATATAGAGAGAATGGAGTGTTATGGAGGTTTGGTGGAAACTATTGGCCAAGGTTGGTTAAAGAAATTTTGGGTATAGTTGTTGATACTTTAAGCCATTTTTGGGATGGAAAGGGGTATTCCAGGGATGGTAGTGAAGGTTGAGACTAAACCTAATTGGGACATATGGCATAGGATAATCAAGTGAACTGGAATTATGAGGGATGATAGATGGTTGAGATATGGAGACATTAAAAATGAGGAGTAATGGTAGTGGTTGTGGGGAAGGAGTGGTAGAGGACGAAGCAAGAGGGGTGGTAGGAGTCGGTGAGGGGTGGTCAAAGGGTGGTCGAGTACGCGGTTGCTAGGCAACGCTCTGGACCACCGACCACCCCCAGCCAAGAGCATTACTGAGCCAGATCTCATTATAACGGTATCACACTGTAGGATATCCGATCCTGAAATGAGCTTCAGGATATGCTGAGGGGGCGTGGTTGTGTCGTCTGCTAAACAGCTGATCTGCAAGTACCTGCCAGGGTGAGTAGACCTGAACAGCATCACTTATCTTCAACCACTTATACTTAACTCGTCCTCAACAATATGTAGAGTTAGATTCAATTAACGTCTGCAACTCAACAGTTGAGGCTAGCTGTAAACATGCAACAGGTTTTATTTTGGTCAGCTGATGTCAAAATGAATTATCAACTTGAGTGAAAATCGATGCAACTGGTGTGGGGTGGGCCGCTTGACACTTAAGCTTATTATCTTCCACTTCCGACCCCAACAGAGCCGTTTGACATGAGCTCTCGTATGAACGATCTTTATAAAATAAGGGTAGTTTCAGTAAGCAGAAATTCTTGTTGGGTATTTTTTACGTATTCAAAGTTTGTTTTTCTGTTTTAAAATACTTTACCAAGCAAAAGATTGTTTTTAAGCTTATTAATTCCGGTGATTAAACTTAAACATATTTTTTTTTAACAAACATGTATTTTCCTTTCAAAAGTATACAAGAAAATACCAAAAGGTATTTTATACCTTCTTATTTTATAAACAAAACTATCTTATAGTAAAATTGGATTTATTTGCCCTTCCCTTCGGTTTTCGATGAGGATAATTTCTTTACTTAGGTAATTACATTATAGTTTATTTACATACGTTTATTTTGTGTTGAGCTACACAATGTGATTCAAGAAATTCACTAAATTTGGAATTCAGGTAACCATCTTTATCTTAAAATTAAAATTTAATTTCAAAGACGAATGGACAATAAAAGTTGTAGGATATTTAATGCAAGACATCCTTGAAGATTTTGCCATACAAAAGTACCATACTCGTACCAAATTGAACAGTGTCCAATAACTTGTGAATGACAGTGAATAATAACTTGTCGTAAAAAATTATGATTATATACTGTTTAGAAATAGATTTTCTTATAGCCTACTGTAGTTAAAATATATTTTCCTACGTAAGTTTAATTCCAAATTCGTATTAATATTGTGAAAATTATAATGATGTTGTGGAACAAAAAGGTTGAATATAATTTTCTCGATACAAATGTAGGTTAGGTTTACGTGTATCATAAACCTACTGACTAATTTAATTGAGGACTGTATTACATTTTTTAAGTTTCATTGGTAACCAAATACTCCAAAACGTTGTTACTTCCTGTTTTTGCGCCTGCAATTTCCAAGTGGCTTACCGTGTTACACAACTTACATGTTTATTGCGTTTTGCATGCGTAGAAAATTTGTTTTTACCGTCGTGTTTGATGTGATTCGTGAGGCAGTAAAGAACTTAAAAGTTTGGTAACTGTTTAACAATTACAGTAATCAGTCTAATCAGAGTGTTGTAGGTCTAGTTTCGGTAAAGCAACATTAGCCTACTCAATTAATTAGGCTATTTGATGCGGTGCTTGCCATTGCTGGTAATTCAGGATTAAGCCATCCGCCACATTAGTTCACTTTTCAAAAGTTTAATAAGTACAATTTTATTAATAAAAGTCGATTTTGATTTTTTGACTATGATTCAGTTAGACTACTGTTTGGTATTATTTGTATTTATTGCATTTTAAAATTCAAACAATCATAGCCAAAGGATTAATTAATAGTTTCTTAACGTGATATTGAGATTATATTATAATTTAAGTCAAGCAAACGGGTTTTCAAAATCCAATGCTATTTTTATGAAGTAGGAATTTAATTATCAATAACTCGTTTTGAAGTACATTTTATGTAGGCCTACTGACAAGACCTAAAAAAAATTTAACTTATTTTAGGTATCTTTTTTTTGAACATGTGTAATGAATTGACATTTGAATTATTAATATTTTTCTTTATGGAAAACAATTAATAAATTAACGGTATCAGCAATCTGACACATACTTTCTCCCATATTTAAAGCTTTGTCAACAACCTTTATAAGTGGGTAAGCGATGAGAGTAACTATGATATTTTATAGGAAAAAATCACAAAAGTTGCAATAACCTTTGAACCGTAAGTGTTACAGCAATGAGGGTTGCACTATTTTGTTTATAACTATAATTAGGTATAACCACAGACAAACTCTAAACAAAACAGTGCAAACCCCCATTGCTGTAAAAAAACATTATTATTGCTGTAAAGGACCATAACACATTAATTTGAATCAAACCCGGGTTTTTCCTAAAATCTGATTTTTGTTATTTTATGGGATTTCTTATGGGAAAATAGCATAGTTACAGTACCTTTTTAACCGTAATTTTTACGGAAATGGGATTTGCACAATTTTATTCAGAATTTAAAGAGCTATAACATAGGTAATAAATTGTTATCAAAATCTTTGGGTAATTTTTGGGAAAATCTGATTCGTCCGTTATTTTTTGGTTTTTTTTTAAATCACCATTAAAAATCATTTTTTGAAAAAATAATTACCTGGAAATACCATGGAATAGTACGTACATGCCAAATTTAATCAAAATCAGACTACAGGGATGGTCCTGTAGCTCTGTACACATACACACACATACACATATAGACACAGATATCACTTCTAAAACCACTTTTTTGGGTTCAGGGGGACTCAAAACGGATATCCACTCAAAACTCAAACTCAAAATTTTTGACGAAAACAATACTTTCTCCATATACTATGGGGAGAAAGTAAAATTGTGATTTCAAAAATTTTAAGAACAAAAAAATTATTAAAGGTAAATACTAGTTTAATGAATATTTTAAAATTATTAGTCAAACCTTTGTATTTTGTATTTAATTAGAATAACTTACATGAATTAAAAAATCAAATACAAACTTTTGAACAATGTATAAATGGAGAGCTGCACATGCATTCACAATAAATAAATAAATAAAACTGTAATTTTACTTCATGGAACCTAAAGCAAAACAATAGATAAATAGTTTACATCAGTATACAAGCTATCAGCATTATTGTTCTAGCTTGTATAGCTTATTTCTGCACTGAGCATCTTTATTAATCTAAATGGAAATTTAGCTGTTCAAGCCATTAATCTTCAACACAGGTAATCAGGTATTGAATCATTGAATGTTATTTGAACCAGGTATGGGAATCTTATTTTCGAATCACTGATAGTAGCATACATTTTTTTATACAACTGAATACACGTCTGACACAAGAATGGAATTTTTTAGGCTACATTAGTAGGTATATCAACTAAAGGATAAACGATGAACAGAAAATTTATTTAAAAAAAAAATACAGTAAGTAGCCTACCATCACTTATTTTTTTTGCAATAAAAACTAATTTTTTGGTTTTCTGTGCTAATACATGAACTAACAACTAAAAGAACACAAACATAACTGAAAGCTGTTTCTGTTTAAGTACTTGTTATAACTGTGCATAAAACCAACCATTGCTTTTCTCGTTAAGATTAACAGTGAATCGTGTTGTTGCCTAGAGTGCAGTGAGCAATAGTCTGTTCTAGTTGTCATAAATAACATGAACGTGATGTCATATACACAGAGTGATTACACAGTGCAGAAAATCATTCTGGCAAACATGTTTAAACTATTTCACTCTAGTAAAAATAAATACAGTCCCTCAAGATCTTTCAAAAGAAAGAAACACAGCGAAAACCACAATAATGAGTGTTTTAGGCGTCTAGAGAGCACCGAATCAGGAAATTATTCCATCAAGACTCAGAACTTGTAAGTCTAGTTTTAAACTTTCTTGAGTGAATTATTAGCGAATTTCCCTATAGGGAAAGTAGCTATTAGCGAATTTCCCTATAGGGAAAGTAGTTATTACCGTAGGTGGCACGGTAAGACCTAGACCCGGGTCCGATTTACTTTTTCATTTTGATGTCCCCAGAGGCCAAAAACACCATTCGTTCAAATTTTTATATATGTATATATATATATATATAGACTTATATGTATATATATATATACGTCCGTGAACGCGATAACTTGAGTAATTTTTGTCCGATTTTGATGAAATTTAGGTTTAAGGTGTAAAGCAGGATAAACTTGTATGAGTTCGCGAACCAGCATGATCGGACCATCGGAACGGGTCTTTACGGGGGGTTCAGTGGCGTTGCTTGGTTAAATTCCAGGGGGGGGAGAAGCCTCAAATTTCCCAACTGCCTAACATAGATTTCCCAACTATTTTTTTTTAGAAATCAATTTCTGTACCGGTACTATTTTTAAAAATCTACAAATTATTATACTACACTGCAGTAACATTCAATTCAGTAGTTATAAACTCGCATTAACAAAACATAGCTAGTTTTACATCCTATACAAAATTACTCAATTTCTAAAACTTCTACCAATTCATAATGAAATTTTATGACTTCAAAAAGCTTGAACAAGTAATGTTTCGAATCCAAAAAACTTTAAAAACCATTGTGGTAGCAGACGTAGCAGTGTAAAATTTTAGTGATATAAAATAAGCCTCAGAGTACAAATTAGTGGGTATAGAAAATATATTTTATTACAAAATAATGAAATTAAAATACTTTTAGAAGTTAAGATCAACATTTTAACTTTCATAAAACTTACAGCTAGGGTAGGCCTAAACAAGTTTGTAATGATGAAATATTAATATCAGTGTTGTGAATAATATTACTCTAGCCTAGAAAGGAATAAACCTAAAGTAAGACTCGTATAAAATAAAAACGTTCAACTTGGTTGATAATAAACTTATACATACAATAAAAATGTTAACCTTCATCTTCATCAAACTAGAACTTAGACAAAAATCAAACTTAGAGTGAAAGTCAAACATCAAATTTTAGGTTATGTTTTGTCCACGTAGATCTGTTTCAGAGTGATTAGTTGATTCATTTTTGTAAACCCTTAATTAGGAGTGATAAATAACTTGTGTAGATTTTTAAAATATATTCAGAGAATAAATATTCCATTTAGTTTATTAAAAAATAAGAGTTTTAAAGGTAATACCGATACACAAAACCTATGTTTAATGTTATTTTAATCTGCTTATTAGCAAGTACTCCGGTCAGTTAGCCTGCTCCAAATACCACAAAAAAGGTATAAAATATATTTCATGTGACTGACGTGAAAAATATTTTTGAATTTCTTGTAAACACTAACAAACAACATAATTGAACAGAAGAGCTACATTGCTTGCACTTTCAAAATTCAAACTTGCAGACGAATCATTCAGAATAATCAACACAGGACAGGATCAAGGTACCCAACATGCGTCCAATAAGGAACAAAATTTCTCGTAAACGAAATTCCAACAAGCTTTACCGCTAATTGATTATTGATTTCTTAAAATAAGGCGTGTTTAGCCTTGTTTAATCAAAGTTAAATTAAATCAAAGAAGCGTCAAGTTTATTTGTCCAAGTCAAAGAAATTTTTCCCTTTGATGGATTTTTGCAAATATTTAAATTTTGTTTAGTTTAAAAATATATTTTTCTTGTATCCGACTTCCCAACTGTCCCAACTCATGGCAAGGAAATTCCCAACTTTTCTCTTTCCCAGATTCTAGGGGGGGGAGGCTCCCCCCCCTACCCCCCCCAAGGCGACGCCCCTGGGGGGGTTTTATGGGGTAAAAATAGGTTTTTCTCACTTTTGACCCTCAAAACACAAAATTTCCCAATTTCTCTTTAGTCCTTTTTAAAGAGCTTAAAAAAACAATTAATTTAGTATGTAAAAGTATTTTTGTTCGGTTAATAGTAACGGAGAAAATTAAAAAAAAATTGTAAATTTTAAATTCCCATGTTATTCTTAAGGAGAATATTGTCAAATGTAGTTTGCTTGTGTATGGATATATTTTGTATTTTGATCAAATTTATTAATTTTGTACTAAGCTATCAATATTTTACAAAAAAAACACACTTCATTAGTTTCCTTGTAGCAGCAAACCTAGGTACTCGTTAAACCTAATGTTATTAAAATATATTTAATTGAAAATCAATTAAGACGAATGGAAATTCGCTTAGTCGGCAGGTTTGCTGCGGCGGGGGTATTTTTTTTACTTTACACTGTCAAATTGAAAAAATAGAAGTAAGACCTTAAACAATTTTATAAGGAATTTTTTAGCCATATAAAGTTTGTTCAATAAGTTGAATAATCAATTTTAAGTCAATTTAAAAACTAAAAAATTCAATATTTTTGCATAATTACTTTACTAAATTCCATAGAATAAGCCACGAATACTAGAAAAATACCGGTATGGATCATAAACATAAACAAATGATGTTGTTGCCCCGAATCCTATACTAATAGCATTGAACATATGTTTTAGCAGTTCCATTTAAGCAATATGTTAAATCATGTTCATTTTCGGGTCAAAAACGTCATTTGTTTAATAACTAAACAATATTTACTGCGGAAATTTCTGTGAGGTTCTTGGAGTAGACATAATATGATTATAATTTTTGTTGTGTCTTTTAATTTCTCCCCCTATAAATAGTGTCGAGAAAGTATAGTTTTGCCTAAATTTTACACTGGTTTTTTATGTGTCTGTGTGTTGGGATGTGTTCAGAGCTATAGACTACGACTGTGGTCCAATTTTGATGAAATTTGGTACCAGTATGTGACTGCTAATCCATTATATCTCCTGGCATTTGTTTTTTTTATTTTTTGAAATTTGAATTACCGTAAAAGAGTTGAATTCCCCATAAAGCCCAACGACTTTGATTAAAATTTAGTAGGTTGTTGTCCTTTTAACTCTAAACAAAATGGTACGACCCCCTATGTTGTATTGCGTCAGATTGCTGATACTGTTTATTTCATTAGTGTAGGCAGTTTGATTTACTTGTAATTAACTAATGAAATTAAGTGATTAAAAAAGAGTGCGGCAAAAGTAAGTAAGTGCAGCATTTAGCAACTTTCTGTACTATGTATAATCAGTGCAAGGAAGCCCACTTTATCGGGTGACTGTAGGGAAAATATATTAATGTAACTTAATAGAAAAAAAATACTAACCTAGCTAGCAATACTGATGTATCTTAAAATAATTAATTATATTGTAAATGTTACCTCTGCCACATATGACCATTGTGAAACTCTAATTTCTGTTAGTTTGAATACTACTCTGTTCTAGGTATTTGGTTCTATATTCTTGTAAATATCAAACATATTTTGCCACTCACAAACTAAATAATTAAAATTTGTTCAAGTAATCAAGTTGATTTTATTACTTTTAGATTTTCACTAAACATACATCCAAATATAAAACAAAATGTATATGAAACAAAACTACCTATATTTTTTTGATGATGAACCTGTTTACAAATTGATCATGACCCTGAGTAGGGTTAGTCTTGATAATGTCGGAGGAATCGGTCGGTAGCGAGAGTTCTATGTAGCCGACAAGCTTGCTTTATTATTCGCTGGCTTATAGTAGCTTGTATTTGTATAATCAAGCCTTAATCAAACAATTTTCCAGGACCAAACAATACACAATGAGTGATGAGTTTGACTACATCTCTCCCATTCCCGAGGATCGATACAATGAGGTGATCGTTCACTTGAGGAACAACTTCTTTGCGGACGAGCCACTGAACAAGTCTGTGGGGTTGTGTTTGCAAGGAGAACCTCACACTGAACTGGAGACCCATAGTTTGAATACTCTGAGGGATCAACTGTCCGTCATGGCCATCGATAAAAATACTCTTGAGGTGGGCTTCAAGTTTCTTTTGGTGTTGAATTAACATAAAGGCATGAATAAGCTTTCATTTGTACACAAATGACTAATTGACTTATCTCCTAATTGGGAGCATACAATCCAGACGATGTATCAATCTTTTGTTTGCGTTTTCAACTCCCTCCAGCGTATTTTTTCAATTTTTATCTGGGTCCGCCTCTTTTCATTTTGTATGACACATCAACTTTTTGGAAAAGGAAAACACAAAAGTAAATTAGAATAAACCTTTGACAATATGGTAAAAAGTAAAAGATTATTAATGAACGAGGGGACCCATCCACAAATTGCACATTTTAATTGGGCTCAAAACTTCCAGGGGAAAAATAATAATGCATTATTGATGACTGCATCCTTTTACTTTTTCAAAGATCTAGACCTACAGCATATAAAGACTGAAGAGTGATTTATGTACCTACCTCAATCAGGTTGCAATTATCAAAAAAGTAGCCTAGTATTACAAAAACAATAAAATATGAACCCTTGATGACTCTGCTCAATTAATATCCATTTTCATAAACTGTTTCGTCTGTCCCTTGTTTACAATCGGACTGTGGTTAAAGATTCAACTGAAGTATCAGCTGTTAGATTTACAATTCGTAGGCTAAACCGTTAAAAAAAAACGTGTCAGCAACACTGTCTTTATAATTGAACCCTACCTTTTTAGTTATGAAATTACCTTTTTTGTTACCATTCGTAGGTGCGCTATACCATGACCTCAAAAATGACACCTCAATTGTGAAGATCAATTAAGTAGAACAGCTGCAAAAGGGGTGTTACTAAGAAAACCCTATATAATATGATATATAGTATAATGTATAAAATATGTATTTTACATACATATTTAAATGTTATACACACATAATACATACTGTATTATGTATATAAATAGATTGAGTACCATGGTTTATTAACTTATGTAATACTAATATTCTTTTATATTCACAGTTTATTTTCATTTCTCTTGGATTTACTCTTCTTTTAAGGTATGCGGTGTATCTCTCAACGGTGTTTGTCTTCCGGGAGACATTCAGAAGGAAAGGGACAAGTTGGAGAAGATGACAGATGAGAAGTTCAAACGGATCTTCACTCTCCTCTACGACCTAAATGAATCTCTGGATTTGTTTAGTAAATACAACGCAGACAAGATATTTGATGCAAGGATTCTATCGGTAGATTCTAATTACCGAGGAAAAGGACTCGGGAAAGGACTCATCATGCAGGCTGTAAATGTGGCAAGGGAACACGATTTTAAGGTTGGTGAGTTCTTTGATAAGTACGTTCGAGGGCTATCTGTGTATTGAGGTGCACTTACAACTAAGCCAACTAGATCTAGTCTGTTTCCAGTACTGTCTTCTTTACTTTATCTCTACTATAATTATCGCTATCAGACTATAGTCACTACAGTGGGAACCGTAAATAAGGTAGGGTGTCTAGATACTCTGTTCACAAAATTTAGGCGGTTTGCGGGGAAGTTCCTCCACCACTTTTTTGTGCTTAATCTATGTTACTTAATGTTACTTAATCAGCTGTTGAGATACTATTTTAAAGGTAAGAGTCGAGTGGAGGGAATAGATTTCTTCCCCTAAAACCGCCTAAATTTTGTGAACGGAATCTAGTAGAGGATAAAGTAAACAGTACACCCCTGATGTCAGATTGGAACTACACATCTCGTTTCCACGATGAGCTCGTTGGACACCTTAATTTGTGGACAAACCTCGTAAAACTTGTACTTTATCTTTAGTTTTGAAGTCTATTTAATTTATATTTGTCCAATTAATTTGGTAAATTAAATTTCACATAGGAATGGAAGTTTTATAGTTTTATAATTGATTGAACATTTTCAATAGAATTGTTAAACCTTAGTTTTTGATTTGAGCCTCTTTCTGACTATATTGACTTTTTATTATTAAAAACATTGCTCTTAAAAGTTATCTTGGTAGAATGGTGTGGAGAGCTCCCTTATCTCTTAACCTTTCTCATCAGAGCGGAGCTGATGTGTCCATATTTCCCTGTGTTTGAACCTAGCATTTCAAGGCTCATATTATTTAAACACGTTGAATTTATTTTTTGTTTTTTCCTGACTATCGGTGTTCCAGAAAACTAATCTTTCAAAGGGAATTACCCTTTTAGTTGAAAAAAAAAAATCATTACAAACTGTTAATTTATTTTGATTCTTTTTGAACAGGTAATCAAAGGAGATGCAACTGGAATGTTCTCCCAGAAAATCCTCATTTCTTTGGGGTTTGAGCTAGTCCACGAATTGAAATATGCCGACCACGTTGATGAAAACGGAGATCAAATATTCAAGACTCCAGCGCCACATGAATCTTTGAAAATAATGGTTAAACTACTTGAATAAAATATTCATTGGGCAGTGAAAATTAATGTACAATGGCGAAATGGCCAATGAAAATATATGATGAAAATGAAGTAAAGAGAGATTTATGGTTGGATGTTAGAAGAAGATTGGATTGTTAGCTAAAAGAGCAAAACTTGAGCTGGATTAAATGCTAGGTTTTTAAATCAAGTAAAATATTTGTGCTGTTATCTCTTCTTGCAGGTTATTTAATTTTTTTTTACCCATTGTAACCATGTCCATTTGATATGTACTCCTCGATTAAGATAATTAGAGAGGTTTGTTATACAGGTTACTAAGTAGGCTAAGTAAATATAGGAAGGTTTGAAGTAAAATTTGTAAAAAAATATTTACTGGAACATAAAATGCAGAGAAAGAATAATATATATTGTTTTTCAATAATCTGGAAATTTGAACACTGATAGTTTCTAATATGTAATACAATTAATATGGTAGAAATTTCTAAAATAGTATTTCTAACGATTAGTTTTATTGTTATCGCATTATTTTATAGGGTTAAATACCACCTAAATCAGTATTATTTTTTCAAGTATTTATAGTATTTTTTTATTATAAGTAATATAAATTAATATTTATCTATCATACCACAGACAAATAAAATAAACATAGACCGGCAGCAGTGCTGCGGTTAGCATATGTTCCGGCGCCCACCGCTATTTTTTTTTTTTTTGTCCTAAGACGCTAGGCACGAGCCTGGAATTGTTTTTCACGTTACTTCAGGCTAGACCTAGGGGTAGCGGCATTATCACTTAGATAAAATCCATTGGTGATTGGCGGGATTCGAACCCGGGACCTCAGGGACTGGAGTCCCGCGCTCTAACCACTAGACCAGCTCGCTCCCCAACCGCCCACCACTATAGGAGTGCCGTGTAGTTACGGCGCACACCGCTAACTACAGGGTGCTCCTAGCAGTGGGCGCCGGAACCTTCCTTTGACAGTCTATATTTATTCTATTTGTCTTTGATCATACACACAAATTTGAAAATGACACAGTAGCGAGAGTGAAGTATGAATCTTAAATCAAGACAATAATAAAATACAATAACTTTTTGTAAATGTATATGTTGTTGTGCCCTTAAATATATTAAATTAAAACCCATTTTGTTAGAGCCACTTCTTTCATTGTATTTAATAACAAAAACCAAAACTTAAAAGTAAACATGAAACAATAATATATCAAACCAGATGACAAGCAAATAAACAAACTATTAATGTAGACCTCAGGACATCTCCCTCTTACAGTTCTTCTATGAACCTCTTGGCAGGTTTAACAATTCTGGTAGGTCTGTGTATGGTTGAAGAATGATTATGTAGGTTGGATCTTGGTGTATGTGTCTGTCTTGGAGGAAGTGTCTGTGTAAGGGGGTTTTCTTTATCAGGATTTTCTCTTTCTCCAGAGGAGAACATAGGGAATAAGAATTTTGCATTCCTGATATATCTTCCTCCCTTTTTTGTTTCAACGTTATATTTCCTGTTCTCTAACTTCTCCTTGATTACCCCTTCTTCTCTTCGGTCCGATACCCAAACTTTAGCGTTTTCTGGGTAATCCTTGACCTGGGTCACTCTATGTCTTTTATTGAACTGTTGTTCCTGTTTCCTCTTTTCTTCCATTTGTCTAAGTCTATATCTATTGTGATTTGGAATGGCTGGAAGTAGAGTTGCTTTATTCATTGGTAGATTTGTTCTTAAAATCCGTCCCATTAATAGTTGTGATGGGCTATAACCACATTCCTTTGGCGTCGTATTGTATGCCAATAAGCCCAGATGTCTATCCTTACACTTCTTTAATATGTTTTTGAAGATTTTCACACCACTTTCAGCTTGACCATTGCACTGATGATGGTATGGTGAACTAGTTTCCACTGTGAAGTCGTATTCTGATTTGAATAGTTCCCATTCTTCTGATAGAAATTGCACACCTGAGTCTGATCTAATTGACTCGGGGATGCCATGTTTTTCAAACGATGTCTTCATTGATTTAATCAATATTGCCGTTGAACAGTTAGATACCTTATATACATCGATGTATTTGGAATAATAATCCATGAGAATTATGTATTTATCATTGTTGAATTCACAAAAATCTACTCCGATTTTCTGCCAGGGTCTTTCAGGAACCTCTGTAGGAATCATAGGATGGCGAGGAGGCACTCTGTCAGCAATGCATTGCGGGCAATAGGTTACTTTTTGTTCGATGTGATGATTAATTTTGGGCCACCATACTGACATTTTAGCCCTTTCTTTACATCTTTTAATACCTTGATGACCTTGATGAATATTATCTAACATTTCTTTTCTCAAGGATGGAGGAATCACTATTTGATTATTTCTCATAAGTATATCTTCATTGATCGACAATTCTGCTTGATGATCCCAGTATTCTTTTAATCTTTCATTTAATAGGTTCTTATTTTTAGGCCATCCTTGAATTGTAATATCTAACAATTCCTGTAATTCTTCTCTTTGATTTTTTATTATTACATCTAATTTATTAGATGATACTGGGATTGATTGAACTACTGTTCTTACACATGCTTCTGCTTCTTCTGCAAGTTTCTCAATATCTTCCTCTTCAGTTTTGTTGATTGGCGCTCTTGATAACGTGTCGGCAGTTGTTAATTGTTTTCCTGGTACCCACAATATGTCGTACGAATATCTCATTAATCTCATTTTAAATCTCTGAACTCTTAGCGGCAGTTCATCCAAACCCTTACTACTTAAAAGAGGAATCAGAGGTTTATGATCAGTTTGAATTTGAAACTTCAATCCTGTTATAAAATTTTTGAAACGTTCACATGCCCATACTATTGCATAAGCCTCCTTTTCAATTTGTGCATATTTCCGTTGAGTCGGTGTTAAGCTCTTTGATGCGTAGGCCACAGGTTTTAAATGTCCTTGATGTTCTTGCAAAAGTGTTGCACCCAAACCATAAGCTGATGAATCGGCCGAAATTATAGTTCTCCTTTTCAAATTGAATGGTATTAAGGCAGGAGTTGTTTGTAAACTCTTTAAGGCTGTTTTAAATGATTGTTCTTGACTAGGACCCCAAACAAAAGCCCTATCTTTTTTTAGTAGTTCCCTCAGTGGTTGAATGATATCAGCAAGGTTTTCTATGAATTTTCCGACATGATTCAACATCCCTAGAAATCTCCTAACACTTCCCACATCACTGGGTGTGGGGAAATCGATTATTGCTTGTAAGTGTTTGGGATCTGCTTGAATCATACCAGAAGAAATAATGTGACCTAAGAATGAAATCTTTGTTTTTCCTATTTCACACTTGTCATTTAAGGTAACTCCTTCTTTTTCCAATTCTTGTAACACTCGGTCTAGTCTGCTGTCATGCTCGGGTTTACTTTCTCCGGTAATTAAAATATCATCCATATAACACAAAATTCCTGGGATGTCTCCAATAATACTTTTCATCCTGTTACAAAATATTTCCGGGGCTGTTGAAATTCCGAAGGGAAGTCTTTTAAAACAAAATCTACCAAATGGTGTTATAAATGTTGTCAATTTTGAGGAACCCTCATCTAGCGGTATTTGCCAAAACCCCGAATTAGCATCTAATTTTGAATACCATTTGGAATTCCCTAGACATCCAAGTAAGTCCTCAACAGTATTAAAAACGTTATTTTCTCTCTGTAAATGGTTGTTTAAAGCTGAAGGATCAATGCATATTCTTACACTGCCATTAGGTTTAGGTCTTACCACCATTGGATGACACCACTCCGTAGGTCCGCAAACTTCTTCAATGATTCCCGCTTCAACCATTCTTTTAAGTTCATTTTTCACTTTTTCTCTTAATGGAATAGGTATGTTTCTAGGAGTTTTTAACTCCATCGGTACCGCATTTTGTTTCAGTTTAAGTTGAGCTCCTTTCTTCATCTTACCAATCCCATTAAATAAACTTGGATATTTATTCTTGATCTTCTGTAGGTCTGTGTTGATATTCTGGTTGCTACAATATTCACTTGACTGAATGTCATTTTTAACTCCTCTGATGACCCTTAAGAACCCTAGGGCTGAGATGCATGGTTTCCCAATCAATGCTTCCTCTTGACCATCGATCACATATATTGTTTGACGAGTTGTTTTATTCTTATACTGAATTACACCTTCAAATTTATCTAAAACTGTTAAATACTTCCCCCCAGGTGTTTTTAAAACAATGTTTGATTTAGTCAATAATTTGTTTCTAGCCATTCTTGGAGGCACAATCGTCACGTCGGCTCCACTGTCAATCTTGAAATGTTCCAATTTCCCATCAAGTTTTACATCAATTTCAAATTCATTCTGTTTATTGTAGTTCCTTGTTGTCGCTCTTATTTTCTTAATTTCAGCTCTGTTAATGTAATACCCGTCCTCGCTTCTATTATCCTGTTCCAATCTGTTCTCGGTATATTCCTGAATTTGATTCAGGGTTGGGTTTCTGTATTTATTGTTCTGATTTCTGTATTTATTATTCTGTCTCTTTTTACAACATCGGCTGAAGTGTCCTTGCAATCCACAGTAGTAGCATTCAATATTCTGAGCAGGACATTCCTCCTTAGGATGCCTCTGTCCTCCACAGTAAAAACAATTAGAAGTATATTGTCTTATGTTTTGTTTCAAGTTCGGATGTTTTTTCACTTGGTCTATTTCTGCAAAATCTTGTTCTCTTGATCTGTTAACAGTAATTTGTTGGTTCTTTATAATTTCACTTTGTTTCAATCTATTTATTGTTTCATGCAAGGTTAGGTCAGCCATCAGTTGAAGTTCCTTAGATAACTTTGAATCTGTTATTCCAACAATGAGTTTATCCCTAATAAGGCTGTCTTTCATGTCTTTGTAATCACATGAAGAAGCTAATTTATGTACATCTGTTATAAAATCGGATATCGGTTCATTTTGCTTTTGTACTCGTTGATTGAATTTCGCTCTCTCATAGGTCAAATTCACCCTTGGTGTAAAATACTTATTAAGTTTTTCCACCACTTTATCATAAGTCTTTTCATCTTCTTCTGTTACTCCTGCTGCTATTAATACATTTTCTGCATTATCACCCATGGATATTATAAGGAAATTTACTTGCTTTTCTCCATCTATTTGATCTAAATTGGTAGCATTTCTGTACCTATTGAATTTTTTTAACCATGGGCCCCAATCCTCTGGTTTAAAGGAGTATTTATCAATGAAGCCCAATGTTGCTGAATGTTGTGTCATTTTAGATGTTTGTCTTCTTACTGTTATATCTGAGTTTTCTGAGTCTGACATTGTAATGCAGCATATATATTAGACACCCTGTTACTCAATTTATTGGGTCTTTACCGCTGCCACCATGTTGTGCCCTTAAATATATTAAATTAAAACCCATTTTGTTAGAGCCACTTCTTTCATTGTATTTAATAACAAAAACCAAAACTTAAAATAGTCGAGTAAATATAGGCACTTGAGATAGAACAAATTCCAACAAATGGTTTTTCGACGGTTTTTGGTAGTAATAGGTGTAGAAAGTACCAGGAAAAAAGTCTACCAAAATCGGACAACCGGAAGTCGGGTTTTTCCAAGATGGCCGCCATGAGGCCCTCAAATCGACAAGATGACTACAAATTCGTCGATTCATAGTTCCAGGATTGGCCGATTTCCACGAAAATTGGCAAACACATGTAGAACTATATTTCCAACCTTAAATATGAAAACTAGGCAGACTAAGTAACCCAAAGATGAATTTTCAGGGTATTATGTGCTAAAAAATAAGATTTTTTACCTCAAATATATGTTTTTCTAATATTTTGTACAAAGTTTGTTATAATTTCAAATTTATTTTTTCAACATTAGATTCAACACAAAAAACCTAATAATTTAGTATATTGAATCTTTGTTCTACTTCAATTTGTTACAGAGATATTGAAAGTAATAACTTTAGTATGTTTTCTTGCCGAGATAGCTCAATGTTAATCTTATGGAGAATAAGCATAAATATTAATATTATTTTTCATTGAACCTATATAGATAAGACTTTTTGTTCTGCTTCATATTATCTGTTTTAATATTTTTTTTACTAAAAATTCCTTTTTTGGCAGTTACCATTGCAGCAAACCTGCGTATTCGGTTCCTCAGTTTTAATCATAAAGAGAATAAGCAAAAATCAATTTTTTTATTACTGTAGTCCGAGAAGTATAGAATATTACCTTAAAAAATTGCAAGAAAACCTTTTATGGTTTTATGTTGTAGTGTTGGGTATGCAGAGTAACATATTAAAAATTGCCAAAAATCGGTCTACTGGAAAACCCCTAGAATCAAGATTTAATATGACGGATTTTCTGAACATTGGAAAAATTAAAAAAAATCCACATGCATTTTCATTGATATTGACCAACACCGATATTTATTGGGTGGAAATTTCTTCATTTCGATAGAGAACGTGTTTTTGGCCGTCATTTTGGATCCCCCTATCGGATATAAATATTTTTTAAATGTAAGGGAACGTGTTTTTGGCCGTCATCTTGGATCGGCCATATTGGATATAAATAATTTTTTTAATGTAACGGCAATGTTGTGACACGTTATTTTAAACTAGATTTTCACGCCCATTCCATTGCCAAAATGAGTTTTTAAATATAATTTTTTCGTTTTAAAGATATATTCAAACGAAAATTCTCCTGCATACATTTCTTAAGGACGTTTCGTATTTTGAACATTTTATAAGATTATTTTTTCTTACATCTCCAGTACATATTAATGCTTGCAGTTCGTTCTAGCCTTAAACATTTAGTAATGTAAGGGCTTTCATTTGAGATATTGATCATTAAAATCTGACGAGTTAGAGACTAGTTACCAACCCCAACAAAACATTAAATTTCACTTTTTAGAAATACATTTTTATTAAAATATTTATATCTCGGGTTCTTAATACGCCACCAAGTTCTTTCTGGTTTGATATTACTTAGTAAATGTTTGGGTTAATTTTTTTAATCACTAAATAAAATGTGACAAATTTAATATGGGTCTGTCTTATTTAACAATAATTTTTTTTCGAGATTTGTCTTTAGTTTAAGACATATACCCCCAAATTGAAAAATAACTCCCAATACTCTTTATAATCTTAAAAGATTCATTAAAGTATTGACTTTTACTGTAGTTATGGATTATTTATTGGGAGTTATTAGAATTGGGGATATATTTACTTAACTAAAGACAAATTTCAAATGCAAATAATTTAATATTAAATTAAGGTGCATGACTCATTTTTTATTAATTAGTCAGATATTATTTAGTGACTAATAAAATAAAAAACCTAATTCTTTACTGAGTAATTTGAGACCAGAAAGAACTTGGTGACGTATTAAGAACCCGAGATATAAATCATTTAATAAAAACTGATTTATAAAAAGTTAAATTTAATATTTTGTTGGGATTGGTATCTCGTCTCTAACTCGTCCAATTTTAATGATCAATAGCTCAAATGAAAGCCCTTACATCATTAATTATTTAAGAATGAACTACTAACTAAAGATAAGGAAAATAATCGTGAAAAATTTCAAAGTACAAAACGTTTAAAACAAAAAAAAAGTATTTAAAAACGGATTTCGGCAATGGAATATGCGTGAAAATCTAGTATATATAGTAATAATGTGTCACAACACTGTCGTTACAACAACAAAAAATTATATCCAATAAGGTGGATCCAAAATGGCGGCCAAAATACGTTTCCCATCGAAATGAAGTACTGACCACCCAATAAATATCGATGTTGGTCCCAAGTCAATATTTAGAAAATTGTCCATAGAAAATGCTTATGGTATCTTTTTTTTCAAAATTTGTCCAATGTTGGGAAAATCCGACTCTGCACACCCAAAACTACAACATAACACCATAAAACGTTTTCTTGTATTGTTTTTAAGGTTATATTCTATACTTCTCGGACTAATAAGAAATTGATTTTTGCTTATTCTCTTTATGATTAAAACTGAGGAACCGAATACGTAGGTTTGCTGCAATGATAACTGCCAAAAAAGGATTTTTTTGTAAAAAAAATATTAAAACAGATAATATGAAGCAGAACAAAAAGTCTTATCTATATAGGTTTAATGAAAAATAATATTAATATTTATGCTTATTCTCCATAAGATTAACATTGAGCTATCTCGGCAAGAATACATACTAAAGTTATTACTTTCAATATCTCTGTAACAAATTGAAGCAGAACAAAGATTCAATATACTAAATTGTTAGTTTTTTTGTGTTGAATCTAATGGTGAAAAAATAAATTTGAAATTATAACAAACTTTGTACAAAATATTAGAAAAACATATATTTGAGGTAAAAAATCTTATTTTTTTTAGCTCATAATACCCTGAAAATTCATCTTTGAATTACTTTGTCTACCTAGTTTGCATATTTAAGGTTGGAAATATAGTTCTATATGTGTTTGCCAATTTTCGTGGAAATCGGGTAATCCTGGAACTATGAATCGACGAATTTGCAGTCATCTTGTCGATTTGAGGGCCTCACGGCGGCCATCTTGGAAAAACCCGACTTCCGGTTGTCCGATTTTGGTAGACTTTTTTCCTGGTACTTTCTACACCTATTACTACCAAAAACCGTTGAAAAACCATTTGTTGGAATTTGTTCTATCTTAGAGGCTTTTTTGGGCTAAATTGACTCGTCTAAAAGTAAACATGAAACAATAATATATCAAACCAGATGACAAGCAAATAAACAAACTATTAATGTAGACCTCAGGACATATGTTTTTAAACAGGACAAGCTACAAAAATTAACGTTTGATAACACTTTTGTTCGTGTATTCAAATAAATTTATAAGATTTTAAACATAGTATTTTTAGCAACTGAAAAAGTTTTGTTTTGCAAAATTAAAATTAACCTAAACATCATTTCACCAGTTACTTTACCTACAGTATTGATAGTGAGTTCAAATCTCATAATAATAATAATAACTGTTGACATTTTTGTTTGGATTTTTTACATCTTATTTTAAAATGTCTTCAAGGTGATATAAAAATAAAAGCACAAAGATAATTTTACAATCCAAGACCATTTATTGTACAGTCTGAGGGACATTTATAAGCCAAAAATGTAAAATTGTATTGAGTAATTTTTTTATTAATATTTATATTATAATTGTTGCCCCTGTGAATTGTACAATGTTACAATGACCAATATTACATGAGACCAATATTTTGTAATAATTTAATGACAATATCTATCTCTGTGATTGTTTATCTTGTAATACCTATTGGTAGTAGTGTTTAGTGTAATTGTTGTCATATATTTATGTGATAGATAAAGTAGTGAACACCCTTAGCTCGAGTACCATTCTCCTACAGATTGTGTGCGATATTAAACCATTTCTCTGGATTCGATAATTTGAAATGGATAGATTGAAAAAGAAGATCAAGCTTTCATTTTATTACACACTTTATGGTAGGCTACACAACTAAAATATAGCATTAAATGGTATGGTGTAGTTGAAAACACAATCTATATTATAGTTAAGAAAAGTTTTTTTTAGTTTTCTCTTTAGTACATTTAGGTACATTTAGGTAATTTTCAAACATGTATCATTAGTAAAATATATTCTGTGATATAACATTTTTTGTCATAAAATCACTGTTCATAATGAAACTTTCTAAAATCCTTCTCCTATTTGGTTACAAAATTAAAGAATTCAATAAGCCATATAAAGGGGGGTGGGGTAATGAGGTTAATTAGTGATGATTGGCTTTTTGGAACTATTTTAAACATTGAAACACTAATCATATTATTAATACGCCTTTTTTTTACTTTTCTTTGCATTTTCTTTTATCCTAGCAAATAATTTCAAAGAACACATTTAAATAAATGGATGAGCAAAAAACATATTTTATGTAAATTATTGTTGTCTTTCAAATGATTCCATTTTGATTTTGAATCAAATTTTAAGACGTGTATTTTACAAAAATGTACCTACACCAAACTTAGGTGAACTTCACCCTATATTCACATCCTATAGTTTTAGGTGTATCAGTTGGTTAAATAAACTGGTTAATGTGTTTGCTGCTAGATACCTATATCATTGTTGAAATACATGATTTAAATGCCTTTATTGCTGCTCATTGATTATTTGTATGTATAATGAGAAAAGGGATCCAAAAGAATACAAAAAAAAGTTAAATAATTCTAATAAAACTTGGAAAATCTATATTTTTATGAGTTTATTTTGAAAACTACAGATTAAAATATTGACGTTTACTGTTTATAAAATAAAAGCTAGGGGACAAGAATTGTGGAAGAAAATATTCGCAGCTGATTAATTTCAATATTGTTAATTCTTCGTTTATGTTTTACTGTTTCTTTGTGTCTTTTGTTGGTCTCCCAATTTATAAGTCAAATCATTCCTAAACAACATGGTATAATAGGTGAGGTCAATACTTGTGTATGATAATTTTTTGTTGGGCATCATTCACCTTATTGAAATCACGAGAACGAGAGCGCGTTCTCGTGATTTCAATAAAGTGAGTGATGCCAAACAAAAAATTATCATACTGAAGTCAAATCATTGTTGATTTTTGTTAAAACGAGTCTATAGTCTTTAAGGCAAACACTATTTTATTATTTAACAATCCTATAAACATTAGTATCCAAAGTCTTACTAAGAACATGGTACTAATGTCATAAAGATTTTCTTGGATCCCTTCGATCTATCTATTAAAGTTACCAAGAAAGCAATGCTTGTGAATTATACTTGTTGATTGTATGCAATGTTTATGTTTTCACTGAAGGATATGACGCTTTAGATGGACAGTATATCAGAAAATGATGAATACTATGTGACAAAATGTATTGTGTATGTTATAATTTTTACTGTGAATAAAATATTGAAAAAATAAATGTTTTATTTCCAATATTATTCCAGTAGCAATGATCTACGTAACCACAGAGAAGCGAGGTGTAATGGAAACATTCAATGGTACACATAAGTAATTGGTGTCTATGGTCGCTGGTGTCTGGTGTACCGGTACTACAACGCTCACAGTGGAGGAAGACCCCTGTGCCTTGTGCAATAGGAATTTCCACCTAGTTTGGTCTTGGTTGTGTTTTAATTTTTTGAGGTTGGTGGTCCAAACCTGCTAACTTGCCTTATTATAATTTTAAATATAAGTTGCATTGTAAAGAAAATACTATCTACTTTTATACATGATAAAGATAAATTTGGTATACAAGTTATTTATAACACTATACAGAAGGCTGTTAAACTAAATAATATTTTCAAAACAATTAACAGCTTGAAATCATCACAACACAAATAAACATACTTGTTATATGAAAGTTATAGTTGAAGAAGATAACAGGACATAATTATTTGATCTATTATCTTAGATAGAAAAATGTCAAAACTGAAGCGTGAAGATTCAGGAAAAGAATCCACCAGGAGGTTTCCAGATTTTGGACCTTGCAATATTGAAGAATGGGAAGATTTTTTACCAAAATCAAAGGATCTTTTCTATGAAAAGTGGAACAAACCTTTCACACACCCAGAGACACTGAATGATTTTAACCAGTTATCATTCCTGGGGAGTGGCTCTTTTGGCAACGTTATTCTGGTTAAGCACAAGGAAAGTGGTAAATTCAGTGCAATGAAAGCGATTGAAAAAGAGAAAATAATCAAATACAAGCAACTCGAGCACACAAAGAATGAGAAACAAATACTGCAATCTATTGACTTTCCTTTCTCCGTGTACCTCATGTATTGTTTCAAAGATAATACGTACATTTACATGGTCATGCCTTTCATCCCGGGAGGGGAACTTTTTGGGCACCTCAGAAAGTTTGGCAAATTCGATGAAGTTCAAGCTATGTTTTATGTCAGTCAGGTAATTTTGGCGTTAGAGTATCTTCACTATTTAGATTTGGTTTATCGAGACTTAAAACCAGAAAATATTCTGATAGATCACACAGGATACTTGAAACTAACGGATTTTGGATTTTGTAAACGGCTGACACGAAGCCGAACCTACACACTTTGTGGGACCCCGGAATACCTCGCTCCAGAAGTCATCTTAAGTAAAGGTTATGGGAAATCAGTAGACTGGTGGGGCGTAGGAGTGCTCATGTTTGAGTTGGTTGCAGGAAATCCTCCGTTTTACGCTAGTGAACCGATGAAAATATATGAAAAGATAGTGGCTCTTAAGTATAAGATACCACTATACTTTAGTCCTGAGTTGAAAGATCTGATAAAGAACATACTCCATGTCGACCTGACTAAAAGATACGGAAACTTGAAAAACGGTGTTGACGACATCAAAGAACATAAATGGTTCCGGCCGATTAACTGGTTGTCAATTCTGAACAGGAAGGTAAATGCTCAATACCAGCCAAAGTACAAGAACCCGGGGGACACAGATAACTTTGAGAAGACTAAATTTGAACCATTAAAAGTTGGAAAGGACAACAAGTATGCCCAGGAGTTTGCTGACTTCTGATCATTATTTCCACAGATTTTTTCAGGGGCTATAACTAACTAGGTAGTAGTGTCAAGTTAATTATTTTTTGCACTTCATAGCTTGTAATTTACGATCACAAACTGGTATATTGATGTAAAATCACATTTTTTACAGTGTTGCAATCATTATTCAATGTTAATTATCCTTAATTTAGGTCACCTTTTACGCAAATAAAGTTCTCATAATGTTGTCTCTTTAAAATACCTATATACAATAAAGAATATTTATTTCAAACTTAAGTGACTAAATTCATGTAGATCCATACCACTCTTTAACTCTTTAATCTTTAACTTATCAATGGTTGTCTACAATATTTATAAGAGTGTACTTCTGTTTGCGTGTTTCTTCCTGATGGGTAAAAATGTACAAATAGGTATCAAAACACAAATAAATACTGTAGGCTGATGTACTCATTTTCTAAAATTTTGTTACTGTTTGGCTATAGCTGGGATAGCCGAGTGGTTATAGCACTCGTCTAATAATCAGAAGGTCTCAGGTTCGATTCCGTGAAAAGTGAGTATTGTTCAAAGGTTTATTGCGGACATTTTCCATCATGATGTTTTGTAAATGTCCGCAATAAACCTTTGTACAACATTAACTCGCCATCACCAACATGAGTTCGCAAACCGGCATGATTGGACCATGGGAACGGGGCTTTACGGGGTGTTTTATGGGGTAAAAATTGGTTTTTCTCACTTTTGACCCTCAAAACACAAAATTTCCCAATTTCTCTTAAGACCTTTTTAAAGAGCTTAAAAAACAAATAATTTAGTATATAAAAGTATTTTTGTTCGGTTATTAGTAACGGAGAAAATATAAAAAAACTAGGTGAAACCCGTCGAAATCGACGGTTACTTTCAAGGCTTACGCTAATTCATCTAACTGCGATAAATTGAGTAAAATTATACATATTTTGAGCATTTAACATTGTTTAAAGAGTAAATAAGTGTAAAAACAATAATGATATTAATTGCGTTAGTTACCAAATATGGTTGATCATTCAACGAATAAAATATTTCCCATACTTTGGAAGAACCTTTAAACAGTATTAAAATCGTATTGGTGGATCTTTTTTAGTTAAAAACTTCCCCGATTTCATAAGTGTAATAAGGATTAATCTATGATTTTATTTGAGAGAAAATATCTGCTTGTTGAGGAGACACGTTCTAACTTGAAAGGGAGGTCCTCACAGTGTAATAGGCCCCGGACACACGAGGCGGTTTAACCGCGCGAAGTTATGAGAAATGTCGTCTTATGAGAGTGGCCACACGATACGGTTCGACCACGCGGCAGCCGCGCTTATTGGAGATATTCTTCGGACATTTCCAGTGGTTTTTGAGTTTGTTTTGTGTATTTTTTACCGGTTGTGTGGTGTTCAAACAATGTTTGATACATATGAACTCCGAACTATGGCTTCGCATGTGCTCGTAAAAGGTTTGGAACACAAAAAATTGTTTTTCCGTTATGAAGGGATGGACCCAATGATTTATGTTAACGTTCCAGATCACCACACGCTTTTAATGCACAAACTAACATAAGTGTTTCGCCCATGACTAAAAAGAGTGAACTGAACTATGTTTTAATAGAGTACTGATGCTGGGAAAACCCAACAGGAAGCGGTTCATCCGCCCCGTGTGGCCAGGCACTTCGCGCGGCTTAACTTCGCGCGAAGATAAGCCGCGCGGCTTAAATTCGCCTCGTGTGGCCGGGGCCTAAGTTTGATTTTTCCTTCGACACGTCGCATCAGTTCATATCGTACTTCTGTGCCAATGAATTACCCTCTAGTATAGTTTTAAGAAATTGGTTGTGGGGATATCGTACTTCTGTGCCAATGAATTACCCTCTAGTATAGTTTTGAGCACTGTATTATTTTGTATTGTATTACACAATCGAAGATTTTTCCAATGATTGAAAACATGTATGACAATAATCTCACGAACCTATGATGATCTGTCTAGAATAATATGATAAAAAATAACCAAAAGTGGTGAAAAAGGCAGATACCAACCCGTACAATAGATATAAGTTAGTTCAATAAGAAATTAATGTTAAATGAGAGTTACTGTGATAAAAGGATTTTCTACTGATTTCGTAATGGAACGTTATATTGCAAAATATGACATGATACAGAAGGAAATCAATTTTAAAATCAGAAAATAACATTGCAAATACTTCTTTTGGACAATTCAGTAACTCCCAATAAATATGTGTTGTTTAAAATACAATTCAAAAATTAACAGCTGTTTCAGTAAAAAGTATTATCCACATGGACAAAATGTAAACAAATCTGTGGAGGGATCTTTAAGGGCTTCTGGGGCAGAGCCCTAACAGGATTCACTTAGTTTTTCTTTTGGTAACTCATCTAGAGACCAAGACC
The DNA here is from genome assembly GCF_028750875.1 of Macrosteles quadrilineatus. Lineage (NCBI taxonomy): Eukaryota > Metazoa > Arthropoda > Insecta > Hemiptera > Cicadellidae > Macrosteles > Macrosteles quadrilineatus. The sequence goes on along the minus strand of NW_026542595.1, from coordinate 131,671,566 downwards.
TTTCTTTGGACACCTCTACCAAGTTTCTACGTCCAGTCGTTCTCTCAAATTAATGGAGACAAAAATTCCAATTAAATATTTAGATTCCCCCATGTTAATCTTATGGGAGAAAATCCAACTTTGATGGAATATCCTATCCAAACTAATAAAGATTTCAAAAAACGAAAAAGACTTTACAAAACAACAGATCAGGGCAATTCATTTGACACTTTAATCATCAAAATCGGTCCAAAAATGAGGGAGGAGTTCTGTTTACAAAAATCGGCTTAGCGTATTATATATATAGATTGTAAATTGTAAAGACTGGTCTCCCGCGATCGGGTGTCTCGGTGCAATACTCGGCAGAACAAGCAGTTTCACTTCCCGATAGTGAGGCTGGAGATTGGCAGGAGAGGCTTTTTTACTTTGGGCCCAAGTTGTATAACGACCTCCCCTGTGATCTTAAGTTGCTGGGTGTTCCAGCTTTCAGAAATAAAATAAACAAATTTATAAAGCTGTGAATGAAGTACCTCAAATTTTGTAAATAGCTTAAAATAGAAATGTAAATAGAATTTTTTGCTTGTATATATTACTTTCTGATTAGATTATACTTTATGTTATTAGTTTTATATAGTATTTGTAAATTGACAAGAGTTATCCTGTAAAGCAGTATATACTGAGGAATGCTTACTAAATAAAGGCATTTTTGATTTGATTTGATTTGAATTTAAAATTCCCATGTTATTTTTATGGAGAATATTGTGAAATGTTGTATTTTTGCTTGTTTATGGATATATTTCATCAAATTTATTTATTTTGTACTAAGCTATCAATATTTTACTAAAATACCCCCGCCGCAGCAAACCTGCAGACTAAGCGAATTTCCATTTGCCTGATTGGATTTACACTAAAATGTCTCCTTAAAAATATCACATTTATTCCCTATTTAAATAGAATCAGTTTAACACATACTTAGGTTTGCTGCAACAGGGAGGGTAAAAGTGTTTTTTTATGTAAAATGTTAATATGTATGTTCTATTTACAAATGACTTCCCTAGCATGATCAAGGAAAACAGTACGTCTGAATGTATCATGTACGCAGACGATACTACTATCCTCTTGCACAACAACAGTGCAGAACAACTGAACACAGACTCTCTCACCACACTCACCAGAGCAAAAATCTACTGCAAACAAAATGATCTGGCCCTCAACCATACAAAAACTGTTCGAATGAATTTCAGCCGTAAAACAGAGCAAATAGCTGACCTAACAGATGTGAAAACTGTACAAAATTTCAAATTATTAGGAATTACACTAGATACTGGCCTTACCTGGAACAATCACATCGATGATCTTTGTAAGAAACTCCGCACTGGTGTACACGTGGTAAGAAGAATTAGATGGATTGGTGACTTATTATCAGCAAAAACATCGTACCATGCTTTAATGGAGTCACATATACAATATGGTCTTGTTGTCTGGGGCGGGACTACTGAAAGCAACCTTAACAGAGTATTGAAGCTGCAGAAAAAAGCGATACGTATACTTGCCAACCTTCAACCCTCAGGCAGCTGCAGGGAAGCTTTCAGATCGCTTGGCATTCTAACTGTTGTAAATCTTTACATCAAAGCAGTAGTCCTTCTGGTGAGTGAGTCTGATCTGCCAAAAAGTGCAAATTTTCACACTTACAACACCAGGCGAGGAAACGACTTCATTCTACCAGTACATCATACCACGCAGTACGCCAGAAAACCATCCTACACTGGCCGCAAAGTTCACAATAGCCTACCACCATCACTGAAGTCACTGAAGGGAAAACCGCTGAAAACACAACTTCACAAGTGGCTGATAGACAGACCTGCCTACTCCTTGAAGGAATTCCTTGAATCCGATCCGAATCATTAACTCGAAATAAATTTTTCATGATATTGTTAAGCAAAAAAAACTCTTGTAGCCACTAGTTTTAAGTTATATTATTGTATTTTTATTGACGCCATTGTATTATTCTTAATGAAAATGCAAAATAAAGAATGATTTGATTTGATTTAATAGTTAGTGAGAAATAAAAACATTTTCCAAATTTGGGCAAAATATGTTAATAAACAAGCAAACTACAACAGTTTACTTATTCTCCATATGAATAACATGAGAATGTTAAATTAACAATTTTTTGGAATTTTCTCCGTAACCATTAGGCGCATTATAACGCTTCAATATACTAAATTATTTGTTTTTTTAAGCTCTACAAAATAGTTTGGAAAGAAATTGCAAAATTTTATGTTTTTTGAGTCAAAAATTGGAAAAACCCATTTTTACTCCATAAAAGCCCCCATAAACCCCCGTTCCCATGGTCCGATCATGCTGGTTCGTGAACTCGTTCGAATAAACGTAGGTTTACACGTTTGTACCAAAATTAATCAAAATCGGATAATTTTTGCTGAAGTTATTGCGCTAACGGACACATATATATATATATACTAGCTGTAACCCGCGGGCTTTGCCCCGTTTAACTTCTTAATTTTCAAGATTATCTCGTTCGCATGGCTCAATCACGTCCTGGTTGAAGTTTGTTCGCTACGCTCACTCACCTTTGGGTTGGAGCTCGTTCGCTACGCTCACTCACCGTTAGGTTGGAGCTCGTTCGCTGCGCTCACTTGCCTTCAGGTTAGCTCGTTCGCTACGCTAACTCGCCTCCAGGTTGAAGTTCGTTCGCTACGCTCACTCACCTTTTGGTTGCAAATTAGCTGTTGTCATAAATGTAAAAGAAATAATAGTGCTGCACTCTGTTGGTAATCCTTGTAACTTTAATGCTATTGAACATCACAGAACAGAACCAACTTGTTTAATTGAAACAGCTGTTAAGATTCAATAATTCCATTTCTCATAAGGTTAACATGGGAAACTCCAGAGCCACTGGGGCGGAGCCCGAAAGGATTTTTGAAATAAGAATATGCCTATATGTTAATCGGGAATGTGAGCTATCATCATGCCAAATTTCAGCCCAATCCGACCAGTATTTTTCGCGTTCACTTGTCACAAACATACATCCATACATCCATACATCTAAACTTTCTCATTTATAATATTAGTAGGAAGTAGGATAAATATATATATATATGAATTTGAACGGATGGTGTTTTTGGCCTCTAGGGACCTCAAAACAAAAAAAAAAATCGGTCCCGGGTCCAGGTCTCACCATGAGTACTACGGTAATAGCTTATTCCCTATATTGGAAATTCGCTAAAACACACTTTATTAGTTCCCTTGTAGCAGCAAACCTAGGTACTCATCTTTAAACCTAATGTTATTAAAATATATTTAATTGAAAATCAATTCAGACAAATGGAAATTTGCTTAGTCGGCAGGTTTGCTGCGGCGGGGGTGTAGCGTCAGCTGATGACGTTGTCATAGCAACGCATTAAGTTAGTCTGATCTTTGTTTTTCTACAGGAATGTACACACAATTTAACTCTTATTAAAATACTTTTCTATTACTTATTTGGTCATAATTTTATTCTATGTACACGAACAACCACGACCAAAATGGTGACCCCGACTACAACCGTTATCTAAAGACTTATTTTCTTTGAAGAGTTTAAATCTTTTGTGTTTCCTCCTTCGAACGATGTCATTAGAAGACCTGCAGACTCAACTCGCCGAACTTAGAACTGCGAATGAAGAACTGCGTCAACGGATTGGACAACCCAGCACTTCTCAAAACATGTCGGTGAACAGAGTAGCCGTCAAACTTCCGCCCTTTTGGCCTGAAAGACCAAGTCTGTGGTTCTGTCAAGTTGACTCGCAATTTGTTATATCTGGAATTACCAACGACGACACCAAGTTTCACTACGTGGTCTCGCAATTAGACACAGGAATTGCTGCTGAAGTCGAAGACATCATAACAAACCCTCCTCAAGGCGACAAATACGGACATCTAAAAAAGAAACTGATTGAACGCCTCTCTGCATCCGAAGAGCAACGTGTGCGGCGGCTGCTGAGTGAAGAGGACCTTGGAGACCGCAAGCCTTCTCAGTTTTTGAGGCATCTTAGGTCTCTTGCGGGCTCGACTCCCCTTCAAGACAACATGCTTCGTCAACTGTGGCTCAGACGACTCCCTCCTCATTCACAAGCCATATTGACTACGCAACTTGAGCTCTCCTTGGACAAACTGGCAGAACTGGCTGATAAGATCATGGAGGTAGCTGACATTCCTTCAACACCTGGTATTTGTGAAGTCTCTTCAGGTAACACTTCTTTATTAAATGCAATAGAATCCCTCTCTAAACAAGTTCAAGCATTATCAGAAACCAGAGTACGAGATACACAGGTGAGACCTAGGGGTCGTTCCCAGTCTCGTGGTGGATCAGGAAACGAACCTAATCCCTCTAAGAACTGGTGCTGGTACCATAGAAAATTCAAAAACAATGCTACCAAATGTCTTTCTCCGTGCTCTTTTCAGGGAAACCTCAGCAACAATCCGTAGAGGCCGCAACGGATTGTTCAAATGCTGGCGGCCGTCTCTTTGTGATGGACAGAAATTCACGAACTAGGTTCCTTATCGACACCGGGTCTGATGTGTCGTGTTTTCCTAAACGCCTTATCAAATATAAACGTTTTCCTACTAGCTATTCACTAAGTGCTGCCAATAACAGTGAAATAAAGACTTATGGTACCATGCCTCTCACCCTTAATTTAGGCCTTAGACGTAATTTCCCTTGGAGTCTAGTGGTAGCGGATGTTTCAATACCTATATTAGGTTCAGACTTCCTTTCACACTATCACTTATTACCCGATTGCAAAATGAAATGTTTGGTTGACAAGAAAACGGGATTGAATGCCGAGGGAATAGTTTCTAACAACAATCAAACTAGTATTAAAGTTATATCTTTCTCTTCGCCATTGGCAGAAGTTTTTTCTGAATTCCCTGATATTATTCGTCCTCCAGGCTTACCTCGTGCTGTGAAACATAAAACAGTTCATCATATAAATGTTACACCTGGTTCTCCTGTTCACTGTCGACCACGTCGCTTACATCCTCAAAAATTGAAAGCTGCCCGGAAAGAATTTGAGGAGATGGTTAAGCTTGGTATTGCTCGACCCTCTGAAAGCCCCTGGTCCTCACCTTTGCACATGGTGCCTAAAGGTGAAAATGGATGGCGTCCTTGCGGTGATTACCGCGCTTTAAATGCTCGTACTGTTCCTGACAGATACCCTGTACCACATATTTAGGATTTCTCGTTCAATTTAGCAGGCTGTACGCATTTCTCTGCCATTGATTTGACCAAGGCTTACCACCAAATTCCCGTCCACGAAGATGACATCCAAAAAACAGCAATCACCACTCCATTTGGTTTGTTTGAATTTCCATTCATGACTTTTGGCTTACGCAACGCGGGTCAAACATTTCAAAGATTCATAGATGAAGTTATTCACGGCCTTGATTTTTGTTATGCATATATTGACGACATTTTAGTATTTTCCCAGTCTGAAGAAATACATAAAGAACACTTAAGAATGTTGTTTGAACGACTTTCTGACTATGGAGTAGTTGTAAATCCATCTAAATGTGTAATTGGTGTACCAGAAGTTAAATTTTTAGGTTACTTAGTCTCATCTGCTGGGACACGTCCACCTCAGGAGAGAGTCACTGCTCTACAAGACTACCAGTTACCTCAGACAATGCGTGGTCTTCGCAGATTCTTGGGAATTATGAACTTTTATCGTAGGTTTCTGCCAAAGGCCGCTGAATTTCAAGCACCTCTGCACTCCCTACTTAGTGACGCTGATTCAAAAGGTTCCCTCCCTGTGCCCTGGACTCCAGAGACAGAAGAAGCTTTCCAAGCATGCAAGGCTAGCTTATCATCAGCAACACTATTGTTTCATCCTAAACCTGATGCTCCTCTTGGTCTCTTTACAGACGCCTCTGGAGTAAGTGTAGGTGCTTGCCTCCAACAGTTTGTCGATGACTCTTGGCAACCACTAGGTTTTTTCTCCAAGAAACTATCATCCAAACAGTGCATCTGGCCTGCATACTACAGAGAACTCCTCGCTATTTATGAAGCTGTGCAGCATTTCCGTCATCTCTTGGAAACAACTTCTTTCACTATATTCACAGATCATAAACCACTTATTTATGCCTTTCAACAGCGCCGTGACAAGTTGCCTCCAGCTCAGTTACGCCAACTTTCATTTATCTCTGAGTTTTCGACAGACATAAAGCACATCAGTGGTTCACAAAATATAGTTGCTGATGCTTTGTCACGTGTTGAAGCCATTTCAACTGTTTTAGATCATGAATCCTTAGCCAAGTCACAAGAGTCAGACGAAGAACTTCAAAATCTCATTTCAGAAAGTACTACATCTCTTAGATTGGAGAAAGTTCCGATTCCTGGAACCCATTTGAGCCTTATCTGTGACACCTCAACAGGAACTCCTAGACCCTTTGTGCCATCAGAACTGCGACGTAGAGTTTTCGACCAGTTCCACAAGCTGAGTCATCCTGGAATACGTGCCACAACAAAACTTATCTGCGATCGTTTTGTCTGGCCTTCCATTCGTAAGGATTGCCACAAATGGACTCAATCTTGCCTCTCATGCCAAAGATCTAAGATAACTAGACATGTTTCTACTCCCCTTGGTGATTTTCATACACCTACAGAACGTTTTTCTCATGTCCACATTGACCTAATTGGCCCACTTCCCTTATCAAAATCTTCTAGGTACTGTCTAACTATCATAGATAGATTTACTCGTTGGCCTGAAATTTGTCCTATTGATCAAATAACTGCCGAATCTGTTACTGGAGCGTTTGTCTCTACTTGGATAGCTCGATTTGGATGCCCACAAAAGTTGACATGTGATCGCGGATCCCAGTTCACATCGACTTTGTTTAAAGACCTAGCACGACAGTTGGGCATAAAGCTCCAGTTCACTACCAGCTGGCATCCACAAGCCAACGGTATGATTGAAAGACTCCACCGCCAGTTGAAAGCTGCTATAATGGCTCACAGCAAATCAGACTGGACCGAAGTACTGCCGTTTGTCCTTCTCGGAATAAGATCTGCCTTCAAGGAGGACATCACTGCTTCATCAGCTGAACTGGTGTACGGAGAACCACTGCGTCTTCCGGGAGAGTTTTTCGTAATACCTTCCCACGAGAGCAACGAGCCACAAGAATTGGTATCAGGGCTGCGTAAGCATATGAATCGACTAAGACCTACACCCCCATCACGCCACATTAAACCAGGGTCGTTTGTGTTCAAGAACCTCAATACTTGTGACTTTGTATTCCTCCGACAAGACAGCTTAAGAAAATCTTTACAGGCTCCATATTCTGGTCCTTACAAGGTCATATGCCGTGACGAAAAGACAATTACCATCATTGTAAGAGGCCAAGAAACTAAGGTATCTTTGGACAGGGTCAAGCCAGCCTATATTATTGCAGATGAAAGTCCTATTCCTGAGCCCACGAAACGTTTGGTGCCGACTGGACAAGCAGAGGAATCCTCAAAACTACCACCATCTTGTCAAACTCCATCTACGAATTCTTATACAACTCGTTCTGGAAGACAAATCCGACCACGGGTTACTTTTCAAAATGATGCATAGATTCCTTTTCTCCGTGGGGGGCTGGTGTAGCGTCAGCTGATGACGTTGTCATAGCAACGCATTAAGTTAGTCTGATCTTTGTTTTTCTACAGGAATGTACACACAATTTAACTCTTATTAAAATACTTTTCTATTACTTATTTGGTCATAATTTTATTCTATGTACACGAACAACCACGACCAAAGGGGTATTTTAATTTACTATGGGGAGTATGTTTTATCCATGGTAAAACCTAAAACTATAAGTAGGCCTATTAATTGTAATGCCATAGATAAAACATTACAGGTGCAGCTCAGTTTTGTTTCATAGTCAGCAATGGTGGGGTTTTATCTGATCTCTACAATAGATTTAATGAACCTTCATGTAGTGTACTTATTTTCTTCTGGATTCTTACCCTGCTGCAATGAGCAGGCAAAGCAAATTCTACTTCTTCTAAATTGTTTTGTTTTATAAACCTTTTTTAACTTCATTTTATTTTACAATCTGTTCAGTATTGTGAACAATTAGTAAAAGGAATAATCTAAATAAGTGTCTTGACCAAGAATCTCCCCAGTGAAAGATCTTGCAAAATTAAATAGTCATGTCATAACTAAAACCATAGATAAAACATACTCCCTTAGTAGATTTCTCATCCTTATGGAACAGCTTAAGACAATTTTATTGTTAGTTCTGTACGGTTTATGTAGAGGTCGTGTTTTGTTTAAATTTGTTTCCCATTAATACAGTCATTTAAAACCTCTTTATTTAACCAAATAATACGATCTAATCATAAACAATAAATTTTCCCCTAGTCATTTAACCAAATAGTAAAGCACAAATCACGAAATTAACCCTAAAATAATAGAAACAAAATTTCGTTGACACTAGCGCCCAGTGTGGCGTAGGTACATGAATAGACATGAAAAACGAGCTTCAAAATTTACAATGGGATGAGAAGTCTACTTGTGTTAGTTAGTCTATGCTAAAACTATACAAATCGGTATGGGAGATCAAGAACTTTCACATTTTATAAACCTAAAATTCAATGATTTCAATATTTGTTTTCAATTAATATAGTTCAATCAAGGGTTACGTTAGCATATGTAATCTTTGGTTCAATAATTATACACTCATCTGCCATTGCATTTGAATGATGTTATAACATCAGATGGGTAACGTAAACAAAGCAGAAGTGTTTCTGAATTATTTTCATGATGTAAAATTTTTCAAAATGCACTTAACCTCTATATTGTTAGTTTATTTCAGAATGGAAAAATGCAATATCTGTGCTCGTCTTCCAGATTTTGGACCTCTAAAAATTGATAATTGGCAGGTATTTTTAAAAGAGTCAAAAGTATTTTTCGATGAAAATAGCGTCAAACCACTTAGCCACAAAGAGACACTAAAAGACTTTATACAGGTTAAACTCCTAGGATCCGGAGCGTTCGGTAAAGTTATTCTTATTAAACATAGAAAGCGAAACAAATATTATGCGATGAAAGCTTTGCCAAAAGAGCGAATAGTCACCAACCATCAAATAGATCAAGCTAAAAATGAGAAAATCATTTTGCAGGCCATAAACTTTCCAATGACAGTTAATCTGAAGTACTTTTTCCAAAATAACAGCTTTATCTACATGGTCATGCCTTATATCCCAGGAGGAGAGCTTTTTGACCATATCAGAAAAGTCAACAAGTTAGAAGAAGCTCAAGCAAGGTTTTATATCAGTCAAGTTGTTTTGGCACTAGAATACCTCCACTTCTTGAATTTGGTCTATAGAGATTTGAAGCCAGAAAACATTCTAATCGATCACACTGGATACCTAAAACTAACCGATTTTGGGTTTTGCAAACATTTGCTCGGCCACCGAACGTACACAGTCTGTGGAACTCCAGAATATATGGCACCTGAGGTGATCCTAGGTAAAGGATATTCAAAGTCCGTAGACTGGTGGGCCACCGGCGTGTTGATGTACGAACTCGTGGCAGGACACCCTCCGTTTTATTCTTCCGAAGCAATGAAGCTGTTTGAAAAGATACTATCTTCCAAGTACAAAACGCCAATATTTTTCAGTCATGAGCTGAAAGATCTTTTGAAGAATCTACTTATTGAGGACTTAACAAAAAGGTTTGGTAACATGAAGAACGGTGTTCAAGACATTAAGGACCACAGATGGTTCAGAACTATTGACTGGTTGGCGATCCTCAACAGGAAAGTGGAAGCTGCATACCGGCCAAAGTACGAAAAACCTGGAGATACTACAAACTTTGGAAATATTGGCTGGATACCCCCGAGAATAGCGAAAGAGGATAAGTTCAGAGAAGTATTTGCTGGTTTTTGAACTGTTCAGCCATACATACCTATATACTTCCAAAAGCAGGTATAGTTTGGATCATCATTGCAAAGAGAAAAAGGGTTTTGTGTTTTTAATTAGTTACAATCAATTATGTAAAATCCTTATAACTTATTTGCCTTTTACCTTATAAGTGGATTGTGGTGAATCACACTATACCACCCTTCGGCCTTCCAACAATCACTAACACGTGTACCTATTATTTATTGATGGTTGTTGCTATAATACAGCAGGACCATTAAATGGTTACTTTTGTTTTCTTTTCAATTAAAGTGCTTATTAATCTCATGAATTTGTCAAAGGACCTTTGCAGTTGATTGAATAAAATGGGTTGAAAAATACAAAAGGGTGGAGTTAAAAAATTTGAATTTGAGAGAAATGCATAAAAAATGTCACAAGAGTTTATTTTTTCAACAAATTATTTTTATAGATTTCATGTAGAAAACATGTAGATTCTCATAACCATATAAGACAGATAATCCTAGAATTTTATATAAAATGACAATGTCACTTGGTTATGTGTAAATAAAACTACAGTACCTTTATCTACAGTGTGTGGCAAGTATATTTAGAGGCGAACAATAAGAATATTCAATTACAGAGAGAATATTAAATTATATGTTTTGTAAAAGACTATAGTTATTTGTGCAACTAGTGAGAAAAGTGAGCAATTGACTCACTCGAGAGAAATCCTTACTCACGAGCCGTAGGCGAGTGAGGAATGGTTTCTCGAGTGAGGCAATTGTACTTTGAACTCGAGTTGCACATTATACTTTTCCTACAGTTACCATAAAACAAATAAATTGGTAAAGAAACATAACCTATTTTTACACAGAAGTGAACTTTTAATATAACATTTAACGTGAAGTGACAAATACAACAGTACAACAGCTGACCAGCTGATTTACAGCCAGTGCTGCCAACGTATTTCGCGCGCATACGTCGTTGCCTGCATGTTACGCGCTCACTATTTCGTGCCTTCACGTTGCAAATCTGGAGTGAGACAAAGTAATTAGAGTGAGACAATGTTAACATTGTCTCACTGGTGAGCGAATTGGCCACTTTGCTTTCTCAAATCAGTGAGAGAACATGTACATTGTTAGGTAACTGTAGGAAAAAGGCATATTCTTCTGTTTGGAGCGGGTGCCATAAAAGTTAAAAACTGCAGCAAGAGAACAGAATACTGTGTTTAACACAGAGGTAGGCCAATGATGATGGCATCAGACTGTTCTGGCCCGGCTGTTATAATCACAGCTATAGGGTGATTCAAAATTCTTGATTGATCTGCTTGAAATGCAGTGTATTTGTATTTTTCCTTTTGCCTTGGAAATTGACAGAGGAGTGAAAAATTAAAAACGTACGTTTTTATGTCCCTGGCCTTTTACTTCGTAGATACTGGATTTGTAGTTTATTATTATTATGTGTTTTAATATTTTTTGTTGGACGGGGGCAACATGCTACACACATTTATTTGGTTTTAAATAGGTTCTAGGTATTTTTTTCGTATTTTTAAAGTCTCGAAATTCACGACCATGACGTGTCCCTACGGTACATTTTCCAACTTTCACGCTGTTTTTAGACTAATTATTCATGTCGAAATATATAAAGCCATTTTTATGTCATCAACAGTTATTAAACTTACAAAAAAGGAGCATATTATAATTTTATTGTCATTGCAAACTGACTACAATGACAAAATAAGTCTGTCCCTCGATTTGGCGTCACGACCATTTGGGAAAAATTTGCAACTTTGGAGCACGACTGGCAAGCCTGACGTCGATTGCGTCAGTTCGTTTTAGATACTAGTTCGGGGTGTACGTCAAGTTTGATGTGCCGGTCGTTTTGTGTTGAAAGAAGTAGTTACAAGATTAATAAAGGTAAGTTTGTGTTTTTTGTAATTTTGATGTGTTCATGACCATACATAGTCATTTGATGAAGTAGTCGTTTTAATTTTTGTTGATATGATATTTCAATTGCTACATTAACCTAGAATTCCACTTTGTATCCTCGAACATGAGGTGCAGGGCTACCGCCAGAACAGAGCCAAATAACATGTAATGTCACGACCAAAGTTTCACGACCATCGCGGGTTTTTTCACTACCAGAATCCAGCCTTATGGATTATACTGTGTTTGGTCGTGACAATAACTTAAATATCATTGTAAATTGAACAGTTTAGTTCAATTGAAACACACATATTTTTATTATAACTAACAGTATAATTTAAGGATTGTTTAGAAAGATTTAGATTATTCCAGACAATTCGCTTGTCCCTGATCACGTTGATGATTTCTATCATAAAAAAAATTATCATATTTCAATGTTTTATACACAAAAAAAGCACACCTCTATAAAACATAATGATTTTTCGGGTCTCAGGTAAGTTTTTTCGGAGTTATACAAACTAAAAAGATTTTATTGGCTTTTTAAAAAATTTTTTGGTTTTTTATTTTTTTCTAGAAAGACCAAATATACCAAAAGCTTAGGGAGCTGTTTATTGTATAATGGCCATAAAAGTAAATTAATTTATAGCAAAACATAGTTATACAAATAATATTAACTACTAGTGCACCTGTTGCTCGAATTATTCGATCAATTGCAAAGTATTGGCGTTATTTCAAGACGAACAACAGTCATAATTTCCGACGACTTAAAAATGTCATAGATAAAACATAGTCATCAATCCCCTCCAGTTATCAAAACTGAAAACGAATGCCCTTGTGTGTATCATGTGTTTACCATGAACAGCTGTAATTAATACAAATTATTCGTCTGTTTAAGTAAACAAAATCCTTTCTTCATAAGAAATACATTGGGATTTTGATGGCCTGTGGAACAAAGCCCGAAGAACTTTTATTACAGGAATTGGTGAAAGGGGTCTATACAAAAAATACTTAATTTTGACACATCGTTTGTAAAAATCTGTCCATTATTAACGGAGGAGTAGTGTTTTGTAGAAATCACCTTCACATATTATATATAAGGATTTTTAAATATTCAGTTTTATCTCCATGATGGTCGTGACAAAATTTCGTGTTTTTCCATCAAAGATGCTCTATTTATAAAAAATCACCAAAGATATTGCATTACCATGAATAATTTATGAAACTTCAAATGACAATGAAATAAAGAAAAAGAAAAAAGTTTCAAAAAACGGAACAAAAACTTTTAAAAGTGCTTTTCCTGAAAACGTACGTTTTTAAATTTTCACTCAGAGTACAAGCTGCAGCAGTAGATAGACTCTGGAGACTCAGCAAGCATATATAGAGGACTGTTTTGGTGGGAGTGATTTTGTTGGATGGTGGAAATCCATTCTCTTTTCATCTGCGATCTGATCACTTTAGGTTGTTCCCTGTCACCAAGAAATTGCTGATTTCTAATGGTTTCAAATTAAATTATAAATAGGCAAATGTTAATCAAATAAAAAATAGGTTTTTATCCCTTATAGATCATCTTAACTTGTTCAGTGATAAGACGATCTACAGTAATTAATTATTTATTTGATTTATAGTACAGTAACTGTAGGAAGAATATAATGTGTAACACAAGTGCAAACAAACTTTGCTGCACTTGAGAAACTTTCCACACTCGCCTATGGCTGGTGCGTAACATTTATCTTATTCTTATGTACAGCAAAGTGCCACTTCACCCACTAGTTACACAAATAATAACTATTAAAATAAAAATGAGATATTTTTACTTGGTATTGGTGGAAATTGTTTTAGTTAGTAGAGTTTTTTTATATTTTATCTTTTGTACATTTCATTGTAAACTTGACCATTCCAATACAATGTAATTTTGTAATTCTGGAATAAAGAACTTATGAGTTAGGAATATAAAACATATTGAAGTTCAATGTGGTGTAATCTACGACTAACATAAGTACGTACCCAAAGTAATAATTTGTATCTGACATTTGAATACATTAATTAAGTAATATATTTTAATTTAGGTGTTCACGTAATAGGGCTGCCGATATATTAAATTATAGTAATAACAAAGTACAACTGAGCACCCTGAAAATTGTTTTTTTAGTAGAAGCTTAAAACATAATATTTAGGGTGCTAAGTTGTACTTTTTATTACTATCCTACTAATATTATAAATGAGAAAGTTTAGATGTATGGATGTATGGATGTATGGATGTATGTTTGTGACAAGTGAATGCGAAAAATACTGGTCGGATTGGGCAGAAATTTGGCATGATGATAGCTCACATTCCCGATTAACATATAGGCATATTCTTATTTCAAAAATCCTTTCGGGCTCCGCCCCAGTGGCTCTGGAGTTTCCCATGTTAACCTTATGAGAAATGAAATTATTGAATCTTAACAGCTGTTTCAATTAAACAAGTTGGTTCTGTTCTGTGATGTTCAATAGCATTAAAGTTACAAAAATTACCAACAGGGTGCAGCACTATTATTTCTTTTACATTTATGACAACAGCTAATTCGCAACCAAAAGGTGAGTGAGCGTAGCGAACGAACTTCAACCTGGAGGCGAGTTAGCGTAGCGAACGAGCTAACCTGAAGGCAAGTGAGCGCAGCGAACGAGCTCCAACCTAAAGGTGAGTGAGCGTAGCGAACAAACTTCAACCAGGACGTGATTGAGCCATGCGAACGAGATAATCTTGAAAATTAAGAAGTTAAACGGGGCAAAGCCCGCGGGTTACAGCTAGTAATTTAATAATTAAGTATAGTACATATTGTAAAAATTTGAGTTCCTGGTCTGCTGTGGCGAGCCGGCGAAAAAAGATCAGCTGATATTAGTCAGATTTGTTGTGTATATGTTTTTCTTTTTGCAATTGTCACTATTGTCAGTTTATACTTTATTGTCGTCTGTTTGCACCGCTTGTCCTGCCCTAGTTCACAATAAACAATCTGGTAAAAATTTGTTTTACATTAAGATATTTGTTTGTTTGTATTGATAACATAATATTAATGTGAGAAAATAAATAACTAGCCCAGACTTTACATTTTGTAATTTAAACCATGCCTTAGCTGAACATTTCGTTTATTATGATTGAATTTGCTACCGTATGGCACTTATGCGGTTGAATTTTGAATTTGATTCGTTTTAAAATTAGAGTTAGTTAGGAGGTCATGTTGTAGCCTTAACTTTGATATAGGTCGGCAAAGTAGCTTATTAAGATTCCCGTGCCCGTCCCAAACTGTAATTAACTAGACCTTGGTCTTAGAAAATATACCAGGTTTTTATCATAGAATTTGTAAACATATGTTTCCTTCAATTAAGCACAACATTCAGGGTTCATGGAGCTATACAAAGTCAGGGATAAAAATGGTTTAGACATTTCGAAGTTGTCATCTCTCAAAATCATTTAGCCCCGTTTAATACTCCTAATATGCTATGGACTGTCTTCAGATTAAAACCAAATTATAAACATGAAGATAGGTACCTACATAAAAATGCATTGACCATACCATAGGCTTAGCCTCTTCTAATGTAAGGCCATAGCTTTGATGTGTGGCAATATCATACTGGCCGGCCTATTGCAATGGTAATACCAAAAACAATAACCAACGTGTAAACATAATTATTGTGCAGCCGCTCCATTATGGATTAGTGCTAGCCTACAGCTAATTCGGTTGGCTGAGACTACAGTGTTGCAACTTAAGTCTCGCCACCGTTCTGTATTAGAGAAGGCTATGACTGTGCTGTTGTCTAGGTTGTAATAAATGACATGTGCCGGAGGTGATGGCATCAATAAACTGTCTCTTTGCAAAGTCAATCTCAGCCTATTTGAAGTGTGTGGAATCAGTTAAACTTACCTAAGTTACTCACTTCTTTGAATATAATCTGAAATATTTACAAAAAAGTGCCAATGTCAGGGAAAAAACGTGATCTAGACAATTTAGAGAAACATCAGTATATTTGGTTGTACCATGCCTAAATTCATCACCTTAAATTAAGCATCTTACTTTTTTGTAATGATTGTAAAAACTAGCAAACCTACCTAGCTTAACTTAGTAAGTTGTAAAGAGCAGCTGTTCACTATACAATAAGCTACATTGTCTTAGTCTTGAGGCTGCGATCTACCCGTCTGGCAAATGCAAGGGTTTTAATTCTTACTGTTTGTAGACCCAATTATGAACTGATTTAAAAGATCTTGGTGTCATATTTTTTGTTAAATATTATTGTGGTTTTGCTGTTTTTTTTTTAATTTTGATAGCCTAACTTAAAAAAATGTTGGTCAAAATGTTAAAATACACAGCCGCATGACTGATCTGGGATCTGACCACGCTTATAAGATTTACATTTGTTTCAGTAAACAAATACCGATACTGTGATAGGCCCTAACTTAAAGGCAATCAAATTACAGAAATATGAATAGTAAGTCTACAAATTACATAATTTAAGTTTAGGCCTATGTTAAAGAGAAAGGCAAGTAATACAGTTAGGCCAATAGCCAAATAATAAAAAAGTATTTTCTTCCCTATGAACCTTTATAAAATTGCTAGCCTATATTAAAAATATTGTTTTTCAGAGATATTATGGGATATGAATCAGAAATTGATAGTGATGCTCCTCCTCCCATCCAAGGAACAAGTCACTCCTCTGAAAGGCTATCTGCGGATCCTGATTTAAGGTAAGTAAGGTAATATAATTTAAATGAACAGAAACAGTTTGAACGTCTTTTGCAACATAACA
Organism: Macrosteles quadrilineatus; assembly: GCF_028750875.1. NCBI lineage: Eukaryota > Metazoa > Arthropoda > Insecta > Hemiptera > Cicadellidae > Macrosteles > Macrosteles quadrilineatus. Next base: position 131,654,976 of record NW_026542595.1, on the reverse strand, counting down.
TGAAAAGCCCGAAAAATTCTAGATAGGCCTAGTTCTCCATCTCATCAGAAAAGTATGATTCATTTATAAGGTTAATGTACTTTATAGAGTATTTTTACTTTCCAATGAGAATTAAAATTTTTTATGAAAAGGAAACATGCATAGTCATTACGGAAGCTTTCTTCCATTATTGCATATTATAATTAATTAAACTTAAAAAAAACAAAAACTATTAATAATTAGGTTTTCAAGCATGATTTTTCTTAGAACCAGTCTACTCAGTAAACATTAAACAGTTCACTGTTAGTGTAGGTTTTTTCATTGTAGGTTCCAGTACCTGTCTCACTATCTAATGGTGATGGTAGATTACATAACTTAGTGTTGAGTAAGCCTGGTATAACAGATTGTGGTACCGTAGTTTACTTTTTAGTTCAGAATATGACTCTTAAACATACCACCAATATGTAGGTAACCACTTGTTTCATTTTGTTTTTTAATATTACATTTTATATAATAAGTTGAGTTGAAATGTTTATTTTTGTCTACAGACTTCCCCTTTCAACTGAGACTGATTGGTTCTCCAAGCGTTATTTGATTGCGTTCCTTGCTTTCTTTGGGTTCGCCAATATTTATGCTCTCCGGGTTAACCTCAGTGTTGCCATCGTTGTGATGACTTCAAACTACACAGTTGAAACTCCCGATGGCCCCAAAGTTATTGTAAGTATTCTAAAATGTATATGTTATATGCTGTATTTGCCAACATTAATTTCTGTACTGTATTTCTTTTATTTATGCACATAAAAATTCAATGTTTGGTATTTTACATATTTTATGTCCAATAGATTCATTTTGCATCCACCTATTGAATCACAATTCTTTTAACTAATCTTATTTATCTAAATACCTATAGACCTATGTCTAGGTTTATGCCTTGTGCCTAGCCAGTGTGTTATATTTGTTCATTAAATCTATTGCTTGATCTCTTAATTTTCTAAATAAATCAGACTCCAACATCTTTTATCATAATTATAAATATAATTATAATAATGATTATTAATTTATAGTAAACTATGAGACACATAACTGCATCACATATGTCAATATGAAAACAAAACAGTCAATGTTAATCTATAAAGCTTCCAAGGGCCGATATACTGTCACAATAATCATATGACTGAACTTCCACTAACAACTAATTAATGTGAGTTCAACCCATAGAACCGGCTAAAACCGACTCGATATATTCTGGATTCTTGAAGGCCATCTTGAAACAACATTTCATCTTTGGGTTTTTGGTTGACCAGTCTTGCTAGCATAGACGACAGTACAGTATGTACCTGATCAATTGTCAAGACGTCTCCGCTAGGATACACCACCATGGATAGAGGGTTTGGATCCCATCTCAGTTTTAAGTATAATGTGAATTCATGAGCAGTTTACCTGTCCATGCAGCGCTGGATTTAGGGTACCGGCCCTAAGCCAAACTAACCCAAGCCGCCTCCGCCCCTTCGTTCTTTCCCGGAACTTTCCCTCGTTCTTGGCAAAATCTTGAACATCTCCTGCGATCTCGGGACCATTGTTATGGTCACCCTCGATCAGGGGACATCGTCATCCCATGATTGTGTCAAAATCGTGAACATCTCCCAGTCTCTGCGATCACAGGGACATCTTTGTTACCAGCAATTGTGGCCAATTACAAAGTTTAGGAAATAAGTCAATTTTTACTATTGGATGGACTGGAGGGTGAAAGTTGACACGTGGGGTGGGTTTGTTGTGAGTTGCGCCTCTAATTAGGGATCTTGGTATTTTTTGCTGAACTTACTGAACTTGCACTAGGTTTTTTGTATAGGTAACTAATTTGGATCTTTGTTCTCATTTAAGAATAAGGGAAAATAATAATAAATAGTAAAATAATAAAAGCACGCTGTTTTGTGTTGTTTGGTTAGTAAACTTTTGTGCGCCAAAGTAAGTCTTTCTGTACTATAATCTGTGCAAGGAAGCTTCTTTGTCGGGTGACTATAGGAAAATAATATTTTGCACAAAACAATTGCTTGAGTTAAAAGTATGATTTGCCTTGAAGAAGATTAAATGCAAAAAGAAATTTCAGTTGAGATCTCCAGGATTACATTATAGCAGATTTATTTTTTTTATACAACAGATTTAAACAAAATTAAATTTTCAATTTGCATCCATTGTTTTCAGCCTGCTGAGTTTGACTGGGACAGACAGACACAGGGAACAATATTAAGTTCATTCTTCTATGGCTACATTTTAACACAGGTAAATAATTTTATCTTATTTATAAATAACAAGAAATGGCTTTTGACTGAATAAGCCGATTCAATTTCACTTTTAGAAACACTTGTGTCATTCTTCTTTACACAATGATTGCATAATTCATAATTCCACACCAACCCTAAATAACAAACATCCACCCCTACTACTTTTGTGTTTTGTATTTGTCTCGTAAAGCAACTATTTCATTTGAGTATGCCTAGTAGCCCGTTTTCATAAGAATGTGATGATGACACCACAAGTGCAACAAAACTGCTAATCCATAGGATGAACGCAGTATTTCCTGACGGGATAAGATGTAATAGGCCTAACTTTTTTCACTAGTAAATTTTTTATGCCTTGGATGTTTACCCAGCCATCCTTGATTATATCTGCTAAAAATAAGCTATACACAATATACAGGTCATCTCATTCAATTTTACATCTTGCATCCATAGTCTCAAAATTTTCTAAAAGAATAGTCACAGATTTTGACTTTTAAAGATATTCTTTTGTAGAAAACACTATGAAAATTGTAAACGTATTTCCTTTATCTGTTTACTCTTGGTATCAATCACAAAGTGAGTTTTGGTGGTGATGGCTACAGAGATTCTGCTGTATCTGCCATTGATTATACTGAATGTTAGATTAAATTGGATTTGTAAAAAACTGACACAGCAAGCTGAGTATTTTGACAGGAAGATTATTGAGGGATGAGTAAGTTTTTCTACAATCTGAGATCAGCTGCTTTTCAAACCAGAAACATTTAAAACCTAATGATCTTTAAACTAGTATATTTTATTTTCACCATATTCTGATAATTCGTACCACAATGTTACCATAGTTTGACACTCGTACCATCATGATACCACAATCTCTGTTTATGTTGGTAATATGTAAAATCAGGTGATGTTTCAAATAAAGAAGCTCATGGCTATTCCCATGACGTCACATCACGCCACCATCACACCACCTGTTCAAACACAGCCAAAATCCCCTCTCCTCATGTCAGTCTACACCATGTCTTAGACCAGTAAACACCATGTACCCTTTGCAGCCCTATGAGCAGTTAATATGTAATCAGTGATCGTTATTTACTACACCCATCCCTGACTCCCGACGTACAGTACAAATGACAACGTACTGTACATATTAAAAAAAATATCTATAAGTTGATATTTGTTTTCGTAACAAAGAGTACGATATCACAGGTTTTAGGACTTTCTTTAAAATAGCCACCAACGATAAAAAATCATCACTCAACATTTTAGGCCAATCGACTAAGCAGTAAAAAATCTGGGAAATCTCATATTCCTTCAGTAAAAATGTGTTATGGTTCCAGTAACATTTGAAATCCTTTTTTAAGATTTTGTGCTTTTGAAAGTGATGCAAGGCTAAATTAGTAGCTTAACTCATACCAGGCAGCCAAGAAGAATATATATCCGTTTTAACTGTCTGGCGGGAATCACGTAAATCATTTGGTTTTTCATAATAATTTTGAATCATCAAAACGCTACTGACTTTCAAGGATTAAACCAAAACCCTTTTGAATAGGCAATCACTATATAACCAGCTACCCAAACCATGTGATCTGTCTCCAGGTGTTGGGAGGGTGGTTGGCCTGTCAGTATGGTGGCGTCAGACTGTTTGGCATGGGAGTGTTAACCACTGCAGCCCTTACTCTACTAACTCCCCTGGCCGCCAAGATGCACGTCTACCTCCTCATCCTCGTTAGAATATTGGAGGGCATGTTTGAGGTAGGAAAATAATATGGGTCTACAGGTCCCGGATATTTCCAAGTCTACAGGCCTGAGGAAGTAAGTGGAAGGTTGGCCGGAAATTTCAGACCAAGCTATGTGACTAGCTAGAATTTTAAAGCCGAGCCCAAGTTTTACTCTTCCGATCGCTGGAAGCGTCTATGAGGATGCATATTGATTTTGCCATTATTGTGGGAGATGGTGATGATTTCGCCACAACTGTAGAAAATGTTCACGACTTAATGGCAATTCCTGGAGATATGAACAATTTTGTATTAACTGATTGTAAAACATAAATAACCCCCACTGCAGCAAACCTGCAGACTTAGCTAATTTACATTTTCCTGATTGAATTTTCACCAAAATATATCCTTATGAATTTAAACAGATGGTGTTTTTGTCCTCTGGGAACCTCAAAACAAATAAGTAAATCAATCCCGGGTCCAAGTTTTACAATGAGACCACCGGTAATAGATTATTCCCTACATGAAAATTTCGATAAAAGACAATATAAAGAAAATTCTTTTAAAAGCAGTCTGATTTAGTCTGATCCCGATTTTGTCACAAGATTAACATTTTTAACCTTACCCAACCCGCCTAATGTAAAAATGTCTGGCTTTCAGGCCTCTAGAAAATAATAGAGTTAAGAAATTTACCTGAAAATATCCATTATTCCACTAGTAATTGGCATTAAACTTTTGAACTATTCAATCCAATATTATTATCCAAATCAATCGAATATTAAATCAATTAGTATGGGTAGCACTGACAGTTATTATGTTGTAGGGTGTGACGTACCCTGCTATGCTGGGGGTGTGGGCGCGATGGGCTCCGCCGTGCGAGCGCAGTCGTCTGGTCATGATCACGCTGTCTGGAAGCTACTTTGGGACAGTGGGTGCCATGGCCGTGTCTGGAGCTATAGCGCAACACCTTAACTGGGCCTCGATATTCTACATTTTGGGTATTTTTTTTCTATGCTGATCTTAGTCAGTAACAGCTTTCATGTTATTCATTCAACTCTAATCCTTTGCTTATCCTTGTCTTAAAATAGCCACCCTATGTTGATGTGTTTGATAACTCATGAATCTAATTTAATGTATGTGTGAAGATGCTTTTTAGAAAATAGTTTTCGGATGGTCAATCCTCCCAATTATTTTCTTTGGCTACCACATTCCTGAGGCACTACAGGTACCTTCTGGATTCTAAAAGCATGGAAATGGTTTTAGTACTTTCCCAGGCATACTTTGTTTGTTTGGTTTCACAAAGCGTCAAAGCGAGTTTCATAACTAGGATATTTCTTTACTTGCATCTTTTAAAACAAATTCAGTGTAATTGCCTCACTAACTCAATAGCTGCTATTCAATAACCTCTAGAAAAAGACGACCCCACCAGCAACTTAACACACCGTTTATCAACTGTCGAATGAACTAGATCGTAAACTATTTCAGTTTTCTTAATTAATTTTAAATTTTTTACTACTACTACCATCTAAAGAAGCTCCCATGTTGGAGTGTTAAATTTATTCTGTTACAACATATTTTATATTTAATTTTATTACTGAAACTGATAAATATACAATAGATAATGTTTATATATATTAGTTGTTCTTATAAACAGACTTTTGTATTTTTGAAAGTATATCGTACTTAATACACATTTGCTTTTGACTGAAATTCAATCTCTGTGCTACCATTGGCTACGTCAGAGGGAATTTGTCAATGTATTACTTGAGGATTAGAAAGTCACTAATGATTTCAATGCCACAACTCACAACTCGGTAAAACCTTTAGTTTTGGCTTTTGGTACATTTAATTGAGTAAAAGTTGTTTCTAGTTGATGCTGAGTATGCCTGATAGCTATTGTAAATAATAGCGTATTCAAAATTGTTGTAGGCATGATAGCTTTGTTTTGGTGCTTCCTTTGGTGCTTCTTGATCCACGAGTCCCCACTCACGGACCCTTGGGTGTCGGAAGCTGAAAAAAGATATATTTTAGATTCTATCGGACCTTCGCTGAAAGCCAAGGTAAGCACATGATTGCCTTATATAATGCTTGCTTGTAGGCTGTTGATAGTGAAAGAAAAACTGAGCAAAACTTAACACTTTAAGCAAAAACCAATTACTTTAGACGTTACAGTAGGCTATCAACTTAGAAGACATTATGAAATACTTCATCATTTGTTTTAAGAATTTGTTGAAATTTTTTTTACCTTTAGCCTTTTGAATACCCGAAGACACGAGATTACCATGCAATCACGCAATCCTTTAGCAAAAGGCAAGCCTGAGTAATATTTCAGTTACTTAATTTTTAAAACCTAATTGATGCGAATTGCCAAACAAATTTTCTCATTATTAATGATAACAGTGGTAACTACTCTATTAGGATGTTCAGAAAAAAGCAACGTCCTAGAAGAAAATTAAAAAATAAATCATTTAACTTCCAATTTAACGTAAATATTCCATTGATGTTTTTTCACTACTAATACATTTAAAAATATCCTAAACAAGTATTGAAAATCAGTTTTCTTTTAACTTTACACAACTGTCAAACAATTTTCCTCATGCCAATTTGAAATATTAATAATGTTCTTTTTTTAAAAAACAGGGATTTTAGTTATATCATGTTTTCAATTGATTTGTAATCTCTATGAACACTAACAATCTATGAAATCTTTGTTTGGTTTTCTCTTCCACCATGTCAAATTTGAAGTATATAGAGAGCCCTTTCTAAAAATATGTTTTTAAATGCTTCTGGTGTTAAGGGAAAAACTATATTGTAAAACCTTTCTTCAGAGGCTCACGGTTCCGTGGAAGGGAGTTCTGACTTCAGCACCGTTTGCTGCCATTGTAGTTGCTCACTTCTGTGAAAACTGGGGCTTCTATACGATGCTGACTGAGCTGCCAACGTTCATGAGTGGTATGTGAAGGACATTTGTCTATATTCAAATATATATTAACAACTTAATCAATTAACTAACATTTTGGGGGAGTACATGAATGTATTTCACAGTTTGAGTCGCCTAATTTGAAATCTAGAAGTATCAGTCCAAGTGATAGATGAATTTCTTACCATTGTACAATCCAGAGGTAATAGAAATTAGAATTATAATACTGCACTACAGCCGTTTCAGAGATTACTTGGCGTGTGTGGTGTTACACAAAACTAAGTGATTGGTTTTACATTTAATATAAAATGTCTTCATGATGCAACATGATATGGAAAAATCGAACATCCATGGCATAAAATAAAAAGTAGAAACTTTAGACACTGGTTTGGTACGTGGGATTCGTTTCACAAAATCATACAAAGACGTTTTGTAGCGATTCCGTGAGTGCTGGTAATTTAAACACTCTAAAGTTTTTTGATCCTAAGTTAATTTCAGTACCAACAGCAGTTTCGTATCTGTAGACAGGTTCCACATGAAGGTGATGAGTGGCAACATGTTGGCAGCCCTGCCTTACCTTGTGATGGGTATTGTGGTGCAGTGCAGCGGCTTCCTGGCTGACTGGCTCCGTTCTGGCGGCCATCTTACCACCATGCAGGTCTGTATGCTAGTTATTATCCTGGTATTCAGAAGATCACTGGTTCGATCCTGAGAAAAGTCAGAAACTATTTGGTGGTTCGAAACTGGTCTCAGTTGACCTTGATCATTGAGTGCTTGGCTGAAGAAACAGCCGGTCTTAGTCAGTAACAAAACTGCACAAGGCATCTCACTCTGTTATACACTAGTTTTTGACTCATTTAGGTTAAAGTATGTCCTGTTGCATATCTATCTTAAATTAATTGGTAATGTTATGTAAAAAAATTATATTTACAATGCATGTAAATGTCCATGATAATAAATGATTTGATTTGATTTGATTAAATCAAGAGGGTTCCACCCACCGGTTGTTTACGACGTAAACAAGGTCCTACAAAAAAAAACCTCCTGACATTATTAAAGTGTTTATCGAGTTGAAATGAACTGTAAAATATTCACAAGATCCAAACTATGCATTGGCTGAACTGAACCTTGGTTTATTGTTTCATTAAGTTTTTACAAAATCCGTAAATTAGTGTTTTTCACATGCGATTTCAACTTCTAAATAATAGTTTAAAATTATTTTTGCTCCACCCACTGCACTCTGATATGTTAAGAGCACAAAAAGCACACACTCATTGGAAACAAATTAGTTTTAAAATGTTGAGAGCTTGTACCGTATAGGCATGTTCATGTTCAGGAGCATTAGCATTTTTAGCCACCATCTTGAATTGACCGGGTAGAACCCTTCTGGCAGAACCAGGTAGAAACACACCACTTGGTTTTAACTACATCAGTACTATTTGTTATCTGTGTGTAGGTGAGGAAGATGTTCACATGTGCTGGTTTCATCTGTCAGACGATATTTCTGATCGCAGCGGCACACTCTACCAGTGCCCTCGCAACTATTCTCTCCCTGACCATCGCCGTTGGCTTCGGAGGATTCGCCTGGTCTGGCTTTAGGTTAGTACAAGAAATAGGCAGATCTCTAGTGCTTGGAAAAAATTGTGATACTTACGTAGTTTGGAACTCCAAGAGAACAAATGTTTGGAATCAGGAATAATAGTCTACTTTACATGACAAAGACTATGTTTTGTAAATCAGTATGAGTTAGATCATCTTATAAATAGGATATTTTGAATAAGAATAGAGTTCTACTAATTTATCTGAGAAAATTATAAACCAATTCCATAGACCAATGGCTGCCATACCCTAAGAGAAATGCAACAGTTTCCTATTTAGAAGTTGAGAATTAGCCTTCCAGTACATTGCAGACTTAAGAAATGCTCTTAAATTTTATAGGCCTATAGAAAATGGTGGCCACAGTTGGCAACTCTGAAGATTACTCTAGTTTTTGAACTCTTTAACTGATATTTCTTGTCAATCTACTCTCTGGAAGAGTCCTATATTGTAACAAGATTTCAGCGTTATATTTTATGATCTTTTATTTTGTATCTATTAGTCCCCAGTCTTAAATTTTTCTAAAGTAAGCAGAACTCTATCCATTAATAAAAAAATCCTAATCAGCCTTTTGGATTTCCTTTAAAATGTTAACTTTGTTGTTTTGTACCTGTAATCCAGCTTCTAGGAGGTCACGAATTGTGGATATTTATAGGCATACACTGTGGATGCGATACTCCCTGGTGTGGATTAACGTCCGCACGAGTGAATACTACGGCTATCCGCAGTACTATCCTGATAATTAGAACAATTTGTATATACCAAGGCAAAAATGTGGTTCGTATTCCACTATAAACTGTAGGTCCCTTATTTGCCATTAGCTGTATGGGCTATTAATTAACAGCTGTGTCAAAGGAATGTTGACCTTAGTCACTAATAAGACTACGAGATCGCGCCACTCATCCTACACTCATCTCCATTCATACCTGGCTTAATATACCTACTTTGTATGGTCGCTATTAGAAAAGAAAGTATTAAAGTTAACTAAACCACTTGCGTTTCCAGTGTGAATCTGTTGGATATTGCACCGCAGTTTGCGAGTGTTTTAATGGGGATATCAAACACTGTTGCTACCATCCCAGGACTGCTGAGCCCGCTGTTGACTGGATATGTTACCAAAGATAAGGTAGGCTACTGTCTGTAAATCACACTAGGTAATTTACAGTATTTTGAAAAGTGAAATCAAGTCAATTCAATCCTAAAGAAAACTTATCCAAGTTATCCAATACGGTAACTCAGTTTTAGCATATTGTGCTGATGAGTAAGACCTTGCTGGTTTGAAATCGTGATATTAACAGCCTGCACTACATCACTTTGGTAACTACTGGCTTACCTGTGTGATCCATACAGTATTGTAATGTCAGTTTGCTCTTTCCTTAGATCACCATACAGACCAGTTGGTCTATAATGTAGTCAAATCTATAATCAGGTTACAAAAATGCATTATCCGTATTATGACCAACTACACGTAGTTCATGCAAAAACCTTTTTCGAAATTTAAAAATCCACATCCTAACAGGATAGTACATTTTGTAATCACTAAACTACATTCATTCAGCTAAAAACGACCTACCAGAAACTATTCAAACCAACCATAGATATAATACTCGTAATGAAAACAGTTTTAGATTTCCCAGGCACCGCAGCAGCAATTTTTTAACTCTTTATGAAAAAAGTACGCTATATGCTGGGCTGAGGCTGTACAATGTGCTCCCTGCAAGTTATAAATTTTTAAATGAAAATAATTTCAAAGATAAAATAGGTGAACACTTAATTGACAGAGCCTTTTATTCAATTGTAGATTTTTACAATACCCCTTCAGTGTAGAATAGTTTTATCATTCAATTTTGTTAATACACATTATCTTCTTGATTCCTATTTTATTTTTTATATTAAGACATTTTCATTCAGACAATGCACCTATTCAAATAAAATATGTATATGTCTATAATGGGGGTCGAGTACAATACGTCCAGTGGCGTCCCCCATCTTGGGACTACAATAGTAGTATAGTAACAATAAATTTGTTAATTTAATAAATAACAGTAAAACAATAAATTATTATTCTAAAATGTTCTAACCAGATGGCGAGCGAGTGGAAGCTGGTGTTCTACTTGTCCGCCGCCATTTACCTGGTCGGAGCCATTGTGTACGGCCTGCTAGCCTCGGGTAAGGTACAGCCTTGGGCGAGTGTGACGGGCGAGCGAGTCGCTATACTGGACGACCACTCATCTTCCGAGGATCTGCTGTCCGTTAACTCCCGCGACTACCACACCACGACCGCCACCGCCACTGCGCAGGAGTGATACCAGGAGATATCTAGTCAGTAATGTGTGTCTCTAACCTCTTTCTCCACAGTCCACAATTAGTTGGGTGGCGTAAAATACCTACGGTAAAGTCCCGTTAATCTTGCATCTTGTAACAAAATCTTTGACTTTAGATGGTTCCCATTCTCTTGCTAAAGAGAATGAAACTGGACATAATTGAATTTAGATATCGACAAACTCTTCTGATACGCATTACTGATTTCTGTTAAATACGCAAACTCTTCAACCAAGTCAAACTGATTGGATGTCTTATGGCAGCATCTTTTATGCCACATCAACCGTCTCGGTAACAAAAAGTAAGGGATAAAATCTAATTTTAGACATGCAACTCTAGTGTCCCAACTATATTCTATCTGAATACAAAATAGGAGAAAGCAGGTCCATTTATTTAGATGAGATGTTTACTTCTGTAATTTAAAAGTGAATAGCGATACAATTGGCTGATAATTATTATTCACTTTTAGATATCGCTCAATACTTACGCATTTTCTGTAATCCAGATCTGTCAAAGTCCTAAACAGGCTGGAAAAGCAATTTTCTACCTATTACTGCTGGTAAAATCACTACTATCACTTCACTATATCACTATTTAAGATGGTGACACATTAGAGGGGGCCCTAATCCGCATTGTGTCTCGAATCATTTCCAAATGGCTTAGTTTTCCTATTATCAAAGAAAACTAACTGTACCTCTCAATATGTGAAATCAAAGCAAACACATTTTCTAAGAAAAGGTAAAACCACTCGAAACTACCTTTGACATTTTGGGCTTTTGTAACCCCCCTCGCAGCCTATCAGCCTAAGGCTATTAGCAAATGCTAACAGATTAAGAACACCTGTTTCTTTTTATTTCCTCTGGCCTAATGGTCACCTTTCATAGGAAATTCAACATCCTCTGATCCAAAACTGGACAATCAGCCACAAGTGTTCAGAGGTCCTTCTTGTTGTACAACATTTTCCTTGGTCAGTTTGTCTAAGTTATAGGTCTATATGCTGATGTCCCGTGTTTTTTTAAAGCTTATTATACAATTACTAAGCGAATAATATGTAACCAGGGGGGAGGGGGGTGCTTTGCGAAAATTGTGCATTTTAGTATGTGGCCAAAACTTGTTTTCGAGGCAAAACAAATCCTGCAAACCCTTTTTACCTTTCAAAGATTACTTCGTTTCGTAACTGAACAAATTTACATTTAAGAAAAACTTCATCATATAAAAAAGTCGGTTTTCGTCATACTGCAGCAAAACAGATACAATTTTTAATGCATGCGTTGCAGGTCTAAAGTAGCTCCAGGGGGTAAAAATGATTTTTAGTCTCTAGGGAGTAAAAATAATGTTTAGTCTCTATGGTGTAAAAATCAGCTGTTCTAAACTAAGCAGTTATATTTAGATTGTGGCAATCGTATCGATCGAAATTATTTATCGATTAATGATTTATCAGGTAAGGTGTTAACCTATTATTGTTGATCGCTCGACATATCGATGGTATAATGTACTCTAACACAATCCTAATAGACGAAATGATTTAATCACTTACTAAACAGCTGCTTATTTGCATTAGCAGAATTGAAAACAAGCTACATACAAGTAGTTTTGTTTTCTAGCTTAGTTTGTTAATTAACAATCCAATATGACAAAAAATATAGTTCACCTCACGGGCAAAATGTACCATCACCTCGGCTTCGCCTCGATCGTAAAACTTGACCTCAGGTGAAAAAGAGTCACTTTAGGTCCTAGTATTCCATTTCATTCGTATGGCTTCACAAAAAGTCAAAAGCGTCTAATGGCCGCCTGGATTTAAACCTAGGCTCTCTAAACTGAAGTTCTGATCCTTAACCTCCTCTACACTAGAGTTATTTTAGTTTATAAGCTATCCGTATTGTGGCTTGTAAGGAATTGATATGCCATTTACTTGAAAATTGGTAATATGCCAACTAGTTGTGGATACAATACTTAACCTGTGTAAGCCTATCCCTGCCATATGCGTCTTTCCCTTGTATGATTTAGTTTGGCTGCCAATCTGTGTGTGTTCTTTAGTTCATCATTAAGGAACAAAACTAATAACTTTTGGGATGGTAATGGGGTGTAACGGTCTGATTCAATAGTTTTAGGAGTTTATTGAGGATGTGTTGGCTGTTTCATTTGGGTTTTGTTTTTGTACAATATTGTTAACCCAATGTGTGAGCATGTTTAGGTTAAATATGTTTTTTTATGTTTGTAGTTATTTTACTGGTGGCTGTATTCATGTGATTATTATAAGCTAACAGTAACAGCTGTTTAATTTGTGCACAGTTTTTAAAGAAATGACACATTCTTTCGTAAAGCACATATAGAATTATATTTTCTTATTCTCTAAATTAGATAACTATTTATGTCTACTTAAAGGTTTTGTCTAGTTATGTTTGTGTGTTATTTTTCACACACATATATATATATTTTATATTGTGTTACAAAGTTTAATTTTGTTAAATGCACATGATCAATTTAAATCAAATATAAGACTTATATCAAGAGCTTCTATAGAATTCATAAGCACTCGTATGTCTATGGTGAAAATAATCTAATTTGTAAATATTTTTGAAATATTCTAACTTATAACTTGTGCACATGTATTATATTACTTGCACTGTTACACATTAAAATCCTTGCAAATAGACTTAAAAGTTATGGTGCAATAGTAACAAGTTAGTTTATAAAATTGTATTTACTTTAACTTAAAATATTACTGAACGTGAAGATTTTACAAAAAAAGGTACAGAAAGTAAATAAAAAAAACGTCTTATAACACTTAAAACATATATTTACGCTTATACTGTTACTCACAAGACGGTAAATATACAAAAAAGATGGTAAGTGGTGATCGATTTCGATTGGACACTCCAATCATCATCAGACCCAATAGGCGAATGGGACCCATCAGAATCAGACCCATCAGAATGGGTCTGATTCTGATGGGTCCCATTCGCCTATTGGGTCTGATGATGATTGGAGTGTCCAATCAAAATCGATCACCACTTACCATCTTTTTTGTATATTTACCGTCTTGTGAGTAACAGTATAAGCGTAAATATATGTTTTAAGTGTTATAAGACGTTTCTTTTATTTACTTTCCGTAAATTTAATAACACGTACAATGCTGATCAAGAAGTTATTTAAAAAAGGTACAGTAAAACACCAACTATCCGAACTTTAACTATCCTATTCACCGATTATCCGAATCACTCACAGAAAGAATTAAAAAACAACTTAAAATCACAGTAATAAGAATCGTTTTTAAAGAAGGCAGAAGCAGTGATTGCTGAAAAATCCAAAAACTTTCTTGCTGTTGTTACCTCATCATTGTCTCCCGCACTAACAGAAAATCATAACCTCCATGATCGTGACGAGAACGTAAATTTTTGATTAATAATTGCTGTTTATTTATTCAAAAAGTAATGTTCATAACTTGATACCTAAGTAAAATATAAAATGCAAATAGCAACAAAAAAATATGTGATACACCTAACTGACTGTCATCGTTGTCATAATTAACAGATGATAATGTTAGTGTTTAATGTATGTATTTTAAATTGAACGTCTTTTGATTTTACTTGTAGCATGACTTGTAAAATAAATATAAAAATTACGTACCTATTTGGTGGCCTAAAAGTAAAATCTTATCAGTCTATGTTAATTTAGTGTTTGTAATGTTTTAACTTCCAGTACAAGAATATACAAACTACATACAGTATAACAATTTTAGGACTGAGGTAGATATCCTTCCTTATAAAAAAATTTACCAGCACCATTTCCAAAGTGACTAACATTATTTGCCTGTTTTTTATTTTACTAAAACCAATGGGCTAGGTGTAAAACTACATACCAAGGAAAGTAACAGAACATTTAATAAAAAAAATCATTTTAATGCATTTTCAACATTTTAAATGACTAATTGTTAATTTACTGGGTCAATTACTGGGTAAAATTACAATGCTCAATCAAAATAAGAACTGAATCAATAGTTAATTTTATTTTCTTATGCATGTATTTTTCTAACTTACATATATCAAATACTATTTACTGTTTGTTATGATGTTGCTATATTATAAATGTCTACAATCAAAATAACATGTAGAAGTAGGTGTTAGTCAATTTAATTTCGCTCAAATAAAATATTTGACACAAACTGTTGTCTGAGATTTTAAATGTTTTGTGTAAGAAAATAATTTAAGTTTTTATTTCCCTAAACAAAGTAAATGTAATATATGGAATATTATAATAAAATTTGTTTAATTAATTAAAACCTCATAGTTTTCATTTTACTTTTTGTAATAACATCCAAAAGTATGTTCAAAGTCGAATCCTAATAGTGTTTATAAACAGAATATTGAAAGTTTTGTAGTATATCAATAGGGTTCTAAATTTTAAAACAAAAATAGAATACCAAGGTAGCTAACTTATATTGAAAAAAATTTTGTATAACTAAAATTTTTTGTGGTTCTTTCAATGCTAAATTGAATCAGAAATACAGTAATTTGAATTATGTTTAAAATTAGAATCATAATGTTAGGTTTCATAGCTTAATTTAATATTTTGATGTTTAATACTTTTTAATATTGGTTTAATATTTTTCAAGCGTTGAAAATTGGATGATGTTGTTAATAATAAAAGCCATTTTTGATTACTTTAATTTTCTTAATTGAGTACTAAATTAGAACCGCCAAACCAAATTTCACATTTGTAAAAGTACCTATTGTTATTGAAATTTATATAAATTAGTGATTTTAAAGTGGTATATTTTTAGCTTTAGTATATATAGATTTTAATAAATTATTTAGCATTGACAGAACTACTTAAATAGGTAGGCCTACTAAAAAGTGTTTCGGTTTTAACACCATAACCAAATACAATAAAAATAAACATCTCAAAATTGATCAGTTAAAATAAATCATTAGGGTATATTTCATAAATTCAATAACATAAATATGCCAACCATGTTTTATGTTACCTCCTATTGTACCTGTGATAGTAGTTAATAACAGTTTTGTTATGCAGGGTTTTTTTAGTTTTAGTATTATCATGTACCTGCTACTCAATGTTGTATGAGTAAATAACATTCTTCGTCAAGCAAGAGTTTGTATTTAATCCCCAAGTTTTGAGTGTGTGAGTGATTGTTAACATCTTTATAGTAAATAACCAGGGCATTCATTAAAATCAGAACAACCTTACACCTTACTCTAATAGACTATTTTTATGCCTCACCTTCACGTCCTAGGACACTAGGTTCTAGCACAGAACTGTGTTTACACTTTAGTTCAGACTAGTTCTAGAGGGTCGTGATAATATCACATAGATAAAACGTATTGGTGATTGCAAGGGTTTGAACCTGGGACCTCTGGCTCTGAATTCACGAGCTCTACCACAAGACCAGCTCGCTCCATACACTAGTACACCAAATCCACAGTTAACCACAACTTTATATCAGGGTAACACCATTAACACCTAATAGATTTCATTTAAACTGAATTTGAAGGCTTATCAGCAATCGGACATGTACTTTCTCCCATTAGCTTGTCAACCGCCCTTATTGTGGTATATGGGATTATTGATTATTCATGGGAAAATCACAAAAGTTGCAATAACTTTTGAATCACAATTTTGACATTGATCGAGTTAAAAGCACTAAATCATACTAAATTATTATCAAAATTGTTGGGTTTTTTTTTGAGAAAATTTGATTTTTTGTTTTTTTATGGAAAAATCACTATTAAAAATCTAAATTTCAAAAAAGTTAAAAAAAATACCCCACAGATGTAGTCTAAAGCTCTGTACACACCCACACATACAGACTATGACACACATACAGACATCACTTAACAACTTTTTTTGCGTTCAGGGGGACCCAAAACAGATATATCCACTCGAAACTTAAACTCGGAAATGTTGACGAAAACAATACACTTTCTCCATACTATTTATAGGCGAAGAGAGTTACAGTATGAATCTCAAGAAAGCATTACTTCAACTGAAAAGTATTTTTAAGTCACTGGGAAAAGAGCTGGTCTAGAGTTAGAGCACAGCACTACAATCCTAGGTCCTGGGTTCAAATCCTGACAATCGCTAATGGTTTTTACCTGTGTGATAATGCCACAAGACTATGCCTAGTCTGAAATAATGTGTAAAAAAGGCGAGACAAAACAAAATTATAAATCACTAATTAAGTGTGCTGCAACGAATCGTTTCTTACAGATAAGGATAGTATTTGGCACACAGTTTGGCCAACACCCAACCATCCAAGCTACAATTGCACTCGTAAACATTGCATCTATAAAACCTATGTTGAAATACATCCAATCAAAATGTGAAGAGAAGTTGTATTTATTGAAGATACTGAACATATATTAATTTATAATATGTTAGGTATAGTATCAATAGAGGTTGAACAACTCATTTTTTCAAAGTTTAAACTAACCTTTGTTTGGGAAATTTGATTGGTTGTTAAATTTAAAAACTGATTTGCTCAAGTTTAAGAATGTGATAGAGCACAAGAGCCTAGTTTTAAAGGATTTTTGTGAGGATAATTGGCTTACCTGAATGGGAGAGAGTCGTTTTGGCACAAGAAACTAAAAACACTATACAATAAAACAACAATATTTTAATTGTCTTAACAACTTAACCAACTTTGTCAATGACAGTTTAGTTCTAAATTGAGTGTTTGTCGTGAGGTTTTGTATTTCTTATGCCAGAGTGAATACTTTCCTATTCAGATAAGCCAGCTATATTTACAAAAATCCTCAAATACTAGCCTACTTTATTTTAAATAACATCAGGGATTTTAATAATGGAAAGCAATGTAAAGTGAGACCTGTTACGACAACTGTCAATTAAAACCTGTATTAGTCTAATGATTTCAAAAGTTGTTTTTTATTAATAGAGTATAGACCTCTTTACTGTAATAGAGTAGACCATATGGAAATGGTACAATAAGAATTGAATGCTGTAAAATTTCTATAGAGTTAAATGAATACCTTTTGAGTTACTATTTCCATTTGGAATTTTTTGCTGTTTACTCTTGTAATTTATCAATTAAAAATATTAAAGGCCAACATAAAAAACAAATATCGACCTAATCATATTCTGGAAAGAACTAATAGCTTCAAACTTCAAACACCAGAGGAATAAAATGGTTGAGGCAACTTCTAGAAATACAAAACAAAAACATTTTCGTTACAGTATTTTTTTTTATCAAGGTAAGTAAAAATTTCTAAACCATCCAATTGATACAGAGATATGCCTGTATACCCTGAATGATATACTTTATGTTCATCCACTATGTATGTACCTAACTATAAATAATTATCATGCGGTAATGATTAATCAATGTCAAAATAATCTGCATGATTCATGAAATTTCTCACTCTTTTTGGCTCTCTAATGTATTAATCACTTCTTTAAATAACCAGATGATGTAGTAATTTATTTCTACAGTGTGAGTCATGTATCACTAACTTTTTCTATTTTCTCTAATAGCAAAGATTAATAAATAAAAATGTCTAATACACCATGGTTTTGTTGGCGAAATCGCAGCAAAGAAACTGAATCCAAACAAGAGTGATTGACAAGTCAATGTTTTTAGCCTTGACAGTAGTTCAGGACAAAGTCAATGTCAGCAGCTAGGACAGTAGTCGCAGCCTCATCTGATCATCAATCCTTATCGGAGAGTCGCGGGATAATGAGTGACTCTTTTCTTCTGAATTGAGGTACGCTTTTACTACATAAATTTTTTTAAATAAATTAATTTAAAAATTTTTTATAATTTATTTGAAATAATAGTTTTATTTAGAATCTCTACTCTTTAAAATTTCTTCTTGAAATTTTAAATGTCTCATAAATAGAGGATTTTTTGGATTTTTGTGATTTAGTTAATTTATTTCAGGTGTAACATTTTATTTTTAATAAAAGCAAAAATTGATAAAGGACATCTTTTTAAAATGGATAGTGTTGAATGGCTATAAATAATAGTCATTTATTTGTTTTGTATTATAGGTAAAAAATATTTCGATGGATGGTTTTCATTTAGAAATTTAATAAATTGAAGATGAAATACAGAATGTCAATATTTAATACTAATTAGTAATTTATATTGTACTAAGGACTTAGCTGTTAAAAATATTGTTCATTTTCTTTTATTAATTCAATTGATTCTTGTCCATGTTCTTTCATAGTATATACATAAAAATCTATTAACCAAAATATGTTTTCAGAACTTTGAAGAGACAAGAGTCAATAATATATTCAAGTAAGTACAGTAAAAAACATCTAAATTTTTCCTCAGTTATATTATTAAAATTTAGTTTAGTTTAGGATGATTACTAATAAATCCTTATGTTACTAAAATAATTTAAATTGAAGCCTGACCCTCATATTATACCTCTTAATTTTTCTTTTAACTATAAAACCCTTGTTTATTTACAATTTTCAAAGAAAATCTTTATAATATGTACTCATAAAAGTGTTTGCTGAAGGCTGAACTTTTAATGGTAACTTTTGTTTAAGAAACTGGCTTATTTAACCTCTTTTTTTACAAGTAACCCTGTTGTTGCACTGTAGCAATTAAGTTTCAACCTATATAGCATTACGAGAAAGTCTTGGCGTTATCATTCAACGGATGATAGAGATATATGCCAAGAAGACCTTTAAAATAAAAATTACTTTGGTCCTTATCCATCTTTTAAGAAATTATTAATATTTAAATTCATAGTTTTCTTGTCTTCCAATGTTACTGAAAGAAAGTGATGACATTTCATTTTTTTAAAACTGATTGATGCCATTTGTAATACACAGTATCTCTATTTTTAAGTTCAATCTTTTTTCGAATAAAGAAGTCAGGGGAATGATAATAGTCAGTAAAAACTCTTTTTCGTATTTATACATCCTCAATAACATTGCATGAATCAATAGTGTTTTATTTTAATTTATACAGGCCTATGAAGTAGATTTAGTAAAACATTTTCTAAGGAGTAAACTGGTATGTTTATCACATATTCTTGCATCTAAACTACCCATTTACGTTTCCTATTTTTATGGATTTAGGCAGATGATTAAAATATAGGTTACCTTTGTGTTCTTGCGTGTTTTCTTAAGTGAAATTTTTATTTCACCCTATGCATTTTGCCAGACTGTGTGGTGTCTTCGTAAGTTAAATCTTCTCATCACTAACACTATAGTCTACTACTAATATTTACTAAAATATTTACACTCGCGGTCACTGCTATTGTGGTCAAGTAGAGCAAACAATATGACGACGGACACAGGCGAAGTTGTGGTGGAAGTTATTTCTCCCTTGGTTTCATTTCTTGGACTAGGGGCGTTGGAAATAAAATTTGGGCCATTTGGCAGTTGAGGGTAGTTTTTGACTTTTCTGGTTTATGGTCGTGCCAGTGCTTTGATCTATGTAATGTTGTCAGTTTGTCGCTGTGTTTCCAGTTTTATCAGTTTCAATGCCATATAGTAATTTGAAAATTTTAGAGCTGGTGTAGTCTTATTTTTTGTTTAGTAGAATGTTTGATACATTTATATTTACATGTTTGTATATATGGTAGCCTTATCTGTACTTTAAACTAAAGGTTTTGAGCTGGGTTTTGGGTTTTGTGTTTTGTTATAAGAAGATCATTTCAGAAGACCACCGGAATATGCTACACACACTGGCAAAATGCGTAGGGTGACACAACATTTTGCTACGCATTTTGCTAAAGAACTCAGGAGGCAACAATAACTATAATTTAATTCCTAATTTTTATCGTAATTTAAATTTAAAGACTTGAGAATCACATCCAGCAATCCGTTCTAAAGGTTGAGTTTGTTTCAGGATGGCTGCAGCAGAGATTGTGATGAAGAGAGATGACCTCAACATTGCGTGGGGCTTTAGGCTTACTGGTGGAGCCGACCTTGGCACTCCTTTCTATGTTGTCAAGGTAAGCAAGACTTAAAACACACTCCCTCGTCGCGGTTAAGGATGTAACATAGCGCCCAAGAGTATGTATTGTTGTTAGGATAGCAGGCTCACCTGAATGTGAAAGAATCAACCTTGGCTCAAAAAACATAAAACTTACACTATACACAAAAAATATATTTATTTAGACTTTGGAATTTAAGGCTCTTTCTTCCCAACCAATTTTTTATTTGTTAAAAAATGCCATCAGTAAAATATTTTATATTTTTTATAAAGTGTAAAATGGTCTGTATTTCTTGTGCTGGAGTGGACTATTTCCCATTCATATAAGCCTACTATCATTGACTATTTTCTGCTATCCTAATAATAGTATGTTTCATCATAAAGGTGTAAAGTGGCTCTTTTCAACCCGAGCTTGGCTGAGGTCGGGAAATGAGCGAGGGTTGAAAAGAAACTTGCCTGTGTGACGAACCATATTTTTGTCATATTGCACTATTTTTTAGGCAAACTATGTTACAAACACAAAAATACTTTTGTGTAGAGATAACCTCTCAAAATGTCTTCCAACTTGTTTTAAATTTTGCTAATGCGAAAAAGCAGCGCTGTTTGTTTATTAAGTGATTTAATAATTTTGTCTATTAGGATTGTGTTAGTGTGTATTATACTATCGATTTGTGGAACTAATGAGAAGAATGCAACAATTAGCTACTACCGATACATAATTTCAATACATATGTTTGTTTACAATAGAAGTTTACAACTGAGTGACAAATTACTTTTACTCCGTAGTTGCTAAAAAAGCTTTTTACTCCCTAGGGACTTTGGGGGGTTGGATTGCTCTTTAGGGACTTTGGACCCATAAGGCAGGTAGGCCTATTCAAAACCGCTGTTTTTACTGCAATCTGACAAAAAATCTTTAATACACTCCCTGATAAACACCTGAAGGTACCCTAAAAGACCTTCAAATGGAGTTGCCTTGCTAATTTTTTTAAATTTACATTTGGTTAGAGCTGAGCTATAAGCAGACACAATCATGTCTACATTAAAACATGGTAATGATGATGACAAAGACTGAAACTGCCAAAAACTGCAATGTTTATGTTCTGCAGACAGCTCGTTCAGCTTGCCAACAGTTAGTATCCAACCTAGTACTGTGTAATTTTCATTTCATATGTCACTGTTTGGCTGATCATTCTACGTTAAATTTATTGAGCGGAGCGAAACGAGCTCTTTGGGATCGGCTTCAATGCAAACTCTCTAACTATTTCAAGTAGGCATATCAATTTCAACAAATCACAAATTATTTGCTAAATTTTGTTCAAAATAATATTTCAATATTCAAATAATAATATTCAAAAATATATTTCTATAAAGTAATTAGCCTATTGTTTCACAATCTATACATACATACATTTAGGCTTAAAACGACCTCAGATAACCGGAGGGCTCGGAAAACAGTGGCTATCGGATAATCGAGAGTGTGTACCATGAAATCACTTAATAAATGTTTGCAGAGGTTTCCATTACCTTACCAAAGTCAGCTCCTGTAAAAGCTTTACATTTATTTGTTTGAAGATAACATTTGGTTTAGGGTTGTTTGAGTTGTATAGACAGAGTTTTTGGACGGCGGTTGGTGAGTTGGAATAACTGATTGCACCAAAAATAGGTTTTCAGCGAAAGTGCTTTGAAAAAGTAAAGATTTAAAAGATTAAAAGATTTACTTTAAAGATTTATTAAGTAGTTGAAACATAATTCTAGATTATAAAACAGTGAATTTGATCAAAATTTCTTAAAATACTGTGCTTGGAGGGTTCTTTGTTTTCACTCCACACTTTTCAAATTGATTTATTGTTAAACAACAAAATTTCATTATTCATTCTCCTTGTAGAGTTCAAGATTATAAAATGACTAATTTGAGAGAGGATTTTTTTGAAAAGTTTTACTCTTTAAATATTCACGAAACACTTAGATCCTTACAAATTCAGTTAGTTCTAGAACTGAAACCCAGAGAAATCATGGACAGAAAAGAATTTATTCAGAATCGGTGTTAGAACAGTAGGAAATTGGTGTTCGTGTTCATTTAAAAAAAGAAAATCTTTGTGGTGAAGCTAGTTTCAACATCTCTGTTAATAAACAGCAAAGGTTAATAAACAATAATTTCTGAGTTACGAAGACGAAAAAAGTTTTTTCATACCAGTGGGACCATTTTTGGAACAACTTTAAACAAACATTTGTCAAGTTATAGCCTAGTTAGCTTCCGAAACTATTAAAAATCATCAACAATTACATTTAGAGAATTACTGCTTTAGGAAGTGTAAAGGTGCCTATTAGCCTGGTTTTTTTGTTAATAAAAAATGTCAAATGATGATTTAGATTTTGAATGATATGTAAAATAATTTGTATTCCGTCTTAAACTAAAAATAGAAAACTGAAATTGGATTACCCTTGATTATTATAAATCACCATTTTTACTTAAAGAAAAGATTTTTTTTATTCATATTTTAATAAATTCAGCCCTGTTTATTTGTTTTTCTTCTCTATTGCCTTAAAAAATGTTGTAAGTAAGGTAACGTTTATCATTTCAACATGTCGTAAATTTTTTTTGTCTTTTGTTATTTAGTTTTAATTGAAAGCCTCACAAAAAAACGAATCCTAAAACTGAACCAAATCAGTTTGACAACTACTACTGTACGTGTTTACTTCATGTCAATTCAAATTTTGATAGGATTGAAATTATTTTGACCTGACAAAAACCTTAAAATTTACTACTCAGTATAAATTTATCATAGCCACTATTTTCCCAACTATAACTAACTTATGTAATAAAAATAAAAATTTGCTACATAATGTACTATAAAGTACATATAAACACCTTATTTCTACCAATGAGTGTGTTTAGTAGGAACTGCTCCTCTACATGAAAAGTGGGATGAGCTATATTTGGGGGGGGGGGGGGGGGTAAGCATCAGTGTGGTCGAATAAGTTGACAGTTAATATTATTTTGTATTACCGATTTGTTTCAATTCTTCGATAAGGTGAATTACTATGATAAATAGTGAAATTTTTGCTTTAGACATGAAAATCTATAACACTGCTACAAAACTATATCATTCGTCTGTGTAAACTAAAGAGTTGAAAAAATTTCAGCTTGGTAAACATTGGCAGGGAATTATCTCTCGTGAATTACATCGGTAATGGTAACTGCTACTAGGCGTTAGCCAAAGTTAAACAGAAATAGCTAATCTGTCGAAGGTTGTGTCAGCCGTAGAGCAGGAAGGATTTAAACTTGGCCTATGTTCAGGTATCTGTAGAAGGTTGTCTCTGTAGGCTGTGTGCCTAACATCGTCAATTGCATCTGCCAATGGGAATACCTACGGGGTTGACAAGATTATAAAATGTAGTATAATTGAATAGATATGACAGAAATCGTCCAAAGACTTTTGACGATTAGATTTTTTATTGTGTTACTATTGTGATGATTTTTTTTTCTTTTAATGTAAGAAAACATTTGGCAGTTTTCATGCAGTTTGTAGGATAATAAACTTTGAGTAAATGATACGTCAAAGGACTTTTGACAACCTTTCAATTGTTTATGGTATCAATCTTGTGGTGAAATTTTTCCTTTGAATCTCAGAAAACACTTGGCTATGATGTCAAGCAGTTTGTATGATTATAAACTTGAAACAATACCTCAAAGGACTTTTGATAAAGCCATAGTTGTAGCCATAGTGAGGACATGCCGTTTGTAGAATGTACAATTGAACTCGCTAAATGACTTTACAATATTATTGTACTTTTCCCTTTTATCTCTTGAGGTAGGCTAATTGAAAGAAATGGAAATTATTTGTACAAGAGGCATGTTATTAGTTGTTAACAATTGAACACTCCACTATTGGGTCAGATGATGATTGGAGTGTCCAATTGAATTTGATCACCACTTAACACCTTTTTTGTATATTTACCGTCTTGTGAGTAACGGTATAAGCGTAAATATATGTTTTAAGTGTTATAAGACGTCTCTTTTATTTACTTTCCGTAAATTTAATAACACGTACAATGCTGATTAAGAAGTTATTTAGTGAAACAATTTAAGAAATTAAGTTACGCAATGTGTCATCTTAATAGCTAATTGCAATACTGAACATAAAAAATATATATGACTAGGATTGTTAAATTTTATTCAAAAAAACAACTAAGCCTAGGCTATCTAAAAAAACTTTGTTTTAGTTATGGTTTGTTAAAATTATTTTTGGGGGTTTTACAAATATTCGTAGAGAGGGAACATGTTTTTATAATCAATATTTAAAACTGAATTTTGAAAATACATTGCATAGTATTATTATGTATATAAGTATGTATATGTTTAAAAAATATATAATAGGACATATAACTTATTTGGTGTTTTTTATATTATGTAAAAACATATTAGTTTCTATGATACTTTATATTGTCTTCTAGTAAAATTAAAACATTTCAGATTTTAATTCCAATTCTAATTAGTTGTGATATGTAATCCTAGAATAGTTATTAAGATCTGACAATCGTCTTAACTTTAGATTGAAAGTTGAGTCACAGAAAATATCAATTAACCTTTATACAGAGTGTCCCGTAACTTAATTGTCACGTAATTTAATTTAAACTGTTTTTATTTGTCATAGCTATTTTGAGAGAACGGCTGGGCTTAGAAACTTGGTAGAGGTGTCTAAAGAAAGGTCTTGGTCTGTAGATGAGCCATTTAAAGAGAAACTAGGTAAACTTTCTTGGGGTTCTGCCCCAGAGGCCTTTAAAGTTCCCTCAGCAGATTTGTTTATGTTACGACCATATGGATAATTTTACACTACAGTACTTTTAATGCACCAGCTGTTAATATTAAAATTGTATTCAAAGTCAAGTTTTATGACCATTTTCTGAAACTGTCAAAATTAAATGTTTATATCTCTATAAATAAAATTACAGTTTTGTCTGTACATTGCATAGAATTGTGCAGTTTTTAGTTATTTTTACGTTTCATAGCATAAGAAAGCCGAAACGAGTCTTATCTCAATTTCTGTCCGTCTGTCTGTCTGCCTTTCTGTCATTTTGTTCGTGAAGCCAAATTGTCATTTTACGCTGCCTACTACGAGAAAACTAGAGTACCGATCAAGATCCAAATCATTTTTCTGTATTCACTGAAATGCTGAGAGTGTCTTTGGCTAGAAAACATGGCCTCGCTTCTTTGGAAACAAAATGACAAAGCATTAAAAACCCAATTTTGTTAGATTTTTGTCAAATTTCCTCCCAATGTTTATAGTGTTACATTTTATGAAATTAACAGCTGTTTGGATTAATTCTCAGTTCTAGCTGTCACTGATATGTTTACATTATAAGTTGTTTACAAACACCGCAACCATTTCTGATACGTTTTGTAAGAAAATCCAAACCATGTGAGATTAAAAATGTTTTGTGCCTTATAACGGAATGATTTTTAATCGCAAGTGCAACAATTGTTGCTGAGTTTTGATAACCGAGAAAACGACCGTGAATCAGAGTTGTATAGGGCTGGAAAACTTAAATTCTTTTTAATCTTTGTCGCCAATAGCTTTCAAACAAGGTTTCATCTCATTGTAGGCGCTTCAAGAACAGTTGTGTAAAGTGTAAAGTAAAAAAAAATCACAACTGCAGTGGGTAATTGTGGATGTTGCTGCGATCTTGAAAGATCTTTCCGTTTTTGCTGTGATCGTAACAGAGGTTTAACTAGCTAAACTTGCTTTCCCAATGTGTCACTTTCGGTTTCTCTCCACCTCTTTGGGCTGCAATGACTGGACCATACTGTCAAACTTGGCCCATGGCCCATCTTCTAGGTACGTAGGCCTAATTATACACAACCACATTTTGAAGACAATTCTTCCTACCGGTACCTTTCCGTAGAATACATGGCCTCCCTATTTAGAAAATAAAACTACAAACGTCTAAAAACCCAGCATTGTGCGATTTTTGTGACATTTCTTCCTAATTTTCGCTAGATGTACCCATTATTGTTTAGAGATTACACATTCACTAAAAACCTTTGTTTGGATAAAAGTGATCCTTCAAACTGTCATCGATATGTTTACAATAAACGTTGCTTACACATGTTGATATTAATGGGAAATAACTTGGATTTTGGAACACTTTTTTGAGAAAATCCAAACCAAGGGAGATAAATAAACTCGGAACTTGATTAACTGACAGCACACCAGCCAACAAGATAACAAATACACTGACAACTTACATTCTATAAAAAAATGAGCCGGGACATGAGAGTGGCGACACAAGCATTGACCCGGCTCAACACTATCAAAAATTTCAAATACTAATGTATTTGTAGGCTACCTGTTCAAATACTTGAATGTACTTAGCTTTTTTAAAAGCCTAGCCAATTCCCCAATTTAATTCTGTGTATTTTCGTGTTCATGTATGTTGGTAACACATTAATGTACTTATTTCTCAGTGTTTCGTGGAAGAGACAAGGTCACCTTTGTCAATGGGAATAAAGTGTGCAGTGGTGAGGTTAAGATAGTATTTAACTACTTTTAACCAGTGTGGAAAGCAACTTTTAAATATAGGCCAACCTTAGGGCTATGTCTCTCTCTAGATCTATAAGACATTTTTTTTATCATTGGATATAAAGTATGGACTTACACGATCGGGCAACATTTAATTACCAACCATTCGCTTTGGCTTGAAACTCTCGGATATTGTATTTGCAAAGGTTTATATGTATTCCTATACAGCAATAGTTAGTTTTGCCAGCATATCTGGAAAATGCACATAAAATACGCAAACAACTCCTGTTCTGAATATAAGAAGGATTCAACTTACTAAGATCCCCATACATAGAACGGGCACATAGCTAGTATTTATCTAAGTGATAATGCCGCAACCCCTAGGTCTAGCCTGAAGTAATGTGAAAAACAATCCCAGGCTCGTGCCTAGCGTCCTAGGACAAAAAAAAAAAAAAGTATTTATCTAAATAAGAAATAGAAATGAATCAAATCAAATCTTAAATTATTTCTCTCCTTTTGTTTTTTTATCTGTAACTTCATCGAGGTTTTGAGACATTTAGTGAGATGTATGAACTGGTTGGAACTGGCTCTATTGTAGACGAATAGGTAAAATTTGTTTCCTGACGATCGATTGTAGCATAGATTAAACATACTTCCTAAGGCAGTAGCTTAAGGCAGGATAGTAGCTTCTCTCTCTTTCGGATTATGTATATTCGCTTAACAGTAATAAGAATGTAAACCAAACTTAATATAACTATTCTTTAAAAATTTTGTTTAAACAAACCAACACACTTATTTTTTTACATGTAAATCAAAATGATGACAGTAATCTGTATCGGCTGTTTTTGTTAACTTAAGTTACAAAAGCTATTGAAGATAACATGGCAACTTTGAAGAGCTGTAAGATGGAAACTGGATTTTCCTCAGCCTTGTGACCAATTCCAATTGATTTCTTGTGGCCAAATACCCTAAATTAAAGAAAAAAAGAAAAAATCCTAGGACAGGAAAAGGGTTTGCACATAAATGTTCTTATTTTAGGTTATATGGCACAGTATTGAATTCGGTGGGGCACACGGAAGATTTCTCAGGTGCCGTTTGACGTTACTAAATGCTGACAGTGCTGACGTCACTAACTGCTGCGTCTGAAGAAACAGACAATTTTATAATTTTTCTCAAACGTGCTGATAATGAAAAAATCAAATTTAGGTTTACTAATCTAAAAAATAGTTTTGTTCATAAAATAAAATTATAAATGCCTAAAATTCAATTTTATAATTTTTTTATTATAAAATTAAACTGTCATAACCTAACCAAACCAACCAAACTTGCTGATATGAAAAAAATTGTTGACAAAAAGTTAGTGCAACCAGCGGTATACGAACCCGGAAAATTCGGATTATCAGCCCGCCACGCTATCCACTACACCACCGATGGCTCAATTCCGTATTGTTGCGGTATTGGTGTTCCCTCAAAGTGACGTCAGCAGTTAGTGACGTCAAACAGCACCTGAGAAATCTTCCGTGTGCCGTTTTGGTATTGAATATCACAATATCATTATGTTTTTCTTCAAATATTGAAATATGAGTTTTCATATTTAGTTAAATTCTACAATTGGTGTTGACTCTTTCCTTAGTATTTATCTGATAAGTTATATCTATAAAAGTTTCAATGCTATAAAATGTTTGTCACTTTAGAACACCATTGTGTTTTCTTCATGCATAAAAATGATTTGTTAGATGAATTCAAAGAAACGTGACCTTTTTTTTAGAAAATGCAATTTATTTAATGAAAAAAAAATCGAGGAATTTAACATAAGTAGTTTGCCAATAATTTCCAGGCTGATGATTTGGCTTGCGGTACTGGATGAATGAATACATTTTACAAATTTGACTTCAAGTGGCCATTTCAAGAGTTGTTTTGTGAATACGCAACTTGATTGTTTGGCAGATCCTGCTAGAAATCTTCAGCAATGCTGGAATCTGAGGAGAATCTTTTTCCAAGAAGTTCATCATTCGATTGAGGTTTTCTTTCATCAGTTTCCTAGGAAGATTCACAAGTGTTCTTTCGTATCATGGAGGAAACAGCCTGATTCGATCACAGAAGATTTCCCCAGAACACTATGTTGATATTCTTCATCGAATCCTAAGGCCAACTGTAAAGTATTTTTTCCATGAGAGAGTAAACATCCAGGATTCAATCAGAGGAATGTGCCACAACCTCTAATCACATAATCTTAACATCCTGGATTCCATACTAAGAAATCAATGTGGAAAAGCTACGCAGAAGAAGATGAAGTCGGAGATCTACGAACTTCTCAAGTAAGTTCTCAGAAGAGGAGTCACAAGGCAAGATGCAATCTAGTCAGGAGAGTCAAAGATTGCACAGCGATGTCTTGTATCCTAAAATCACAAAGAGCTTTAAGTCAAATTAATAAATTGTTAATAACGCTGTAAACATATTTCAATAAAGTATAAGTTTCGTACTGTTAAATCTAATACGACCTCACAAAAATAAATCTGCTTTCATGTCCCAAGGTTTCAATGATAATGAAAACAGCCATAGAACCTTATCTGTAAAATGTTCATTTTGTGTTTCTTCAAGCATTTATTGCATCAGACTATTGAATGAGTTCAAATTAAGCTTTACTTATGGTTTTTTGGTGCAACCCTTTTATAAAGTGGGCGATCTTTCATTTTATACTATACATATGACATCGTCAATGATATTGTATGTCTGTTTTCATTAGTATGATAAATATTCATCATTATGTTTGTTGCAAACCTTAAATTTTCTTACCTTAGCGACGTAGTTTCAAGTTAAATCATCTTTAAAAAGTCATGATAGGGATGCCATCGTTGGGACTTTTTAAAAAGTAGTCGTAATAGAGGTGGGTGTCTTCATCGGTAGGTATAAGAGAGGTGTCTTGATCGGTAGTCATAAGAGAGGTGTCTCAATCGGTAGTCATAATCTAGATGTCATAATCGGTAGTCATCATCTAGACGTAGTCATAATAGGGAGGTCGCAGTCGAAAACAAGGCATTGCTGTGCAATCTTAGACTCTCCTGACTAGATTGCATCTTACCTTGTGACTCCTCTTCTGAGAATTTACTTGAGAAGTTCATAGACCTCCGACTTCATCTTCTTCTGCGTAGCTTTTCCACATTGATTTCTTAGTATGGAATCCAGGATGTTAAGATTATGTGATTAGAGGTTGTGGCACATTCCTCTGATTGAATCCTGGATGTTTACTCTCTCATGGAAAAATACTTTACAGTTGGCCTTAGGAGTCGATGAAGAATATTAAAATAGTGTTCTGGGGAAATCTTCTGTGATCGAATCAGGCTGTTTCCTCCATGATACGAAAGAACACTTGTGAATCTTCCTAGGAAACTGATGAAAGAAAACCTCAATCAATGATGAACTTCTTGGAAAAAGATTCTCCTCAGATTCCAGCATTGCTGAAGATTTCTAGCAGGATCTGCCAAACAATCAAGTTGCAAATTCACAAAACAACTCTTGAAATGGCCACTTGAAGTCAAATTTGTAAAATGTATTCATTCATCCAGTACCGCAAGCCAAATCATCAGTCTGGAAATTAGTGGCAAACTACATAAATTTTGCTTGCATTGAAAAAAAAAACTGGTTCCACTATTAATTTCCATTTCTACAGGAATTTGGGCATCTTGCCCCAATTTTAACGAGCAGGATCAGTAGGGCGTTTTTTAGCATTCTTGGGTTTTTCGGGTATCCTGTTTATTCTTTTGTACAAGGCCTCTTCCTTTTGGTACTCGTAGACATTTTTTAT
This sequence comes from Macrosteles quadrilineatus, assembly GCF_028750875.1. Lineage (NCBI taxonomy): Eukaryota > Metazoa > Arthropoda > Insecta > Hemiptera > Cicadellidae > Macrosteles > Macrosteles quadrilineatus. The sequence continues at coordinate 131,623,905 of NW_026542595.1, read as the reverse complement.
AGAGTGAGCAGTCTTGAGAACCACAGCTGCCACAGTCACAGTGTGAAACACACGATGGATCAAGCTCATTTTCACAGTGCAATTTAATTTTGTTCAAGCTAAATAAAAATCCTTTGCTTTCATAGAAAATTTAAGAAGGAAGTCTTGTGTATCTATGGTAACAAACTGTGTTTAATATAATTTTGTCCCATATGTGATGAATCTTGACACTTGTTATTTTTAATTTTTCAAATCACTGCAGGGCAAGTCTTTTATAGTTTGATCAATATAACGAATTAAATGCACTTAAAAAATGTTATATTATAAAATCAGTTGGATATATCAATGCCAAAGGAACAGATAATTATTCCTTACTAGGTGAAACCCGTCGAAATCGACGGTTACTTTCAAGCCTTACGCCAATTCATCTAACTACAATAAATTGAGTAAAATTATAAATATTTTGAGCATTTATAGCATTGTTTAGAGAGTAATAAGTGTAAAAACAATAATGACGTTAGTTACCAAATTTGGTTGATTATTTGAAAAAAAAAAATCTGTTTGTTGGGAAGACGCGTTCTAACTTCAAAGGGAGGTATAAACGTTACAGTGTAAGGTTGATTTTTCCTTCGTCAAGTCACGTCAGTTCATATCGTACTTCTGTGCCAATGAATAACCCTCTAGCACAGTTTTGAGAAATTGGTTGTGGGGTTACCGTTAAAGCTAGAATTCCTTAACTCGGGGGATGTCAGTTAGTTGTCTCAGCCTTAATCATTTACAAAAAGTTGTCAATACAATCTCTCTACGGAATGTTAGGTGTATTGGAATATACTTGTGTGAAGGTGGCTTTTATTCTTGAATGGTTGGGGACCTCCTCGTTTATATGGTCCTGCGGCTTCATTGGCAACAAATAATGCAAATGACATAGCAATGGGACATTTCCAAAAAGCAAAAATACTGTAAATTGGCTGTTACGGATATATTGACGTTTACATATTGTTAATCAACCTATCTTATAAAGGATTATGTGATCTAGTTTAAAAGGAATATGACCTATCTGTCATGACAGTAGCTGCTTAAATAGTATTTTCTCTTTGTACCATATTTTACAGCCAAAATTTCTGTTATTTTCAATAATGTTACCAAACCAGTGCACCAAAGTCCGTAATATAGGCAGGTGCAAATAATTTGTCAAGATGGGTACCATTTTAGGCAAGGTTTCTATGTTTGGAATTTATTAGACACGATAAGAGCAGACATTTATACATAAATATTTGATATGTGTAGAATAATATGATAAAATGTAGGAAAAAGTGGTGAAAAAGGCAGACACCAACCCGTACAATAGATATAAGATAGTTCAATAAGAAATAATTTAAGAATTGCTGTGATAAAAGGATTTTCCACTGATTTCGTAATGGAACGTTATATTGCAAAACATGACATTATAAAGAAGAAAATCGATTTTAAAATCAGAATACCCCCGCCGCAGCAAACCTGCAGACTTAGCGAATTTCCTTCTGCCTGATTAGATTTAAACTAAATTGTCTCCTTAAAAATATCACATTTATTCCCTATTTAAACAGAATTAGTTTAATGAGTACTTAGGTTTGCTGCAACAGGGAGGGTAAAAAAGTTGTTTTTAATGTAAAATATTAAAAGGTACTATGGTTTAGTAAGAAATTAATGTATTTTCCAAATTTGATCAAAATATGTTCATAAACAAGCAAACTACAACAGTTGACTTATTCTCCATAAGAATAACATGGGAATTTTAAAATTACAATTTTTTTGAATTTTCTCCGTAACAATTAGGCCCACAATAACGCTTCAATATACTAAATTATTTGTTTTTTTAAGCTCTACAAAATGGTTTAAAAAGAAATTGTGAAATTTTGTGTTTTTAGGGTCAAAAATGGAAAAAACCTATTTTTACCCCATAAAACCCCCATAAACCCCCGTTCCCATAGTCCGATCATGCTGGTTCGCGAACTCATTCAAGTTTATCCTGCCTTACACCTTCAAACCAAATTTTATCAAAATCGGACAAAAATTACTCAAGTTATCGTGTGCGGATGGACACATATATATATAGATATATAAAAAATTGAACGAATGGTGTTTTTGACCTCTGGGGACATCAAAATGAAAAAGTAAATCGGTCCCGGGCTTAGGTCTTACCATGAGACCTACGGTAATAGCTACTTCCCTATAGGGAAATTCGCTAAAATAACATTGCAAATACTTATTTGGTAGAATTCAGTAACTCCCAATAAATGTGTGTTGTTTGAAATACAATTTTAAAATGAACAGCTGTTTCATTAAAAAGTATTGTATTATTCACATGGCCAAAATGTAAACAACTCTGGGGAGGGATCTTTAAAGGCTTCTGGGGCAGAGTCCTGAGGGATTTTGCTTAGTTTTTCTTTTGATAACTCATCTACAGACCAAGACCTTTCTTTGGACACCACTACCAAGTTTCTACGCCCAGCCGTTCTCTCAAATTAGTGGGGACAAAGTTTCCAATTAAATATTTAGATTCCCCCATGTTAATCTTATGGGAGAAACTCCAACTTTGATGGCCTGTGGGGCAATGCCCGAGGATTTTTATTACATGAATTGGTGAAAGGGGTCTACACAAAAAATACTTTATTTTGACACGTCGTTTGTAAAAATCCGTCCATTATTAACGGAGGAGTAGTGTTTTGTAGAAATCGCCTTCACGTATTATACAGGGAGCGGCAAAATGATCTGACGGTTTTCTTTGCTGCCCTGTCAAGTGAGTGATTGGCGTAGGGTGGTGGGAATAGAGGCGTTACAAAGCCAACGTGTGAACATTTTTAGTAGCCACGGAGCCGTGGGACAGCTGAGCACCATGACTTTGTAGTAGAAGTGTTTTTAAAAGTGGCAATTCCTGTGTAGCTGTTCAGTACACGTTTCAATGTGGGTCAATGAAGAAAAGTCCCAACTCGAAACACCATTTTGCTGTAGGTGGGTAAATTTAGAGCTACTAGTTCAGCATTGAAACTAAAATCTGACTACGTGGTGTGAAACTAAAGAGAGTGAGAAAGACTATTTGGCGTGATTGAAAGTGTGATTCGTCACTCATAATGACAACTTTGTCATCACTACTTGTTCTGAAAAAGAGATGCGCTTTGCATAACCACTGGGCTTCAACTGTTGCAGTTGCACGATTGCCATTTTGTATAAATGAAAATGCAGATGGTATTGTAATACTCTTCTACTGAGTGGCCAGACAAGTGCAGAGCTGCAGCTTATTTACGTTTAGGCTGCTGAGGACTAACTTCCATAGCGTATATCACTCTCTCGGCGCTCTCTGGTGTCCGAGCTGACATTGGACAGCCTGTTGACTTTTTTCAATGCTATACTAGTAGCTCTAAAGTTACCTACTCACAGCAAAATGGTTTTTTGAGTTGGGACTTTTCCCCTTGGACCCATATTGAAAAGTGTACTGAACAGCTACACAGGAATTTCCACTTTTAAAAACACTTCTACTACAAATACATGTTTCTCAGCTATCCCACGGCTCCATGGCTACTAAAAATGTTCACACGTTGGCTTTGTAACGCCCCTATTCCCACCACCCTACGCCAATCACTCGCTCGACAGGGCGGCAAAGAAAACCGTCAGATCATTTTGCCGCTCCCTGTATATAAGGATTGCGTTAGATTATATTTATTGTAGGGGTTGGTACTTGCCTTTTTTGGTCTACTTTTAACAATCATTTGTAGATGAGTTAGTTCGAGGATGTGAGCTGTGTTCCAAGTTTTGGAATAGACTAACCATGGAGTATGTTTAATCTTTTCCATTTTAAATTTGCTTACACTGTCATCTATGTACATTCTTTGTAATTTAATTCACATAAAAAACAACCCTCTTAAAATTTTCTAGCTATTCGTATCCATACAACACGAGGCACAAAAACAACCTAGTCACACCTCAAATCAGACTTTCAAAAACTTTAAATAGCCATTTTTACATCCAACATATTTTCTTCAACAAGCTACCCACTTTTTTTCGTGAACTACATTTAAAACAATTAAAAAGAAAAATTACTGAATTTTTAAAGTCAAAAGCATTCTACATGCAGGAAAAATTTTTAAATAGTGACATATCATGTTTAGATTCTAAATAGGATATTATATATATTGAAATTTATAATTGACTAGCTGGCCCGACAGACGTCGTCCTGTCCTATTGTGGTTTTATGTCACATACTCGTTCATTTTCAAGATGAGCTCGTTCGCATGGCTCAATCCAAGACCCCACTACACTACTAGGACTACTAAGTAGTGTAGTGGGGTCTTGCTCAATCACGTCCTGGTTGAAGTTCGTTCGCTACGTTCACTCACCTTTAGGTTGGAGCTCTTTCGCTGCGCTCACTTGCCTTCAGGTTAGCTCGTTCGCTACGCTAACTCGCCTCCAGGTTGAAGTTCGTTCGCTACGCTCACTCACCTTTTGGTTGGAAAGTAGCTGTTGTCATAAAAAAAATAATAGTGCTGCACCCTGTTGGTAATACTTGTAACTTTTATGTTATTGAACATCATAGAACAGAACCAACTTTTTTAATTGTAACAGCTGTTAAGATTCATTAATTACTTTAAAATATGAAAAATCATAAGATTAACATGGGGAACTACAGAGCCACTGGGGCGGAGCCCGAAAGGGTTTTTGAGATAAGAATATGCTTTAATGTTAATCGGGAATGTGAGCTATCATCATGCCAAATTTCAGCCCAATCCGTCCAGTAGTTTATGCGTGATTGAGCAACACACACACACACACACACAAACATACACACAAACTCACAAACTTTCAGATTTATAATATTAGTAAGATGTATGATCTATTTTTAAGTACTATTGTAACAATGCCTATTACAAAATGTTATTTTTAATGGCTGCAATAAATCTTATTGAATCTATATGGGTTTGGTGAAGTCGGTGAATTAATGTCAAATCAAGTATTAAAAAAATGTGTACAGGGTTTTTACTTTGATGTACATATCTAGCTAGGGCGAACAATGCATCTAAGCCTCTCTACATACAAAGCATGCGGAAATACAACAGTGCCATCATAAATGCATGATTTGTTGCCAACAAAGCCCGACTAGGTTATGAATGTAGTTCACCAAATGTTTAATTATGTGATCAAAATGGCCAAGCCAATTGACTGGGCTCGCATATCAATAAAGTTCAAGATTTACAGCAACCTCAAGCACGATTTCACAAAACTACGCAATAAGTTAATCAATTAGAAACTAATAAGTACACGATGTTAAATACATTAGTCAATGTATCAAGAGAATAAATCAAAATTGCATAAACAAAACACATGAAACAATTATAAGACCCCCAAAAAAAACCTTTTGGACAACCTATAGCCGATAAATGACAGGAAGTACTTCGTTCAACGAATTCATCAATCACATTTTTTAAGGTACACAATCGTCATTATTGCTTATTCTTCCTTCTTTTGACTAAGATTTTAATAACTCCACTCTATCTATTGCAGCTAGCTGAATTTACATAAAACCTCAAGAGTAACATAATTTCGACGGGTTTCCCCTAGTTTTCATATATTTCTTTTATGATGTTTATTCTATTCAGATTACTGCGAAATATTTAGTTTAAGATCGGGCATTAAAATAACCCAAATTGCAAGTTGATCCAGAAAGCCAAAAGCCAGAAGCTACAAACTAAAATTTGCACTTGCACGACCTTTCTTTCAATATCTTAGACGTTTGACCACCTTCCTCAGTTGTTTTGATGTTCATCTATTTTTTCTTGGCCAAAAAATATCTATTTTATCTTTTTTTTCTTAATAGTTCTTCACTGTTCACATAGGTACTGATTTAATTGCTTCTTCCCAAATGATCCTAGGCCTCTGTATCAGATGGTAATTTTCATTCTTTCTCTTCCTTAGATAACATTTTGACTGAACCAATTCAGAAGAACGTCATATCTTAAAATGTCAAGAAAGTTGATCACATGATTGTACTGATAACTGTAGGAAATGGTTGGAGGAAGGCTGGGGGGAAAGTGATATTCATAGATATGAATAACAGCACACAGTGTTAGTGTTGTTATATCCATGGGGACAATACTCTGTGTCATTCTACCACAGTGCATGTATTTCTTCCTCACCGACACTGGGAGCCAATAAATCTCATGATTTAGGTATGGTAGAAGTAGTTTAGTATGGTAATTGTATTTTCTCAATACTTCTTACTAGAGAGGTTGGTGTGTATAAGATTTTACCAACACTCCCCCTCAACCAAGAATCAAGAATCAAGAATTTATTGCAACAAATTACAAAAAGAACATATGAACATATAGTTGAGGTCAATATGAGAGTAACTTAGGCTAAGAAGTCTCAGTAATCTGCAAGGATAAAGTCCAGTGGTTATTATATCAATTAGGGCCTATAACATTCAATAACTTAGGCTACTTTAAATAATTTAAACAACAAAGTAAGTTACTGATTTAAGGCCTACATCAGTCAACGGCAGGGAGAAAGTATGTGTCAGAATGCTGATACCGTTTGTTTGTATTTTCCACCAAGCGCTTTTGTCTGTATTTTTAGCTTTTGTCTGATGGAATCGTATGTGCATTGTTTTTGCTGAGGTTCCTTTTAATTTGTTGGATTGATTTTATTTCTATGGGTGAGGTTTTATTTTCCTTGTTTGTATAGACTACAGCAGGAAAAGCTGATTCTTCTATTATAATTTACATTTATTATTTATTCTACATACGAGGGCAGTTCGGAAAATAACCTCCGTTTGCTTCTTGCGCGGGAAATAGAGGGGGTAGCGCCGCCATTTTTGCTCCTGCGCATATTGCAAGTCAGTCGGCGTCCAGCCGTGGTAGTGTGAAGGTTGTCCGAGTGCTAGGTTTTTTTGCCGTCGATGGTAAATACAAATAAAAAAAAAAACAATTTAATATGCTGAAGAAATTTTGTATTTTTATGACCAAAGATGGTGATTCACTTATGCAATCCAAATACAGCCTGAAAATTTAATTAAACAATTCCCAAGTTTTTAAGTTGATTGGTTGTTAATGTATTTAATCTTAAAATGTGTACAATAATTTAGGACTACCCTGTATTTTTTACCATTATTTTTAAAGCTAATAACTTTTAACTAAGTTGAACATTTGCATGGTGCTTAACTATACTCATAGTAAAGCAGTGTTAAGGAAACTATTATAGTTAAAAGTACAAGCCATTGTAAACACTAAATCTGGCATTATTAGAGTAATTAGCACAATGGAAATTACATAAGTTAATTTATTAACTTATCTATAGGGAAATTAGCTATTAGGTACGGTATTGTAGGTCTCATGGTAACACCTGACTCCGGGACCGATTTACTTTTTCTTTTTGATGTCCTCAGAGGCAAAAGCACCATCCATTCAGATTCATTTATAATTACTTTTACATATGTTTTAATTTGGGTTGAGTACTAAAAACACCCTGTATGACTGTACTAACTTATTAATTTTAGGATTAGATTAAATGTTCCAAGTTACTTTAAAAATTATAAGCGGTTATAAGCAGTTTATAAGCGTAAATATATATTTTAAGTGTTATAAGACGTCTCTTTTATTTACTTTCCGTAAATTTAATAACACATACAATGCTAATCAAGAAGTTATTTAGTGAAACAATTTAAGAAATTCAGTTACCCAATGTGTCATCTTAATTGCCATACACTGTACATACAAAGTATATATGACTAGGATTGTTTAATTTTATACAAAAAAACAACTAAGTCTAGGCTACCTAAAAAAAACTTTGTTTTAGTTATGGTTTGATACTTAAAAAAATAATTTGTCCACTATAGGGTTTTGCCACATGAAGTGGTTGGGAAAAATATCATTAGACTACAACATTTAAGCAACACTTAAATCCATCCAGTTAAGGCTATAGTATAGATTAACTTAGTAGTTCATTAAAGACCCATTAACGGTTTGTTTTGGTTAGTAACTGAAGTAAAGGTACATATAACATGTAATATAGTTTTTGAGGTAAACTGACATTATCTTAAGTTGTAGTTTTATCAAATTCATATAACATTTCAATTGGCTTAGTCAAGTCTTTTACATCGTAGTAAACATGGGTATCGATATCCCATTGGTTGACTATTGTTTCTTCATAATATTGCCAAACGGCTTAATCATTTTCAAAATAAACTTATCACACACTTTTATAGAAATTTCTATATTTCGGCATTAGCCTTCTTCAGGAACAAACACAATAACAAATAGAAGTGTTTACCACTCTGAATCATATGGTTTTAGCAAAAATCCAAAATACATATAATTTATGAAGAAGTAAAAAAGAAAATGTTTTGATAGAAAGAAAGAAAAAATTTTATATATATATATATATATATATATATATATATATATATACTATCTCAAATTTAGACCGGAAGGTGTTTTAGATTTAAAACTAACCATTGGTTGACTATTTTTTTTTTGAGTTGACTTTTCTTGTTCGTTGTCCATTTTCGGCTAACTATCGTATTGTTGTTAATTGTTGGTTTAACTGTTTCAGGTGTTGGGTAGAGGTCACGCTGAGAGAGCTGGACTGAGAGTGGGTGATATGGTTTACGCTATCAACAACAAATACATCAACAACTTTACGCACAAAGATGCACAAAATGAGATCCTCCACACTGGCGACACTTTGACTTTAAACATCAAAAGGTACAGTAGGTTTTAACTGTTTTAAGTTGTTAGTGCTGACTTTTTTACAGAAATGTAGTGTGATTTATTTAGATGCTCAAATGTTTAATCTATCAGACATTTTTAGGGAAAACAGTCCAAATCTCTCAAATGTTTTGTGGCTGGCAGGAATCGAACTCTTGTAAGTCCAAGATACTTATCACTAGGCACAACACCTGTCATTGTTAGAAATAATTTACAACCATCGTTGTAAATCATAATGGACTTGCTCGTCATTCAAGAATTATTGAAATTGATCTTCTGTGGACTTATCAATCACATTGATTTCTTGGGCAGTAGAACAATTGGCACACATGTTTAGCTCATTTGGAATAGCACGGCTGGCACAACCACTAGAGGGGATTAAGAAGGGTCAACCTGTAAAGTTCGGAAAGGCACAATTGGCACAACCACCCGGTAGTAGCAGTAGGTAGTAGGTAGTAGCAGCCAAGCAGCCAGAATGTGGGAAAAGAAAAATAGTGATTGTTTTGTCCTCATAAATTCCCTGCCGTGGTTCTTATTGAATTAAGCAAAGTTTAAGTTTGCGCGACAAACCTGCAGCTACGGTTACTGCACTAGGTGTATCCAAATAAACCCATACTAACGTAACCTATCTAAACTGAACATAACCAAACCTAAAAAACCTAACCAAACCTAACCCAAACTAACCTTTACAAATGTGTGATATTACCATTGGTGCAGACAAGCCTTGTATGGTTTTTGCACCTATTGTATAATATGCATGTATTCATTATAGTTCAATAAATAAATTGATTGATTGATTGATTGATTGATTGATTGATTGACCAACAAATGACTGTCGTGCAGAGCTGATGAGAAATTTTCAAATTCCCGTTTTACCTCGTTCGATGGCGTCTACCTGGTCGAGCGGTTGTGCCAATCGTGCCTTTTCAAAGCAGGCGAGTTGACCTTACTTATTCCGCTCAAATGATTGTGCCAATACTGCCATGGGCAGAAGGTAAAAAAATGTGTGCCAACTGTCCCGTTCCCATTTCTTGTGCAACTATGACATTTTGCTGGATTTGATGAATATACTTGCTCAAAATTTAATTTCTGTAATCTTTAGGACGCTTCATGTAGAAGTAGATTATCAACAGTTGGTCTTATACGTATTCATTTACTCTATTCAACACAGTTATGTTTATTTAAGAATACAGAATGTTTTCACTTGGAGTAAAAGCTACAAAAGATGCTACTCCATTTTACACACATCTTTCAATCATGGTCAGGTTATAATGTGCAGAATTAAGTCCCTGTCTCAATGATAATATTGTTTTTTAATATTTTATATTTGGCTGATTTCCAGAGGTCATGAAGAAAGAAAAGGCACACCACTTCCTGATTATACTGATCCTGTAAGTATTTTGATTGCTGTTAAATTATAATTTAAATCAAGAGTTTTTAAATGTAAAATAACTTCCATGAATAAATTAAAATCATGTCTTGAATTGAAAATGCATAAAATATGTTAGATTTGGTTTTGTTATTGAAACTGGTGTTTTTTGTAGATTTACATCGCAATAAAGTCACAATCAGTGTTTATAAACTTTATACAAACTTTACTCATATAATTTTATTGATTGTAAAACATTCGCAGAATGGATACTAGTTTAGAAATGACAAGCTACTATTTATTCATCTGAAGAAAAATAGTTGATCAGTCACATTTTTTAATTCATTTAACCAACCAACTTTACAAGCATTAAATATTTTTCACAATTCTTGATCAAACAATACAATTAATCTTCTTTAATCAGTGTAAATTTAATTTTGTTTACGACTGAGTTTGGGGCTTTTTGTGTCGTTGTAAAGGTCCAGTGTCGTAACGATTTGTGTACCAAATCTAGAAAAATTTTGCCAGTAGGCATTTTTTTGGTCAAAAGGGACCAAAAAATGTAGGGCTGTTGAACTTCTAAAATTCCCTCCATTTCCTTCCCCCCACTTTCTACCCAGATTAAGTTAAGGACCTAGAATTTTTCTGTGTATGTCTAATAATATTGTATGCACTTTTAGTTAAATAAATAGTGATAATTGCTTTAAAGTTTTTGAACGCTTTTCAGTTAATGGGTATAACAGTTCCCCCGGAAATGCCGAGACCCAAGCCTGTTCCACTTCCACCGTACCAACCTCCGCCACCCGTCATGAAGGAACCAACGCCTCCAGAATCGGAAGACGAGGCTGAGGACACTGTGGCAGCCTTCAATGTCAAAATCAACCCGAAAGGACGCATTGCAGAAATAGAAGAACTCCCTGTCACTCCCCCACCATCCCCTACCAACAGAGGACGATCCCGGTCAAGATCAAAGTCTAAAGACCGAAGACGTTCACAATCTTCCAAACGAGAAACAACAGCTGCTCAAAACGGTTTTGTACCTGTCCAAAATGGAGTTGAACACACCCAAAACGGGTTTGATCACACCCAAAATGGTTTTGAAGGTGTCCAAAACGGCATACACGGACCAGGAGAGACGTTCACGTACACTAAAGAAGTGATAACAAAGTACTCAACTGTAATGTCTGCGTCGGACCCTAGCGATGGAAATGTTTCGGAAACTGTGAACGAATCTTTTGTCATTCACGGTGGGTCCACACACAAAATGGAAGGTGAGTGATCTTTTCCCTTCCAAAAATATCTTTCAGTTTTGATTTTGGAAAGTTTTCCTTGCACCTGTGTATTTTGAGGTAGAGTATCACAATTTGTGTAGTAAACAAAAAGATTTAAATGTAAACATTAGTTTGTTTAGTAGATCTGCTTTTACTTTGTAAAATCTACATTGGTTAATAAAAAAGTTTAGTCTTCAATGAGATTTTCTTGTAGATAGTAACCTCATCTTTTGCGTACTAAAGTGGAGATGATTTTGTTTTCAATTTCAAGAGTTTATTACAGTAATTGACATAAATACAATACTGATCTTAAGTTTCTGTTTCAAGTAAACTGTCAGACCAAGCAGTAACATCATATTTTTAATAATTTTGTAAAACTACTTTGTGGAAACTGTCATATTTTGTTTAATTTAATTTAAGTTGACGATAAACGTAGCTTTATAGTCATTACTTGTAATTCAATGATTTTTTTTTGCTGTAGAAAACCCTTTTTTTGTTTAAAAGTAGTAACAACTAGCTTGCTTATTTGTGTGGTTTGTGTGTTTTTACACTATTGGCTTTTTAAAAACTTTTTGTCCAAACCCCAGTTTTGTAACTATTTAACGTCAACCTTATGTTAGACAGCGACATTTATTGATAGACCAATGACAAATGGTGTCTGGGTACGAAATTGACCTTGCATAGAATGGACAATTGAATATGTGAACATGCTTAAAAATGTGATTAATTGTACTTTTACAGTACCTTGCAGTGTTTAGCTTTACATATTCTACTGAATCATAAACATGTTCCCTCGAACATTTAGGTATTAACAGTGAAAATAATTAATCTAGCCAAAATCTGTATATTTTACAGAAGTTGTCAACCAAATAACTATAACACTCTTTTCACACTACACAGTTTTTGCCGTACAGTTAAAAACCATATGTGTATTTTTTTATTAGTGTTAGGAAGAGCACAGGAGCTCTCACAATACACGGTTACGGTGATGGGAGCAAACCATGCCTTATAGCATCCTTCCACTGCCACTGTACTGGACAGTTGTTGCGTCAGTGGCTGTGCGTCAGTGGCACATGTAGTTAAATGCAAGTGTTCACACTGCTCGGCTTTTTAGTCGAGCTCACCAGTCAGTGCAAGTGGAGCAGCTGTTGCACTGTTTAATGTTTAAAATCCAGGTTGTTAAGTGGATACTTTTTATGTTTATTTATTGGGGCATTGCAAACATTCATCTCAACCTTCGCTCAGAAACCATGTAATATGACAGAGACATAGCCACAGTGAAAATCAGTACGGTTTTTAACCGGACGGCAAAAACCATTTAGTGTGAAAGGAGCATAAATCCAGAGATATTTTTTCACAAACTAATGGACACTCCTTTAGAATGCATTCAAGGAAATCTTGTGCTTATGGAGATATTATCAGTTATCCATACACTGCTACAGATAAACAAAATAGGCTACTGATTTTCCAGTTTTTAGGAAGTTATTTTAGTTCACAGCATAAAATACAGAAACAATCATCAATTTGTATTTTAGATGTACTAAGTCCAGAAGATATTGAAAGAGATATTTTTGAAGAGAAAATGGAAGAACAGAAACTTACAGAACTACTAACAGGGGAGGCAGAAGTTTTGGACCAAGGAGTGGTGGGGTAAGCCTAAAACTTTTAACGTTATTAAGTTGTAATACCGGAACAGTTTTTTTGAAGAAACCCCTTTGCAAAAACCCGGTTAGCTCATTTTGCGATTGTTTGTGTGTAAACCGGTGTGCTTAATGGACCTGATACCCATTGGTAGTTCCTCACCTTAATATGATATTGAACTGTTTTCACATAATTTAGTAGAAAATAAAAACAATCCTTTAACCACTCCATAAGCTAGGTGATAGAAAAAATTAAGATTTTTTTGCGTATGGAGATCCTTAAATTTGATGAAATAGTTGAATGGTTCAGAAGTAATTTACACCTATTATTATTGTTTAGAGTGTTTTTCAAGTTTACTAAATTCAGGAGAGAGAAAAAAGTGTGGGGGGGGGAGCAAGAGGAAAGGATCGTCAAGGATGTGGAATACTCCATGTCAGTGGGTGGTCTGGAAGCTCTTTGTAAAAATTTACATTCTAGAATTTTAAAACCTAAACAGTAATTACATTTTTGCTTCAACTGTTTTCCACCTTTGAATAAATAACGTTCATTCCACCCAACTTTCATATGGTACCTATATTTTACCGTATTATGATTATGCTAATATTTTACCGTATTATGTGGATCTAATCTTTACAATCAAAAACTCTAATTTTCAACAAACAGGTAATGAAACCATTTTACACTTATGAGGCTACAACAGTAATTCGGAAGCCGTTCTTTTTAAGATTCTTTTTAAGACTTTTTAAGATTATGCTGTAGAAAATCCTGCCTTAGAAATTACCGAATGTTTTTATTCTATTAGGAAATGGGTGTCATGCAATTAAAGATTATCCAAGTTTAGATAAATTACCAAAACAGCTTTCATTGGATGAAATAAATATCATAAAATGGAGTAGAGTTGAAAGTTAATTTTATGCTGTAGATAAACTGAAAACTACTAGGGTAGATTGTAGACTAACATTCAAATTTACATTTCATACCATAAAGATTAACTTAATTCAAATTCCATGGACACCATTAGATGATGAATTTAATACTGCCAAAGGTTAATTGAATGCAAATAGCTTAGATAATAATCAGACAAATGTCATACAACACTAATATTAACTGAATAAAAGCATTTATCAAAGATAAATTTCATGCCTTCATGTCTAACTGAATGCTAATAGAGTAGATGTCTTTAGAAGAAAAGTTTCATATGATTGGAGACTAACAGGTTGAAAATAGAGTATACAATCAATATATGATGAATGAATGTCATGCTATCAAAGATAAACTGAATGCAAATTGCAAAGAGAATGATAAAAAAATCAATTTCATACCATCAAAGACTAACTGAACATAAAAATAGCTTTAGAAAATAGACAGAAGATTCATTTTAACAATCAAAGACTAACTGAATGCAAGTAGTGTAGACACTTAAACAGCGTAGACGATTGCTAGACGATAAACTTCAAAGCATCAATGATTAACTGAATGCAAAAAGCATAGACACTCACAAGAAAATAGTGTAGACCATCAAAAACTAACTGAATGCAAATAGCTTAGAAAATTATTGGGTGAATTTCATACCATACTGTTTGGTGAGAAACTCATAAACTCTTTCATATCCTCGAAGAGTGACTGGATGTTTTTCTTGTCAGACGGGATGCTGTGTCATTGGCTATCCTCCTTGCAGGATTGTTCCTCGAGGACTCTTGGCAATGGGGCTGCAGCATTCTGTGACAACTGTAGACAAGAGCAGTAACACGGATAAACCTGTCGAAAGCGTAATCGGTAGAGATAACTCAACTGTGATCTTAACAACACCTATTGGCGAGGAAAGTCCAATTCATGCAGTTGACATTGTTGAGATTCAAGAGGAAATCGAAGTCAAAGTCTTAGCACAAGATTTGTCTGACAGTGAAACTCAGAACACTCTAGAAGCTTTGGAGAACGTTGATATCACAAAATTTAAAGATAATGTTAGTGATACTTGTGAAGTTCAAGGCGATTTGGGAATTGATGACATTACAAGAAAAGAAATAGTTCAAAATGACTTCAAAATACAAGAATCTTTTGATGTTAATTTTCTAGAAAATAAAGGAAATGAGATTAGTTTGGGCGAAGAAGG
The DNA here is from genome assembly GCF_028750875.1 of Macrosteles quadrilineatus. Lineage (NCBI taxonomy): Eukaryota > Metazoa > Arthropoda > Insecta > Hemiptera > Cicadellidae > Macrosteles > Macrosteles quadrilineatus. Next base: position 131,608,797 of record NW_026542595.1, on the reverse strand, counting down.
TGCAGTAAATATTGCTGAAGGAGGAACTGTTGAAAAATCAATTGGGGATCAAATATTTAAGCGTGATGAACTTGAAAAGGAAACTACTGAGGGAATCGGGGTAAAAAATGAGGAAACGGATATTTCAATTACTCGGAACAATGAGTCTATTAATTCTGAGAGACCAACAAATATAATTGCACAATCTGGCTTTGTAACTAGTTCTCCTCCAAAACAGATTGCCAAACATGGGTCATCTTGTATTATACTATGAGATTTTGCGATAAAAACCTGTCTCTTTTCCTTTTTTACCAATTAGAATACTGTATTTATATATTTCCAAATTTTGATTAGATGTTTTGATAATTGTCCTATCTTCGGGAAGAAAAGAATTCCCACAAAATATGAAGAATAATGTAGTAATAAAAGTAATCAAATAAATAATAATGATATTAGTATTGTTTTATTTATCCTTTTTTATATTGTCATGTAAATTGTTAACAAAATCAGTATATTTTAAAGCACGTGCCAATTTGTAACTTAGTAAATGCAAATAGTTTTTAGAGACAATTTATGTAGTGTCACAACAACCAAATTACACACATATAACAATAATAAGTAAATGCATGTGTAAGCTCGTATATTTTAACTTTGAACTTCTAATCTAATTCGTTGCGTTTCATTGAATTTTTGTGTTTGATTCAATTTATTTGCGTATAATTTTGTAACGGTTCAAATTTTAATAGGGGAGAGGTAATATTTTCACGGTCATCCCAAACACGTCGGTTTGGTTCACACAAATTTGAATCATAAGTGTGAAGTGATATTGTTTGACATGTGTTAAAAAAAAATTGTGTTGGGGCATGACTATTTGGAAAGTGATGAGGAACAGATGCCTCGTCTACTCAAAAGATTATGTTTACAAATCAAATTTACAGCAGAATGTTAGAACTAAAAATTTGTATTACAAATTATAAATTAACTAGCAGAGTACCCGTCCTTCGTACGGGGTTGGCATATAAGTTTAAAATGCTTATTGCAGTTATACCCAAGCGTTACGTTTGCAATGGGGGAGGACAAAGTTTGATAAAATTAGCTTCTTTAAATTTACGGTATACTAAATGGTATTACGCATCTACCATAGTCATATTGTTCTACCACTTCATCTAAACAATAAAGAAAAATAAATTATTATGAATTCACAGAAAATCACAAATTATTCATGACATTAAAAACAAAAACATTACTGTAAACAATCCTACTTTGACAGTTCTCACTGCGTATCACAGTTTTTTGTTACTGCTTAGTTAAAATTAGCTGTTTACATAAATGATAAAAAACTATAATGCTGCTGATGAGATTGGTAAATATTATAACTTTTTAATGCTTTTGTATATCATAGAACCAACTTTTTTAGTTGAAACAGCTGACTAAATTCTTAAATTCTCTTTAAATATGAATACTCATAAGGTAATCATGGGGAACTACAGAGCCACTGGGGCGGAGCACGAAAGGATTTTTGAGATAAGAATATGCCTATATGTTAATCGGGAATGTGAGCTGTCATCATGCCAAATTTCAGCCCAATCCGTCCAGTGGTTTATGGGTGATTGAACTTCAAACAAACAAACAAACACACAAACTTTCACATTTATAATATTAGTAAGATTGGTATAAATTAAACTATAAATAATTGCTACTGTAAGAAATGAAATCTTTCTGAAAAGATCCAAAATTAATTGCCACAAGTAATACCATAGACTAACCAACACAAGTAGACTTCTCATCCCTTTGTAAATTTTGAAGCTCGTTTTTCATGTCTAGTTCATGTACGTGACACTGGGCGCTAGTGTCGACGAAATTTTGTTTCTATTATTTTAGGGTTAATTTCTTGATTTGTACTTTACTGTTTGGTTAAATAACTAGGGTACAATTTATTGTTTATGATTAGATTGTATTATTTGGCTAAACGAGGTTTTAAATGACTGTATTAACAGGAAACAAATTGTAAACAAAACACAACCTCTACATAAACCGTACAGAACTAACAATAAAATTGTCTTCAGCTGTTCCATTAGGATGAGAAATCTACTAAGGGAGTATGTTTTTATCTATGGTAATACTGAGTTTAAATACAACCATGAAAATGTAAAAAATATTATTGTGTCAATTGAAAACTTACATTGTTGTTTTTTACAGTATAAACTTTCAGAAGATCATCCCCAGAACTGACTTCATCAAAGATTCAAATGTGTTTAAGGTAAATTATTTTTTCCAAAATGATTTATAAATTGAAATAATCATGTATATTACTGTGCAAATTCCCTGTATATTTTGTAAAAATCATTCATTGATGCTGAGCTTGGTTTTATAGTGTTTTAACATAATATTTTCAGTTGATAATAATATACTAGAATAAAGTATTGCCTGATTTTCATCATAATACTGAACAACTAAACTGTTTTGTTGATAAAGAAGACAAATATTTAACTTATCTGATATTTGCCGATAAATAATAAAAATAATAACTATTTCCTAACTTGTTTGTTCATATCTTTAATATTTTTGCATGTAAATATTTAACCTTGCAACTCGATTGACTAACAGGAACTTCAAGGAGAAGTCTTAAAGAAGGAGGAGTCAGAAGAGGAACAGCTGAAAAAAGATCCAAATAAGAGGTTTTCAACATTCTTACAAACGCCTAAGAGGCCAATACCAAAACCAAAACCACAGCCACCACCAATAGAAGACTTACCTTGGAAACACCGCGTGCCTACGCCAATACTAGAATCTCCACCAGCTTCACAGGTCATACAGTCATGTTTTTTCTTTTTAAAATTTCCACTGTCTTTCACTATGTACAGAACTTGACATTCCAGATGATGTTGTCGCCAGTTTTTCAATCGTGAACGTAGTGGAACTGGGGGACTGACAGAGTGAGCTGAACTAAAATACCGATTTCTGTCAGATACACAAACTTTTTAACCATGTAAAATTACAGTCGAACCTCTATAAGATGGATTTTAAGGGGTAGGAAAAAAAATATTGTTTTGAGGCATTCTTTTAAAAGAGGTTTGTTTTATCGAGATTTAATACTGCCGTTATTCGTCTTATAGAGGTTTTTACTCGCTCTGAGAGAATGACTGAGGAAGAAAGAGGGATGGGTGGGGGTTTCATGTTGAGACAAGCTTCTATTTGTTTTGAAAACTACGTACTATAGAGGTAAAGATCATGAGAAATTCATTTTATAGAGGTCGCATTCGTCTTGTAGAGGTTTTGTGCTAAGAATATTTTTTGTATGAAGGTTAATCAGTTCTAGCCCATGCCACAAACAAATTATCTTATAGAGGTTTTTAAACCAATTACTACGTTACACAGAGGTGTTTTTAGCATTGACCTTTATGAAAGGTTCATACTAACGAGGTTTGACTGTAAAACAACTTATTGCAAGCTATAGCATCTTTTGTCACATCGACTATTTCCATAACAAAAACTAGGGGAAACATAAAATTTTAGACTGAAGTTATGCTCAATGAGTGGTTCATTCAGGTATGTTCTTTCAATATAAAAATTTTGTGACAGCTGGTCGATGTAGATGGAATGTCTAGTTCAGTATCCAAAAGTCAACGGCACTGCAAAAAGTATACTCAAATTTAATCATACAAAGTTTTTAAAACAAAACAAAATTTTCATAACACTTTGTATTTTGAGACATTACAAGAGTTTTGAACCAAATGCTTTGATGTACAACAAGAATAGCAGTTGCAATTTAATAATGTGTATGTTGTGCTCTGTAGCGAACGTGCACATCACAACGTGAAGTGTTTTGAAAACTTGGGAAACATATTCATTTTAAGTCTTATTCAGAAGCCTTCTTCAAAAAGCTTAGAGCATAGACGTAAAATTAATATACCACAGTATTTTTTCAAAATATATTTTTTCATATATTCACTATTTATTCTGACAGTTTTACATAATTGATCATTGCATGCTTTGTCGACTCATAGTGTGATTTTGTGTGGAAACCAACAGATTGTACAGGAAACAGTACAGGAATCAACAACTACTGAAACAGTACAGGAATCCACAGTACAGGAATCCATTACTACTGAAACAGTGACAGAAACATCACAAATCACAACACACACAGAGAGTGTCATAATAGTCGAGGGCGTCACCTTCATGGAAGTACAGGACCAGGAGTCATCGATACATAGACTCGAGAGCAGAGAAGATGGACCAATCGTCACTGAGGCAATATCTACCGAGAATGTGTCTGAAGAGGTGACTTAAAAGTTTCTGTTTTACAATCCTCTACAGGTTAAATAGGATTAGGTATTAGTTTTCAAGGCTCCATCACAGAGTCAGTTTAAGCTACTGGCCAGCAATTTAAAAAAACAGGCATTTTGGCGAGTACCATAAATAACTCTCACTATTATCCAATTCTGACGTCATTAAGACTAATTCCACAGAAGAACTGTGAGTTCAACAGTATGATGAAAATAGTTGTTCATCACACGGTGCAGTGCGAAAGTGTCTTTTTGGTACTTAATCGTATTTCCATTCTTGGCTGCGCCTCGCTTGTAAAACACGATTGCGTACCATAAAGAGCTACTTTCGCTCCTAGTGATATAAACTACTGTTTTGCCAACCAATAAACACTTGACAACCTGTTGAGCAAATAAATTTGAACAATTTTTCATAAAATGTCTGTAAATACAAAACAATACCAGACTAAATACAACTTGTATGACTCTAATGTGCCCAGCTGGTGTAGTGGTAAGAGCACGAGACTTCAGTCCCAGAGGTCCGAGATCGATCCCTGCCAAGTCACCAATGGATTTTATCTAAGTGATAATGCCGCAACCCCTAGATCTAGCCTGAAGTAATGTGAAAAACCAGGCTCGTGCCTAGCGTCCTGGGACAAAAAAAAAATGTGCCCTATTATTTTACTAACATAAAATGTAGATTTTTGATTTGGGTTGTTTTAACAGAAATATTACCTATGTTTTCCAAGTATCTATATAGGCAAGCATGTTTCTTTAAAACCTTTTTTCTCAGCTCGTGTACATCGAAGGGAAAATCTACGCATACTGTTGCAAAGATATTTTCCTGTAGATGTGCAGAATCCCCTTATACATTCAAACAGGCTAAAATTAAGCATACAAAATTAATTTGAAATTAAACAAAAAATAACATGAGCCTTATGGGTTGCCATGCTGGTGACGAAATAACAACCAAATATAAACAGAAAATCAAAACAAATGGAAGAAATTACAATCACATATGTTTTATTTACAGTGTGGGGTGAAAATTGAGAAGCCTGTACATTACATAGTTTTGGTCAAGTTTTCGACCACTAGTTCTGGCTATTGTTCAACATGTGTTGAATGTTGAATGTGATGATTTTTCAAAAGTTTCTTATTGTCTTAACTTAACTTAAGCACGTAAATATTTTGTAATTTCGACACAACACATTTTTTAACTAGGACAACTAACAGGATAAAGGTAAAATATCATGGATGAAACATAATTTTATCTTGCGTTTAGAAAAACTCATATATTGTAGAAAACTATGGTTTTGATTTTGTTTTTCACAACTGAAAATTTAATTTAGTTATTCTTCAGGCAGCTAAAACATCAAGTTAGACTTATCCATTATTTTACGTTTTTGCTCAAAGATTTTTAAATCATTCAAACAGATTGTGACAGTATTTTTAATCAATCTGACACTGTTTAACCAACATATTGCAAATTTACCACTCAGTTCTATGTGTATTTTAGAAGGTACACTTCAAAGATGAAGATGAAGAAGGGGGATGCTCCATAGAAGAACTGAGGGATAAAACTCCAGAACAGCAACGGAGCGAAACACATTCACTTCACAGTGAGAAGCAAGAGGCTCCAGTGGAGTATAAAAGTGAGTTTGAGAGGCAACTAGCCGAGATTCAGAAGCAGATAGAGGCAATTCAACAGCTTCCGAGCGTCCTGCAGGCAAACTTAGCGGCTGTCAGGGAACAACTAGCCAAGATTGTGGAGGCCAAAATAGCTGCAGATGAGAAAGAGGTTTGTAGCTTTGATTTATTGGTTATCTTGACTTTTTCGAATAGGTCAATATTTTTGACCCTGCATGCCCACATCGTCTTTGTGCCTCTATGTTAATTGTCAATAGACAGTGGTCAATAGACTCTATGTTAATAGACAGTGGCACAGTTTGAACACACCAAAACACCACATGTTTTTTTTGTTAGCTAAATAAAAATGTAGGGTGTGCTGCTTCTGTAGCTTTAGACTCTTTAATGACATTGTCCGCATAGTTTTCAAGTGTCTGTGAACTGTATCAATCCAAGAAAGAGTTGGAATCATCCCTTTTCTTGTAAACTCGTTTGATAGAGAAGGTTACTGAAAGTCCATTCATGGTGATCAGTAAACACACTGCTGGAGCAATATTTGCCTTCTTAAACTATGCACTTTTGTTACGCTAAGTGTTTTGACTACATTTCAGAAGTTACGGGAGGAGTTTTCTTACCTCTCAAAGCATAGCGTAGTCAAAACACTTTTGTGGGAAAAGTCCTTAAATAAATAAATAAAAAGGCCTTTATTTAAATTTAAATAGTTATCCTTCACAATTATGAACTTAAAAAAACATGTTTCTCAGCAACCTCTTTACCTTCTAAATCAGAGAAGGTGTTTCAACAAAATGTCAATTCTGTTCTCCTTGCCCATTTTGAAATGAAAGTAATATGACTATAGAAGCTTTGAGTTTGACTTATTTTATTTCAAAGCTTTTAGAGTTGCCTGGCTGTAAGTGTAATTTAAATTACACTTACAGATTATGTTGTCTCTAATCTCTTTTCTGAGATTTTGTTTAAAAGGTACAAATCTAATGGCAGTGGCTATCACTTGGAAAACCGTTAGGTCCTCATAGGCTGGTTGGTTCCATCCTGTTCCTAGAGCACACTAGCACCGGTACCCCCTAGTTTCCCATAGACCTATCAGTGTAGCAATTCACATAATGGGACGGGCCTCTTTCCAACAAGCCATTCTTCCCTTATTGGTATACACTATACATACCTTGAAAGGCATTCCAAAGATATATTTTTTGGACGTGTGATCCAATTGAGTACTTTGTTATATTCTTGTTGTTTTTGCCTCCTGATCACAATTTAAATTATAACTAGAGGTTGAGCTGCTCATCCGTGACTTGATCACATTGAGGGATTAAGGCATTTTAACCTCCCCTAGTTATACTTTGTTATGTACCACATAACATTTTGGATGGAATGGAACCCCTGATCATACTTGTTAATCATAAGTTTCCCGCTCTGCAACAAAGGGTTGTCTTCCTTGCTACCATCTTAAATGAATGGGTAGCATCTGAAGGCTTAGCAGACAGTGAGGGCTTCTCTAATACAGGTTCTTATTGCTCGGAGATACCGTTGCAGAAGTAAAAACACAGGTACTTTGATAATTTTCCCCTTTCTCACTGATTTTTTATTTTTTCAAATCATCACTTTTGTATTTTATTTTTAGAAAGTTGCTGATATGAGTTCTTCAAAACGAGACAGTATTCGCTCAAATCTTAGCTGGAAGGTAAGATTTTTCACAATCCTCATTATGATATCTATTTAGACCTGTGGATCTAAAAAAACGTATTGAATAAAAATGATCATTTTACATTTGTTCATGAAATATTGCAAGTAATACTTTTAATGCTTTAATACTTTTCAATAACGACCATACAAAGAAGGTATTTTTTTAAGCCAAGTATGTATGGAGATGAATGTAGGATGAGTGGCACAATCTTGTAGTCTTGTTAGTGACTAAGGCCGATTTATTCCTTAGACACAGCTGTTAATTAATAGCACATACAGCTAATGGCAACTAAGGGACCTACAGTTTATAGTGGAATCCGAATTGGTCTAATTTTCTTTCAGGATAGTACTGTGGATAGTCGTAGTACTCACTAGTGCGGACGTTAATCCACACCAGGGAGTATCGCATCCACAGTGCATGCCGTGATGGAAACAAAGTTATTCATTTTGATCTTAATTAGTTTTCTGTCACAAAACACTACCAGATGGGCATCCAAGCAACAATGGTTCATCACTTATTTGTTTTGTAAATATACTCACATAAAACTTTGTTGTTCAAGGGACACAAAAATATGTTTTCACCACACTATGATGTTTTTGGCTGTATTACATACGTTAATTGGTGGCTGAAAGGAGACGTAGGAATTGGCTAACTCAGGAGCTCGCTAACTCGGTCGTGTGTCGGAACTGGCTAACTCTGGAACTGGCTAACCGTCTCAGTCAGGAATTGGCTAACTCCGGAACCCGCTAACTCGATTTTGTCTCGTGGCGGAATTCGCTAACTCTGGAAGTCGCTAACCCGGCCGCGCCCACTGCACGGAGCGTTGGCAACCTTGTACGACAAAATAATCGTACATAACCGTATTTCAAAATATCAGTGTCAATGAAGATACAGTAAATGTAATTGTTTTTGTTATCAATTTCACTTTTAACAGATAACTAGCCCAAAGTAATTCAAAGACAATTATTAAAAAATCGTGAAAAGTGTTTTTTTATTTAACTCTACAATGGCCAGTTAAATGTTTATGATTTCGATCTTAAATATAAATGCCATAAGTATAAAAGAAAATAATAGAGTTGAAAAATATTGAAAAGGTACTAAATAAAACTAAACCTCTACGAAATTAAGCTAAAATACAAGCTAGTTCTCAAACACGGAAAACAAATTTAATCGTAATGTCATCAAACATCAACCATCAGTCATCAACCATCGTAACTTTCATAACTAATTCATAGATTTAAAATTAAATGTTCGTCGTTGAATCGTCCAACTTACGTGTAAAAATATGACATTAGACTAAGCTTTTATCTAGGCCTAATAGTTTAAGCCAAAGCATTGTAGGCCTACTAGTAAATAGTTGCCTAATTCTAAAATGTGTTGAATTTTTTAGTAATAATGTTACATGTTTTAAAACAGTTTTTAGATTGTACACCTAAGCACCACTAGTAAATAATAGGAGAAGATATAATACTCATATAATAAAACGTGACAGGGTAATTTTAATTCACGATTCTTAATCAACGAATTGACGGATTTTCTTAGTTGGGTTTCCTTTACATTGGTTTCACAATCGAAATAAACTATACCAAGCCATTGCTCGGTTCACCGTTCCCCGGTACTGAGCTACTCAATAGACAATAGCTTTGTTTTTGGATAAGATCAAGTAATTTTAGGTATGGCCACGGCCACCATTCATAAGAATTGTAACAAACAAGAACGCCTGGGTCGATTTAGAACCAGCCTGGAGAAAAACTCCAGACTTTTAAAAAGTAGGCCTACTGAAAGACGTGAAATTAATATTAATTAAACAAAATTAAGAGGATGACCCGGGTTCTACACTAATAGCCTACGATAAAAGAAATTTACAAGTTGTATTTATGCATAGACTAATTTTTAATGCAATCTATGAATAAATTAGGCCTACAACTTTATAATATTGTATTGATAAATATAAATTTAAATTCAATAGCTCTATTTAAAAATACATTACCACTACAATGCATTTCTGGACTGACGTTTAACGTGTAAATTTTATCATGATTTATGATTCAAGGTTACAAGCCCAGTATATAAAATACGAACTCAATAATTTATTTGCAGAAGTTTAAAAAATGGTATTTATTCGAATAAAAGAAACAAATGGTTAACTACGAAAATAGATATTTCATAACATGTAAAAGATCCAAATTAAATGCACATTTTTATCTTTTTGCATGCCATTAAGCTACTATTTAAGTAAGAAGCCCAAATATAAAACATACTCCCTTATTATTAGTATATTTCTAATCCTTATGGATCAGCTGAAAACAGCTTTATTGTTAGTTCTGTCCGGTGCACTGTCTTTAGAGGTCGTGTTTTGTTTACAATTGTTTCTTGTTTCCAGTCATTTAAAACCTCGTTTAACCAAATAAAACGTTCTAATCACAACTAATAACACGTCCCCTAGTTATATAAACAAACAGTAAAGAGAAAATTATGAAGTTAACTATAGAAATAATAGAAACACAATTTTGTCGACACTAGCGATCAGTGTCACCGGACATGAACTAGACGCGAAAAACGAGCTTCAAAGTTTACAATGGGATATAAAGTTTACTTGTGTTGGTTAGTCTATGGTAAGACTATAATGCATTTTCCACCCTAATAATCATGAGAATAATGTTAAACATACTTCTCAATATATTTATTTGATCAACTACGTTGCTTTTACTCCTAATTAATCGTAGGATACGACATTATGGTACCGATACTATATAGGTACTACACTTTCGGTAACCCTGGCCAAAAATATTCGTGCTTGGCTCCCATTGGACGGCCCGCGAGGCTTCTGATTGGGAGTTAGCGAGTTCCGCCGAGGGACCGAGTTAGCGACTTCCGTACGAGGACGGAATTCGCTAACCCGGCTCTAGAGCGGGTTAGCGGGTTCCGGAGTTAGCCAATTCCGAAACCGAACAAGTTAGCGAGTTCCTCTCGTCGACCAAATTTGAACATAGGGCTTTTAACATGGGGTTAGCGAGTTCCAGAGTTAGCCAATTCCGCGGACCCGCTGAAAGTTACGTTTTGCTGGCCATGCCAGCTGTCATCGTAATTTGGGGACCGAGCAGGTTTTTACAGGCCGGGGCCGCAAAATCAGCTGTCCGCTTACTTACTTAAAACATGAATGCATTTTAAATACACAATCAAAATCCATAGCATTGCAATAGAAATGTGTTATTGTCACCGTTGCCTAGCAACTATTTATTTTTACTTTTGCTGATTCCTCAAATTATTTCTTTACATAACCTTAAAGTTGTAGTTGTGTTGACTATCAGTGTGCATTATTATAGTGGTGAATAGTGGTAATAGAGGATAGTGTGGTGAAAAATAGCGTTCGTACCACGGACCGAAATGGTTTTGCAGCTCACGATCGATTTAAGTTCTCGACTTCGTCTCGAACTTAAAAACTACCTATCTCGAGCCAGCAAAACCTCATTTTTGGCCCTAGGTACGAAATATACTATTTTAATACAATGTGTGTTTACTTGTTCTTTGAGTTACAATGAATTATTGATTGAAAAGATCAAAATTCTGAACAACAAAAAATCCTGACTACAGTGACAGACAGTATATCCTAATAATCTCTATTTCCTAAAGTCACTCATGACTTGGTCTTATGACCATGAAGAGTGTGCGGAACATAGCAAGCTGCTGAATAAAATTGATACAATACAACAATTTAACTTTTAAAATTTTCTTTAACCCTCCAAGTGTCCATAGTTTAGGCCTTAATGTCCACCTATTTTTGGCGCATTTGCAAGGTTTCATTAAAACGGATCTGAGAAGCTTAAAACAATGTTAATTCTAATTTTCTATATACCATTTTGTTTGGAAAATCATGGGCTTCAATATCATACATAAAACATAAGGAATATTTGTTTCAAAAAATTTATTTAGGTAAAAAAAAAAAATTATTTTGGAAAAATTGAAAAAAGAAATAAGTTTGCGCTCAATGAAATTGTTTAAATTATAGGCCTATGAATATTTGAAAATAGCCACTTTGTTCTAAATTTTATGAGGATTACAAATATATAATAATATAAGGAAGTAGATTTGCAAATAAATAAGTTATGGGCAAAAAACAGATTTCAGTACATAGCGTTTAGCTAAGAATGCATAGCCTAACCATAGCTAGGAATCTGGCTGATAATTTACATCAATATCACTACCTACTTCTTCAGGATCATCAACCAGCACTTCAAAACCACTTAAATCTTCTTATAATGCACCACGTATATCACTACTTTTGATTTTTAACACTAAAACAATGATAAACGTAATAAAACACATCAGTCATCGGTCGGAGGGTAACCTAGCTGTTTACAAATACACGCACGTCAGCTGTCTGCTACAATTATGATCGGCTCAGAGATCATACAGCGCTGAGACAGACCTCTGGAGAAAGCTTAGAATATTACGGAAAGAACGATACCTAACTCGATCCAGTTCAATCCGATTCAGTCAGTCATAGAGCCTTCGCCGTAAACGATGTCTGCGTGTCGAAAAATCGACAAGTAACACTACACAAGGTGTGCTGCTTGTCGAATTTTCGTCAAGTAACACTGGGAGGGTTAATCTTTAAATTTTGTATACATTCATAATATTTCTCTTAATAATTTTTCAGGATACTAGGTACTAGTTAAATTCTCACTATCCAGTGCCGAAGCCCCGCGATATCCATCCAGGAATACATTTTCTCTTCCTTAAAATTCATATAAATTTTAGTGCAAATAGATTTCCTTAAAATTCAAGGTACGATGAGCATGATTTTATTATTCTCACTATCAGTCAGGAGTTATGAGACCCTTGACTATAAAATTCTATTTGAGTTAAGAATTTTTTCTGTATTTTGTTAAGTTTAAAAAAAAAAATTACAGATTGATGTGACAGTTGAAGAAAGTAAATGTGAAGAGGAAAATCTTGAGGAAAACTTAACAAACCCTGAAGAGCAGCTTACGGATAAACTACCAGACGACCAACAGGATCAAGTGAATGAACAGGATAAGTTTGATGAAGAGTTTGAGAAGGAGTTTGGGGAAATGGTAGAACACACAGAAATTGAACAGTTTAAGAACATGAAGAACAAACAATATCAGCAGGAAGAGGAGGTAAGTTTTTCCTAAATATCTATTTGGTATTAATTTACTCTATGTATCCTTATAATTTGTATTAATATTTTGTAGACAAATTTTGTAATTTTTATCCCAACTTTGTGAAAGAATATGCCAAATTTTCATTACAGTTAAATTTAATACGAGCCCTATAAGATACTTTAAAAAATTGACCTTACAGTTGCAATGGTACACATTTTAAAACAAATCACACAAATTGGAGGTAATTGATATTTTTAGAACAAGATCCCAAAGTGGAAGACGCTAAGTTTTTAAAAATGTTTAAACCATTTAGACTGCCTCTTTGAAAGGAAAATTAACATTACTAGTATTTAATTAAACCTTTTATTTTGATACATAAATATTTTTGTATGAAATTATGACATTTTGGTATGTAGGTGAGTCAGTGGCACTACGGACTTGGGCCTATGGCAGCGATGTGATTGGTTCGGATACTGCCGATACTGGTACCTTTTCCTACCTTTTGTCAGTAAATTTCACCCTTGTACCGTACCGACTCATCCCTTTCCACTTTCACTTTCCAGCAATCATGCACAGATCCTATGTGGAAGGGAAAATTCAAGGTTGAAAGTGGCCGCCAACCCTTAATTGAAATGAAATTGGTTCCAGGACCCGTCTGTACGTAAGCCCCCAATGATCCGGAATTTCCCCAAGAGTGCCGAAAGACCAATTGTACTTCCAGGAGGAAGGAAGTGGTACAAACCACAAGACGCTTACAACGAGGACTTTATCGCAGAAACGATAATACATCAGTCTGAAGTACTGGTTGGAACAACTGTCGGGTAAGGAAGACCTATAATCACACTCATTAGTTAATTGTAAGATAACCAAAGAAACTGTTTGAAATATTCTGCAAATATGGATTGATCGATTGTGCAGGGGCGGACTGAATAGTAAGTCTCTCAGTAAGTCAGCCTCATGGAGGGCGTTTCGCACTTATTGTTGCAAGGTAAAAAGTCTAGCTCTGCTAGAGGTTGGTATCTTCCTCTCAATATAGCTCCAAAGGTATTTTCTTTGACCTCAGTAAGATCTGAACAGTCAAACAAATGGTCTGCACAGCAGTCTACACAAATTGCCTGCACTTCCTACATGCTATGTACCTGTTAAAAATCCACAAACAAAATTAGGTGCTTCTTCCTGTAATCCTGTAACCATGACTTTTGATCTCTTATAATTGGTTGAAGTCTCCAACTTAAATTAGGTATGAAGGAACCACGGGATCTTTTATAAATGTGTAGTAAATTTAGTCGTCTTCCCCCAGACTCAACTTCCTGAAGTACGAGCCACCAAAGTTTGATTCGGCCAACTCTGCCGTATTCCGGATGATTCAGGAGATCGAAGGGAAAGCTAACGGAGGCGACTGTCTTCCCATCGAGGCGCGACCTGAGAAAGTCATGGCCAAGGATGATTACTTCCCACCTGTAAGTTACTTGGAAAATGGATTTTGAAGGATTGGTGAAGTTGTGATTGGATTCTGGATTAAAATGAATAATCCATTGATTGAGCGGAGCGAAACAAAGCTCTTTGGGATCACTTAATATTTTGATTAAGATTTTCACTTAATACACTGTACAGTTGTCACTCAGTGTTTTTTGTAAATTAATTTGCCAGCTTACTCTGAAAGCCGTACGGTTAATATTAATTCTCCAAGATTCTTACAACCAAATGTTGTCACCTTAAGTTTTAAAACACATTTAATCTAACTTGGTAAGTGGCATTATACTTTGAAATTGTGTTGGTTTGGTGGAGTTATAAAAACTGTGTTTCTTACTAAATGCTCTGTAATCCTAAAAACAATTAATTTGTTCATTTCTGTTACAGATCAGTAAGAGGCATTTTTTTGCTGCTAGACTCACTGAACAAGGAAATGTAAGCATTTGATTAAACGTTGGTTGTTTTAATCAATGTACTCTATCTCCTATGAGTTTTGGTCTTTAAAAATAAGTTGTACAGTATACAATAAGTTGGCTATTAGATTCAGTTTACAAAAAGTCAAATGTAAATATGTTTAAATAACATTTTACCGTTAAACAGTACGCTATTTGAATTGAATTTAAATATATTATTAATTTTCAAATGAAGAAAAAGGTTGGCAAAAAATTTAATAATTAGAGAACAATAATAATAATAAGTACCTTAAGTAAGTAGCATAATAATAATTAGTTAAATTGATTGATTGAATCGGGGCGGACCTTGTCTCAGTGCACGTCACGCACAAATAGGCTTTTTGTGCTCCCTGCTTGGCCACTTGGTGCATACGAGCCTGTCAAAGTTGAGTTTCTTGATGAACTGCAGGACCCTATGTACAAGCTACCTGAGGAAGGTGTCCCCCCCTCATTGTTCCAAGAGTGCTTTCTTTTACCTCATTCGGAGCTGTGCAGTCATAGAGTAGATGCTCTACTCGGACTGCCGACATTTCCTATATGACATGCAGTGTCTCCAGTCTCCATTGTACATCCTCAAGAGATGGAGGTGCAATAATAGAAAGCCATGATCCGTGACCATTCCTGTGATCTGTCTTAGTTGCCTCCTGTCTAATCACAGAGCATTGGAGGTGACCGTATAAGGAGAGAAGAGAGTGAGCTTGCTTACCCTATGGTGCTGACTTAACCTATCTTCTTATGTGCTCCTCCTGGGCTCATGCCATGACTGACTGACCTGCATACCCACGAAAGATTTCACAGAAAGGCTGTGGTCCCACAGACTTGTCGGCCACCTGGTTTCCCTCTATCCTTGAGTGTCCAGGAACCCAACAGAACGTTACCGTGTTGCACCTGCCCAAGGCACGTACTGCAGTGAGGCAGTCCCAGACCACCTTAGACTTGGAGAACACCTTGAGAGCAGCTTGGCTGGCTGTGAAAATGGAAATGTTCATGTCCCTAAAGCCCTACCTCAGATTTTCCTTGGTACACTCCATGATTGCAGTTATCTCAGCCTGGAGCAGTTGGATGCATTCCCACGGGAAGATATAAATTCCACCCCATTCTGCACTGTGTAAATTCTGTTTTGCCCCTGTCCCACTTCTGACTTTTGAACCATCGGCACCATTCAATATCGCCTGGTGGAACAGGATTCCATTCCAACTTACACTCATCTCTGGAAGCAAGATGGTGAATGGCTTGGCGAAGAAGAATTGAATCGTCATGTGGTCTGATGGCATGTCCAGTACCTCCCCTCTTACATTCTGAGTGATCCGAGAGTGGTCTCGATATCCTTCTATATGCAGCCAAAGATTTTCACACTAGAGTCTGTAAGCAGTCTTCCTCACAGTGACCTTGACATGCAGGCCAATTGGATTTAGGTTGAAAAGGCAGCCTATGAAGTGATGCTCCCGAACATCAGCTCATCAATAATGATGAGACAGGTAGTCTTTGGATGGCAGCCACATCGCTCACCATCAGCACCAAGTCAATCTTGGGCCACCACACAAGTGATTCGTGTGTCATGGCAGGCCTTACCACAGAGATGAACGGCCAGTACATGAGCCCCGACTTGAGCCTCCAGGTTCCTCCCACCTGCTTCTATCAGTGACCACACTTACCTTAATACAATGACAAATTTTATAATAATTGTCATATGTTCTTTTGTTGCAGGAAAATGTGGAGAAGATTTTACAAGACACCAATGAACAACCTATAATATCAGTATAATTCTTAAAGAATGCATTTTCTGTTGCGTCTGCTATCATGCTACTGAAATAAACTGTCAATAATGTTTATTTGTTGTGTATTTTATTATTGTGTATACAAATATGTTGTCAATAAATAAAACTTGAGTTCATTTGTTTTTTGTCCAAATCAATAATAAAACACTTTTTAGCTCAACATGTAAGTAATCTTTATTTTGATATACAATAAAAGCTGTAAAGAAATACTTAAAATCTAACAAATAAAAAAATGTCTTTTTATGAATTATTTACTAATATCGAACTTTGGTCTGTTATTATGATAAGCATTACAAATAGGCCATTGGGTTTCCAAGTTTGTGTGTTCGATAAGTAATTCTTTTTGGGGATTTTTACCAATTGTTTATAGACAATTTAATTTGTACGATTGTGTATAGAAGATTAAACAAGAATATTTACCATGAGTGTACGAGGTAAAGCACATTGATGCACATTGCATGCTACCGTATCACTTTGAAAAGAGTTCTGCATTGATTAGTGCACTTTTATAAACAATACGATTGCACCAAAACCCTTAGAAAAAATGTCTGTCAGTCGAGTTAGGGTTATCTCTTCTCCAAACTTTTAAACTTTGCCTCCAGTCTCTTAGAGTAAGCGTCTAGCTTGAAGGCAGCTTGCTCCAGCTTCGTCACACTGTCTTCTATTTGATCAATCTGATCAAGATATGGCTGTAGTGATTTGTCTGTTCAAACAAAGGAAATTGTTAGTGAGATGAATAAGATTTACTAAGTTAAATATTGCTAAGTAGATGGTTATTAGTACTACATAAAATTATAACAATCACTTCACCAACTTGAATAACTAAATAAATTGACCTTCACCATATGCATTATGGTCAATAAGGATATGCTAATTTTGAAATATGACCACAATACAAGAAAAGGTTTTGAATCTCGATCCTTTTTTCATGTAAAACCAGATAAAACATTTAGTAACATTCACAATTTTGTGAATGGAAGGTTTTAAGTAGAGGCCACAATTTGTTTAATACAAACTTTGAAAGTCCATCTAAAAAATAGCCAATTTATTTTCAACAAATACAACCATCTAGTAATCTAAAAGTAATTTTTCCTACAGTTACCTAACAATGTACATGTTCTCTCACTGATTTGAGAAAGCAAAGTGGCCAATTCGCTTATCAGTGAGACAATGTTAACATTGTCTCACTCTAATTACTTTGTCTCACTCCAGATTTGCAACGTGAAGGCACGAAATAGTGAGCGCGTAACACGCAGGCAACGTCATATGCACGCTAAATGCGTTGGCAGCACTGGCTGTAAATCAGCTGGTCAGCTGTTGTACTGTTGTATTTGTCTCTTCACATTAAATGTTTTATTAAAAGTTCACTTCTGTGTAAAAATAGGTTATGTTTCTTCACAAATTTATTTGTTTTATGGTAACTGTAGGAAAAGTATAATGTGCAACTCGAGTTCAAAGTACAATTGCCTCACTCGAGAAACCATTCCTCACTCGCCTACGGCTTGTGAGTAAGGATTTCTCTCGAGTGAGTCAATTGCTCACTTTTCTCACTAGTTGCACAAATAACTATTTTTCATGATTCCTAAAAAAAAATATTTTTTTATTATTATCACTAGAATTAGTTCATTCATTTAGATAAAAAAAAAATCATTGTTATGCCTGAGTATCAAGGTATTACTAAAAAACAACAGCCTAATACATTCCTTAACATTCATGTACATTGTTAAACAATTAAGGCCCGATTTCACCAAACTTTTAAACCGCCGTTAAGCGTTGCTCTAACTGCAGTTAGCTCTTAACTGACGAAATCGGATTTCACCTCTCGCCGTTAGCGCTAGTTTAGACTAAACCGTCGTTAGATAATTAACTGCCCAATTTTGACCAGTTAGCTTCTTTAATCTTTCGTTAAGTAAATATCAGCTGGCTTTAAGTTTAAAATTTATATGGAAAGGCGAAATGGTAGAAGAGAATACGGTACGAATTAGCTTTTGAAAGTAAGTGATGGCAATGAAGAGTAGCCTATGTTGTTCTACCAACTAGGTGGATAAGAGAAAGGGTTAATGATTTAAATAACAAAGATGAAATTGATTTTATTATTAGATATGAGCTATCAAAACGTTTAGCCTTTTTTTAGGGAATGAATACAAACCACTGTAGTTTGTGTTTAGGCGATCCCACATAGTGCATTGCTTTAGGTTATCCCACAAGGTTTTTAGTTAAGGCGTATATCTGTGATCAGCGACCGCATTGAACCACAGTCTAACAATAAATAATTTATACAGACTTTATTTATATTAGACTGTGATTGAACTGATTGGCGATCAAGAGCCGCACTCTTTTATCCCGGCTCTTCTACCAACATTATGAAATTTATTATTTCATTGTTCGAAAAAATAGGCTCCCTTTTCCTTCTCCCGGCTTTGGGTAACCCTAACCCAACGTTCAAACAATTGTTTTGCGTTCGGTCAGATGTAAGTAAACCAAAATCTAAACCTAAATTGTCATTATTCTGCTAGTATTTTATAGAAAATAATTATTTTGGTGTTATCTACATTGTGTCTCGTTCTTGTAATTCTTTTGACTCCAGTTTTTTCACTACTTCAAATGTACCAAACTGGTTAGTGAACAAACAGAATATTGAACATCCCTGTAAAAAGTTTGATTTTGAGTCTTGACTCGACCGCAAAACTCAACCAATTAGTTCCTCGAATATGTTTGATCAACATTGCTTTGCCTTTATTTACTTATGTTAATTGTTTTGGTATTTATTCTTGCTTTCTGTTGTTATTTTGCTCAGAATCTTTTGTATTCCTGTAAGCTTGCTGTCTCCAGTTTTGTTTTCACTACCTCATAAAACTGATTTATTTTCTAGGTTATGTTTACTTGCTCCCGTAACAGCCCGGTATTATGACAGTTCACTGCCACTGCCACCTGGATTTTACTCTAAACTCTCGTTTATAAAACCAGCGTTAGTTTTGACGCGTTTTTGTTGGTGAAACCAGATTTCCTTAACTGTGGTTTAAATCATCGGTTAGTTTTAACCGAAGTTTAACTAAACCATCGTTAGCGAGAATTTGGTGAAATCGGGCCTAAATCATTTGGCATGACATTAATCTTGATTATAATTCCCGTTCATTAAAAATATCTCAAAAATAGCCAAAAATCCCTGCACATAATGATGCTAATTTTGTACATGATGCTAAACCCATTGAGATCACCAATCTCTAAACAATAGGTTTTTTAGCACAAAAGCTAAACAATATGCCTTTGTTGTCTGCTATTATTCTGTTGAATTTACAGAGACTGACGACTTAGCTTCAAAGTGTTTAAGTATTAATAGGTCTTGTACTGTCATATAAATTGTTATACATTCCCTATGTATTACAATCCTACATAGGTAATTACTCCGAAATACTAATATCTTAGTAAATAGATTTTACTATTGAGCTTCCCATTCTCAGACACTTTTCATTCTAGATGAATGCTTTATTTATTGTCTGACAACGTAGCACTACAGAATTAGCTTGGCTTAGAGCAAGGCCCACTAAAAAGAAACAGGCCATGCTGCAGGATCCATGACGTCACACTAAATGTGATTTCATTGATAAATTCATTGCCAACGCCATTCCCATGTTTTAGGTAAATAAATAAGCTGGCTGTTTGTAAGATTTTAATGGTAAGAGGTTAGTACAACTATCCACCACTGTGACGTAGTGTTGCGCTGCCCGTGCTGCAGCATGCCCTGTTTTTCTAGGGGCCTTGCTTAGAGGGTCAATCAACAGTTTCTACCTTACATATGTTGTAAGATGAGTCCAAGGATTATATTGTTACATCAGCAGTAAAGACTCTTATTACTAAATTGCATTGTGCTATCATCTGGTAAAGGTTTGAAAGTGGGACCTTTATCAATCTCGTTCTTTCCTTTACATTTTCATAAAAACACTTCAGGAGTGGTCAAGCCAGGACGAGTAGCCTAATTTAAACCCAAACCCTTTAAATGCTAGTTTCCATACTTGCTATTTTGTGTGTGTGTGTTTTTTTTTTTTTTTTGTGAAATCATCAAACCCCAAGTACAGATTGGCCAGAAATTCTGCACACTGACGGGTGCGCTAATAGCTAATCTAAAACATACGGGTTCCAGTTATTGGCAGAGCTGGGGGTGGTGGTGAGTGAGTCATGTTGTGTAGCAAGATACTAATGTTTCACTAAAGTATCCCCGCCAACCCCCTCACCTAGACCCAACCTGATTTATCTGTGCGCACAAAAACTTTGGTCAAACTGTACTCGATGGAAGATTTATTTGACAACCACCAACACATTTATCATATTGCATTTTTGTCAATACAATTAGTAGGCTAGTAAAATCATTGGCAGCAAATTTTTCTGAAATAATCCGAGGGAGAAAAATTCTGTGTGAAAAAAAAACTATGATGTGGGCCTACATAAAATATAATACAAATTAATATATCCACTCACATTTATCATTGAGTTCTGACATGGTTCTACCAACATTGCAAGCAATCTGTCTCATGTCCGAGTACTTGGTGACTGTCGCCTGGTTCATGGCTTCCAGCAGCTTGTAGTCCTCCTTAAAAATATCAATAACATTAGGCTTAAATCACACCTATACATGGCCACATAGGAGTCCCATAAGGGGCCATAACTTTAAGGAATTTCTATTAAAAATACAATATTTTAGCTTATTTTTAGACTTCATAGTGCTGATAAGTTGTGCCCTTTCCCCAAAAAATGTTGGTCACGGGATGCCTATGCACTGTCATACTTCAATGTGGAGATATCGAGTAGGCTAGAATTAGGTATTTTGTTTTAAGTAGTAAACATATTGAGGTGTTTTATGGAAAGTTCTCTGTGCTGGGTTTAATGAGATAAAGTTTTCTTTAAAATAATGAGGTTTATGACAACATTTATTTACAATGATGCTTTTAATATAAGTTTTACATTAGTGCCTAGTCAGCACTGTAAATAAGACACCACAGTTTGGGGCGTTCCCCAAAAAAAGTGTAAAAAATGCTTGGCAATTAAACAAGCACAAGCATTATTTAATTCTATGAAACCACGAAAAACATTCAGATTGATACTGTGGAAACCCAGCTAAATGCCCCGCAGATAACATTTTATTTGTTAAAATTAAAGAATTAAACTATATTACACTGTCTGATTCAGGGTTGCCACCCGTCCTGATTCTGCCGGGACAGTTCCTTATGCCCGTATTTAAGCCTATGTTGATCCGGGAGGGAGGGGGGCAATGTTCCGATTTTATCCTGACCGAAGGTGGCAACCCTGGTCTGATTTGAGAGGTAGGCCTATCTGAACGTGATTTTAATCTGTACCTGTGTAACAGTTAACTCCCCTAACAGGTAGTCGGCTGTTTTCTGAAACATTGTGGTGGCAAGACGGCTCAGGTTTGGATCATGAGGATCCAGCGCCTCAAAACTGCTTGTGCTGGTAGATAATGTTGGTCCTGCAAATCAAAAGAAATTTTAAAAACTAATAACTAGGCTATCATAGATTACTTTTACAATGGAGCTAAATTTCAATGACTGCGCTTTATAAAATAGCCAATGATGAATAAAATTCCCTATAACAATTATGGGTAAAGATAAGGGAAGATCGTGAAGGTGGTTTAATCAGACTGAACACAATTTCTACCGTACGATTTTTGTGCAATACTAACTACTACAATCCTACTACGTAGGATTCTCCA
This sequence comes from Macrosteles quadrilineatus, assembly GCF_028750875.1. Classification (NCBI taxonomy): domain Eukaryota; kingdom Metazoa; phylum Arthropoda; class Insecta; order Hemiptera; family Cicadellidae; genus Macrosteles; species Macrosteles quadrilineatus. The sequence continues at coordinate 131,586,665 of NW_026542595.1, read as the reverse complement.
GTTTAATTCATAAGGCTGATGGGTATTTTAAAAACTTATCTATTAATATCAAAACTATTGGGATCATGATAAAATCATTGCATTGCTAGCCGAACAACTTTCTTACACAAAAAGTAAAGAGTCCTGAATTTCATTACAATGTACCAGGCCGTAAGTTATTTGAGCTAGCGATGTCACAAGTAGGCTAAGTAATAAACCTTAAATGTAAACAGAGCTTCTTTAATAGGTAATAAACATTTTCAGAAGCTCCACATAAAATATGATTAACTACACAATTAAGTGTTCTAAGTTTGAGGGTTGTGAATTAGGCCTAAAACCTCGGCTATGTGAGGTTTATCTTGGAAATGTAGGCTACACTTTTTTATTCATAAAAAAACTGTAGACCTATCTATCTGCCTCAGTGGCATTTACTAAGGTTTTTTTTAGTGAACGGTTCAAATCCTCTTCTTGTTACTAGGCTACCTAATGTAGACCTTTCGTTAGAAAGGATCATTAATATATAGCCCAATGACAAATGGCATCCGGTCTTGTAACGATTTCGCTTGGAATCGGACCAGCAACCAGCAGATTTGAAGGTGAGCACGATAAAATAACCACTCTGCTACCCAAACAATCCTTGCGGAAACCATGCCAATGTGTTGTTTAGTTAATAGACCCTTAGTTAAAAGGCAATAAAAAGCAACTGATATTGGCTAAAGTTGTAAGAAATTAGAAAGTCTTTTGGTTGGACAAGCAAGGTTATATTAATTCCCTGATGAATATGTCTTAAAACTAAGTCTTGAGATGACTGTAGGACACTGGCAGACATGTGCTATTTTAACCAAGTTGGAATAATTTGGCAACTGATTTTGTGACTCATGCCTGGTGGTGACATCATTGGTACGGTACTGAGTTTACCAGGCCTACTTGTGGTTACTTTTATAAACTAAGCTGATTGCCACCCAACAAACACATAATTCTTAATTTAGATTGGTAATTGCATAGGCCTAAATGTCTTGGATAAGTAAACAACTTTTTTCTTGCAACAATTATACCCTAAAATAACTGTCATGTCGAAATACTATTTGGGTTCGTGCACTATTTGAAACGTTGTTGACAGTTTATGAATAATAATGTGTAAATTATTTAATTTTACCATGAAGACATTCGTGAATTTTGCTGTTTATACCTCTTTTAGGCGAGTCTGTCAATCCATCTTCTGATACCTCTTCAGCCATATTTAAAACTTGATGGAATTAGTAAAGTATTAAAAAGCACGTTTACAATCTAATATTCTACTTAATAAAGATACTGAACAATAATAGTTTTCATTTGGCTGCACTTTAGTTTAATAATATGTTTACTGAAAGTACAAAAAGGTTATATCACATACACAAACAAACACAATTTATTTGACAAGACAATTATTTCTATTTCAGTTTCAGTTTGCTTCTGCTGTGTTGATTTTTATGTCAGCTGTTTGAGCAGTGTAGCCAACATCACTTTTATCGCTTCTTTTCTACAAACGAGTATCAATAATTGTAATCTAGTTGTATTTTTAGGATGAAAACTAAATTTTTCTCTGAAAAACCAACTATATTGTTTAGTTGTTTACTTAAACATGTAGGTATACAGTCCCAATTATCACCTTCTACGTTAATTAAGCGTCTTATGCGACTCTGTGAGTAATATCGAAATACGCCCTACCGAATAGACATATCGATGGGTCGTTTGTTTGGAATACCGTGACGTCATGGCTACATGGTAAAAGGATATGCGCAGAACAGATTCTTTTAGTCTGTGCGCAAGTAATCAAAACAGCAGTCTGGGTTCCAAATTCAAAAATAGCGGGCATTCAGGTTAAAGTGAGTTAAAATAAGACAACTTAGTCTTGCTACGACCTTCGACATTAACGCACCGAACGTTACTGTATCATATTCTTCTGTAACGAATTATAAAATAATTAGTTTAATTTTAATTTTAAAATCGAGTGATAGTGATCCTTATGGCAGGCCTCATAACTGTGCGCCTTCATCGAAATGATGCCCAACCGTGGGGTTTCCGGCTACAGGGTGGAAAGGATTTCGGAACTCCCTTACTTATTCAAAAGGTAATATTTCTTTCAGTAATATACTTATTATTAATTTATTCTATAAAATGTGTCTTTTAAAATTGCATGTGAGTATATAGCAACACCGTCAAATTCAACCCAAATTGTGTATTGGATGTAATGTACTATAATTTTTCTTACAAAAATTTAGTGTATTATTTTTGTTACATTTTGGTAGTTTTTTTATCGCTTGTAGTACTCTTTTCATGGATAACTAGTGTTTAGTTTACATCATACGTTTCTTTTTAATCAGCCTCTTTTTCAAATGTATATTTTTTATGAAGTTTCAATTAGTTTATTAAAATTGTTGTAACGACGATTACAGTTACTTTGTTAACACATAAATTATAGACGTATGAATTTGTAAATGCCTGATTATTATTAACACTGAAACCCTATATCAAGTTTAGAAAATCGGTGCATCATTATACAAGTTGTTAGTCTTGCATAAATCTTATCTAAATTAATATGCATTATTGCACTGTCTTATCATTTGTTTTTTAAATAAGCTACTATGCGGTTTTCGACATTGACGGATAAATGATTTTCTGTATCATTTTACAAAAAACTACACAACTAATGCGGAATTAACAACCACTATGGATCTTGAAAAAAGCTTTCGCTATGAAAATATGTTTCTAGATTTTGATTCTTAAATGTTGATGGTACTAAGATTGCACTTTTGGCTTGATTAAGTATTTTTTCCGTTGTTAGTAATCCCTCAAATAATATTAGTTTCCGTTTGTCAAATAAAAATTATTCTTAGGGATGTATATAGTTAGTTGATCTCATATATGATGAAAAACGTTATATATTATTGTCTAGAGGCTTTATCTGATTGCCTCTGCCCCTTAGGTATATTTTTTCACAGTGAACATTCAATGGTTATCTTAGATTAGTATATAACTAATGAAACAAAGTTGCAAAATACATTCAGAACGTTGTAAACAAAACGAACGCTTAAAGCATGTTTTAGTATATATAAAAAAAGAACTTAATTCTGTGGTTTTTTAACATAAAACCATTGACTTTATATCCACACAGATTGTAGTAGATATAAAGTCAACGATAAAACTCAGACCCTTTTTAGTTTTTTCACTGGAAATGTCATAACTTAAAAAAAATATCCTTCAATGAATTGGATATCTTTTAATGAATACACGATGACTAAACTACTGGGTACCTTGAAGTGGCTCTTTAAACGTGTGACTCATCGTTTAGGGTATTCTCAAGGACGTATGAGTGACGAAGGCAAATCCACTCGAATCAGTCGAATCAGCTGATTTCAGTTGCTGTCATCGACCGGATGAACTGGTTCTCGGTTTATGCCACAATGATAAGCTTATCCAAATAATCAATCAGTTTAAGTTATATTTGAATTGACACACTGGTATTTCAGGACAAGTTGAAATAGTTTTAATAATATTTTTTATAATGTAGGTATAACATTTTTTGAGTGTTCATTGATAGATCGGATCTATGAGGCGTACACAAACCTGGCTGCGTATTTTAGGGCAAATATGAGTGAGGGATTTTTGTACCAACACAACAAAGAACAATGGATAAGAAAAACGTTTAAAGAATATAAAAAAAAACATAAAAATTGCAAAAATCAACAATTAAATCAAATACAAAAAAAAAACTTGTTTATTCCCAACAGATTTTACTCAATACTTAACAATTCTGAATCTAAACTCGAGCTTAGACAACCTTTTAGAAAAATTCATTAAGTTAGCAATTGGTCTGTCATTCAACAAAAATGTCAAATAAACTACACGGTAAAGACGTATTTAGACATTGTTTTTTTAAGCTCAAAACTCGAGTAACATGTAGCAGAGTTCGAGGACAATTTCCTTCAGTAAAACCACAACACACAAACTGGAAAAATAAATCTGGAAAACACGGCATCGTCAACATTTGTTCGCTGCACATACCAATGGCAACAAGCGAATCGCGAATCTTGACAAAAACCATAAACTCATAACACCAGTTGCAAAATCCAACCCATGCAAAGTGCCAAGAAAATTTGGCTAGCTCTGCACTTTATTGTTTGCAAATGTGAAATGTTTTGGTAAGATATGCCTTGCGGGACTCCTATAACTACCAAGTGTTTAGACGAGTGTCTAGTGTCTAGACAGCTGTAGACAATCAAGAGGTTGAAGATTGTCTACGGGATTGTCTACATTAAGAGACAGACTCGTAGTTTTATTACACCAAATTACACTGCTGGTTTTGTCAACCGAGCCACTTTGGGGATTGTGAAAGTGAAAATTACGACGAATAGCCTGGAGGTTTGATAGTGACGCATGTCAGAATAATAAACAGCTGATCGTAGACAGTAACAAAGCAATGGTTCAATGTTTAATTTTGTGAACTGGACAGCTGAGTGAGCAGGTATATTTCTTGAAAGAAGGTTGCTTGTTCGATTCCGGGGAAAAGCAAAATAATTTAATGAAACTGGACCAGCTGCCCTTGGTCATAGGGCTTTTAATAAATTATCCTGGCTAAGAAGCCAGCTGATCTAGTCATGAACAACCTGTCATCGTATTCATTCAGTTCCCTGATCTTCGTCATCACAATCAAAAACTAATAAACTTGATGTAACTGTGCCTCAATACAAAATTCTGATTAATTCTCTTGCTTATTAATTAAAAGAAAATACACTAGAAAAATAACATTTTTAAATACAGTGTTAGCAAAACGGGAGTGCCGATGAAGACCAGGTCAAGTCCCTTCAAACGCACGCACCCCCACAGGTCTCCATCGGCACTCCCGGTTTGCTAGAGGTATACTGTAGTACGGTACCTACCTAAAATTTTTTTACTGTCCATACAAATATTTTCACTCGATGAATCACGCCAATTAATCCACCAATTAATACATTCATGCAAAGTTGTATACATTAGCACTTATGTAGTACTAGCTGTACCCGCGGGCTTTGCCCCGTTTAACTTCATATGGCTCAATCCCGTCCTTGTTGAAGTTCGTTCGCTACGCTCACTCACCTTTAAGTTAGAGCTCGTTCGCTGCGCTCACTTGCCTTCAGGTTAGCTCGTTCGCTACGCTAACTCGCATCCAGGTTGAAGTTCGTTCACTACGCTCACTCACCTTTTGGTTGCAAATTAGCTGTTGTCATAAATTTAAAAAAATTAAAGTGCTGCACCCTGTTGGTAATCCTTGTAACTTTAATGCTACTGAACATCATAGAAGGGTTGTTCTTGATGCTGGGAGAAGGGGGTTTTCTTACTTCGGGCCGGCTCAGTACAATCATAGACAAAAAGAAATAAATAGTACAATGCACTTCCTTGCAAGCTAAAGGCACTGTCTTACAACAGTTTTAAGAATCGCCTAAAGAGTTTGTAACTAATCTTATTTTGTTTCGTAGTTATAAGAGGTTTTATTTAGTTTAAGTCCTGACTTGAGTCAATTTGTAAAACAGTTTTGTAACTGAAATTCGCTCATGAATAAAGACCTTATTTATTTATAGAACAGAACTAACTTGTTTAATTGAAACAGCTGTTAAGATTCATTAATTCCTTTTAAATATGAAAAATCATAAGGTTAACATGGGAAACTCCGGAGCCCGAAAGCCTGATCAAATTAAAAACTACTTAGTTTTCCTATTTAATGCCCAAAGAATCGGTGTACCGAATTTCAGCCTCCTAGGTAAATGGGAAGTGGGAGAATTAGTGATGAGTGAGTGAGTGAGTCAGTCAGTCAGTGAGGGCTTTGCCTTTTATATATTTAGATTTTCAGACAAACGCTTTAAAAGGGTCGATTGTTAACAAATATCATGAGTATACATGATTGTCGAAAAGGGATTAACAATAGCTAGCATAGGCACAAATGGGAAGTTATGCTGTTCAAGGGTTTGGTATAAAACCGTTGGCTTTTGCCGAATCACACCCTTGCACATGTGTTAAGGATAACTTGAGCACATGTTTAAAAGCCTTTACACTCTTGTGAAAACACGTTCCGTTTTTTACTCTTTGCCGATGTGTGAAACTGGTTGTAAAAAATATATATTTGGATATTAAGTTCATATACTCGATGGGAAAGCTGCAGAAAAAAATACTATATCTCTGTGCCGTATATTTTGGTATATGTGTCCAAATAAATTTGAGATTTAACATTGTAAATTTGTATAATTGTAACTATTGAACTATTTTTGTTTATTTTGATTTTAAAGAAAAATATACATTATGCTCCTGCGTTAAATCTAATTTTTGTTAAATTAAAATTACACACTTCACAACAAATGAATATTCGTCGTAGATAAAGGGAGAGACTTCTTGCTATCCTGTTGTATTTATAACTAGACACACACCAAAATAACACCCTTTTCGGTAAATATTATTACAGTAATATAAATACCATATATTTTAATGAACAATAATGTTCTTAAACATTAGCGAATACACGGTTCAAACTCTATAGCGAGCATATAGCCGAAGTAGCCTACAAAACCGAATCTACAAAAAGCCTATAATTTATACAGTCAGTTACCCCTTCAAGAATTGCTGTTTTCTGTTTCTGTGTTCTGTTTTCTGTTCAAGAATTACTGTTTACTGTTTTTAAATACCATTTTAGGGTAAAAGTGTTACAAAAGTACAAGTGAAAGCGCCTGACCGGTCGTATGAATGAGTCTAGCTCTCCGTATTCCACCACCTCCTCGGCCCGGCCTGGTCGCCGACGTGTGGGTGCGGAATGCCGTCCACATTCCTGGGACTTATCTCCCATGACGTCATGGCCGGAGTCACTGAGGGTCCGGTAGCGGAAACCATAATGTCCTTGGCGCCGGCCGAGCGTCCGACATATTTTTTATGGCTGGGAAGGAACGAAAATGAAATTCTTTGCGTCCGGTCTGACTCCAGTCGGGCAGGCATGCATGAAACCTAGGACCGCCTTGAAAATGTAGTTTTGGGTACAAAAACGTCTAAAAGGTTATGTGTTGCGTTTTTCTAACTATTAAAATCCAATGGGTGTTTTTAAGGGATTTCTATTTCATGTTTTTGTTAGGTGTGTTGAAGACTGCCGTAGAGAGTAAATATTTCGTATTCTAACTTTAAACCAAAGTTAGTTAAGCTCTCACTTCTGGATCATACTTGGTTTTTAATTATTGGTAATCTACCACTTAACACTGTACTTCGCGTTACTCTGGTAGCAACATCTTATATCTATATGAACCATCACAAAGCGCGCTACAACATAAATTATGTCATCTCCCATAGTTAGAATTTGTTATTGACGTAGGTGATTTGACATAACATACGATATAGCTAAAGCCATCCTATTGTATTGGCTTGGATACACATTAGGTGTATTCTACAAAATCATTAATTTATACCACACCCTTGGAATCTGAATTCGCCATCACTTCGAAAATCATCAAAAACTAAAGTTTGTTAAACATGAGCTTTAGAGAATTTAAAAATCACTGCATCTTAATATTATACTGATATTCCGACAAATTATAGTGCGTAATAGCTTTGACTATTAATACAACAACTTCTGTATCCAATAGTCAACGGTAATAGGCAAACATGTAACATAGTGTATACTGTATAATGTGAATTATCCATAAAAATCTTTTTGTTTAAACCAGGCATACCATTAATGCATGATAATTACGTAATTGGGTACATTTTCAAAACATAAACTAACATTAAATTTGGCCTCCGCAAACCTTTAACCTTTTACGTCAAACAATTTTTTTAAAGGTAACTTTTACACGGCAGGTAATTGAACCCACTCAGCCTAAAAATAAACGTTTAAGTCATAAATTTTCCTTTTAACGTTTGAACTCAATCAAATTTACAGTAAGGTTTGTAGTTAATGAGCTTCCTAAGTATACTTTTCCTTGAATTCAAGCCAAACCCCAAAAATATTTCTAGACGAAAATAGTTCAGCAATTACTTAAGGTTGTTCAACACAGGTCTTCATATTAAAAAGTAAAGATAAATATTTATCACAATCTTATTAATTCTAATTTTTGTAGACTAACTATGTCCATAAATGTTAATTTAACTGAAGAAGTAATTGCCTCTAATGCATCAGAAAACATGCCTACCGCCGCTGAAACACGCTATTGGCAGACACACAGACAACATTTGACCTAGATCTGCCCAATTATTCATCTTCATCGCCAACTCGAAAGTATTTGGGTCGATTAGTTTGTTTACATTCAGCATAGATTTGAAGTTTTATTTTTAAACTTAGTTCTATAATGAGACAGATGAATTCAACACCAAGTCCATTATTAGCTTGGATAATAAATTGTCTATGTTTTAAGCCGAAGCAGATATTGTTTAGGAGGTGAATTTGATTAATAAACATCAATTATCAATCATTGATATGGGGATGTCACCTAGGTGCGTATTTTAACCCAAATATGAGTGCAGGATGGTATACATCGACTGGGACGGGTGGCGTCGTCCTGTAATCCAGCTACTAGGTGGTCACGAATTGTGGATATTTATAGGCATGCACTGTGGATGCGATACTCTCTGGTGTGGATTAACGTCCGCACGAGTGAGTACGACTATCCGCAGTACTATCCTGATAATTAGACCAATTCGTATATACCAAGGCAAAAATGTGGTTCGGATTCCACTATAAACTGTAGGTCCCTTAGTTGCCATTAGCTGTATGGGCTATTAATTAACAGCTGTGTCTATGTCGGTGTCTTAGTCACTAACAAGACTACAAGATCGCGCCACTCATCCTATCCTACTCATTTCCATTCATACTTGGCTTAAAATACATACTTTGTATCACCATTTCCAGCTGTTTAATTAGTCAGGATGATTTATTTAAAGCCCAACGATCAGGAACAGCTGGGTCCAGTTTCGAACCATCAAAAAGATATTGACTTTTATCAGGATCGAACCGGCAACCTTTTGATTACTAGGTATGATTGATTGATAACATGTTTTGACCAAAGGTATGTTGTGGGAGCTTCTTCCAAGAAATTACGTAAAAAACTAGTTGTGATAATAGTTGTGCGTGTAATAGCTCAATCTAATAGCTCAGTAATTCAGAATCATATTACTGGGAATAACCTTGAAAAGCTAATATAGTATAGAAACTTTAAAGCAGTTCTATAGTAGTTTTTAAAACATAACACAAAGCAAAAGTTTCCTGGGTTGTTCGCAGGCTAAAATGCACCGGTTACACATTATATTTTAATTGACTTAAGTTAGTGGAAGCAGATTTCTCATCATTATATCGTAAAAATTAAGCCAGTTTTTATATGTTCCGTTCCATATCCTGTTTGTTACGCTTTAGTGCGTTCATGTCTACTAATTTAATTGTTTATCCCATATTCTAGGATATCTTTTAAAAGAGGATAATGCCAGAGGAAAAACTACAGTATAAACAAATTTGTCCATTCGGTTACGATTGTATTCAAGTTGTTGAAATGACAAGAATTAGTACATATCAACAAGCACCACTTACACCGAACTTAAAAAATAACTTAAAATTGTCTTTAGCTGATTATAGGGTGATAAAATATCCATGGGGAAATTTTTAATTCGTGGTATCATATTGTGTATTCTGGTGCTAAACAAAGTATTAAAATACAATATCTAACCCAAAATCTGGTATTTTCTTTTATTGCAATTGTTTAGGCCATGGGGTAGGACATTTTGAGCGTTGGTAGGTAAATAGTGATCATCTAGACAATGACCTCAAAATATTTTAATTCGTTAAGTATGGTTACATACGTAAGTTTATAAATCTGTAAACAAATCAGAGATAATAGTGACAAATATAAACTGTGGATATCCCCTTCTAGCTTGGCCGTTCGTCTCATCGAATAATCGGAAGATAAAACAACAAACAAGACAAAGTGTTCCGTTTACAAAGACAATAGAATGACGTCAACCGGGAACGGTGTCAAACACCACAAAACATAGGATATGGCTATCATAAGATAATGCGTGGTTACCCAGAAGTCTGTGCGGCTTTGTCGTAAACGTGTGGTCGTTTTGTCATAACAATAGTCATAACAACTTTTACATAAACCACCGAGATCAAGATAGTGCAACGCAGTTCTGTAAATATTGATAAAATAAAAGTAGGTACTGATTGTAAAGTCACCAGTCAAAATGGAGAAGAAGTATTAAATGATAACGAAAATAATAAATAATTAACTTTTTTTTGAAAATTGAGGACGAGAAATGAGAAAGGAAAAGATAGAGACAAAAATAGCAATAGGAAAATAAATTAAAAAAGACGAAGGAAATTAAGACGAGGTTTGAGGAAAAGATGAAGAATATGGAGAGTAATGTAATTAGAGTATTAACTTGCCTTTGACTCGCTAGGAATAGGCCAACAGATAAACAGGAATTGGAAAGAAATTACAGTGTAAGTTTAATGCAAATAAAACATAACAATATTAACCAGGCTTACCAAAAATTGAGAAAATTGCAAGATTTAAGGGAGTTAGATTGCTTTTCCCTAAAAGTATTTGTGTTTAAAATAAACTGCTTCGAACGTAGATTCAATTAAAGTCACAGTTTATGTAAAAATATTATTGATAGTGTAGGGATATATTCAAATATGTATAACATGGGGAGAACATCGTACCGGTACATAGCTTATGTACTCGTATGGCTTTACATTACATAAACAGAGTTCGCAAATCGATGCCACACATACAAGTAAACGCATTAGCAAATTCCTTACCTTTTGAATATTTTTGGCTGATATATTTATTACGAATATTTCATACCACATTGCCTCCTGTTTAGAGTTTGCTTGTGTTTAAGTTTCCATCCGGCCTTTAAAGTGGCCAGAGCGCGGGACTTTTCCCCAAAGTCCTGGGTTCAAATCTCGCCAATCAACAATGGGAGTTATCCATACAATGGTACCATTTTTTCCTATGACGCTAGGCACGAGCCTGGGATTGTTATTCACATTACTTCAGGCTAGACCTAGGGGTTGCGGCATTATCACTTAGGTAAAATCCATTGGTGATTTGGCGGGATTTGAACCCGGGACCTCTTGGACCGAAGTCCCACGCTCTAACCACTAGACCAGCTCGCTCCCCATACAATGGTACCATTAGAAGTAAATATTTATTTACTATTCACTCTTAAAAGCACCCTCCACTAAAACACACCCGATTGAATAATCAACTGAGGAATTCAGTCGTTTAAATTAAACAATCCAAATTAACGGCAACGCAGTGAGTTAGGATTATTTAAGTGCCCGCAACCAAACAAACGGCCACTAAATAAACAAACGGTATTGTTTTATCAAACAAAAGAGAAGACTGAGTAGATTAGAAGAGATTTGTCACCGCGACCATGACTGAAGGATCAGGTTGTGTCAGGGTAGGCGGAGCGTGAATGTTCTGTTGTTCTGGTCAACTCTTCTGGAGCCGAAGCTTGTGACTTTGTAAATGTTGCTGTGAGCCTCGTAGGTTTGAGCAAAGGTTTGACCTCGTGGATTGCTTCGAAAATTTTGCTGTGAATCTCGTAGGCTCGGGTGTGTGTCAATACTAGTGCCCACCGGATTCCTCTAGGTTCTAGGCCGGGAATCGTTTTCCACATTACTTCAGGCTAGAAGTAGTGTCATTATCACTTAGATCAAATTTTAGGGTGATTGGGGGGATTTGAACCAGGGATCTCGAGGACCGAAGTCCCGCGCTCTACCTCTAGACCAGCTCGCTCTCAGACTCGAAACTGTTTGTAGTTGTGAAAATAATGAGTTTCAATTTAATTGTTAGTTCACTAGGACTCTCATAAGTGAAATTTGTAAATAATGGATAGTTTAGTTATTTACTCCTTGTTTGGATGCGTGAATGAGTAACTCTGGTTATCAGATCGATCCAAGAAATAACAAATAATCTTAGAGGCACCTTGGATTACCATTGACTGGGTAATTTTTTACATGTTACACTCTATCAGCTGATTATCCACGAGTATTCATTGTACACCACCACTGATCAAACCATAAAACGGCTGAAGAACCCATAAAGCTACTGACTTTGCTCAGGATTGAAAGATAAACCTTCTGACTACCGTACTTCTAGGGACTACGATCTAGGAAAGGTCTATTCATGTACAAATTTTCGTGAGAAAATAAGAATATTAAATTTAGGACCGTTTAACAAATAGCTTTGAAAGCTAAAACGCCATAATATCGATGTTAGTCTTTCTAGTGGGGCCTTGTGTTAACTCAACGTTAACTCAACGACACGTCTTAAGAACTTTAATGCCAAATATAATGTTACTCTACACTTATCTACTAAAAATATTCCAATTAGGATAGTAAAACAAAGTATAATTTATTTAAAATATTTTTGTGGCTCAATTATAATGCATTTCCAATTCTTATCACAGAAAACTCACCAATCACTAGAGGCTATGTGTCAATGTAGGTACAGTGAGGTCACCGAGATAAGACCTCAGAGTGTTCACTGATAAGGGAAGGTCACCCACCTCTATTGTCTCAGATATTGTATGACTTATGTCCTTCACGTGGGCCTCCAGCACTCCAGCTGGGAGCCTCAAGTAATGTTAACACAACTGTAGAGTAACTACTGTACCATGTTGATAAAGTACCTATCTATTAATTAGGCAAGAATGTTTCTTGAAAACCGTTTTCTCAGCTCATGTGCATTGCAGGGAAAGTCTACGCGTATTATTATAAAGATGTTTTCCTGTAGATGTGCAGAATGCCTTAAATTAAAATAGGCTCAAAAAAGAGCACAAAAATGAATTTAAAATAAAAAATAAAAACATGGGCCTTTTAGGTTGCCATGTTGATGACGAAATAACAACAAAATATAAACAGAAAATCAAAACAAATGGGAAAAATTCCAATCACATGTTTTATTTACAGCGTGGGGGGAAAATAGAGAAGTCTGTACATTACATATTTTTGGTGGAGTTTTTGATCACTGGACGACATCTAGTTGTAATAAAAACTTTACACTATTTGTGTGTTTGGTGTGGAATTTGAATTTCTTTGGTAGCACTAGTTGATCAGGTTTTGGGGGGAAAGTTTAATTATTTACAATATTGTACAACGGATCACTGTAAAATATATTTGGTGACAAAGCTTTAAATTTTTATCTTGATTTTTATTCATCTGAACATTTTAAAAGTTTGTAATACGTTCATTCACTTATCATTGACTTAAAATGCATAAGTATAAATCTGGAATAGAAGGAGCCATTATTATTTGAAGGTAACATTTAAGGAAGAAGGAACATTCAAAGAATACGCCACTTATAGTGTTATGCTACAGCTAAAGATATATTTTCTTTTTTGAGTTTTATAGGATGAAAGATGGTGACAAAGGTAAAGTTTACGGAAGTTTCTCTTTAAGTTTGGTACAATTTAATCGTCTATTTACAAGAAAGAAAGCAACATTTTGCATCAACCTTCTACTTAATCAACTTAAAATACTTTTGATAATAGAACTGAATATAAATATCATACTAGAATGGAATATTCACTTCGTGATAGTGTTTATAGAATTAAAAGGACTGGAGGTTTCTCAACTAAAACTCCAAAACACTTCTCAAACCAGTTGTTTTCTGGGTCGCCGGAAGACTGCCCACCGGAAAACTACCCCCCCCAAGCAGGTTCCTACGTCATATATTGACGTCACAGCCCGGGGGGGGGGGCAGTTTTCCAGTCACGGACACTCAAATTTAGTTGACAAACACTTCTAATCTAACCTAACCTAACCAACCAAACTTGCTGTAACATTTCAAAATTCTGTTTTATATTCATCACATGACTTTTCTATTATCCAATAGAATTACTCGAATTAAAATTAAAATTACGTAGCATGATTTGTCTAGGGGGAGTTGTATTCTAGTCGCGGACACGGCTTCCATATTGGTTAGTTGGCAGATTTTGTGACGTCACGTTTCACCTGGGGGGTAGTTTTCCGGGGGATAGTATTCCGCATCCCCTGTTTTCTGTTCTTGTGTAAATGAGTACAATTTTCGATAATTTTGTATTTGACTCCCTAATCGATTCGAGGTATTCAAACATTGTGCGGATCGATTAAAAATTTCAAACCATCAAGTTTGCCTTGACTTCCGAGCAGCTAAAGATAGCCGGCCAGTTTTAGCGCCGACCAGGCACCAGGCCTCACACGCCCGCACACATGGTCTTACATCATGGTTGGTAATATACTGAGGAATATACCACAGAAATACTATAATCATTATAAAAAAGGTTGGCAAATTGTGGAAACACCTCAGTCAAAACACCATAATTCTGAGAGTCGAACTGTTGTAAATTCTGTGGAATACATTGATGTTAACGGTGAAAAGTTATATTGTCTGATTAAGTACTCATTGACCAATACACTAAAAATTCAGCGATTATTGTCAAAACATTCATATGTGCTGTTACAAATTTCCAAAATACGGGGAACAACGTTTGAAGTTTAAAAACTAATTTTAGTGTGCTCTGGTGTGCGCTGCTAGCATAGGGTGGTCGGAAAGTTGGTGTACAAAAAAAAACTGTACATAATGTCAAAGCATCACTCCCTGATGAGGAATCAATTCAAGTTCTTCTCATTCTACAGCTCCATAGGTAAATGTTTTGCCACAAACTATATTGGAGCTTAAACGCGAATTAGAATATCTACTTAAGATATTAGAATTACTACTTAAGACGTTGGAATGCCTACTTAACGAGGGTGTATCCAATTTCAATATTGTTGAGGCGATCAATATACTCTAACACTATCACCCCCTTAGCAAGTAAAAGTAGCAAATAAATATGTCGTGTGATGTCTAATGGGAGGAACGAGCTGGTCTAGTGTTGGAGCTCGGGACTTCGGAGTCAGAGGTTCCGAGTTCAAATCCTGTCAAGTCACCAATGGATATTTCAGTTATAATGCTGCAACCCTCTAGGACTAGCCTGAAGCAATGTGTAAATTAGTTCCGGGCTAGAACTGACCTCCTAGGACGTAATGGTGGGTAATGAAAAAAATATTAATATTGTTACCAAGCAAATTATGTTCTTGATTTTAGATAGCAATATATAACCAGCATCAGTTTATGCTATACTTCTATTAATTTCCAAGTAACGAAACTCATTCAATTACCTTATGCGTGTTTTACTAGATTAGATCTAATTTCCCTCGGCTTCTGGTGGCCAAGCGTAAAATGTAGTCCTTATCCCAACTTCATCTGTTTAGGGATGTGGAACCGCAGAGTGTGAAAGTGTGTGTGGGAACGCATTGTGTGTCTGGACGTATGCAAACCGATGCAAATAACTGCAGACCCATGTCACTACTGCAGAGAATACTGATATTTTGAAATGTAAATGTAAAACTATGAATAACAATTTGTTAAATAGGAGAAGAGGTTTGGGTGATTGTTAGGAGGTTTTAACATCATTGGCGATGGTGTGAATTTAATTTCTATAAGCTTAAAACTTTGTCAGAAGCTGAGGTAAAAAAATGCAATTGGATGTATGTGTAGAGTTTGAGTGATTCTAGTGCCCGGTCAATTCATAAATTCGAATTCCGGGGCGCACTGATGTCGAGCACCAATCAGGAATGAATTTTAGATACGTAATAAAATCATGAACCAAACTAGTGGTCAAAAACTCTCCATAAGCTAGGTTCATGCGTTGAGTAGAAAAGGTAAATCTCATGCCAGAGAAGAACTGTCTATGTATTACAGATATACCTAAAATATATTTTGAAATATATTTGAACCGCAAGATGATGTACATAATAGTTAAGTTCAAATAATTGGTAGGCTACTTTTATTTTTTTAATCGAATTAGTTTAAATTCGAAATGCACACAAATAAAAGAATGGTCGAAACTCAAATTAACTTATTTATGAATAAAAAATTACGAATTCTCTTAATTTCCTTAAACGTAACTTACGTTAGTTTATTGTGTGAAGTTATTTGTTGCTAAATATGACTGCCAGTAACTGTCACATAAATAAGTTGTATATGCAGAGTATAAATGTTTATAGTTTCTAGGGTACGTATACATGGTTTATTGTCGTTACATAGTTTCATTGGCTGGATACCAAACTACCTTTACGTGGGACATATTAAATGGACCAATTCCAAGACAACATTGTCGTTTCATAACAAAGTAGAATGTTGGGTCAAATTTGGTTAGATCTTAAGTAAAAATAGTTATAAAAGCGATACTGGTTCAAAGCCGTTTCCACACGCACGAGTTAAAAAAGTAAGAAAGTCCTAGAAGGCACCAATCACAAAACGAATTGCTAAATTTATAGACTCGTAATTGGTGGTATATAAAACGGCTTGGTAAAAATTAAGATAATACAAACCATAAACCGACATAATATGTCGACTAACTTAAGGAACCCCAAAGAGCTAAGAGAAAAAACGTTTTTAACGTTTTAAGGACATAATTTCAAAACTGACAACCATCAACTGGTACATCCATACTTACGAAGCTTCTACATTAGTTAATACGTTTTTAAGAGTCGGGTCAACCTTAAAATTTGTGAGGCTTCTACAAAAGCTTTATGTTTAAAAAAATATTTTCTAAATACAACTTGCACATTTCTTAACATAAAGGCTAGAAAGTTTACATAATACTGTTTACTATTCACCCATAGTTTTAAGAACAAGTAATAGTGAATTCCTTCAAGTTTTGGAAGATATGCAAAAAACTATTCACAAAACTTTACGCCCACTTTGTTCAACTGTACATGACGTAATCTTTGATAACCCTTGATATTAGCGAAGTATCTCTTGCACTCTACTTCCATTACAATCAATTAACTTTATTGCGTATTGTGGTTTATCCGATTGAGCTCTTCGGCCGTTAAATGCAAGTTAAGTGGTGACTCATTCATACTCGTCGGGTCCAGTGTATTGCGTCATGCCTATGTTGTGACGTCACTCTCCTTAAAATCGTGACTGGATGTATCCAGGAAGTAGGATATGAGCTAGAGGAATCTCCAAGTGACTATCTCAGGGTTATAGCTTCCTATTGCTATACAGGAGTACGCAAATGTACAAAGAACATCCTACATCATGTCCTACAAGAATTTTTATGACGTTGCACATTAGGTTGTGGCGTCATTCTCCTTAAAATCGTCACAGGATGTGTCAAGAAAGGGCAGTTTGAGCTAGGGGGAGCTCTAATATTATTTTTTGTTTCTTGTTACAGCTTTCCACTTATGGTACCCACTAAAAACATTTTTTTCAACTATCGATAACCTACGTTTTCATATTGACCTTGCGTTTTGGGTACAAAATACTTTCTCACTTTGAACATTCTCTTTTATAGTTTTTTTTAATGGTCTTTATAGTCTTTTATCCTCTGCTTGGGTAAAAGATTGACTCAAACATACACTATATCGTGGGCTTATAAATAAAGCAATTTTGAACAATTAATACATCCTTTTTTACATTTAACCTCAAAGGAGGTATTAATTGAAAGATGCGAATGCAATTTACTCACCAACTTCGTAATATTGGTCTTATTTCTCCTAACAAATTTCTCTATGGCAATCCTGATAATTTAGACACCATCGTAAACTACCTTAAACGACAGAAAACATCCTAACACAAACTCCTTAATGGTTCTGGGGTTTCTTCAGGTTCAAAAGAAAACAAACTGTTCTAAATCCGACCCAAACAAGCCCTCGTTCATTACATACCTGAGAGTGAGGTTTGATACGTCTCCACTGAAAGTCAAGCTGTTATTTTAATTTATTTACCAGCTGTTTAATTTTTATCATGTTCGATGTCCGTATAGTAATGACGGGGATTATCATCTTAGCTATTACTCATATGTTTAAGTCCCAATTTAAATAAATGGATACAAAAATAAAAAATATTGAAGATAGACATCCATGACTCTTTAATTTTTACGTTTATTTTGAATGAAATATTTGCTATCTGGCCAATAATTAAGCCAAAGTTCAAAAATCTACCATGGTATCATAGAACCGAAAAAAATTAAAAAACCTAGAATGCAATTCCCAAACTCGATCCGAAATCCGAAATCATACACCGAAATGCTTGAGCACTCACTAAATATCAAACCTCAGCTATTGGTTTCCATCTGTTTGTAAACTTGCGAATCGGAACAACATTGAAGTTGACGTCAACTTATATTTACACTTATTTCACGGTCTTGAGCCTGCGCGTGACAATCTACGACAATTGCGTTGTTGTTGGTCACACTGATCGTTGTTGTTGGTCACACTGATTGCTGGACACCCACACAGTCCTTTTATGGCCTTTGAATAAATGGGTCACTGAAACTGAATCCTAAACAACTGTGAAATAACTTCCTCGAGAAGAATAATAGTCTCACTACACCATGTAATTTACCCTCTCGGTTTCACATTTCACTCCTACAAGTTGTTTGTAAACGTAATTGTATACACAAATGTATTGTTGTGTAAATGCTGCTTTGAGGAATTGTTTGGAATGTCACAGTACTGTTTTACATAGGCTATGTGTATTTTCTACACACTTTAAATTTTGTCCAGAAACATTTTGTTTAGGGAAACTCTACTATTGGTCTTTTGAGGGTTCAAATTCTTTGATTTTATTGACATGCCAGGAATCAACTGTGACACCAAAGTCCTAAATGTATTAAAAACAAAACCTCCTTTTACAAAGTTTATGTCAACGGTTTTGCATGGAACTATTAATAAACTGAATACACCGATGATTCTATTTTTGTAAAATATTAGTGCACTGAAACATTAATAACAGATATTTTTTTACTAAATGGGTTAATTGTTCATTGGATTAACGTGTTTACAAACATCATTCGACTAATGTTGATATTCAGCACAGTCCACTACTAACCGACTTTCTTTTATTTATTTCCTTAAAACGACAACACATCATTTTTACGTCATTAAACATTTATCCGGCTCGAAGGACCAAATAAATTGTTTGAAAATTATTCCGAAAATAATACTATAGAACATTTGGTCAACAACATGATTCTACCTTTGCTTAAGATCGGTTTCTGACAATGAACCTCAATGTGACATGACGTCACATATCGTCACATAACGCCACGGGGAAGGTTCAGGGAAGCGTTATGAATGGGCCAAGGTCTAGGTTACGGTTTGTTAGAACCGGTTGTCCCATAATTGAAAGTGTTTGATGTTTGAATCAATTACCAGATACAAAGCCAGCCATGGGTTTAATTAATTTCATACGTCAGAATAAAAATTTCCCATTATAATTTTCTCTGTTGTGCACACACTATCCCTATAGTGTTTGACACTGAAAGTTACCATCAATGGGGTCGGACCTTGGAGTTCAAATGTGATACATGGATGTTAATCATTGTTGAGTTTTGGTTCAGATTCAACTTAAACCTTCTTCTGCGAGATGTCAACGAAACTGTTATGTCATACTTATTCATATGAAAATGATTTGAATGAAAATGATTTATTTAGTCAGGCAAAGTTAGGGCCACATGGCCCTCTCTTACACTTAACCTGTTTATACAAATCTAAACATACAAATAAAACAAAACAATGTACAATACAAATAAAATACTATAATCTATTTACAATATTTAATGTAAAAAGAAACAATTAACTTTTAAAACATACCACCTTACATAAACACCCACACACACACACACACACACACCTACACACGTACACGCACACACACAACACACACTCGCAAGAACTAGCACACACACACGCACACCTGTCAGTGATCAACCAAGCGCACGCCTAGGATATACCAACCATGGCCATACGTCCAGAAAACAGATTTTTTAGTGCTGTCACAAACCGGGGACGGCTATCAAGGGTTTTTATGGCTAGAGGGAGATCATTCCAAAGGCGACAAGCAGAAACAACAAACGCTCTGTCATAAACTGCCGTTCTATGATGAGGCATACGCAAAGTTACTGAAGCAGAACGTGAATTTCTTACACTTTCTTCAGCTACAAATTTGAAGTCGTTTAAAAAATATTTTGGAAATTTTGTTTTTAATATTGAATAGGTTATCATAAGAATTTTTATTGATCTTAGGTCACATAGTTTTAGTAATTTAGAATCAACATAAAAAGGAGTGATGCGCTCATTACGTCTCAGATCATAAACAAATCTTATACAGTAGTTCTGAGTGCGTTGGAGAGCATCAGCGAGATTTACAGTCATGTCATTGATCACAGAGTTACAGTAAGTGAAGTGAGGGAAGACAAGTGATTTTACTAGGTGTAACTTTATGTGTAAAGGTAAAAAATTCTGTAACTTCTTCAGTGAGTGGATTGATGCAAACACCTTTTTACGTATGTCTAATACTGCATCTCCCCAAGTAAGCGTCGAGTTTATAGTAAGTCCTAGATTTTTCACTTTGTCATAGTAAAGTAAAGCTGTCCCATTTATAGTTACTGAGTTCACTGTGTCAAGGTCAATTGAGTTTCGTAAACGTGAATGACAAATTATTATTGGTCTTGTTTTTGTATGGTTTAGTCTTAGTCCATGTTTTTCAGTCCAGGTAATGATTTTCTCGATGTCTTCGTTGATTTTTAGAACACTGTCATTGATATATTTTGCTGAGAAATGCGTATAAATCTGTAAGTCGTCGGCATACATATGGTATTTACAGTGTGTGAGGACTGAGCTCAGGTCATTTATGTATAGTACAAACAGTAGAGGGCCAAGGATTGACCCCTGAGGCACACCACAAGTAACTGTCTCCCAGTCAGATCGTACGTCATCAACCTCAACACATTGCCGCCTGCCTGACAGATAAGATCCCAGCCAGTCCAATACACCATTTGAAAACCCTATGGCCCTTAACTTTTCCAGAAGAAGATTATGATTTACGCAGTCGAAAGCTTTCGAAAAATCAAATAGTGTTAGAATTGTACCCTGCCGACGTTCCATTGCTTGTCTAATGTCGTCCGTCACACGTAATAGTGCTGTTTCTGTGCTGTGTGCCGTTCACTTCATATTGTCTCGGATGGATGCCTTATGACAAATATTCTTTGATGTTCGCTTAAAAGTGTTGTGCCTTTTGTCTGGATGTTAACCTGATCGGGGGATATAACTTAACTCTATAACACAACTGTCTTTGATAAATGAACTTTTGTTTTCTCTTTTCACTCATATCCATTTGAAAAAAAATATGTTAACCTGATCGGGGTGTGTTCTTAACTCTTTAACACAACTGTCTTTGATAATTGGACTTTTGTTTTCACCTTCACTCATATCCATTAAAAAAAAAAAACAACATTGTAAATCTTGGATTTAAATGTTGTAAAGTGTGTAAAGTAATTGTAGCATTCAAAATACACAATATTTACGAGGATTTCCCTATGAAATATCAAAGCAATAATGAGTCAGCTGTGAACTTTACAGAGTGTCCATAAGTAAATTCTATGAGAAATTGTTTCATAGGTGAAAATAAAGAGGTAATAATCGATAATTATTTCTTAAAAAGCTGGATTTACCAAACTTCCGAAATTTTTTATTTGGTACAAAATCTTAAAGTCTTACAATAATTGGTCTTCATACATCTTGATGGATCTTAAAGTCAAAAAGATCTTGGGTGGGGAAAAATAAATGAAAAATGTGGTTGGTCCAATCAAAAATTGTTAAATGATGTTTTACGTTGAGTCTTGTAAAGGATTCATAGTTTTATTAAATCCCTAGAATATTTACATACAACACTGACCTACTGAGATACCGTAGATATATTCCGTCAACTTCTACATTTACTCATCTTTTACGAAAATACATAGGCAACATTTCTTATTCACAAAAACAATCTACTCCTATGAGTGTGGTCAATCAAATTCCACTCATCGCTATCCAATGAGGCAATGCAAGATTTGTAGATGTAAACAGACATTTGATACGTATAGCGCATCATTTGCCAAAACCGCTACTGTAGCGCTTCTAGCGGCTATTTCGAGAAGTGACTCACTACGTTCACACCCATAGATAACAGTTGCACTCGACGATAATTGGTTGTAAGTCTACCAGGAAGGTCATCATTAAAGTTTATCTGTGCATGCGTAATTGCAAACATTATCTGAGAGATATTCGCAAATCGCTGACGATTGGTGATTCAAATTCCATTAACAATAATATTTTGAATTTGCATCAATTTGTTAGATATCAATGTGTTAAATAATAATCAGACGGATAGTGATTACTCTGTACATAAAGCCGCATACGCGACATACAATAGTGATCAACACAAGCTACGAGTGGTTATAATTTATAACTACTGAGAAGTTGGAATATTTGTCTAGTTGAGAAGTTGTTCTTAATTACAATCACAACACACTAGTGGCAATTAGATTGACCTTAAGTTATTGATCATGACAGGTAAAGAGGGTTCTCCTATACAAAATGAACGTGAATTCAAGAGGTTCCCTATCCTTCCTTATAATATACATGTCCAAAAGACTAGTGTGAAGTAATGAACAAAATAAACTTACATAAGAGCAGTGTGGCAGGGTATAGTCACCTAATTTAGGAAGTGATAAAACAGATTACAACAGATCACTATAATCGAATAAATGGCTATGAATAGTTCCTGATCGATGTAATACGTTTCTGAACTATATGTCAATTGTATGTACATCAGAAACATATTGGAAATGCCACGATATACACATACAATTTCGATTTGCATATGATTCATACACATATGGTTTTACCCTCAGTCAGCATTGTGGACTTCAATAGTTTAAAGTGAAGTGAGTTTGTTTTTGGACTATAGTTATCACAGAGCCGGTCAGTTGCTATGGCTACTCTCGTCTAATAATAAGTTAGACTCGAGTGTCGAGCACTGGACCCAGAACAGCGAATGTTTCTTCAAGTACACGACGTTACTCAATCCTTGGACATGCTTCTGCGCTGCCAAATTGTAGGCATATTTCCTTCATGGCGTCGCTTTGAATCGCTCGCCACGTGGTAAAAAAACATTTATTCAAGAGTGATTTGAGTTTGTAGTAATTCCAAATTAGGTTGTAAATTTGAAATCTCACGGTTAGCAGGATGTTGGAAATTTGACTAATTCTATTGTTAATTCAACGGTAGACTTTAAACTACCTTTCTATCCCCATTACTATTTGGAACTACGTGTATTCTAAACAACGACTGATTGCCAATAAAAATATCTTTATAACTTTCTTTTCATTTTATCCAAAATCCAGGCTGTTTACAACTGCAGCGTCACAGGTAGCTATTTACTTGGATTATTAACTATTATTAGCTGTAACTATTAAATAGCCCAAGTAGCTGTGTAGCTCAGTGGTTATACTTTAGGAAGTGCTCACATAACAACTTGAAAATTTGCGATTCGAATCTGAATAACTCTTTGATGGTTCGAAACTGGAAGCAGCTGACGTTGATCATTGGGATATTAATACAAATTTTAATAGTCCTAGCTAAATAAACAGCGAGGAATCTCACTCATTGTCCCAATTCGAGTTAAAACAGCCATACGCCATTGCGTCTCCTTCCCATAATAGTATTGTAGATTGTCTAGTCCACCGCCCAAATTCCAAATTATGTAGCCTATTGAAATTTATTTCACTAAGGACCGGATTTGAACCACGAGGCCGGCCAAGATGACAGATGACTCACTGGCTCAGGGTCAAAACGTTATGCTATTCTGACTGACAGCTGAGTGCTTGCAATGCTTGGAGGACGGGTGCCAAGCTGTGAGCGACCGTGGTCTAATTGTATCGTAGATGTGGAATGTATCGAGAGTAGAACCATTGACTATTGGATAAGTCAAAGGTAGAACTGACAAGTTGTGATTCATTGGAGAAATTTTGAATATGTTGAGACAACACGGTCTGATTTCTGGGTGAGAGTGGGTGAGTATGTGAAGTTCCTACCCAAACAGCCTAGAAACAATTTTGCTTTTTAATAATTAGCTCCGTATTAGTTCTCGATAGTTCCATAAATGATTTCGTTACTTCCAAACGCTAATAAACAAATTACAAATCACATTCCTGAGTAGTTACAGCACTCGTATGACAATATGAAATTTTCCAGAAAATTACCGATAAAATTCAGCAGTAGCATGCTTCCAAATTGTCTCCTTTGTCCATTGACTATTGGGCCTTAATATTTTTGATAAGTAGTCCTGGTAAAAGAAATGGCTTAACATGTCAGTTTCAAATGGTTGTTAGGAACTCAAATCCCTTATATTTGTTGTAAACGTGTAAGCATATATCTTCGATCAATACATGTAGAGCCCATTTCCAAAGTTTGTCCATTGTTAAATGCAGTTTTAATGGTGTCCATTGGATTTGAGGTTTATGACTTGTGTTTGTATACATGTATATAAAAAGATTAAATAAAATACATTTACCCATTGCACAAAAAAAGTTTAGAATACCTACCTAAATTAGGTGAGTCGGAGGTTCAGTTGGTAGCGTCACGGACTTCGGGCCCAAGGTAGCGATGTCGTGGGTTCCGATCCTGGTCACTACAGTTCACCTTCGTATTGTACAGGCTCACCCCTTGCTTTGCTGGATACGTTCCACGCACAGATCTGTAGTATTGTGGACGGGCAAATGCAAGGCTTTTTTTGGGCCACCAACCTCTTTTAGAAAATAAATTCCCAATGTCATGTAGCCGTCACTGTACGCGATTCACTTACTTGTGATATCACGGACGAAATGAAATGACAAAATATAGGATTTAATTCAACATCAAAATGAGCTTGTATTCGTCACAAATCCAAAAGAAAACTAAACTTGTTTACATTATTATTACAATTCAAAAAACATATGCAAACGAAACAGTCTGTTTGAAATCAATTAAAATCCGTCTCTCAGCAAATGTTCTTGTAAACATATTTTGAAGTTTTAACCAATGACTTACTGGTCATATCATGACAGTCATATTCACGTGTTGTTAGTTTTTTGTTAAAATCAAGTATAATTGAATATGAAATGACATAAGTAATAAGCTATATTCGAATAATCAAACTACAGTTGTAAACTATATGTTTCTCAGTCACTTATAACTTGATTAAATTTGTGTGCTATGTTAACGAAGTGTTTGAAGCTAACATAAGCAATGTTTTTGAAGCTAATAATAAACCTCCTCTTAACTAATGTAGTTTAAGTAGAGGGGAACGCAACATGCTTACAACGTAAATGTAACCATTTTTACTGAACCACGCCCAAAGGCTTAAGACGTTAATGAATCATAAACTCAGCAAGCAGCTGTGGAATCGTTGTAACGTAGTAAGTTTTGTAACGTAGTAACTGTTCCAAATGGTCATGTCGCATTACGACTGAAAGGGCATAAATTAGTAGAGAAAATTACGACCTTTGCAGCGTGTTATATTGTAACTGAGACTCCACTTTGCCATATTAGGTCTCCACCCTATAAGGGTTAACCTTGGAAAAACACGGAAAGTGTTAAATTGCTTGCACTTTAATGTATGGGATTACTGTAAAAGCTTTTACCTAACCCGCCATGTTAAACTTCCCTATCCCAAGCGTGATGTATACAACTTCCTTACTTCTTGAGTGATGTAAAGTATCAAAAACTCACTCGGTGATGTAATGAAACCCATTTAAATAACATTGAGTGATTAACTTAAAAAATATACCTCTATGGAGCCAACGACGTTCAACGCTAGAAATCAGCTGTGCTCTTGAATTTTATTGTTATGTTTTGAAGAATTGTCCTAACCTAGCTTTTGTTTGTAAATGAACGTTACTGTTAGAAGATGAGTGAAATGGATAATGATTAATATTGTTTGTAACCTCCTGTATATTGTCGGGTCAGGTAAAATCTTGTACGTTACACGTTACGCAAGAGCGTGTTTACATCACTTAGGTAAATTATGCAACTCGCTTCCGCTCTTTGCACAACCTTCACCTGCGTGATGTAAAAACGCTCTTACTACACTTGTAAGGTAAATAGCTATTACGCCACTACACTAATTTGAAGAACTTCCCACGCATGGATAGTTCAGAAAACAGCTGCTTGTCTCCAGCTCAATCAAATGGGCTTTCATTACGTACTACTGTACTGCAATGAGTTTTACCGGACACCAACCAGCTGATTATTTTGGCAACGAGTGGTTATAAACAAAAACAAAGCACATAGTGAAAAACAGTTTCTGTTGTGGTTGTTAGTCCTTTTATTGTTTAGTTAGCTAAATTTGGCGTAAAATATCGTACGCCACTCGTCCAAAATGTGTTTACCGGACTCGTATGAAAATCCCGCACTTTTTTGAACTTTTTTGAAATTAAGTAAAAAAAAATAAAAAAACATAATTTTGGGAAGATTGGATTTCCTTAAAAACGGCCCGACCCGAAAGGTTTTTAATTAAATTTAGTACTGTATGTCATAGTTCAACCTTAAAAAAATAATACAATAGCTGAAAAAGTTCGGGTTCAAGTTTGGGTACTCATACCCAGTATGAGTTTTTGCTTTCAATTGTGATGTTCAATTTTAATATCAAACAAATAGGAGAAAGTATATATCGTTTGTTTATTTTTGTAGACCAATGCAACAAATGTATAATGCTACTACAGTTACAGTGTTGTAGTGCTATCACAAGACAGCTGTGTAGTGTCTATATCCAGACACGTGATGCTGTTTTGTAATGCCACATCGGTCCTAACACCCCATTGCCTCCAACACTCGCACGCTAGTTTCTCGTTGTATATGATCCAGCTCCGACGAGTTGTCACATTTATTGCAGGTCATCTGCGTCTGGTTTCCAGCTGGGGTTTAGTATTTTTGGCGGCAAGATTCGAACATGTTTACTTTCCTATTGTTTTATTAGGTGAGCAGTTTGGAAGACTTTGTTTTTTACTCGAATTTTTAAGGTTGCGATTTAAGCCTATTTTACTGAGATAAATCACATGTATTTTAAAATTGTATGAAACATTTTATAATACTTATATGCTTAATACTTTACTTTATAAGTTTAGGTAAAATATGTTGGAATACTTTTTATGTATGACCGTAATTTAATTTAATCATAACCCATAATTACAATAATTTTTTTTTGTTTTAGGTAAAATATCGAGCGGAATGTCAATTGCTCAAGTGTAAGTAAATTATTTAGCACGTAATATTTATAACAATTGCACACAACCGCATTACTTAAAAGATTAAACTGAGATCGGTATGGATCTTTTGTTTTCTACACCAACTTGCATATTTGATTGGATGTAGCTTAATTTTTTTTATAGGCCTTTATCAGGATGTTGACGATGACTTTTGGCTTTTGGGGACACCAAAATAAAAAGTTTAAAGGTCCCGGGTTTAGGTCTTTCCGTTCTGCCTACGATAATAACTACTTCCCAATAGGGACGTTCGCTAAAATTGAGATATGCATGTACAATGCTAACATTTTCTTTTGTTACATTTTTAACTGCAGTAAACATATCGGTCTGCAATTACTTAATTGTTATTTTTACGGTTTCCTCACTAGCGTACTGAAGGTCGTAAGTCAGTTGATAACACACTCGCGACAGTATACCTTTGCCTGTGATAAGACCAGTTATTGACAGTATTCCTGTGTAAGTGTGAACTATGCTCCAGTGTCAGAATGTGGAAAACATCAACATCGTATGCGAAATAACGGTAAAAGTGAATTTATGTTGGTAAAATTAGTTTCGTCTAGTTTTTCACGGTTTGTTTTAGTTGTTTTCCAACTAAGTCTGATTGGTAACGCCATGTATGATTCATCAGTGAGTTTTAGTGTTTACAGCGTTTGTGTAAACCCCCACCCCCATCACCCCCCTACGCAAATGAAATCAATTTGAGTTTTACTATTTCTTGGAATATTACGTTTAATTTAGATTATGTGTTGTATGGAATTATACCGAATTACTCATAGGAGTAGTTGTAGCCACTGTATTTAAAAGAGAATGTTAGTTAAGCAAACTTTTCATCGAGTGTGGTACTTCTGAAGTTTTAATTTCTATTAGTATTTCATACTAAAAAGGCTCAATATGTTTATTGAACTTTTTTATGTTTTGAATAATTTTATTTTTAACCATAATTCTGAAAAAGAAGCTCAACCCTTTTTTAGAAGGTTTTAATTTGTTGTAAACAATCGAGACTCATATTCATATTCATGTTTCCATCAGTTTTAGTTCATTAGTGTAGATCAAAATAATTCTTCTTCGTCTCAATTCTTCAGTTCGTTGGTATTTTTTCAATTTGGATTTTCTTTCTCCCTTCTTCAGTTAGGTTTACTAGCTGTTTTGTCTCGCCATAAATCGATAGGTGGCCTCTGGGACATAAAAAAATGGTAGCAGGGTCTGTGTCTTACCTTGAGACCTACGATAATATGTACATAGCTTATTTCCTAGGTGGGAAATGTTCTAAAAACTGTATTCTAGAGCAGAACTATCAGCAATTGGCGCCCAAGTGAAAGATTTAATTATATTTATCTGAATCTGGAGACATTGAGTTTTTCACTGTTCATACCATTTACATTGTAAGTGTGTGTGCGAGTATGAGAAGTGTATGTATCACTCAGCGGGTTTCTTCTGCCCACAGATTGGCAACATACAATGCAAACTTCTTTTCCAAGGTTGATGCGTCTTGAATCCTGTCGGGGCAAATGTTCGGTAAATCTTTAAAAACTTAACAATGCAAATTCGTTTATTTAATTTAAAACCTACTGTTATGAATAATGTTCAGAAAATATAAAATATTTGGAATGTAGATTCTGAAACCAAAATAACACGTGTGGCATTAAGATGTATACCATATTTTATGATTTGCACAACGAAATTCACAATTCACATGAATTTGTTGTGGTTAGAGAGCAGGACATTGTCCAAGATGATCCTGTACAAAATCCATAAAATCACTAAACCTTTTTAGCTACCTAAAATTTCCATTAACCGTAGATTCAAAAAAATTGAAGACACTCCAATTTGTTGGCTTATCTATTCGTATATCAGACGAGGAAAAGGTTCTCTGTACCAAGAATTCCCTTTCACGAAAACCATACGTTAATTTAATATTGTATTGACTAAGATGTGTTAATACTTAAATCCTGCAATTTCATGGGATAACCAATTAAAATTTTTTTCAAACAATTATTCTCATACCAATTTGGAATTTTAGTGCGGTAGTAGGGTTGATATGCATTTTTTACATTATTATACCCAAGACAATCCTCGCACACCTCACAATTCTGCTTACAAAGATCCCCTCACTGTTGTACACAGCAGTTTCCACCACAGACCGTCACCTCAGCGGTTCAAAGGTCATCAACTCGTTCGCGGAATTACTCTGGTTGGAATTGCAGTTTACACTCAGAAGCTGGAGAAGCGATTAGCGAAGACGCAGACTCTAAATGTTCACAATTTGACGTAAATTACTTTGTCATTATTTGACATTAAACCAGTGTTTTTTAACTTCCACTGTATTTCTAATATTCGGATGTTGTATTGGCATCCTTTGGCTTCCTTGTCTTTTACTGATCTTGTAGATAGAGGGGTTCGATTTAATTTGGCTTACATCATTCGTTTTCAATATTTGTTGACGTTCTAGTAGCGTAATGACGTTGTAAGATCATTATTTTGGCTTCTCCAATAGAGACACAAGTTCTCTTCGCCAAAGAGCATTATTTTTAGTTTTCTAGATAGGGGTACTCCTTCCCACCATGTCACGGCACTATTTTTTTTCGATTTTCTTGATTTTAACCCAAACACTAGAACGAGCTGGTCTAGTGGTAGAGTGCGGGACTTCGGACCCTGACATCCCGGGTTTAAATCCCGCCCAATCATCATTGGATTTTATCTAAGTGGTAATGCCCGCACCCATAGGTCTAGCCTGAAGTAACGTGAAAAACGATCCGTAGTGTCTAGCGTCCTAAAAAACTAAAACCTAGGACACAATTTTCGTATTCCAACCACCAGGCGCACAATGTTTGAAATTCAAAACCTTTTCAAAAGAAAACTCAGATAGAATGAAGAAATAGTTTGCAATTGACAATTCTTGAGAATTTTCTGTTGACCTGAAGAGTAATGTTTTCAGTAATATGTCTTGCTTTTGACAGCATCTTCGTACTGGATAAGAGTATAGTTTATTGGTGCCTTACTACTTTAGTTCCCATGTTTAGTTGATACTTCAATTTAGCCCAGATAATTTTTACGTCGGGTACAAAGTAAAAGACTTGAAGCCAACAACCCGCAGCTGCTGTGGGTCTGAAGCGACGAAGCCTATGTAGGTGAGCTATTTTCAGACCCTGTTTTGAAACTTGATGTTGACAGGGAAGTTATGTTGGGTGTCAATCACAGCAAACGCTTCCCTGTTGGCGTTTAACTTATTGTTATGAGCTGTTAAAGATGCCATTACAAATCAAAAATATTTAGTTTGCGAGGGCAGGACTACACGAGCGTATGAAACGCCGCCGATAGTACGCGCAAAAATATCTAGGACTACACGAAGCCGACAATCAGCAGCGTATTGAACGCGAGAGCATTGACTACACGAGCGTATAGAACGCCGCCGACTGTGCTCGCCCAATGTGACTGACATTTGGACCGTTCCAATGGAAACGATACTTTTATCTAAGTATTATTGCCGCAACCCCTAGGTCTAGGTCTCCCTGAAGTAATGTGAAAAACAATCCCAGGCTCGTGCCTAGCGTCCTTAGGACAAAAAAAATGGAAACGATACTGTACAGGTCGGATGTGTAGCTGGTATGCTGTTGTTGAAGGCTGTTGAGAAGAAACGTCGTGCAAAGAGGCGTTGGTAGTCAACCCCAACATTATCAAGTTGTTTAGTAACAGAATTTACTCAGACAATTTTTTCAGCAAAACAAATACAAATATTGAGGCACAAAAAACAATCAGACGACTCCAATTACAACAAGTAGTGCAGAATTTGACTTGCCAAAGTGATGGGAGGGATGTACCAACGCGCAGGAGAAATGCAAGTTGCCGCTACGTGTAGTCCGGCGCGCCGACGATCTGCCCGCGTATTTTACGCATCCAGAGGCGTTAGATCTGCCGAACGCCTGAATTACGCGTCCTCACCAGGCAGACAAAACGCCCGTGTAGTCCACATCATATAAAGCTATTGGCTCTGCAAAAAAAGCAGACGGTCGGCGGCGTTTCATACGCTCGTGTAGTCCGGCCCTTTAGGAAGTGGTCAAAAGTGGTTTGTTCTTAACAGTAAAAATTGATTTTGAGTGGTTAAGGATACTATCAATATTATACTCGATTATGTAGTCAATTCTACTCTCGTATAGGTTACACATTATTTAGTTTGTGTTGGAAAATTGCTAATTTGTATCCTGTTTAATCATAGAAGATTTATTACTTTTTAATCCCAAAGAGCCGTCTCCTGTAATAAATTTACTGAAATGCTTATGCATTGTTTCCAATGCAATTGTCCCACATTCCAAAACAGGGGTTTCATTGGAATTGGTGTATTAATTTACTATACATGCGTTAATTTGTTGATTATCATTGCAATATCGGATGAACATGCCAAAGATCATTGTAATGTACTTTTTCCATTTAGAGTTCAAATTCTATAATCAAGGTTCGTAATTTAAAATGAATCCGAATCATTCTTCTTCTTCGTATCCATTAAACATCAGCTTTCACCTGGTTAGTCTTATGAGAGCCTACCAATTGGTCAACAAATCACTTTGTCGTTAGGCCACTTGGCCGTCTTTTTAAATTAAGTAGATATTACGAAAAACCTCTTCATCGACAAGTTATTTCATCGTCAGTCGCGTTGACCGACTTGTCACAAAATACATCTAACTTCGCTCTACTCTCATCCTTCACTCATATTTCGGTTAAAAACGCGTCCCTTACTTAATTGGAAATATTGAACCCCTTAATGGGGTATTTACACGTCCCAACCCTATACACCCAAAACTCATGCCAGGAAACAGAATCCGAATATCACATCCGAAAGGATCTTAAGAATGTGAAAGTTGTCATTAAACACTCCAAGGTTCGTGAGATTATCTTGATGATGCAACAGACAAGTCTCTGCGACAAGACAATTTAATCGGGTTATAGAATGAGACGTTCGGGTTTCTCCGACACCGGGTTCGGGTATCTTAACAAGTGAAAGTAACATTGGACTTGTAACACTTACGGTGAATAATCATGAGGAAGAGCTCGACCTAGTTCTTGTTGAATTAATGTTTCGTGTAATTGTATGCGGGATGCTCGAAATCGAGTAAGGAGTGTGTGCAATGCTATTCGTAAAAGGTGATCTAAATATACAGTAGTTTTAGGTCCATCTATTACATGGTAGGAAAAAAATTCCCGGAACAGATAAATATAAAAAATAGTAAAGATCCCAAAGATAGAGGAACTATAAAACTTGGTACAATGTTACTGGGAATTAAAATCTTGTTAACACAATATTCAGTAAGCTACCTCCTCAGGGGAACGGCCTCTAGGGGTTGATGCACATCATATAAAAGGTCTTTACTACTTTTATCTAAGGTAACATACAGTACAATGCCGCAAATCCGAACTCAGACAACCGAGTCAAAAAGGTATACACGGTACTTAATACAATAGGGGGTTTCTCTGTTAAATTCCTTCACGCCATACTACACTATTTTGACGAACTTCCCATGCAAGGATTTAGTCCAGAAAACAGCTGTTTGCTGGCAGCTTAGTCAAATGGGGTTTCATTGCATACTACTGTACTGTAATGAGTTTTACGCCACACTACATTATTTTGATGAACTTTCCACGCAAGGATTTAGTCCAGAAAACAGCTGTTTGCCGCCAGCTTATTCAAATGGGGTTTCATTGCGTAATACTGTTCTGCAATGAGTTTTACCGGACACCAATCAGCTGATTATACTGTATTTTCGTGGCAATTAGTGGTTATAAACAAAAACATAACCTCTCTCAGAGGTTATGACTAGTGTTTATTAGTCCTTTAGTTGGTGGAAATGTATAAGGATTTGTACGGATTTAGTAGTATGCCGTAAACTATCGTACGTAACTCGTCCAAAATGTGTGTACCGGCTCGTATGGTAATCCCGTACTCGACTTCGTCTCGCACGGGAACGACCACACTCGTCCGGTAAACACTTATTTTCAGGACTAGTAACGTAATATACTATTACCGGACACCAATCAGCTGATTATATTGTATTTGGGTGACAATTAGTGGTTATAACAAAAACATATCCTCTCTTAGCTGGTTATGACTGGTGATTTTTAATCCTTTAGCTGGTGGTGTATATATACAGGATATATAAGGATTTGAACGGATTTAGTAGTATGGCGTAAACTATCGTACGTCACTTGTCCAAAATGTGTTTACCAGACTCGTATGGTAATCCCGTACTCGACTTCGTCTCGCACAGGAACGACCACACTCGTCCGGTAAATATTTATTTTCAGGACTAGTAATGTAATATACTATTTCAGCCGCCCTTCTTGACAGATTTCCACGATTTAAGTACCATTCAAATGCTCATGATCCAGCACACCTGCGAATAGCAACGGAAAAGGCAATTCACATAAAAACTTCGCCCTTTTGCGTTTAATTATTTCTAGAGTTTACTTCCAAAGATTCAGTGTTGCTGACCATCTCTCTTTATAACGGGTTAAATATAAATTGTAATCAAACAGCTGATCCTGTAGTTGAATGTTTAAACCACAGACAGATTGTAAACAAGATACACACGAAACAGTTTATGAAATTGGATTTTGAATTCATCTTTTGTATGATTGCAACCTGTTTCAGGTAGGTAAATCAATGTTTAAACGTATGATTTGAATCTAGCTAGATCATTAAGAAGTAAAGGGGTATGATATTATTATTTTCACCTTTAAGTTTTGAACTATAATAAAATGCTCATTAGTTCAGCGAATAGTGCCCTGCTTAACCCAATTAAATCAAGGACAAAGAATACAGTTAGTGTGCTAAAACTGAAGTGAAATCTTCCAAATGGCATTTTAATTTGCCACTGTCAATGTTGCAAGGTCAGTCACGGTTGTCCCATTAGAGATTGCGGTACAGGCCTTTAGACACGTCTTGCATATTACACTGAACAATTACAACTAACAAGGTATTTAGATAACATGGACTTGTTGTTTAACTCAAAGTTTCGCTTGGTAAACTAATGGAAAAAATAGCAACATATATGGGCGGCAAACAGAAAACCGCTCACTTCAAGAATTTAACATTGACAATTGAAACTTCCTCATAGAGTTATCATAATTTTGGATCAGCTATGTGTTCCTGACGGATAGCCTATATGAATTGCGTAACAATGTATAAACTACTATCGTTTTTAGGTTTTTGTTTTATTAAAACCTCTATTAGGTCGGTTTATATATAAACTGTTGCTTTGGTATTCATGCCCAAGAGGAAAGCACCTCCTAGTAAAATTAACCTAAAATTATTGACTTAACAGTAGGTCGAGTACAAATTTAGCATGATTATTCCATGATTGTACGGTAACAATCTTATACAACGAATAATCGACTAACATATCACCCGCAAAATAAAATTGTAACCAAATGTTTTAGGTAGGTACTCTCCGGCGTGATTTTTATCTACTGTAAAACGTGACAGTGGCTTGGACTAAGGTGGCCTGTTTGATCCTGAAAAAAAAACCAGTAGCTTTTGATGTTTGAAACTGGACCCAGCTGTTCCTGATCTTTGGGCTTTAATTAAATGATCCTGACTAATGAAACAGCTCATCTTCAGTAACGAAGCTACGCATGGCTTCTCACACCATTCTACTCTAATCATTCATTCATATTGAGTTAAAATACGCACCTAGGTGGTGTCCCTATCTCAAATTGAGTATTTTGACTATTTTGTGAAAGTTATGAACAAATTGATTGTCCAACCCATCAGTTCTCTTCTGATAGCAGCTAGGTGGTCCAATACGCTAAAAGCTCTGTGTGACTACTGACACACAGTGTTTGGCATACGTCGGTATTTATAGATGTTACGAGACATATCCAACACTAGAACGTCCAACTATATCATTGTGATATGCTCCTCTACTGTACACTCCTAGCGTGGTTGGCGACAAATGCCACTCAGTATATTGTTTCAGTTTAACCATAGATTATGCATACTGCTTAATCTGTGGTTTAACTGCTTTCTTGTCTATACATTTTTACCACTGTTTTAAAACCCACTTTAGAATGCAGCTTGCGAACTTTCAATTGACGTACAGAAAAATACCTTGTAACCGGAATAATTTCAACTTAAGCATCCAAACCAACGGTAATTGTGTTAAATATCTAATATAACCTGCTAAGGCTAATAATATCGATACAAATTAGTGATATCTTTGATCAACTCGAATTACATTACAGACGGGGTGTCATTAGTGGTCTAACCGTAATTCCGGGAAATGGTCCGTTGCTTGTATTAATGATAAGTGAATCAGAAGATCATTGTCTTAATGTATTTTAAATAATAGTCATCAATTGAACGGAGAATGTGGGAAATTACTCTATCGAGTTTGGAAATTTGTAGGCTTATACGCTATCTTTATAATCGTGCAAAACTGAAGGATATTATTATTAAACTAACATTGTATATTTTTTGGTGATCCCAGTTTCAAGAACTTGGTTTATGTCAGTTACCTTTTTTGTTTTAATTCTTGAGATAGTAGTTTGTAAGTACATTTCGCCAGCTTGTTCGGCATCTTCAGGGGTCTTCTATCTTCATATTACCATTGTATAGTCAAAGATGTTACTAACATTAATATTTTGTAAATAATAGGCAGTAGTTTGAGATATCACGACAACAAAAATGTAGTCAGTTACATAGTTACATAACAATGTATGCCAACTATCGTAGTTTTATAGGCTCATTGAGTATGTTCTTTTTTTGACGAGGGGGAGGATCTGTCAAAACTAATTCCATGTGACAGCTTCTTCGGTATCTAAATTCAACTATATTATCATAATCTACAAAATGATAATACCCTTTACACATAATTTATATTCATGAATGACAGCGAATAACAGCTGTATAGCCATTTTGCTTTCGACTAGCTCAACAAAAACAACTTAATGTCGTGAATGGCTTGTTAACACCCTTCAAGCCATTTGTTCTAGCAATGAAATCTGGTCAATAACCGTTTGGCTGGCTAGGGTCCAAGAAATAAAGCAGTCTGGACAAGAGTCAGTCAATCTACAACATTTAATGGCATTAGAAGTTTGAAGCTTCCTAAATTTAACTATCTCGACTCGAGGCTAAAACTTGCGTTTTTAATGTATTTTTGTAAAGTTCATAATTGCGAAGGGTAACTATGAATTTGACATGAAATAGAGGTTTCCCACGCTACGAGTTCGAACCTTGTGTTGTCTAGCCTAGCCTTTTCTCTTTATAATAATTTAAAAACTAGGCCACGCGAAACAAAATTATAAGTTTTTCTCTAAGAGACTATTAATTTTAGTCATTGACGATAGACGCACTACCTACCACGGAAGTAAGTTTATGGCCAAATAGGTTGATGCATTTTGTCCTAACATACTCAATAGCAGTTTAGGTTATTCTAATTTTGCGTACATATTGTTGATTTAAATGTCACACTTTTTTGCTTTTCCATTAAACATACAAAATGACCATTTTATTGCGTCGATCTTTTGAGAATATCGGCGCCACTGAATCGCGCAGACATTCGATCCGGATCCACATTCTGGATCTGATCAACCGTAGCCCTTCTGTTCTGAATCACTGGGCGTGCAAAGAATTTGCGAGTCAGCTGTTTGCGAGCGGGCGTCGTGTTTCTGGTGACGTCATCCGCCATGTAAGGCACCGGGCGATTGGCCAGCGTCCCGACGTGCGGATAAAGTGACCGTCTGCGCATGTGCGCAAGTGACGTCGGATAAACGCGAGGTCGGATTTACGAGAGGTTGGATGTGAAACCTTCCGGGTGAATACTGTACAATTAATTATCAATTAGTGATTACTTATACAATTAATGTTAACCTATTCTTCATTCGTAGGCCTAAGCAGCCGATCATCACTGAATCGGTACGGTGAGAGGCGCGTCAAGTTGGTATTTACAATATGTACAAAACCAGACAATGGAGGTGTTTAACAGACTCTAACAAACTCGGAACATAATAGTGGTTTACGAGAAATGCAAAACAGCAGAAAACAACTATCGAGCCCCGAAATCGAACTTGTAGCATAGATAAAAGGAGTATACACCTTTTATCTATAGTGACAAGTAGTGAAGGATAACTTTCATCACGATGCAAAATAATCAATAATCACTTCATTGTAATTGAATAAATATTATTCTATTGTCTAGTGATTCTCTTTAAAGTTTTCGTATTATAGGTTTACAGGTCATTTAAAAGCTAATCAGATAAAAAAAAAATACCTACATTCACTACTATAGTAGTGAGATGACTTGATGAGATGAACTGTAACTTATTTTGTTTGGGCAAGGATAAAGTTTAAGAAAGGCAAAAATCATACGTTTTGATTGAACAGAAAAAACCATTGAGCTAGAAATACAACTGGAGTTAGTACATGTACAAAAACTCTGCTAGAAAATGAGACGCTGTTAACATTTTCTTATGTTGGTACCCACTAGGGAATGGGCTCATTGGCTCATGGTTTTATATGTAAAATCCCCTATTCCCCTAGTTCAAATACTTTTATCCCTGTAAAAATTGTGGACAATGTCTCTCAATTATTATTCAGTGTTTCTTCCAGTTGTATTTCTCAGAAAAAAGATTCGTTGAAAACCAAGAATTTCTTAGAGCTCAGCTGTATGGATATGAGCTGTTTTCGTTTAATGTATTTCTATTAATGATACTTATTGCATTATTTCAAAATCCCAAAGATCAGTAATATAAGAAATTTACAGCCTCACTTTGGTGTCACACCTGATAATACACACATATGTACTTGGGAGGGCTCCCAGCTTTTTATGCATGCAGAACCATTTAGAAAGTCGTTGTTCCAAGAAAGAACAAACAATAAGGTGTTTTTAAACAGTTTGTCACATGTTAAAAGCAGCTTCACAGCAGATGGTGACATTTGAATGTTCAACTAACGTTCCAGTATTTCAGCCGATGAGATTTTACTTTGTCCCATGAAAGAAAGATATAGTTCCATTTCAGTAATTGAGAGACAGATGCAGCATGCCAGAAATACTGGATGAGTGTGTTTATAAGATGAGCATTTGGGGGATAAGATTTGTTTGAAGTGTCTGCAGACTTTATAGCCTATCGGGATAAATTGTTGTGTGGTCTGTGTATGGTAATCATGTTAGTCATTCTGTGATATGCAAGATAAATTTTAGGGTTTTCTGATGGTAAAGCTTTTATTTAGCATAGTAATATTTTCCCCGATTTGATTACCCTATTTCAGAATACCTATTGATTTATAGCGATAAAAAGTATTTTTTTACCTTTAAAAATATCCTTGGGTACGGTATCTGGTCAAAAAATTGCATCTTCAGGTTCATCCTGTTCTAGACACGTCATAAAATTTGAAATTCTATAAATATTTTTCCTATTCTTGATTTAGTCCTGAAATATGAAAATTGTTAATTTAGTTCATAATAGTCAAAATTAGTTAAAACAATCTTGTTCCACATTTGTATCCTACCTTAGTTTTAAATCAATCTGTAGATAAAGTAAAACAATCGCTATTGATATAAATATTAAAATATGTTATTTTTCTGAGTTTAACCTATACATACTCTCTCCAACTTTACTCCATAAACTTTCATCTTCAGGTATGATTCAAAATCAAGAAGATGAAAATTGTTTTATTAAAAGTAATTGGATTCCTTTGTCTGCAAACATGGTACTACAATTGACTATTGGATGCTGAAGGTACTACTAAGTCCAGCCATTTCTAGGCAGGCAATACAGATATGACTAAGTGCTGCAATAGCACTAAAACACTTGAAGTGCAGACTGGCTGTGGAAGTGGTAGACAGTTGATAAGATACAAATGTTATCATTGCACTTCCTGCAAGTGAAAGCCATCTTGACAGTATATCTGAAGTAGAGTATCCTGTTTATTTCAACATCATACTATCTATGATTATTGGGCTTTTAATAAATGGTCCTGACTAAGTGAAACAGCTGGTGTTAGTCAGTAAGAAGCTACACAAGGCATCCCACTTCATTCTGCACTCTTGGGTTCAAATATATGCACCCAGGTGGCGTACCCATCTCATAGCTGATAATATTGGAATTGAAAACTTACGAAGAAAGTAGGCTGTCATAGTAGTCAAGGCTAGATGGCAAGGGATAACGACTAAGAGTCCAGAAGAATTAATAATTGGTATCAGCTGATTTTTCGCCTCCCTTCTTGAAACAATGCACCAGCTGTAAATTCAAAACCCAATCAAAACACTGCTTGAATAAAATACTCCATTAGCTTGACTTGGAATCATACAAGTAAAAGTCTTTGAGCAAAGTCCTAAATCAAATTATAACAATACCAGTTTTCCCACATTTTCACACCCAAGGACGCTAACTCAAGCCCCGAACTGTTTTACACATTACTTTTGATGGCTTAGACCTAGAGTGTGAGGGCATTATCACTTGGATAAAATGCATTTGGTGATTAGCGGAATTTGAACTGAGGGCCTCAGCGAACCGAAGTGTCACACTCTTAATACTAGTACTAGATACGCTCGCTCCCATAACAATACCAATAAGCTTATTATATACTTAAGCATACAGGCTATATTTGTTCAGAGTTTTAGGAAAAATAGTTCAGTAGTTAGGGATGTGAAAGTATGGGAAAAAACACACTTTCATATCCAGGATTTTTACAACTGATTTATATCTTGTATTGCATTTGAAACTGTGCAGCTCATGTATTGTATCGCTTTATGAATATTCTTTGCTAAGTAAAAAAGTACAACAGTAGAATCAAACGACAACAATACCCAATGTTGAGCCAAATGTAATGGTTTGTCACAAACAATTGAATGGTGAATTTATCACTCACTCTTCTTTGCCAATTCCTAATAACCAATCGTTGTCAAACATTCATACTAGGGGAATGAGAACTTTTAATTTGGTTTTCAACAAAATATTATTTATTAGTAGGGAAGTATATTTTTCAACAATTTCAGCAATATGTATCAGTCTGTATGTAATGTACAATATAGTAACAATACAGGGGGTATCTATAAGTGTATATGTATTTGTAAATTTCCCTTTAGAGTAGCGGACCAAGGAAACAGGGTTTTCTGGGATAAAAATTGGGTTTTCTCATTTTTGACCCTCAAAACACAAAACTTTCCAGTTTCTCTCTAGACCATTTTAAAGAGCTTAAAAAACAAATAATTTAGTATCTTAAAGTGTTTTTTTACCGGTACAGTTATTGGTTAGTTACGGAAAAAAATTGCAAATTTAAAATTCCCATGTTATTCTTATGGAGAATATTGTAAAATGTTGTAGTTGCTTGTTGGAAATATTTTGATCAAACTTGGTAAATTTATTTATGTTATGCTTAGCTACTAATTATAATTTCAATAAAAAAACATACTTTATTAGCTTCCCTGTAGCAGCAAACCTAGGTACTCGTTAAACCTAATGTTATTTAAATAGATTTAATTTCAAATTAATTCAGGCAAACGGAATTTCGCTTGGTTTGCAGGTTTACTGCGGCGGGGGTATTTTGAGTATAATATGATTCAGGTTCAGGTGTTCTAAGGTAAAACATAAACTTTACTAACACCTAAGTAACCTATTTATGTACTTAAGTTAGCTCGCGCTATGTAAGTTTTAAGGTGAAGCTTTTGGACATTCTTTGATTTTCACGGTAAAGAAAAGACTGTAATATTTACGTTCCCTTTCATTTTAATAATATACTCAAGTACACAAATAAATGTGCTTCATTCAACCAAGTGGTAATTTGAGTTTACCCCTGTATTTTCTGTTATCCATTGTGTATTTGTAACTTTTATCTTAGGTACATTTTAAGAATCACATTCTTTTTGCGTGCTCACTAAGTTTAAAGCAACTATTACCATTAGGGAAAAGGATAAGAATTATCACATTTCTTTAAAATAGGCTAAGAAGTCATCAGGCATCATGAATGTCACAGACTATTAAATCACCGAGATAATGGATAGCGTTTTATTAGTGTTTGGTGTTGCCACCAATTAATTGACCTCTGACCACCATATCAGTGCAAGGCTATTTGCTCTGCTATCATCACATCATTTTTAATCTAGTCTGGATTTGTCATCAGCTGTTTTTCAAGAATTGTGTTAACACATGTGATAATATTATTCAAATCTCATGTTTTAATTCAATAAAAGTGAGGTATACATTTAAGTACCTCGAGGTGAATTACTGATTTCTGTAAAATTCTTACACTTTATATAAACTAAACTTAAAGGACTACTTATTGTAAACTCCATCCTTTATGCCACATAAATGAATAAAGTATCAAAACCGGGAGAGAAATTGATTTTCAACAGTAATACACTCTGAAAGTGACTCAATCAACTGTTCTTTTTGAATAAAGACCGGGCAACAGCTGGTCCATTACGATGGCATGTCTACATCCAAGGCTACTGTCTAATGTTCATTAAAATAAGCAATAAGTATGATTGAGATTTGCCTGTATAGTTTGCATCGTAAGTGTGTAACTGATTTTTTTCTTCAGTAGATTTATAGATCCACATTTTTTTCTTTGCCCCATTGCGAAATTATTGTTGATCTATGAATAAAGCTGTACCGGTTAAAGTTTGAAGTTTGGCTCTTTTACTTACTGTACTCTTATCAATCCCTCATCATGTTTTAGGTGAATGGAGGGAGCTTGGCAGAGAAGGCTGGCCTACAGGTGGCAGATGCTGTCATCAAAGTCAACGGACAAGACGTGTACAGCCTGAGACATAAGGATGCACAGGATTCCATCGTCAAAGCTGGCAACAGCATGGAGATCATCGTCTCTAGGTCAGTACAACACAGGAAGTGTTCAACATTTCAATTTGAAACTCAATA
Source organism: Macrosteles quadrilineatus (assembly GCF_028750875.1). Taxonomy (NCBI): domain Eukaryota; kingdom Metazoa; phylum Arthropoda; class Insecta; order Hemiptera; family Cicadellidae; genus Macrosteles; species Macrosteles quadrilineatus. Next base: position 131,544,662 of record NW_026542595.1, on the reverse strand, counting down.
ACAAGGTACCCTTAATAACAAGTTGTTTACAAATCTCCTTGAACTTGATCCCTAATCCCATGTTATTGCAAACCTCGATATGAATTTTTAAACCAACTGATGAAGCTCACCTTTAAATCTGAAGGTACTTAACCTTAAAACCTTTAAATATGTGGAGGTACTTTAGTTCAAGCAGGATTGATTCTGAACCAGTTTTATCAAGTTTAAAAACTTAAACGTTAAAATTTACACAGTACTTATGAATGACAAGTGTCGACCAAAATTAGTACGTGCCAAGAATGCAGACTGTGGAGGCCACTGGCTAGTATTCATTCAGTTTGCCCCTTTCGCTGGTTGAACTTTTGCTTTAACTTGTTCACTGATAAATAGACCTGCTGGGTATCTGAGTGGTTATAACAATCAGAAGGTTGCCTGTTTGATCCTTAGAAAAGTCAGTACCTATCTTTTTAATGGTTCGAAACTGGGTCCAGCTGTTTCTTATCGTTTGGCTTTAAATAAATGATCCTGGCCAATGAGACAGCTGATCTTAGTCAGTAACAAAGCTTCACGGATCATCTCACAGCATTCTACACTCATCTTTCACTCATATTTGGGTAAAAATACGCACAAAGGTGGCATCCCCATCTCAATTGGTAATGCTAATGGTAAAGGCATTGCATCTAAATCTATAGTGTTAATGAGTTAAATAGGCCCTAACTCATCGAAATGTTTGTAAAATGTTCAAAACTCTAACTTAAAACCACAAATTTTAAGTAAGGCAGCAAACCTCTGATTTAAATCACCCTTTACACGATCTTCTGTAGTATGTTGATGTATAATCCTTGTAAATTCAACATATGGTCATCTTGGCTGTTGGCTGTTGCCGCAATCTCTGGCTAATTCAGACCTTCTGGCTCTGGCTTCATGCCATCAGTTCACTTGTGTTTTACACAACATACCCAAAATATTTCAGAATGTTACAACCTACCTTGCAGGATGGGAAATATTTTTGTTTAAAACACAACTTTGCTATTTTAAGAATCAAGGTTTGCAAATTTATAGCTCTATGAACTTGGCATGCAGTTTGCTTTCCAGCTTGTCTTGTGGTTCACTTCTCATAGCGGGTGTAGTTAAATGTTAAAACTGTTTTACCCTATCAATAGATTGATAACATTCTTTGAATAAGCTAGTTAAAATTTTCCTTTAAACTTAATAAAATTCTCCCATTTATGTTGGACTCGCAAACCAATAGTTATTTACTTTGGATCCTTGTGGATTGAAGTTTTTTTTAAGAACGAACAAAAACCTCAAAACTATGTGAGTGGTTTGTACAACTATCTCCTTTTAGCGAATTTCCCTATAGGGAAGTAGCTATTACCGTAGGTCTCATGGTAAGACCTAAGCCCGGGACCGATTTACTTTTTCATTTTGATGTCCCCAGAGGCCAAAAACACCATTCGTTCAAATTTTTATATATCTATATATAGATATATATATATATATATATATATGTCCATCCGCACGATAACTTGAGTAATTTTTGTCGGATTTTGATAAAATTTGGTTTGAAGGTGTAAGGCGGGATAAACTTGAATGAGTTCGCGAACCAGCATGATCGGACTATGGGAACGGGGGTTTATGGGGGGTTTTATGGGGTAAAAATAGGTTTTTCCCATTTTTGACCCTAAAAACAGAAAATTTCACAATTTCTTGTTAAACCATTTTGTAGAGCTTAAAAAGACAAATAATTTAGTATATTGAAGCGTTATTATGCGCCTAATTGTTACAGAGAAAATTCAAAAAAATTGTAATTTTAAAATTCCCATGTTATTCTTATGGAGAATAAGTCAACTGTTGAAGTTTGCTTATTTATGAACATATTTTGATCAAATTTGGAAAATACAATAATTTCTTCCTACTAAACCACAGCACCTTTTAACATTTTACATTTAAAAAAAACTTTTACCCTCCCTGTTGCAGCAAACCTAAGTACTCATTAAACTAATTCTGTTTAAATAGGGAATAAATGTGATATTTTTAAGAAGACAATTTAGTTTAAATCCAATCAGGCAAATGGAAATTCGCTAAGTCTGCAGGTTTGCTGCGGCGGGGGTATTTTAATTAATAATTAGCTACCTGGTCCATATAGAAGGTTTGTACAACTATCTCCTTTTTTAATAAATAATTAGCTACCTGGTCCATACAGAAGGAATTATCTACAATTATCTGTAATTATCTACCGTGAGCATTGTAGTACATGAGAGAGAAAGGTATGGTGTTCGACTTTACTCTAGTCACTAGCACTGTGGTAAATCCACAGAGAAGTAAGATACAGAGGACACACTTAATGGTACACTTAAGTGGTGTCCAGCACTAGTGCTAGTGACTAGAGTAAATTGAAACACCATACCTGTCACCCTCATGTACTACAATGCTTACAATGGAGGAAGTCCCTGTTCACTGTGCGATAGGAATTTAAGCATAGTGCTTACCGTTCAGGCTCTTCCTTGTTCGTCACAAGTATATTTCCTGCACAACTTATCAGAGCTGAAAGCGCACGGTAATCCCATAAGCGTGTTTCCTCCATACCATACTTTTCTGGTACATCCAAACATCACTGATATTAATTAAAGTTTTGAACTTGATTCTGATTTTTAATTTACAAAGTTTTAAATTTTTTATGTAAAACACTTATTTAATTGTCTGTTCAGGGGCCCTGGGGGTACATGGAAGCCAAGTGTTACCCCCGTTGGTAACATTCCCTCACCATCCCCCGTCGGTGGTGCCCCAGCCCCCGTAACCAAGACCTCCCTAGCCTACAAGGGTCCGCCTGCCCCCGCCATACCAGGCTACAACACACCAGCCAAGCCATTCTCTCCTCAGGTAGGTAAACAACTGTTATGAATCCTTCTTAGTTTGGTATCTAGTTTTACTAAACATATATTACTCACTGTCTCCTCCTATATTAGGTGTATGGAGAAAGTATTTTTGTACTATTTGACTAAGAATTAAGTGAATGCACTGTTTTATGTCATAACTCAAACTCAACTAACTTTATTTACCTTTATACAAACATAGAATAACAAATAAACATATGATAATAATTAATAGAAATTAACAGGTGTTATGAAATAAACTGTCTCACAACATCCTCCCTTTTAAGTTTGAAAGTTCTTCAACCAGCTTGGTTTTTGTATGTTTCTCTTTGGACGGTTGTATGGTTCTGTTTGATGTGTATTCGCTGACAAATTTTGTTCACTGTTTTCCTCTCTTAAATAAGGGACAAGTTTGAGGTGGAATCGATTTCTTCTCACATTCCTCTTATCAGTTTCAACAATATATGAACGAGGGCTGTCCAGGATTTTCACAATCTTGCCATGTCTTCTAAGGTCCACAATCCAAACTGGGTCTCCTATATGAAGAGGATTGAGAGTTTGCACTTTGTGCCTTCTATCATAGTTGTGTTTGTACTTCTCACGATATCTTTCTTCTCTCCCTTTAAGATCCTTTAGATCTGGTTTTCCACAAAGCAAATGTCCTGTCTGAGGCAATGTGCTCCGTAATCGCCTGTTCATAAGAAGCTGAGAGGGACTGAACCCATTCCAGAGGGGTGTCGTTCGATAGGCTAGAAGCGCTAAATAAGGGTCTTCCACATTTTTCTTTAGAATCATTTTGGCGATTTTCACTGCCGCTTCAGCCTCTCCATTGCTTTGGGAAAATTTTGGGCTACTTGTTACATGCTTGAAGCCATAAACTTTGGAAAATGTCTTGAAATCTGAATTTTCAAGGACTTGAAATTGAGACCCACAGTCAGACCTAATTTCTTCTGGAATGCCGTGTCGACAGAAAAAGGCTTTGCATCTCATTATTACTTCTCGTGATGTTAATGACTCTAATTCAGCTATCTCAAAATATCTGGAGTAATAATCTGTCACAGTCAAAAACCAAACGCCTTCAAGTTTGAACAAATCCATCGCAAGTGTTTTCCATGGCCTGTCAGGGAATTGTGTGGGAAGCAATGGTTCATGACTGTTCCTTGAATGTTTAATACAAGTAGGGCATGATTTCACCATACTTTCAATGGCTGAAGAAATTCCTGGCCACCAGACTGACTCTTTTGCACGTAAACGACACTTGGTGATTCCAAAGTGACCTTCATGTACTCTTTGAAGTGCCCAAGACTGCAGAGCTGGCGGAATTACAAGTCTTGAACCTCGTAGTATCATCTCATTATCAACACTTAGCTCATCCTTAACTGAATTGTATGGTTTTAGGTCATCTCGCAATGATGTCTTAGAAGGCCAACCTTGGATGATTATTTTTTTCAGTTCACGTAAAGTCGGATCTTTATTTTGTTCCTCCAATACTTTAGCAACTATGCAGTCGTTTATATCGATGGATGACAAAACCATTTGAACAAACGCTTGAGTTTCTTCTTCTAACTCACGGTCATCAGTACCTGAAAATGGGAGAGGTGCTCTTGAAAGAGCATCAGGAACTAGAAGCTGCTTTCCAGGAATATAAGTAATTGAAAAATCATATCTCATGAGACGCAATCGAATTCTTTGAATTCTTGGAGACAAATCATCAAGATGTTTGGACTTCAAAATTTGAAGCAGTGGTTTGTGATCTGTTTGTATTGTTATTCTCTTGCCAATAATAAATTCTTGAAACTTTTCACATGCCCAAGCAACAGCTGTAGCCTCCCTCTCGATGTTTGCATAGTTTTTTTCAGAAGGAAGAAGGCTTCGGGATGCAAATGATACTGGTCGTATAGAACCATCATCTTGAACTTGAGAAAGAGTTGATCCTAGTCCTTGAAGCGAGGCATCACATGAGATAATTGTTTCCCGATTTACATCGTAAATAGCTAGGCAAGGAGAGTTGGTCAAAATGAGTTTTATTTCATCAAATGCCTTCGCCTGCTCTGGACCCCATATCCATGGAACGTTAGCTTGAAGTAGTGAATTCATTGGGGCCAAAATCTTAGCTTTGTCAGGAATAAACTTACCAAGAAAGTTTACCATCCCATTGAACCTTTGAAGTTCTTTTACGTTTTTTGGGCAGTCCATTTTGAGAATGGCGGAAACCTTTTCCTTATCAACAGAAATTCCATCGGATGAGAGGAAATGCCCGAGGAATTTAATACTTGACTTCCCAAACTCAGTTTTGTCTTTGTTAAGTGTCATTCCTACATTTTTAAGCTTTTCAAGTACTTGCCGAACAACTGTATCATGTTCTTCTTTCGTTTTGCCCCAAATCAGAATATCGTCCATATGGACTGCGACATTTGACTGGTTGTCTAAGATTTTGTTCATGCATTTCTGAAAATGTTCAGGTGCTGATGTGATTCCAAATGGAAGTTTGAGAAATTTAAAACGTCCAAAAGGGGTAAGGAAAGTAGTTAGATCCTGGGAATTTACATTTAAGGGGACTTGCCAAAAACCACTGTTTGCATCAAGTTTTGAAAACCATTTTGCTCCTGAAATTGAGCTGAGAGACGTTTCAATTTTGGGAATCGGATGATAAGACCGCTGGATGGATTCATTCAACTTTGTTAAGTCAACACATATGCGGACATCTCCATTAGATTTAGGCACTACTACCATTGCTGAGCACCATTCAGTAGCATGCTCAACTGGTGTGATTACATTATTTTGGACCATACTTTCTAGTTCTTTTTTCACTTGACACATTAGGGGTAAAGGTACTGTCCTAGGAGTGGTTATTGCGTATGGCTTTGCGCCATCCTTAAGTGCTATTGTGTAGGGATCAGGAATGACGCCCAGACCACTAAACATTTCATGGTATTCGGTAAAAAAGTCACTGTCTACCTCTGCAACTGAATTAACAAAAGTTAAAATTTTCAAGTCCTGTATTGCTGGACGACCAAGCAAGGGTGTCATGAGTCCCTTCACTACGTATACCATGTGATTTATTTTAACATCTCTGTATTGGATATTTGCTCTAACACAACCTACAGTTTCTAATTTTGTTCTACCAGCCCCAAACAACTCAACTAGAGTCGGCTGGATCCTACTTGGATCAACTATGCCAGGGGGAATTACTGTTACATCTGCCCCTGAATCAATTTTAAATGTTTGTGGCTTTCCCTCAAATAGTAATTCTAGTTTCCAGGGCTTACATTTTGACCCATCCCCAAGTGTACCTATGAATACTTTATTATTTGAAGGTCCTAGTTCACTTACTTCATTTTCATCAGTTACTTCCTGTGCTTCTTTAGATCTGCAGACCTTCGAAAAGTGACCAATCTTTTTGCATAAGTTACATGTTGCGCTTTTTGCTGGACACGTGCTTCTTGGATGAGACGGTTTATAACCACACCAGATACATTGCGCTGGGTATTTTTGTTTCTTTTGACGAAACCTATATCCTTGATTTTGGTTTGAACTCGATGACGTAGTTGCTTCAATTTGAACTCTTTTCTCATCACATAAATCTGCCTTCTCTTTCTTTACGTTATCTGCATGTCTTATTACTGTAATGGCCTTGTATAAATTAATCTCGGGATCTAGCAACAAGCGATCACTAAGTTTTTCATCATTTAAACCCAGTATTAGTACCATCAACACCATTTCATCATTAAGTGAACCCCAGTCACAGGTTCTAGCCAAGGAATGGAGACTAACTATAAACTCTTCAACTGTTTCATTAATTTTTTGTTGTCTCTTCAAAAACTTTGCTCTTTCAAAAATTAAGTTCCTCCGTGGAATAAAATGTTTGTCAAATAAATCTAAGACTTCTTCAAATGTTAGCGTTGATTCGGTTGCTAAATTAAAAGATGCAAAAATCTCATCAGCTTTCTCACCTAATGTGTATATAAGAGTGTTGATTTGTTTGTTCTCAGACTCTTCAGATAGCCCAGATGCTGACCGATATCTCTGAAATCGTGTTTTCCATCTTGTCCAATCTGCTGGTACAAAGGAGAAACTAGCTGGAGGTTGAATTACTGAATGAGTGTTTGATACAATGATTGACTTCTTAGTTGAATTGTTGTATTCATTTTCTCTGCTTCTTTCATTTTCATTATCTTCATAGTCAGATTGTATCCTTCTTGGATTTCTCTTCTGAGGCATAGCTCTAAACCGCTGCCACCATGTACTATTTGACTAAGAATTAAGTGAATGCACTGTTTTATGTCATAACTCAAACTCAACTAACTTTATTTACCTTTATACAAACATAGAATAACAAATAAACATATGATAATAATTAATAGAAATTAACAGGTGTTATGAAATAAACTGTCTCACAACAATTTTGTCGCTTGATTTTTGGGTGGAAATATCCGTTTTGGGTCCTCCTGAGCCCAGAAAAAAGGTTTCAAAGTGATATCTGTGTACAACAAACTACACCTACTACTAGAGCTACAAACTACACCTGTGTACCGATTTTGATGAGTCGTGAGTCCGTGGCTCAGTTGGTAGTGTCATGGACATTGGGCCCAAGTCAGGGATGTCCCCTGAAAAACTTTTTCCCTGGAAAATCATTGAAATACACTCTTCAGGAATCATAATGATTTCTTTATGCACTTCCATGAACTCTAATTTTTCTTTGCAACTGAATTCATTATGCTGCAACCATAAATCCCATAATGTTCTACAATCAACACTTTGACTAAAACTGGTTAATTAATTTGACTAACTTTGACTATTGATTGTTTAATATTGCAAATTGTTAAGTACCGTAAGTAACAGTTGCAATAACCACCAATGATGTACCCAGCTCAACGGTGTCGGAGTCGACCCGGAACGTGTCAAGTCGATAGCATCGAAGCAGTATAACAACCCAGTGGGTCTCTACAGTGACCAGAACATCGCTGAGACTCTGTCTGCTCAGGCAGAGGTGCTGGCGGGTGGCGTGCTCGGGTGAGTAAAGCCAATGAGGCGAGCAATATTGACTAAGACGTTAAGTGAATGCAGCAAGTTAAAAGGTTACACATTCTTGGGTGCTGAAGGAAAATTGAAATAAGTAAGGCATTCTTGTGTGATTAATGGTAAAAAATTGACGTATCTTTAGGTGTATCAAAAAAAAAAAAATTCCAAAATAAACAAAATAAAAAGGATTCTTGGAGGATCAGGCATACTTAGATGAAAGAGCAGGTTCTTGGGGAAATGAGGCACACTAAAATAATTTATATATCCTTGGGTGAATCATGCATACGTAAATATAAAGGGTTTTTGGGGAAATAAGGTACACTAAAATAATTTATATAGCATAGGGTAAATCAATCATACGTAAATAAAAGTAGACTTCTTGGGGTGAATTCACTCTCAAATGAGTGAGGAATAGGGTGGATCAGGCGCAGCCAATCAAAAAAGGCATCTTGGAAAGAATGAAGCATATTCAGAATGATCTAGGTATCCTTGGTGAATGATGTACGTTCAAGAAAATAAAACAGGACACACAAAACAAGAAACAATCAAAAGCTAATAACCAATTGGGTGAAACTGATAACAAGCAAAGCTAACATGCTAACTTAATTAAAAGTAAATGGAAGTTTCAAGTTTGGTAGGCTTACCTGTCAAACATAATTTGTTAGAAAAGATAATTGTAAAAAATATAAAAATTTAAGTATCCTCATCAAGTACGGTACTGTAAATTTAATTGAATTAAATATTTTTCCTATTTTGATATACCCTACCTTAAAGAATCTAAGAAGCTTATTTTATCCATCTTACACAGCTGCCAAACCTCTAATCCGTAAATACTGTGGTCTAACGAATTAATGGCCAAGAGAAGACATGGATTTGGAATCAAATCTTTTTGGCTCTGCCTATTGACATTCTCAAAGTAGGAAATTACACGTAGCCTTGACCAACTCCGTTCTGGTAAACCAAAGAGTAGTAGGCTAAGTGCTTGGGCTAATCTGAGAATAATATTGGGACACGAGAGTGTTTGAGATTCAGCCACAGAAACTTTAACAATTTTTCAACAGTTATACATTATGTTTTACAGTGTGAACTTCATGAAGAACGAGAAGACCAAGTTTGATGCATCGCACAGCGAAGTTTTGAAAATGGTGCAGGAAATTGATAATGAGCCCAGGTCTCCTGAACCAGGTTAGTCTCACTGTACGGCATTCAGTATTTAGATGAAATTGATTTAATTTTGGAAAATATGGAAAAATGAATCGTGAATTTTGTTAAAAGATTTTCTTTGGGTGCTAAAGTTTTAAAGTGAATATATTGTAAATTAACTTTATTGATGATTGAGATAGATTTACCTGTAAATGAGAAAGGTGAAATTGCGTAAATTTTCTTAGTTGAGTATTAAAGATATTGAAACTATATAGAATCACGAGTAGATTTTTCACTACTCTCATAGTATGTGTGTGAAGCCAATATTATTTATTTTTGCATCAGTTCACAATTATTGTAAACAAATTTATCATCACAATCTGTTATATGGCTCTCCTCCATCTTGCATTCTCCCCAAAAGATTTGAATTTTTCAACTCTATAAATTTGAACAAAATAGTAAATATTGCGTAGTATGTTTAGGATGGCCTGGTTCCCTGCAACCGACAAGCCCAACCAGGATTGTTTGCCGGAAAATATTCTCCAAACTCGTGGAAGAACCGTGGTAATACCTTGGGAATGCGAGATATTGTTCTGTTATATTAGACGCAGCAGTCTATCAATGCTTACAAACTGCTGCAAAATTCTTGCCCTGTCCCAATTAATTGTTTCACGATTCTCTTAACATTGTTTACATTTGAACATAAAAATTCAGAACAAAATATTCTCCACGTTCTTTTACCAGCATCATCTAATACAGGCTTTTGTTTCAATGTAGATAAATGTTTTTGTTTATCTAAATTGTTTTTGAAATGAAAATTGTATAAAGTTAAATCATCAGATAAACATTTAAATTTTACTGTGTAAAAATACAAAAAATTACAGCGGAGTTTGAACAAATTTTTCAAGTAGTTGATTTTACTTCTAACAAATTACTCAGGATCCACTCCACATGTTGCTCATCCTGAACCTTTTTTTTGAGTTGTGAAATTTAGAATTCCTACGGCTCAAAACTGTGTTATTCACAGCACGCAGTTAGTTGCCCTCTTAACTATATGTTGCTTATAGAGACTTATCAGGACTACTGAAGAGATGTGGGTGGTTTAAATCTTGTTAAGTTTTAAGTATTTCATTTTAAAAGCGTAAGATTTCATTTAGTTAAATATTGAGTACAGTTTTGTTACAATTTTGTAATGAACAAAACCAATCTAAAAGTAGTTAATAAAAAAAACAAAGAAAATTTTGGTTTTAAAATTTGTTTAGACACTGATCTACATTACTCAACACTAGAGTCACTTTACAATTCTTCTTCTTACTCCAAGACTGATGGAGCTATATGTTGTGTTTTGGAAGTCTTTGATGTGTTAAGGTTTCAATTTGGTAACTTCATAGTTTGACCATTGAGAATTCAAGTTGGTTTTGAAATTTCAAGCTGATAGACTTGTGTTTGATTAAGAGAAACAAACTAATCACGTCACTAGAATTGAAGGGTAAAAATCCAAACAATGAAATTATTAACCAATTGAAACACACTGAACAAATTTACATCTAAGATGGATTTATTTCATAAAATAATTGGAATTTGTTTTACAATTTCCTTTGTTGCCTGTTAAGAAACTTGCCAAATTGAAGGCTTCCCCGTAGATGTAGTGTGATGTCTTGTGTGCAGTAGAGCCCACTACACCCGTGGGTGGGGGAGTGGTGATTCCGCCACCCGTAACTGTGTCGGGCATCAAGCATGTGGCCGCACCCGAGAACAAACCCCCCTCTACGACTGGCTCACAGGCACCCCTACAACCCGGACAGAACATCTGCGCGGATTGTGAACGACTCATTGTGTAAGTAGTGCAACAGAGTTCTGCGGGTGGAGATATGGATGGGTGAACAGAAATTTTTGTTTTTGAATGGTATTATTTTAAATTGGAAAAATATTTTTTCCGTGTGGTTTTTGGAGTGTTTCATTGATTTGTAGTGCCACAGTACAGTGAAGTATCTGTTTTCATTGAGAACAAGTTATGTTCAACCTGTTTCTAAAAATGTTACTGTTGTCGTCGAAGTTCTTCTTTGAGAGATAATCCTATTGTTTGTTTGGCAAAAAAAGTGGCTGACGTTTCTGATGCTTTGCAGCAATTCACCTTCTGGGCAAACCAATAATTTTTTTATTTCAGTTGAATTGTTTTGAATTCCTGAACACTACAAGGGTAAAACAGACGTCAGTATTAAACCTCCTACATCAGTATCACTATTAAACCTTCCTTATGTATCAGAATAATCATCTCTTTGTAATATCAGACTGCTTAGGACTGTTAACTCTGTTTGGGTCTTTTAGTTGTGCTAGTCTGAAAGTGATTTACTAGTGTTTTCTTGTTTTTAATAGATGTGCACTTATAATACGCATTCAATTAGTCTTCCAAGTGTGTTTTCGCTGAAAATATTGGAATATTTGAGTCCCTCAGCGTCATTTTGGCTGATGTATTCGTTACCATTCCCCCCCCTTTGAACCTCTTATATACTCTTCAATACGATCTTTATTGTGCTAAAAACCATCGCGCAATGCTGCACCTGACCGAAATAAGGGATTCACAAACAAAAAGATACTTCATTTAAATGACACTTGAATTCAATGAAACACAAGCGCTCTTTTTTGTCAACATACTTGTTTAAAGTCATTTTTTGAATGTTCACCCATGCAGCCTACCATTCTCAGATCTTAGTGATGACTTTGCAGGTTTAGGAAGGAGGCTAGCTGTAACGGGAGACTTCAGTTGATAGCTAAGTATTTCTCTGGTTCAGCTATTGTTGATTGTAGTGCGGCCGTCCAGTGTGACATTCTACGCTTCGCACAGCCACATGGTTGGGGGAAGGGCCACTTCCCCTCGACCTTTGACCCCTATGGCCCAGCAGATGGGAGGTTGCTCCCCGGTCGATCACTATCCAGCCTCGGCAGGGCCTGTGCCGGAGTCGCCGAAATGCTCGGAGTGTAGCAAAATCATCGTGTGAGTCCTCGGAGATGTTTTGTAGGCGACTGACGAGTTCTCTGATATACACTATTACAATATTTATATATTACTACCGATTGAGATGGGAACAAAACTGAATATATTTCAACCCAAAAAATACTATGGAGGGAGATAATTTGAGTAGCTTTATTACTAAGACCAGCTGTTTACTTTGCGAGAATTTATGAAAAGCCCAATGATCAAGTATAGATGGGTTCAGTTTTGACGAACTGCTATAAATTCTATTTACCAATCACAACTGTGTCTTTCATACTTTTTACATGGTTGCAATTTGCAATATAAAAAATAGTCTAAACACTAAACCGGTTTTTTATGGTCTCATTCCAAAAAAATCATTCAAAATCTTTGCTGAAATGTTCATTGTATATCAGGGGACTTGGTCGCTTGGTAGAATTGATGTCTCCTCGTCGCATGATTCTCCGGTCGTTGATTGGCATGAATCCGTCTCCTGTCTCAATTGCTTTTGATGTTAGTCGTCTTTATCTTTCTCCTGCACCTATTTTTCTTCATGTGGTGTTCTAGGATCGCAAACCTTTTTTGATTATTGATCAGTGGATGTGTTAATTGTAACTTAGTTGTAATTTTTATAATAGAATATTTTATTTTTACAACATGAGGTTTTGAAAGATTCATTTATGTTTTTACATCCCTATTGATTTTTTTGTTCAAATGCCCTAAGAGTTTTATTACCATAATTATAATGTTAATTTTTTATTTACAACTCCTCAGAATTCAAAATATTGTGTGTCCCTTCTATTATTTTTGTCGTTGCTGTTGGAAAGTCTTTTTATATCCAACTCTTTTGAAACATTTAATATGTTGAAAATATTCTTCATAATACATAGCTTATTACAATATTTATAGGGTTGGATAGTAAATAACTCATTGCATATCCAATAGAAACTTTTTGTTAATTGGTAAGTCTTTTTAGTTTTATCAACAACTTTTTCATCCTTTTAACAATTTTTGACTATTTTATTCTCATAATTAACTGCAGTTTCCTATGTAATACCTAGTGTTTGCCCATGTATTTATCTAGATGTATTGTCCTGTAGCTACAAACTTACTGTAATTTTTAAACTAAACCTTAATAATGTCCTTGAATCTTTTGATAACGTACAGTAACTTTGAACAAAACTGTCTAAATTTTACCACTAGTGGTAAAAATATGGTACCTATAATAGTGAAATGTAAGTAGTGCAAAAGATAGTTCTGATAGAAAAATACGGGTCAAAGGGTTTTTTTTGCATTTTGGTAACAGACCGAAAATGTACAATTATACATTATTTACACATAGTCTTATTTAAAATTTTATATTTTTTCATGTATTTAACTCATGAAAAATTGTACGATAGAAATGGAAAAAGCTCTTAATAACAGCTATTTTTATTTACAGATTTTTCAACCTAAATCAACTCTCATTGGACCACTTTAATATAGTCGTGATTTACATCTCTCATTTTGTTTACTCGTAAAATGGTTTACCTGCATAAATATCCTTCATTGCTGTAGTGGGTTATAGTTTCAGCTCTTAAGTTAAGCCATCTTCAGACCTATAAGGAGAAAAACATCAATTGAAGCTCGATAACTTTGTTAACGACATTCTGGGATTGTTTTTGACTCCTTGTGGGCCTGAAGTTGGCTCAAACTAGGAACCAAAACCACTCAGCAACCAATGATCACTTTATGCATATATTTTAAATGATTTTATTTATAAAACAATAATTCTTAGACTAAAAAGATTTTTTTAATTAGTTACAATGTATTCTTTAAAAACATCAAGAAAAAAGGATGATAAGACTTGCTATTAAAAGAAACACACACACTAGCAATTTTCATCCACTAAAATATGGCTATCAGTACTTTGTTATAACAATTTAATAGAAAAATCAGAAATATATTTATCACAAAAACCAATGAAAATTATTTTTCCTACAGTCACCCGACAAAGTTGGCTTCCTTGTACTGTTTATAGTACAGAAAGCTGCTAATTGCTGCATATTTATACTTTGCCGTACGGTTTATACTTTGTCGTACGGTTTATACTTTGCCGCACATCATTATTCCAACAAAACAACACAAAACATCGTGGTTCTGCACGTAATCCATGTACGATTGGAAATAGGTTGGCAACACTTAAAGATAATAATACTTTGAGCAGCTGATTGACTATTATAACTACGATTTAACCTGTCATTTTGTGTTTATAGTTTCGGTATTTCTGAACTTTCTGGACTTTTCTTTTAAACGTTTTTAAAACATTCCTACGATCTTAATAAACAAGAAAATACCTTTAAAGCATTTTTTTAGGCGCGGAAACCACTTCAAATTACAAAAACATACGGAACTATATTCTCAAAACGGGGAGCACATTTCTTGCCGAGGAAAAATAGCGGAGTGATACGGACCGGGTACTACTTTCTCTAGGGCACCTATTTGTGTTGCCAGCTGAACCTAAAAACGTGTTGTATAGTGTTTGAAAGACTAATTATTTATATACTTTATAGTGACTGTAGGAAAAATATAATGTGTAACACAAGTGCAAAAGGCCTTTGTTGCACTCGAGATCATTCTGCATTGCTCTCGTGTGCAGCAAAGTGCCACTTTGCCCACTAGTTAAACAAATAACTATTTCACAATTAAAATGGAAAAAGTCAAACATTCTCCAGGGTTTGAACAGTACAGTTAAATTTATGTTAGTAATTTTTTTCTGTAAATGCAAAATGTTACAACTATGCTTTTAACCCACATTTTGTTATTCACAGCGGAGTGTTTGTGAGGATTAAAGACAAGAACTTGCACGTTGACTGCTTCAAGTGCGCCACCTGTGGCACCTCGCTCAAGAACGTCGGCTACTACAACATCAACAACAAGCTGTACTGCGACATCCACGCCAAGCTGGCGGCCCGAGCCAACCCTCCCGGAGCTAACCTGGACCCCATCACCATCCCTCCGTAAGTCAGACGTAATTGGTGGTGAACATGGTTTGACAACAATTCTAACCTATTGTGAAACTCTAGACAAAGCTTTTTTAGTCATCCGTAAATTACAGAAAAAACCTGATTTACTAAATTACAGTGTAACAGTTTCAAGGAAAAAAGTATTTACAAACGATGAAAAACGCCCCCTTTTACATTAAAGGCTGTAGCTGTAAGTATTTGAAACCTTGACTTCTCATTTCTAATGCAGATCTGTTAGAATCCGTCCGTTAGCGGGCATCCATTAGCACGATAACTCGAGCAAAAATGATTCGATTTTGATGAAATTTGGTATAAACGTGTAAATTTACATTTATTCGAACGAGTTCGGGAACCAACATGATCGGACTATAGGAGAGGGAGCTTATGGAGGGTTTTATGGGGTAAAAATGGGTTTTTCCCATTTTTGACCCTAAAAACATCAAATTTTGCAATTTCTTTTAAAACTTTTTAGTTGGGCTTAAAAATAAAAAGATAAACAGTTTAGCATGTTGAAGCATTATTGCACATAATAGTTACAGAGAAAATTCCCAAAAAATTTAAATTTAAAATTCCCACGTTATTCTTATGAAGAATAAGTAAACTGTTGTTGTTTGCTTGTTTATGTACATATTTTGATCAAATTTGGAAAATGTATTTATTTCTTACTAATCTATTAACATAAAAAAACACTTTTTTACCTTCCCTGTTGCAGCAAACCTAAGTACTAGTTGTTAAACGAATACTATTTAGGGAATAAATGTGATATTTTTTAAGGAGACATTTTGGTGTAAATTCAATCAGGCAAATGGAAATTTGCTTAGTCTGCAGGTTTGCTGCGACGAGGGTATTTCTATATTCCATCTTCTGCTTCTGAGAATTCAATTTACATTGGGTACTACTACTATACATCTAAGTGGTAGGGTAAACAATGTAAATTTTTATTTGAGCTTCTTAGTCCAGTCAACGAAGCTGAATGAGTGGTATTGCCCCCCAGGTATTGGCCCCCCAATAATTTGGCAATTTTATTTATTATTTGCTGTGCCATATCTTGAAAACTATTAGGCCTGTATTAACCATTTTGGACTTAAATGATAGGTAATCTAATGTACTTTAAAAATGATTATGGTAGTTTTCTATGAAAAAGTGATGCTTCAGGGTCAAAATCGGACAAACGTAAAAATAGTGCAAAATTCCGCCGATTTTTAAGGTTTTTGGAGGTGATTCGGGAGGTTGCCGAGGTCGAAAATTTGGATTTAGCATCTCGGTACTATTACAAACAACGTAAGAAACCTACTACCCCATTTCATGCAAGGTAAAATGTGTTAGGTTACTGGGTTAAAAGACAAGTGTAATACAATTTTCTGCAAGTTTAATTTAGTTTTAATATTACAGTATGTTATTATGGTTACCACTGTTTGGTCTCTCAGCTTCCAGTCCGGCCCGACTTCCTCTCCCTCAATTTTTTCAACAGCTGTGCTGCATAGACGAGTATTTAGCACATTTTTATCAGTTTATATAACTTGATGTAGTATAAAACAATCACTTTACCACAATAATACTAGTTGCTCTAAATGTTTTTTTTTTCTTATGACCCATGTATCTCGTTAAGTGTTGATTTTAGGAACACGATGTAATGAGCATTATTGTTGGAAATTTAATGCTCTTAATTTTTGTATACGTACATTTTACCGCTAGAGGGCACTGTTTTCGAGATATTTACAGAAAACCGAAAAATTGTGCATTTACACCCCCCTTCCCCCCCATAACTCACACCCCATCAGTCAGGACTTTTAGTATGTTGTTCAGGAGGGTATCCCCTACAACTGTGCAAAAATCCGGGACTACACCATTTTTTCCCGCTGAGGGACATATTTTGAGCTTCGTTGACTGGGCTATCTGTGCAGACTGCAGATCAGCTGGTTCCTACTGTAATTATGCAAACAAAAAAATAGTCTTTTTCCTACAGTCACCCGACAAAGTTGGCTTCCTTGTACTGTTTATAGTACAGAAAGCTGCTAATTGCTGCATATTTATACTTTGCCGTACGGTTTATACTTTGCCGTACGGTTTATACTTTGCCGTACGGTTTATACTTTGCCGTACGGTTTATACTTTGCCGTACGGTTTATACTTTGCCGCACATCAGGATTCCAACGAAACAACACAAAACAGCGTGGTTCTATTATGCACGTAATCCGTGTACGCTTGGAAATAGGTTGGCAACACTTAAAGATAATAATACTATGAGCAGCTGATTGACTATTATAACTACGATTTAACCTGTCATTTCGTGTTTATAGTTTCGGTATTTCTGAACTTTCTGGACTTTTCTTTTAAACGTTTTTAAAACATTCCTACGATCTTAATAAACAAGAAAATACCTTTAAAGCATTTTTTTAGGCGCGGAAACCACTTCAAATTACAAAAACATACGGAACTATATTCTCAAAACGCGGAGCACATTTCTTGCAGAGGAAAAATAGCGGAGTGATACGGACCGCGGGTACTACTTTCTCTAGGGCACCATTTGTGTTGCCAGCTGAACCTAAAAACGTGTTGTATAGTGTTTTAAAGACTAATTATTTATATGCTTTATAGTGACTGTAGGAAAAATATAATGTATAACACGAGTGAAAAAGGCCTTTGCTGCACTCGAGATCATTCCGCACGCTCTCGTGTGCAGCAAAGTGCCACTTTCACCACTAGTTACACAAATAACTATTGCATCGTAAAAGGTTAAGAAAACTTTGTAGGAAAAAGTATTTAGATACGGTTGCAGCATGTTTTCTCCTTGTGTTTCAGGGGTGGTTCCATTCCTTCAGGAGCAATTTCTTCCCCTCTAGCTCATGGCGGACCAACCTCCCCTCAACCTGGCACCATGGCTCCTCTCCCATTCCATGTGAGTATTTCTTCCTGGAATTACACAAAACTGTTTCATTCCGTTATTGTGTTGTGGTGTATTGGTGTATAGGAATGGGTGGAGGATTTTATATGTGAAATGTGAGTAGATGTACATACAGTAGCATCGATTTGTTTCATTTTGTTGATGAGGGAGAGTGATAGATAAGTGTAGTAATTTAAACTCTCAGAAGCAAAAAATCAATCATTTCCTTCATGATCTGGGTAAAATTAGAAATCTCCCAATCTTAGTTCTGGGTAACCAACATCTATAATTGAGTTGTGGGATAGTATAAAACACATTTAATTAATTTCATTAAAAAAATATATATTTTGGCTGACCCAAATGGAGTACCCACATATAATGAAATTTAAAGGTGTATTTTCTAAATGAATAGGTATTTATCCTGGCCAAATTAAGTTCTGTTGGTTGGGACAGATTTACTTGGGCGCCAATCAAGACTTCAAATCAAATCAAATCAAATCAAATCATTTATTTAGCCAAAATTTTAACAAAACAAGTTGCATTAGCTAAGTCACATTATTTTTAAAAGATGCCTTACATAGATCTACAATTATACAGGTATTTACAAAATGGCTTACATTATACTACAAATTGCATCAAAGACTTATAAATGAACATTTACAATGGCATTCCTAGAGCTGATATGATTTATGAATTCCTGGACGCTGTAAGAGGTAAAATTTATCAAAAGAGATTTTAATCGTTTTTTAAATTTTGGAAGGTTTGGTTCTAGCTTAAGAGAAAGTGGAAGAGAATTGAAAAGTTTTATTCCATTGTACTGTAAGTGTCTTTTGAAAAATGTCGTAGAATGTTTAGGGATTGGTAATGTGTGTGAGTTTCGCAAAGTGTAGTGGTTTTTGACAGAAACGTTAAATTGAGCAAGTTCTTGTTTTACAAATGTTAAGGATTCAAGAATATAAATGGATGGAAATGTCAAAATTTTTGAATGAGCAAAATATTTACGGCATGATTTACGCTTCTGCAAAGAGAAAATAGTCCTCATAGCCATTTTTTGAAGTTTAAACAAAATGTTGGTCTGCTGGCACTCACATCCCCAAATAGGAACGGCGTATGCTAAGTGGGGATAAATGAGCCCATAGTATGCAGTCAGCAGTACCTCCAGATTTTCATTGTTCTTGAGGTTACGCAAAACGAAAATACCAGAGCTAAGTTTCTTTGCAATGTGTTTCATATGGCCATGAAAACTAAGTTTCTCGTCCAAGATCAATCCAAGAAACTTGACATTTGGTGTTGGATGAACTTCGGTTTCGTCGAGAAGGAAACTACTGAAATAAAAACTACATTAGACATTATATTTCAACAAACACACATGGTTTTAAATAGCACTTATTTTACATTGTATATCATAATCAAAACAACTGCATAGAAACATTTTTCCCGTGGAAAATATTTATTTGAATGAGGTTGTAAGTGTTTGGTCGTGTTTCCCGTGTACAAGGTGCAAGGGGGTGTTTTTCCCTTCCCTTTTGCAATAAGATGACGTCTGTTTGATACATTAACATACACTATTTGAAATTTGACTTTTGTATAGATAAGTTTTCCTTAAAATAAAAGTGTTTTACATTTAAAATTTCCAACTGGGTTGATATGTCATTGTAATTTGACTAAATGTCTAACACCAACACCACCCAACAAAAGGTTTTTACATCTGTGGAGAGACCATATTCAAGACTTTCCATATTTAACACATAATTATTTATTATAAGCCTCTAGTATGGATGAAAGTCTGTATCAAACAGAGAATAATAGAAATTAGAGCAAGAAAGAGTAGACATTAGACCAAGAGAATCTGAATAGGATAGAAGTTGCTGTGGGGATATGTTTGGACATGATTTTCAAGCCCCTAACTGACAAGGGGTTTTTTCCAGGCTCCGAGGTTGAAGCCTTCTCATGTCAACCCTCCGCGTTCATTTAAGGTACCGTGGATCTGATGTCGTGGCGTGAGCTTTCTAAGACGCTTTTAGATCATTTGACACTAGCGGCTTCACTTATTTCTTTATTTTCAGCATAGTTTTCAACATCTACATGTGCTTCGCCAATTCCTGCATTTCATTTTATTTCAGAGTTTATATTCATTTTTATTTTTATTTAGTTGTTTTTCTATCTATTTATCTCATAGTTAGTTGCTTACCATACTTGCTCTCTTGGTTCAATATTATTTCCCTTCAGATAAATCTGCCTAGATTTTTATTCCTAAAGCATTATTTATAATTTTCTTGTACAATTTTTATTTTGTTCTCTAATTGAACTTTTATTGTTTTCATAATATAAATGTGTATTAAGATTAATTTTAGATTAATTATGAATGTGAAAACAGTTCACACTCACAGGGATGAAGATAAACTTTGCATATTTGTTTGTAAACATTCTATAACTTACCCTTCAGAGATTGTTTGTAAATACAAATACATGACAGGTTAAACCATGTCTTGGCTACAGTGTATTGTTACGTAAAACTTCTATACATTCAACCTGATTGCTGTAGTCAGGGTTATTTATTAACAAATGGTATCCTCTTTACCTTCTAAAAATTTCTCTACACTGTAATTAATACAAATGGTCATTAAATACATTTTTTCCCTAAATTACTTTTAAAGACTCCACAAATCTTTTCAGATGGCCAAAACACTCTATAAGTTAAACTCATCTGCAATAATTGTTTGGAATATATCAATTTAACTAGGCCTAACAAAATTTGTTTCACTTACAAATCATAGAGAAAGCATACAAGGTATAATTATCCTAAGCTCTGTGTTATAAATAATTTCTCACATATTATTGTATCTCACTTCCAACTTTTAAAAACTGAATCCATTGGCAAACTTCACAAAGTATCAAAAAGAAGATTGAATATTTAACTTATTCTCTTTTACAGCCCCCATCTAGTGCGGCTCCACCAAAACCATTCGGAGCTCCGCCAGCCCCAGCTTCATTCAGTGCGCCGGCACCACCTCCATCATTTGCGCCGGCTCCTCCATCGTTTGCGCCAGCCCCATCAGTCACTTCACCCCCGTCTAAGCCCTTCAGTTCAGTGCAGTTTAACCCCCCGTCAGCTCCAGCTCCAGCCCCAGCTCCCTTCGGAGCGGCCCCCGCACCCCCGTCTTCTTTTCCTAAGACCTTACCAGGTGGGTGATTTTTCTTGGTTTTAAAATACTTACTATGTAGGTTAGGTTTCATTATTAACTTTTGGATATTGAAATAGACATCCCATGCGGACTAGCTTTAGCAAATTTCATATTTAAAAAAGGACATCTATATATATATATATATATATATATATATAGTTTAATGATAGCCACTCATTGAGTATGTTACAGTTTAAGACTGTTATTTTCTCCCATATTTTTTGTCACTATGTTAATTAATTATTGTGACATAAAAGTTACTGTGGTTTACAGTAGTCCTTTCAGTTAGCCTTGGAAAAAATTGACATTTTCAAAAGAAAATAGTAATTTACATCAGTAAAAACTATCGATGGCTCAATTATGTTTATTTTTATTATAAACTGGTTACTGTACAACTTTATCATGCAAATGAAATGTCTATATCCATCTAAAAAATATGATCATTAGGTTTACTAATCATCTACATTTTAAAATATGTTGTTTTATTTGGGTTTTTATTTTAAGTGTAGAGGTTACAGAAAAATATTTTAGTCTTCAAATTATAGTGGTAAAATTGAGAGTCATAATAACTTCAAAATTAAAATAAACACACTGTAAATTGTAAAATATGTTTTTCTGTCTTTTTCAACTCTTTGTAATTTTTTCCCAGTGCAAAAGCTTAGGTTATATTTTATTTATGTGTCATTTTATTGGTTTATAGGGT
The DNA here is from genome assembly GCF_028750875.1 of Macrosteles quadrilineatus. Taxonomy (NCBI): domain Eukaryota; kingdom Metazoa; phylum Arthropoda; class Insecta; order Hemiptera; family Cicadellidae; genus Macrosteles; species Macrosteles quadrilineatus. The sequence goes on along the minus strand of NW_026542595.1, from coordinate 131,522,891 downwards.
ATATAATTTTAGTTTCTAAAATAGCATTCAAAAATCTAAAATCTTTAATTATCATTTTCAAAATGTATTTGTAACCAAATTAATATTTTTACCAAAGATGTGAAGCTTGAAGTTTATTTTCTCAATACCTCTTTGTTTATACTTAATTAAAGTAAAAAACTTGACTGTTTAAATGAGTTTGGTGAAACCTCTAGTGCGATACATTTTTTTATTGCGTTGTAGGAGTGTGAACACCCATTTTTAGTTATCGAGTCCTGTTAAAATAAATTGAAGGTTTAGGTTAAAAGTGTATGTAGTACTTACACATTTTCTTTACCCTAAATTTGTCTTTGCTCCATTAAAAATTCATCGAGTATTTACTTATTCATTCAATATTTTATCAACTTTTCAATCATTTAAAAATTTAGTGTGCTTTCCATTATCTACCAATTATTTTAATGATTTATAGCTAAGATGTTATAGCATTTTGCAAGTACATATTATCTTTAAGGCCATAAACATTAATTTTTTAACTAGATAAAGTGCTGACTTTGGATACAGAAGAAGACATCCCATCTCTGTGGATTTGATTTTATACTCAAAGACAACACTAATTTGTTTCTTATAAAGTGTTTGTTGAGTGTGTTTGTTGTAGAGTGTTTGTTGTAGTGTGTTTGTTGTTAAGTTATTTGTTTATTTTATTTTTAAGCTGTATTCATTAATGAAGAACATAAAGACATATTTTACAGTGATCAGAGTATCCATTCTGCATCATTACAAAGCTGGTGTTTGAGAATGAAAATGTGCGTTACAGCAGCATATTCTGTAGCTTTAATCAAGCTAGGTCGTTTAGTACCTAAAAAGCTAAAACATTAACTCAAATGGAATGTCTACTTTTTAGTACAGTATATCCATAGTGAAACAAAGAGTTAAGTGAACAGCATAGTGTTTTAGTTTAAGTAACTTGTAGTCTATAACATTAATTTGTTCCTTAGGTCAGATCCCTTCTAAACCTTTGGGCAAAAAAGGTAATGATAATATTATTCAGTGCACATCCCCTGCTCTTCATCCCAAGGGTTTGCAAAATATTATAAATGTTTTAATGCACATTCTTAACATATTTACTAGTTTTAGTTTTGCATTATACAATTTCAAATATGTTGTATGCACATCAGCTCTTCGACATTATATTTTATCCATGTTTTTGCCTCCTGGATTGATAAAGAGTAAATGATAGGTTAAATACCTTATTTACGTCTTCAATCCAAGTCGTCTTTTTTGATGACTATAGTTTCGGGGCAAACAGCCCCATTGTCAAATCTTCTGTATTGTTAATTACTGTTAAAGCATTTGTCATCGTTGAATTCCACATTTATACACACACTGACACATGATACTATAAATGTTTCGTATGTCAGTGTGTGTATACATGTGGAATTCAATGATGACCAATGCTTTAACAGTAATTAACAAGACAGTAATTAACACTTGCAAGAAAAATTATTCTGTTTTAGGGTATGGTAATCTTCCGTTTGAGGGAAATGGCCTTGTTATATTGTAGTTACTATTAAATAATAAAAGACAGATCTCAATATTATAATATCTTAAAATGAACATAGTACCCTTCTGTGAAATAAATGTTATCAAATTAACTTTTACTTGTTCGTTTGTCATATTTTTGTAAGAGGAAAACATATTTTGCCAGCCCTTGGGGTTTCTTGAAGAACTGCTCATATGCTTTTTGAGAGCTGATTTGAACAAAAAGAAATTTATTGTGCCGAGTAGAAATTTTACATCATTATAAAAAAATACATTATAAAAATTTTGTCAATGTCTTGCAATCTAATTATTTTTATGTTCTTTCCAGGCTATTCCTCTTTCAACGCCAAACCAAGGCCATTTTCCATGGTTTTATAAACTAAATATAGAATAGAACTCTAACATAAAGTTTGTCAAAACAGCTCTCAAATATAAATATAATGCTTACAATTTTCAGGCTAGTAATATTTTAAATTGCTTTTAAAGCTGTTATTATGTTACAGTTATATTATAAACTAATTAGTTTTTTATAAGGAAATTGCTTCAACTGACCTGCTTAGCTGTTAATCTTTTTTTTTCTTTCAAACATTCATGCTTCAAACTTCTCGGCAGTTCTCTAATGCTTTGTTTTTCTGTCTCCCTTCTCCTTAACTTTAAATTCTTCTACTAACATTTTCTAAACTATACTAACATTCTCTAAACTCCTGTACTATTATGTTTGTTTGCATGCTCTTTTTGCTGTGTTTGTACGATTTTGGTTATGTGGCTCTCCTTTGAATTTTGGCCACAAAATCAAAATTATAGGTCATAGTGAATCCTTCCTTCCCTCCTCCCAATCATTCCCTCAAAAAACAACGGGGCAAGTTGGAGAAATAGAGGACATGACCTGTTGTATGGATAAATCAAAGAGAATGTCAGTTTGCTCGAGTGAGGTTTGCAATTTGTCAGACAAAAGAACCTCTGTACAAACAATGGCACCTTTAGCTGAAGACCCAGTGAGGGCATCACCAGTTCCCTTTAGAAGAGGAGAAGTGGTTAGCGAATCTTATGGCACAGCTGGGCAAGAAACTTTAAAACAGACTGAAAACTTTGAAACTTCTGACGAAGGAAATGTTCATGTAACGAGAAAAACAAAGGTGGAAGAGTCCTTTGTGAGGTCTCAAAAAATGTACACTGCTGAGATAAGCTCTTCACAATTGTCTCACATGAGAGCAGCATCTCCTGAGCTGGAGCAAATAATGACAAGGAAACAAGTTCATCAATCGTATGAAACTTCGAGACTCACTCCGCAGCCAAAGCCACCTCAGTCGGAGCGTTGTTTGACTCCTGAGATTGAGAACTTGATGGAGAAACCTCATGGCAGTTGGTCACCAATGCCTCCTGCATGCTTTGTTCGTCCAATCAGTCCTCACGCTACCATCAGCTTCCCTCCGGACGTACCGAACATGCATCCTTCAGTTGCCCAGCCTCGCACTGCAACTCCGGAACAGTTCCAAGGAGCTAGAGAAACAGTGGAGAGATTTGTGGATCATTCCAAACATGTTCAGCAGACACAAGCAGTGACTCAGTCCTACCAACACCAACAACAACAACAGACATTTACTCAACAGCAACAACAGTACACACCTAGGTTTGATATGAGTGAGAGCTTTTCTGCCTACAATGTGAAAGCAAGTTCAGGCAATGGTTACAACAACGGAAACCCCAGTCATGGTCAAAATGGTGGAAATAACACAGGTAACAATGGAAACCATGGGAATAACAATAACCCAACAAACCATCATAATTCAGGTGGTAATGGCAATGGAAACCCAGGAAATCACAATGGCAATCCTGGAAACCATAATGGAAATGGGAATCCTGGGAACGGTTCTGGAAATGGAAATCCTGGAAGAAATGGTTCAAATAATGGAAATGGAAATGGCAGTGGCAATGGAAATCCTGGAAGAAATGGCTCTAACAATGGGAATGAGAACCCTAACAAGGGAGATGGAGGAAACCCTAATGTTACAGAGCCTGATTCAGAAGCAAAATATAGTAGGAAGTCTTCAGGGCAAAGTGAGAAATCAAGAAAATCCACCACTGAAGAAGAAACTACTCGGAGGGTGTTTACAGATTTTGGTGGACCACAAGTTATGACTTCGCTTAACGTAGAATCAACAACTGAGGGTGGGGTGGAAAAGACTTCAGTTACAAAATCTGAAAAAATGGAATACTCTTCATGCGAGTTTGAATCTAGTAGAAAATCCACAATACTTAATAAAGAAAGTGGGAAGAGTGAAGGGAGCCAATCAACCTCTGAAGAACCAAGAAAACAATCATACCCTAAGTTTACTGCTGAAGCCTCTGTTGATGAGGAGGAGACAGTTACAAAATCCCAGGTGGAGCAAATTATAAAACAAGAACTGAACAAAGTGTTTCAAATGGCCCAATCAATGGATAAAACCAATCTGAACCAGATGTACGACCAGCAATCTCAACAATCATCTCGCTCAGTTGGTGAGGTTGTTAAAGCTACTGAACAGTCAAGTCGTAGAGTTGACCAGTCTGTTTCCTCAAGTCAATATCAGGAGAAAAAATCTTTTTCCGGTGAAGCAATAACAAAAACAGGGAAGCTCACATCGGGTTTGACTATTGCACCTGAGCGCACCTTCACCCCACAGCCTTTAGAAAGTAACTATCCATTATCTTATCAGAACATACCAACAGATTTCCCCCCTCCAAGATATCCTCCAGGAGAACCAAAACCTGACGTTAAGCCAGGTTATCTGCCTGTAACTGGAAGTAGAGATTCACCTTTGCTACAGGCCTTGACTATAGCCTCAGACCGCCCATACTCTCCTCTACCTTGTGCTACTATAGCTGACACACCTCCTTTCATATCAGCACCAAAACAGCAAGCTAGCTCAATGCTTGAAGCACTGACAACAGCTCCAACAGCTCCTTTTGCTTTCGGTGAGTCTAATTTAGAATTTGAGGCAAGTACAAGAGTTCAAAAAACAACCTCAAGCAAACACGAATCAATCCAAAAGTTCGCTCCAAAGCCAAGTCAAGGTGCTTTCAAACCTATTCCAGCTGGTGAACCAGACTCCTACAGTAAGTACGCTTCTCTCGGCCAGTCTGTAGAACGATCGACAGTGAAGTCTTATCAGCCAGTAACAGATGAACTTAAATCAGCTTTCAAAAGTACTTCCAAAGTACAATCGCAAAAAACTGAATCTGAAATCCAACAGTCGGTAAAGACTCATGAAAGCAGTTTATCTGCTTCAAGAATCGACCGTCCTCTAACTCCTTCAGGACTGCACCCACCAGATCTTCTGCCATACTATCAGAGAAATATCGGAGAGATCCCACTTGCTCATAGGTCTAATTCACCGGTTCCTCATCAAATCAAAGCTCCTGAACTAAAACCACCTAGACCAGATTCAGTGCCACATCCGACAACAGAAAGACGAGGTAGTGTGAAAGCCTTGAGTGAGGCATACACACAGCAGATAGAAGCGTTGAACAACAAGTTCCAAACAGCAGACACCTCCAGCTCTGTATCCTACATGAGTGCAGGTGCTTACAGCAGCGGGTCCGTCACAAAAGCTTATTCTTACGAACAGGATCACAAGTCAATGGATACGATGGGCTACCAGCCGTCACCTCTGGCTGGAAAGCGAACACCGTTAGCTGGAGAAAGAACGATTCCAAAATGTAGCTCGCCAGTGATGGGTAAACTCGACCATACAAAACAAGTTTTCAAACCTTCAGTACCGTCCTCATCTTTTCAATCTCCCATCGCTGATCAGGCCAGTCTAAGACAAGCCCCACCGTTCTTCACCCAGGAGAAACAGAAACCACCAACTCCTTGGGTAGTCGTGAAAGAGGATAAAGAAAGTGTAAATTCAGCTTCCTTTAAATTGCCTCTTCCTAAGCCGTCCAAACCGACCCTACCTACCTTCCCCATTGTAAATAAAGCCCCAGCTTTTCCTGAGCCCCCTAAGCCACCCTCAGTACTCCCGGATGCAGGGCCTGGCGCTGCTAAGGGTTCGACCACCGCTGGAACCACGGCACCGCGCCGAGGCAGAGGTGTGCTCAACGCTGCAGTCGGCGCTGGCGGTCGGGTCCCTCTCTGTGGCAGTTGTAACAGTCAGATAAGGTAAAGGGCTGCAGCTTCCGCACTCGGAATGGCTTTTGGACCTTCTTTGGTGTTTAATTTGAGTGTAGTTTAACATTGTACATAACGTTTATCTCTAATCTACTTTAACTTTGTTATGTGGTTTCAAACTAAGTTTAACAAGAGTTAAGAACTGTGTTAAGTTCAAGTGTTTTGTGTTTTTTTATCTTTTAAAAACAATTTAAGGCGTTGTTTTGTAAGTTGTATTTTAATTTGTCATAATTTGTAACATATGTTTTAAATCGAACTTTTTACTGTTCACTACCTATCTAATTTTTATCCAAATATTTAAAATAGTCTATTGTTTAGTTAGGTATACACAATATTTTATCGGTTATGTATACACCAATAAACCGTAACTTTAAGATGAATTTGTAAATAAAGTATATACGATTTTTATTTTAAACTAAAATAACCACTCCATTAGTCAACATCAACAGATCTACACAGGGGTTGTGGCCTTCATATAATCATTTCAACAATATATCTATAGAAATATGGTTAATTGCAATCCAATTCATTATTCTATGTTTAGGTAATCTTTAAAAATATTCCAATTTGTATACCTACATGCAAAATAGATTATTATGAGCGGTTCACCCTTTTATGTATACTTTTCACCGTTCTATTTAAGTGAATGTATGAACAACAAATTTCCAATGACTATTTGAGTTATAGTTTGTTGTGATATTAATGCTTACTTACTATAAACCTTTTATTAATTTTGTTCTTAAAACTTGCATGTATGAATGTTGCTAAAGAGATGATTCTTCCTTGTATACAGATATGGGTAACTATTAAAATCTAAAATCAAGTCAGTCATATTAAAAAAACTAGTCAATACGATAACTAAATTTTTTGTAGCTACAAAAAGTTTTTAAGCATTTTTACAAGTTTTTAAATTTGTATTTTCCCATCATTTTCATATCTCAAAGACAATCTTTAAGTTCATCTTCATATAGACAAGTCCCAACGACACTTACGAGACATGTGTCCAAAATTAATCTCAAAGACCTAATGTATGTGTAATGTATGACTTAGATGTACCTTTAGTACATCTAACAAATGTTGCATGGATAATTTGTTTTACTTAAAAAAATATAATTTGTAGAATCATCTGTTTACTGACATTCACCAGTTTTGTGTTGTGTTTTGCTAATTAACTCGCATGTACAGCAGCTGATTCAGTCACTTCTACAGTGTGCGACAAATTGAGGAACGGAGACAAGTATCCAGTGTGCCACATTTGTGACAAGGAGATCACCAGGTTTGTGTTTCCATAGAGTAATACAAGAAATTATACATACAAAAGGGGATATAATCCCTTAGTTGCCATTAGCTGTTTGGGCTATTAATTAACAGCTGTGTCTAAGGAATGTCGGCCTTAGTCACTAACAAGACTACAAGATCGCGCCACACATCCTACACTCATCTCCATTCATACTTGGCTTAAAATACCTACATTGTATGGTCGCCATTTCATAAGAATGTATTAAAGTATTAAAGTATTAAATGGTACCTCCAGAGATTAAATAAACATACTTTAGGTAAAATATCTAATTTCATAACTTTCACATCCAATTTAAAAAACACTTGTACAACCAATAAATTAGTAGCGTTTAGGAAATGCTAACAAAGTAAAGATTTTTATATTAAACCTGTGACGACCAATCAATATGTTTTTCCCAAAACTCCATTTCCTAATATGAAAGTCCCAGGGGAAAATATCAACATTGATACATTTTTGACATAGTCCAGAGTCCAGAGATTGTAATTGCAAATGCGATGCAAAGAGTGTTAGAGAGGTATTTAATCTCTCTGTCTTGGTCCATGAGAACAGGTATTTAATATGTTATAATAGTAGTATAAATAGATAATACAGTAGGTTGGAAAGATTTTAATTCACCCAACCGTGGAATGTTCATCCTTCTTTTGAACATGGACACTTTTTTGTCATGTCTCCAACAGTTTTCTTCCAAAGCCCTTCTACATCTTTGAAAGCCATGAGAACAGGTCTTGAGTTTGCTATAGAATAAAAAATAGGGCCATGGTAATCCTAATTAGATTATTTTTGCATAAACTAAAAAACAGAGAGAAACCTAAACTTAGGTATTATACAGATGAACTGATAGGCGTAATTATTTTAATTTACTAACCCTAACAATGTCGCCTTACAGAGGGCCTTTCATCACTGCGTTGGGAAAGATCTGGTGTCCGGACCACTTTGTGTGTGTCAACGCCCAGTGTCGTCGGCCGCTGCAGGACATTGGGTTCGTAGAGGAGGAGCAGGGACTGTACTGCGAGTACTGCTTTGAACAGTACCTAGCACCATCCTGTAACAAGTGCAATGCCAAGATCAAGGGCGTAAGTAATACATTGAGATAAGGAAACTTTGAAAATCATTTAGGCGAGTGAAGCTTTTATAGTTTGCTTTTGCGAGAAAACATAATTGAAAGTGTAAAGCTGAAATGTGTTAGAAAGAGTCATATCGTAAAAACAGGGTAGCCTATAGTTATTTGAGCGGAGCGAGCGAAGCGAGCGAAGCTCTTTGGGATCAACTTCAATGCAAACAATATAACACCATCACTCAATAACGGCTGAACACATTTCAGCCAAACTTAACAAGACTACTTAGACTAATAATGAGATGGTTTGTAAACAAACAAATTTCAATTAGATAATGCTAATGCAATTTAAAACGAACTTAAAAATTCAAATTTTTTACATTAGGCTTATGGGACTAAAGTAGCTATGACAGTTTTTTTGTTTACAAGAAAATTGTAAACAAGAGAATCATAAGGTATTTCTGAACTTTCTATACTTTTCTTTTAAACGTTTTTAAACCATTCCTATGATTTTAATAAACAAGAAAATGCCGTTAAAACATTGTTTAAGGCGCGGAATTCACTGAAAATCGAGAAAATATACGGAACTACTTTCTCAACTCAATGCGCGGAGCATAAACAAGGAGCGGAGGGATACGGACCAGTGACTACTTTCTTGGGAACCTATTTGTGTTGCCAGCTGATTAGAAACAGCCAATGTAAGAAATCAGGATTTAATAAGCGATATATCGAACCGCATCGAAATCGATATTTAATCCGATAATACATCACAGATTATTTTATGTTGAATTACATCGACGGTGCAGTAAGTTATTACACTTATTAATAAAACGCAGATTGGACACTGATCTAATGTAGGCATGGGGGGAAGAGGTAGGTCGGGGTTTAAGAGTATTCGTGACTACATTAAGTGTTTTGAAGTAAGGTTAGATTAGGGAGGTAAAGTGTAGGTTATAGGTAGGTGATCGGGTTGTTTATTTGTGTTGCACCATATAATTGTTATCTTTTGGAATAGTTGGTTAAACGGGGAAACGGTTTCAAAAATGTTTGCATATGGTCTTAACAAATTATCTACTGTATTCTAGCATTGAATTTATATAAAGTCAATGATTCTAGCAAATTACTACATAAAAACCAAAAGAAAAGAACATTTGGATTTGGAATTTTGCCCATAGCAAAACTAACATATAATTTATGAAATGTGAAAAGTTGTACATCATTAAATGCTATTCTGTAATATTAATAATTGTTCGGCAAATCCTCATTTTAATGGCTCTGCTGAAAATGGAATCTGCATTTTGTGAAACAGTAATTTGGTAACAATTCAGTAATTTCAAATGTTGATAACAGTAGCGGAGGCCGTGACAGTAGCCTATCCCATATAAATACTGTGTTATTTGATTGCCAAGCCACGGACTATACATACGTCCAGTTACAACCGTAATAATAAGTAAATAATTAATTACCTGGGCTTATAGAAATACACTTTTAACCACGGTATGGATAATTGTCTAGGCCTGTCCAGAAGTAGGCTACTAATTTATAAATATATTATCTACATTGTATATTTAAGGCATGTCTTCCCTTCTTATTATTATTCTGTTTTCACTTAAATCAGCTGAGTGCGATGTTTACTTAAATTACTTATGTTTAGGCCTACATTTCAGCCATCTAATTTTATTTTTCACCACACTATGATGTTTTTGGTTGTATTACATACGTTAATTGGTGGCTGAAAGTTACGTTTTGCTGGCCTTGCCAGCTGTCATCGTAATTTGGGGACCGAGCAGGTTTTTACAGGCCGGGGCCGCAAAATCAGCTGTCCGCTTACTTACTTAAAACATTAATGCATTTTAAATACACAATCAAAATCCATAGCATTGCAATAGAATTGTGTTATTGTCACCGTTGCCTAGCAACTATTTATTTTTATTTTTGCTGATTCCTCAAATTATTTCTTCACATAACCTTAAAGTTGTAGTTGTGTTGACTATCAGTGTGCATTATTATAGTGGTGAATAGTGGTAATAGGGTATAGTGTGGTGAAAAATAGCGTTCGTACCACGGGCCGAAATGGTTTTGCAGCTCTCGATCGATTTAAGTTCTCGACTTCGTCTCGAACTTAAAAACTATCTCGAGCCGGCAAAACCTCATTTTCGGCCCTAGGTACGAAATATACTATTTCAATAAATTAGTCTTTTTGCAGTTTTACACATTGAAATACATGATTGATAATTCAGTTCATTTAAGTCTTTTAAAAGTGTTTTACATTTGAGTCTTGCATTGAAATAGCCCTACATTTTTCGTAGGCCTATGTTTTATCTTGGACTATCGATACAACTAGACATTCCATCCCCATGTTAAATTTATAGCCAGCTTTTTCATCAAAATCTTCTGTATCCAATGGTCAATGGTTTTATTAAAATGCCGTCTCTAAATCGTCCCAATAATGGTAGAAGACCTACATTCCAGTTAAACTTACATTGCAATCATATCAAGAATACTTGGTATTAACAATCATAAATTATTTTAAGCAAAGAAAGCTGAGTTTAACCGATTGCAAGGGTTGAAATGAAGACCAATGTTTATGTTGCACAGTTGAATTTAAATGTCAAATTTCCCCTCCTGATGTTATACTTTAATACTCGTTTTTTAAATAGTTACTGTTTTCTTATACTTAAATACTTTAACCGATTGTAAGGGTGGAAAATGAAGACCAATGTTTTTGTTGTAGGCTACAGTTGAATTTGAACGTTAAATTTTCTTTCTCTTTTTTATACTTTAATGCCCTTTTTGGATGTTAATATCAGATTCCAACTACTGTAATATTTTCCTGGTCAAAACTACCATAATGCACTTCTGGAAGAAGTGTCTGAATAACAAGATGTAGTAAAAACAAATTTGAATTATTATAATTTTAATCAATAAAACAAGCATTAATACATCTATTGACTTTTTTACATTTAGTTACTTATACAAATATCAAATCACATTTGTTCCGCTCAACTGGCTTTCACCTCTCTGAAAGCAACCCTAGTTAATATCTGTCATGCATATACAATAAAGGATTCCTATGTAAAATTCTTTTTGTACCTGTTCTACCTAACCGATTTTTATGCTTGACGTCATTCAAGTCGTAATGATTGAAAGGGACAAATGGTAATTAAAAAGGTAATTTCGTTTAGGGCTTCTTTAGGTCCCCCTAGTCTTTGGTTTATCTCTAGAGGGTACTTTGAAAGGTCCAGTGTGGTTGACCAATTTTCTTTATAATGGTTTTAAATTTGAATTGTATTTTAACAATTGATTACGGATCAGTTGATTTTTTAAACCACAATAAGATGTAATCAGGAGACAAAACAGTTTATGGGAACAAACTTTTTAAAATACGTTACTTTAATCTATTCAGGTATAGCCTTATTAAAAATCACTCTTAATGCTAATAAAAATAATGTGTGTCCATATTTACAATACATGTTGTTGTCTTACTGTATTCTATAAATTTTTATTTTCTTTCAGGACTGTCTGAATGCCATCGGCAAGCACTTCCATCCTGAATGCTTCACATGCGCATACTGTGGCAAGCTGTTTGGCAACAGTCCATTCTTCTTAGAGGATGCCCTTCCATACTGTGAAGCAGGTGAATAATTACAGATAATTTCTGTTTGCTAGTAATTTTTGTTGTTAATGTTGGATGTAAATTCAGAGTCAATTCAAATTACAGTCCTACTTTTTTTAATTTATGATTTTCTAACTTCCACATTTTTTTTTAATATTGCATTATTTTTTCCAGAAAATGGAAGAATTCAAAAAGTTAGAAAGACATACAGAGTAAAAAGAGGGATAAGGTTGCAGCTACCTCCAAGAGGTCTCAAAAACTACCAAAATTGACCCCTGTATTAACTACTAATTCCTGCACACTCATGTTTTCCCACGTTTCTTTACTTCTCATGATAAACTTTGATAACTTATCTTTTGATAGCATTTATTACGGTACAGTATATGGTTCAAGATTAGCAATTGTAATTATAGGCATATAAAAATGCTATGCCATATATTGTTGATCAATTAATGTAATCCATAAAGTTAAATAATACCAGCAGATTTGAAGAGAACAAAGTGTAATTTATCCAATTTCTTGTATCTTGGTAAATATATAAGAATCGATGTTGTGTTGTAAGTTAAGCTTATCTTTTAATTTTCAGATTGGAACGAATTGTTCACAACAAAGTGTTTCTCTTGCGGATTCCCCATAGAAGCCGGAGACCGTTGGGTCGAGGCCCTCAACAACAACTACCACAGCCAGTGCTTCAGTTGTACTGTAAGTAGAGTATTTCTTGAAATATTGTACTACAGTTGACTCCCTCTTATTCGGACACCTTTTAAGACTTCGGAGATCTTAATATGTGTATTTTTGTAATTTTTTCTTAAGCTAAGTTTGCCCAGATGTTACAGCAGGCGGATAAAATATTTATCATCTGATGCCAGACTCAACAATTTATTATTAATTATATATGTTTAACTTTGTAACTGGTCACACTACTTATAAAAATGACCAGTTTAAATTTCTCAAAAATTTTTATGATTGTTAAATGTTTTGTGATATGGGAAATAAATAAATTTATTTACTCATTTTAACCGGACATCGGTTTAACCGGACTACACTGAGCGGAAATTACATCTCTTTAACCAGAAGATTTTTATCAGCACATCGGTTTAACCGGACTAGATCGGCCGGAAGTGGGCCGTACTGAAACAACTGTTCTCGTGGGAATGATTTGAGACCAGTGATCTTGTGTCTAAATACAATGCTCTCCTAAATTAAAGTCAAATATTTGGATTACATAACAAGTTTTTGGGGACGTCGGTTTAACTGGAAAACCCGTTTTCCGGACTAGCTTTGGTCTCGAGTAGTCTGGATAAGAGGGAGTCTACTGTATGACCAAATTGGGAGAGGAGATAGATAAAAAATAAAATACTAAAAGGAGATCAATTGGTTGTTGAAAAATATTATTATTATTTGAGACGGGGAAGCCTATGTGAGTATTTTAACGCAAATATGTTTGAAGGATGAGTGTAAAATGGAGTGAGATGATCGCAAGCTTTGTTACTGACTAAAATCAGCTGTTTCATTAGTCAGAATCATTTATTAAAGCACAATGATCAGGGACAGGTGGATCTAGAACCTATTTGGATCTAGTTTAGATTGGATCTACTTGGCAACCTTTTCAGGCAAGCACTATAACCACTCAGCTACCCGACCGTTCAGTGGATAAAACATATTTGAGTTTTGAGGGCTAATGGGTAGGTTAGTAGATTTGGAAATTACTAAGTGTTCTTGTCGTTTAATTGAGGAAATATTTAATTGTTTGAAGTTGCTAGTTAAAATTGAGGGTTTGTAAGTATTTACAGAAACCATTTAGGAAAGCCCTTGTATTTACTATTTTAGAACCGTTATAATAATATTTGTTTGCCTTTCGCAGATGTGCAAGAAGAACCTGGAAGGGCAGAGTTTCTTCGCCAAAGGCGGCCGACCCTTCTGCAAGAACCACGCTCGTTAAGTCCCCTCATCACAGTCTAGTCTACATCTGTCATCTAATCATCGATTATATATTTATTTTAATATAGCTAAGGTGTATATGAACTAGAGTATTGTTAAGAAAAGTTTTTCAATTTTTCAAAGTTACCTGCCCAGTATACTTCTGAGTGAATACTCCTCACTATATTGCCCAACTTTTACAAATAACCAAAGATTGTTTACGGTTTACGGCTTTGCCTTAACTAAATAGTTTTGTTACAGACACTGTAATCTTGCTAACCGATAGGTAAGGTCATAAAATGTGTATTTACCTAAACATTTTGTAACTCATTATTGAATTTTGATCTCTAAAAAGGACGATTTGAGGACAATGTACATAGTTTATTGTAAATTGTTAGTTATTTCATCGATTGATAAGTATGTAAATAATTAAAGTGCCTAATAGCTTTCTACACAATCACTTACAAATATTTTTCTATCCATCAACACGTAATAGGAACATTGCACATTTTAAATATAATATTTTTAAAGATCAGCATTGCACTTAACATCCTATTTTCATGCGATAGAATGAACGTAAGTGTTAAAATTTTTACAAAGAAAATCTAAGGACATTTTACATCCAAGGACATATTTCCTGTAAGGTGTGTTCGTATCTTGCTTTGCTTTTGTCCATTGCTTGATAAAATATAGAGCGGTCCGCATTAGTTGGTAGAAATTTTACATTAAATGGAATAGTGAGAAAATGCATAATATTGAACATGTTCCTTGGTTCAAAGACAAACACCTTTTTAATGTAGAAACCACAAATATTTTGCCAACTAGTGCGGAGAATCACTAGCAATTGTTGTTATGGAGTGTTAAAGATAGTGTTACGTTTAGGTAGCCTTTATTAACCGTTGCTATTAAGTTTGTCAATGTGTAAGACAGGGTAACATTATGTAATAAATGTTCATTCAATAAAGTCAGTATTCTTTAGTGTGGTTTTATTTATTTGAACACTTTAAAACTAATGGTTAAGTTGCTCAGAACGTTTTCCCAGCCGTTTTTTTTTCACATTTTTGATCCAGTCCATCATTATACAAATGGGAAAGTACCCTAATAAATACAAGCTTAATGAATCAAAATTTAGTTAAGAAGAATCATGGATCACTTTTGTCCTCTCTCCATTGATTAGTTAAAAGTGGCAAAATCTGCTCTCTCTGTTGGAAAGGTGGTGGTACTAGTTTCTGAATGAGTTTCACATCTTTAGATCCTGGATGTTTTATTGTAATCATTAAAAAACAGTGTACTTGACAAACCCTCTAGAAATAATTTAAATTCATAAGAACTGTGAATAATACAAAAATACCCAAAACGGTAAATAGTAAATACTACAATAAACGGCCAGGTACGCAATTGCAGAAGGCAGCTGAGCCAAAGGGGCCTCTACTCAAGATTAAAAAAATATATTTGTCCTTAGTAAATGTTTATAACTCATCTTTTCTTGTATTGGAATGGAATTTAAATATTAACAGATGTTACAATAAAAGATAGCATAGAAATGCTATCCAATACATGAAATGCTCCAATTCAAATCCACTGCCTTGGTGTGTTGCAATGTCACACTGGGTCACCGATATGGCTGTTGCCATGGTAATAACAGGAATTGCAAACTTATAAACATAAACATTGCGCATACGCTCCATTAAAAATTAGTGCAACAAATGTTTCAGAATGCTGAACTGTGTTGGTGACTTTGTGCCGTGTATTAGAGGAGACTATGTCGATAGTGTAAAATAATCCATCTTATCATTATGTAAACAAATCTTTCCTCTTTAAGGATAAAATGCTGGGAACTTTAAGAACCACTATGGGGCAGGTCCACAAGGGAATAAACCGTATTTCTCTTTGGATGAAACATCTAGACCAAGACCTTCCTTTAGACACCTCTATACCATGTTTCCACACCAATCCTTTATTTCAATTTAGTGGATACACACAAAAACCACTTTACAAATACTGATCTTCAATTAAATGTATAGATCCTTTTAAAAAGTTAAGCAGTTAGAATTAACACATTTATATATTGTGCACAACGAAGAATATGGAATTACTCAATGCTTTGCTTCAATTCAATACTCTCAGCTCATTTTTTAAAAACTTTGTAAAGTCACCTGATTAGTTTAAATCAGCAGCTACTAGGAGGTCACGAATTGTGGATATTTATAGGCATACACTGTGGATGCGATACTCCCTCGTGTGGATTAACGTCCGCACGAGTGAATACTACGACTATCCGCAGTACTATCCTGATAATTAGACCAATTCGTATATACCAAGGAAAAATGTGGTTCGGATTCCACTATAAGCTGTAGGTCCCTTAGTTGCCATTAGCTGTTTGGGCTATTAATTAACAGCTGTGTCTAAGGAATGTCGGCCTTAGTTACTAACAAGACTACAAGATCACGCCACTCATTCTACACTCATCTCCATTCATACTTGGCTTAAAATACCTACTATGTATGGTCCCCATTTCAATGAAAAGTATTAAAAGTATTAAAAAGTATTAAAGTATTAAAGTTTTTACAGGCATAAAATCTCATTATTTTGCAATAGTATGGTGAGCAATTTGACATTTCTTGATTAAAACTGTAGATAAGAAGTTATTCTGAAGTGAACATTTTGAAAAGGCTTTTACAGGGAAAATAGTGCTAATGAAAGTATAAGTACCTCTGTACCTATGCAACTTGTCTTATTATCACTTTTGTTAGTAAATTTTATTGTTTAACCTCATCTAATTTCATTTAATTCCAACCTTAAATTGAATTATGCTGTCAATATTGTTGGTTCATAAATTGGGTCTTTAAAACCAGCATATAGATTTTTCAAATTCACACCTGCCCATATAATGTTTTGCTTGTGTCATAGCTTAAACTTCTGTTATACCAAAATGACGACATATTTACTTTTTCTCATATATTATTTGATATTTTTTTTGTGTGAAAAGGAAAAGTGCAATTTCAGTTCACTACCAAACTATTTTGTCCTTTAGGTTGGTGATACAGCTAGCTGTAGTAACGACCAATCATTAGTAGTACCGTGATAAGGATGTGTGTGATTCCTTATTTATTTTTTATCTTTGTTTCTGGATAGAACCCGCAACCTTCCCTAGTAAATTGGCAACCACTATAACTACCCATTCAGGCTATATAAGAGCTAAATGAGAGTAAAAATTACAAATTTGTAGTTTAGCAAATATGTAGCCTACAACCATTAAAAAAATAATTTTATCTCCTCCCAAACCCTTCTCACCTTTGCTTCCTTATGTCAGTTGTCTAGGCAAAATCTTTTACCAAGTATTTGTCATAGTCAGATGTAAACAACGATCACATTAATAACAATCTAATGTGATCGACATCTTGGTCTTATGTGATTGTTGGGTTATCACGTTGTAATTCACACACAAGGTTGGTAAAGAAAAGTGGTAATTTGTTTATGTAGGGTTTTCAACTAAACTCTCATTTGTTTAGCTATAAATTATTGGTTAGTCTGAATAGTTATTGGACATTTAATGAATGATCTTAAGTAAAAAACCAGCTTATCATAGTCAGTAACAAGCAGTCATTTCATCCTTCACTAATTTTGCCTTAAAATATGTACTTTTATGTGGTTGGCGTCATAAAAATCAAAACAAACATCACAGAAAAAGTAGAAAAATTGAGTTTCAAAATACAGACTTGAAATTTCATGCAAGCTTATGCTTGAGATCTGAACTTGGATTATGCATGCTTAATTGTTACAGTAATTATGTTGGTTCTGCTCTGAAGTTTTTTGAGTAAATGGAACTGTACTTATTTGGCCGGTTCATACAGGGTTTTGATAATTGAATAGTAATTATTTGAGTAAAAACTACTGAAAATCATTTTAGTTACACAATGTATCATGATTCCATTGTTTTATTGTTGCAACTTCATTAATTGAACGACTCAGTTTATGTCACAATTATTTTGAGGCTTGTAGAGATCATCTAAGCTAGCTGAAATTTCAATAATTATTAGTTGAACTATCAGGACTCTCTGCAATATTATGAACATTTTTGGATTATTATTGATTACAGGTAATTTTTTTGTCCTAGAGTGAGCCCAGAATCTTTTAGCGAATTTCCCATATAGGGAATAAGCTATTACCGTAGTACTCATGGTAAGACCTGGACGCGGGACCGATTTTTTTTTTTCGTTTTGAGGTCCCTAGAGGCCAAAAACACCATCCGTTCAAATTCATATTTATATATATATATATATATTTATATATATATATTTATATATATATATATTTATATATATATGTGTCCGTTAGCACGATAACTCGAGCAAAAATGATCCGATTTTGATGAAATTTGGTACAAACGTGTAAACCTACGTTTATTCGAACGAGTTCGGGATCCAGCATGATCGGACCATGGTAACGGGGGTTTACGGGGGGTTTTATGGGGTAAAAATAGGTTTTTCCCATTTTTGACCCAAAAAACATAAAATTTAGCAATTTCTTTACAAACCATTTTTGTAGAGCTTAAAAAAACAAATAATTTAGTATATTGAAGCGTTATTATGCGCCTAATGATTACGGAGAAAATTCCAAAAAATTGTAAATTTAAAATTCCCATGTTATTCTTATGGAGAATAAGTAAACTGTTGTAGTTTGCTTGTTTATGAACATATTTTGATCAAATTTGGAAAATGTTTTTATTTCTTACTAACTATTAACATTTTACAAAAAAAACAGTTTTACCCTCCCTGATGCAGCAAACCTAAGTACTTGTTAAACTAATTCTATTGGAATCGGGAATAAATGTTATATTTGTAAGTGGACATTTCAGTGTAAATAAAATCAGTCAAATGGAAATTCGCTTAGTCTGCAGGTTTGCTGCGGCGGGGGTATTTTCACATTTAACTCAGGCTAGACCTAGGGGTTGCGGCATTATCACTTAGATCAAATCTATTTTGGTGATTTGGCAGAATTTGCACCCAGGACCTCATTCCTACGCTCTACCACTACACCAGCTCCCCCCTTCACTGGCACATATTAATGCACCACTGAATTACATCCAACAGTATTTTATGATAATCAATTTATTATTTTGTTTAAGCTCCAGAGAGTTTAAAAAAGTGTTGTTTAGGTTTTGTGAATTTAAAATAGTTTTCAAGGGTCATGTTTTCAGAGTGTATTTTAAAATCTTGAGGGCTTATATTTTTATAATTTGACCAAGGAAAGGAAAATTAAATCAATAACACTATAACAGTTTATTTAAAATATTTTACATATCAGGATAACATTTTTACATAATTTAATGGTAACATCATCGTTTAAAGTAGAAACAGTCCTAGTGAGGTTGAGAATTCAAATTTACACCTTAATATGGCTTCACAATCAGTCGAAACTTGGCTTGTTCACCTATTAAAACAAGTAGAAAAAATAGATAAATAAAAATAAACATTTGTAGCTCACAAAGTTTTGCAAAGAATCAGAATCTACCTACACGTCCGAAAATGTTACTTTTTATCTCAAGAAGCACTTAACGAGTCTTAAACAAAAATAACCTAAATAAATTAATACGATTACAGATAATAGGTTGGCCTCTTGTGACGGTGAAGAGGTCAACGCATGACTAGAACTTACACTCAGGCAAATATTCGTAGATATTTGTTCACTAAAACTATTTGGCTTTGTGTTAATATTAGGATCACAGGCATCCCTGTTAGTCACAGCACACCAACGGACAGCTAACCGAATACTCCTGATATAAAAATTACTTTTACACTTTTCCAACGGCTACTGGTTTAATCTACCTGTACAGTGTAATTATTTTATACATAAATAAATTTACAATATCGAGGGTGAACACATAACAGTATGCAAGAAGATGATGGCCACACCCGGTGTATGGTGAGTTTGCTAGCTCGCTAGTTTTGCTGGTTCGCTAGCTCAGAAGCTCTCCTCCTCTAGCACCATGTGCATGAGCCGCTTGAACGTGTTGCTCTGCTGAATGGTGTCCTGGTGACCAACGGAGTTGACCTGGAACAAGACAGATTGGTTGAGTCAAGGCAGACAAAAAGATTTAAAAATAGATCGACAGCAGTGCTGTGGTTAGCATATGTTCTGGAGTCTACCGCTAGGATTGCCTTGTAGTTACGGCACGCACCGCTGCAGTGCAAGTGTGGTATTGCAGGTAGCAGACGGGGAGGATCCGACGACGGCAGAGAATCGAACACAGATTACACCCAGTAACACACATCGTGACACATCGTGAAACCTTCCTTTGACATTCTACATTTATTCTATTTGTCTATGGTAAAAGTTACTAGTTTGAATGGAATATGGCTAAAATATTTAAATTGTTTTTTTTTTTCAATGTTGACAATTATAAACTGCAATAACTTTTTAGATTTTACAATCAAAGAGTTATTACGGTTGGATTCAAAAGTACTTTAAATGTGATACCATTTACAATTTTGATTTATTGGTTAGTTTAGTGGAATTTTACTTTGAAAATGTTGAATGTCAACCATTTTGATAATTTTAGAATCTTTAAAACTACCAAAAAACTTTTTTTTTTAAACTGATGTTTACAATTATACAGTAGTGTAGTTGGGGTTGAGTTAAAAAGGCCAATAAATAGTTTATGCCAAGTTTCACTAAAATATACAGCTATATTTTAAGTTATTAGTTACTTATTATAACAAAAATACAAAATAGCAGATTTTTACCAAGCTAAACCAAAATTTAGGAATATTTACTTGGAAATTTTGGATTTTTTATGTTTAGAATCTGTTTTTGCACACCCTGCTACGCCTTTGTGACATTTGTGTGTGTGTGTTTTATGTATAATCAGTATAAATAATCAGTATATATTTATGTATAATTATGAAAAAGTCAATGCTTATACTGTACTTACATTGTGGACAGGGCCGGGGACTGCGTGGGCTTGTGAAGATCTGTGAGGCGTTGTCTGTAAGTAGAAACAATCTCGTTAAAATATATACATTTACATTAACTCAGATCATTGGCAATCAAAAATGTGCCATGAACGACATTGATAACATCTTTTTACAAGACTATTTTTGACTTTTTTAGAAGAACAGTTTTTAAGAATATTTTTTTAGAGTAATATTTGAATTTTTTGTAAGAATAGATTTAATTCAGATTTCCAGTTATACTTTAGATGTATGCCTTCGAGCCTGCCCAGTGGTGGTCCCAGGATTTCATTTCGGGGTGGGGGGGGGGGATGACCACAGAGGTGTCTAGGGGTTATGGAATATCCCCTAGAAAAAAGGGGGTCCAGGCCCCCCCCCTGGAAAAATGTGGAATTTAAAGCCTAAAAACATATTTTTATTTGAGCTCTGAAATATGCTCAAGCTGATAGTAGGCTATTTATGTTAGATAATAAAATATAAAATATTTCGGGGGGGGGGGATTTACCCCTCCCAGCCCCCCCCCTGGGACCGCCACTGAGCCTGCCTTAAGAAAAATGAACAGTATAGTATAGTTTATAGTTTACATGAGAACTTGGGTCGTGTTTCTATATTTAAATGAAATTTCAATAATACTGTATTGTTTATTTTTTTTGTATACATTAACTCTTTGGGCTCAAATTTTCTTATTTAAGCTAGGTGAAGTCTATCCTGTTTACATAAAAACTCCAGTAATGACCTAGAGTTTCCTGTCTCAGTACTTTTGTCTGTAATTATAATGTTTTTTCTGTAACTGTAATTTTTTTGTTCTCATGGTCTACTTAGTACAGTAGGTACAGGGATCAATGGTGTAACTATGAAAATATTCCCACTCAGTTGGAGATACATTAATGAATATTTTACTAATTTAAATGGGCTACAATAATTCACTCTTCAAGGCTCAAATGTTTGATTCAAGGGTTTTACTAGGATGGTTTTTTTTTAATAGTTCTAGGTTCATAAAAAAGGGTGTTTCAATTTACAAATCTGGGTAATGCAATGGTAATGCTATCTTAAATAAGACAACATGGTATGGTCTACAATAGCAAATCTGGGTACAGTACCTATTTATTATATACAAATGTTGTATACAAGAGTAGGGATCTCAAAAAAACTAAAGAGATTACAGGGTTAATAGGTTATGCCATGCATTGCTTACCTTTGCCCTGAGGAGTTGTTCAAGTTTCTATCCAAACAAATGTTATTAGTAAGCAGGTTAATGATTGATTAAAATTGCTCAATTTTAGTGTATTTGTAGAAACTACAACTAAAATATGGATCATATACTTGATTGTAATGCTCTTGTTATTGTAAACAATGAATAGTCAAATAGTATCTTTCAACAAAGCTGTAAAAAAAACTCTGGGTGAAAATATAAATTTATGTATAATGTCTTGCTATTAATATTTCTGTGACCTCTATGTTAAAAATTAATGGCCAAACAGTTAGTAGCTGAAACTCAAAAAAGTTGTGAAGAACTGTCAAAAAGTTCCATACTATGAAATATGAAAAATATAGTAAAGGTGCAAAAAAAAGCATACGAAGCAAAATAAAATGCAGTTAGTGATTATTATTTTTTAGTCTTAAATAACAGCCGTGAAGCTATTAAGTTTTTCATCTAAAAAATAAATAACTTGTATTGACTTTTGGACACTGAAGAAGAGATCCCATTAATTTGAAATAGTGTGTTTGTCACAGCTGTGAAGTTTTGAGTCTGTAGTGAGTTTGATGTCTCTGGTATATTAATTCGACAGAAATAGTGTCCTCTTTATGGGACCCCCTAAATATTAAAAATCTTGCTACAACTTTAACTTGAGAATGAAAATGTAGTTCTATCCATAGTCTAACTTATGAACTATCAGTTAATTTTAGTTGCGAAAACTTGTTTTGCTTAAGTCTGAGTAATTATTGCATTTGGCATTGCTACGTACCTTGGTATTGACTTTGGCGGGAGAGAAGACTTTAGGCTCCACGGGGGTGGGAATCTCCTGAACGGTGTCACCGAACTCTGACTCCTTTAACGCCTTGTAGGTCTCGGACTTGGCCGGGTCGTACACCACCGTCTTCTTGTAGCTGTGGGGTAAAGGAGGGGGCAAAGGATTACGGTGGGTTTTAAGCCACAGAAAGATTCAATTTCCAGTTACGTTACATGAGCGGCAAATCGTTAACATATTTAGAAGCCACATTTAAAGCGGGATAAATTCATTAGTTACATCGGCACGTACAAAAAGCAAACAAACAAAACATTCCGATTAAAACGTTAAGTGAAAAGAAAAGTTAATTTTGAATTTGAAGAGGGGTTCGGATTATTTGGAATTGGTCGGTTGGGGTGGTTGGGATTTGAGTTTTAGGAAGGACAGATCAATGAAAATGCTAAATCAGCTATGCAGAATCCGTTCTTGCCGAGTAAAAAATATTCTACTAGGCTGGCACATAAGAACTACCATCATACAGTAAAAAGTTATTAGAAAAAATCAGCACGTAAAAACTTAAACTTAAAACTTTTATTTTATTGTTTTGTGACAGTTAACTTTACATTTTCCAAGTTTTATTTTTGTTTGTGACTTGTATACTATTCCTACAAGACATTTTTGCAATTGTTTTCATGTGCCAGCCATTTATTTAGAATACAATTGAAAAATAGCTACAACTAATGCAAGTAAAAAATATCTTTACCCTACCAATGTATATCATGCATTTGATTTTTGACCCATTTAGTTTCCTTGAAGGTCTAAAATATATTTTTTTATCACTAATATCATTTTAAAGTGTTTTCTTTCTTTGTATATATTATTAGATATTTTTTGCTGAGTTTTATCGGATAAACGTGAGTGTATCTTATACTGCATAGGAAATAGATTCCTTAGGTTTTTATGGTGTTGTCAAGAATCTGTTCTTATAATTTTTTTATCAAAACTTAATTTTGTTTGATATTTTCTTACTAAACTATGTATTAAAAATTAAATATGTGCAAATTATAAGTTATTTAACATTTAAATTAAAACATTCAATTAGTTAAGCAACATTTAGACAAACATGAGTAATATTATTAATGATTTACTTTTATTATGACTCATAATTAATCCAGTTATCAATGGAGACTTGATGATTGTTAATGACGAATTATATTTTGACATATTATATCCAAGCTTAAATAATTCTAAGCTAAAATTATTTATTCATTTCCATTTTGCCACATTCATTTCATGCAGCTATTCAATTTTATGAAATCTATGTCAGTTTCTCTTTGCACTATATTGTGGCTGCCTAAAAGACATGCCATGACCATCTTCTGCTACCACCAACTTTTCCTTCTACCTAAAAATACTCGACAATTTCAGAGGGATCATTTTATAATTCCTGATTGATCCCGTTTTTTTTAAGACAGCAGGTGAACCTAGGGAAAAGATTTTAGCAAGGATAAGGAAACTAGAAAGAAGGAATGGTTTTACCAGTGCTTTCGTTCAAATTGATATTTTTAATTTTTAGTTATTTAGGAAAATGCAATATTTTTTGTAGAGTTATTTAACCCTAGTTTGTTGACTGTCTTTTAACAGGTAACTTCAAAATAAATACGGTACGATACTTTTTTATGATTTGTAACTACTATCCCTCAAGAATCTGTACAGTTGTTAAATGTTCAGTGAACTAATTGTATAGCAATTTACTTGCCAGCAGTCCATCAAAATCAAAATAAAAGTTTATCTAAATTATTATAATCATAGTAGACTTTTCTAATAATGTATACATTTAAAAAAGGCGTTTAAAAATTGTCATGCAACTTGTATTTTTTCAAACACATGTGGTAAAAAAGTATTTGGCTTCTCATGTCAAGCATTGTTTATTTTATGAAATAATTTTTTTGGAAAAAACATAAACCATGCAAAAGATTTACAAAATAATGTAACTACCAAATTTATATCTACACCGTCTTTGTAATAATTTTCATAGAATACTGAAGTATGCAAAGTTTTAGTTTGCTTACAGGCAAAATTTGACTAAAACTACAAAAACTTATCACAAAGAAGTGAGTGCAATTTCGCATTTTGCTCACCCTTCTTAAAATACTTCCTAGAATACTCGTAAGCAATACGAATTGAAGGCAGAACAGCTAACTATGTGCTAAAGCGAAAAAGTTGAGAGAAAGATTATAACAAATGTATTAAGTTCTACATAGAGTAAGAGTAAACTAAATGCAGAAGTTGGTGGCAGTAGCGAGATCTAAAGTTACTTGCCTCAGCCTATTCGGGGACCAGGCTGGTGGTGGATAAACAACCCTATAGACATCAACATACGTAAAAATATCCATTCTGTGCTGCGGCATCTCATCATAATATAAACTATAAATATTAAAAATAATATACTGACAGTTCTGTTTATGTGTGCTATTACAGAAAGCCATTTAAGATTGTTTATTTGCTAAGAATATATACTTTCAAATCAGTATTAAATGTTAAAATTTAAAAATTACTTTGGATTGGCTTTTGCGTTAACTTTATTACTTGAAAACCGTCTCGCACAAACAACAATTGAATAGCATTTGACTTCCTAAATAGGATTATCTACTAAAACAATTAATTGTGGTCCCAAAAAAAGTTTTATATGTATTTTAAATTTATTTTTCATTTAAATCATTAAAGTTTTAATCAAAATGCTTCTTTATTTCGAATTGTATTGAGAATTCTCCCTTCTAAATTACCCATAAAATCCCATAGTTTGGTACAACCCCAACCCATAGTTTGGACAAATGTGGACAATAATTACAAAATTGTCACAATATATGTGCAACCTTTCTATTTAAAAGCCCTGAACAAGTTGACTTTAGTTTTGTATACAGAACAATATTTTAATGTCTTTCTTTATTTATTTAATGGGAAAACAATTTAATTTTGCTATGTAAAAAATAATATTTTACTTACGGAGTAGCCCCTGTCTGTTGTGCAATTGTGTTTACAATGTTGTCTTCTGAGTACAGTCCAATTGGAGAGTTGAACTGGGACACCACCTGTGTAAATACATGTATTAATACACAACACATCTTGTATGATCTATGCAATATTGTCTAAAATGTTATCCACACACTTGTAACAAGTTTGGTTCAACCTCAAAAGATTTAGGTCAACATATTATTTACAATAATCCTGCATTACAAAAAAACGAATTAAAAATTGTCTGTGTAAACTTTTTAAAATTAATTTTAAAATAAATAATTAAGTAAAATTAATTTGTGGAAACATTGATTCTGTTTGATCAAACTAAATCAGCACTACTGATCTAATTACGCTCTGCTGCCTCTTGTTGACAATGATAGGAATCATTCACTGAATGACATTGGAGAGATTTTTTCCCTTTGTATTTATGACAGATTCACATACTTACTGAATGAAATTGTCCAAAAATCAATCTTTCACAACAAATAAATTTATTGTAGAATAATAACTGTGCTGTTTGAATAGCTGACTAATACCAATGAATACAAAACTGTTTACTAAGGGTTTTATATTCATTGCTAATACATTATGAGTTTAATGCAGTTGTAAATATAAATTTTAAATTTACTTTTTCACTACTTATCGCAAGCTTACCCATAAGTTTTATCATGTTTTCCCTATAAATATCAATTTAAAAAATTCTTTTATTTGAAAAGTAGGCTAGTAGTAAAAAATAATTAATTTAGAAGTTAAAAACTGTTTTTAAAAAATTGTGTCGGTTGTTTACGGTTTGTGACGTACAGTAGTTAAACATAATTGGTTGATTCTTTTTGAATTTTGTTTTCACTATATTTTTCCAGTGACATGTGGACTTGTGTTTTCAATGTACTGACCTGGATCTGGAGTATATATCAAACTATTTTAACTGTTTGTAGTGGGTGTGCGGTTTTATTCTGCAGGGATATTTTTACTGTGCAGTTGGCAGTAGAGTGTATATGACTGGCTAACATCCAAGCCAATTCTGTCTGTTACTATTTCCACAGATATCTTGTTACACTAAGAATTTGCAACAAAATTTAAACTTTAGTTATAAAAAACAATTGCATATTGCTGGAAACTTGTCTAGACAAGTTTTGCTTCACTCATCATCCATCGTGCAATGAGAAAAACCAAAAAAGTTTTACAAAGCAATTTTTGTTGTTGGACAAAATTGTAAGTACAGTTCAACCTATATTGATATCAGCAATAAGCTATGTAGAGTTAATGCTGAACTATTGGGGGTTCATCACTTATCTACTTTACCTAAAGAATTAAACTAAAAAAAAACATTTCTCTTTCTTTTATGTCCTCAAAATGTAAGACAAATTTCCTATATTAGTTAAGAATAAATTTAAAAACACAAAAAAAGTAGTTAAACTTTCTTTTGTTAACATGACACACAATATTAAAAACATGTTAAAGACCACAAAGCTAGGAATTAATGATAAACATAAAGCATTAACTAAAATTACTTTTAGATATAACACTTGTTATTGAGGCAGACTAAATACACTACTATTTTAGTTATGAAGCTTAAGATGTTGTTTTCGAGATAAACATTGTGAAAGCGATGGGTTGTGCAAATCACTACTCTAAACTCTGACGATGTTTCGTGATTTATTATACAGTAAATGTTAGTTAATTTTTCCTAAAGGTTAGCGTCCGCAACAAAATTATATACCCTTGTACTACTGAAATTGATGTTCTAAGGGATTTCCAAGTAAGAGTAAAAACCAAGATCAATGATAATAACAAGTTCAGTAAGAAATAGATTCACTATTTGTTGACATTTTGTTGGTAAAAATATAGTGTCCAAATTCCAAATTGCATCTGACTATCTATTCTATATATATAATACGCTAAGCCGATTTTTGTGAACAGAACTCCTCCCTCATTTTTGGACCGATTTTGATGATTAAAATGTCAAAAGAATTGCCCTGATCTGTAGTTTTGCAAAGTGTTTTTAGTTTTTTGATATCTTTATTAGTTTAGGCAGGATCTTCCATCAAAGTTGGATTTTCTCCCTTAGATTAACATGGGGGAATCTAAAAATTGTATTGGAAACTTTGTCTCCATAGTCGAGTAAATATAGGCACTTGAGATAGAACAAATTCCAACAAATGGTTTTTCGACGGTTTTTGGTAGTAATAGGTGTAGAAAGTACCAGGAAAAAAGTCTACCAAAATCGGACAACCGGAAGTCGGGTTTTTCCAAGATGGCCGCCGCGAGGCCCTCAAATCGACAAGATGACTGCAAATTCGTCGATTCATAGTTCCAGGATTGGCCGATTTCCATGAAAATTGGCAAACACATGTAGAATTATATTTCCAACCTTAAATATGAAAACTAGGCAGACAAAGTAACACAAAGATGAATTTTCAGGGTATTATATGCTAAAAAATAAGATTTTTTACCTCCAATATATGTTTTTCTAATATTTTGTACAAAGTTTGTTATAATTTCAAATTTTTTTTTTCACCATTAGATTCAACACAAAAAACCTAACAATTTAGTATATTGAAGCTTTGTTCTACTTCAATTTGTTACAGAGATATTGAAAATAATAACTTTAGTATGTTTTCTTGCCGAGATAACTCAATGTTAATCTTATGGAGAATAAGCATAAATATTAATATTATTTTTCATTAAACCTATATAGATAAGACTTTTTTTCTGCCTTATATTATCTGTTTTAATATTTTTTTTATAAAAATTCCTTTTTTGACAGTTACCATTGCAGCAAACCTACGTATCGGTTCCTCAGTTTTAATCATAAGGAGAATAAGCAAAAATATTTTTTTTATTAGTCCGAGAAATATAGAATATTACCTTAAAAAATTGCAAAAAAAACGTTTTATGGTTTTTTGTTGTAGTGTTTGGTATGCAGAGTAATATAGTAAAAATTGCCAAAAATCGGTCTACTGGACAACCCCTAGAATCAAGATTTAATATGACGGATTTTCTCAACATTGGCAAAAAAATCCACATGCATTTTCATTGATATTGACTTCAGACCACCACGGATATTTATTGGGTGGTCATTTCTTCATTTCGATAGGGAACGTGTTTTCGGCCGTCATTTTGGATCCCCCTAACGGATATAAAATTTTTTTCAATGTAATGACAGTGCCATTTCAATAGGGAACGTGTTTTTGGCCGTCATCTTTGATCGGCCATATTGGATATAAATAATTTTTTTTATGTAATGGCAATGTTGTGACACATTATTTTAAACTAGATTTTCACGCCCACTCCATTGATTGCCAAGATGAGTTTTTAAATATATGTTTTTCGTTTTAAAGATATAATCAAACGAAAATTCTCCTGCATACATTTCTTAAGGACGTTTCGTATTTTGAAAATTTTTTAAGATAATTTTTTCTTATATCTCCAGTACATATTAACGCTTGCAGTTCGTTCTAGCCTTAAACATTAAGTAATGTAAGGGCTTTCATTTGAGCTATTGATCATTAAAATCTGACGAGTTAGAGACTAGTTACCAACCCCAACAAAATATTAAATTTCACTTTTTAGAAATACATTTTTATTAAAATATTTATATCTCGGGTTCTTAATACGCCACCAAGTTCTTTCTGGTTTCATATTACTCAGTAAATGTTTGGGTTATTTTTTTAATCACTCAATAAAATGTGAAAAATTTAATATGGGTCTGTCTTATTTAACAAGATTTTTTTTTTCGAGATTTGTCTTTAGTTTAAGACATATACCCCCAAATCGAAAAATAACTCCCAATACACTTTATAATCTTAAAAGATGCATCAAAGTATTGACTTTTACTGTAGTTATGGATTATTTATTGGGAGTTATTAGAATTTGGGATATATGTACTTAACTAAAGACAAATTTCAAATGCAAATAATTTAATATTAAATTAAGGTGCATGACTCATTTTTTATTAATTAGTCAGATATTATTAGTGACTAATAAAATAAAAAACCTAATTCTCTACTGAGTAATTTGAGACCAGAAAGAACTTTGTGACGTATTAAGAACCCGAGATGTAAATCATTTTATAAAAACTGATTTATAAAAAGTTAAATTTAATATTTTGTTAGGATTGGTATGTCGTCTCTAACTCGTCCAATTTTAATGATCAATAGCTCAAATGAAAGCCCTTACATCATTAATTATTTAAGAATGAACTACTAACTGAAGATAAGGAAAATAATCGTAAAAAAATGTCAAAGTACAAAACGTTTAAAACAAAAAAATGTATTTAAAAATGGATTTCGGCAATGGAATATGCGTGAAAATCTAGTATATATAGTAATAATGTGTTACAACACTGTCGTTACAACAACAAAAAATTATATCCAATAAGGTGGATTCAAAATGGCGGCCAAAATACGTTTCCCATCGAAATGAAGTACTGACCACCCAATAAATATCGATATTGGTCCCAAGTCAATATTTAGAAAATTGTGCATAGAAAATGCTTATGATATCTTTTTTTTCAAAATTTGTCCAATGTTGGGAAAATCCGACTCTGCACACCTAAAACTACAACATAAAACCATAAAACGTTTTCTTGCAATTTTTTAAGGTAATATTCTATACTTCTCGGACTAATAAAAAAAAATATTTATGCTTATTCTCTTTATGATTAATACTGAGGAACCGAATACGTGCTGCAATGGTAACTGCCAAAATAGGAATTTTTAGTAAAAAAATATTAAAACAGATAATATGAAGCAGAACAAAAAGTCTTACAGTATCTATATAGGTTTAATGAAAAATAATATTAATATTTATGCTTATTCTCCATAAGATTAACATTGAGCTATCTCGGCAAGAAAACATACTAAAGTTATTACTTTCAATATCTCTGTAACAAATTAAAGCAGAACAAAGGTTCAATATACTTAATTGTTAGGTTTTTTGTGTTGAATCTAATGGTGAAAAAATAAATTTGAAATTATAACAAACTTTGTACAAAATATTAGAAAAACATATATTTGAGGTAAAAAATCTTATTTTTTAGCACATAATACCCTGAAAATTCTTCTTTGGGTTACTTTGTCTGCCTAGTTTTCATATTTAAGGTAGGAAATATAGTTCTACATTTGTTTGCCAATTTTCGTGGAAATCGGCCAATCCTGGAACTATGAATCGACGAATTTGCAGTCATCTTGTCGATTTGAGGGCCTCGCGGCGGCCATCTTGGAAAACCCCGACTTCCGGTTGTCCGATTTTGGTAGACTTTTTTCCTGGTACTTTCTACACCTATTACTACCAAAAACCGTCGAAAAACCATTTGTTGGAATTTGTTCTATCTTACAGGCTTTTTTGGGCTAAATCGACTCGTCTACCACTAATTTGAGAGAACGGCTGGGCGTAGAAACTTGGTAGGGGTGTCAAAAGAAAGGTCTTGGTCTGTAGATGGGTTATCAAAAGAAAAACGAAGTAAATTCCCTTAGGGCTCTGCCCCAGAAGCCTTTAAAGATCCCTCTACAGATTTGTTTACATTTTGGCCATGTGGATAATACTTTTTAATGAAACAGCTGTTAATTTGTAAATTGTATTTTAAACAAGACACGGAAGTTACTGAATTGTCCAAAAGAAGCATTTGCAATGTTATTTTCTGATTTTAAAATTATTTTTTTCTGTATCATGTTATGTTTTGCAATATATACCATGACGAAATCAGTAGAAAATCCTTTTATCACAGTAACTCTTAAAATTATTTCCTATTGACCTTATATCTATTTTACGGGTTGGTGACTGCCCTTTTCACCATTTTTGTCTTTATTTTTATCATATTGTTCTAGACAGATCATCATAGGTTCATGAGATTATTTTCATACATGTTTTCAATAATTGGAAAAATATTAAATTGTGTAATACAATACAAAATAATAGCCTACAAGTGCAGAAGGGCACGGTGCCTGTTTGAGCCGTGTCCATACTTTGTTAAATAGTAGTTTACAGCAACTGGATAAAACATTTTACAATATTTATGTAGAAATATTTGCATGATAAATAAGGTCATTAAGCTGGCAAACTGCAATATACTGCAGACTTTTCAGAGAGGTTACTTCGATGTATTCATTCAGCTTAGTGAAAACATAATATAGATATGTACCTATACAAATAAGAACTTGAATTCTTAGAGAGCCTTTGAATGTTATTAGACTAACGAAAAGGGTTGTGCATGTTTACTAGCGCTACTCTGCAACAAAAACCATTTAATTTATCTCAAAATATATATTCTTAAAGTGCACTGATCAGCAGCAAAAAAATCTATGTAACTTACCCATATGTTATTGAAAATAACACAGCATTTTGGCTGTAAATATGGCCCAATGAGTAAATAATATTTAAGCAGCTACTGTCATGACAGAAAGGTCATATTCCTTTTAAACTAGATCACATCATCCTTTATAAGATACGTTGATTAACAATGCATGTAAACGTCAATATTTACGTAACAGCAAATTTACAGTATTTTTGCTTTTTGGAAATGTCCCATTGCTATGTCATTTGCATTATTTGTTGTCAATGAAGCCGCATATAAATGAGGAGGCTCCTAACAGTTTAAGAATAAAAGCCAACTTCACTTCAAGTATATTCCACTACACCTCACATTCCGTAGAGAGATTATATTGACAACTTTATGTAATTGATATGGCTGAGACAACTAACTGACATCCCCCATGTCAAGGAATTCCAGCTTTAACAGTAACCCCACAACAAATTTCTCAAAACTGTGATAGATGGTTATTCATTAGCACAGAAGTACGATATGAACTGACGCGACGTGGCGAAGGAAAAATCAAACTTACACTGTAATGGATATCTTCCTTTGAAGTTAGAACGTGTCTTCCCAACAAACAGATATGTTTTTCAAATAAAAACATAGATTAATCTGCATTACACTGATGAAATCACGGAAGTGTTTAACTACAAAAGATCCACCAATACGATTTTATATTTAAAGTTTAATCCAAACGATGAGATACCAGATAATATACTAATAACTCCGATGACGTACAGTATGGGAGATATTTTATTCATTGAATGATCAACCATATTTGGTAACTATCATTATTGTTTTTACACTTATTAATCTTTAAACAATGCTAAATGCTCAAAATATGTACAATTTCACTCAATTTATCGCAGTTAGATGAATTAGCGTAATCCTTGAAAATAACCGTCGATTTCGACGGGTTTCACCTAGTATCTATATAATTAATACGCTACACGAAACTTTGTCGGTTGAACTCCTCCGCCATTTCTTAACCGATTTTATCCATTGACGTCTCATTTGAAAGAGCGTGTCGCGTAGATTTGCAAACTGGCCTTACATTTTTGAAAAAGTCCCTTGGGCTCTGCCCCAGTGGCTTTTAAAGTTCCCATGTTATCCTTATGAAGAACATATTTGTTTACATTATGATCAGCTGGATATTTAATTGCTGTTAATATTTAAGGTGAAATTCAAAGAAATGCGTCCTACAAAAATTAAATCATTGAAAGAACCCATTTGCAAATTATGGAAACATAAAAAGGCCACTGAGTAGAAGAAATAGAGACAATATTTTTTAAAGAATTTATGATCGTTATTAGCCTATATAATGAAGAACACCTGCAAGATGAAGATTCCTACAAACGATGGACGAGGGTATTAGCCGAAGTGCTACAATTTATAGTAGGAAACATGGACTTAACTTTTCTAGGAAATGTTGAACATCGTGAGTATCTCCATGAGATACACACCGGTAATCTTTGAGTTGACTCTTTTAAACTCTTTGTAAATATGGCTGTTTTTCATTTTGAAATAACTTCTGTAATACTTTGCGATTGCTCGAATTCGAGCAACATGTACACTATAAATTTGTAACTATAAATTTGTTACCAACATTCTTTACCTACAACTTTTATCATGGAGTTTTATCACAATTTGAATACATTATCTTTAAAGTGGTGATTAAGAAATATTTATTTTACTGTAACTTTGGTATGACAGAAATTTTCACGTCATAATATGCAGTTGTACTTAGTTTTAAAAAGATTTCAGAGTTTGGCTGTGCTATTTGTGTAAACAGCAACTGTTTTATGTGTGTTTACTAAAGTTATTACCACTCAAATTTACTTACAACCTTTGGCAATATGTCCAGTGTCAAAAATAAAATTGCTCTTACTCTTTTCACTTCTAAGTAGTGTTTTGTCACAATACAAAACAATATTGAACAATATTTGTATTTGTGACTCAGTAAAAAAAAAACTTATTTAAAAAATAAAAATCCTACACTTAAGAATTGGACGGCTAAATATAAATGTACAGCATAACCACAAAACTAAAATCTTGAGAGGGGTAAATGAGAGGAAGCTTTTGTAAAATTGGCGAGTTAATGTTCAGTCAGGAGAAATAATAATGTTCAAGAGTGCAGGAGTGCTTTTTGACATTCTATCAAAATTAGTTTTCTTGCTTCATTGAGCAATCTGCTTTGAAAAACCATAAGACATGTGTCATAAAGCTACGCGCGCACTACGGCGGCACGGCACGGACGGGCGGTACGGGACGTCCGCACATCCGCAATTTAGGACAGTTGACAGTCTGCGAGCTAAAAATTGGGAGTAAAGATGGATGTAGATAAAGTGGTGATAGTAGGTTTAATTTTAGCAGAGGAAGAGGAGACAAGAAGGTGCAAGCTAAGATTTTAGATACAGCACATAAACAGGAAAATACTAAGCTTTGGAGAGTTCCACACCTTGTTTCCTGATCTTGTAGAAGGATTATGTGTAAAACTTACCAGATTGTTTCATAATAGATCATATTTCTGCCCATATATTGTCACGCCGGACGTTATTAAAATATTCCGGATGTCTTATGTTGTACAGTTTCGGGTATTTCTCAACGAGAAAAATCAACTTTCTAACATCTATGTTTACAACACACGAAAACACTACTACTTTGACAGAGATCAGTTGAGAATGGCGGATGTCCCGTGCCGCCCGCCCGGTCGGTGTGCAGTGCTCCCGGTCGGTACGGACGGTACGGGCGTCACGGCAGCTCGGAAATGTCCTGGAGTTCTGTCTCCCGGACTTTTTAACAAACGGCGGAAGCTGCCGAACGTCCGTTGCCGGCCGTACTGCCGTAGTGGGCGCACTCATATGACATTCAATGTTATTAACTTTTAAAAATTGCCGTACCGCCCGCCCGTCCGTGCCGTGCCTCCGTAGTGCGCGCGCGGTTATGTCCTATTCCGCCCGAGTTTTATTTCGCCCGGAGCCTAATTACTCCCAATTCGCCCGCGGTCCCAGATTAACCCCTATAATCCTCAGCTCTACCTGCGTCAGGAGTCCTATTCCATCCACGGTGGCGAAGCCCCGCCTCCTAGGACCCCACCCACCCCCAACTATGTAAAAGCCCTCCCTTACCCATCACCCCGTTATCCACCTCCGACTACACGGCTATTTAAGCTTAAAATATTTATTTGACAAACCAGACAAACCAAGCGAATTTCCTTTATATTAATGTAAAGTTTAAACACGAAGTTTTAAGCATTAAAATATAAAGGGGCATGTGCCCTTATTGATGTAGCCGTTGTAAAGATATGTTAAATCTTTATAATCTGGAACTTTCCTTTGCGTTGAAACGCTTCAACAGTGATATTGATACATGTTTACGACATAACAGATTAATAGAATTTGCTACCTATGTGCTGTTAGTTACTGTATGTTTGTCTCCCTATCCAAAATGTGCAAATAAGCAATTTAATTATTTAAAATATTGCGTTTAACGGCAAACAGAAACATATGATAACACTGCAATCCAAGACATGGCCAAACAAAGGCCACTAGTTAGCGGCTTCTAGTGTTAAATACCCAACTGCACACCTTTGAGTTTTCTTTATTATGCAATGATGAGACAAACATACAGTAACTAACAGCACATAGGTAGCAAATTATATTAATCTGTTATGTCGTAAACATGTATCAATATCACTGTTGAAGCGTTTCAACGCAAAGGAAAGTTCCAGATTATAAAGATTTAACATATCTTTACAACGGCTACATCAATAAGGGCACATGCCCCTTCATATTTTAATGCTTAAAACTTCGTGTTTAAACTTTACATTAATATAAAGGAAATTCGCTTGGTTTGTCTGGTTTGTCAAATAAATATTTTAAGCTTAAATAGCCGTGTAGTCGGAGGTGGATAACGGGGTGATGGGTAGGGGAGGGCTTTTACATAGTTGGGGGTGGGTGGGGTCCTAGGAGGCGGGGCTTCGCCACCGTGGATGGAATAGGACTCCTGACGGAGGTAGAGCTGAGGATTATAGGGGTTAATCTGGGACCGCGGGCGAATTGGGAGTAATTAGGCTCCGGGCGAAATAAAACTCGGGCGGAATAGGACTACACGGCGCGCGCAGCTTAACGTGTAATTAAACCTTTTTATGACACTTAGTTAGCTGTTAAACTTTTGAATGAAAAATTTTCAAAATATTTGAGTTAAAACACAAAATATTAATAGCATTTCCAAAGTTCAAACTGAAATGCTTGATTTAAGCTTGAAAAATAAATTGATTGAACCTTTTTTCTTGGGTCGTCGCCGACAACCGTCTGAAGAACTGATTCTGCAACCTACAAACAATCACGAAAGTAGCACAAAACACACATCTACGACATCGACTTACCAGCTTCCATTCAAATATAATATGTTTGCACACAGTATTAGTAACAACAATGAACAATAAAAATTTTTTGTCAACCAGAGATCTTTTGGTAAATAAATTTACAATACGAGTGTCATAAATTTCTTCACTATTTTGCACAAGCAGTCGGTAACATTGTAAAGGGCAATAAAATTTAACAAATTAAAATAGAAGCTGAAAAGTCTATTGATGCATACAAAACCGTTGCGATTACAACAATATGGCACTATACTAAAATCTATGGGACACTATTAGACGACTAGATACTACTAATACTGTACAACACAAAACATATTTACACACTCTATATTTCGATGCTAAAATAGATCCAAAATCAACTATTTACAATTTGAAGGAGATCTACCTACTTAGAAAATTAATTTTAAAAAATTTTGAAGATAAAAAGTTACTTTATGACAAGTATATTTTAAAGAGTTTAAAATTGTACTTTTTATGTTTTCTTTAAGCACAAGGAACTGTAAGAAATTAACCCATCAAGCCATTTTGTAACTAAAGCGTTTAAGGAAAAAATTGACAGTTTATAGGCTTTGACGTTAAGAATAAAAAACTAGTATTTTATACAGAACTAGCTTAAATTTCTGCTAAACTTTGTTAAGACAAGAAATATGTGATGAGTTTAAATAAAATACACAAAAAAACTCTGATTAATCTTTTTCACATTTTGAATAAAGGTGAGACACAGAAGAAATAAGTTGATGGGAGTTTTGGAATTATGAAATTAATTTAAATATTTTTGAATATTCCCTTTCGCCCAATATGACTTTGAATTTTGTTCAAATGCATTTGTTAAGTATACAACCACCAAAGACAGTACCTTTTGCTTGTGCATGACCTCGAAGGGCACACCATGGGGTGGAGGGGGGGCTCTCATGGAGGGGTTGGGGTGGTGACGGAGGTACGATTCTGTCGGATACTCATCCTTCTTCACCTTAGCTCCTGGGAGAACCAGGGGGGTTGTACGGTATGGCTGTAACAGACAACATGTGCGTTCAATAACCTTGTAAATAAATTGAATACCGTACCGATAGGTACCGTACTAAATAAAAAGTTTTTTTTTTAATTTTGTTTATGTCCATGGACTCTAGGTTCTAGCCCTGGATCAATTTTTCACATTACTTCATGTTATAACTAGGGTTGCAGCATTATCACTTAGGTAAAATCAATTAGTAGTGACTTGGCAGGATTTGAACACGGGACCTTAGGGACCCAATTTTCATAGGTCTCGGACCTTATCCTCTTCTCCCTCCTCTCCAAGGGGTGACCCGGTACAGTACAAACCAGTACTGATAAAGTTCTAGTGGTTGGTAGGCACCAGCACATGAACCCACAGCATCACTGCAATGGACTCAACGCATTGTCTATTATTATCATAGATAAAAGGAGTATAGAGTATCCATGTTAAAAGGAGTATCCATGTTATTATACAGTAATTAATTCTTAATAATTACTTTATGTTATAACTGAATGTTTGTATAATTCTGTATATTAATTCTTACCGACTGAGCCACTGACTTTGGGCTGTTCATTGGTTATGAGGTTTTATGTCATCACATATAATGTGTTAAAAATCTAACTATGAAAATATAGGCTGACTGTAATGTTTTGTACAAAAATACAATGTGCATATTGCAGCTCATTTAATTCAAAACTTATAAAATTAACAATTAACAAAACTGTATAGTAAAAAAGTACATTAAAATAATAATTTGCTTCTATAGTACAAGTCTACTGACATAGAAAAGCTGAATAAATATGTAAAAAAAATAATCAAGTATAGTATTATTAGGGTCTTATGAGTTTTTTTTTTTAATATCCAATACAAAATGACTACATTAATAATCTGAGGATGAATTTATCTGGATTTTTAACATTGCTGATGGTGTTTAAGGAGCTAAATGAAATTTATTTTCTCAAGCGTAGAACAGGAACAGCTAAGCAACATGTTTGGTTGGTCAGTTGGTTGGATGGTAGCAATGGATGGTTATTTCTGGCGGGTAAGTTTGGACGAGGGATCTGGGTGGTCCAATGTAAACAGTATGAGGCGGATTTGGTCATAGTCTGTCAAAGTCTGCTAAGTACTAAGAAAACGGGTGTGACTATTTAAAAAAGAGTTCATAATTGTTCAGAAAGTACTTTTATTTATCATTAAAAATAAGTGACGAAGATTTTGTGTCGCAGTAGAAGGATGTTGAGTGATAAATATAATTGAAAAATTACTTAAACTTTTTCAAGAATGAGTTATATTCAACAACATATATATTCATCCCTTCGTAGACATGATAATATTATGGCTTTTATTATTTATCTGTACGTGTCTATTGATGCTGAAACATGATGTGGTTTGTATCTTAAGACCTCCTTGGCTGCCATTTTTCGTATATTTGTTTTTAATCTTTTTTCAATAAGTATGGTAATTCTGTTTGGTCACATGGGAGTTAGACATTGTTGAGAGTTAGACATTGTTGAGAGTTAGACATACAATTAGACATTGTAATGGTAACCAAATGCAATGGTGGTAAAAGTTGTGATTTTCGAGAGAAATATTTTGGCAACTTTGGGGTCATTAAAGAGTTAAGACACCAATAAAAGCAAAAGTTGAAGTGACAAAAGTAGGTCAGCCACAAGGATTGAGTTATGAAACCGTTCCAAAAGCTATTTTAGTTAATTTCAAAATGGCAGCCGCAGGACCTGCCTCACTGACAGAAGAATGACAAGAATAACATTGCTTACACGACTGGATACCTCAACTATGTCCTAAAAACCTAGGGTAGTAGTTTTACTTTTAAATTTGCCATGCCATGACAAACACAATGCAAAAATAAATATAGTTCAAAATTTAAATTTACCAATGAATTTACCTAAAGCAAAAAAGCTGCTTAGAATAATTATCTAAAATTTGTCAGTTTGCATTTCATGAATGAAGTTAGTCAGAGGATTTGTGAAGGAATTTCATAATTAAGGTTTATTCTTATTACTCTCCCTGTAAATTAAAGAGTGATTTTGAACAGCTGATTTCTAGTGTTTGTTTGTCTATGGATGACATGACACATGTTGAAAAATGTTGATATTTAAATGTGTACCAATTCTTAAAAAATATGAGTGAAGGATGATATTAGTAATGAAGTGAGATAAAAGATTTGCTGGTTGTTTAGTGAGAACCATAGCTAAAAGGCTAATGGTCAAGAACAGCTGTTTCAGTTTCAAACCATCCTAATAACATAATCTTCTGACTTTTTTTGTCTAATAATGTTGTCCTCTTATATTCTTAACAAAAAATTGGCCCCTGTTGGACACAGCACCGATCTGACAGAGAGTCTGGATAGAAGAGTGGTTACAGAATTCACCTTCAAATCTGAAGGTCGCTTGTTTAATTTCAAGCTAAGTTGATTCTGACCCTGATGCAATTTGTCATTGAGCTATCAATTAATTGTCCTATATATAAAAAAAAACAAAAAAAAACTGTTAGATAGTAACAAGACCAGTGTATGAACCGTTAACACACTCACTCGTCCAGGGCTATCTTTAATATCAAATCTTTATTCATTAACTATCAAAGGTGATATTTAGCCACACCATTGAGCATACACTCCATTTTTAAGTGTCCTCTGAATCTTCCGTAGCTCCAAATCTCTCCAAGTCTCACTTCACCTGGTCCCGCCATCTGTGTTTGAATCCCGCAAGGTAGCCATCCTTCAGGACTACTTTTGGTAATTTCTTCAAAAAAGAGTCTTCTCCCCCTTTAAGCACGTATCCTCAAACTTCTATTCTTCACCTCATTTAAGACGTGAATTAGTGTATATGTTTAAATTCTCCCTGTCATGTGTCCACCACTCCCCTTGATCCTACATGGTCATATCTCCCTTGGAAATTTGTTTTCGAAAAATATAATTTTTTTATTATTTAATCTTCATGTTCAAATACATTAAATTTCCTTCTATTAAACATAAAACCCCCAATTAGTGTCATTAAACAAGAATAAATTGAGAATAACTCAAAATTTTGTCAAAATATA
Source organism: Macrosteles quadrilineatus (assembly GCF_028750875.1). Lineage (NCBI taxonomy): Eukaryota > Metazoa > Arthropoda > Insecta > Hemiptera > Cicadellidae > Macrosteles > Macrosteles quadrilineatus. Next base: position 131,482,659 of record NW_026542595.1, on the reverse strand, counting down.
TAAGAAAAGTAGACCCTAATTGCTTTGGTGCAAAATATAGATACTTTTAGGAGTCTCAATATAATTCTGTATTTATAATCCGCCCCAGTTCCAAATGAACGTCAGGTCTAGGCCGGACTTAGAGGCTAGAGGCCACTGGGGTTCACTAGTAACAGAGGCTGGCCTGCGGCCAATCACCTAATGTACCGTGCTGGTGGCTGTACTGGCGTTACGTTCATGATCAATCGATATCTACTTTCTCTTATGTGAACTTGACATTGTACAGAGCTTGGTAGCGGAGGTAATCATTTGGAGGTTTGATCCTAGGATTGGAGTATAGATTGTGTCAGAGCAGGTGGGATGTGCTTGTGCATTATAACCATTCTTCCAAACTGTACCCTTTGTTATTTTGTTGCAGTCATCTTAACATTTAATTACACTTGAGTTAAACCGTTAAGGTTGATTAAGACACATATGTTCTGGTGAGTCGCAGGTCCGTAAAAAATTTTATTTTTAATGGATTTCCTGCTGCGCTATCTACACTCATCCCCCGCAGTTCCAGCGCAGGACTGTCAGTTGCACTGCCGTTTGTCAGTCAATTTTAGATTTCTTTCCACCATTATATTTAATTATTTTTCTCTTTTATTTTTAATCTCTTCGTCAGTAAATTTGAATAAAAGATTTATATGCAGTGAAGTTTACTAATATGTTTATAACTTTTATCATTACAAATTTCATTTTATAGTTAGTTATTGTATTGAATTAGAGGTTTAAAATTTTTAGAGTCAATTTCTGTGTTTTTATGAGCGTTTTAGAACAATACAGTTATTTATTCATAAACTGAAACTTCATCCTTTTGAGAACACTGAATAAATCACCACTGCTCCAAATAGTTTTATGATGGAAATTATTATGTAAACAATCTCAGAACAGATTAAAATAATCATAACAGTGTGGCAACCATGCCTTGGGCTTCTTCCAATTATGTCAGTGGTCTGTGGCTAAGCTGAGATTACAGCAAGGCTTCTTACTGGTCAGGATGAACAACCTTTCGTTATTACAAGAAATAGTATCAAATAATATTATGACTTGTCACCTACGAAATAGGATGACTAAAAACTGTCATTGGTACATTGCAAGAGAGATTTGGTGGTTTTATTTGCTGTTGTACATAACAACAACCTGGGATTTTAGTTTAAATTTCAACAATATTCAGCTGTACACAGTTAAAGTTTCAACAATGTTCAGCTGTACACAGTTTAAAATTTCAACAATATTCAGCTGTACACAGTTTAAAATTTCAACAATATTCAGCTGTACACAGTTAAAGTTTCAACAATGTTCAGCTGTACACAATTTAAAATTTCAACAATATTCAGCTGTACACAGTTAAAGTTTCAACAATGTTCAGCTGTACACAGTTAAAGTTTCAACAATGTTCAGCTGTACACAGTTAAAGTTTCAACAAAGTTCAGCTGTACACAGTTAAAGTTTCAACAACGTTCAGCTGTACACAGTTAAAGTTTCAACAATGTTCAGCTGTGCACAGTTAAAGTTTCAACAATATTCAGTTGTACACAGTTAAAGTTTCAACAATATTCAGCTGTACACAGTTAAAATTTCAACAATATTCAGCTGTACACAGTTAAAGTTTCAACAATGTTCAGCTGTACACAGTTAAAGTTTCAACAATATTCAGCTGTACACAGTTAAAATTTCAACAATATTCAGCTGTACACAGTTAAAGTTTCAACAATGTTCAGCTGTACACAGTTAAAGTTTCAACAATGTTCAGCTGTACACAGTTAAAGTTTCAACAATGTTCAGCTGTACACAGTTAAAGTTTCAACAATATTCAGCTGTACACAGTTAAAGTTTCAACAATGTTCAGCTGTACACAGTTAAAATTTCAACAATATTCAGCCGTACACAGTTAAAGTTTCAACAATGTTCAGCTGTACACAGTTAAAGTTTCAACAATGTTCAGCTGTACACAGTTAAAGTTTCAACAATATTCAGCTGTACACAGTTAAAGTTTCAACAATGTTCAGCTGTACACAGTTAAAATTTCAACAATATTCAGCTGTACACCGTTTAAAATTTCAACAATATTCAGCTGTACACAGTTTAAAATTTCAACAATATTCAGCTGTACACATTTCTCCACTTGCAATCATTTAATTTCCTATTCAAAAGGAGAAATGAAGGAGAATATTAAATAAAATCACTGAAATCCAAAGAGACCCATTATCATAATTGAAAATCAATGTTAGAGAGAAAATTGTTAAAATTATTAATGTGGATATCCATTATCGGATTGTCTCATTTGTAAAGCAATGTTTTTCCTATTGTAAGCACTCTGTTTAAAAAAATATACATATTAAGGTTAGATAGAAATGTATAAAGGACTTTAATGAAGCTTTGTAACAGATTAAACTTCATTAGTAGAAGTAGCACGATCATAACATTCAAATATAGAGTTTCATAAATTACTACGCAGCAAACCAGGAAGCCAACACGATTCAATGTTGAGATTTCAAAGAGGCTCAAATATAAATAAAATATGATGTCCAATATAACCAAGAACGGGTGAATGTACTAGAGTGGGGTATGGTTTGCCAGATCATTCTAATGAATTCTATTTCTGCCTTACATTAGTGAATCGCCGCACCCACCGCGCCTGGCGGCTGAAATGGCAACTAACGCCTAATGGTAAACATACGAAGAGAAAACTGTCAGATAAACTGTTTAGACGCTTATTATAAAACTAAGGAGGGTTATTTTCAAAGCATGGAGAAGAGAGTGTTCAGTTTGAATGGCCTTGTTTCCTATCAATTAGACTAATTTGGACACATAACTCAAAACGTTCATGTAAAGAGATTTTTGGTAGAGTAAACAAAAGATTTTAGTAGTCGCTGTAGCTCAAATTAGGTCAAATAAAACTGTGGTTAAAATCGTTCTAATACTTACTTATAATTTTTGTCACTTCTTATTTTAACCGAAGTTGCAACGGGATGGGGATAATTAGAAGATAATTATCGGGTGGGTCACTTTTTTTAGAAACAGTTAAATAAGCTCAAAGATTGTAGAAGCAAAGGCAAACCGTACAACTTTGTTTATAAAGTTCTAAGAATTAATAAATGTCAAAATGCAAGTTTAAATATTTCATTTATTTTTATTTTACAAGTTCTGATTAAATTTTAGACAATCGTGGGGATTGAAAGAAGATGCATATAACTTTCATGGCTGGGTTTGTGATTTAACTTATTCATGTTCAAAACTTCAGTTGATTTAAAATGTTCTCGTCTACCCGAAATATTATATGCACGGACAGATACGCCTGTTGTTTTTAGCATTATCTATGAAACGAAAATTAACTATACGATTAACATTAGCATCCAAACAGTTTTATTCATTACTTGTAGGTTAGTTACATTAGATTGTAATTAAAGACACATTTTTATGTAAAGATGCAAATTCATATTTATGTACGGAACTTTTAACAGTTAACTATTTATAGTTATATATTACTATTTTCCAAAATTGTCTTTCCCCCCCATTTCGACTAAATATGGATATGATGTTAGTGTTCGTATATGAATGTGTGTTAACAGATTACCCAGTTTGTGGAGATCTAGCCTCCATCTCGTATATATATATATATAAAGTTTTGAACATGAAAAACAAAGACAAATAACCCAATAATTTAAATTCATCTTATTAATCATTTAAAATAATTTGTCATTCATAAAAAAGTTTTAAATTAATTGACTATTGGCTCAAATACAGTTATGTATACATTAAAAGGAAATTTGTACAGACTTGAAAAAAGATCTATGTGAATCGAAGACAATGAAAGCCCTTTAAAATAATACGCCGTGATAAATGCTTTTCTTGGTGGAACTAGAGTATATAAAATCATAAACCGTAAATATACAGTACTTTGCGACTATTGAAACCCTGAATCAACACTTCGTCTCAATGATACTTTACGTATTTGTGGACTTAGCCTTAGCCCAAACAGATTAACCCGATGTTTACTGCAGCAAAGATGTTTTGCAACAAAACGTCGATGTACGGATTTAGCATTGTAAACATCGCTGGCAGTGCTGGAAACTAGCCCATCTCTGTCTTACAGAATATGGCGAAGGAACACTGGTAAGCGTACGTTTTTATTTTGTTTTCCTATAAGAATATTTAATCTTTTATGCCTAAACCACTATCCAGTACTCACAACCGTAACTAACACATGGTCTGATAAATGTACGATGTTATGTTTTCACACCTGCAAGTTCACGATCAGCTGTTTCATTGTTACGGGACTAATACATAATTCTTTCTAGTCGATTCTTGTTTCCGTTAAGTGACTGGGTTCCTTGTCGGTTCTATGTTTGTGTACATTTTACTTCCAATTTGGACTATCAAGACGTAAATTACCAGAAGTATACTAATACATTGAACCTACGTAGGTTTAAGTTGTGGTAGGCTATAGTTTTGACATTTGATTTTAGTTTTAAATTTTTGGGCGATTAAAATTTAGATTCAAGGTAAGCCGATTAAAAATTTCTTTTAATTATAAGTTATAGTTTCATAATTATTCTCAATCAAATACCTGTTACATATTAAAGGCATTTTGAATAGATATCACTAAGATTAACTTTTCATTTGCAAGAAATTCAATGTTGAGCATTACAATTCTTAAACAAGATGTGTTTTTTTATGCAGTAGTAACATTGGCGTTTTTGAACATTTTACTTAAATGAAACGTGTTTATGTGGATCTCAATCTATCAAATTCGTAGCTATAACAATCTCTAAAATTTTATTCAGCGTATTGCAAATTCACGACACTTGTTTTAATTATCAATACACCCAGCATTGAAAACGCCTATCACTTTCATCATGTTTGCAGTGCATGCAAATTGTTCTCATGGTGGTTATAATATATGGTTTGTAAAATTACTCTTTAACACCTGGCTATCAAAACAACATTGGCAACTCAATGACCCTATTGTTGTTGATAGTTTTATACTTTCACAATCATTGTACAGAATCTGATTTGAGTGTTTATTTAACTTGAAATCTGTGAATAGTGGTTTATTAAATTTGTTTGGAAATGTACATGTAGGTTTGTCGACAGCTGATCTAAGAATAGTACGTGTACGTTCCTTGTCCATCAGCTGACCAACAAATCACAGCTGGTTGAGTGACGTCATCAGTTGATTGACAAATAAATATCGCATCTATTTCACACCTACATGGGCAACAGATAGAATGTATGTTATTGTACAGCTTTAGTGCTTTGTGGTTGTTACACGGTTATGTACTCAACATTCAGTTTATAAAATGGATAATCATTTAACTTTACAAATGACAGATTATCGTATGTTTAAAAAACGTCAAATTACGACCTTCAAGGACAATTTATGAAATAATGGATAGTTTTGCGTTTCTCGTAATGACGAACATACCAAGTAGGCTATATGGTTTGTGCGGGTGTGACTTGTAGTTTTCTCAAAAGTTCATGGGTACTTTAGGATGTTTATGGATACACAAAACAATAATGTAATAACACAACGTCGAAGCATTATGAGTGACACTAAAAGTCTAACACTAGTGTTTCAATGTCATTACTGTACAGTTCTAGGGATTGCATAAACGTGCTAATTGCAATACTGTATTTGTAAACAAAACCGTCTTGAACAGACTAATCGTCCTGGCAAATTTTAGGTTTGGCACATTTCAGACAATTATATTACGAAATTCCACAATTAGTGCATACAATGGTGAAACCACTTTGCCAAGATGTTTAGAGAATTAAACAACAAAGCTTTACGTGTAGGCTACTTCGACGTAATTGTTCATCTTTAGAGGCTTGGAAGGTATCTTTGTTGGCTTGAAGGAAGAATTTTAAAACTGTTTTTATGAGTGGAGTTCCTTTATTAATGAGAAAATGTTCTTTGTTGACCATGTAAAATTAAATTAGAGTATAAACTTTATTTCTTTACATGCAAAATCCACTATTTTCTCTTTAACCGTAGTTATTTTTGCGGCGATTAATAATCATATACAGTACTGTAGTTTATTCTCCTAATTTTAATATTACTCCTGAAAATTTACAGTCAGAGAACCAAACATGTATCTATGTAAAAGTTGTATTACTTGCTAAATATAGCATAAAGGGAAATTAGGTTAAGCATTTGAAACAATCATTAGTTCATTTCTCTGTATAGGAAATATATTGTCATAGCCTTTATGGGAAATCCTTGGTTGATGACAACTTGACTTTTATCATTTTAGGATCTGCAGAAACCAAAAACGCCTTAAAATAACTCTCATATAAAAGCCATTATGTTGGTGACATTTTGTTGTAATTAAAGCTGTAACGATTAAATTCACTTATGCTGCATAATTATTGTAATTAGGGTACCATAAAAATACAGGCCTATTCAAGCTTAAAATAATAAATAATAAATATGTTTTTCTTTTCAATTATAAAATATATTTTGAACAAAACTTAAATTATCATTGAGGAAAATTAGTTAAACATGAAATAGCAACAATTATGTTACCAGGTAAAAGTGACTCTGGTTTACTTTTCAAACTAGCCAAGCCCAAAATAAAAGATTAGTCATGAGCGTGTATAGTCAGCTGATTCAATTGCGAGTAAACACAATGTACTGTGTTGAGCACAACAATTAATTACAACCATGTGTTTTTTGTCTTTGATGACATAATAAAATTACACAAACTGAAAACCCTGAGTACAGCTGGCAGCTTACTATTATTACTTGTAGAATATCAGTGAAAAGTAAGTATTGGTGGGTTAAGAAGGCGTAATAGATTTTCTGAAATTCTTAAAAGAAATAAAAATATCTATATCTGACTGATTTAAATTAAACCTGAAATACTTTTGCTTTGTCAAAACCAATTGAATCAAAAGCTAAGCTTGCCGTCTATTAAACTAACGGATTGCTTCCAACATACACGATTGTCACACGTTTAGAAATAATCTTAAAACGTTGTGATAAAATACGTGTATTTAATTTTACGTTAGAATAGTTTGTATTAAAGTTTTTGTATGAGATGGGTTAAGTATTACTTTTAGCTTTCCTTCTTGATCTCAAAATATTGCAGTGTGTTTATATTTTGTTTAAGTTGTTTAAAGAACACCGCATTAGTGAAAGGCCGGACTACCGAGTAATTTTAATTTGATTGTATTTTCGTTTTTTTAATCGGTCAATTAAATTAGGTCAGACTTTATTTAGATTATAGGAATATCTGTGAAATAAAACTTATGAGTCTGTGGTAAATATTTCTCGAAATGTTTCGTGATGTTAATAGTTAGTAATATATATATATATATAATTCCATATTATTTTAATTATGTAGAACGTAAATAAACCACGCCGTAGATATACTGTCAAAGACCCACGCAGGTGTTTTGTAAAAATTGTTTGAATATTCTTTTTCAGCATATGAAACATTACATTTTCTATCACTATATTAAAATGATCTTGGTGTTCTCTTAACAATTTGACAATTTCTTAAATAGGCCTACTTGAAAACAACTTGGTATTTAATGTTAACAAAAGCTTACTAGCGTTCATTTTCTAAAACATTCTAAAAATCAAAACTTAATAGCGCCGACATCATTCACGTTTTGTAAAGAAAAAATGTGTAACCCAGCTTTCTTTGTTTATACAAATTCAAATTCACACTACAAAAAAGTCAAAATATTAGCCCAATTGTTAACTTGGTATCCTCAATCCTATTTTGTAAACAAAGGTCTAATTTTTAGTTGTTAATGATGCGTTAAATATTAAATTATTACAACTGTAAATCTTACTCCACAAATAGACCTTAGCATACTGAAAACGAAATTATGTTCCCTAAATTTTCCCAAAGGTTATTTTTTTGTTTCTAACGATAGCTAACTACAATTTTTTTAAATTAATTTTACATAAAAACTGTCGAAGACTCACCCAGTTAGTCGTTATTTCAGTGACAGCGGGGTCGTTGTAGTAGATGGCCGAGGTACGGTGGTGCATCATGGTCGTCATGGTACAAGACTGAACTGATTTGAGAGTGAGGGAGTCTCGGAACCACCGCCCCCACACTCACACACGCACACACACACACTCACACGTCACTGCCACAGTCCGCGGCGCTGGATAAAATTGGAATTGTTTACGATTCTAACCGGTTTTAAAATGTTTTTTGTGATAGTTTTGGTTTAGGGTATGCAACGTGACTTGTTTTCAGGTTGAGGTTTCGATAATGTCTCATAGCCCAGTGTGGTACAGTGGTTATAGTGCTCGCCTAGTAATCATAAGGTCGCCAGTTCGATCCTGAGAAATATGTTTTCATCACTCCGTAACGAAAGTAACTATTTTCGATAACAGCCGACATAAATGAAAGAAAACGTTTCCCAAGCTCTAATTTAGGGCGAGGTAAAATTGATCAGCTGATTTTCCATAGCTCTAAATTTACTTTCCATCGCTCACGAGTTCTCCATGTACTCACTACATGCGCTAGTATTTTGCTACGGTGATTTGAATCAGCTCTATGTATTGTTCAAAGTTGTTTTATTTTACTAGCTGTACCCGCGGGCTTTGCCCCGTTTAACTTTATATGTATTCGCATGGCTCAATCACGTTCATAGCTCGTACCGAAAGGGGTTTTCCGGCACTTTCTCCATTATTCCCGTCCTCGGCTTCGCCTCGCACCTGAAATTGGGGTTTCCTGTGTTCGGCTTCGCCTCAAACAAAAACTTGAGCGCCTGCCGGAAAATGCCACTTTCGGCCCTACTAGTACAGTAGTAATGAATGTACGTTTTTGATGGTTCAAGACTGGACCCAGCTGTCCTTGATCATTGGACTTTTAATAAAATGGTGCTGACTAATGAAACAGCTGATCTTAGTCAGTAACAAAGCTACACAGATCATCTCAATCCATTCTTCAATCATCCTTCACTCATAGTTGAGTTAAAATACGCACATAGATGGCATCCCTATCTCAATAAAAATTGATAATAAACTATTGATCCCAGTTGGTTAAAGGTATGGGCTACGTTTTACTTTATAGATCTTCCACTTTGATTATTATTTTACAATTTTGTTATTATTTTGTCATATTTATAAAAGTAAAGTTGTAAATGTTTAAGGTTCAATTTTGTTTAGATTGACGATGCGTTTTAACATAAGAAGATAGTTACATAGCAGTTTATGGTAGTGTTGTATTCCAATAAGTCATCGAACTCCTCTGGCAAAAAATATATTAATTGATTTCTAAGAAGTGTCCCATGATTTTTTAGAAATAACTTGTTTATCCTTGTTTCTTGACTACTCTACTAGCATCTCCCTAAATCTCTAATTTATATTTTATTCCATTTTGAAATTACTCCATGATAGTTATATCCAATTCCTGATGATTTTTACCTAGTATACAATGTTTGTGTTGAGGTAATGTATAAGCAAATTTGCTGATAAACATACAATTTAACCTATAATAAAAGTCAATATATTCGATTTTACATGAGAAACAATCATAAAAAGCTAAGCGTAGAAAGTTTTCAATTGCCCGCGCCTTCGGTTGTTATGATGCAAAATATTATCAGTACCCATATTGCATCAGAGGACGCCAGGCGTTGCGGGTTCCTTGTCTGGCAATATTACAAGAACCAGTAGCATGGTACCGACAAATTATACGATAGTCTTTGATTGAGGAGGTTTTCAACATTTATATACACATATTTGGGATGGATCGTTCACTTAAACATATTTATGTCTACCCAAGACATTACCAAGGGAAATGGAAGGAACGGAACTACTGGAAATACCTCATTTGTATGTTTGCTTATTCTTTACTCAAGTTAGCAAAAGTTACTTAATTTATTAACTTGAATTTCACAAAGTTTGTCTTTGGGCATCATAGTAAAATATTTATGTAATTTCCATGAATAAATCATTGTAAATGCAGACATATTTCAGTAAAATCCTATTAACGTTATAATTAATTGAATATATGTTATAACGTGACATCGACCTGAATTCTATAACTAGAAAATAAAAGCTCATTTAAACAAATTAAAATAAAATAGCATATAAAATATTGAATAGATTTGTGCTTGTTAAAATATTAAAAGCTACAATACGACAATTTCTAAAACTTAAATGTTTTCAGCTTACACACGAATCAAATATTGTTGTTTATGAACCATTAATCGCAAAACCAGACGGATATTTTGAAGTTGTAAATAATTTTTATCAGCCTACCGGGTATTAATAGAATCAAGTGCTTTACTTAAAGATGCAAATGGCTTTAAAACAAGGAAAACTAAAAGCAATAATTTGTAAGTTTCAAGTGGACAGCAGTGAAAACACAGTGGCCCTGAATATGTTGTTGGGTTATGTAGGGAGGGGATTACGAAATTGTGGTTTGGTCGTCAGACACTAGAGTGCTCCACCAATCGGCATCAATGACGTCACTATCAGCTGTTTTAGCAGATCTCTCAAGTGTGTTGTTTTTGTTTCGACAATTTATCTAGTGAAAGTGAAAATTCGCTGTTATAAAAACTAGCTGTTACCCACGGGCTTCACCCCGTTTTATTCCATTGATTGGTTAAGTTAAGCCGAAATAAACAAAACAGAATACAGAAATACTAACAAATAATTACACCTGATTTTAATAAGGAAATAAATTGAAAGAATTACATACAAATAAGGACAGCTGAGGTTTTTAGCGAATTTCCCCTATAGGGAATAAGCTATTACCGTAGTACTCACGGTAAGACCTGGACCCGGGACCGATTTTTTTTTCGTTTTGAGGTCCCTAGAGGTCAAAAACACCATCCGTTCAAATTCATATATATATATATATATATATATATATATATATATATATATATATATATATATATATATTTATATTTATATATATATATATATATTTATATATTTTAATTTAGGTGTTCACTTAATAGGGCTGCTGATATATTAAATATTTAAGTAAATAAGTACAACTGAGCACCCTGAATATTATATTTTATAAAAATATTTATACATTTTTTATAAAATATAATATTCAGGGTGCTCAGTTGTACTTATTTACTTAAATATTTAATTATTTATATATATATATATATATATATATATATATATGTGTGTCCGATAGCGCGATAACTCGAGAAAAAATGATCCGATTTTGATGAAATTTGGTACAAACGTGTAAACCTACGTTTATTCGAACGAGTTCGCGAACCAGCATGATCGGACCATGGGAACGGGGGTTTATGGGGGCTTTTATGGGGAAAAAATGGGTTTTTCCCATTTTGACCCAAAAAACATAAAATTTTGCAATTTCTTTTGAAACTATTTTGTAGAGCTTAAAAAAACAAATAATTTAGTATATTGAAGCGTTATAATGCGCCTAATGGTTACGGAGAAAATTCCAAAAAATTGTAAATTTAAAATTCCCATGTTATTCTTATGGAGAATAAGTAAACTGTTGTAGTTTGCTTGTTTATAAACATATTTTGCCCAAATTTGGAAAATGTTTTTATTTCTTACTAACTATTAACATTTTACATAAAAAACACTTTTACCCTCCCTGTTGCAGCAAACCTAAGTATGTTTTAAACTGATTCTATTTAAATAGGGAATAAATGTGATAATTTTAAGGAGACATTTTAGTGTAAATCCATTCAGGGAAATGGAAATTCGCTTAGTCTGCAGGTTTGCTGCGGCGGGGGTATTTAACATTATGTATAAGGAAAGTTCCCTTTGGAAAGCAACTACGACCTTGAAGGGCAATTTCTGAAAAAAATGAATAGTTTTGCGCAAGGTTTCTCGTCATGACGAACATTTTAAGTATATGGTTTATGGGGGCGTGACTTGTAGTTTTCTCAAAAGTCCATGGGTACTTTTGCCTTTATATTTAGACAATGTCAAGTACTTAAGGTAAGCAATTTAGCTCTACCGGTACTTTGCAAAGGAATATGACAACAAAACAAACTACTGTGTAAAACGTCTAGTATCACAATGGATTAAAACACAACGTAGTCTCAACTGAGTGGAAATATCATTCGACTAGTAATGAGAATGTCGGTTCAATCCTAAGAAGTCAGTAGCTTTTTACGGTTCAAATCAGGACCCAGCTGTCCTTGATTATTGGGGTTTTGATAAATGGTCCTGACTAAGGAACCAGCTGATCTTGTTCAGTAACAAAGCTCTCATCTCATTCATTTGTTACACATTGTTCACTCAACTTCGCCTCAAAATAAGCACGCTGGTATTTTGGTGAGCAATAGATCTAATGTATTAAATTAGTAGCATCGCCTCCTAGGTAATAAAAAACAACAAAAAATGTAGGCAGGTCCACTATAAATATTTACATCATAGTATTAAGCTACAAAATAATATTTTATATGATGTATTAAGCTTGTGCTCATCGCGTCAATGAGGTAGTTATTTTCCTCACGCTTCTATTTTCGTATCTTGCTCAATCTAACCCTGACCAGTCTCGGGCGTCCTACAATGTTTAACCCACTTTCGATATAAAACCGCAATAAATTACAGTGAAACAAAATTGATAACGGCAGCTTAACCAGTGATTCAACAAGATCTTACGTTTCAGAAAAATATTACTCTTTTACAACCAGTATGGATACACGCTTTTACCAATTTTTACTCTCTCCCCCTTTTTACGTAGTAGGCTTCACGAAGAAAGTGTTATTGTCTAATTTTTCGAGATTTTATGGTGAAAATATCCGTTTTGGGCCCCCCCTGAAGCCAAAAAGTGGGTTTTGAAGTGATGTCTTTGCGTGTGTCTTGGTGAGTGTGGATGTGTGTATAGTGTGTGTAGCTACTGACTACAACTGTGGTCCGATTTTGATGGTTTTCGGTCATCCTTGGTCCTTTTATGTATTTTTATGTTGATTACAAATGGTGATTTTGCCATAAAACCCCCCAAAAATAACGAAACGGTAGGATTTTTCTCAAATACAACTCAATGATTTTTATAAACATTTAGTACGTTATGCTCCTTGAAACTATAAACAAAATGGTACAACCCTCAATTGTGTAAAAATTCATATGTTAACGTTATTGCAAGTTATTTTTTACCCATAAAATATCACCACCATATAGGAAAATAGTTATTGTGTTGACAAGATAATAGGTGAAAGTATGCTGGTACTGTTTATTGTTTGAAAATAATAATGTTTACACGCACGACAACGTACTAGCTTAGTTTTAAATTAAGATATATAATAAAACGTGTTTTTTATAGCAATATATGCCTAATTATATGGAAAATACCCTCCTACCCTTTTTTATTCGTCTAAAATTCTTTTAAGTAACAATTATACCGTAAGTATATCAGTGAAAGCGTTTTGGGTGAATAAGCTTGTTCTAAACCAGCCACAAATTTACTATTTATTACTGCCACCTCTAACTTGCTAATAAGACTTTAATATTCTCACTACATTAATTACCGGGTGTCGTGGTTTAGCATCCTTTGAAGTATTTAAAGTATTAAGTACATCCTCTAATTTACCTTACGAAAAACCTGCCAAATCTGTTGCCTTGTCGTTTGGATAACGTAAATTACCAAACACTAATCTATAATTGTGCCAATATTTAATAAACATTGAGTAGATCACAAACATATGTAATTCGTTTCATTCGTGGCAACTGTAAGCCGTAATGATTGTAAATAAACGCACTTTCATACAGGCCAGTTGGCAAAACTGCGATTGGCAACAATGGGTCAGCTGATTTCTGACAGCACAGCTGGTGCATTGGCGAAGGAATATGGCGCTCGCCTCCTTGTCACTGTTGCGAACTATATTGCGTAAGACCTCCCCTCTAACACATGAGCAAAGAGCAAGTCATTTGAAGGTCGCGTTTACTATAATTTAACATGGTACATAAAACTATTAAAACTTTACGTCATACTAGGATGGAGATCAAGCCAAACGCAATAAATCTACTGATTTATTAACATAAAAATCTTCGTTTAAGGGTCCGCCACTCGAAGTAGATATTTTTTCATTTCTTGTACAGTATTAATTTTATTAGTTGTATACTAAGCTATTTAGATTTTAGTAAAATTACACTTTATTACCCTCCCTGTAGTAGCAAGCCTAGTTACTCCTCAAACCTAATGTTATTGAAATAGATTTGATTGAAAATCAAATGAGGCAAATGAAAATTCGCTTAGTCTGCAGATTTGCTGCGGCGTGGGTATTTTTTTAGTATCACGTGCATGTGAGCCTGAAATTTACTCCAGCTGACTTGACCGGACCATTTGGAAACCATCTACTTACTTTGCCGTGTGGTTAAACAGTGTTTAAAAACTCGTTTACCTACGACCGTTTTTTAAAGTAGCCATTTCAGTCCAGTTCTTAGAATTGAAAAGTTTCACTTTACAGCTGTTTACTTTCATATCCGCATAGTTTCATTTCATATCCGCATAGTTTTCTCATATCCACACAGGTAACGGACCAATGAGGTTCAAGTATTGAGAGAAAAGAATTAAAATTGCAATGCTTCGAACGTCAACTAATCAGCTGATCAGCTGATCAGTTGACCAATTTAATTGAAGATCCGACTTGTTCATGTTGATACTCGCGTATTCTTAATTAAGTTGGTGGAAGTCCAAAAATAAATGAAATATTTGCCGAATTGTACCTGATACAATATTATTTATGGTAAGAATGCTGCTAGCAATGTAATATTTGACGAAGTTTAACAAACACGTAATTACAGGAAATCAGCTGATTATACAACAAGTCGTTGCATCACTTTCAGTGGCAATGACAATACACGAAAACATAACCTCTCTAAAAAGTTATCATTAGTGATTGTTAGTAATTAAATCCAGATTGATAGTAATTAAAAAACGGTCGTAGGTAAAGTAGTGTACGCAACTCGCGTTAATAGTCTTTACGACACTCGTAGAAGTTTTTAAGGCACTCGCCAAGGCTCGTGCCTTAAATTTTCTACTCGTGTCGTAAAGACTCACTTAACGCAATCGTTGCGTAAACTACTATTTCGATATCTGCATTTTATTTTCCATGCACAGAAAGTTTGCAAATTGTATTACCTTTGAAAAGAAAGTATATAGTGGCAGATTCTTCAAATTTTAGTTTCAAAATAACATGATTATTTAACACTTTCAGCTACAACGGTCGATAAGCATGACAAATACAACATGATTTCCTCTACACGGTTATTCTGACTGTGTGTAGGGCCACCTAAAACTTGATTTACCTCATTTGGATGATCATAAGATGAGTAAAATATTATACAAATATGCATTATTTGTCCAATAAATAATCCATAATAAACCATAATGGTCAAAGACGAGTTTACGCATTTCAAATCAAAGCAACGCGTAAATTCGTAACACGGCGCAGAGAGCGGCAATATAGAAGCAGTATCTGAATTGCCTCAGTGTTTTTGAAGGCGTCGAGTGGAATCGATGCGTTTTTAATACATTGATTATTGCAGCATAACTACGCACTTGTTTAGGCTATGTAACGTATACCAGGTGGTTATAAACAAGTTTATTTCATTTTAATTTGGTCTTGAGAACTCTTAGTAAGAAAAAGAAAAGTCTGCAGGTTAATTTGGTGTGGGTAATTTTATTATATTTTATATAACATACACATTTTCCTAATCTACGCTGACTGACTGACTCACTCACTCACTCATCACTAATTCTCCCACTTCCCATTTACCTAGGAGGCTGAAATTTGGTACACCGATTCTTTAGGCATTAAACAGGAAAACTAAGCTGTTTTTATTCTGATCGGACTCTGGGGCTCCGCCCCAGTGGCTCTGGAGTTTCCCATGTTAACCTTATGAGTACTCATATTTAAATGGAATAATGAATCTTAACAGCTGTTTCAATTAAACAAGTTGGTTCTGTTCTATGATGTGCAATAGCATTAAAATTAAAAGGATTACCAACAGGGTGCTGCACTATTATTTTTTAGCGAATTTCCCTATAGGGAAGTAGCTACCTATTACCGTAGGTGGCACGGTAAGACCTAGACCCGGGACCGATTTACTTTTTCATTTTGATGTCCCCAGACGCCAAAAACACCATTCGTTCAAATGTTTATATATGTATATATAAATATACGTCCGTAAACGTGATAACTTGAGTAATTTTTGTCCGATTTTGATGAAATTTGGTTTAAAGGTGTAAAGCGAGATAAACTTGAATGAGTTCGCGAACCAACATGATCGGACCATGGGAACGGGGCTTTACGGGGGGCTTTACGGGGGGTTTTATGGGGTAAAAATTGGTTTTTCTCACTTTTGACCCTCAAAACACAAAATTTCCCAATTTCTCTTTAGGCCTTTTTAAAGAGCTTAAAAAACAAATTATGTCGTATATAAAAGTATTTTTGTTCGGTTATTAACAACGGAGAAACTTAAAAAAATTGTAAATTTAAAATTCCCATGTTATTCTTATGGAGAATATTGTCAAATATTGTAGTTTGCTTGTTTATGGATATATTTTGATCAAACTTGGCAAATTTATTTATTTTGTACTAAGCTATCAATATGTTACTCAAAAACAAACTTTATTAGTTTCCTTGTAGCAGCAAACCTAGGTACTCGTTAAACCTAATATTAAAGATATATTTAAATGAAAATCAATTCAGACAAATGGAAATTCGCTTAGTCAGCAGGTTTGCTGCGGCCGGGGTATTTTAATTTTATGACAACAACTAATTTGCAACCAAAAGGTGAGTGAGCGTAGCGAACGAACTTCAACCAGGACGTGATTGAGCCATGCGAACGAGCTCATCTTGAAAATTAAGAAGTTAAACGGGGCAAAGCTCGCGGGTACAACTAGTGTTGTATATTCCCATTTTCTTATATTCGTAGGCTATATTCTTTGCTTTTATTTTTAAACACGTGTTTGTTTTATCCTTCCACAAATCGTTGTTAAATCAGACGTTGGTTTTACTAACAAATACAAAAGATCACAAGAAGATCATGCTATATTAAAAAGCTCAGTTATTGAAAAGTCTTTTACTATTAGTCTAAACGTTTACTTAACAAGCCATTTATGTGCAAGGATAGATTTAGATTAACTTTCTCATGGTTTAACATTGTGACATTTTCTTGAATAAAAGCATTAGCTATACCGTGGTATTTGCGCCACAAATTGTTTACACACGAAACAATCTCTAGCTATTGCGTCCGTGTTTGGCTGGCGGCTGCTGGCGACTGTATAGTTGGCACAATGTGCTGTGTTGGCAGTCTGCGTTGGCAGTTCACGCTTTGTACGCTAGGTTGCAGCACGAGACAGAACTTAGCTACAGAGTACTTTAAAGTGATACCCCCGCCGCAGCAAACCTGCAGACTAAACGAATTACCAATTGCCTAGTTGGATAATTCCTTGTCAGGTTGATTCCCTATTTATTTAAATAACATTACGTTTTGTGAGTTCTTAGGTTTGCTGCTGCAGGAAAGACAATAAAGTGTGATTTTATTGAAATGTTAGCTAAGTATAAAATAAATATGCCATTTTTTTTTTAGATTTATCCCCAAACAAGCAAACTACAAAAGTTTATTTACTCACCATAAAAATAACTAGTGTACCTGTTTCTCGAATTCGAGCAATTGCGAAGTACTACAGGCGTTATTTTAAAAACAAGAACATTCATAATTTACAGTAACTTTAAAAGAGTCGACTCAAAGATTATGGAAATACTCACGATGTACATAACGGTACGATGTGATAAACATTTCTTGTAAATATCTTATCAATTTTCAAAAGCTGATCTTGTTTTTAGTGTTTTCTGCAAATGTTTCCCACTCATAGCCGCATTCGGTTGTCCATAATAATTTATTTTCTTCCACTTGGTGGTGTCTATGACTTTTCTATGTTTCCATAGTTTGCAAATCGGCTCTTTCAATGATTGGTCAAGAAATGCAGCACAGTGTTAATTCAGTGTATCCTTATGTGTGTTTAGTGTGTCCTTATGTGTTATTTTTAGTATATTAAAATGGTTAAGAAATAAATTGCTTAATGTTATGCTTTTAGTTGAAAATGAGAAATACCAACTTTTACCCCGTTCTCATAGTCGAATCACGTTGGTTCGAAAAGTTTGCACCAAAATTCGTGAAAATCTTGTCATTTTTACGCAAGTTATCATACTATTTATTCATATTAAAGCATTTTTCTTCATTCTTAAACTCATTTACATAATTAATTTCATCAGATGTCCTATTTTGAAGAACGAGAAGATCCTGGCTTTTATTACTAGCTTTCCATTTTTTTTTTTTTTTTACTAAAACCTACGATTGAAATGGGAGGTTCCGATGAAGAAGTAGATTTAAAATGTAGGTAAAGTTAAATCCACCCCATTGTCCATTGTTAAACCCTCCATGAAGGTTGAAATACTCAAAATAGGTAATTAAGTAGATTTGGTATCACTTATAAAAATGACTCACACGTTAACTCAATCCAAATGGTTCAATCCTCCTCATCCAAATGAACATTTACTTTCACAGCAAATACGCTTAAGAATGTAATCATATTTATATACTTTGCTACACACCGTGAGCTTTAGATATGAGATACTGTGAAGCAGAATATTCCAGAGGTGAAAAATCAGCACCACTCTTGTTTAAGCAACTTTTCGCAATATACACTATGATAATAACAGAGTCGCAATGGAACTCTTGTAGGGATCAAATCTTGCAGATCAAACCTAGCATAGTGATCAAATCCAAGGATACTGAAAGGGATAGATGGTTTCTAATGTTTAAATTGTTAATTGATAAGGTTTTAGGGTTACTATTGTAGATATGAGGCGAGAGGCCTTGCTAACTAGGAAGTCTACTGGAGGTGTTTATGTAAACACTGAGAGCTTTGCACTCAGTAGCAGAGCGATCAGATATTATAGGCTAAGTCGGAATAGAATGGGGTCAGTCGGCCAGAAGGGGAGCCACGGGAGGTAGTGCGTAACTTGTCCTGTCACTATTGTTGGGCTCAGCTCCGACGGGAAAGTTTTCGATGGTAAATCTATTTGTTGGAGAACGAGTAAAATTCGGTTTTGTTCACTCAGAGAAACTTGGGAGTCTTGGTTTTGAGGGGATTGCGTTAAGTGGTCTTTTGAATAAAAAGGGGAGTTAATTGTTGTTAATATTCATGTTTTAGAGTTTTTAAGGAAGGGGGGACCTAGCTTAGTGGTTGCGCTGTCTCCAGAGTGGTTCTGTAATTGGATCTCACATTTTAATTGTAATAGACTTATTTGTAGGGTTGTTCTATGTGTCAGAGATCGAATTACATAAAGGTTTTGTTGTTGTAATAGAACTACGACTTAACTTATTATTTCTGAGGAAACCAACCCTTCTCACATAAGTAAACTCTTACAATAAAATATTCGAGCTCAGAGCTACCAGCTCATGTATAGGTTCCCGATAGCCTAATAAACAGAAAGGGGGAGGTATCGTGTTCTTTACAAAAAAAAAAAAAAAAAAAAAAATACTATAGCAAACATTTAATAGCAATAAAATTAAATTAATTTTAAATTAATTAAATTTTAAATTAAATTAATAAATTAAATTAAATAAATAAATTAAATGAAATTAAAATAAATTAAATTAAATTATATTATATTAAATTAAATTAAATTATATTATATTAAATTAAACTAAATTATATTAAATTAAATTAAATTAAATTAAATTAAATTAAATTAAATTACATTAAATTAAATTAATTAAATTTTATAGCATTGATGTCATGGCGTTCAAGTGGGTGGTTTCCCCACTTGCTTTAGTACGTTTCCCCACATAGTTAGTAGGGAGTGTTTTAGTACTTAGTCCTTCTCAGTATTGAATAGGATACACACTTTGGCAGGTGCTTTGTTTATAACAAAGCAATAACTGGGTTGTGGGAGTGTGAGCCTACGTATATTCATTTTGAGGGGGGCAGTCGTAGGACCAAGCCGATGGAACCAGAGGGCAGTGGAATAGGGAAATGAAAAGATAGAGCGAGGGGGGACCTCTGTCTGTGCATCCACCTAGTTCACATTTTTAAATACTTTGGTTTATCAACAATATTATTGGTCCAAAGTGTCAGGGAACTAAGAGACCCATTACAGTCTTCCTCCGCTTCTGGCTCCATTGCTGCCCAAACACCTAACTGGCGTTAATGAGTCCTAACATGTTCGTAGCCCCAATCGATATCGATCAACGGGCACTCACAAAAACTGTTTATTACGAATAAGTTACCTTTCTCAGCTACATCTTATAGTCTTCATAGATTCCCATTCTGTACGTTCTTTGCAATGTTTCCACTCGGAGTCGTTCAGCTGCTAATCAAGATTGTCCGTGCAATACGTGACGATTTAATTCCCACCCTATTTCATTCCTTTTCATTTTGACTCCATCGCTTATGGGCTTTTGTAGACGGTCATATGTCAATGGACTTTCAGGGAGCATAGAACTCTTACGACACATCTCGTGAGAAGTTAATCATTCCGCCGGCAGGTGGTGACGGCGTCCTCCCTCGCTTAGTTAAGCGTTTGGTCAACAGGTGTCGTTGACGGAGCCCCGCCTTCCTTGGAGAGTAGCCAAAGTCTCTCCAGCCGCGCTATTTTCGCGTGTGTAAACCAGAAACTAGGTCTCGGCAATTGATATAAGGGAGTTCAGTTCGTTCCGCGTTGTTTAGAGACTGGCGGCACGAGCGGCAAGCTTACGTCTTAACGTGATGTGAATATATCAATCTTTTTAAAACCAAATGTCAATTTCATTACCAATAAATGATTGAGAAGTAGTAACGACTCTAAGAGGGCTAGTAATTTCAAATTTTGAAGATATTCACAGTGAAAGTTGTAGTATATTAAGGTTTTTAATGTATTTCGCAATCTCAACACCATTACATTTTTTTCCCATCTTAAAGGACTCAAACTTGTTGTTCAAGTATCGAGCAAACCAAGGAATATAGTAGGTTTCAAACCTTTATCGTAAAGTCTGTCTCAGCAACAACTATACGTACTCATTAGCTATCCTGTTCTTTACAGTTCCCAAATATATGACTGAATGGTGCTATGTAACCGTGACGGACCATGTCACGTTGCAAACTGCGCATCCAAGAAATTTTTACATCAGAATCAGTGTACTGTGTATCAGAGGTGCTGTGAAAGTCAGTCATTGGTAGAAGTTAGAAAAGTCAAACATCTTCACAGCACCTAATGGTTATTATGCTCGTCATCAATCTGAAGGTCACTGGTTCGATCGACTGAGGGCTCCGGCCATTTCCTTACAAAAACTACAAGAAATCCAAACCCCATAGAACACTGAACTCTAAGTGTCACGGATGTGCCACTTAACATGTTCGATGACAAGCTGTTTGAGCTAATAAGATGTTCAACCACAATGTGATTGTGCCACTAACCTGTTCAACGACAAGATGCATCTCGTCCTCGAGCTCCTGACGATGCGGGGAGGCGGCGAATGGACGAGGATGGTTGACCAGAGCGGGGTTCAGGCTGGCCATGATGTACGGAGACTCCCGGAGGGTGCTGGGAGGCTGAGGAAGAGCTCCCGTTGGAGGCACACTGCTGGCGCGAGACCCGGGCATACTCACGGGGGCACTACCCTTGTGTTCCCTGGACAAACACAGTGATTATGAACAAGTTTGAAGACGTTTTAGCGAATTTCCCATATAGGGAATAAGCTATTACCGTAGTACTCATGGTAAGACCTGGACGCGGGACAGATTTTTTTTTTTCGTTTTGAGGTCCCTAGAGTCCAAAAACACCATCCGTTCAAATTCATATATATATATATATATATTTATATATTTATATATATATATGTGTGTCCGTTAGCACGATAACTCGAGCAAAAATGATCCGATTTTGATGAAATTTGGTACAAACGTGTAAACCTACGTTTATTCGAACGAGTTCGCAATCCAGCATGATCGGACCATGGGAACGGGGGTTAACGGGGGGGTTTTATGGGGTAAAAATAGGTTTTTCCCATTTTTGACACAAAAAAACATAAAATTTAGCAATTTCTTTTGAAACCATTTTGTAGAGCTTAAAAAAACAAATAATTTAGTATATTGAAGCGTTATAATGCGCCTAATGGTTACGGAGAAAATTCCAAAAAATTGTAAATTTAAAATTCCCATGTTATTCTTATGGAGAATAAGTAAACTGTTGTAGTTTGCTTGTTTATGAACATATTTTGATCAAATTTGGAAAATGTTTTTATTTCTTACTAACTATTAACATTTGACAAAAAAACAGTTTCACCCTCCCTGATGCAGCAAACCTAAGTACTTTTTAAACTAATTCTATTTAAATCGGGAATAAATGTTATATTTTTAAGTAGACATTTCAGTGTAAATCCAATCAGTCAAATGGAAATTCGCTTAGTCTGCAGGTTTGCTGCGGCGGGGGTATTTAATATTGAAATTATTTATACTAGATGCGTTTTTCATGGCCATTCATCAAGGTAAATTATAACAGTACAAATTAAGGAGTACTTAGGGGATGGAGTCTCCATCCAAAAGGCAGTTATCTTCCCAAAGAGAGATGGTTCTCCTTCCTAAGAGAGGTGGTTCTCCTTCATAAGAGAGATATTTCTCCTTTTCAAGAGAGGAGGTTCCCCTTCCTAAGAGAGGTGGTTCTGCTTCCTAAGAGATATATTTCTCCTCTTTAAGAGATATTTCTCCTCTTAAAGAGGGATATTTTTCCTCTCTAAGAGATATAGTTGTCCTTTCCAAGGGAAATATTTCTCCTCCCTAATAGATACTGTTCTCATTTAAGAATTCTACTCCTCTAGAAAGATAGATTTCCTCCCAAAGAGAGGTTTTCTTTACTGACAGACGTGTAAAACTAATAAAATCCTTAAACATTGTTGAAACTACTACTATAATATGATTTATACCAGAATAGAACATTTGGCATTTACAAAAATAATACGATTTAGGTGAAGTTTATGTCTCCCCGAATATGTACCTTAGTATTTAATATTCACAAAGAACTACAGCATCAATATCTCTTAGACCGTAAATGGAAAATATAACATAAATGGAAGAAAAATTCCGTTTGTTTGGAAATGTTCATCAAATCGTCATAAAGTAAGACAAATATTTATATCCGTTCTAGACGTTTACACAATTTTGTTTTGGAGGTTTACGTTTGCTGCCCTGGTTTGGCAGCGTTACAAGGTCGATTGGCACCACTGAATCGCAAGTGCAACAACGGTGCATCTTGGCTCTCGGTTCACACTTTCACGTTGAATTGTCAGATATTTTCTCAATGCTACAAAAACTTACCAAATTGCTGTAATGTTTTCAAACTCCGTCCAGTTTGGCTTTGGTTTGAGCTTTCTAATTTAAATTAATATTGGCTATGACGATATGTGAACCTACGACTTTGCAAACATGTTTTCACTATCTGTCACATTAGTGACAAACTAATAGTCTCTAGGGGTTTCAGCGAAGAATCTCCACCCTCTATTAAACTTTTAAGACAATAAAAATCAGCTTCTGCCGTACTATATCGTTTACGGCTATCTGAGGCTAAGAATCATCAAATACAATTGACGATGGCATGAAATCTTCCACATGAAGGTTGATGGGACGGTGTGGACTCTTGCTTTCAGACTCATCAACAATAGCTCATTGTACAAAATACCAGAAGATTACATCACAGAGTAACGAAATTAACTCTGTTTCTCTATGCTCTCGTGATCACAACCCTTGCTCACCTGGAAATGACCAGTTTGATGGAAGGCCCCGCGTTCTTGAAGAGCGTCTGGACATCCTGATGACGGATGTCGCGGCTGTCGTAGTCGGAGATCTTGCGGACCAAGTCACCTCTTTGCACTACTCCATCACCAGCCGAGCCTGGCTGGACCTGCGACAGGACAGTAGGTTTTGGTAAGGTATACACAACGGACAACACAGAACATAAAATGTGCATACACCAGTTAAGATAAATTAAGGGAGCAAGATTCTTTTTGAAAAATTTAGCGACGAGTTTAGGTAGAAGCTAAGCTATGGATACCAGTAAAACTAATACTGTATGCTCATACATCACCATTTATTTCCGTTACAGCCTCTTTGAAAAATAACACTTGCTACAGTGGGTACAACCATCGTTAATAATATAACTACAAATATCGAATATGCTATGGGAAATTCTAAATTTTCCTTAAATTTACATCATGTAGTATTTACGTCATGGTATTTAGACCATTGGTTGATGAGAAATTTCCACCTATAAAATCTGAAAGTAGAACTAAATATTTCTCCACTTTACAAAGATACTTTTGATATACTCTATTCAAAGAGTCAAAATGGTCGAAGCAATTAGCTTCTTTTTCAACAAAATTAGAACAACCTGTATCATATTTTGCCGATGGCTTAAGATAATTGCTATATGCTTTACCTATTCTAGAATTAAAGGCAGTGGCTCATCGAATCCACCATCATATTGAATGTATAATTTGATCTTAATATTCGAGCTTCATTTTTACCATGGGAGATCATATTTCCTCAAACTCAAACGTTAGACAATGCAAAATTAGCTTAAAATAACCTTGGACTCCTAAAGTAATTCCACATAATTGATGACTTGCGTCGTCGTACAAAATTAAGTGACTACAGATATTTCGTTGGCAATACTTCAGAACCCAAGTATTTCGCAAGTTGGGGGATTGTAATTTAAATGGGCTCCGGATTAAGTTGTAAAAGACTCGTTCCCTGTTGGAGACTTGTTCTATGAGGTAAGTCTTTGTTTTGGCTAACTGTATTCTGTCAGATCGAGAATAGCCGTTGAGTCATTAAGTTGGGAAGAGAGTAGCGTTGAGTTACTCATTGTGTGAATCGTCTGGGTTTGGTGTCTGGCTATTTACATTGTAGAGTCACTGGGGTGATTCAATACGAATACAAAATGTGTGTAAACCTGTTTATATTTTAATTTTTTTAAGACAACGAGATTTTTCTGTTTGAAAGCTCAAACTAGTTATCAAAAAAGCTCAGTCGGTTTTCTCATGGGTTTATATACTAACAAGCTGTAGTAACAATAGTTGTAAGTTATAAAGTTTCACTACATACAATGTCGTCGGGAGAGCTTAAAATAAATATATCGTCGTACCGATGGCTTTGTGGCTGAACAAAAATAGCCTATATATGAAAATTTAAAATTACAAAGTGCATGAAATGAACTAAATATCAACGCATCCAATCAAACACAGAAAATGTTTCACCTTTTAAGTTTTCGATGATAATTTTGTATTTTGAGGTTAACAAACCCCTAAACTGACCTTATAATTAAAACAATAAATACGCATAAATTACTTTTACGATTTATACATAGTGCTAACGTAATAAAGAGGAATTTTCCATAGAACACTAATTATTGCAAAATAACATCCGGTCAGTAGCACATGGTCTTTCAAAGCGACGTCTAGAAATAATAAATCATATTTTGGGTCACAAAGCCATATTATTAATTGCGTTTTGATTACGATTCACTGGTGTGCTTGATCATAAGCTTTAAAAATTACACCTCAATCGTAAAAATTGGTTAATTACAACGGGTGGAAAAGGGGCGTTACTGTATCTAAATATATAAAAGGCAAAGCCCTCACTGACTTACTCACTCACTCACTCACTCACTCACTCACTCACTCACTCACTCACTCACTCACTCACTCATCACTAATTTACCACCATTTACCTAGGAGGCTGAAATTCGGTACACCGATTCTTTGGGCATTAAATAGAAAACTAAGTAGTTTTTATTCTGACCGGGCTGTCGGGCTCCGCCCTAGTGGCTCTGGAGTTTCCCATGTTAACCTTGTGATTTTTCATATTTAAAAGGAAATTCTTAACAGCTGTTTCTATTAAACAAGTTGGTTCTGTTCTATGATGTTCAATAGCATTAAAGTTACAAGGATTACCAACAGGGTGCAGCACTATTATTTTTTTTTAATTTATGACTACAGCCAATTTGCAACCAAAAGGTAAGTGAGCGTAGCGAACGAACTTCAACCTGGAAGCGAGTTAGCGTAGCGAACGAGCTAACCTGAAGGCAAGTGAGCGGAGCGAACGAGCTCCAACCTAAAGGTGAGTGAGCGTAGCGAACGAACTTCAACCAGGAAGTGATTGAGCCATGCGAACGAGCTCACTTGTGAAGTTAAACGGGGCAAAGCCCGCGGGTACAGCTAGTTAAGTACATACATTGATTGATTTTATATGACTTTTATCAAGTTCATACATTCATAGTCACATAATTTCGTAGCTATGCTTTTGCTGCCAGGTGTTACTTTTATTTTGGAGCAAATTTAGATAATTGCGAAAACAAAGAAATGTGGAAAAGACAATTGGCACCAACACAGAGCGTTTGTTGACAGTTTCGTCTGTGTCTAGTTAACCGTGTTATGTTGTAATGTGCTTTCATTTCTCAACCGTTATTTATAGAACTGCTTGTGAGTTAGATGACAACTAAAATTCAAACTTAACTGTAGTTGTGTTTCAAAATTCTAAAGGTTTTGGCGTTTCACAATATGAAGTATAAAGGTAATAAAACGTTGATAGAATATATGTTTTCCCTATTTCTTGTTCATCTGTTAACGGCAGGTGTTACAAGTATTGATACTATTGGTTGGCAATAATAAATAGTCTAAGATCATTATACACCTCCGTCTCACTCTTAATACGCCTTTTATTGAGTCGGTGACGTAAATAATCTAAGAAGTTTTTTTGGCTTAAAACTCTGTTTAAACGTGTTCATCACCTGATATAGTTAGCAGTGCAAGTTCTGTGTGTTATTCGAACAAGATGTCGTGCTTTCGCGTCGTTGTAAGCTATAACCACGGATATTAGAACAGGTACGATTATGGATCATAAACATGAACAAACGACGTCTCTGGCCCTGAACAAATACTTAAATAACACAAATAATACATTCTTATTAAATGGCGACCATACAAAGTAGGTATTTTAAGCCAAGAATGAATGGATATGAGTGTAGGATGAGTGGCGCGATCTTGTAGTCTTGTTAGTGACTAAGGCCGTTAGATACAGCTGTTAATTAATAGCCCATACAGCTAATGGCAACTAAGGGACCTACAGTTTATAGTGGATTTTGAACCACATTTTTGCCTTGGTATATACGAATTGGTTATCAGGATAGTACTGCAGATAGTCTTAGTACTCACTCGTGAAGACGTTAATCCACACCAGGAAGTATCGCATCCACAGTGCATGCCTATAAATATCCATAATTCGTAACCTCCTAGTAGCTGGATCATATTATTAATGTTATGGTTAGAACGTTATTTGACAGTTACATTTAAATAATAATGCATACATGTTTACTTTTGGACCTGTCGTTTCTGTTTTTATATTCGTGGTTTCTCTAAATTCATTGACGTAACAAAATGAAATTGTTAGGAGGATTTGTACTTTACTTGTACTTGTACGTTAGGTGGAATGCTGTACACACCCGATAATAGAATAATCCTAAAAACAGCCGTAGTTTTAACTTATTAACGATAACTATCAAATCAAAGTTGAGCATATATATTCAATGTTGTCAAATGAAACCAACACAATAATTAATTGTGACTTAAAAAATACTAGTCTAGTAATTACTAGTCTAGTAAATACTAGTTCCGTATTTACCTGTCCTACTAATTTCTGTTTCATAATAGCTATTTACATTACAAGTGTAGTAAGAGCGTTTTTACATCACGCAGGTGAATGTTGTGCAACGAGCGAAGGCGAGTTGCATAATTCACCGAAGTGATGTAAACACGCTCTTGCGTAACGTGTAACGTACAAGATTTTACCTGACCCGACAATATTCAGGAGGTCACGAGCAATATGCTTCATTATCAATTTCACTCATCTTCTAACAGTAACGTTCATTTACAAACAAAAGCTAGGTTAGGAAAATTCTTCAAAGCATGACAATAAAATTCAAACACAGCTGATTTCTAGCGTTGAACGTCGTTGGCTCCATAGAGGTATATTTTTTAAGTTATCCACTCAATGTTATTTAAATGGGTTTCATTACATCACCGAGTGAGTTTTTTTCAACTTTACATCACTCGAGAAGTAAGGAAGTTGTATACATCACGCTTGGGATAGGGAAGTTTAACATGGCGGGTTAGGTAATAGTATATTTCATTACTAGGACCGAAAGTGGCATTTTCCGGAGCGCGCTCAAGTTTTTGTGTGAGGCGAAGCCGAACACAGGAAAATCCAATTTCACATGCGAGGCGAAGCCGAGTATGTGAGAGCTATTTTCACGTACGAGGCGAAGCCGAGGACGGGAATAATGGAGCAAGAGCCGGAAAATAACTTTCGGTACGAGTTATGAACGATACTTTTCATCACGACGCAAAAATACACAAACACAGAATAACAGACCTCAGTAATATTACAACTAGTTTATTTCTAAATTATTTATTTTAAACATCAAAATAAAATCTTCTAAAAGGAAACCTTTGTATATTTCTCGATTAATCTTTTTTTAAACATAAAAAAATCTAAAGGGAACCTACTTAACAATCAAAAAATTAGAAGTTTATGGTTATGTTTATTGTACAGTTTTCATTGTTGGAGACATTCACTCCTTCGTTTAAAAGTTTTTTCTGAAGTTCTTGAATCGTTGAAACGTTTGTAGTGGTCGTGTTTGTTTCATCAACTTTCCTTACTTTTCTCTGAGGACATTCTTCATCTTCTGAGTTGTTAAACACATGATCAATGTCAAAAAAATCTATTTGGCTTCCTGAATGTGTTTTTTCTACAACATTTCTGTTTGTATTCTCAGCAGCTGTTGAACTCATTGCATGCGGATTTTTAAACAGTTTTCTTGACAGTTGTAATTTTCTTCCAATGGAATTTTCTATGTAACTCTCTGCGACATTAGAGGATTTCCAACCTCCGTGTGATTTAAGGGCAAGTAAATCCCCTCCTCCCTCAACTAGCATGGTGGCTGAGGTACGCCTGAGGGCGTGTCCAGTATAGCGCTCCGGTTCGTCTAATTTAAGGTATTCTGCTACCTTTTTTGGGATTGAACTGATTGTGTGGCCCCCTACATTTTGTCCCACGCATTTACCCTTCCTGTAACCAATTAAAAATCGGTTACTTTTCATTTGTCTGGGGCGCAATAACAAATATTTGCGAATCAAATCACATGGTCTATATGGACAGTTGTCATTGGTTATGGTAAAACTGCGTTTAATGTGTGTTTTGCCATCGTTGAGAAACACGACAAAAAAACTGCCATTGTCTGTAATATCTTCTACTTTTAAATTTATAAGATCGTGGTTTCGACAAGCTCCATAAATACCGAGCGTTAGGATGACTTTGCTCAATAGCCATTCATTGTCAGGAGCGTTAACCATGAATCTTTGAATTTCGTCTTCAGTAAAAACCTTAGCTTTTGTAGGTTGATAACCCACTGATTGACGTTTAAGAAATGCTAGAGATTTGTTAAATTTTGATACATCCACATTTTCTTTTAATTTCAAACCACTCTTTATCATAGAAAATTTACTCCACAACGTTGTTGGTTTCATGCTTTTAGATTTCTCAGATAAATATACTAATAAAACTTCGTCACTTACATTCTTTGGTAAAACATTGTGTCCTTGGCACCAGTCCATAAACTTCCTGAACTCCTCATTATACCTCTCTCTCGATTTCTCTGGAAGGAGATTTTTGGTTATCTCTAAAGCTTTCTTCGATAAATCGTCCGAAATAATAGACATATTTTGGCCGCTTTTAAATACGCACTAAGCTAAAAACACAGCAAAACAAGCTTATGCCTGTTTATGTTTACATTTAGATTGTCAAACAATAAAAACAGCTGATTCAAATCATTAAATTAAACTGTAACAAAACACTAGCGCGCGTAGTGAATAAATGGAGAACTAATTGAGAGCGACGAAAGTAAATTTAGAGCGAGGGAAAATCAGCTGATCGATTTTTCCTCGCCCTAAATTAGAGCTTGGGAAACGGCTACTTTCATTGATGTCAGCTGTTATCGAAAATAGTTACTTTCGTTACGGAGTGATGAAAACGTTTTTTCATCACTCCGTAACGAAAGTAACTATTTTCGATAACAGCTGACATCAATGAAAGTAGTCATTTCCCAAGCTCTAATTTAGGGCGAGGGAAAATGGATCAGCTGATTTTCCCTCGCTCTAAATTTACTTTCCCTCGCTCTCAATTAGTTCTCCATTTATTCTCTACGCGCGCTAGTGTTTTGTTACCGTTTAATTTTATCATTTGAATCAGCTGTATGTTTTGTTAAACGTTGTTTTATTCTTTTATTTTGTTTTAACCAATTTTTTTGCGAAATATACGTAGGTTTTCTTTTAGAAGATTTTATTTGATTTTGATGTTCAATAAAATTAATTTAGAAATAAAATAGTTGTAATATTACACAGTACTGAGGTCTGCTAATCTGTGTTTGTGTATTTTTGCGTCGTGATGAAAAGTATCGTTCATAACTCGTACCGAAAGTTATTATCCGGCACTTGCTCCATTATTCCCGTCCTCGGCTTCGCCTCGTACGTGAAAATAGCTCTCACGTACTCGGCTTCGCCTCGCACGTGAAATTGGGGTTCCCTGTGTTCGGCTTCGCCTCACACAAAAATTTAAGCGCGCGCCGGAAAATGCCACTTTCGGTCCTTGTAATGAAATATACTATTATACCGCTAGTAAATACTAGTGTATTTTACTAGTCACGTGACCAAAACTACTAGTCACGTGACCAACTTTACAAGGTAAACTTTCAAAACAAATTTCTAACCTCAATCACGGGTTTTCAAACCCTTTATAAAGGGTTTTAATTTTGTTTTCATTTGATACAAAAAGTAAATAGTTGTAGAAACGCAGTATTTTCTTTTAATTAATATTGATATAGACACATAAGTAAAACAATCACACATTATTTATCTAACCGTTATTATTTATGTTCATCAATGAGCCCGCCGGCGCGGCGCGGCGGCGTCGCGTCGCTGCAATCATCACGGTGATTGTAGTAGCCGGTTATAGGCCTAGTTGCGGCGCTCAACGGTTGGGTGGAAATTGATCTGTTGCTGAAGCATTCGTTGTGATTTGTATAGTTTTTGTTTTATTCTGACATATAAAATTAAGCTTGCTATGAGTAAAGAAAAGTAATCTCAAGTTTTGAATGTAATTAAATATTCTAATGACATTTTGTTTATTGGAACGGTTTCAAGTACCCTTACCTATGTTTTCAAATATTCGAATGCATAAGGATATTTGGGTTAAAAACCATTTGGTGATATTCTAATTTTTAGTCTACAAACCATGAATAATAAGCCTAAACGTGTATTGATGTAAAAAATAATTGCAACGCCGTTACAAGCGATGGAGAAGTAGGTTTTCAAGTATAGTAAAACATGGCGTAGCTCGGAGGTAGAGTTCTCGCTAGTCATGTGGCGGGTCCCTGGTTCAAATCCGTGCCACTCATTTTACTTTTTATTCCATTAATTAAACTTTTACATGTTTTTACATAAAAAAAAACATGATCAACATCTAATTTTTTTATTACTTTGAATAACAAATTCAGAATACCAAAATGGATTAAAAGTAATGTTTTTATGATAAGCAGTTCAGTTCAACGCCCAAAAATCAAATATAGGCCTACAAAATTGTTAGTCTATCTCAGGGTTTTAGCTATTTAGGGAAGCAAATAATAAGCACCTCAAAAAATACAATGCAACTCCTCTTTAAAAGTGTCTTACTATTCAATGTTTTTTTTTTTTTTTTTTAACCCAGTGACAAAACCTGTATTATACAGTAATTATTTACCTATTTTGCCTGAAGGTCTTGTAGTTAACACTCGATTAACACTCGATGCGCATTTCGCCGCTCAGTGCGGCATCTTCATAGAGTATCTTCTTAAACACTACTGTTACTATGTACATATTTACAATATATTTTCCAGTCACTAACCGGTCACATTCGCGGTCGCGGTTGCCCGGCGGCGACACGAGCGACGGGGTACATTTCGTTCCGCATCCGCACTGTTGACGTGATGGACTTGTACTGGATCTGAGTGGTTGACAGTGACAGTGTTACGATCAGGGGGTGTAGTCATTGTTTGTAAGGGATGGTCGCTTTCACTTTTGCGCTGTTGCCATTTTAGTGTGGTGTTGCCAGATCGTTGGGTTTCCTCTATGTTTTGAATGAGGTTAAACAAAATGGAATTATGGTAGTCCTCTTTCTTATTTAGGAGGG
This sequence comes from Macrosteles quadrilineatus, assembly GCF_028750875.1. Taxonomy (NCBI): domain Eukaryota; kingdom Metazoa; phylum Arthropoda; class Insecta; order Hemiptera; family Cicadellidae; genus Macrosteles; species Macrosteles quadrilineatus. The sequence continues at coordinate 131,450,392 of NW_026542595.1, read as the reverse complement.
TGTCAGGGTTAGTGTTAATTTGCTTATAAATTTCGTAACTTTCTTTGACTATTGCAGTAGATTTGGAGTTGGTTTTGTGGAGGATCTGTAATGACTCAGGATAAATAATTTTGTGGCCATGATTTTCTTTCAGGTGTTTGGCTACTATTGAGCTAGGGTTGGTATGATGTTGAGTGTTGTGTTCTTTGAATCTTTTGCTGAAAGTTCTGTTTGTGTAGCCGATATATTGTTTATTGCAGGGGGGCGCACATGTAATTTTATAAACTCCTCTCTCATTATCTGGGTTATCTTTGTTGGCTTCCTGTTTGTAAATGGGCACCGGATTGGTTTTGACTTTGTATGCTGGTGTGTAGCCTACTTTATTAAAGATTTTTCCTATTTTTTCTGTTGTTTTATCAGTGTATTTGATAGCTACGTATTTCTGATTTTGGTTTTCCGGGTTTGACTGATTTGAAGGTTCATTTTGTGTATTGGATTTAATTTTCTTTCGGGTTTTGCAGATCATAGTTTCTACGATTGTTGGATTGTAACCGTTATTTGATGCTATTGTTTTTATAATTTCCTTTTCTTTTTCATACTCATTTTGGTCGAGATTGTAGTTGAGAAGTCTATATGTTAGTGATCTAAAAGCTGCCATTTTTTGGTTGTAAGGATGGTTGGATTCTGCTGGTATAACTAGATCTGTTTGTGTTGGTTTCCTGAAAATTCCAATTTTAACTGTTTGGTTTTGGGTTTTAGTGACTGTTATGTCAAGAAAGCTTATAGAATGGTTTAGTTCAGTTTCCATTTTAAATTTGATGGTATTGTGTGTTTTGTTGACGTGTGTTAAGAAATTATTTGCCTGTCTTTGGTTAGCATTTAGTACGATGAAGGCATCATCAACATATCGAGCATAAAATTTGATTTTGTTGAAATAGGGGTTGTTATCTGATAATATATGTTGCTCCTCGAAATTTTGCATAAATAGCTCCGCTAAGGTGGCTGATAGTGGACCTCCCATCGGAAGACCTTTGGGGTCATAGTATGTTTTACTATTGTAAGAGAAATAGTTTTGTTCCGTTATTGTTGTTGTAATTTTAATAATATCATTTATTTCTTCTTCATCGAAATTTTCACAGTTGGTAAGTCTTTTTTTGAGTATCTCGATGGCTTCTTTTCTTGGTATGTTTCGGTACATATTGTCTACATCTATTGTTGCAAGTGTGTATCTATCTTGTATTTTAATTTTAGATATTTTCTGGATGAAGTCCTTCGTGTTTTTACATGACACTGGAGATGTGTTTGTTATGCCATTTTTTATTAAGGTGTTAACATACTTGGCTATCTTATAGGATGGTGAGGGTATGGCATTTATAACTGGTCTTATTGGATTGTTGTCCTTATGTGTTTTGATGAGTGGCTTGAATACTGGGGGTGCTGGAGAGTTATTGTAGAGGTATTTTCTAGTATCTGGATGAATAATAGAGTTATTGTCTAGGAATAGTTTGATTTGTTTGTTGTATTCCTTTGTGGGGTCTTTGATGACTGTTATTTCATTAGTCTTAAGGAAATCTTCAACTTTAGAATCAAGATCGTTGTTGTAGATTATTACGGTGGAATTTGATTTGTCTGCCGGTATTATTAGTGCTTTGTTTTGAATGAGTTTTTCTTTGATTTCATTGGCCATTTTTTGTGGATTTGTGTTTTGATGGATTGACCGTGGAGTGTTGAGTTCTTTTTCAATTATGTTAGCAATCCCGTATCTGATTTTTTCCCTGTCTTCTATTTTTACATGTTGAAGTGCAATTTCTGCATTGATAAGATTGTTGATGATGTTCTGCTTGTTATGCTTATTAGATTCAAAATGGAGTTTTTGGTTCAGTTCTAGTATTTTGGTCTCGTTTTGTTCGAATGAAATGTTTGTTAGATTTATAATCTTTGGGTAAAATTCATGTGAGTTTTGTGTGATTGTTCGGTTTGGACTTGGGTGCAGCTGTGTTAGTTTTCTTTCCTGTGTAATTTCTTTTTGTTTCTTTTCCTTGTTAACTTTTTCTGAAATATTATTTATTATATGATAGTATTCCTGGGAGTTTAACGTGTGATGAAGTGATGATTTTAATTCATTGATGATTTTATGGAGTTTTGATTTCTTTTTATATAAAAATTTTAATTCATTGTTGAGCCAAAGTTTTTTTGCTTGTTGTAATGTTTTTTGGGCAGCCTCAGATTTATTTCTGATCGTTATTGATATGTATTTCGGTATGACTGATTGAATTTTACAATGTTTGTTGTATTCAATATTGAGCTGGGTTTTCATTAGTTGAATCTGTTTATTAGTCAATTTACTGACGATTTGGTTGACTGGGACGGCTTGGCTGGCCATAATTCAATGTTTTTTTTTTTTTTTAACCCAGTGACAAAACCTGTATTATACAGTAATTATTTACCTATTTTGCCTGAAGGTCTTGTAGTTAACACTCGATTAACACTCGATGCGCATTTCGCCGCTCAGTGCGGCATCTTCATAGAGTATCTTCTTAAACACTACTGTTACTATGTACATATTTACAATATGTTTTATTATATTTACAATATATTTACAATATTTACATATATACAAATATGTACATAGTAACAGTAGTGTTTAAGAAGATACTCTATGAAGATGCCGCACTGAGCGGCGAAATGCGCATCGAGTGTTAATCGAGTGTTAACTACAAGACCTTCAGGCAAAATAGGTAAATAATTACTGTATAATACAGGTTTTGTCACTGGGTTAAAAAAAAAAAAAAAAACATTGAATTATGGCCAGCCAAGCCGTCCCAGTCAACCAAATCGTCAGTAAATTGACTAATAAACAGATTCAACTAATGAAAACCCAGCTCAATATTGAATACAACAAACATTGTAAAATTCAATCAGTCATACCGAAATACATATCAATAACGATCAGAAATAAATCTGAGGCTGCCCAAAAAACATTACAACAAGCAAAAAAACTTTGGCTCAACAATGAATTAAAATTTTTATATAAAAAGAAATCAAAACTCCATAAAATCATCAATGAATTAAAATCATCACTTCATCACACGTTAAACTCCCAGGAATACTATCATATAATAAATAATATTTCAGAAAAAGTTAACAAGGAAAAGAAACAAAAAGAAATTACACAGGAAAGAAAACTAACACAGCTGCACCCAAGTCCAAACCGAACAATCACACAAAACTCACATGAATTTTACCCAAAGATTATAAATCTAACAAACATTTCATTCGAACAAAACGAGACCAAAATACTAGAACTGAACCAAAAACTCCATTTTGAATCTAATAAGCATAACAAGCAGAACATCATCAACAATCTTATCAATGCAGAAATTGCACTTCAACATGTAAAAATAGAAGACAGGGAAAAAATCAGATACGGGATTGCTAACATAATTGAAAAAGAACTCAACACTCCACGGTCAATCCATCAAAACACAAATCCACAAAAAATGGCCAATGAAATCAAAGAAAAACTCATTCAAAACAAAGCACTAATAATACCGGCAGACAAATCAAATTCCACCGTAATAATCTACAACAACGATCTTGATTCTAAAGTTGAAGATTTCCTTAAGACTAATGAAATAACAGTCATCAAAGACCCCACAAAGGAATACAACAAACAAATCAAACTATTCCTAGACAATAACTCTATTATTCATCCAGATACTAGAAAATACCTCTACAATAACTCTCCAGCACCCCCAGTATTCAAGCCACTCATCAAAACACATAAGGACAACAATCCAATAAGACCAGTTATAAATGCCATACCCTCACCATCCTATAAGATCGCCAAGTATGTTAACACCTTAATAAAAAATGGCATAACAAACACATCTCCAGTGTCATGTAAAAACACGAAGGACTTCATCCAGAAAATATCTAAAATTAAAATACAAGATAGATACACACTTGCAACAATAGATGTAGACAATATGTACCGAAACATACCAAGAAAAGAAGCCATCGAGATACTCAAAAAAAGACTTACCAACTGTGAAAATTTCGATGAAGAAGAAATAAATGATATTATTAAAATTACAACAACAATAACGGAACAAAACTATTTCTCTTACAATAGTAAAACATACTATGACCCCAAAGGTCTTCCGATGGGAGGTCCACTATCAGCCACCTTAGCGGAGCTATTTATGCAAAATTTCGAGGAGCAACATATATTATCAGATAACAACCCCTATTTCAACAAAATCAAATTTTATGCTCGATATGTTGATGATGCCTTCATCGTACTAAATGCTAACCAAAGACAGGCAAATAATTTCTTAACACACGTCAACAAAACACACAATACCATCAAATTTAAAATGGAAACTGAACTAAACCATTCTATAAGCTTTCTTGACATAACAGTCACTAAAACCCAAAACCAAACAGTTAAAATTGGAATTTTCAGGAAACCAACACAAACAGATCTAGTTATACCAGCAGAATCCAACCATCCTTACAACCAAAAAATGGCAGCTTTTAGATCACTAACATATAGACTTCTCAACTACAATCTCGACCAAAATGAGTATGAAAAAGAAAAGGAAATTATAAAAACAATAGCATCAAATAACGGTTACAATCCAACAATCGTAGAAACTATGATCTGCAAAACCCGAAAGAAAATTAAATCCAATACACAAAATGAACCTTCAAATCAGTCAAACCCGGAAAACCAAAATCAGAAATACGTAGCTATCAAATACACTGATAAAACAACAGAAAAAATAGGAAAAATCTTTAATAAAGTAGGCTACACACCAGCATACAAAGTCAAAACCAATCCGGTGCCCATTTACAAACAGGAAGCCAACAAAGATAACCCAGATAATGAGAGAGGAGTTTATAAAATTACATGTGCGCCCCCCTGCAATAAACAATATATCGGCTACACAAACAGAACTTTCAGCAAAAGATTCAAAGAACACAACACTCAACATCATACCAACCCTAGCTCAATAGTAGCCAAACACCTGAAAGAAAATCATGGCCACAAAATTATTTATCCTGAGTCATTACAGATCCTCCACAAAACCAACTCCAAATCTACTGCAATAGTCAAAGAAAGTTACGAAATTTATAAGCAAATTAACACTAACCCTGACACCCTCCTAAATAAGAAAGAGGACTACCATAATTCCATTTTGTTTAACCTCATTCAAAACATAGAGGAAACCCAACGATCTGGCAACACCACACTAAAATGGCAACAGCGCAAAAGTGAAAGCGACCATCCCTTACAAACAATGACTACACCCCCTGATCGTAACACTGTCACTGTCAACCACTCAGATCCAGTACAAGTCCATCACGTCAACAGTGCGGATGCGGAACGAAATGTACCCCGTCGCTCGTGTCGCCGCCGGGCAACCGCGACCGCGAATGTGACCGGTTAGTGACTGGAAAATATATTGTAAATATGTACATAGTAACAGTAGTGTTTAAGAAGATACTCTATGAAGATGCCGCACTGAGCGGCGAAATGCGCATCGAGTGTTAATCGAGTGTTAACTACAAGACCTTCAGGCAAAATAGGTAAATAATTACTGTCTTACTATTATTTCCTATTCAAATGTCTTTAAATAAAACCGAGAGCCTTGGGTGTAAAATAATCTGATTAATGTTGCAACGTTGGATACATTTGTTACATCTTTGTATGCAATACGGTATGCGGTTTTAATTTGGTTTCTCCCAAAGCTTAAAAATCTTTTCTCTGTGATAGCTAATAGTTGATATAACCATGAAATTTAACTCAAGTAAAATTAGACTAAAATCTCACAGAAATTGATAACTTATAATTATAATTAATTCTAATAGGGCGATTGTACATACATTATAAAATTTTATTTCTCTCATTTTGTACTACGCCACATTTATTGATTGTAATTTATATCAAATAATTATCATTTTAGCACTCACAGATCTATTTTTATCTTAAATTGCAAACGTGAGCCAATTTGCACTTGCAAAAAGAACTTAATAATTCATTTTTTTTATGATGTGAGTAATGAAATAACTCTAAAATACTAGTCTACTTCAAATAATACGGGTGTAGAGAGGTTGTTAGAAAATGGCAAGTATTTACCAGTGTAATTTACAAGAGTAAAACTTTATGAAACACATTGCTGTCTACACTAGTAAAAACCACTAGTAATACTAGTCCCTACACTAGTAACTAGTATTTTACACTAGTAGGTTTTTGAAACGTAGACTTGTAAAATACACTAGTATTACTAGTCTATGGACTAGTAAATACTAGACTAGTAGTTTTATGAAACAGGGCCCCTGTCGATTTAGACTGGACGTGGGTTGATGAACTCATCAAGTATACAAACAAACCTCAGCTTCCTACGATATCCGATACGATAATAGTCTATGATTAGCCTATATTTTACACCCGGTATTTTGGATACGAATTGGTATAAGTTAAATTATTTCTGGTAGAATGATTTGTTTGAGCAATCTATAGAGTTTAAGATCAATGTGGAAAACTAATTTGAGTATTAAAAGTACCTTGGGGACCGAGCCATGGCTCGGTGTAGTTTAATTTGATTGTAAAAGCAATATAAAGGAAACTGACGTTTTATTTACAACTAGTTTTGGCTTTTATTATTTAAGTTTCAGTGGATTTCAATTTATTATGATGGAAGTTTTTACCTGACAATCCTCAAGATATTAATTTATTTTACAGTCGATGAAAGGTTCGGATGAAGGCTCGTTCATAATAGCCTATACTTGCATAAACACTGTTTTGACAGTTTTAAAAATTAAAACATCTTATTACTTTGGGGGGTTAAATAGTCAGTATTTGATCGGAAATTGGAACTATTTTCACCTATATCGAGTTATCTTCAGTGATCTCTTTGCTCAATAGTAACAACTGATGTTTTCCTTTCGTACTGTATTTTGTAATTTGCTAGTATACTGTGGGTGGATGGCTTATTATGAACACATGTTACAGGTTACTGTACAAGTCTTTTGTTTACTTTTTCATTGTTATTTTGTTCAACCAACATGGTTACTTAGCAACCCATAACGAAAATGTTAAAAAGCTTTTACTTTTAATTTCATTTTTTACTTAATTAGAGTTTTGTTGGCAGTTTTAACTGCATTATACACGTTAGGCCAGAAATTAATTATTTACAACATATAAAGGAAATCGTCGAAGCCGTTTTCGAGATCTTTTTGCAAGCAAGCATACAAACAAACATTGCTCATATAAGAGTATAGGATAGGATGTGTAAACATATCTATATGTGGCTAGATAAATGAAAGCGATTCACAAATATCCGAGCCAAGTGAGTGATTATGGTTAGGCTGCATACATTTGTTTTACCCAGCTAGCTATAGTAATCTATTAAGGCCGGTATTAACCTATCATAGTTCTATGACATATATCTATATCCATATGTCTTTGATGAAACTATTACATTGTAATGGACCAACTAAAGGGTGTCCCAATAAGAACGCCGGATTTGAAATGTTAACAAACCATATATTTTCTCGCTAAATTTACAATATGAAACATGAATCTTAAAGCATAATATCTCCGATTAGTAATTGAGTATTATGTCTTGTAAGTGCCAACCTGCTGAATACTGACAAGCTCGACATCTCTTGACAAAGTTTTCCATCACTTTTTCACACACTTCCTGTTGAATTCCATTAATGGCACGAATCATTTCCTCCTTCAAGTCTTGGATTGTTTGAGGGTTATTGGCGAAAACAAGCGACTTTAAATATCCCCAGTATAGAACTGAGCCAATTTATTCGAACTTATAAACCAATCTTCGGACAGATGGATCATTTGGTGCATTGTCCCGGCCGTAAATAGTGCGCAGCTTCCGTACTTGTAGTGCACTTTAACTATGACCACGCGTTGTTACGTCGTGTAGCGATTCATGACTACAAATGGGACCTAATACGGGTGACATCGCTGATAATTTGGGAATTCCTATTGAAATACAGATAAGGATAAGACGCTCCTCAAATCCGGCGTTCTTACTGGGACACCCTTTATTATAATAGTTTTGAACTATAATAATATGTTCTCTTACAGAGAACACATGATCATACAGGGGATGTATTGAATTTATATTAAATTGCATTCCATAAGAGAATTATATAAAAATGTACCTATAAAATCTTCTGGACCAAAAAAGTATGTAATCTTCTTTTAACCAATTAAAAATTGTTACCGGGAGACCTCGGCTTAATTATTTCACCCATTCGTGGTTATAGCCGATAATTATCAAAGTAAAATAATAGCATTAGAAGTCCTAACGATTAATATCGGATCAGTTCGTTTTACATTCTTCTATTGTACTAAATGTGAAATAAAATGTAAAAATGTAACCTATTTTAGCTGAAAATAGTTAATGAAAACTGTAGGAATTAAACTACCCAAAAATTTTAGTGACGGACCTTGTAGGAAATGAACAAGGAACTATCAGATTTTAAGTCCATCATACGTAAGTCCAAGTGGCATGGGGATTCGAATACCTGACTCTAAAATAGACGTAGAAAAATAACTTAAAATAATTGAATAATGTTTATCCAAACCATAGACAAAAGACAAAAAGAATTAAATACAGACGCAGTGGTGCTGCGGTTACTATGGTTAACATAGGTTCTGGCGCACACCGCTGAGAGCGCCGTTCAGTTACGTGGCGCTAACGCAGTAACTACATGGCACTCCCAGCGGTGTGCGCCAGTACCAATGGTAATTGCAGAACAGCGGACTGTCTATATTTAATTATTTTGTCTATATCCAAACTAAGGAACCAGCTGGTCTTAGCCAAGCTACAAACTTTAATTATTTATCCAAACTAAGGAACCGGCTGTTCCTAGTCAAGCTACAAACTTTCTATAAACTCACCTTTGTTACTACGAGTGGAGAGCCTTGGTCACAGCCGCCAGCGATACTTATTCCCCATGGACTATGGGAGTTCTTTTTGTTTATGGTGACCGTAAATGTGCGAAGGTGCGAGTCCCCCATACTCCTGCACGCACACACCTTATCACCTTATTCGCCTTATCAGCTTTTCAACATTGTAATATTATATACCCTAAAGGATGATCATACGACAGTACTGACTTTAAAATTATTATTTGATTGTCATGCATACTATCAATCTCTATAATTCTCTATTACATTCTCTCGACATTATATTAAACACCTCATTGGCTTATCAAATCACCCTCCCAAATAACCACATGAGTTTATTTTCTTGCTAACAATTGCAATTGCTTATTAAATATCCTTTGAAATAAAAAAATATTTTCTTAATATATGTAAATGTATTTTTGTCTGAAGTTTTTTGTCAATCACTTTTTACACGTTCTCTTCTATTCATCGCACACCCTCTCGTTTTGTCACATACAACACGCCATTCATATTAGCAAACATCAACTTATCATTCTACCAATTACTCACGCAACTTTATAAGCTGGCCACATACTCACATAATGACAAAACTTTACAAGCAAACCACACACATTCCTAGTTTATCACGAAAATGTATACGCTAACCAAACATTCTCCTTGTTTTTGTCATCACTGTATAAGCCAACCAAATACTGTCCTAGTCTGTCACAAAAAGTTATAAGCTAACCAAACACTCTCCTAGTTTATCACATCACTTCATAAGCTAACCAAACACTCTCCTAGTTTACCACAAAACTTTATAAGCTAACCAAACACTCTCCTAGTTTATCACATCACTTTATAAGCTAACCAAACACTCTCCTAGTTTATCACATCACTTCATAAGCTAACCAAACACTCTCCTAGTTTATCACATCACTTTATAAGCTAACCAAACACTCTCCTAGTTTACCACAAAACTTTATAAGCTAACTAAACACTCCTAGTTTATCACATCACTTTATAAGCTAACCAAACACTCTCCTAGTTTATCACATCACTTTATAAGCTAACCAAACACTCTCCTAGTTTACCACAAAACTTTATAAGCTAACTAAACACTCCTAGTTTATCACATCACTTTATAAGCTAACCAAACACTCTCCTAGTTTATCACATCACTTTATAACTTAACCAAACACTCTCCTAGTTTATCACATCACTTTATAAACTAACCAAACACTCTCCTAGGTTATCACAAAACTTTATAAGCTAACCAAACACCCTCCTAGGTTATCAGAAAACTTAAGCTAACGAAACACTCTCCTAGTTTATCACATCACTTTATAAGCTAACCAAACACTCTCTTAGTTTATCACATCACTTTATAACTTAACCAAACACTCTCCTAGTTTATCACATCACTTTATAAACTAACCAAACACTCTCCTAGGTTATCACAAAACTTTATAAGCTAACCAAACACCCTCCTAGGTTATCAGAAAACTTAAGCTAACGAAACACTCTCCTAGTTTATCACATCACTTTATAAACTAACCAAACACTCTCCTAGGTTATCACAAAACTTTATAAGCTAACCAAACACCCTCCTAGGTTATCAGAAAACTTAAGCTAACGAAACACTCTCCTAGTTTATCACAAAACTTTATAAGCTAAAAAACACTCTCCTAGTTTATCACAAAACTTTATAAGCTAACCAACCCCTCTCCTAGTTTATCACAAAACTTTATAAGCTAACGACAAGCCCTCTTAGTTTATCACGTATTTTTTATTTACCACACACCTCATCTGCTAATCATACGCGTCCCACCTGTCAAATGTCTACTTTTTGGCATGTGATGAAAACCACTTGCAAAACAACCTCTGTTGGCAAAGCGCCTGCAAAGCCGACAAATCAGATGATGAATGCGTCACAACATTAAAAGGTGCGATTCGTTAATTTAAGGTAGTAGGGTACTACATCCCTGCGTGAGTTTTAATACAATATCAGGTTTTAGATTTTGTTGTACAGTTTGAAGTCAAACTCATACGGAAAATAGTTAGAATCATCTATCATAATGGGGAAACAGAATAATCAAAGGCTTTCTCCAAATATTCCGTATACACGCTGGGCAGATATTAAACTAGTCGGATGAATCTGTAACAACACGTTTTCCTTCCATGTAGGATACAGTATAAATTTAAATAATTTTGAAGAAAATTTATCATCCTAAGAGTGAGTAATTAGTCATAATAATCATCTTCAAACTTCATCTATTAATGCCATAAGCTCTAGATTTTGCTAAACAAAAATGTGGCAAATGCTGCTTAAATTATATACGTAATTTAATGGGCATTTTTAGTGGTCACATGCGAGCAATTTTATTATTCTTTCTATAATATAATTAAATACGAGCATTTCGCTTATAGATTTCAGTTCAATTGAATTATCAAAAAATGTTAGATTTTTTCTCCTTGTTTATTCATTATTTCATTTAAACTTTAGATAGTGTTTAATGGTTTTGAATTGTAGTCTACCGTACTTGTATCGAGAAAATTTATTTTAACACTGTAACATTTAAAATTGGAAATAAACAAACTATACTGTATTTCTGAATGAACTATTACATGTAAACAGTATTGTTACTTGATATGCGGCAAATACATCAATCGTTCCCGCGGATTTCCTGATTACCCGCCAGAATGTTCGCAAGGTGGTCGGTAGCGGGTTGTGTAACTCCACCACGCGATCAAGTTCGCGGGCTTGTGGCCAAAGCCCATTTAATTCTGGCTCTTATGACCTTCCTACAGCACCGAGTGTACCTACCCTGGCGTACAACAATTAACTGACGTGACTGTACTTTGTATGACCACTGTGTCTTAACAGTTAGAAAATTGTGAAACTAATAATGAGTGTTGAAGTAAGAAGAATTCAAAATGTTAGGTTACATAAACTACAATTAGATGTAAAAATGTAATAGAATACGAGACTTTAATTAAATTTTGCTTGAGAGTGTAAATTATTATAGGGTCTAAGATTAAGGAATAAATTAAAATCATACATATAGTGGTTGGTTAACAAAATTGGCAATTGGTATTTTGTTTCTTCGCGATACAAAATACAGTTTTACTTTTCCTAATTTTTTACTAAATGAGGTTGAACCTTACACATAGATTCAGTACTTGACAAATTATGCTAAGCTGTTATTAAAATTTGATGGAATTTTAATACTTATAAGAAAAGATTGATAGGTAAAGAATAATAGACAATGTTTTCTTGTGAAACAAAAGAGAAAAACACTGGAAACATGTTCGATTGTTTAATTGAGAATCTGCTTTAACCTGAAAATGACAAGGCACCTTTGGAAAATAATGGAATAGTTTTAAGTATTTGCATATTTGATTACTCAAATAACTGTTGAAATAATGAATACACCTTTTACAAATTCTAAGACTTTATTTGAATGATAACCAACATTACAGAACAACACAAATAAACAAGCTAAATTTGCCTAGAAACCAGGACAGCTGATCAAAGTGTAATATCAAGGATATTTAAAATCGTCACATCTTATTCTATTGATTTTCTCAATCTAGAGACTAAAGCCATAACACTTGAGACGGTTTGCTTCATGCGGCTGCATGAATATACTATGTTAATTATGACCTAGAGAAATTACGTTTCAACACCTATTCTGTCTGTAACGAAATCTAACTCTCAGGCTGAAGAGGGGTTGGTTCTTAAAATTATAGATGTTAAAAAAGATGTTAAAAATATAGAATATTGCCAGTCATCAATTGAGTTAACTTGATTCAAATCTGGACCGTTATTGCATGTGTATTCCATGAAACTAAATCAAGACTGTGTCTAGACTTCTTAAAATAAAAACCGTAATATAACAAATGATAGTTCAACGAATCTTTTACTAATAATTGTAAAAACTGTAACAGTACTATCTTTTAATTTATATCTAATCCGGCGTATCGTTCAATTGTGAAGCAAATTCACTCTTAGGATGATTAATTTATGTTCAAAAATATACTTTCACACTAACAATATTTCGTTTAATTTGCTCAGTACAGAAGGTACCGGAAGCAACTAGAACACTATGGCGAGTTAAATTGTCGTTCTATTTGTCAAAGTTTGATATACTAGTCTGCATATTAAATTAAACAAATCAAAGAAAAGCCTTACAGACGACCAAAGCATATGGAGAATAACGTTACATATAATCAGATATGATAGGATTAAGATAATTAAACCTACAGAGCAATATAAATGTGAAATTACGTCAAGAAAACAAATCAGTATACAAATTATTAGTAAATACACAAATCTGCCACGATTTAGCATCATTGATTGATCAAAAGACTAAAGTCAAATATATAAAAACAAACATAAGTCCTAACTCTATCCCAAATTTGCTGCTTTTGTCAACTCTTCTTTGGTACAATTTAGAATAGTTTCTTCAGCACGTAAATTTAACAACAAAAACTTAAGGTTGCACAATCCAAATTCATCAAAACTAAACGATACCCATAAAACAGCCATTTGACCAATCATCCACAAAACACAGGACTCAAACGCATAGAGAATGTAACTGATAAGAACCACTGATAAGATAATGATCAGATCCAAGGCTGATAAGGTGATAAGGCTTACGATAAACTAGAGGGACTTTTCGCTCATGACGTAATCGGATCACTCACTCCCGACCACGATAAACAGAGCACTGAGCCACGGCGAGGTTGAATATAGCGCCGAGAGAGCTCGCTACAATCAGAACACGGCACACAATGGTCGAAATCGAGCGTGGAACTCACGTTGTTGATCGAAATCGATCATGACGTATTGTCGGTATATTTTTCCAAATGTGTTTTGATTCGAATAAATTTACCTCATGTGGTTTTTTATTTTCACCTAAAATAAATTTTGACTTAAGATGATTTTTGTAGCTGAAGCAAATAATTTTTCTTTTTTCAAATAAACATGAGCCACTCACCAAGTTAGTTGTAAATTATCCCTACTATGATAGCTTTTCTATGAAGATAAAGATGCTATATTTAATCGTTTACAGCAAGTTGTCCTCTCACCGGCTTGTTTAAACAGTTAGTGTAATCAACAGACATCGTTGACAAAAACACGGTGTTATATGTATTTTTAGTATTTATGTACAAGGTACAATTTTTACTATGGATGCTGAACTTTTCATTCCTATTTTAAAGCTCTAACCAGTTTTTGAATAAATTGAATGTACGGCCTAATTGAATTAATCCGTTAAGTATGTCAATAACTTTAACACTACAGCATTTATTAATTCCCCCGCAGCAAACCTGCAGACTAACCGAATTTCCATCTACCTGGCTGAAATCCCACTAAATTATTCCCTTATAAATGTCAGATTTATTTCCTATTTAAATATCATTAATTTTAATGAGTACTTAGGTTTGCTGCTACTTGGAAGAAAATAGGGGGTTTTTATTGAAATATTGAAAACAAAATTTCAAAACTTCATTAAAATATGTCCATAGACAAGGAAGCTACAACTAACATTTAATGTATACTTCATAAAAATAGCATGGTAATTTTAAATTTACACTTTTTGGCGATTTTTTTCTGTAATCGTTAGGCTTAAAACAATGATTCAATAAACAAAATTATTTATTTTTAGCTCTACAAAATGGTTGGAAAGAACTTGCAAAATGTTTTCAGGTTGAAAAATGAGAAAACCCCCATTTTACCCCATAAACCCACCATAAACCCCTGTTCCCATAGTCCGGTCATGCTGGTTCGCGAACTAGTTCGAATAAATTTAGATTTACACGTTTATACCAAATTTCATCAAAATCGGATCATTTTTGCTCGAGTTATCGTGCAAAAGACACATAAATAAATATGTATATGAATTTGGACGGATGGTGTTTTTGGCCTCTAGGGACTTCAAAACGAAGAAGTAAATCGGTCCCTGGTCCAGGTCTTACCATGAGACCTACGGTAATAGCTTATTCCCTATATGGGAAATTCGCTAAAGCGAAAGGAGATTAAAACAATTTGATAGTAGCGATCTCTGTAAGCGGCTTATTTAACTTGATTCAATGTGAAAGAAATCTTTGTTAAGTTTGGTCCATACTGTATATGAGGAATTTATACTTCAGAATTCAATATTGTATGGTATAGGCCTAATGTAGATAATAATAACTTCAATACTCCTTTCTTTGGGAAACTATCATTCCAAAACAATTACAATCAAAAGTATTCCCTTGATTTTCTCTTGGTATTGAATCGGTTCAGCCATAAACAGTCAAAATTGGAGGTAACAGTAGATCTTGATTTTTCTGGGATCACGTCTATTACGCTATCTGCTGGAACGAGTGTGTTACCTAATTAATTATATAACCTGCATCGGTTGATTGATCTGCCCTTTGATTTACCTATATGTGAATTTCAAGAAGACACCTAAATAAAAACTGTTGGATCAAAGCTCTTCCAATTAGCTTCCTATAAATTAACGTTAACTTTGATTCCATTGTTTGTTTTCACACTAATCAATAAACATGGTTTATCTTTACAACTTACCTTAATCTGAGACCCCATAATGTCTTTCCATATGTTAACGGTTTAATTCGCCGATAGACTGCATGGTGTGATATCTTGATTAGCTTTCTATTGCAAGGTTCATGTATAGATTGTTAGATTTCCTTTCTATTTATTACATTCCTTATACAGAATGGCTGAAAAGTAACTTGCACCCCTCTTAACTTTTCAACTATTTGAGATATTTAAAATCGGTTTGCGGCAACCTTTTTAGAAATGAGGGGCTACAATAATGATGGCTAATTTTGAAAATTTTGCCCTAAAGGGTAGCGGGGGTAGGGAGTAGCTCAAAATGTTTAAATGGCAAGTGTAGTGGAATTTAGTATCATTTTATAGGTTTTGACAAAACCAAACAATTGACATAAAGAAAACTAATTACGGACTACTAATAACAAAATGGCGCCCTAAAACGTTTCAAATCCAAATAACCATGAGGGGGCTGAAAATTAACTTGCACCACTTTTAAACATTTTGAGATATATGAAATCGGTTTGCAGCAACCTGTTTAGATATGAGGGGCTACAATAATGATGGTTGATTTTGAAAATGTTGCCCTTAGGGGTAGTGGGGGTAGCTTAAAATTGTCAAATAGGAAGTATGGTCGAGTTTCGTATCATTTTACAGGTCTTGACAAAACTGAACAATAAACATAAGGAAAATAGAAATCGGACAACTAATAACAAAAACGGTTAAACAGATAAAAATCATTAAGACAATGGTTATTAAAAGTAATTTTTAAAACTAAATTTTCAAAACTAACCATAATTAATTATTGTTGCCCCTCATTTTTAAGAAGGTTGCCGCAAACCGATTTCAAATATCTAAAAAGGCTTAAAAGTTAAGGGGGGTGCAAGTTACTTTTCAGCCACCCTGTACTGTATATACACACTCAGCTTTTAGCCTAAAGGATGAGTGATTGAAGTAAATGTTATTTCAAGATATTGTCTACATTTTTCCAGACACAAAGCAAGCATAATTTTATATTATACTGTAAGCTCGTGCAGTGGAAAGTTGAAGAGATCGTAGCAGAAGCTGTTAAATATATTAGTAAAAGCAAATCAATTTCTTGTAATGTTAAATGTCATTAATTTTGTTATTTAATAGGACTTTAAAAAAAAACACTAAATTTCTCACAGGATAATAACAACCATGGTGCATTTTGTTTTAGAAAATGCATGTTTTTTATCAACATCATATTAAACATTTTTATTAAATGTTGATAGGTAATTTTTTTATCAATAGAAAAACTAGTTATTTTAACAGTTGTTATTTTATTTTTAGTTGTATAATTTCATTATTTGAAAGTTATTGATTGTCAACAACAGTTTGTTAAAATTAATTACTGTAATATATAGCAAACACGTAACTTTTTTATAGAATGCACTGCATGTATTCTAATGTATCTACATTTAAATGCCCTCAACGGATTAACATACTCTATTTTTAATGTTATGGTTGGTATATGGAAGACTTCTATCAGTTTTACCTTTTTATAATTCGGGTTAAGGGTTAAAAAATAACAGAATATCTAAAAACTGTTTTATTTTATCACAATTCTATCTATGATCACAAACCAAAAAAAGATAAAAGTCTACGAAAATTAGCCAAACACTTCTTTAACTGCTTATTTAAAGCTGAGACGACTTCATGACCCGTCTTAGGATATCCCAATTCTACTTCTAAAACAAAACAAGTTTTACTTCATTAATTTCCTTAACAAAATGAAATTAAGTATCTTCAACAGTTACTAGCATTACGTTTAGAAGTCTGTATTTCTATCCAATTTATTTGTGTGATTTATGTTTTAATTTTTTTTTTCGTTTTATTTGGTAATTTAGTTGCAACAACTGATAACGACTACTTTCTGTAACGATAGTTTAAAAAGTTATATCAGGATCTTAGTGCTATGACTGTTAATGGTAAACAATATTATCTTATTTATGAAAAAGGTTTTTAAAAGATCATTTGAATTTAAAAAAATGATGTATTTAGTTTGAACCGCTGTGAATGTTTGTGTTAGATGATTAGAGAAGCTTCAATGAATTATTTGTGTTAGGCTGAGCAAATACTGGATTACTGAAGATGAACTTCTATTAATCCATAAAGAAAATTAAGAGTTATAAAGAAAAGATGCATTGTATTATTCTGCAATGAAAGTTTTGTATACCTTACACTCTGGGAGCTACGTCAGTGGTCTGTCTGGTAATTATCTCCCAAAAAAAAACACTGCCTTATCATCATAGTAATTTATATTCCCCAAACCAACTGTCTTATCACCGTAGTAATTTATCTTCCTCCAAACCCACTGTATCTTACCACAATGTCCCCATGGTAATTTATATCCCCACAAACCCACCGTCTCTTATCACAATGTCTCTTATCTCAATGTCCCCATGATAATTTATCTTCACACAAACCCAGTGCCTCTTATCACAATGTCCCCATGGTAATTTATATCCCCACAAACCCACCGTCTCTTATCACAATGTCTCTTATCTCAATGTCCCCATGATAATTTATCTTCACACAAACCCAGTGCCTCTTATCACAATGTCCCCATGGTAATTCATATTCCCACAAACCCACTGTATTTTATCACAATGTCCCCATGGCAATCCATATTCCCACAAACGCACTGCCCCTCATCACAATCTCCCCATGGTAATTTATTTTCCCACAAACCCACTGTCTCTTATCACAATGTCCCCATGGTAATTTATTTTCCCACAAACCCACTGTCTGTTATCATCATATCTCTATACTCTTTGGTAATTCCTCTTCCTACAAACTTATTGCCCCTTATCAGCCAGTGATAAGGAAGGGCGGTCGCGCGGCTGGCAGTCGCTCGCCATTGGCAAAGCACGAGGAATGTGCCAGAATTAGCACCAGCTCCGGTTGGGTATCGTCTTTGCAAAAACATTCGCTCTCACATAAATCTTGACCACTCTTCCGCTGCGGAAGTAAACCAAGGGTTGTGAACTGGTAGTATAAGTGACAAATCACTCGTGTCGTGTCTGGTAAAATGTGGATGTTCCCAGACTGCGGTTAGGAGGGGTTCCCCTTGATTTTATGACGGGTTGCTTTAGGTTTACCGGTGTTCTGCAGGTTTTGAGAGGTTTGAAACTACTTGTTTTGGTATATAGGGTTTGAACTCTTAGAGTTCTAAAACTTACAGAATTGAGTTGAAACAACCAAAGGTTGTAATTTATAGCGTGATAGTATGTGTTGTAGTAGTATTGTAACAACACAGTTTGTTCTCGAGCATAATAGTATATTACGTTACTAGTCCTGAAAACAGGTGTTTACCGGACGAGTGTAGTTGTTCTCGTGCGAGACGAAGTCGAGTACGGGATTACCATACGAGTCCGGTAAACACATTTTGGACGAGTAACGTACGATATTTTTCGCCATACTACTAAATACGTACAAATGATTACCACCTACTAAGGGACAAACAATCACTAGTCATAACCTCTAAGAGAGGCTATGTTTTTGTTTATGAACATTAACTAACCACTCTCACTCATTGTCAAATGCAGTCAAATGTATATAATCAGCTGGTTGGTGTCCGGTAAAACTCATTACAGTACAGTAGTACGTAATGAAACCCCATTTGATTAAGTTGACGGCAAACAGCTGTTTTCTGCACTAAATCCTTGCGTGGAAAGTTTGTTGAAACAGTGTAGAGTGGCGTAATAGTATATTACGTTACTAGTCCTGGAAATAAGTGTTTACCGGACGAGTGTGGTCGTTCCCGTATATAACAATATTATCTTATTGAAATATACAATAATATTGTTATATTATTATGTGCGAGACGTATCCGAGTACGGGATTACCATACGAGTCCGATACACACATTTTGGACGAGTGACGTACGATAGTTTAAGCCATACTACTTAATCCGTACAAATCCTTATACAGGGTGTTGAAAATGTCTGGAACCAACATTATATCTGGTGAGTGGTTAAAGAAAAACAACTGATATTTTGTATACGGATATACTATGGTTTTACCTATCTTTTGGTGCCTTATGAAATTTTTTACCACTTATAGGGAACGTCACGTAGAGGATGCAGTAAAAAGTTTTAATGGAAGCCTATGGTAAATGATACATCATTTTAAAGGCCATTTTTTTCTGAGTAAGGAGCCACAAGTTTCATCTCAAAAGGACCACCCTAGCAAAAATGGCGACTGTTTGAAATTTAAAAACCCACTTATAGGGAACGTCCTGTGGAGGATGCAGTAAAAAGTTTTAATGGAAGCCTATGGTAAATGATATATCATTTTAAAGGCCATTTTTTCTGAGTAAGGAGCCACAAGTTTCATCTCAAAAGGACCACCCTAGCAAAAATGGCGACTGTTTGAAATTTAAAATTCAATTATTTTCAAAAACTTCCAACAGTCACCATTTTCGCTAGGGTGGTCCTTTTGAGATGGAACTTGTGGCTCCTTACTCAGAAAAAAATGGCCTTTAAAATGATGTATCATTTACCATAGGCTTCCATTAAAACTTTTTACTGCATCCCCCACAGGACGTTCCCTATAAGTGGTAAAAAATGTCATAAGGCACCAAAAGATAGGTAAAACCATAGTATATCCGTACACAAAATATCAGTTGTATTTCTTTAACCACTCACCAGATATAATGCTGGTTCCAGACATTTTCAACACCCTGTATATTTCCACCAACTAAAGGACTAAAAATCACTAGTCATAAATCTAAGAGAGGTTATGTTTTTGTTTATAACCACTCATTGCCACGCAAATACAGTATAATCAGCTGATTGGTGTCCGGTAAAACTCATTGCAGAACAGTATTACGCAATGAAACCCCATTTGAATAAGCTGGCAGCAAACAGCTGTTTTCTGGACTAAATCCTTGCGTGGCAAGTTCGTCAAAATAATGTAGTGTGGCGTAAAATTATTTAAATCGTTACTGCTTTGGAGAAGTTAAGAATAATTGGATCTGTTACAGTATTACGTACATTAATAATGAATCCTAATGATGATGACAATTCGTCTTAATTCACAAATCAGTTGGAATTCATGTTGTGAGATGTAGTACTCACTCTACCTCGCAGCTCCCACAAACCAACTAAATCTTTACAATCGCACTGGCGAATCGCCGGTTTGTATACAAATCTTCATGTAAAGCTTCTTGTTTTGCCTAGTCTGTAACAAACTGTCTTCAAAGTAACTTTGATACACAATTGAAATCTAGCCTGTCTTTGATTCCAAACATAAAGTGCCATTTATGCTTTTGTAACACACTGAAAGTTAAATGTTACAACCAGTTCATCTTTAGACTTTCACTATAGCGTTTCTTACAAACAATGCTGGTTGTTATATACGTCATGGTTTTTTGTTATTAGTGGAAATTATAATATATCATCCGTAATTCATATTAAATATGTTAAGGTACAGTTCTGTACTCATTTAAAAATCCTAACCAACAATTATAAAAAGTTGGTCATTTACTGGATCGAAACTTTGGATATGACCAGGGAATGACCTTTTAGGTCATTAAGTAGATTTAAACATGAACAAATAACTGTGGGTCGGACAATTTTATCGCTTCCCAATTTCATGACCAACCTATTGTAAACAAAGCTAAATAGTGTGACTATCTTGATAAAGTTTTTTTAACTTATACAATAAATTATCAATAGTACATTAATAAAAATGTGGCAAACTGAAACAATATAAAACAAAAAGTTAATCTTACATGTTAACTGAAAGTCATTTACTGGCATTCCTAGCAAATTAAACATTTTAAAAAGAAAAGTTATATTTTGCATTCACTTGACACAGTTTCTTTATAAATTTTCATTCAAATGGTGTCTTCGAAAGACAAAAGTTAGTCACATACAAAGCTCGACACATATGTAGAGTTAGGTTTAAAAATATAAACTTAAATGTATTTTATCGACTTAAATATATCAATCAATCAATCAATCAATCATTAAGATGGGGACGCCACTTAGGTGCGTATTTTAACCCAAATATGAGTGAAGGATGAGTGTAGAATGGTGTGAGATGATCTGTGTGATATGACCATACTACTGGACCGAATTACACGCGGTTGGTACCAAATGAAAGACATTTTCCTGTAGACGTGCCAAATCCCTTTATAAATTAAAACAAGCTAAAAAATTTGGCAAAAAAATTTATTAAACATTTAAAAAACTTAACATGGGCTTTATGGGTTACCATGTTGGTGACGAAATACCAACAGAATATAAACAGAAAATCAAAACAAATTAAAGAAAATCCAATCACATGTTTTATTTACATCGTAGATTGAAAATAGAAAAGTTTGCACAACACATACTTTTGGCCGAGTTATCGACCACAGGGCGAGCTCTCGTTAATATCCTAATAAAGACCAAAATTTGTATTTCTGATGTTCCATAATTTTTTTTAAAGATAAACAACCCCTTACATTTTGATTACGAACCCATTCAGGAATATTAACTATATATTATCCATACCAAGAATTCATTTATTCATTAATACAAGTTTATTAACTTTCATCGTAAATCTTTCTTGAACTGAATTTACACTGAACTTATTTTTATTTTGTTATAAGTATAATTGAACTAAATAAATAGTGTAACACCGAGCAGATTCGAATAGTGCAATATTGAAGTTTTGTAAAAAAAATGTGTTGAAATGGACATTTAGGAAATACGTGCATACAAAAAATTGAGGAGGAACAAAGTGTATTGATTAAACTTTTGTATGTTTCAGATCTTCCTGTATCCGGTGAACATCTGTTTGAAGGTGAATTTTATAGAGTGTTTAGAACGATTTTATCCGTCTCACTGGATAAAACATGTACACTTTCACGTAAGTGACTTCTCAAGACTCACGTGAACAAAGAAGAGCATGCTTAAGACAACACAATGCTTTATTGACGAAAATACAGGACAAAAACACATGAAGGACCTTCAGCCCAAGATCTACGAAGCCCAAAGACTGTGTTGCGAGTGCGGATAACGCAGGTTTCTCTAAGGGACTAGCAAGAGGACTTATCATAGGTTGACAAGCGTCTTCTGTGGATCTCACGGTGGTTATGGGGTTGTTCTGGAAAAGATGGGGCATTATGGTTAGAGATTAAGAGTAATTAAAAGAAAGTAAGGGAAGATAGTCAATAGAGTAGTATAAGTGTGTACCTTTAGGAGGTAGGCTACCAGTACCACGATCACAGTAGTATGTCTTTGGAAGATGACCACGTCGCTGAACTGATGAAAATGGCTGACGTTATGGTTGCGTCGCAGCGATCTATCTCCGGGTAAGATACAATGAAATTGTTGAATTTTAGGATGTTCCGAAGGTGAATTACTAAAACACATCCCAACGTTGGCCAGTATTTTCACCAGTTCAACGAACAAGATTACAGCAAAAACAGCACCTATTCCTTTGTTTTTGTTACATTGTACCAAGTAACATTTCATGATTCTTTTTGGGATCTCTTCCATGACTTCAGTAAGTAAGCCTATATCACTTTTGTAAAACAATTATTGGCATATGGCAAATTTTTACGTGGTACTAGCTGTGTGTTTTGTTGAAATTTTTTGTTAAGTTTTTAACGGGACTTATTCCGTGAGTCTTTATCTACACTCTACAGGAAATAATTTTAATGTTAATGAAAAGGTTAAAATACCTTAACGCCATCACTGTTGTGTATGTGGGCAACAGTCAACATTGTAAACTTGAGAGTTTGACAATTACCACGTGATAAATTGAATTCAACACTACGGTTTTAAAAACAAGACTTTTGTTGAAACTGAACAACCAAATGATATTGTTAGAAGTCTCTTAGAACATCAAATATCAATTAAAGCTGATACAGTCTGGTCTTATACAAATGCATTTCTCTGTATCCACAGTAATTAGTATAATCCCGATGGGTTAGGTTGGGTTAGTTGAATAAGGTTAGTTTAAGATAGAGATAGACCTTGATTCCGAGGTTAGCGAAGCCAAGAGAATAACTCGCTAAAGCAGAAAGGGCGGGTTTTTCCCCAGGAGGGTTTTGTTGCTGAGGTTGGTCGAAAGTCCTCGACTCACTCGTTCCCTGTAAAAGCGAATGCTGCAGATGTGGTTTGGTAATGTTATGTTATAGTTACTCTACCATGCACAGTCTTCTACTATGTGTGTGTTTTGTAGGAATTATTTAAAAATTCTGACTACAGTGGTAATAATTTTAAGTTGGAAAAAATTAACAAGCTAAACAAAGGAATATCCTTTGACTTTGCTCGTCTGAATCGTTTTAATTTATTTCTGTAGGAATCTCACTGCAAAACAGCTGGTGAGTTCATACTCTAGTAGTTAGAATGTAGAGTCAAACAAAATCCAAATGGCGCAATTACGAACACAAACTGTCATCTTTGCGCCATGCGCCATCTTTATTCTAAGATTGAAGAGAATCGTGCCAACTTGCAATACAGCACTACCAAACACTATTCGTTTCCAACAATGTACAGTAACGTCTGTTTACGCTTAAGTGCCAGGTCTTGTATTCAAAGACCAAAATTAATGCTATCCCCGCAAGGATTAAGACAACATTTTATTTAACTTAAATAGCAACAAATTTGTTAGCTACTTTCATGGAAATCGTAGTAGATGAGTAGCTAAAATATTCCTTTCCAGCACTTATAAAACTAAAGTAGTACATTTGACTATTGATACAACTTCAATAGTCCTTCCAATAGTCAATACTGGTATGCAAACCCGTTAAAAATTTCCGTATTAAATTTTTTTGAAATAAGGTATTGTAATTGTGTTTTGGCACGATATGTATTGCTTCCTCCAAGTTTTAACTAAGCTCAACATCTTCTTGGCAGATAATCGTAAAGATTTCCATTGTTATAATTTTTCTGGCTGTATTACGAAATAGCCAATCACTTTTGCGTTAGTACTTAATTAGGGTGAGATTAGGCCAGGCGCACACAGGCGATTTTGAGTTGCGCAACAGTTGCCCGACTAATCGGGGGACTGTTGCGCAACTCTCTCGGAGACTCTGAAGTCTAGCGACAGTTGAGCTGGAGTGCGCACACAGGCAACTTTTTAGTCGCGGATATAGTCTTGAGACGTGTTGGAAATACATTCGTTACAGCGTTCCGAATGGATTTAAATGATACAGCCGTAGTATATGTGCTTTGTTGCTGAAGTTTCGCGCGCGAAAGAAAAGAGAAGATACTGGGTTCATCCCATATATAGTGAGCGACTTGTGAAAGGACAGTTTCAATGACTTTAAATATAGTCGGCCTCTTCTCAACTTCATCAATTCGCATCCTCATCACGCACACTCATACTTGTAATTTTCTAAAAACTTCACACAACAAGAGAGCAAACACTAGTGACAGTTCTGGCCACGAGTAGTTCAACTCCTGGGGTGAGACTGAGCGACACAGCGACTATTTAGTTGCATGTGTGCGCATCTACACTCGTTTCAATGGATACCAAACCTGGAGCGATAGTCCCGCAACAATTCAGTCGCAGAGCAGTCGCTGGCAAATTGGGTCCGGGAACATCGGTTGCAACAGTTGCGCGACTGTCCCCAGACTGTTTCCTTCGTGTGCGCACTCCAATTTAAAACAATGTTGAACATTTTAGTCGGGCAACTGTTGCGCGACTCAAAATCGCCTGTGTGCGCCTGGCCTTAGACGATCGCTATTTGATTGGTTGGATTTATTTCGCAACAATTGAAAGCTATACCACGCATTTTCATGTTTATGTTCATGTTTTTATTTTATGTTGTACGAATAAACTATAACAATACCGTAAGAAATCGATGTAAGTTTTATACTAAAAATTGTAATATTATATCTTTTGTGAGCTTAACAAAGACTTTTTTATCAGCTGATTTTCCTCAATTACATTGTTGTCTGCTTTAAAGACAAATAAAATGCTTCCACCGCTTTTAAACGACGAAGAGGCGCCACGTCGAGGCATTGTTATACCATTGAATATATATATACCCTATAAGGTATATATTTAATGGTAATACTACGTCGATTACTTTACATAGGAATATTGTATGTACCTTGATGTATGCTGACTTCCTTTAAATTAATCATCAACATACTACTTGCACCATTGACTTGTAAATTGTTTCCAGTATAACATTTGTGACTTATTTTTACAACTCTTTCTTTTATACTTTTATTACTATTAGAAAACTAGTTCAAAACTTCATGTCTAATTGGGTGAGCATGCAAAATAATCGAAATTAGATTTTTGTACAGGTAAAACATAATAAGTTGACTCTATTTAAATATTTATCATAAATATCTGTAATTTATTTCAGATTCCTCTTTAAAATTTAATACAGTTTCTTCCCTCAAGCGAACTGCATTTATAGTTTTGGATAACTTTCCTTCCTCCAAAACCTTCTTAAGTTTAGGCTTATATTAATAAAAACTCTGAATATTGACTTGGTTGAGTGTATTTAGTACCAAGGCATTTTAGTAGACCTACATACAATACAGTATATACCCCCATACAACCGGTTGAGGTACGAACACGCTGAGTAGACATTTGGAAACAATTGACAATGTTTGATCTAGGACAAACAATTTAATAAATTATAATTACTGTAGACCTATACTAATTGACAGCTACATAATATAAGTAACCGGTTTTCTTACAATGGACAGAAATAATATGCATTAATTTTTACAGAACCCTAAACTTAAAAAATTAACTGTCAACTGAAAAAGAAAACAAAACTCCCACTAAATTAATACGTATTTCAATACACACTTAAAAATAGAAGTACCGTCGCATTTGACAATAACAGATCAAACATCATGGAATATAAGAGATATAAGATTCCACTTAGTGTCACATTTATTTCCCAAACAAATTATTACATCCACCGCATATTAGTAGTCCAAAGCCAAAAGATTTACAACACATCTTTAAATAATTCAAATTTAGTAACCACTGACGTCACGTGGGCTCCTAGCCAATGAGAGAGAGGGAGATAGTTGCAAGGGATGATGGGAATGCAGAGGTACCAACACCACTCCAGTCTCCACTGACATAACCTCACTAACCTCTGATACTTGGTACTGGTCGAGGTCTCTAGGCACTTTCCAGAAGGCAGGTCGCTCCATGGTTGAGGCTGTGGATCCACTGTAAATATGAGCTTGCCGTATAAATAAAGTTACAATAATTGGCACTATTGTTGCCGGCCCACTTGCCAAACTCCGTCTATCTTTAGCCCGTCTGGTCTGGAGTCCCGGGCTACGCCCCGACCGCCGACACGAAGATTGGGTAGAGAAACTTTTGGAGCGGAGAGGGAACGGTTGTAAAATATGGTTTGAAGAAAATGTGCCTACGTGGGAAAACTAACACAACGAATATAAATCATGAGGAAAATGCAGCATATTACATGTAGAATAAGGAAGACGATTGCTGTCAATATTTCATTTGTCTGACTCTTATTGACCTAGGCAACAGTTTTCTCCAAGTAGTGATATTGTTTAACGACTTCCGTTCCATATCCTTTATTATTAAAGAGAAAAAATAATCTACTTCCTTTAAGAAGAATTGGGTCATACGTGAAAATATTTTACATGTTTTTTGGATAAAAAATCTTTATTTATGTTGACAATTTAAATTTCTTATTGGATACTGCAATAATTTATTAAAATGTCATATTAACAATAATTTGTAAATTGATAATTCTTCAAAATCAATTTACAAATTATTGTTAATACTGTATGACATTTTTACTGTTTACTCGTATTCTAAACACCACTACTGTTATTTTACCGCACATTCTATATATTTATTTACGTAGTGTAAAATTATTAGTAGGCAGGGTAACATCAAATAAGTTACCTATTTCTTGAACAACTCATTGCAATACGGGGAGATATGCCTATAACGGTCATAGGTAAACTATTTATTGCTATGGGTCACATGAAATTGAAGAATCCAAAATACTCAAGAATGCGTACTGCAAAATGGAATATGTAGTAATAACTCTATTTTTTGTAGTTTTTATTCAGAAGATAAACTATAGTCCACGGTATTGTTGAATGATCATAGTTCTTCATAGTAGGTATTCTGTTTTATGAGGTTTGCAGATTCGTTTAACCTAACTTACCTGTCCACACGGGACTCGGGGCCTGTGATTGGCTTGTGCGTGTGGGGCGTACCAACACAAAGCAAGAGTGAGCCGGTGCAGTGGTACAGCACATACCTGTATAGATAATTAAACCATTTATTGGTGAGCACCGGGATCCGAACCCCAGACATCACTGTTCTGTTAGCCTCACTATACACCAACTCACCAGAATAGTGCAAAGTTAATTAGTATTGTGAGCCCCACCCCCCGTCTCTTGTCCAGCGTTTTGCCACGATGGCAAGTATCCACTGAAGGTTCATAATGAATGTGTCTCTACAGTCAAGTGAAAAAATGTAATATGAAGTATTTTCCGTGAAGTAGATGCACTCCTTTAAACGTCTTGACAAAATAGGATGCATTTTTTTTTTATAAATGTGCTGCTATTTTACTTGTGCAGATTTACCTTTTCAGCAGTTTCACTGATCAACACAGTGGACAAAACCTAAAGTGGCCAATCAGCCAATGATAATAATGAAGAAATAGTATTACAGTACAATTGTAATACTACAGTGTTTCTAAACTGTAAAAGTGGTGTATTATCAGCATTACATATGCATATCAGCTATTACATAAATAACCCTAAATTGAATGATCGGGGATTGCGCAGACCTAGTAAAAAACATAAACTGAAATTTGCTGTTAAAAGTACAAAGTATTGATAGTACCCGGGAAACATTACAAAAGTCATATTAATTATCGATCGTTTAAAATAAACCATGGAGCACAGAGACCACAACCAAGCTGATTGTGAGGCTACACGCAAGAAAGTCTTGACGCCCCTTTTCATCAAGAGGCCAGATGTTTTGGTTCGGTAAGAAGAAGAAAATCGGAAGCTACTAACCTAACCTAACAACAACCAGATCCAAACAACGAAACAACAAACCAATCCGTTCCGTTTTCGATTTGAGTGTTCCTTCGTTCAAGCATCTAAACTGTGGTGGCGGTTTTAATAAGTTGCCAGTGGCAAGGTTTGATCGATTGAGTTTGTTATTGAAAAGCCGTATAACTTCCCCCGTCTTAAACATTAACTTAACTCAAAGAGAGAAAATGCCTGTTAAAGATCTTGAGCAGTTTGATGGAATGTTACTGGCTATGGCCCAGCAGCATGAAGGTGGTGTTGCAGAGGTTAGTCATAATACAATTAGGCCTAGGCCTCTCACACATTTTAATTAGCTTCCATCAAGTCAAGCTTAGCTAGCTAGTTTTGAAAAAGTAAATTTATTTCGGATATTTATCTCATTAAGTTATTTTTGTAAGAAATCTGACAAAGGACCTTGTCATGAAAGGTTAGGGCTTCTAGACTATTTTAGGCTAGGCCTAGTTGGAAATGAAAAATTGCACAATAGGTTACTCGTAGGTTACCTAGTCATGTAATGTTTTCTCACAGCTCTATTTGAAGGATTGGAGGGCTGGTCTAATTAATGATTAGGTACCTACCTAACTTAAGTCTAAATCAGGAATTAGGCGGCTAATCATCTTTAGGCTTAGCTCAGTTGTCGGGTTGAATATTTTAACAACTAAGCCCTTGGTTAGGGTTAGTTGTTAACGTTGTCACAGTCTTTGAATCAAAATGGATGTGTACGCTAGGCCTAGTCTAATTGAACTGGGCCACCGACAGAGTGTGCTGATGTAAATTATGTAACTTACTGACACTGAAAAGTAAGGCACAGAGGAAACTTGCTTAGGCGTCTTTGAAGCCTAGCTGTGCTTACTCGTAAAACAATTATAAAAAGGGTAGACTTTCATAAGCGGGCCAAAAACAACCCAATGAATTATTGATCGATTAATCAATTATTTAATTCGATACCGGTACCTAGCCTATATCAAGTTTAGTTAGGTTAACATTACCTTAATAAGCCCAATGAAATAGGCCTAATCGATATATCGAATAATAGATACGATATCTTCATTCGGTTGTTTTTGGCCCCACTAATGAATGTCTACCCATTAAACAAACTAAGTTAAAGACAATATTTCTCATCTTAGCGCCCTAGATATTAAAATTACAATCACCCTCGTATTTGAATAAATATTTTGAGTTGGTGAAAAACTCTTCAGCTGCTGTTTAAAATTACCGTTAACATTAATCTATGGCGGGCAAATCTAAGATGGCTGTTAGCCTCTAAGGACTCTTAAGGTGCAACGGTGCACTTTCAGCTCTAGTATATTGCAATGGAAATATATGGCCTACTTCTGACGAGCAAGGAAGAGCCCAAGCGGCACGCACTGTGCGGACATTCCTATCGCATGGGGCACAGAATCTTCTTCCGTTGTAGTATGAGGCCGACATCGGGATTTGTCATCATCCCAGTGACTATGTAGTAGACATACTTAAATAGTGCTAAACACCACCTAAGTGTAGGCCTACTAGGGTTCTTAGTTTAGTGGATTATACCAGTTGTTAGGCTTATAGTAGCCTAGCTGTATCAATATTAAAAATTTATAGCTTGACATTTCACTCCACAGAGAAACTTGTTTTGTTTTTTTTAGCTTCTGGAAACCATCTTCAGTTTTCTGGCACGCAAGACAGACTTTTACACTGGAGCAGGTGAAGCTGCAGCTGAGAGTGTAAGTTTCATCTTCGATCAGAGTAGGACGTTTAATTTGTTTTAGTTTAACTTTAAACAGTTATGTTTAACCTTTGATTAATTGATACAACTAACTAACTAAATTATAACATTCCAACCCCATGTTAAAGTTATCGCCTGTTTTTAATCAAAATTGTGGTAGTTGATGTGAGCCACTGACAGATTGTGCTGATGTAACTTAAATTACTGAATTCTGTTGAATACACAAACTTTGATGCCAAGTCAAAATAATGGAACAACTTATTATGAGCTAGGCCTATAGCAACTGTTATGACCCTTAAACTATGTCAGCAACAAAAAAATAGAAAATTGAACTGTGTAGCCACCAAGTTTAGCGCATTCTGTGACTAGCTTATGTAACTAGGCCTACAATCTTTTTTAATGAAAGTTCTGTGACAGCTGGTCCATTTAGATCTTGGTACCGTATGTCTATTTCAGTACTTATTTAATACTTTACTTTGAAATGGCGAGTACAATAGCCAATGGTTTAACATAGGTTTAAGTATGTAACTTATGTATATTTATGAACACAATCTTTAAAACTTTAACTACAGTTGACTACTAGCCTATTAATATTTCACTGTAGGCCTAAACTAATGAACACATGCTTATCATGGTAACTACCTTATGTCCAGATATTAAAACTTGCACCCAAATTGTTATAGGCTACACAAATGCATAATTGACAGATCTCATTTAGAGTACCGTGTGGTAAGATGTAAACTTGTGGTGGCTTATAGAAATATTAAATTATAGTCCGTTCACAAAATTTAAGCCGATTAAGGGGAAAGTTTTCTGGGTTCTCCTTCCGCTTTTTTTTAGCTTAATGTAGGATATATATCAGCTGATATGCTGTCGGCTTTTATTCCATTCATGTTAGGTTGTGTTGAAGTGGAGGTGATAGAATCGCTTACCCTCAAACCGCCTAACGTTTGTAAACAAAGTAGGCGGAGATCGCTTTTGTTTTTTGTTTTGTTTTGTTTTATACGTCACTTGATGCACCTTAACGTACCTAATAACTGAATCAATGTTACCCAATAAATACAGCGAAAATCCTTTTTACCAACAACTTAACTTTGGCATTTACTATCAAATCAAGCTAGAAAATGAATTATTGGCCTATAGCAAAGACTTCAGTAAACAATGTGTGTGTACATTAACAGATCGTTTATTGTTGTGCTGCTTGTATATTTGTTGCTTTTTGACATTCTTGTAATCAAAGTCTCATTACAGGCCGTTAAAGTTGTGTCAAAAATGTGTTAAATTTTTAAATAGTTTTTTTTTTAATGCCATTTTCTAAACAATTTTCATAAATACACTTTTTAGATATGTTTAAACCCTCTAAATTATTTTCCAGTTAATGTTTTGTCTATAAAGTTGGCATTGATTCCTTCGCCATTTAATTAAGTTTTTATGAAATTTTGTTTCTAGTTGGTTATGAGCACATTCAAGAAACATCAAGCTAATGCTGTTCAAGCCCATGCTAAAAAGAAGAAAGAGAACGAGGAGGCTGACAGGAAACGTAAGGAGAAACTCGCTAAAGCTAAGGAGGAAGAACAAAAACAAACTAAAGAAAAGGAAGGATCAAAAATCACTGAGCTCACAGATGAAGAGGCAGACAAATTGCAAAAAGAAATAGATGCTAAGGTAATTGTCACCTATATCTTAAGTAAATGTTGATCAACCTATTTGTTCCCTGGATGGATTGTATCCCGTGAGGATCGAAACCTGTTGCCTTTCAAGGTCACAAGAATCACTTGACAGCAGGTAATTTCACCAGTACACCTAAATTAGGAGGCCCGCGATTTGCATGTGATGCGCTACGGCCCAAGAGAACACATAGGGGCAGTATGTTTATTTACTTTTTTCATGTCATTTTTCTGTCTGGTTATCCAAACTTGCTGCAGCTGATTTAGGTCGGATCACCATAATAGTTCACTGAGATGATGTTACATTTTAAGGCTATTAGTGCTCATGTTTTAAATTTAAATGTACCGTACCTTCCATGTAATTCTATTCTAAAATTATGTGATGTAGTTTTTTCCCTACAAACTTTTATATTAATGTCTTAATTTTTGTTGTATGTTAACGTTGGTTTTTCCATAGGTTATAAAAAAATATTATTAATGCATAAATTAGTGTTTTCCAACTGCTTTCATGACCTATTCATATTTTGCGTGATTCCTTATAACTATATGGTTAACGCTTTTTATTCAGTTGTAAACTAACCCTTGAAAAATGTTGTCGTGGCTCCAAAAGATGAAGCAGTTGGGAACTTGTAATCCCCGACCATAATATGAAGACAATTTGTCTTTTTGCAGAAAACTCAAGATCCCAAACCAGAAACCCCAGTTGCTATGGAAGCAGAGAAAGCATCGAAATCAGACGATGAAGAAGAAGATGAGAAGGAAAAAGGGAAGCTGAAGCCAAACAGCGGAAACGGAGCAGATCTCGAGCACTACCGTTGGACCCAAACTCTGGCTGATATTGAGGTTAGTGTGCATGATCCTGATATAAATGTTTTTGTGAATTGAATTTACACTTTCGATTTGACATTTCTTGTAGCAAATTAATGGCGACGTTGTTAATATTTGATGTATATGTTGCTCTTGAAGTTTTTGTAGTACATTTTTACCAAATAAAATTGAAAGAAAACGTATCTCAAATTCTGTGTGTCGATGAAGCTGTCAGGAAAAGTTTATTGTAATTACGATTAAATGAGTTCACAGATATGCCATTGATCTTGCCATGGGCTATTGTGAGTTCTTTTAATTTAGGCTCTAACATAAGAGCTCC
Organism: Macrosteles quadrilineatus; assembly: GCF_028750875.1. Taxonomy (NCBI): domain Eukaryota; kingdom Metazoa; phylum Arthropoda; class Insecta; order Hemiptera; family Cicadellidae; genus Macrosteles; species Macrosteles quadrilineatus. Next base: position 131,417,363 of record NW_026542595.1, on the reverse strand, counting down.
ATTTTTTCAGAGCTACTTTTAACATCAGTAAAATGGTGAAGTCATAACATTCAACTACCTAACCATAAAAATATTCTTCGAGTTCATTGTTGGTGATGGTGAGTTAATGTTGTTCAAAGGTTTATTGCAGACACTTTCCATCACGAATGTAAAAAATAATACACGTTTTGGGATCTGGAATCTGATTCCGTCCTCAGGTGAAAAACACTATTTTAACTCGTAGTAAAACTCGTGATAGGAATAAACAGAATTAACACCTCTCTTGCGGAATCGTACATCGCTCCGCCTTTTTGTTGGTTTTACTTTTCCAGGGACCGGAAGCCATTTCTGTTGTTCCGTGTTTCCGATTGGTCAGCCATGTTGCTTCAGTCTCATTGGTGGAGTCAGAGTAACATGCGAGTTCCAGCTAGGAATCAGTGACCAGTTCCATGGTGCCAGGGTGGAAAGGCTGGTCCAGTGACCGCCTTATTGGGGTGGAAACATGACCTGGGAGGGGGGGGGGGGCAGGATGAGCAAAACATGATTAAGGGATGAATTGAAACTGTTATAACTCAACCTAATCCAACCAAACTTGCTGATAATAAAAAAATCAAATGAAGGTTTACTAATCAAATCAATATTTTCAATTGATATTGGGTAGCCCAGTTAAGAAACCGTAGGCTACCCCGTCTCCATTACATCCTGCCCACCACACCCCCTTCCATACCCGGCCCCTGAATCACTCTTACGCTTTGGGGAGTCAACTGGCACTCGGGCCTACCAGACGGTTTTGACAGTTTATGACCCCCAAAAAAAAAAATTGGCTGGCACTCGCTCCCCTTCTTATGCATCCGTACATCTTTTGTTGTTTTGTTGTTCTTGGATAACATTTCCTTTCTACCATTGCTTTTTACATTACGAAAATAGAATACAATAATTACAGGCTATGGCTTGTTTTGGAGGTTGAGAGTAACAGATTCCTGAAAATGTTGCTTTACTAAACACCATCTAAAATATCTATTATTCCAAAATGGCCTGACACCTACAAATAGCCCTAACAAATCTATTATAAACCCTAAAAATATATTTGACAATTAATTGTTAAAAGGGCTTTTTGTATATGTTAGGCCATTTTTCCTTGTTCAATTTTAATTTTTAAGCGCTCACAACTTCATATGATTAATCGTAACTCTACCAAATACGCCTCAAAGGCGTATGAATAAATTTCTATTTAAATTTCTTCATAGTAAAAAAGACTGATTCCAGATAAAATAAAATGTGATGATTGGGATTCTGTTGTGGTTTCAGAAGTGAATAAATTATCTCAAAATTCTCAAAACAATAGTCTTTTAGTAAACTTCTAAATTACTGTATTCTTTTGTTTTACCTCTCAATGATCTATTGTTAAGGCATACAAATACTCGCAGATACCTTGTAGTAGTGTGTAGCTCTTGCTTACACAGCCTCCATAAGCTAAGAAGTATAACTTTTATTAGGGCCAGGTATAGCAGTGTTGTTCCAAATGCCTTCAAATAGCTCAATACCACCAGCTTTGCTGTGCTGAGCTGTGATTGCCTTTTAGAACTTGTAGGCTGTCGGTAAATTATTTTGAATCCAAGAATATCTTGAAGAATCTTAGATATTTTAAAACTGTTAATAACTATGTTGTATAGCAGATGTAAAGTAATTTTTTTTTTCCTTTCGTCCTTCCCCTATTTCAAAGCTTGTTTAATTAAAACAATTTCAGCTTATTAACTTTGTTCACATATAAAATGGAATTTGTTGTGTGAAAAGGCCAACAAATTCTTTGGATGTATGTATAAAAGACTAAATGTAGTGAATGAAACAATATCCATCCATACATTTAAGACAAACTTTTTTGGATTAACTAGAAGTTAAACAAATTCTGTGATTTTTAGTATTGTTGGTTTTATTAGTAATTGTAATCAATCGAAGCTAGGTCTATTCCAAATTTACCTATACAGATGGAAACCCAATTCATTTAGGCAGTAAGATCTGTCAGATGATGATTAAGAATATCAAATTGCATGCTATTACTCCCAATGAGTTTTACTAAAAAAAATCAAATAGCATACAACTAAGTCTGAATTTTGGTCTTAATTTGATCCAATGTTCCCAGTTTAAATCTATAAACCCCCAACACTTAAATTGAAGAGTGGAATGAAAATTCCTGAGTATAGAGTAATCTCCTTAAAAGATTTTAGACTTATCCCCGGGGTATACTAGAATCTACATATTTAATATAGATTTAAAATATTTTCTAGGATGAAAGATGTTATAACTAGTAACAAAGGGAAGAACTTCCTCTGGAAATTTTCTGTTAATAGTAGAAACATATGTTTCTTAACTCATTGTTATGCTTTCATATATCTTCTTCTTACTTGATTTCATGATCTGTAAAACTAGTTTTTCACTTAATTCTTTTTAAATCTGTAGATTCCAGGTTCAACCAACCAAAATCAGCAATCTAGTACAACAATCAATACTTAAAGTATCCCTTTTTGTACTGAGGCAGAACTCTATTCTGGGATTTGTTTAATACTACACCTTAAAAAATATTTTAACTTGATACCTTTTTTAGAGATTTTGGGTTTGGGGTTATAATAAAGTTTTAGTCATGATCATACATATAATTATCAAACAACATTCACTCATGATACAATACACTCATTACATAAAACATACACATACTGTCTTTGGAGACATAAAATGACAAATACATAAAATAATTAATTGATTGATACATCACAGACCAGTCGACTGGTATTTTAAATATTTACAAATATTAATATAGAATAAATAAAGACACCGGTGTCTTTTTATTTAATACTGCTTAAGTTCTTCGTCAGTTCAACTAAGGGCACCTCTTGCTCTCACTGAAACAGAAAGAAAATCATCAGGTACAGATTTTTTAAGACTACAACTACAAGGCTATGATGTGTAGTTTAAAACTTTTTAGAGTTTTTACCCTAGGAAATTACGAAATTCACTTTTCGGACAACGGTGCTCTAGATATTGTATGTTTTGTTTATATGTATAAACTTAAACCCCTTATACTAGAACTTTTTTATTTAATCTATAGCAGAGATTAAGCATATCCATAAATGTACCATCCCTATGGATCAACTAGGGTTTTCAACCTTTTTTGCTCCATACCCACTTAAAATTCTTAAACATTCCCAAACAAAATTCACAAAATTCTTAGATTTTGTTATAGTATGAAATAGCTATAGAAGTTTGATAGACATCTTTTATACTATTAGAATAATGAGTATAAAAATGTTTTTGGGAGTATTACAGCTTCATATTTAATAAACCTATTATACTGAAGTAACTAAAGATATGTTAAATTGAACCAGCCTATTCGTGTAAAAATTTTCAGGTCATGGTAAAATTTGTACTACAAATACATCAGTAGTAATCTTCATCATCACTATCCACAGAGTAGGATTATACTCCTATCAACTTCTCTGTGGCTCATGACCAAAGTAATAAATATTAATTTTCTAAGATGATTTAACCTCCAGACAGATATATATTTTCGGTCAGCCTTACGACAGTTACGATCCTGTGTAATCATCAGCTGACGAGAGAAGGGCACCACTCAGGTGTTACGGACGACGGTTGTTTACACAAAGTTCAGGGTCCGGTGTAATTGTTGAGTGATTGGAGGACCCTCGCCTCGGTGCATTTCCGGATCTCTGATTTGATTTCCGGTTCTACTAATTTACTACTTGCAAGGTCTTTTTCTATTTTTTATTTATTAAAGTAAAATTTCTGTTACGTACTACACAATGTAAAGCAGAAGAGTAAATAAAAATTGTATCGGAATTGTGATAATAGGTTTAAAACATTATGAAATTAATTTAAAGTATTAAAAATTGTTCTGAAATTGAGATAAGTTTCAATTGCAGTATTGAGTAAAAAAGTTGAATAATTTAATAGGTAACTCAGTAGGCCTACAAACAGTAGGTTTGCAACAAAACTGAAGTGTGATTCATCTGCGTGGCGCCGTGCCATTGCTCACCGCTCAGACGTATTGTGGGCACTTTTCAAATTTACATGCAACTAAATGAGACCCGATGTCAGAGCGGCACTGCTCACCGCTCGTATTGTACCCATGGCCTTAACCACATTCGCTTAATATGTTTCATAAAGTGTGATGATTTATAAGAGAAAACCCCCTTAATTTGACCAAACTTCTGTCTCAACTAGTTCAAATATACTTTGTTATTATAACTACACAACAACAAAAATACTTACTGTCAATATAATAAACTGCTAGACTGAGCCCTATGAGGAACAGGCCACAAACCGTGACTACTACTGCTGTCAGTTGGTGTTTGTGGCACGTACGACAGCAATCAGCTGTCTTCTGTAGAGGCTTACGACTCATGCCGTTGACTACCGTGAAGTGTGTAGAGCTGGCTAGTGACTGTGTGTCATAGGGTTTGGCTATCTGTTGCTCTAACCGCAAGGCTGCTAGATTCGCTGCTGTCAGCAATAGTGTTCCTGATGATCCGCTCTGAAACATCGTAAAATGTCATCGGAAATGTTTCAGTGATAGAGAAGTAGGTTGGTGTGAAACGGATGTTTTATAACCTGATGTGTGATGTCAGATAAATGTTCAGTTGTAAATAATTCAACTCAACTTTTTAAGAACTGGGACAAAGACTTGGGTATGTTTTAAGCAGAATATGAAGCAAGTCTAAATTATAGTTTGGACCAAATACAACCTAAAATAAGATGGTTTATTTCAGCAAACGCTCTCCTAAATTATCTTAATTCTTTGGTGTTCACTTTACTGGCATAGACGCAATCCTTAATGAAGCCCCACACAAAAAGTTACACAGGCGAGTCAAACAGTATCAGACTTGGTTGTGATAAACCACTCCACACACTGCGCTTTAATACGAGCTTCCATTGTGATTCTAATGAGACTCGTACATTATTTGTTATTGTTTACCAAGCAACGATATAAACCAATCAACTGACAAAAGTGCTACTAAATAATACAATTTAGCCACTCTTTCCATGTGGTGTAGAAAACTTTTATGTTACTTGGAAAGAGGATGGGATGGTAAAGATGTTAAGTTTTTTTTTGAACACCCTGTATTACACAAACAAAATTTTCCTCAAATTGTACGTTTATTTGGCTCACCTGTGTGCTGGACTTGCTACTACTAGGAGTGCTGCTAGTTGAGGGACTAAGCCATTCGCTAACAGTCTGTATGGACCGGGATGAGTTACAGTCGCAGGTTGTAGCGTCCCTACACAGCGCGGGCCGAGGGATGAACCAAGGTCCTGGTGCCTCCGTCTGTGACATCTCACTGTGCACGTCCTCATCTTCTATCTGGAAAACAGAATTTGTATCAGTTGGATTCATTGCAAGTCTTAATTCTCATGAGCAACCTGTTGAAATGAAAATCCTTCCACATAAAAATTGTAAAAGTATTTTTTTTACTCCTTTGGATAAACTTTCTTCACACTAAGGACTTTTGATTTTTTCTGAATTTCCTTGTAGAAAGGCGGCTCCCTAGTCAAATATTTATTACATTACAACTAAGTAGTGACATATCATGTTCAGTTCATAACGTTCTAGAGTGGGGCCCCTTACTACCAAAAAAAGTAGTATCCCAACAATAATAGGCCTAACTAAAAAAGCTCTCAATGCATAACAAAATTATCTATAACTTCCTTTTTGTCTTTTTCCATAACTGGTTTTAAATTCACAGAATTTAAAAAAAAAATTATTTTGTACCAAGTGCTTCCTAGTTTTTGGGGGCCCTGTGCAGCCTCACCTTTCGCACCTACCTAAGGTTGGCTCTGATAATACTTTAATTTCATATTTATTATTATTGCCAGTATTCCTTTTATGAAGAAGAGCTCCAAAACACAATCAAATACAGTGCTGTCTTTTGTTTTATACTAATTTCTTCTTTTGTCCCAAAATATTCTTGTAGCCTATTGAGTTTGTTTACCTCACTCCTCTTCATTTCCAATCCATTCACAGTAAGATCCTCTATTTATGATTTTTCTCTGTATTTCTTGCTGTTTGTCTCATTTTCTTCATGGATGTTGTGCTACAAGATCTTCCATGCCTTCTTTAATCCGTGTTCTTATTTTACTGTTGCCACATTTACCAAATCAGTTTCATTTTATTTGTTCTGCTGTCTTTCATCCTGTGAATGACTTATTAAAATCGTCCTTGATTTATTGTATCAAAAACTCAATTTAAATTTCTTAACCGCTTAGAATGTTCTTCCAAATTACAAATTCCCTCCGAAGACATGGAATATTTACAAAATGTGAATCCCCTAATGTGAAAATGTGAATACAACTAAGTATTTTCCAGTCCCCGCAGATGCAGATTGAGTTGTTGGTAAGTGGTCGCTGTTTGGTGAGTCACATGATTGGTCTGTTCACCAGCTGCATGTCTTGCATCAACTCAGTCTCAGCCTTGAGCAGAATCTGCCCTATCTCATCTCCTCTCATCTCATTATCTCATATTTATTGTTGCCTGCTGATCTCATTCTGTCCCTTGCTCGTGTATCTGATCCGGAACCATCCATCTTTTGGTCTGTTCCATTCGGTTTATGCTTTACTGAGGGAGAAAGTAGTTGTTGTTTTGAAATGAAATTAGAAATGAATAGTTTTGTTTGACTTTGAATATAATTTCATTTGGAGTAATAGTTAAACTTGTTGGTGGTAAATAGAATTTCATGCATTAATTTGTGGATTTGCTTTTGCGTAAATATTGCTTCTAGCAAATACTAGGCTACTAGCCAGTAAAAGCTGCAACTTTGCCAGATTGAATCAAATCGGACTAAACCAAAATGGAATCAAGATATTTCAATTATGTCCATCAAAATACTAGGATAATTATATCTACAGTACAATAGAATAGCTCAAAGTTCTTTAACTTATTATTCTATTGTTAAAAAAAGATGGGCAATAGTCTACATATAGGTCTATCTAACCTGTATTTGTAGAAGGAACAAATAATAGTTTCATAGTCTTTTATACATAGTTGTATACATATTGCCATGCCATTTTACTTTACTCTGACGTTGAAGGATTTAAAATCTTGATTCTTCATTGGTAAATTCAAATCCACAATTATTACAGTTGTTATCTGCACACTCCAACACACAAAGTATAATATTTCTAAAGTTCCAAAGATTATTCTTATCAGACTCAAACCACAGTTTTAACTAGGTGATACTCTTATTTGGTAGTATGATTAGTCATTCTCTGAGCTCGTAGAACAATGTGTAAGACCTCTTGACAAGTGTAGGTTCACTACTGCAACCTTGCCCCACATTCTTCGACTTTCCACCAATCATCAGGCCATATCTAATCACTTGAATGTGACTGCCTTTCAATTAGAGTTTGAGACAAGGCATTTGGACATTGCGTAATCTGGTCGGCAATTTCAATTCACCAGTAGTAATGAAAGATGTTGGATTATTCTTAAATTATTTACAGTTACAGTATTAACTACATACAAATTGTAGTACTGCTTAGTTTTTTCTTTTAGCGAATTTCCCATATAGGGAATAAGCTATTACCGTAGTACTCATGGTAAGACCTGGACGCGGGACCGATTTTTTTTTTCGTTTTGAGGTCCCTAGAGGCCAAAAACACCATCCGTTCAAATTCATATATATATATATATTTATATATTTATATATTTATATATATATATATATATATATATATGTGTCCGTCAGCACGATAACTCAAGCAAAAATTATCCGATTTTGATGAAATTTGGTACAAACGTGTAAACCTACGTTTATTCGAACGAGTTCGCGATCCAGCATGATCGGACCATGGGAACGGGTGTTTACGGGGGGTTTTATGGGGTAAAAATAGGTTTTTCCCATTTTTGACCCAAAAAACTTAAAATTTTGCAATTTATTTCCAAACCATTTTGTAGAGCTTAAAAAAACAAATAATTTAGTATATTGAAGCGTTATTATGCGCCTAACGGTTACGGAGAAAATTCAAAAAAATTGTAAATTTAAAATTCCCATGTTATTCTAATGGAGAATAAGTAAACGGTTGTAGTTTGCTTGTTTATGAACATATTTTGATCAAATTTGGAAAATGTTTTTATTTCTTACTAACTATTAACATTTTACAAAAAAAAAAAAAATTTTACCCTCCCTGATGCAGCAAACCTAAGTACTTGTTAAACTAATTCTATTTAAATCGGGAATAAATGTTATATTTTTAAGTAGACATTTCAGTGTAAATCCAATCAGTCAAATGGAAATTCGCTTAGTCTGCAGGTTTGCTGCGGCGGGGGTATTTGTAAATACTATTTTTACTGTATTGGTAAAACCAGATTTCAATACTAAAACTCTTTTTTTTATCTAATTGGAGCACCACAACTGTTTAAAACTGAAGTCTATCAAACTGATGGTTTTGCATCACTATTGGGTTAAGATAGACAAAATTACTTTGTAGTCGGATTACAAAAGTTAAATAATATCATCTCTGAAATTATGAGTGATCTAGATTAATTATTAAATCTGCTAACTCAAGAAGTAGGCCTACTTCATTAATGCAAATTTTCATTAATAACTAGCTGGCCTGACAGACGTCGTCCTGTCCTAATGTGGTTTTATGTCAAATGCTTATTCATTTTTAAGATCCTGGTTGAATTTCGTTCGCTACGCTCACTCCCCTTTAGGTTGGAGCTTGTTTGCTGCGCTCACTTGCCTTCAGGTTAGCTCGTTCGCTACGCTAACTCGCCTCCAGGTTGAAGTTCGTTCGCTACGCTCACTCACCTTTTGGTTGCAAGTTAGCTGTTGTCATAAATTTAAGGAAAATAATCGTGCTGCACCCTGTTGGTAAACTTATTAACTTTTTAATGCCATTGAACATCACAGAATCAAATTGCTTAGTTGAACCAGCTGTTAAGATTCTTTAATTCCATCCATTTAAATATGAGTACTCATAAGGTTAACATGGGAAACTCCAGAGCCACTGGCGCGGAGCCCTTTTGACGGATCTGCACCAAACTTCACACAAACCATCCTTGAATAATGCTTAATAATGCCTGAAAGTTTCATTACAATCTGTCGAGCGGTTTCGGAGTCCATAAAGGGCAAACAAACATACATATAAACAAACTTTTTTTTCCAACAAAATTTTTAAGGATTAGGAAAATCGATTACATTGGATTTTCCTATATAGATGTGTTTTGATATTTTTTTATTTATAATAGCCTACCGTACATCTATTAGCCCATGGACTCTCTTTTCCTCAAATAAGCCCTGATTTTCACCTCCATCCCTCTTAACAGCATATTTATCGTGGAGGAGGTTTCACAACAAGTGTTATCAAAAGCTGTAAACAAGGTTTTGGTGCATTCAGAATGAGGCTTCATGTTGGTCCTTGATCTTTGCGTTCCTTTGTTTACTGTGATGGGGGCAAGGGTCATTCCGGTCTGAAACTGAAAAATTGGATTGGCCTGTGTCAAGGCCTGTTTCCTTTCACAACTTTTGTTTTCCTATCTCATCCTCCTTGAAATATCACTGCAGGTACATTAAATTTGGATAGACATGTTGGGGAGGGTTGTAGTGTTCTCTTGTCCTCTTTCTATGCCTAAAATCTTCATAAATTGTTTTAGCCACGGATTTCTTTAATTTCACTGTGTCCATTCATTAAATCAGTACCTATTAATTGCAGTACTGTATCTCCTTGAGAAATACTACAGGTAGGCTACATTCAATTTGGATACACACCTGGGATGGGGCTTGGGTAGTTGCACTTTACTCTCTTAACCTTGTTTGATGCCTAAATCTGAATAATTTTTTTTGCCACCGCTTCTTAAATTACTGTGTCAGTTGACTATAATTTAAACGATTCAACTTTTGCTGTAAGATTTATATGGTACTTAATTGATGTTCTAGAGTTGACTTTATGTCTTTAAATGAATCACCCTAGATGTTTCGTTAGATAAATTATTAAGAATGTATTGATGCAAATTTAAGCAAACCAAAAATAAATTGGCGAATAACTAGTGACACTTCAAAAAATATTAGACACATCATTTATGGTTGTTTACATAATTAAAATGCCTATGTTGTGGTAGAAATAGTTCATATCTCTATCTCACCTTTTCTTATTGGTTTTTAAACCGAAATTGATTCCCTTTACTTGAAATATCTCTGGTATTTTACTTTCATGTTAGTAAATTGTAGATAATGTCACAACTACTACTAAAGGAAACACTTGTTCCAGTGTAAATAATTCAGCGATAATGTTACAACAGCTAGGGTAAAAAGTTTCTACTACAACTCTATACTCTAATAAGTACCACCTGTATTTGAGCAACCGTGGTAAAAAGTAGTCGACCCCTATACAGACTGAGTCATGTATGAGCCAATTAATCAACTTCCCTAATCTATGCAAGGGAAAACTGTTTTTATCGACCTAGACAAACAAGAGCCTTGGCCTATTACAGAACAGGAAATGCAGAGGTGACAAAACCAGGCGACATTCCTTAGAACAGAATAACCAAGTAACCTGATCAAGGGCGAGCTCTTGACTTTGGCCTCGGACGCTCGCAAATGCGGATCAAAGTTGGCCAAGTCGGCGGCTGTTGGTCAATAGTGTGAAATATTTAATAGTGGCATTGGCTAGAAAACTATTAATTTGAAATATGTTGGTCAATTGAAATTAAATTGCCAATCTTTTTTTACATTTTAACATTGCTAAAATCTTTAGCAAATCTTCAGAATTAGTAATCAATTCCATGTTTCGTATTTAAACTGGATTTAAACTAAACATCATTGGTTAAAGTTGCCACATTTCATCTCTAGAAAGATAGTGAATGAAACATGTTAAACATGTTTATGATGTGGCTAATTTTTATGATTTGATCTCCTTTGTACTGAATCATAAATTAATGTTGATTCATCCTAGTCTACTGTAAATTTTCTTCCTAGTCTACTTTGAAATTAAAATTCTTATTACAGTATAATTGATTGTTTTACGCTCATTATATCATTTACTTGATTTTTGAGTTTTGAAGTCCATACATATCTAATGAAGTTTATTTTTCATAACACTTGATCTAAATTCTCAATCAAGCTTCTATTTGGATTGTAAAATTTAAAATCTATCCCTAAAAAGAATGTTGAATAATTTGTAATATAGTCTGTGAGAAGTTATCAAAAAACTGAAACTGACACTAATTCTCTGATAACCACACTAATTAGAGGAATGTAAACTGGTTATGCAGATGATAGAGTGGCGCGTGCAATGTGATACATTCTACCTGTTGCCCGATAAAATGTGGAATGCAGATGAAGGCAATCCTCCCATATACCAATCCCTGGTCTGACCTAACCTCCTCTTATGGTTCAAGGTCTGCCTTCTCGTTTTGTTTCAACTTCCTTCTCTTTTAATTGCCTTAGTGTTTCAGTCCTATTTGACCTCTGGGTTCTATTTGAGTTATAGTGTTGAGCCTCTTTTTGTAATGGCAGATATAATTTTTTGTTTTATGGCAGAGGATTTGTTTGTTTGTTTGTTGTAAGGTCTGATTTTGTTATCTAACGTCAGCTAATTGGAACAAATAAATGATTTGATGATAAAGAAGTATTGTTTCAAGTACTGGCGTAATTGAAAAATTTTAATGTAAAAATGTTTTCAGGATTATATATTGTTTAAAGACTTAGGAAACGACCAGTTTATTTTTTACAAGTTGATAACTAAAAGTTTGGGGAGGAAGCTGTTTTGCTGATAGAGCTTCGGTCCCAAGGTACCAATGGTTTTATCTATGCCATGATGCCACCACTTTGGAACACTTAAAAATTTATAAAATACTCTTACATCCATTTTTTAAGGAAAAAAGTTAGACGGTGTAAGTGGTTGAGAGGACTTTTTCGCCTCTTTACTAAAGTAATTTATTTTTTTAGAGAGAACTCGATAATTGATTTCGCATTTCGCTGCAGCTACAGACTGTAACCACAGTAACTTACCGGTGGGACACACGGGAGGGACTAAGGCTAACATATCTTGTAGTGTCAGCGTTCGCCGCTAGAACCGCTAAGTTGAAAAAATTAATTTTTTTACTTTTAGTTATAAAATTAACTTTTTAATTATAAAATATTGTTTTAAAATTATAAAATAATTTTTTTATTTTTAAATTAAAACTATCATAACATAACCTAACCAACCAGACTTGCTGATAATATAAAAACTGTATAAGATAAAAATCTAATAATTGATTAACTATAATTTTTAATTAATTATTAAATTAATTTTAAAATTTAGTATTATAAAATTAAACTGTCATAACCTAACCTAACCAACCAAACTTGCTGATATGAAAAATTTGTTGACAAAAAGTTAGTGCTGCCAGCGGGATTCGAACCCGGGACCTCCTGACCACCAATCCGAAACGCTACCAACTATGCCACGAACGCCGCTGGAATCACATCGTTTCGTTACGGTAATCGTGTCGCCTCAAGAGAAGACATCAGCCACTAGAGATATGACGTCACTACACCTTTAGCCTTAGTCCCTTCCGTGTGCCCATTCCGTAACTTACAGTGATCATAAACAATATTTACATTGACTATAGATCCCCCCAGCTTCTATAGGCTACAGTTAGATTGAGATCAGACCTTGACGAGGTAATTAAACTGTGAAATCAATTGACTCTGTTTCTCGCCTCTCGGGTTTCCTTCCTTCCTTCCTTCATCCTGCGTCTGTCGATAGACTTTTCCGCTGACCTATCCAAGGCCTTACGGTAGGTTGTGTTACTCAGATTCATCGGGTTTTGAGTCTGAATATGTTTTTTTTTTTTACTGGAATTTCGTTTCTGGTTTTTGTCTGCACTAGTGGCATTTTGTAAGGAAGAATCACCAAAATTGTGTTTGTATCATTTGTATCAGTAATCATTTTATCATTTTATCAAAGGCAGGTTTTTGGTCAGGTTGCTATAGGATTTGAACATGTGATAAACATTGTTGGTGTTTAATATTGAACTCACCAGGTGTTTATTATTGTTTCGCCGCAAGTTGTTAAGTTTGTTTTAAAAAGTCTTGTTATTAGAATACAGTAGTATAGTTTTTGCTTGGCTCATACCTTGTTTTGGGGTGTTCCTCTACAAAAATCAAGGTATTAGTCCAAGAGAGCTGTTTACACAAGTCACTATGGTACAAATTTATATTAAAATTAAACAAATTAAAAAAATCAACTTCACGTATTAAAAACTGTTGTTATGCAATCCCGTACTTCATAGCTATAATGAGTTTCTAAGCTGTTGCAGGTTGTCTCGAAAACCAATAAAAGTACAGTATGTAGCGTGTAATGTATCTTTTTAAACTCTGTTGAGAACAATATTTATCTTTTCTAACGGAGGTTTTATCTGTTAGGTATATCATAGTCTGTTAAAGCCTCTAAATCATACTTTGTCATAAAAACTTATGTCTATAAATATAAACTGTTTAAACTATTAGTTACACAGTATGAAGGTCGATGAGGAAACACTTTAGTTCTTGGCTGTATGTATCTTTTTATTGTTAATAAATTTAAAGGTTACAGTAGTTATAATGTTTACCCAACAGTTATAATGTTAAGAAATTATTGTAGGGGTTTCGTAGAGTCTTTCTATGTCCAATAGCGTCACTCTTCCTGACCTAAGAATTTTATTTTCCCCTACTACATACATGGCCCTACCGCTTCAGGTGAGAGTGTTTTTAAGTTCATAATCGCGAAGGATTACTATTTCAATTTTAGTTTCTGGAATTTTCTTTCTTCTGTTTTGACCATACTAAGTTTCAGGAGTTAGGATAACAGAGGAGTTTCTTTACCTACCGAAATGTAGAAAAGTCAAAACACTTAGCCTAGGAAAATTCCATAACTCTTACGTAAGCTTAAGGTAAGATCTATACCAACGGGTAAATTCATTATTACATTATAAAAAGTGGTTAGTTATAGGGGGGCGATGTCTACTTGTACCGGCGTCTAGTTGTACCTGCTGCATTTTGGTGACAGGCGTCTAGTTGTACCCCGTCCAAAGCTGTAGAGACAACTTGACGATGGTGCGGACGTCTAGTTGTCTCTACGTCTAGTTGTCTCTACGTCTAGTTGTACCTCTTAAAAATCTACAGGTACAACTAGTCGGGAACGTCACCGTCTACTTGTACCTCATACGTCTGCGTCTACTTGTACCTACGACTACTTGTACCTACGACTACTTGTACCTACGACTACTTGTACCTACGACTAGTTGTACCTACGCCTACTTGTACCTCGTCTAGTTGTACCTGCGGCTAGTTGTATCTCCCCTTCAACTTGTCACCGGTTTAAGAGATTTATTTTATTTCTTTAAAAATCATACAATCTTACAACAATTTATTATAAACAACTTGCTACAAAAGCCAGGAAAATTTGGCTTGTCTGCAGCTCATTGAGAAACCCCTGTTCTTGAAAACAACGTACTTGTGTCCCTTGGTCAGTCCTTATCCATATTACACTTTGGTTTTCCTTATTTCTTGTCAAGATCTGCTATCATTGTTTTTTCCACTTAAACTCTACTTCTTAGGTTTATACACAAAACTTTTATCATCTGACCACCAAACCCCACCAAATTTCGATTTAAAAGACACAGCAGGCATAGCTCAGCACGATAATTCACCAACTTGTATGACCACTGCTCAAGACGAACTGACATCTTGCATATCTGGCATTTACTTATACCTACGGGAGGGATGGGGGTGAGATGTATTTCCACGAAACGTCCCCGGCGCCGGGAATGCAGTGTATGGCATATGTTTCTTTTCCATCTACCTTTCAGTAAACTAAGACAATTGTAAAACTGGAGCCTTACAGGGAGGGCTGGAACTGCACTCACGGTCAGACCCTGGTCCTAATCCAACTACGGAACTGCACTCACGGTCACTTTGAGCCTTTCTGGAGGTACTGGAACTGCACTCACGGTCAGTTTTTAATTAGCCAATATCACATTGTGCAACACCATGATTGAATTGATTAAAACTTATTAAATTAGTTGAAATATATTGAAAAGTTTTGATTAAATTAATCTAAACGTCAAAAAATAAACTTACTACTGACATTGTAAAAAATACACATATATATGTGCACAGAAAATTCTAGCATAGTATTTACGATAACATGTTAGGCTATAGGCCTATTCTTATTATAACGAAGCTTCTTTTGTAAAGGTTAGGTTAGGTTAGGTTATTTATTGTTGTATTTATTGGGACAGACACTAAAACGTGTATTAAATATAAGTATTGGATAAAGTAGGACAGAGGACGGAATAAACAGATGACTAAGGGGCTAGCGAAGCGTTAAGCCGTGAAAGACCGATTTTTGACCGTGAGTGCAGTTCCATATGGCTTAGGCGGGCTACCCTTCCAACCCTTGTAAATTCCTTTGACCGTGAGTGCAGTTAGTTGTCAGCCAAATTACATATCCTTAACCATTAGAAATCTTACAAAGTGTTTCATTTAAATAATATTACTAAGGGCCTGGTTATAGTTAGTAACTGGTGTTGAAATATTAAAACATTGTGCATACTCCTAAGCCAAGCCGAGATCAAACATCACAATGAATTCTAGGTCTAAACATTGACAACACATATAAAAATAAGTCACATAATAAGGAAAAGTAATGTAAAGGTATATCTTATAAAAATAAATTAGATTAAAAAAATAAATATAGCGTATTCCAAATACACATTAGTATATAGTATACACATTCACAATTCAACAAAGCTGGTTTGAAAACTAAATAGGCATATAATATTGCGCATAACCGAACCAGTCCCTAAAAAGTCCCTAAAAAGCTCAAATACAAAACAAATTATTATAATATTTAAACAAACTCAGAATCAAATTATCAATGTCAGGTTAGAAATCCCAGTACAATATATATTTTGTACAAAAACAGTTTGTTATTAGTCTTTCTTTGCTTTTGTTGACGTTATTTTTAATAAATAATTTATGTTACTCCAGAGGTTTAACTCTACTACTAAAGGCAGCAAACATGTTTGTGAATAAATATTGGTTTACTAAGGTAGCTTTGGTCTTGTGTTTGATGATAATGATGATAAAAAGGCTTCCCTGATTGAAAGATTGGAAATCGTCTTCGTCAAAAATGAAAAGGCAAATAAAGGTGTGTTGAGATAAGCTTAGTTCTTGGTCAAAACCGCTAAATTAGCATCCCTACGAAGTTATTATTTCTACGTTTATGCTCCTTTTGGAAAGGTTTAACAAAATTAGTGTAAAGTAAAAGCATTCCATTGACCAAACGTATCGCTAGATTTGTTTCTGATCAACATAAAAACTACTATTAGCCTAGTGTAAGATTATGTGGTGGTATTCCTCCTAAAGGTGCGATTGATTTTAAATATTCTATCAAAAAGGGGTCTATTCAACGGCTGATTCCTAACTATTTTGCGACTGGTTAGGTTTCCATTACCCAGTTAAAAAACAATTGATTACTTTTCATCAGAATCTTCGACATGCATATTTTTGGTTGGTTTTAAGAAACGGAAACTACCTCTAGGTTTTACTGTTATATATGGATGCTTCCTTTACCACCGTACATGCTGGGCTATATTATTTGAACCTTTTTTGCAGTACCTGGTTAAAATCTCCTCTAAAAAATGATGTGTTTCCGCCCATTGGAACTTGTCATAGTACTTACTTGATGATTAATGAACAAATATATTGCCTGTCCTGAACGAACCTATTTCATCTTTATTCCCAGGTTGATTTCCAAGAGTGGCCGTTGAGGTTTATCCCTTTATACAATAATTGATTAAACACCACAATAAATTAAAATTGGTAAAATAAAATATAAAAAATTGAATAAATCTTGAACATATGTTTTGAAATTAAAACAAAGCAAAAGTTTTCCATTAAATCCTGAATCGTTTATTTTTTAGTCAATGTGGTTATTTCATGTTAAACATTCCTTCAACACAAAAATAACCTTCAAGTTATAAGAAAAAACTTCATTATTTTTTCAGACTTTGATTTGAGCCATCTCCGATGATTCTACTACTTATCACGTGTTTAACTAATTTATGGTAAATTGGTGTAAGATTGTTTTAGGTTTATTCGTAATCCGGACGCATACGAAGTTGAAGCTTTTGCTTTGGTATTAACAGTCAAGTAAAATAAATAAACAATTAAAATAAATAAATAATTAAATAATCTTATAAATTTAAGAAAATGGGTTATTCGTTTGGCTCTGCTACCCGACCATTTTTATGGGAACGGGACGATTGGCACACATTTTTGGATCTTCTGCCCATGGCAGTATTGGCACAATCATTTGAGCGGAATAAGTAGGGTCAACTCGCCCGCTTGGAAAAGGCACGATTGGCACAACCGCTCGACCAGTTAGACGCCATCGAACGAGGGAGAACGGGAAGTTTAAAATTCCCCGTCAACTCTGTTACTACAGTCATTTGCCGGTAATGTAGCGTATTTTCAAAGGTTAAGTTAGGTTAGGTTTGTGTAGTTTTATTTGGATCCAGCTAGCGCAATGACCGTAGCTGCAGATTTGTAGTGCAAACTTACACCTTCCTTACTCCAATAAGCACCACAGCAGGAAATTTGTGGGGACAAAACAATATCCGTTTCCCGCATTCTGGCTACCTGGCTGCTACTTCCCTACCGGTCTGTTGTGCCAATCGTGCCTTTCCGAACCTTACAGGTTGACCCTTCTTAATCCCCTCTAATGATTGTGCCAGTCGTGCTATTCCAAATCGGCTAAAAATGTGTGCCAATCGTTCTACGGCCATTTTTATTATTGAGGTCTCAAATTAAAGGTATGCACGCACAGATTTGCCATCAAGCATCGGCGTATATTTTTCTATTATCTCACTCGGCTTATACGTAAACGAAATTGCTCCCCATGTTTTTCTTATGGGAGTTAAATTTGGTTTTCATGATTTTCTTCGTTAGGCTAAACAAATCATGTTAACAATTTAATTTTTGAGTTGTTCTAATTCTTATAACATAGTTTTCTAAAGTTATCTGTTGTGGCTGTCTAGAAATAATCGGACGTTTGTTTCTCCTTTGAAAATGTATTGATAATTATAGTAGTGGTAGTTAATTATGTTACAAGACTATGACAAATTGCCAATTATTGAGTCAACTTGGTCCCCACGCACAGGCTTCGCATATGTAGGCCCTGTCGATTTTCAGAAATTACGTTCATTCTGTATCTATTATTCTTTTGTTATGAATTGCTTTTGATTTTATTTATTTGATTTAATTTTACCATGGTATTTTTCCGGACAAACTCCATTAAACATATAGCACGGGTCGAGGTTAATTTAACAACTTAAAACTAATTCATTCAACAATAGTTTACCTGAAAACTATTTTACTAATATTTGTTTAAAGTTTTACAGAATACACTTACACATGATGCTATTGTATGTTTTTATTTATACATGATATAGGTACTTACAACAAAACTTGTGAATTTTTGGGTTTATTTATACATTTATTGTATGGCAACAACGTAAACTTAAAGATAGGAGCGAGTGTATGCCATTCCAAGATAGAGTTTAGTATTCACCGATCCTACGATAGTTTAAGAGTATATTTCGTACCTAGGGCCGAAAATGACTTTTTTTCAGCTCGGGATCATTTTTAAGTTCGAGACGAAGATGAAATCGGTCCGTGGTACGATTGCTGTTTTTCACCAAACTATACAAAACTGAGAAAATATATCAATAATGTAGGCAAGCATGTTCCTTTACAACCTTTTTATCAGCTCGTGAACATCACACAGAAAATATCCGCATATCGGTGGAAATGTATTTTCCTGTCGATCTACAGAATGCCTTTATAAATTAAAATAGGCTAAAAAGACATAAAAAAAAGAATTACAAATGTTTAAAACTAACATGGGTTTAACGGGTTGCTATGCTGGTGACGAAATAACAACTAATTATGAAAATAAACTCATAACAAATGGAACATATTCCAATCACATTTATTATTTACAGTGTATGTTAAATGGAGAAGTATGTGTAGTACATTGCATAGTTTTTGTCGAGTTTTCAACCGCTGGACCTCAACTTCATTGTACACTTCATTGTTCATTGATCACTGGGAAATCCATTGTAAACTATAAGATATGCACACTAATCAATTCAAATACTTTAAGGTTATGTGAATAAATATTTAAAGGAATCAGCAAAAATAGTAATACATAATTGCTGGGCAGCGGTCTATTGCAATTCATTAGGGATATACTGCTTGTATATTTAATGATATATATAAATGTTTTAATTAAATAAGCGATTTTCGGTACTAGGGCTGGGAAATTTTAATCACAACTATAGCTGCCATTTCGACCCTGGACAGCAATGCGTAGCTTTCAGCCTCCAATTAACGTCTGTAAAACTACTAAAACAGCGTATTGCGGTGAAAAATATTTACCAATCATACTCAATCGACTCGGAACACTGCAGTTCCTGATTTAATTAAGGGTATTATTAAAAAGTACTCGTGCAGTAATCAATTAAACAGGGTAACGAATTGAAGGATAGATACAACTAGACTATAAGGACGCAAAATACGCGTAGGTACAACTAGACGTAGGGACTACTAGACGGAGGGACCACTAATCGTAGAGACTACTAGTCGTAGGGACTACTAGTCGTAGGGACAACTGGTCGCATCCGTACAAGCTAGGTGATACTACTTGTCGGTGGGATACACGTCTAGTTGTACCTACGTCTACTTGTACCTACGTCTAGTTGTACCTCCTAAAAATCTGCAGGTACAACTAGTCGGGTGAGCCACCGTCTACTTGTCCCTCCGTTTAGTTGTACCTACGACTAGTTGTCCCTAGGCCTCGAGGTACAAGTAGAAGGAGGGACAACGAGACGGAGGGACAACGAGACGCGGTCCCGTTATAGGATTAGAATGTAGGCTTGGAGTGGACCGAAGTTAATCAACTACTAGTATATTAGCCCATGCCTCTGTTTGTTCAATGGAAGTAGGCAACTGCATTAATTTTAAATATTATAGAATGTCAATCATACTTGGAAATGGAAGGAGCGTAAATTTCCCCTAACATTTCTATCGGCTTATAAAATTAAACTATCACAGAGGGGTCGGAGCCGATTTAGGGAAGTTAAGAATATGGTGCTGGTGTCAGATTTTAGACTGACAAGTCCTAGAACGACCCCAGTATTAGGCCACAGAAAACATACTATGTTATATCACTTAAACATCAGTATGTTTTCTGTGATTAGGCTCACTCAATAAAGTGCCAGCGTGCAGGACTGAGTGTCATGGTGCCAATTGCCTAAACACTTTGATGAGGGTCATTTTACAGCATGAGGCTTCGTAGTGCGAGTTAGCCAGGTATCAGTGACTGGTTCATCTGTATAGGGGTGGAAAGATCAAAAACTTGTTTGAGGGATAAAATGAAACTGTTATAACCTAACCTCTTAAACCAAGGTTGCTGATTATGAAAAAATTGAATAAAGGTTTAATAATTGAATCAATTTTTTCAGGTCAATTTTTTTAATCGTTATTAGGGTAGCCCAGTTAAACTGTACCCGGTCTCCGTTACATCCTGCACACTACTCACCCCCGTCCACTATCCCTCCCCTGAATCACTCTTACACTCTGGAGAGGCACTAGGGCTTACCTGACGGTTTTGACAGTAGTTTATGACCCCCACGGCAAAAAATAGGACGGCACTCAATATGTCACAGTCAAGTAAAGTTTGACTACTGCAGCTCGTTAGGAACCTTAATTTCCCTCGACCGTATCTTTATAAATCATCTCTCACTCTTGTAGGAGAACAAATGACATCAGCTGTTTCTTCAGTGCCTCCGGTTATCCCATCGGCAAGGCCTCGGTCCCGTCAGCCACCGTACATCATACCCCTGACAGTGGAACGGTAGCTCAAAGTCCTTAGTCCTTCTAGTGTCGTGATGTCTGATGTGATGGTACGGTCGGCTACTGTCTACTGTTTGTTGTCTGCCTTTCGCCGAACTCCCCTGTCGGAAGTTCCATCCCTGACCTTGGGCCTGTCATCATCCGAGGGATGGAATGTAGGAAGTCGAAGAGGGTCGTATTTGCTCAGTATTTCGTAATCCATCAGTGTTCAAGATTAAATGACTACTTAAAGATTGATTCTGTCTATTCATAGCTTTCTGTCGTCGAAAGTTGCATTTAGGTAATAATAATTGGACGAAACGAAGTTGAGGACTCATACTCGACTTTAAAAAATTGCATAGACCAACGATATAAACATCGTTGGCATAGACGCAGGGACTTTTCACACAATTTACAATGTTCATCGGCAATGTGTAGGCTATAATACCCCCGCCGCAGCAAACCTCCAGACTAAGCGAATTTCCATTTGACTGATTTGATTTACACTGAAATGTCTACTTAAAAATATAACATTTATTCCCGATTTAAATAGAATTAGTTAGAATAGAACAAGTACTTAGGTTTGCTGCATCAGGGAGGGTAAAACTTTTTTTTATGTTAATAGTTAGTAAGAAATAAAAACATTTTCCAAATTTGATCAAAATATGTTCATAAACAAGCAAACTACAACAGTTTACTTATTCTCCATAAGAATAACATGGGAATTTTAAATTTACAATTTTTTTGGAATTTTCTCCGTAACCATTAGGCGCATAATAACTCTTCAATATACTAAATTATTTGTTTTTTAAGCTCTACAAAATGGTTTGGAAAGAAATTGCTAAATTTTATGTTTTTTGGGTCAAAAATGGGAAAAACCTATTTTTACCCCATAAAACCCCCCGTAAACCCCCGTTCCCATGGTCCGATCATGCTGGATCGCGAACTTGTTCGAATAAACGTAGGTATACACGTTTGTACCAAATTTCATCAAAATCGGATCATTTTTGCTCGAGTTATCGTGCTAACGGACACGTATAAATATATATATATATGAATTTGAACGGATGGTGTTTTTGGCCTCTAGGGACCTCAAAACGAAAAAAAAATCGGTCCCGCGTCCAGGTCTTACCATGAGTACTACGGTAATAGCTTATTCCCTATATGGGAAATTCGCTAAAACACCAAATTGCCTTGTAAAGTTTTCCTCGAGTATTTTTACGTTATTAACTAAAAATTATAAGATGTTGAACTTCAATTAAAAGATCGCATGATCCAAAAAGGTGTGAAGGAATATGGACTGGTTGGAAAAAGGACTCATGAAAGACTGCTGAATGAAGTCCAGACAAATAGTCCAGGAGCTGAGGGGGTTTGAGCATGCATGAAAGTAGTACGCAATGTTATTGCTGATTATTGTAATATGGACTGTGGTGATCAAAATTACGTATGTCGCCTATTTCAAAAGTGGTCGATAATGTGGGGGGGAGGGGGCAAACATGGCGGTTTGCGCTATGCGTTAAAACGCTGATAGTTCGAAAACGGTAAAAGATAGAACATCGGTTAAAACGTCGTTGGAATTCTAAAAATGTGGACAACAATAATGGTTATTGGGTCCGAGGTCGTATCTCTATAAATAAACAAGTTATTGTATAAAATATGTAAAAATGGACTTTTCGTGTAGTTTTTTAACCGAAAGTAGAATTAATTTGTGAGTGTCGCAAAGAAGTAATATCAAATATCTTTGCTGATAGTTGTAATATGGAATGTGGTGATAAAAAATACGCATGTCGCCTACTTTTCAGGTGGTCGAGAACTTGGGGGAGGGGGGCAAAGATGGCGGAACGCGCTATGCATCGAGACGACTGTAGCTCGAGAACGGTACGAGATAGGACATCGGTTAAAACGTAGTTTTAATCCAAAAAATATTACCAATAGAAAAGGTCATTGGGTAAAAAGTTGTATCTTAACTAATAAAAAAGTTATAACAATAATAAGTTTAACAAAATCTACATCGTACAGCTATTTTTTTTTTCGAAAATCGTATGGATTGTTGATAAATAATAGTGTAATTCCTTAATTACTCGGCTATATATTAACTATATGCATTTTCTTATAAGAAAAAAATATATTATTACGAATACATTTGGTTTAAAATGTAAAACACGGCCATTCACTATATTGCACAATCTATTTTCGCCCTCAATACAGCCTTCAAAAATATTGTGCAATAATATTGACCGTGTATAGGACCCTTTAGTCCACAGTTTGTACGGTCATAAAGGTGCATACCACACGTCACGTCATACCCTTGCATATAGTCATGGCCTTGATTGAATGCTCGGTTATCATTGTGGCGCAAGAAACGCGGGTGAAGTCGTGTTTTGTTGTTTAGTATAACAGACGAATAGGACTCAGGAGTCGGTGTAAAATTAATACTTTGTATTATTAACTTGGTAAATGATATCGTAGGCTAATAATACTGCAAGGCAAGATCATAATTAGATATTTTGTAGTGGTTTTCCGAATCGTAGTTAAAAACGAAGTAGATCAGAGGCAGAAATTTAAATTGATTACAGATCGTCGTCGCTTATAGAACATTTATCACCCTCCCTAAACTGCTCTGGCTATTGAACTAATTAAGAGTTTTACCAAATATAAGGTTTCCATTGCCAAATCGATACTCTGAAACTATTCGCGGATCAGTGACGAGTTCCGAGAAGAGCGAGGAATGAGGAGGTTGGTGTTTGGTGTTGTGGTTGTGAGCGTTACGAAGGTTACGTCACGTAGCGGAGAGCGAAAGTGACCTAGTGACAGTGACTGCCAACTGGTGTCAAGGTCTTACAACTGGCGCCCGCCACATCCCACACTTGAGGAGGGAAAATCACACATATTGTATAATTATAGTTTTGAAATTATCACTTTAACCGTATGAGAAGCTCAGCAACGCTCAAGATAACTAAACTAAGCTGATTGGTGGACCCCAGCAAGAAAAGCTACAGTTGTAAAAATTTGATCAACTTTTGATTTAAATGTAGGCCTACAATTTACAGACTCCAACTTCAATTTTGTTAGTCTTTTTCATCCTTGATGAAAGTATATAAAAGCAGTAATGCTGAATTTTAATCGTTTTTTTCGTTCAGGTATTGTTAAATTTGTCTTTCTGCGGTGCAAACCTCTAAAGTGATGTTTGATACCACATTATCGATCTCACTTGTTGGCCAGTTCGACATGCTATTGAGATGAGTTGACTCATCACGTGATGACTGATGAGACGTCCAAGTTTGTGATACATCGGCCGGTCCATCTGTAGTCACGAGTTTATAAACCAAGTTAAGGTGAAGTAGGCGGTATTTTGTCATATGTCCCTTCCATACATTTTTTTCCCCCTTCCCTTAATCGTTCACAAAATTTTGTTTGCGTCGTGGTAACTGAAATGCCTTCACCTTCTTTAGGCTTTAAACCCTGATGCCCATAGTTTCTTTAAAGCGTCGGCCAAATCTTCTCTTTGTGCAAAATTGCTTAATGTTGCTGTAAACCACATCAATCCCACATGATTTGTCAGTTGATTGGGTTTATACCATAAGGAAATGTTCCTTCCGGTGTCCGGGCAAATGCGGACACGGAATATTGGGGACACATCATTAAAGAGGGCATAAGCGGACACTAGAGATTACTGCTACCTGACAAGGGGTTGACAGGTCTCTGCAAATATTTCATGGGTGGAACATTGCGGACACATGTATCTACGACGGGGAAAAAGGTGCGAGGGAGGGAGGCCACGGGTATTAGGCAGTTTAAATCTTTTATCTTTCTATTCAAGTAATTCTTTCTATTCTGATAGTATAGCTAGACTATCCCTATACTATTATACACGTTAAGTTTGTGCTTACAATGTTTTTAAAAATTGCTCCAATGATTTCCAAAACTGGAACTAATAGCCTTCAACAAATTTTGTTATTTATTATGAATATTTTGTGGAGTCTACTGTTAATAATTAAATTTTCATAAGAGATCGGTTGCCAGATTGACAATGTTTGTTAATTAAATAAAGAATAAAGACGGGGCATCACTAAGAGATATTGGTTTTCTTACTTTATTAGCAAACAGCTGTTATCTGGACAAATCCTTGTGTGGGAAGTTCGTAAAACCAGTGTACGCCACACGTAAAGGTTGTTTACCGTGCACTTAGTCAGCTGATGAAATAAACAGCAAAATGCAACGGCCTATTTTATTTTCTGAAGTATAAAAATATTATAATTATTTATGTAATATCCAAACAAATTGTTTCATGAGTTTAAAATGTACTAATTTGTCTGTGTAGTATGATGTCAGTTACCGTACGTTACTCGCCCGGTAAGCTTCACTGTGCTCGCACGAAAATCATGTGAAAATCCGCGAACTGTCGTGCTTGCACGTTAAAACACCACTTACCGGGCTAGTAGTGTAATATACTATTCCTGTAGGCCTGTCAAAACTGTACGACGTGTCTATCGGCTCCTGCCCTTCAGTATCCTAAGTTGAAGGACTTTTTGGACTGTTTTGTGGAGACGTGGCTGGAAAATCAACAAATCCCCATCGAGATGTGGAATTGTGTTGGAAAACGGCACAGGACTACACATGCTGTCGAAGGATGGCATAATAAAATCAACACCATCATCGGCAACCCTCACCCACGATTGAGCTTGTTGGTCAACTGTTTAAACAAAGAAGCGGAACACACCAACTACATGTGTATGAAAATTGAGATGAATCTGGAAGGCAAGAAGAGGAAGGAAAGAATTGACAAAGCAATTGAAACTGCAATTGTGACACAACACTTTGGTTGTTACTGATGTAAATATGTATAAAATGTTTATGACGAAGCCTTAATAAGCTGACTATGTATATATTCAAGAAAATTTAATATAATAGAGGGTGTTTGTAGAAACTATTGATGTATATAGTAGTTATACCTAAAAAAAACTTGACGAAGCCTATTAATAAGTAAGCTGATTTTAAACACGCAAAAATGATATTACGAAATGTTACTATCATTTTGACAGTCCACAGCCTGTGGACTGCAGTTCGTGTGTAAAGTATGATGGAAATCGCTCTTTATAATCTGGAAATCGCTCTTTATAATCTGTTAAATCAAATTGTTTATATAGGGAATTATCTATTACCGTGATGCGGCACAACAGGATAGGCATAATATATCCAATAGCACAAATGAAAATTCGCTAAACATAGGTCTCATGGCAAGACCTACTAACCAGACCAGGCTAGACCCGGAACCGAAGTAGATTTTATTTTTTTTGTTTTAAGCTCCCTTAGAGGCCAAAAACAGTTCGTTCAAATATGTATGTGCAATATAGAGATATTTGTACATGCGTCCATTAGCACTATAACTCAAGTAAGAAAAATACGATTTTGGCAACATTTGAAACAAACGTTTAAAAATATACGTTTTTTTTTCAAAGGAGATCGGGAACCAGTATGTCCGGACTAATAAAGTAAGGAAACTAATATCTCTTAGCGGTTCCCCATATTTATTCTTTATTTATTTAACAAACATTGTCAATCTGGCAAGCGATCTCTAATAAAAATATTATATCTATTGTTCTTTCTATGTTGATATTTATAAAAAATATAAATATCAACAGCTTTAAAACCAAAGCTAACAATTAACTATCAAAGCTCTACAAAATATTCATAATAAATAACAACATTTGTTGAAGGCAAATGACCCAGTTAGTCCCAGTTTTGGAAATCGTTGGATCAATTTTTAACAACATTGTAAGCACAAACGTAACGCGTATAATAGTGTAGGAATAGTCTAGCTATAAATAGAAAGATGAAAGATTTAAACTGCCTAATACCCTCCCTCCCTCGCACCTTTTCCCCGTCGTAGAAATTGTGTCCGCAATGTTCCACCCTTGAAATATTTGCAGAGACCTGTCAACCCCTTGTCAGGTAGCAGAAATCTATAGTGTCCGCTTATGCCCTCTTTAATGATGTGTCCCCAATATTCCGTGTCCGCATTTGCCCGGCATTCGTTCCTTCCATCTCTTCCAGAGATTACTTGTCCTAATTGATCTTTTGTGGCACAATTGGAAGTTTCATCTCCAAAAAAGGACAAGGCTTCATGACAATATTAATTTACATTTATCGTCTACAAAATTATCTTATGGTGAAACCCTTTTACATGTCTTTCCCGTTCGCAACATCTTTCGTGGCATGGCAACTGAAATCTATTTCTTTCTGTAGTCTCCATACTCCAATACCCCCCACAGGGTTGTTACTTGTGTAACACTCTAGTTTCTCCTTTATCAGAAAAATCATCCTTTGGGGAAAACGGTTTGCTTCTTTTAATGTGTTCATCTTTTGCGTGGTAGACACCATTGTCCCTCTGCAAGCTTCACACCACAATGACACACCTTGCTCCTGCTAATGTCTGCAACCTTACTGTCCAATACTTGTTCCGCTCGCTCGGCCACGTCGCGCTCTGGTTACTTCGATGTCAAGGCTTCTACAAGACATGTCTCGGGTCGTCGACAGGAAAGTTCAAGGTCGGGTGACAAGTGTAGGTCCTCGCACGAGTCTGCTTCCTGCGTGCTGGTGTACTTCCGCCGGCCTTTGTCTCGTTTGCATAATTTACACGCTGATTTGTATCTCATCTGGTTGTTGTCTCTTGCGTTCAGCTGAGTGTGCTGACAGTGCAATGCGGATAGGATGTATCTTGAGAACTTGGTACTAAACGGTACTTACTTTGATTGTTGGCAAACATTAAGATTCTCTGAGGTATGAAAGATGTGCAATCGATCAAGTTGTTTTCAAAATTAAGAAATCGAGTAATTTATGTATTTTCTGACTGACAAATAGTTCGACAATTATGGTTATGCAATAAATTGTCCATTGTTGAAAATTCCGTGTAAGTAGTTACACAAGTTTGATTAAAACTATGAGAATCTATACGTTTTTTCTTTGT
Source organism: Macrosteles quadrilineatus (assembly GCF_028750875.1). Lineage (NCBI taxonomy): Eukaryota > Metazoa > Arthropoda > Insecta > Hemiptera > Cicadellidae > Macrosteles > Macrosteles quadrilineatus. The sequence goes on along the minus strand of NW_026542595.1, from coordinate 131,389,481 downwards.
GTGGTTTTGGAGGGTAAAACTAGTTTTTTGTGTAAATGACTATCCGCTCTATCTTGCAACGTCCATAGAAATTATCAAACTATGCGTCTCACAACAACTATATCACGTGTTGTAAGAATGTCTTGGGCTAGGATCTTGGGTTTTGGGATTTGCCCCTTATGAGATAGCATGTCAGTAGATAAAACGCAGTTCATTCATAACAGAGAAAATCTTCGTTGACATCAATCCCATAAATTTAGCTTGATATGAATTTTGAACCAAGCGTGATTAAGGTGACAACTTGTGTTGATCCTCGGTAAGATCCAAGCACGACTATGAATACACATTCTTCGAAGATGAAAATTGTTGAGCACGTCTGGACAACCATTCAGCTAATGTTCAGTGCTAGATATGAGGATGATCGTTGGACTAGGAAAGTAACTTTTGTTCAATATGTTCTCTGGCACTAGTGGAACCTTTTTTGGCCCTTCCAATAAGGAGTGTTATACAGTTCGAACCAACCGGTGAATCACGTCAAGAATCCTCATTGCGTGCGCCGCGGAAGTGTTGGGCAAGGAGCGGGTGGGTTTCACCGTGTGCAGGTTAGTTCAGGAATGACCTCATCGACCAAGTCGCAAGCTGGAGAAAACGATCATGATCCGGCGGAGAAAGCAAATATGTCATCCGCTGAAATGTTGGCGATTGTATCCGCAACATAACGTAAGCTCTGGCCCTGTAGTCCAAGATTTTCTGGACAGTCGCCAATTTGAGCTGGTGGTTAAAGCACTTTTGAGCTCAAACAATTAACACGAGAACCAAATCGTAGATTTTGTAAGGACGTATCGTATGGCTTCTTCAGCAAGCACATAGAGACAGCTCAGGTTGTAAACGACCTTAATCCAGTGCGTATATATATTAGTACAAATAATATCAGGTCACCAGTTCGAGTCACAATTATTTGGTGACGATGGTGTAGTACAGAGTGTAACATTGGTGTGAAATTTGTCAAAATAAGATTTTAAAACTTAAATAAATTGTAGCTAGAACTTGGCGTCGTATTTCAGCAGTACAAACGGTTAGCAGCCTACATTTCATAATTTATCCTTAGTACTGTAAAAAAAGGAAATTCCAAAATAATTCCATTTGTCTAGCAAGACTTAAAAAGATGCTGAATCACATTCCGAGTGCAATCATTACATCTATTAGATGCCAAGATAAGTGATCTGGTAAGTGAACTACTTTGTTATAATTGTTTTATTCCTTTCTTGGTGTCAATTAATGTCGTTGTACGTGTATCTACGCGGATTCCTACGGATAAAAAATATTTCTCAGACTTTTCCTTTAGATTTAAAGATCGTTTTGTCTTCAGTTACTATGTTTTTACACGATATTGCAGGTAAATTAATTAATCGACCGTGTGATTTGTGCTGATTGCATGACGTTGTTCGTGCTGCTATGTAGCCTACCTATCATGTAACAATAGACGTACTCTTTGTTTTTCTTACATTTAATAGCTTTGTCGTCTGTGTACAAATTATTTGAGAGATCGTAGGTTTTCAGGGGTTTTAATTTGTAATTGTTGCAAAAAATATATATCGAAATGAATTAAAAGTTTGTTATAACCAAATTTACTTGTTTCTCTGTCAGTAGTTGTATCAAACTGTACCCCAACCTGTTACCAAACAAACCATATGTAAAGAATATTTTGTTGACAAATTACATGTACTGTATCATTGTTTTAAGACGAAATAAACGGTATCAGCATTCTGACACATACTTTCTCCCATAAGTTTGTCAACAACCTTTATCATGTGTAAGCGGTGAAAGTAAATATACGGAAATGGGATTTGTAAGATTTCTTTCAGAATTTAAAGGACTATAACAGGTTATGTTCGGGCCAATTTTGGGAAAATGTGATTTTTCGTCATTTTGTGGGGTTTTTATGGGAAAATAACATAATTTACAATAACTTTTGAACCATAATTTTTACAGAGATGGGATTTCTACCATTTTGTTCAGAATATAAAGGACTATAACATACTAAACTTTTATCAAAATCGTTCGGGCCATTTTTGGGAAAATCTTATTTTTCCGTTATTTTATGGGGTTTTATGGGAAAATACCCATTAAAAATAAAAATTTCTAAAAAATGAAAAAAAACTATCATAATTGTAAGGACCATAACATACTATGTCAAATAAAAACCGGATTTTTGTCTAAAATCCTATTTTTCGTTATTTTATGGGGTTTTTATGGGAAAATAACATATTTTACCATAACTTTTGAACCGTAATTTTTACAGAAATGGGGTTTGTACCATTTTGTTCAGAATTTTAAGGGCTACAACATACTAATTTTTTATCAAAATCGTTCGGGCCATTTTTGAGAAAATCCGATTTTTCCGGTTTTTTTATGGGTTTTTATGGGAAAATCCCCATTAAAAATCAAAATTTCAAAAAAATGAAAAAAACGCCTAGAGATACCATGGATTAGAACCTACATACCAAATTTCATCGAAATCGGACCACAGGTGTAGTCTCTAGCTCTGTACACATCCAGACACACAGACACACAGACACACGGACACACGGACACACACACACACACACACACAGACATCACGTCGAAAACCACTTTTTTGGGTCCAGGGGGACCCAAAACGAATATATCCACTCAAAACTCAAACTCTAAAATTTTGACGAAAACAATACTTTCTCCATATACTATGGTATAGGGGGAGAAAGTAAAAAACGTGGATTCCCAAAACAGTGCATGAGTCCAACAAATCATAAAATGCCTCAATTCAAATAGTGCAACTAAAGAGCAGCTATTCACTGTATGTATGGTTAACTATATTTGACAACATTGAGTAAAAAGTCGACGACATAAGTAGTGAAAACCTGCTAAACATGATGCAACAGTTGGAGATTTACTGTTGACGTGTAAATGAATTGGCTTGTTAGCAAGTGGTACGAACAGTTAAATGTTTACTCAGATTAAACAATGGGAAAATACTGCCATGGTTTAGTAGTAAACATATTAAAACTTTAAATTACAAGTGCATTTAAGTCACCTGAGGTTTAGCTGAATTGTGTCAGTCAGGTAGAAAAGTGTTGTATTTAATGAATCTATCAGTATTTTGAATGATCTTTTTAATACTCAAAGCACTCGTTTCTAGGTAAGAGTATGGTTTGTCCCAGATCAAAACTAATTTTCTGTCATGGGCTCGAAGGTCAAAACAGTGAGTCTTAAGTGAACGACTGAGTGCGTTCCCTGCTGGGAGATTTACTTGGATTTCATAGATCTAGTCAAATTTAGCTAACCGTTTTTCAGGTTGTATGAATTATTTAGATTTTTTTACATAATAAATTTAATACAATATTATTTTGGGTTCAGTTTTTGTAAACTCCCAAACCTTTTCCTAGTTAGCGGAAAGAAACCCATTGTCTGGACCTCTATAATTACACCCAACCCAGATAACACATTTAAAAATACCCAGAACTGCCGGGTGGAAACCCAATGTAAATATTTCGCTGAACTAATTATAACTGATTAGCACTAATATGTGAATGAACTTCAGCGCCGGGCTTCTGCTGGGGTAGATAGGTGTAAACAGTTTAATGACTACGATAGTCGTTAATTAGGCAAAGTTTGGCTGTCTGCGGCCTTAGCCTTATTCTCCGTAACGTTCCCATAGTCTACAGCAATGTGCATCACGCACACAAACACTTGCATCACTGGTGCAAACAATATGTTTATGAAATACCTCGCTCCCCACCATCATCTCCGTCTCATACGCTCATACTAAATGTGGATAAAACACGGGAAAAACATACAACAGTTGCTAAACGGTGTTTTTATATGCACAGAGAAGTATAGGTAAATATATAATAATTCGTGGAAATCAGACTATTCTTCCTTTTGCGTTACACATAACTTTTACGCTCTAATTGTTTTTCTTGATTAGATCCTCTGGTTCTCTGTTATCAGACTGGAGAACCAATTGAGAACAGAATGTTTAAAGTTACGTGATGTATCTGATATAGTTTGCTAATTCAATTACATTCGTCGTAATAGTACCGTAGTTACTAAATGTACAGTTAACCCCGAACTACCTGATATTACTGCGTTAATCAAATCTTCTGAACTTGTACTTAGGTATAAAAATGTGTGTGACGATAAAAAGTTGAAGACGAAAACGTACTTCGAAACGAGGTCAGCATACCTAAGTTGAGATACAATTATATTTTACTAATTCAAAATGATACAGAAAAGATCATTATTAAAACACTGAAATCAAGGATGATAGTGACACAGCGATAGGGGGTTTGTAATACGGACAAACGACTTGATAAGGCAGAATGAGTGGACAAAGATAGGCGCATAAAATAATTTGGTCTCAATTTCCAGCCGTCAGACTTAAACTAAAAAACCCTAAATTTCACAGTATAATGAATTAATGTAAAAAAAAAAAACTATAAGGACTTAAGTATAAAAGTACATAAGTATGTAAGTATAAGTTCATTGTAATTGAAAATGGGAAATCGTATAAATTAAGATGATAAAGACGCATCTTGAAACAAGATAAATATGACGTCAAAAATGTTTGATCTGTGCTAAAGATGTTGAAGGAATGTTTTAATCTAATTATAAATTTAGAAGAATGTTCAAATTTCAAATTCCAGTTATATAGTCTTACTTTGGAAATATTTAACTGTTAATTTACAAAGATGCCTACCAGAAATGTTAAGTTACAGAAGGCTGCAACATTAATGATTCTGTATAATAGAAATCTTAACGGAAGCTCACATTGGGAGTTCTTTACGTTCCGGCACTTGGGTGTATCCGGTTGTATCGTAATTTATCTTATTAAATATAACAATAAATAAATTATATACCCGTAAGTGTTGCCAACCGCCAACACTCTTAACGGAAGCTCACATTGGGAGTTCTTACGTTCCAGCACTTGGGTGTATCCGGGTGTATCGTAATTTATCTTATTAAATATAACAATAAATAAATTATATACCCGTAAGTGTTGCCAACCGCCAACACTCTTAACGGAAGCTCACATTGGGAGTTCTTACGTTCCAGCACTTGGGTGTATCCGGGTGTATCGTAATTTATCTTATTAAATATAACAATAAATAAATTATATACCCGTAAGTGTTGCCAACCGCCAACACTCTTAACGGAAGCTCACATTGGGAGTTCTTACGTTCCAGCACTTGGGTGTATCCGGGTGTATCGTAATTTATCTTATTAAATATAACAATAAATAAATTATATACCCGTAAGTGTTGCCAACCGCCAACACTGCACGCGCCCGTGTTATCAGATTCTCCAGTACAAAGCAGCCGGCCTTGATGCGCGTATCAGTGATAAGCTATCACTGGCTCTGCCTTATCAACCTGTGATAAGACGTTTGTCCACCCAACAACCCCTTATCTCTTTGTTTTTGTTTAGCATCCTTGATTTCTTTGTTTAGTACTGTAGAATCTTGTCTAAATAATATCGAATCCGGAAATATTCAATTTTATCTCAACTGATGTATGCTGGGACTTTTGAAGTTATCGTCTTCGATTTTAATCCTATGTTCAGGTTTTTTTTTTTTTTTTTGTAATTAGATGGAATTTCAGGTCAACTCTAACATGTTGTAGTACACAACAACTCTTTTTATACGAATCCATTAGAATTTTGAATCCATGCAAACTAACATATTACACTGCGAAATTACGTAATTATAAGGTAGTTTACGTAAAAAAATGTCATATTTTTTACAAATAAGCTGTGTATCCTGTATTTTGACATCTTTAGGTTACATAGATAATGAATATTTACTACTTAACATATTTTGTACATGAATGATTTGTATTCATAGATGATCTCACTAGTTCTTAGTTAAGTAGTTATCTCGGCTTTCGACTACACTCTTATTTTCTGCTCACTTTGTCTGATACGAATGCTAATTCATCAGGACTTCCTAAAACTTGGGACTTTCAAACGAATAGTCTTTTTATGGTTGAAGTGGCCAATTATTGTAAACCAATACAGTTCTAACCACAAAATATAGCAGAAACTGTGTTTATCTTAAACATGAACATATAACGTCTCTGAAACTGACCCGAATGTCCATACTAATTGCCGTAAGAGCTGGTTTGGACGCGTTTTGACAGACCCACTTCAATATTACTAAAAACGTGTGTTTACTTTCGGACCAGTGACGTAATTTGTTCTAAATACGATCCTTGCCGTTTCTGTTCTAATATTCGTGGTACAAACCATACATACTTCCGCCGCCTCTCGAATACCGTTTTTAGACTATTTCGGTATTGAGAAAAAAATAGCCTATTAATTTATGCATAAACAAATAATCAGGTTTTCAAGAAAACTGTTACAACAGTCATCGTCATTGGACTCAAAAGTTTATTCAAAACAATAACTACAGTTAATCTGAATATAACCAAGGGTTTTAGTGTCAAAACTCCTTGGTTTTTACACTTTACTCTTCGTAGTAAATGTAAAATAAAAGCCGACCTCACCTGTACGTGACAAAGGCCAATTAAAGGCTCACTTAAGTAATCGGTGTGAAATGAAATGATAGCTCTCCTTGTGCCTCTTTTGCTGAGCCAAGGCAAAACCGACAAACATTACCTGGCTCAGTGTCGTTCTGGGGGATTTACAATGTTTTATTGGAAAATTAAATAAATAAGCCTGTGGAGTTGAACATCTCCAGATTCAATGCACGCGAAATCCTTATATATAATACGTGAAGGCGATTTCTACGAAACACTACTCCTCTGTTAATAATGAACGGATTTTTACAAACGATGTGTAAAAATTAAGTATTTTTGTGTAGGCACCCCCTTTTACCAATTCCTATAATAAAAGTCCTCTGGCTTTGCCCCACAGGCCATCAAAATCCCAATGTATTTCTTATGAAGAAAAGATTTTGTTTACTTAAACAGACGAATTATTTGTGTTAATTATAGCTGTTCATAGTAAACACATGATACACACAAGAGCTTTCGTTTTCAGAGTGAGTTTGTTTCCTGTTTCGATAACTGGAGTGGATCGTGATTGATTACATAATCTTTAAGTTGACTCTTTTAATCCATCGTAAATTACGACTGTTATGAGTTTTGAACGCTTATTATGTAATACTTTGCAATTGCTCGAATTCGAGCAACAGGTGTACTAGTATTTATCAAATTTTTCGACATGAAACAATTCACAACATACAATGTTTGGAAAGATAATTTGTGATGTATTGGTTCTTTTGAAAGTAATTGACACTTTTAATTTTCAAGTATTGGTAAACATTACATTTTTAAGAAGTCGAAATGCATATTATTCCTCTAGTAGATATAATACCGCGATGTAATGCTCTAGCCAGTTTAATCGTGCCAGCCGAACGTGGTACTGATATAGCATATTTTATTTCTTGAACAACTGCGATGGTATGAAAAGTTTAAAGAGAAAATGTAACTTCAACACTAGCACTTTGGCCAGCCTTTCTATATAGCCTCCAATGGCTAGCCTATCCATAGACAAAATACATATCCAATTATTACCTACAACCCGCTTTTGGTACTAATTAATTATTATACTCCCTACATGAAGACATGGAGACAAAAAATTGTATTTGTCGTGTTTGTTTACCCTCGGATCAGTTCCCAGCTAATTATTACATCTAAGCCACAGTTTTGCGTGTTCAAGAGCTCCAAGCCATTGCGGTTAACAATAATTGACGTTTAACCATCTTGGCAACTTTGTTGTAAACTATCCAAAACCAACTCAAATGCATCTATTATTCACATTGGCTCAATAGTAATTCTATCAAAGAATACTAGTGAGTAACATATTCCTCGCTGCCAGCCAATTATATATTGATGGTTTAAGTCAGGATTAGGTGATTATAATATACTTTATCATTAGGAGGCGTATGAATCGTTTTGGATTATGGCATGAAAGTACAAAAATACGTCAAATAACACTTGCAACAATATATGTGCACTTATACTGTTTATTCTCAAGACGGAATATATATATATATATATATATAAGATAGTAGTGGTGATCGATTTCGATTGGACACTCGAATCATCTAGACCCAATAGGTGAATGACAAGAATCTCAATGGCGTCCATTTATACTATTGGTTACCGGAAGGTTATAAGAGGCGCATCTTTTATATGTATTTACCGTCTTGTGAATAAACAGTATAAATGTAAATGTATTGTTGCAAGTGTTATTTGACGTATTTCAAAATTTTTGTGCTTTCAGGCAATTTAATAAAAAGTACAATAAGAAGTTATTTGAAATTTAATGTCAATACTGTGGGAGGATCGATCTAATACCAAGCTCAACCAAAGACCGAAGAGCGAAGCACAAGAAAAATAGTAAAATCCCAAATATATATATACGAAACATAATTTCCAACTGCACAAAACACAAACTACACGCACACGCGTGACTGTAAAATAGAATTACCTTAGGTCAACAGTGAATGTGCGGAAACGGTAATTCACCTTTAGAGAATCCCGTGCGATGCTATCTGTGTAATTAATTAGGTGGAATCAGCGTAGAGGTCGACGATGCAACAGTGATAGGATCTCAAGGTCATCTGACAAGGTCGCGATTGTAGTACAGTAGCTGTCACCTGTCGCCCGAGACATCAGCTGGTATACTTCCGGTCTGTTCGGGGGGGGGGGGGGTTGCAGTGTTTATGACCTTCCCTCACATCCTAAGACGCTACGCTGCAGTCAGGAATCGTTTTGCACATTAGGTTACCATGAGGACCAGGCACAATCAAAAGGCAAATAAAAACCATTGGTGTTTTGCGGTATTTGAACCCTGGACCTTTCGGACCGAACGCTCGCACTGTATCTTTATCCCGCTTTCAAGTGAGCCAACCCGAGTGTACAAACACTGGGAAATTCGATACTTTGGAGAATTTTAAGGTAATCTGAACGGTTATTGACGGTTTAAAAAATATTTTTTTCAAAATTTGTCAGTAATCTTTTTAACGCCCGATTACATCATTGGTAGTTTTCGTACACAGCAAGTTATTTACCAAAGTTCGATTGTAGGTTTTAGAAAGAAAGGAGAATGTATTGTAGCTATTTCTGGAACTACAACAAAGTATTTTATTACCGCTTCCAACTGCTAAACAAACCTATGGTTAAGAGTTGATTCGATCATAATAGTCGCCTTTTGGTGGTTTGAAACCGGACCCAGCTGTTGTTAATCGTGGCGTTATAAATAGCTCGGGAAGAACCAGGTGATATTAGTCAGTAACATAGATATTATCATTGAGTCAACGATATTATCAAATCCATTAGGCATTCATCCTCCATTGATATTAGTCTTAAAACACGCACATATTGTGTTGGCGTCGTATAAATCTATGGTTGAAACAGTTTTTATATTTTCGTTTTCACAGGCACCAAAACGTGGAGTATTCAAATTGCAATGGGATTTGAAAGGTTTTTACGTGCATACAGCAATTCATTGTCGATTAAAACATCGGGTTGAAAATACAAAGACTTTTTCCAAAACTGTCTTCACTGATAGAGAAAACTATATATCCACACATATGGATAAACTCTATATACATGTTATATTATACGACCCCCTAAATCCATCTGAAATCCCCCGGCTTTGGCTAACTTATTGGAGGACCTTTTCTGAAGATCAAGAAGGAACTGTGAATGAATGAATCCTGAATCATTCGATTTCAAGTTTTTACTAACTGAACTCCTGAGTTGCTAACTCTTTGGCAACTTGAATTTGAGATTTTTATCCAAGCTATCGATGCGATCTGAGACTCCACTATAAATATTATTTGCGACAATGCTTTATCCGAGATCGCCGGTTCGTTCACACCCTGAGGCCGGAGAGCGGAGGGTCGTGATTTGGCGGGTAAGATATGCGCGCCTTGGCCTCCGCATTCCCGCGTATTGTGTCGGCGCAACAGACGCATAAGATCGCGCATGACTTATTGTTGTCACAGCCCATAAGGAAACACTTGGAGCACATCTATAGTCAAGTATCTTCGAGCCGGATTGACTCTTCAAATATTCAAATTTGTGAGGGATGAAAAGGACGGATGGGTTAAGATATGCATTTATGTTTTGTTAGTTGACGTTTTATAAGTTTTGGAAAATTAAGGTCACAGTTTATATTGTAGATGTATCTTGTGTAAAAACAGTCGAGATGCACCTATGAACTATTTTGGTTCACCTATGTGTGAACTTTGGTCGTGTCATTTCAAAGAAAAATTTAGCCCTCTTTACCATGTTAGCCCTGCTAAACCTGGTTGTGAACATCGATGTATAGTACAACCATTGTATAACTAAGACCGTATACATTGATGGTTGTGGATATGTTTACGTGGTGGCACATGGTGTACATTTCATATCTCAGTTTCTCAAAATATATTACCTTGGCTGTTACAAGATATTCAGGTATTTTACCATGAGCTGCTTTAAATTTAAGAGTCATAGTGCGTCGTTTCTGATAATTTAAGGGAATGAGTGAACATTTCTGTTATCTTAAACATTCGTAGTAACTATTATATTATATTTAGAGTTAAACCTCTTGCTTTGTTACAGGTATGTCTCTTTTCTTGGGGAATTGGTGAGTGAGTTTGTTTATACATTACTTATAAATTTATATTGTACATAAGTGAAGCGAGAGTTTCAACATACTTTGGAGAGGAACGTAGTTATCAGTTAGTTTGTCCAATTAGATGTTTAAATTTGGTTGGTAAATTTGGAATAGAGACATTTACAATGTCTCTCGACATCGGTACGTTAAAATCGCGCCCCGATATGCACTCTTCCGAAAAAGTGTAAAGGAACTATTTCGAATTCCGTTTCGGAGCAGTGTTAGGATGTCTTAAATAAACCGTATTTACGAGGCCAATTGAGCCGAGACACAGTTCGATAGTCGCAGTCGGGGCGGACAAACGGAATCGATTAAGATGGAAAGCATTGCGAGCGATGTGGGACTGGCGCTGGGGCCGTGGATTGGTTACGACCTAGACCAGGCACAAGGCATTGTCTGATCCGGGAGAACGTTTACCGATCTGCAATCAAGAGAGTGAAGTTGATTTTCTGATGATTCGACTGGATAGGAACGATCATATCAGCCGTTCAGTCAGATTTTCAGTCGGACCTAGCGAAGTGGATGTTTTGGACCAAATCTCGAGAAGGCATTGTTTGATACGGTAGTCGAGACCGAATACTTTCAGAGTAGTTAGCTATTAGACTGCGGTATAAAGTATGGCTACACATTTGAGAAAAGGCTTATCCTTAAGGCATACTTAGAGCATCCTTGAGCATTTTTAAAACTTTAAGGATTTTCATCTTCATACTCGACATAGATCATCATTATTTTAAGACTTGATACATCTCAATCCGGTAATACTTGATCGAGTTTCTGCAATTAATCTCTGTTGTATATTTTTTTTATTTTACAGTTAAAAGTTTTTCACAACGAATAGATTAAACTCTAGTTTCTAAATCTGCTTGACTTTTCTAAATGGTTGCTATTTGGTTGGTATGCTACTGGCTGTATATTTTGGAACTTTGTGTTGACTTTCCATTCGGACTACAGTTTCCATTAAGTTCGAAGTTTCAATTAGGTCTAAAGTTTCCATTAGTCGACAACAATCTGCCAGATTTTTACGAGATCATTCTATTGTGTCAGGATACCTTCGGCTATCTTAATGGAATTCGCTTGTAGACATAGCTTTTAAATATTGTTGAAACGACAACCATTATTGATTTGACAACTCGCGAGAAACAATACATTTGTTGAACATATCCTACTTTTCCTTCTTATGCGATAAGCAAACACAGCAAACCTCAAACCGTTTTAGATTCGTTCACGACGGGTTATTTTGGTTTTGTGCATCGTGCGTGGAACCTAATTTTAACATTTAATGTAAGACTAGAGAAACCTCTAAAATATTATGTTAGAACAAGTCGTGAAGAGTCATTCTTAATTAGTGTTTCATTTTTGAGTTATAACTGATTTATCGACTTTTCATACACTTTACGAAATAAAAGACAATGTTATAGTTAAAATACCCCCGCCGCAGCAAACCTGCCGTCTAAGCGAATTTCCATTTGGCCGAATTGATTTTCAATTGATCTATTTAAATAACATTAGGTTTAACGAGTACCTAGGTTTGCTGCTACAAGGAAACTAATAAAGTAGTGTGTTTTTAGTAAAATATTGATAGCTTACTATAAAATAAATAAATTTACCAAGTTTGATCAAAATATATCCATAAACAAGCAAACTACAACATTTTACAATATTCTCCATAAGAATAACATGGGAATTTTAAATTTACAATTTTTTTAGTTTTCTCCGTAACCAATAACCGTACAAAAACACTTTGATATACTGAATTGTTTGTTTTTTTAAGCTCTTTAAGACGGTTTAGAGAAAAATTGGGAAATTTTGTGTTTTGAGGGTAAAAAGTGAGAAAAACCAATTTTTACCCCATAAAACCCCCCATAAAACCCTGTTCCCATGGTCCGATCATGCTGGATCGCGAACTCATTCAAGTTTATCCCGCCTTACACCTTCAAACCAAATTTCATCAAAATCGGATAAAAATTACTCAAGTTATCGTGTTCACGGACACATATATATATATATAAATCTATATATATATATACCTATATATATATATATATATATATACATATATAAAAATTTGAACGAATGGTGTTTTTGGCCTCTGGGGACATTAAAATGAAAAAGTAAATCGGTCCCGGGCCTAAGTCTTACCATGAGACCTACGGTAATAGCTACTTCCCTATAGGGAAATTCGCTAAAAGCTAATAGTTATATCACAGCAAGAGTTGTATTGCAATTGGTTCCGTTATTGGAAAAAGTGGCCGGACACACAGCTTTTTGACCTTCTTATGTAAGCTGTGTAATGTGACAACGAAAACAGAGCGGTGTTTTACCGGCTAAATATAGTCATGTGCAAAATATCTGTGTTTGTTACAGACCGTTTCGACTCTTACTTTGCCCTGTGGTTATTGTGTTCTTGGGCCGATACCGGACTTGATTCTTGTTTTGTTTATCAACAAAGTGGAATTTACTACTTGAATCTTTAGGGCTTGGACAGTTTTGTAAAAGAATAATGAAATGTGCTTAGCGTACTCATTGAGTAAAAATCGTGTTATTGCTCGTATTATAATTGGTTGTTTTTTTTATTTATTTTGGTCAACATATTATTTTAAGTAGTCTAACATCTCCTTGTCTTGGGTTGGAATGCAAAATTACTTCTGGCATGGGAGACTTTGACGCTGGGAAATTTGTACTGTAGTAATAAATGTATTAAACATGGTTTAGTATGTTAATTTTTTAAATCCTAAAAGAACTGTGCCAAAAATGTGATAATTAATTGCCTATGAAAATCAAAATTATTTCCTAATTTACAAAAGGATTGATAATCTAATCAACGTTTGTTGAATATTTTATTACAAGCTTCTTCCAAAATACATCTCTACTATTTATTGTGAATGCAATCATAGTCATTTCTATTCAATTAAATATTTTACTTCACTCTTTTTTTAATTATTTGCAAGGCTCCGGTTTCTTGTTTGGTGATTGTAAGTTTATAGTTGATCTACTGTTAACAATTATAGTTCGGAAGATACACCATAATTCACGTTTCTTGACAATTACAATAATATTTGTATGAATACGAACTTCTATTCCGTCTCGTCATTATAGTAACGTTTTTACAAGTCATTAGAATGTGTAGCTTTTAAATTCGACGTAAACATGTCTTTTCGCAGAATTTTGTTTGGGACTAATGGAGAAACACATTTAAGTGTCTAAATAAGTTTGTGTTCAAAATATTGTTGTTTATTGCAAAATATTAATAAATTAGGCCATTTGAAGTAGGTCAAAAGGTAGGTTTACAGTCAGTCATTAGGTTACATTTTATTATAATTTGTAAAAGAGCCTTATTTTAATATTATACTGAAACTACCTTTATTGGCTGAAATTAATTTGTATTTTAGGGATTTGAGGAATTTACACAAACGATTATGGTTATTTTTAGTATACAATTACTTTGGACAAAAACGTAATTTAGTTGTAATATTTAACTTCTTGTAACAACCCCAAACTTTGTATAAGTTTGTTACTAGACATAAAAGTTATTGCCTTTAACTTTAGCTTGTTTATGTACTTTGTTTAATTTTCTATCGATCAAACCAATTGCCTGTTTATTAAATTCTAATACAGATTTGAGTCTCGACAAATTATTTGTTTGTTTGAAATAAAACGTCAGTGTAATTTTTTTAATGGTCGTTATTAAATCATGTATTTTCAAGTTTTAGAACTATAAAAATGTACAGTCATATGTAGGCCGTGTTACCAGTCTGAAATTTATATAACTTAATTTTTTATTTGATGATTAATATATTTGTGATTATAGAGGGTTTTCAATGAAATCTTCTAGTTGTGGAAAATAACAGTTTTCATCGGAAAAAAATAAAAATATACTAAAAGTATGTTTACCGGTATACACTTACTGTGCATTTTGATAAAATACATAGAGAGCTAAATAAATGTTAAGCAATCGATGAAAAACGTAGGAAACTAAATAAATTCGTTTTCCCAACGTACACAGACTTAAAAAAATTGCATAAAAAAATAAATAACAGAGGTGAAATAACAAACAAATTTAGACATAATTTGCGTAAATAATGTAGAAATATAATAGTTGACGAAACTCACATTTATAGCAGAATGAGGATGTTGGGGGTCGTGCAGAAAGCTGTCCGGAAACACCATGTTGTTATCACTGAACACTGTAAGTTACTGATAAGGAGCCTGAGCGGCCCGACAGGCGGCAGAGTATACACTGACTGACTGAGACAGTCACCGCGCGACCATCACCTGGTAGCTGTGGTGACGTCACACGGGGATCTCCCGCCACCGCGCGGGGGTAGACCAGCTGACCAGACACCTCACACCGGCACACCAGCTGATCGTTACGTGCAAAGTCCTTCATAGCACCTAATAGCTTTAGTGTATCTATTAGTCCAGTCAATGAATGCTCAAAAGGGGGGTGTAGAGGACATGGAGAGGGGGAATTTTTTTTTCTGCGGGAATGTGTTCGGGGTAGTTAACAAGAATTGAATGATGGAGATGTCCTAGATCAGATGGTGGTTTTCAGTTCCAGATGGCACCAGTTTTTGGGACAGAAGTCGGACCCTCTCGTCCCAAGTGAGCCAGACCATGAACAATAATATTGGTTTCGGTAATTGTTATAAATAAACCTGGACAAATATAGCTACAAACACAATCTTTTAAATTTTTAGTGTAATAATTATGCCAAAATTACTTGTTTCCATGACAAATATACATACTTATTTAAATTTATATAAACTATTTTTAACACAATATATACGATTGATATATTATATTATATAGGTTAGTGTTCGAAAACCTGTTTTCTATCCTGATTGATGTGAAACAACAACAGGCTAATGGATTATATAAACTTATTTGACAAAAAACGCGTGAAAATCAATTTATTTAAGAATTTTTATATTATTTTGAGAATATCTTTTAAACCAATGCATATACGGAAGAAATGAATATGACCATTCTTGTAGAGAATTTCATCATCTTTCTTTTTATAATTTACATTTTTTCCGTACGATGAACGGTTTTCAGTGTAGAAGTAAAAAACTAAAAAATGGGGTCTTTCCCCCCCTCCCCCCGCTGAAGCAGCAGGGCCAGGGGCGGGGACTTTTGGTATTTTTATCTTCTAACTACCCCGAACACATTCCCGCAGAAAAAAAATTTCCCCCTCTCCATGTCCTCTACAATCCCTTTATTGACTGGACTATATCGGATTGTGGCAAGTTTAAGGAGCTGGTTGCTATACTTACGTAACGAAAGGGATTGCGTAACAAATTTGAAAATTGAATTTTTGCTATTTTTTTTAGTTTTGGCGTAAGTTTTAATGTTTATTTAATTTGTTTGTGCGAAATTATTTTAAGAAATGGTTTCGAAGGAAGGGGTGTCATGTACCATAGTGTACGTTAAATCTGGGAGGTTAAATATTGCAATGGTTTAATTGTATACGTACAAGCTGTTTTTACTAGCGAATTTCCCATACAGGGAATAAGCTATTGGCGTAGGACATGTGGTAAGACTTGTACCCGGGACCAATTGACTTTTTCATGTTGAGGTCCCCAGAGGCCAAAAAGACTATCCGTTGAAATTCATTAGCGCAATAACCCTAGTAAAAATTATCCAATTTTGATTAAATTTGGTACAAACACGTAAACCTTCGTTTATTCGAACGAGTTCGCAAACCAGCCAGGACTGTGTGAAATAATATCCACTGTAAAAGGAAAAAAAGAACTGTTGCGGAGGACCTTTGCGGTAATATTTATTTACCGTATTGTGAGTTAACAGTATATTGTGTAAATAGCCTAAATGTATCAATAGTGTTTTAGACCTCTCAGTACATACATTCTGTGCTTTAAGTAAACTGTTGATTCTTTATGAACAAATTATTACTAATATAATGGTTAAATTATGGTCAAATTTGAAAAAGAAGTATTTTATTCATAAAAAAGCCAAATATTTTATTATTTAATACGAACTTTTGTTTAAATGGTTACGTTTGTAAATCTTATAAAACAACTAATATAATATATATTATATTGAAGTGTTTTTGTAGGGTTATTAGTGACGATTTGTAAATTTAAAATTGCTATTTTATTTGTATGGAGAATAATACAGTAGACTCATAGTTGGCTTGCCTTGATGATGGTTGTTAATTGATAGTTTAATTAATATTGGCAAATTTGTTACATCTATGCTTATTTAATACGCAAGCAGGTTTTTTGTGACAATTACTCCTCCGAAACTACTGAACCGATTGACATGTTTTTGGTGTCATTGGAAAGAGCGTAACGTGAAGTTGTGCAGGAAACTTTCTTTTTAGGGAAATAATTAGAGAGTGAGGCCCTGGGGCCCTTTAAAGTTTCGTATTTCTCCATAAGATTAACATGGGAAACAAACATTGTTATGAAACTCCAGCTGTCAGAAATTAAAAGTGAAGAACATATGTTAATTGTAAAATTGTGACAGAGAGGTTATGCAGAAAATCAGGTAGTTAATGGTTATTTGGTGCTATTAAAATAAAGACTGAAATTTGTAAACGTACTGGCGACAATGGGTGATGCCATGAAGACTACATTATCATTGACAAAGACCAACATGGACAACCTATTTCTGCTATAAGTGGTAAACATTTCTACAATACACTAAAAGCCAGACCAGCTTTTGAAAAATGATAAAATATTTACAAGAAATGTTGATTATATTGAACTGCTAAGTACATTGTGAGTATTATCATTAGTTACGTAATCTTTGAGTTTACTCTTTTAAACTCATCGGAGTTTATGACTTATTTGTTCTTATATAAGTTATTTGTTTTTAATAACTCATTTACTTCTTTGCGATTGCTCGATTTCGAGCAACATGTACACTAGTTTATACTAAACAATTAATATTTCACAAAAAATCTATATATTAATTTGAAACTGTTTTTCTTTGTGACAGCTATTTTGAGAGAACCGCTGGGCGTAGAAACCCGGTAGAGGTGTCTAAAGAAAGGTCCTGGTCTGTAGATGAGCCATCAAAAGAGAAACATGGAGAATTCCCTCGGGGCTCTGCCCCAGTGGCCTTTAAATTCCCATCCCATGTTATTCTTATGGAGGAAAACGAGGTTTTTTGTCACAGCTAATTTGAGAACACGGCTGGGCGTAGAAACTTGGTATGGGTGTCTAAAGAAAGGTATTAGTCTGTAGGTGAGCCCTCAAAAGAGAAACGATGTAAATTTCCTTGGGGCTCTGCCCCAGAGGCCTTTAAAGTTCACTCTGCAATTTTGTTTACATTTCAACCATATGGATAATTTTACACTACTTTTAATGAACCAGCTGTTAATATTAAAATTGTATTCAAAGGTCTACTGAAACTGTCAAAATTTAATGTTTACATTACTATTTATGATTTTAAATGGATTCTCCACTGCATGGCAAGTTTTTTATAGCTTCAACAAAATGATGAATTTATGATACGTTTGAAATGTTTTGTTCAAAAATCAATGCTTTATTGCTCTTAGAAAATTTTAAATTATGAAATAAGTGTGACTTATAAATTTCAAAGGAACATATAACTATTCCTTATCGGGTTAGCTTATACATATTGTAAGGTTGGCACTTGCCTTTTTTTCCTACTTTCAATCACCATTTATTTTTAAATTCAAGAAAGAACGCCTGAGATTAATTTATTGGTATAACAGTTTTTGATAATCGGGTTGAAAATTGTAGGTATCATAGATGAGTACGATGAGGATGAGAGCTGTGATCAAGTTTTGGAATAGACTAACTACGGAGTCTATGGTTTTGATAAAGTAGATGAACTATGTCAATTTAGGTATTAAAAAAAATGTGTACACAGTTTTTACTTTGATGTACACATGTAGCTAGGTTGAACAACGCATCTAAACCTCACTACATACAAAACATTCGGAAACACAACAGTGTCATCACATCTCATCGCATTTGCATAATGTGTTACCAATGCTGGACTAGGTTATGGATTTGGTTCCGCAAATGTTCAAGATTTGTGATAAAATGTCTTACAATTATGGTTCATTCGTATCCACGAAATACATGCACAGCTTTATGTGATCTATATGGCCAAGGCAAAACTACCCCATAAGCTAATGAACTATCAAGTAAGAACAGGATAATTAAATACATAGGTCGATGTGGCAAGAGAAGGATTTAAAATTGCTGAGATCGAAGTAAGAATGTTACTGCTTTCTGGAGAATCAGATATTTTTATAAAAAAAAAGTGATTAAGATTTACTTATAAATCCGGATAAAATCTGAATGATTTTCCTAAAGCAGATTGAATTAATGGTCAGTAATAAATATTGACTCTTTCCGTAACATGATAGACTAATTATATGAACTCATTCTCCCATATAGTGAAAGTGGCTTTGGTATGAAACAAACTCATGAAGAAACAATTATAAGACTCCTAAAAAACCTTTTAGGCAACCTAAAGCCGATAAAAAGAAAGGTAGGAAATATTGTGTTAAACGAATTCATCAATCACGTTTTTTAGGGAACACAATCGTCATACTTATTATTGCTTATCGTCCCTTCATATAACTAAGATTTTAATGACTTAACTCTATCCAACGCAGTTAGCTGAATTTACATAAAACCTCAAGATTAACCGTCGATTTCGACGGGGTTCCACTAGTACCTTATTACCTTCAAGACAAACGCAATAACATATAAAGATAGAAAACCTGATAAAAAATAACACTGGTATGACTGTTTTTGTGTCGCGTAGTATATATTTAGTTCTTATGATTCTATCATATTGGTTTGTTGGTCACATAGTTGCAGACAAGTACTTATACCACACGCACTATCATAGTTTTTTAGACACAGACCACAAAAATGCCATATCTCGGTCATTTTTAATTGGATTTTCTACGTCGATGTGTCATTACGTTTGTGTCAGAATTTACAGTAAAAAGCATTCTTGTGTTTATTTTAATGATTTACTGGTATAACGTTACTACTCTTAAAAATGCTTAAATGACTGCCATATTACATTTATAAATTGTAATATATTCTTGCAAAACTAATTAAACTAGCATTAACATTTATTTACAATTTAAAATTTTAAGTAACATGGATATAAAAAAAACAAAATGGTGGCTCTGTGTGTAACCATTGATTTACAGGTGCTTTGTGATACTGTATTTATACATTCGTTATTAACACAGAAATTATATTCTAAAAGGTTGGTAGAGAGTTACTTAACACCCTATAGTTCGACAGAATTGTTATAACAAACTCACTACTAGATCATAAATGACCAGAAATATATTTTCATCAACATCATTAGGAGTACTGGTTAGATGACGTATTTTCTCGTCACACAATTGGTATTTGGAATGTGACGTTTGCAGTAAAGATTTGAATAAAACTTGTTCAATATCGTACAAAACTGTGATTTTATTATTTTGTATAAACAAATCTTTCAATAAGTCTTAATTTACGACTCAACGAAATAAACTATGACCAATAGTTGTATCACCAGCGTTGCCTTAGTTTTTGTGTTAAAGATGTTCGCTTATGAGGCTACCACGTAAAATCAAAACAATTGTTAGGTTGCAATTGAGGTCAATCACACTCTCGCAGTTACTTCCCTGCAAAGTGACCCGAGTGACCCTACGTAAGGAATATCTAAGAAATAGCAAATTAAATCCTTGTACGCTAATCACTTATATTTCCTTTACCTTTCCTAGTACTAAACACTGATTCCCTTCATTGCATTATTTGTTAACGGAAGTCCATTCAAATTCTTGCGTCGAATTGTTGTAATGTCAACCCTATCCTTCTGGGAACGTCAGACGTCCGGTGTCGCTGGGGGCAACAAACTCCATCTTCTATCTCGCTCTACCCCCACTCTAGCGCTTGCTACCCCTCAACTGCCAGGAAAGGCCATAAATCAGGCGATTAGCTTCAACAATACCCGGGTAGGATTATGGGACGACCTCCGTCTCCCATTGGGACTGGCTCGGGCCTTAAACCATCCCAGGCCTCATGTTAAGAAGGCCCAGGAATATACAGACTTTACATCCTTAGTGGGATTAAAGGAAATAAGTAGAGTGAACCACATAAATTCATAAGATAGCATGAATTAAAAAAAAATATTTTAGAATAAGTAAAAAAAGTGTTCCAAATATTGCATATAAACAACAACATTTCAACCCCACCATTGCATGTAAACAACATCGTTTCTGCATAGCATTTAAACCATTTTTTATTCCCTGACAAAATTGAAAACCAAAAAAACAATCAACACAACAAAAATCAAACAAGAAACAGAATTTAATTTTGATACTTTAGTCGATCTTCCTCATGGACCAATTGTTGAGTTGAGATGCTGCAACTCATCTGCTGTGGAAGTGCCCTTGCATGTGGTTATTCAGATCACGTATTGACGGTTCACAAGTCTGCAGTCCCGGCCTCTTCCTGATCTGACTGACCTGTTGACTGGTGATAGATTACGCTTCCAACGTACGGATAATGGGTTTCCGCACTGCTTATAGGCAGCACTGCACTCCAGGATGTTGTATACAATGAAACTGTCGAAATTCTTGACAAATTGTGTGTGTTGAAATGTTTTCAATCAATTTGAGGATAGAATTTGTGGTATATTTCTGTGAGCTGTGAGTTTACTAAGCTTTCTTTAAAAAAATTGAATATGAAATGGTTGCGGTTAGTGTTGTTTTGTTTTAGTATGGACACCATTGATTAACGATGTCATTTTCAAAGTTCTCAAATAATATATTTTACTTGAATGTATTTAATAGAGTCCGTGTGTATTTAGTCCTAGATGTTTAATTTTTTTAGAAAGATTTTAAATGATTCTGTTATTTATCATAAAGATTATGAACTTTATAAATATACCTACTATTAACAACATCCATAGTGAAAAATCCACTACAATATTCGTGGACGACCTAGTCGCAAAGTTTAACGTTATGTGAGAATGTATCATAAATCTTAGTCTCTCGAATTTTGCTCGCAAATCCCCCAAAATCGCCGTGATTCAGGAAACACCTACACGAAACACTAAAGGTCGAGCCTCAAGAGTCAAGAAGCCATCGCTCAGTTCCAAATCGCCCCTTTCGTGATAAATCACAATTTCGTAACTGTTTAGGAAAGAGTTCGCAGATCAATTCCCCAACCTCTCAATCTCGTGGCCCCGGAACTAAGCATTGCCCGAAAGCGATTGCAGATTGGGCTTCTACTGGTATTAGATTAAAGACTAATCTTTGAGTTAGAAAATCGTGGAAGAAAAAAAAGAGTAGGTCGCATGGTAAGACCTGGTCCCGGGACCGATTAACTTTTTTGTTTTGAAGTCCCAAGAGGCCAAAAACACTATCTTCAAATTCATATACGCTAACCATCATGATCGGACTATGGGAACAAGGGTTTATGGGGTAAAAGTGGGGTTTTCTCATTTTCACCCTGAAAACATAACATTTTGCAATTTTTTCCAAACCATTTTGTAGAGCTCAAAAAACTAATAATTTAGTATTTTGAAGCATTGTTGTAGGCCTATGACTAACGGTTACGGAAAACGTCCCAAAAAAAGTGTAAATTTTAAATTATTACTATGTTATTCTTATGTTAAGGAGAATAAATAAAATGTTATAGCTAGCTTGACTATGGACATATTTTAATGAAATCTTTGAAATTTTCTTTACTTTATACTAAGCTATCAATATTTCAATAAAAACCCCTGTTTTCCTCCCTGAAGAAGCAAACCTAAGTACTCATTAAAATTAATTATATTATTTAAATAGGAAATAAATCTGACAACTTTAAGGGAATAATTTAGCGGAATTCCAACCAGGTAGATGGAAATTCGCTTAGTCTGCAGGTTCGCTGCGGCGGGGGTATTTTATTTTCTTTGATATGTTTGTCAGTAAAACAATGGGGAACCTTAAACTATCCCTTGTAAAAAAAGCCTTTGTTACATTTTCATGGTGAGAGTTATAAACAAAATATCAACCAAGCTGCAATATACAGTATCTTAAGATATCCTATTATTTGTACTTTTTATATAAATTTGTGTTTCAGACAAAATTAGGTTAACTAATCGAATGACTGTCGAAGAGAACAAGAATGTAATTGGCATCTTTTCACAGAAAACAATCGTATACGGAGATTTGTTTAGTACCTTAGTTGGCACTTAAATGTTTTCACAAGCTAATCGCCAAAGAAATGGTAATCGAGCTGCCAAAACCTTATCGCTTGGCACCAATTAGTTGTAGAAAGTGTCCTTGACCAGAGATCGTTTACACGTATATGGATCATCCTTCGCAACAATTATCAAGTAGTTTAGCGTACTCGTTGCATAATTGTACCTGTTACTTGTGTAACAGTTAACTTCCCACAGCTGTGACCTTCACTAAGTAGGAAGCTAGGAAGGAAGTTGGACTGTTTGTTTGTTGTGTTGAAATAGTTGGACGTCTTCGGATACTGAGGAAGATTGTTAAGTTTAAGGTTATATTTTGATCAAATTTCGTATATCTAATAATTACCAAGCTGTCAACACATTTTACTTAAGAAGGAACTTCATGATATCACCATTTTCTTAGCAGAAAACCTAAGTACTTATAGAAAACTAATGTCATTTAAATAGGGAACAAATTAGACTTGTTTTAGGAAATATTTTCGTGAAAATCCAATTAGGAAAATTGAAATTTGATTCGTCTGTAGGTTTGCTGCGGTGGGTTTTAAACTCTCATCTTGGAATCCATCTTAAATAAATACATCTACAAACTATACAAAACATTTAAAAGCCTCTACAATTTTAAATATAAATACAGCCTCAATTAATGTCCAACTATTCTCACCCTTCGTTTAGTATACGTACATCACGACATTATTCTTAAAGGCAATAAACTTGCCATCATCAATTTCAAAACATGTCCTGTCGAAATATTCAGTACTGTTCTTCTAAAACACTAGATTTAAACTTGAGGAACGAAGTGAATCAGCTCGCAAGTATGAAGATTGCCAGTAGACGGGCCCCTGTCCTTGACGCCAAGCATTCTCGAGCATTCTCAAACTCTTGCATAAAAATATAATTCTAACTGAATTTCGTACATTTCCTATATTTCATAGTGCACGTGTTTACACACGTATTATTACAATTTGATCATTTATCTAGGCCTATTTTAATCAAACAATAACAATAAATATTTTATCAACGCTCCTCTTCGTGCAGCATACTCCTGCAACGATTCTAAGGCAACCCAAGTATTCTTACCCCATTTCAAAGTTTTTTTTTTTTGAAAACTTCATCTATAAACTTGGGAGCCAAAAATGAATCAGACAAGTACAAAGATCACCTCTGGCCTTGACACCAGACAAAACAACCGGTCAAGCCGTGGTTTATTTTGGAAAGTGTGTAATCCTCTAAAATACACAGCGTTGCATAACGTGTTTGCTGCACTCCACCGTTCTGTAGTACAAGTTCACACTGTTTTTATTTGGAACTCGCAATAAATGTGTCACCTAATTTGAAATAAACATGATTAACGCACAATTTACCTTGGTGTATAACATATTTGGGTATTTGTGAGGTCTAGAGGAACATTATCAAGGTAAAATAAATTAAACAAGAATAATATAAATTAAGATAAGATAAGGTAAGATATAAATTAAATAATAAGATAAACATACACAAAATGCAATTGCTTTGAAACATCTTGCAACAGTTTGAAAGGAAGGAAGGTAAAAGGACATAGGTCCAGGCTACACCACAGTCGAAGATTAAAATCCTTATATAGGCCTATAATACGTAAAGGCGAATAATGGACAGATTTTTACAAAAGATGTGTCAAAATTAAGTGTTTTTTGTGTAGACGCCCCCTTTCACCAATTCATGTAATAAAAGTCTTCGGTCTTTGCCCCACAGGCCATCAAAATCCCAATGTATTTCTTATGAAAAAATGATTTTGATTACCAAACAGACGAATAATTTGTATTAATTACAGCTGTTCATAGTAAACACACAAGAGCGTTCGTTTTCAGTATCGATAACTGGAGTGGAGTGATTGATTGCATTCTTTGAGTTGACTCTTTTAAGTCATCGGAAATTATAACTGTTATTTGATTTCAAACTACGCCTGTAATACCTTGCAATTGCTCGAATTCGAGCAACAGGGGCGCTAGTTGATACTAATAGCAGACTGTTCAAGAAAATTCACTAAAGTTGTAGAAGGAGTTACCAATCTACCTATTGAACTCGGATACCTTTAACTCAACAGGCAACTTATACTATAACTTAATATAGTCTATATATTTTTTAGTTCCTGATTTCCAATATAATTCACATTTTTTGTAGTTTTATAGGAGAATAGCCATTCTAATATACTCGCTGGACATTCCTAAATTCTTTACTTAACATACGATTTGACATAAATAACTAATACCCCTTAGGGTGCGCTGGCTCCTACATTCTTGTAAGATTTGGAAATTTAGAATTCCGATATTTTGATTTAACTCTCGGTTTTTTTTTTTTTTATTACGTTAAATATCGGTTATAGAGGCGTATCTTAGTTACTCCTGTAAGGAGTCATACTTGTTCATATGCAATGAATGCGCTATTAAAATCATCAACGATCGTAATTGACTAGTGAACTTTGTGTGACACAGAAGCAATCTATCACCGCCAGTGTGTGTAAGTGAATGCAGTGAGTCAATGACACCCAAGGATGATGACTAAACTCCATCTCTGCTGTTCCTGGTACATTTGGCTCACAATATCAAGGGAAGGTATTAAGACAACAAGACAACCAAGTATGTAACCTCGTGAATCAAGAATACCTAAAGTGAGGTTATATGAGTGTGCGGGGTTTCATGCTGACTATGAACACTTATCAATTGGTGTGGAATGTTTTCTTGGAGCTGTATTTGATTATCTCGAATCCTTTTACTTCTAAGCCCATCATTGATCTGACACTGAGTCGGCGTAGTAGTTGATTACTAATCGATAAATCAAATGGCCACTTAATAACGCTATCCTAAAAAAGTCAACGTTAGATGATAAAAAAATCGTTATCCTAACGCAACCATAAAATATGCCAATTGCGTAAATAAGTGCAAACATAAAAATTCTTTACGATAAAAGTGAGAGGTAGGTGATCGATCAAAAGGAGTAAATAAAAAATGATAGGAAGTGTTTTGTATGTCAAAATATTGTTCCATATTCTTGCTCAATTTAAACACAAGAGTTAGATGAATGTAGTAAATTGTTGAGACTGACTAAACAATAAATAAAATCAACTACTTTAAAACTAGATGTTTTAAGGCGCTTAGAATCAGTAAGAATTGGGTGGGTTGATTTTTTTCACGGGTTTTTGACCGATGGCTCTATTGATGAACTACAACACAAGTTTTCGTGAGGTATTCCCCCTAGTTTTGTAGTACATGAATACAACTACATGAACTACTTGATCTATATATAATTTTTAAGTGGAACTATCTTACTGTGTGTGATCTTACCTCTTACTATGAACCAATATGTCCAGGGAAGGCCGCATTTCTTGAGCATCTTGTCGACAATCAAATATTGAGAGTAAAAGTCAATAGTTTAACCCCTGAAAGCCCTTTGTCCTATGGGCTTTTGAAATTCATAGTTTGTGCTGAAATCTGTTGTCAATCATCTGAACTTTTTTCAAGTTTACACGAGTTTACATTAAAACAGATGGCCATAATACAATTTTGTTGCTAAAATCTTAAAGATATGTAACGTTAACTCAATTAAAATTCTGGAATAACCTGCATGTGTTATCATGAGATATTAACTCCTCGGAATGGAAGCAGAAGCACTGTGTGAGGTTGTATAAGTAGTCGCATCACGTATCTACACTACATAGCACTACCACCGATGGGTTGACAAATACACACACACACTTCACAGACTATGTACCAATACACACACACAAACCCACACACTGCACTCTGCGAGATCGAAGGTCCTTCATCTCCATTTACAATGTCTAGTCTTTGAGTTATTTATGACCATTGATCGAACTAACTTAGTCTAGGAAATCAAGGGGCTTCCGTAGTGCACGTTGATTGTATGATTTATTTATCATGCATTTCAATATATACCCTGTATACTTCTAGACTGAGCAGAATGTCTAAATTAAGAAGTTTGTTTTAACCGTGGTATGGTTACAAGAAATATCTTTAGCCATTGTCAATACTTATAATGTTGTATATCATGCCAAAGGGATAAGATTTACTAAGCGTAGTATGGCTTTATCTCGTCCTTTAATCTATACTTATTTAATACGCAAGCAGGATTTTTGTGACAATTACTCCTCCGAAACTACGAAACCAATTTACATGTTCTTGGTGTCATTGGAAAGAGCGTACCGTGAAGTTGTGCAGGAAACTTTCTTTTTAGGGAAATAATTAGAGGGTGAGGCCCTGGAGCCCTTTAAAGTTTTGTATTTCTCCATAAGATTAACATGGGAAACAAATATTGTTATGAAACTCCAGCTGTTGTCAGAAATTTAAAGTGAGAAGAAGGGCATATGTTAATTGTAAACACAGTCAATAAGTTTGCTAATTTAACGGTTAGTTTGCTACAAACATTTACTTACTTGGTTGAAATGAAATAGTTACTATTTGAATTTGGGTTGGCGTAAATATTACAACGGAAAAAACGAGAGAGCCTGGATAAATGGTTATACTAAAAATAAACTGAATTAACACTGTGCTGCATTTCTTAGTAATCATTGAAAGAGCCGATTAGCAAACTATGGAAACATAAAAGTCATAAAACACCACCAAGGAGAAGAAATTGAAATAATGTGTGTTTTTTTTTTATATATATAATCGTTATTATGGACAACCTAATGTGGCTTTGAGTAAGGCTATATGTAGAAAACACTAAAAAATCTGCTTTTGAAAAATGATAAGATATTTTTACAAAAAATGTTGATTATATCGATCTGTTATGTACATCTTGAGTATTCCATAATATTTGAGTCGAATCTTTTAAAGTCATCAAAAATTATAACTGTTATTTTTTTTAAAATAATGCCTGTAATACTTAGAAATTGCTCGATTTCGAGCAACAGGGACACTAGTTTGTTGTTAAAATCCTTGGGTCTCAGAAAAAAGGAAGCAATTTAACAATATTTTTATTTAAAGATTAAGATGAGATTTGTTAGTGAAAACAGATGTGTGAAACTAATCCAAATTTTCAAGTCTACATCCTCCAAACATTTATTTAAATTAATATATTTTTGTAACATTTATAAATATTGTCGTTTGCTGATAAGACATTTTGTGGAATAAAATTTTAATTTCTGATCATCAGTGTTCAATCTGACCACTTACCTATCATAATCTACATTGATTGATTTACTTTTCTTAAGCGTTCTCTGACTATAATGTGCTTATGCTAGTTATGTTCGAGTTGTCTTACGAATACAGTTCTCCTCTAATTTGTCCTGGTAGTGCTAATTTTACCGAGAAATTATATGGTTTCGAATGTTCATTATAAACGCAAAAAAATATTGCGTAACAGTGAGACAGGCCCTCACTGCATGGACTCTTTACGTAATATTTGGACTATATTATGTAATTTTCCTTTGTTAAAAATGTTTGTAAGATGCAGTCAAAGGTTATGTAATTACAGTAAAAGTTAAGTTTCACAAAAGGCGTGTATGTTTTATGCCTAAGCGTTTTAAAATGGGTTTCTGTCTAAATAAGTACTTCACGACAACCTACTAGTAGTCCTTGTAGGTAGCTTCAGGGCGGAGGAAGTACGGATGACGTTATTACTGTTAGCTACGTCATCGCTGGACGTGTTAGTGATGACGGCGGAAATGAAATATAAATCTTCATATAGTTTGTAGCGGAAGGTGTTCCCAACACTTCTCTTCGCCGAACATACACATCCTGGGTTTTTTAGACACTTAGACCTGCAGTTCCGAAATACCCCAACCCGGTTTCATCAGCTGAATAGAAGATTTTAACCTGGGTATGCGAAAAAAGAAATCCCGCATTCAATACGATAGTTGAACAATTGATTAAATCTCGTATAGAATCACATTCTTCTTCAAATTTAAGATGCGCCGTCGAATGAGGATTTCCAACCTTTGACATCGCCTTGGTATTTAAGTCCGTAACCCTGACAAACTCTTCAAACCTCGTATCGTTAAAGCCTTGTGTTTTGTAAAATTTACATAAAATGCTATGAGAAAAATAAGCTAAAACGAGTTGTATCATATGTTTATCAAGAAATGTTGATGAATGGTATTGTAAAAATCTTTTGCACTCAAAAACTGCATAGTTCAACAATCTACTTTCTGAGGAAAATATCAGTTGTGAAAAATACACCTGTAGCAAACCTGCAGACTGAGTGGATTTTCATTTATCTGGTTGGATTTTACTAAAATATTCCCTTAAAATTTTTCTGATTTATTTCGTATTTAAATAACGCCGTATTTTATTAAAACTTTAAGAACCAAATAAAAAAACCGAGTTTTCTCCGTAACCATTAGGCGTACAAACACCACGCTTCAATATACTAAATTATTTGTTTCTAAAGCTCTACAAAGTAGTTTAGAAATAAACAGCAAAATTTTATGTTTTGGAGCCAAAAATGGTAAATCCCTTTTTTCACCTTATAAACGTCAAAAACTGCATTATCCATTGATAAAGCAAATTCCTACATGTTTGTTAAATTTACAAAGCTGTGAAAAAAGACTTTTTACTCTATGCACTCTAATTAGTCACTAAAACTCTGCCATCAATGCCTCTTATACAGGACAGGGATTTCCCACTCTTTCTATGATTATTCACACTAATCCACTGACTACATTTGTAATGTGTTTGAAACTCTGCCAGCAATGTGGGAGCGATTTGCCATCGCATTACAATATCTTAGCATCACAAGTAGATGAACATTTTGACCTTCGGTTAGAAAATTGCTGCAACCGATTATGCCCAATTACTCGACTATCGGGATACTTATCGGTTGCAACTTTGTTGCCACGAGTTGCAAATACTAGTCGATGACTTGATCACTAAAGACCACGTTAATATCAGCCATCCTTGCAATCTACTGATCGGATAGTTAATGCATGTGCCATCACTTGTTAAAACATACAGTAAACTGGTTAGACACGTGTTAATAATTATTTCCATCTTCAAGATCCATTTTAACGAGGGGACTCATGCACGAATTGCTCATTTTAGAGTTCATCAATTATTTCTGAGGTAAATCGAATCCAATGCAACAACTTTAACTTTTCACATACAATGTTTGTTTATTTTACTAAATCGAAATTGTAGATTTAACATCCACACACCTACCTCAATCAGGTTGAAATTAAAAAAAAAAATACCTATTTAAATTCATGGTTTCATCTACATTCAACTAAAGGGTCAGCTGTTAATTTATAATTCACCATTAAACCGTTATAAGAAAGTTGGTCAGCATCACTGGATCTTTCGAAGAAATCTTTGAAAATAAATGACTCACTAGGAGACGAAGCCTTAAGTGAAATTGTCTTTTACCATTCTCCACTCCGCTTTGTCTTAAGCTTTAAAATGACAGCAAAATTGTAAAAATCGGTTGAGTAGAACGCTTCAAACGCGATGTTACTGAGAAACCCCTTATTGTATTGAGTACTGTATATAGATCATGTTAGATTGTTTTAGTATAGTATTTTTGTGGATTTGTCTTGAAAAATGTGTTTCCTAATTACGGAGTGAATATTATTTTGCAGAAATGAATTATGAATCAATTCTCAAAGCTATTTGTATTTGTATAATGTTGATCACACCTAATTTGGTATTTGCTTTTTAGGTTCCGTAAATAAATCAGTGAATGAATTGATTATTTATTCTCAAGATCTCGGAAAACCTAGCTTCTTTCAAGACTTAAGGATTTCAGAAGACATTAGGGCGTTCCTGAATAATACAACAGTCACCAAATCATTCACAAGACTAGTCGAAAGCCAGTTGTTATTGGACTAGTGAATTCATTGGTTAAACAAAGGTCAACTAAACGTACCTATATCTGTTTGGAAATTATATTAGATTGAACAATATTAATGCTGTAGTTGTTCGTCGAAAGTTTTACTTCAGAACCTTACTTTTGTTCTGTGAGCATCTTGATGAAGCAACTTAAGATTTACGTACTCTTCTATATAGTGTTCTTATTCATATCTCATTTAATTATTGTCAAGGTCTTGGAAGGTTCCAGGCCTCGCGTACAAAGCATTTCAATATCCATTTCACCAAGTTACCTACAATTACTCAGGCATTCTCTATTGAATCTTTGCAAGGACATCCAGATCTTTGCTAACTTTAGCTAAAGCGATGCATTTTGATTTTACATCTTCAAAGTTCGTGGCAGATACCAAAGATTGCATTCAAAGCATTTATTTTTTCACCTAGTCACTAATTCTTCGTACCCACCATAACTCGGGCCTTATTGAACCCCTACAAGGACTTCCATATCATTATTAATTTCAGGGATAGTAGTCGTATTTTGACTCAACTGCAATCGTGTGTAAGGTACCTACCATCAGTTGGGAATTTTCTACGGAATCTTTGCAAGGGCAGCCGGATCTTTGCTAATTTTAGCGAAGGTGAAATGTTTTGACTCAGCTCGTGTAACGTACCGGCCGACCTTTGAGGCGTGGACTGACTGCCCTCTGCCCACTGGCTTTCCTCACTGTCCATGTATATGCCCAAGGTCCGATGTTACTCAATGGACAGCAGTTGCACCGCGGCCTTGCAAGGAATGCGTGATTCACCGTGGACTTGGCCCGATTTTTACAAGCTTGGAAATACTTGGTCACTTTAACCTTGGTGATTTCGAGAGATTATGCGAGGTCGTGGAATATTTGGATGAATAAGTATGATTTATTTTGGAGGTTGTTTACTACTGTTTCTGTTCTTCATTAGGAATTTCGATTGATCGTTTAAAGAAAGGTTGCTGACAAGCAATTATTGCATGATAATTTTAAATATCTTTATCGTATTACGTGAAATTAAGATGGAGACGCCACCTAGGTGCATGTTTCAATCCAAATATTTAAATCTAGGATGATTGTAGAATGGAGTGAGGTGATATGTTTCGCTTGATTGTTTGTTACTCACTAAGATCGCCCGTTATTCTTTAGCCAGAAATGGTCATGGATAGCTGGGTTCTGTTTCTATCCATCAAAAAGCTCATGAATTTTCTTGGTTTCAAACCAGCGACCTTCCGATTGTTAGGCTTAGCACTAAAATCCCTATTAATTAACGTTATTCATTCAGATTAGAAAATTATCAACTTTAATAGAATATGTTAACCAAGTATGCCCACAGTTACAAAATTAAAACACACATACATACATTTTTTTGGAAGAAATGTATTTTCACTAATTTATTAAATTTAAAATCAATATAGATGAGATTAAAATAATTGACTAATAGTGTTTCGCATCTTTTTATCCACGTTTCAAACACTGGCCGATTCTCAGTTTGCTTTGTATGACATATTTGGAAATCCACTCTTGGAATGGTGAGTTTATCTGTTTGACCGTAGATGACTTCAGTACATCATTGTTCGGAGTTAGGGGAACTGGATACCCCTGACTAGAAATATCTAAAATAATCAAGTACGAAGGGACTTTGTCGGTGATGCGTGGTTTGAATGAGTGTAAACTGCTACCCCTGAATAGCAATATCGTTGTTGCCATTATTGGCATCATGCTATTGATATTGCCTTGGATAGTGACAAGCTCAATGTTCGAACAATTCCCTTACAAACACGTAAAACATTCCATCGGCGTTAAACATTCACAAAAGAATCAGCCGCACCGTAAAAACTGCACACGCAACGCGTCGGTCCATTTTCATGGTAATGCGGTGAAGTCCAGAGAGGCGTGTCTTGTATTGAGTTGCTAATGCAAGGACGTGACGGCGGTCAACGACAGCGCGGACGTTAACGCGCGTGTGTGACGCGTGACGCGCGTGTCAAACGTTTGGCTCTCGTCCAACATGAGGTAATACTGTGGTGGTCACTAATCGTCTTTGCATACTCTTGTACCACTGCTTAACTATTATAATAATGTTTCAATGTGTAGTTTGAATAAGGATTAAGCTTAGTGAATACTTGAAAAGTTTGTTTGCTGGAAAATACTTGTTTGCTTTTGAATACTTTAGACGAATATAAACACAAAGTTTACTCAAAAAATCTATAAATTTTTAGGAACTCAAAAATGTTATTTTTTGGTCCTTCGTGGGGAATCCTTTTCCAATCGTTCTTTTGAAGTAGCCCCCATTAAACGCGCTTAATTTACTAACACGAGGCAATATTATGTTTTACAACTTCCATTGATAATCTGGCTAGCACGTGGGAAAAACAGCAAGGTTTACGTTGATGTTATAGTGCTAGTAAAATTTAAGAGTTCCCAATGGTGTTTAAATGTTTTTAATTTAAGATTATCCTCCCAATTATCCTCCTTAAAAATTAACTTAGTGTTTTATGTCTGTTCGTTTGATAATAATTTAATAATAATCTCATAGGACTAGTAGTTAAACATTTTACTATGAAACCCAGCAAACTTGTACAAAACTAGTAATATTGCAGGTAGGTTTCTCTCTTAAATATTGTAACAGGTTAAATGTTATTTATCCTACTACACAAGTTAGGTATCCGTCAATTTCTTTAAACACTTCTCAATTTGTTTAACACTTAAAATATTAGTTAGTCTGTATTACAATTCATTTTTTCAAACAAACGTGTTTATATTTAAGCGTTTACACAATATAGAAGTGTAAAATCGAACCACATATTGCCTAAAAGTATACACGTATACAAAAATTAAATACTCCTACTATACTTCGATCGCTTCCAATGACTTCTAATATTCATTTTCTGTAGTATTTATTCTTTACAGTCGGACTCGAAGGACCAAATATTAAATAAACTCGATGGAAGAAACCAGTCAAGTTTAATCTCTACAGTACTTGGAAATCCACACAGCTAACGGTGTTTTAGCCACTTCAAGGCGTGACTGACATAGTCCCGTTTTCCTACAACGACAGACCTTGCTATTAATTATACAATTAGCCGGTGACACTAGCGGTGTTGCGGTGTTATCACAGAGGAAACCAGTGATAACAAGGTCACAACGCCAGGTCTAGGTCGCAGACTTGCACCACCCCGCGGACATCAGTCAGATGACGTCACGGCAGACTCGTGATCAACGCTGTGTAACTCGGTTGATGTTGATGCGTTTCATCTCTAATAGTCGTGGCACGAATGTATTTTCCGATGCCACGGTTGTACTATTTCTTTACTTTGTAGCCTGTTTGGGAACGCGATGAGGCCTAGGTCATTTGGGATGTGGGTTTAGGCAATTGGTAGGGACTTGTAGTGTATTGGTTTTTGTCAACGATTATTTTTTTAATAATTTAATATGTATAGGGCCTACAGGTACTGTCGATAGTGACGCAGTTCTACTTAAAACTATCCAGTGTTTGCTTGAAATACTTTTAATGGTTTGGTTTTTGTTTTAAAGCACTTTAAAGTTTCGTAAAACTTGACTGTTTACTTCCCTTATCGAGTTACTGTAATATTTGGTCCTTCGAGTCCAACTGTTAAAAATTCTTAAACGTCATAGAAAAAGTAAAAGAGTATGAAAAGCCATTGGGGGCGCTCGAAATATAGTAGGGGTATTCAATTTTTGAGATGACAGCCCCTGACGAAAACTTTTTTATTTAAATTTTCTTGTATTCTTTATAGTTTTGATGGTTCTATTTTCCATAAGTATAAAAATAAGATATTTCAATGGATTTGATGTAGGAATGCCCTAAACAATGTCCATTTAGATTGTCTTGCTAATTTGTAAACGTAATGATTTTCTGAAAACCACTGCTCAACAATAGTATCTTTTAAGTTTGATTCCTTTCTACTGACAGCGGTTTTCGTCAACAGCCCAAATTCTTCTCACATGCCAAATTCCATTTTTCTAAAGCTAATGTAAAGCTGGACAAATGCTGAAGCTAAATTTCTATAGCTAAATCACACAACTTATTCAAACAAAGGCATGTTACGTAAAGTAGCCAAATATTACGTAAAGGGTGGGAAGGGGCTGTCTCGCTGTTACGTAATACATTTTTTGTGCTTCTCATGAACGGTCAAAAGTATATACAATTGAACTCGTTGAAATTAGTTCCAGGAAGTGGAAATGGTCAATCAGTATCGATTATACTTTCATAATCAAGATTGTGCTCTTATCTCAGGTGACCAATGTGTGATTAGACAGCAACCTGGTTTGACCTCTAGTCTTATCTGATAACGTAAACTTGGCTTACGTGCAACTCTGCATGTAGACTCCCCAAAAATACACCATGCCAGGATATCAATGATTTACAATAGTTTATATGACGGAAGCTAATATGACGCTTGATCAGGCTTGATTACCTGATAAGTAGGGGGGATTGTGATTTTATCTCAGATGACCAATGTGTGATAAGACAGCGATGGTGTGTGACCTCGGGTCACTGATAACATACACTTGGCTTACGTGCAGCTGTGCATGTAGACCGCCGACTACAGAAGGCAGACACTTCATTAGGGGATGGGGACTAAACATATTAAGACATTTCTTAAGTATCAGTTATGACATTGGTGTAACTCATAACTCATAACTCATTTATTGAACCAAAATAACAGATACAAAATTTGCATTGGTCATGTCAAATAATAGAACTAAAATTAAAATAAACAATAGACAATGTTGCTTCAATAAAACAATATCAATACTTCTTACAACAAAAAAAAAACCAACTAACTAAACCCATCAGCGACACAATCTCGAACACTGTAGTAACCCTTGGCCAAGAGTATTTTTTTTATTTGCTTTTTAAAGCTGTTCAAGTCCGACTCCAGCTGAAGGGAGGGAGGGAGGAGATTAAAAATTTTAATGCCATTGTAATGAAAGTGTCTCTTGAAAAATGTAGTTGAATGAGATGGTAATTTAAGATGGGAATTGTTACGTAGTGAATAGGAATGTGTAAGTGAAGATTGGTATTGGTGTAAGTTTTTTTTAATGAGAATCAAAGTTTCCAAAATGTATATTGAGGGAAATGTTAAAATTTGTGATGAAATAAAGTATTGCCTGCAAGATGTTCTTCTTTTCAAACCAAAGACTGCCCTAACTGCCCTCTTCTGGAGTCGGAAAAGGAAAGACGTTTTCCCACACTCACACCCCCACACCGGCACTGCGTATATCAGGTGCGGGAAAATCATTCCATAATATGCTGTAATTAGAACATCACATTTTGCAAACTTAGAAAGTTGGCGGAGAAGAAAGATTCCCGAAGAAATCCTTCTACACACAGTGTCAATATGGGAATGAAAGCGCAGGTTTCTATCGAGCACCAATCCCAAGAACTTAACCTGATCAGCTGCCTCGAGCACAACATCATTCAAAAGGAAATTGTTTTTGTTTTTCCCAGCTGAACTTATAGAAAAATTTACAAATTCAGTTTTTCTGGCATTTAGACTCAATGAGTTGTCCTCGAACCACTGCATCATGGAGCTCGCTTGCAAAAAGGCCTTTATTTCGAGTTCATCGAAATTTTGATCAGAAACCGAGAGCGACGTGTCATCAGCAAATAGACAAATGTTTCCAGAATTTACAATTGATGGAAGATCATTCACAAAGACAAGGAACAACACCGGACCGAGGACTGACCCCTGAGGTATGTATAATGTTAATTTTGTCGATAGTAACTTCGGCTCTGAGAAATGGGGGATCGAGTTGGTCTAGTGGTAGAGCACGGAACTTCGATTCCCAGGGCCCCAGGTTCAAATTTCGCCGATCACCAATGAATTTTTCTAAGTGATAATACCGTAATCCTTTATTGATGTAGTCTGAATCGATGTAGAAAACAATCCCCGGGTTAGAGCCCTAGGGAAAAAAGAAATAAAAACAACTTATGATAATGAGTGCTATAGACAAGCAATGTCTAAAGTTTACATCGTAAACTTTTGTTACCTTAGTTTGTTTATAAATTTGTAAAGGTGCTTGTAAAGGTTTAATAAACTCCTGCTGTTCATTGCGACTCAATTAAATAATTCGGCTGACAACGAACTGCACTCACGGTCAAAGGAATTTACAAGGGTTGGAAGGGTAGCCCGCCTAAGCCAAATGGAACTGCACTCACGGTCAAAAATCGGTCTTTCACGGCTGAACGCTTCGCTAGCCCCTTAGTCATCTGTTTATTCCGTCGTCTGTCTTACTTTATCCAATACTTTATTTAATACACGTTTTAGTGTCTGTCCCAATAAATACAACAATAAATAACCTAACCTAACCTAACCTAACCTTTACAAAAGAAGCTTAGTTATAATAAGAATATAGCCTATCATTTTATCGTAAATACTATGCTAGAATTTTCTGTGCACATATATATGTGTATTTTTTACAATGTCAGTAAAGTAGGTTTATTTTTTGACGTTTAGATTAATTTAATCAAAACTTTTCAATATATCTCAACTAATTTAATAAGTTTTAATCAATTCAATCATGGTGTTGCACAATGTGATAAAGGCTAATTAAAAACTGACCGTGAGTGCAGTTCCAGTACCTCCAGAATGGCTCAAAGTGACCGTGAGTGCAGTTCCGTAGTTGGATTAGGACCAGGGACTGACCGTGAGTGCAGTTCCAGCCCTCCCAATAATTCTACTAGAAAAGAAACTCACCTCAGCAACCCCAAACGACTTTTTAACTCCATACACTTGTCTAATGTATATGTTGTGAAAAATATGTCTATCTTAAACTTCATTTTACAAAAAGTACATATTTTAAACTTACCTTTTTGTTTAGTTGAATATAATGGTAGGGAACTAATTTCTTTGTAGAAAAATTGCACTCTGTATGAGACTGTAATAGATATCTTTATTATCTTTTAACTCCTGGGCCAGAAAATTATCAGTGGCTCAGTTATGAAACATTGCTAATTCTAGTGTACGCTAACGACTCACTCAATCATAGCAGGTAATAATTTTAAATGTTTTCTTTAACCGTCCGAAATTACTACACTTAAAGAAACATTACTACCAATATCCCTACTAAGTATACTATTGGCCATTATTGGGCCTTACGTAACCAATATTCTCACACAAAATAACGTACATTTTCCACTGCCACGTGGATTGCAGACCTTGAAGTCGCTGCTTCATTCCGGGTCAAATTGCACCAGTTTTTCATTGCCTGTTAAAGAGTCATCAGCTGTACGTAATAAGTCAGCTGACCAATATCGCATCTTTAATTGTTTTTTAACGACCAAACATTCTTTGGTGATCAGATCAGTGGTGCTTTGTTGCGTAAGGTGTAATCGAGATTTTACAAAGACTAAAGGATGATTGTTGCCTTGGCATGAAATTGAAAATATTCCTAATTTTAAGAATCAGAAAGATATAGACCTACTGATCACCGAGCACATACGGGGTGTCCCACGAAGGGGTTTAAACGTTTGATTTTATATTACGTGCTCATTCATGCATCGAACTTTTTAAACTTTACACAGTTTAAGAATTAGGATATAATAATATTCTGGAAAAATTTCAACTCCCTAACCTTAGTAGAAACAAAATGGCGGCATATTGAAAAACAATGCTTAAAAAGATTAAAGAAGGTATTTTTGGTTTATCAAATATTTTTATTGATACTTTCCAGGGCAATATGACTTAAATAAAAAAAAACTAGAACATAGCCTTAATGGAAAACCTTATGTCCAACATTATTCAAACTGTAACCCATCCACAGCAACACACTGATAACAGCGCGTAACAAATTATTCTTAAGCTCTTACAAAGAAACTCCGCGGTATCCGGAGAAGTTCCTCTTCTATTGATCGTTTTAGTTCCTCATCATTATTGAAGCTATGGGTATAAACTTGTTCCTTCAAGAAATCCGACAAAAAGATGTCGCAAACAGTTAAATCAGGTGATCGGGGAGGCCAATCTAAAAAAATCATTTCCACGACCAATCCAACGGCCATGAAGGTTGCCATTTAGTAATTGCTTTACAGGATTTGCGAAATGAGGTGGTGCACCATCTTGTTGAAAGATTGCTTGATTCATTTCTGGTACCGTCAAATGGGGCAAGACCTGTTCATTTAAAACTCATTTTACAATCAAACAGCTGTTCTTCAACAATGAGCATTAGAACCGCAACGTAGTAAACAAATCAGACCATTAATCATGAAAGTAGTTTTTATAGGAAGCAAATTGGTAAATTTTTCAATATGCCGCCATTTTGTTTCTACTAAGGTTAGGGAGTTGAAATTTTTCCAGAATATTTTTAGAACCTACTTTGTAAACTGTGTAAAGTTTAAAAAAGTTCGGTGCATGAATGGGCACGTAATATAAAATCAAACGTTTAAACCCCTTCGTGGGACACCCTATACATTGCAACTTTATAACAACTTGTGGTGAAGAGGGTGGCGGTGCAGAATCAATTATACATTTTTGGATACTACTGTACATTTCTAAATTCAAGGAAGGGTCTAAACCCCCTAAGAACATACTGTAATGGACAATATGTTAGCCAGGTAAATAGGCTTAACGCACAAAATTGAAAAGGTTTTTTAACCGCCGGTCAACGTTGTCAAAAAGCTGCCGAGGTAAAATTATATAACCTCATCATGAACATTAAATATTCAACTAAATACTCAAAACAAAGTTCAATTTAACCAACTTCCATGTTCTGACCGGTTGTTGTTATATGAATTTGAATTTTTAAGTTTTAATATAAAATATTTTGAGTGTGCCCCATTTTTAAACCATTTCACTTCTTAAAGTGAAGTTTTCGTCAGTCTCATCGAAAGGCGGCTTGAGTCAAATATGAAGATACGTCAAGAAACTTTTTCGTTTCCAACCAAACTCGAAAAATCTCAGATTGTTTAGGAAAATGTACTCTTGTTTAAAACTAGAGATCGTTCAGTGGTCAAAAACTCGACCAAAAATTAGTAATGTACACCTTCTCTATTTTTACCCCATGCTGTAAATAATACAATCATGTGATTGGAATTTCCTTAATTTGTTTTGATTTTCTATTTACAGTATGTGTCGTTATTTCGTCACCAGTATGGCAACCCATTAGGCCCATGTTAGTATTTTAAATTCAGTTGTTGTGCTTATTTGTAGTTTATTTTAATGTAAATTTCTTTCTAACAATATGGGTAGATTTTCCCTGCGACGCACACGAGCTGAAAAAAAAGTTTTACAGAAACATGTTTGCCTATTAATATATATATTTTAATAAACGCCGCGCCGTAGTTTTGTAACCGGTTCATTTTTAAGTTGTTTTTTTTTTGTTTTTTTTTTCCTGAACAGAGCTATTAAACAAGATACATGCTCCCATTTAGATTTACCTATCGACGCCTATGAACGTCACCTCAGCCCAATAACCCTGACCAGTAGACATAGAGCAGAGCTCTTCCTAAGCATGCAGGATAGGAAGGTTAGCTGAGGTTTTATAGCTTGTTTGCATTACCCGTCACTGACTACTGCTTGTTTGTTACAGGTACGCTATTGTTTACAACACCACTGTGGCGTAAGTAGACATCTTGTGTCCAAATCATCCCCCGTGTCCTTGAATGTTTTGTAATCCGACATTACATGATGCCACGGGGTTCGGAAGTAGACCTGGAGAGGAAATGTCAACTCAAAAACAATTATCTTAAATACATTGGTTGAAATTATCTCAAATATAAATTATGTACACGTTGTCGCGAAGACACACTGAATAAAATAGAATCTAAGATAAGCTGAATATCAACTTTCGCAAAGACATACCCTGGATCCAGATATCTCGACATATTAAAATAGCCGGTATTCAACTAGATATTAATACACGAATTTCTTATTGTGAATTACTTATTATGAATTTCCCAAAAATACACATAGGGTAAAGTACAATAACAGACAATATAATATGTGGTGCAATAATCTAAAAGACGCACACTAAATAACAAGACGTACATCGTATGCAGTAAATTATGACAAAGATACATTCTGGGTACATTTTAAAAGACAATGCGTTGGTCAAAATGATCTCAAAGACGTACCCTGGATAACAATTTCCTGGTTAAATCTTAGAACTTATGTAGAGAGACCATTGGAAGTGTTCGTGATATACAAATATACAGATAAACAATATGTGGGTTTTCGTGTTCGTTTGCGGTTTTGGTAGTTTTATGTTGGTTTTAAATATCATTTACATCAATTCTATCGATTTTCTTTTATTCCGTTTAACATATACGACGTAGCGTCGCGCGATAGACGTATATCAGTTTTAATGTTTGTCTTTAATCAATTGAACTCTTGAATAACTATACCCAAACAATTAATACTCACCTTGTCTAATAACTTGAATTTGCATTCGTTCACGCGTGTCCCTTTCTCTTCATCGAACTTCCCGATAAAATACAAGAGCAATGCAGGTTTGCCGCGACGAGGGCACACAATCTAAAATCCTCTGCATCAATCACTAACGAGACGAAATTCCCAAGTGAAGGGTCAAGGTTTTACTTCCTCTTCCTTCACTAAAAACTGCCCACAGTCTTGACTGAGTCTGATTAGACGGTAATTAATTGTATGAGATCATCAGGCTCATGCAGTACCTGGCAGGCGTTATCGTACATCTACCATAAACTTTGCCTGCTTTCCGCGTGTGGCTTGTAATTCTTGGTTGTTACTGGGTTGGTTTATGTCTTATTCTAAGAAATTTGCATATTTTTTACATAATTACGAGTACTTCTCAGTCTAATAGTATATTA
Source organism: Macrosteles quadrilineatus (assembly GCF_028750875.1). Lineage (NCBI taxonomy): Eukaryota > Metazoa > Arthropoda > Insecta > Hemiptera > Cicadellidae > Macrosteles > Macrosteles quadrilineatus. Next base: position 131,347,998 of record NW_026542595.1, on the reverse strand, counting down.
CGTTACTAGTCCTGAAACCGGACGATTACCATACGAGTCCGGTAAACACATTTTGGACGAGTGACGTACGATTGTTTAAGCCATACTACTCTAAGCTAACTTAATAATATAAATCTGTACAAATTCTTATATTCCCACTGACTAAATGACTAACAATCACTACTTTTAACCTCTAAGAGAGGTTATGTTTTTGTTTATAACCACTCATTGCCAAATATAATCAGCTGGTTGGTGTCCGGTAAAAACTTATTACAGTACAGTAGTACGTAATGAAACCCCAAGCTGTTTTCTGGGCTAAATTCTAGCGAGGGAAGTTCGTTAAAACAGTGTAGTGTGGCCTAAATACTTTTTTGGGTATTGCTGTGTTTATGTATTTCGTATGATAGGTTGGGTATTGTGTATTGGTTTTAAGTAGTTTAATAAGTTCGTTATCGTTGTGTGAAGGGTTTTTGTTTTAAGATCTAAGAAAGAAACTATTATTGCATTGGCTAGTTCGGAGTTTTGGACAGTTTCTTGTCAAAGGCATTATTTTGAAATCTTCTCAAACATATACAGCTGATTTTGTTTGGAGTTAATACAGAAATTATAGTTAAATGGAAAGTTAAATAGAATAGAAAGTTAAATAGAATTTAAATAGAAAAATAGAGTTAATTCTAAAATTTCAGCATGTACATTATTCCTCCAATTAATTTCAAAGTATTAATTTCCATTGATTAAATAACAAAGTGTAGTATCCCTTGTCATAAACAGGTGTACAATATTAACTTATTAACTAACATTACGATCATTTTTTGCTATTTTACTAGTAATTATTGTAATTAACGGTTGCATTTTCTCAAACTATTTTCAATTGCGACGTTTTTGCTGATAAATACAAAGTGTAAATTATTCTATAAGAGTTATTAGTTTAATCGCGCACCTGCGACAGATTACGTACGACCTTCTGTAGCATGCAATAAGCAGTATAATGACATTGGAAGGTAGGGTAAATGGGAGACTATGATAGCGGTATGATACTATGGTTTACTTGCTTGTCTACGATGTTGTTATCTAAACAGGTTTTAATCACATAAGTACAAACAAAATATGTAACATTTGGTAAAATTTAACCGATGCTTTTAACACAAGAGATTTCAGGTTTATTATTATTATTTAGACAATAGTACGAGTATATTCATCGTTTGGGCACAAAACCCCTTTTTAACACCAACACAGGTTCAATACTTTGTATGCTGGAACCGAACTCTTCGTCTATCTGGGGAGTGGTCAATGGTTTAAAACCCAGGTCAGGAGGCAAGTTCCATTATACAGACTATACTTTAAGGACTGTGGCGAAGTCAACCTAATTTAAAGCCAGTGATTTTTTTTTTCGTTTAACATGGGACAGATACCAGATCTAGCCGTGGCACCTGACTTGTGCCGTACTATCCTCATCATGTAGTTGTCAGCGTGTTTGATAGATGTTTCACATTACACTATTAAGTTTGAAAATTTAAATCACTGTACATAAGTTTGTGTAATCTTTCGAACACACAATAACTGAAAAAAATCAAAAATGATCTGATTTTGATAAAAATTTGGCACAAACGTGTAAACCTACATTTATACTAACGAGTTCGTGAACCAGCATGATCGGACTATAACAGGGGTTTATGGGGGGTTTTATGGGTAAAAAATGGGGTTTTCTTATTTTCACCCTGAAAACATATAATTTTGTAATTTCTTTCCAAACAATTTTGTAGAGCTAAAAAAAAATTGTATAGGCTATTGAAGCATTGTGTATGCCCAACGGTTACGGAAAAATCCCAAAAAAGTATTAACTTAAAATTACCATGTTATTCATACTTCATAATAAGCTATCAATATTTCAATTTCAAAAAACCTATTTTCTTCCCTGTAGCAAACTTAAGTACTGATTAAAATTTAATTTAAGACCATTTAACTTAAGATCAAATCAAATCAAATCATTCTTTATTTTGTAGTTTCATTAACAATAATACAATGGCGTCAATAGAATAATACAATGGCGTCAATGATATTTAAATATGAAATAAATCGGACAATTTTAAGGGAATAATTTAGTGTAATCCCAACCAGGTAGATGGAAATTCGCTTAGTCTGCAGGTTTGCTGTGGCGGGGTTTTTTTTGTATACATGGTTAAAAACTGGCCCTATATAAGCACCTTAAAATTTGCCTCATCTGATCCCTATATGAAACTGGAACGTGTTTAATATGTTACAGTGATAATATGTACTGAATAATCAAAGTCTGCTTATTTTGGAAGACCTGTCTTTTACACAAAGCAATAACGTCGTGAAACGGACCAAAGCGGATGTTACCAGATGAAATAAGAGCTAGAATCTATGATGTCACAGCTACGAATATCCCCTGTCCTGAGACACGTGGCGACGATCCCATTGCATCAACATTTTTACCTGGCTTAGTATCTTTCTAATAATACGTATTATTTATTTACGACGGACTGACCATTCGTTGAATGCTGAGTAATGTTATTGTTAACTATAAACTATTGTCTTTAGAGGTTGTTTAGTTACAAGGAAATGTAAAACAGTAGGTGAGAAAATTGCTCAAAATAAAGAGGTATTGAACAATAACATTCATTCCACAAACGCTTCGTTAACCAGATATCCGCCATTTTGTATTTTTTTATTATTGTTTCAACTGACCTTTATGAAACTTTGTATGTATTTTAAAGGTAGAAGAGACCCATGTTAAAAAAACAAATTATCTTGGTCCAATTCAACATTTTAAAATGCGGCTATTAATTTTTTTAATTTTAATTACATAGCATAGGCTACTAGAAAATGGCTAATTTTAAATGTCAAGATCACTTTCATTTAGAATTTGTTAATCTATGGTGGAACGTATCCAGCAAAGCAAGCGGTGCGTCGGTACAGTACAAGGGTGAACTGTACTGATAAAACGTTTGTCGCATTGACCAGGATCCGAACCCATGTCGCACCTATCTGTATGAGAACATGGAAAAAATAACCTCAAGGCTTGGAAATTCAACCAATTTAATGGACAATTGATGATCATGATCAGTAGGATGATGATGACGACGCAGTCAGTAGGGCTCCAAGGATGATCAGTATATGAGCCGAGGCGTTGAAAACACACAGGTCAACAACGCCTCCTGGATGACCAGCTCTGTACGGAACACTGTAGTATGACAGATGATGTGAACAGTTAGATCACCCCAGTAGGATGATACGCACGCAGATCACCAGGGGTCCCAAGGATGATCAGTATATCAGCCGAGCCGTTTAAAACACACAGGCCAACAACGCCTCCTGGATGACCAGTTCTGTACGGAACAATGTAGAATGACAGATGATGTGAACAGTTAGATCACCCCAGTAGGATGATACGCACGCAGATCACCAGGGGTTCCAAGGATGCAAAGTCTTTACGACCCTCTCGACACGACCGCACGACAGATAGCGTGCAGAGCGAGCCTAAACGATCCGGCTCTACATCCTGGCGGCAAGGTCTTCTGTTCTACCACTGAGATTTGTAGGGAAATGTTGGAATATTTGAGGGATGGTTTGTGTATCAGTTTTTACGTGAGGGATTTTTAATATTGTGACACGCTTTATAGTTTTGTCGTGCGTTAAAATGTACCAAGTGGACTAATAAGAACGAGTGCATGGGTGTGAAAGTTGTGTAGGCGTAGCATTTTTGTATAATATAAGAATTTACTCTAAAAATTCATTTTACTCTGCCTTTAAAGTAAATGGGAAAGCGAGCTGGTTCAGTGATTAGAGTGCGGGACTCCGGTTGCTGGGGTCCCGGGTTCAAACCCCGCCTAATCGGTTACCTCCCGCTATCTCCGCGTCCCGCCACCTCCGTGTACCGCTACCTCCGAATTTCAGAGTGACCCCTATAATCCTCGGTACTTCCTGCGTTAAGACTTTCCGTCCAAACCTAACCTAACCTAACCTGACCTAACCTAACCTAACCCACGGGTTAAATTTTCATAAAATCTTCCATCCACGGGGTTCGCAGCCGTGGATGCAATGACAGCTAACAACGCAGGCAGTGACGGGATTATAAGGGTCACTCAAGAATTCGGAGGTGGCGGGACAGATTTGGGTTCGGAGGTGGCGGAACGCGGAGATAGTGGGAGCACACGGCCTAATCACCAATGGAATTTTATCTAAGTGATATTGCCGTAACCCCTAGGTCTAGCCTGAAGTAATGTGAAAAACAATTCCGGGCTCATACCTAGCGTCCTAGGACGAAAAAACCTTTAAAGTTAATGGAATCTGTTGATTGACCCCAGGCCGTGATGAAGACATAAAATACTACTCAATTTTTTCGCAAGAAACGTCTTACTTGTATTACTGAGATATTCAATTTTTCTTAACTCGGAGGGCCCGTACCAGATGCACATTCCATTATTTGCCTGTATCCTCTTCAAGACTATGATTCATAGGGATTTTCAATCTCGGGAAATAATAATCCCGCATGTAGTTTATTTAACGCTTCTCAAAGCCGTGAAGAAGCAATCGAGCCCAACAATAGACGCTCAATACAATCCCAAGACTTCGTTTATCCAAGGCTGTCGTCCAGCTGGAAAATTTAATTCTGTACCAAGCTGTATAACTTGAAGAATTTCGACCTTCAATTGTTGAAAAGGTACGATTTTACCATAAGTCTCCTTAACTTGGTAGATTTATACATTTCTCTGTTTCTCCATAGAAATTTACAAACACAATATGTCAAAAATGACTGAATAAATCGGCGTGCACGAATTTGTCAACTGATGTCAGTCCTCGAAAGTACCCGAGCACATACTAACTTACAGGACAGCATTTGAAGAGCAGTTCAAAAGGTTTGATCACGTTTGGTCCCTTTGAAAACCTCAGTGCCTATTTTGATTTGATTAATCGATTAATTCACTTGTACCTTCATAATTGACCTTTCGAATCAAAGTCAAGATTATGTCTACTCCATCGTTGGTCTGCCCATGTTAATAAGCCTGCGTGAGAATACACTGGAACTACTTGAAGACTTCTTGGGAAACTACGTTATAATAGGGTTATTTTGAGACTCGCTTGGCAGTCTACGAGTAATCTTTCCTGTGTGATGTCCCCTCTATGTATCTAACGTTGACCAGATTACTGCGCCCTTTTCTTGACCTTTCCATAATTAAGTGATTTCGGCCATTTGGAATGGAATGTCAAACTGAAACAGTCATTTTGACCTAAACAGCTTCTGCCACTTGTTATCCTTTTCAAATGCATTCACAAGGTCTACAGCGGTTTTGTTTAGAATTTTGTCCTGTTTTCGAATTATATGTTTGTTTGAAGCTGTTACCTAAACAATCGACGTAGATTTTCATCCACTCGATGACTGAGGATTCTCAATGTCCCTACCGCTGTTATCAGGACCGGGTGCAGTGTGCATTGTGCAGAGTTGGGTGTTGTAGGTCGTATCCAAGGGCGTATGTTAGCGTCGCCGTTGTTACTCGCTCGCAAAGGCCGTGAGAACAATACTGTCGTCTGTTAATTAGCGGTGTTTAATTTGTCCCGTTTACATGACTGAATCCGTTGCTGTAATGAGAATTATCGGCTTGAGAGTAGGTGATTGATGAGTATCCTTCAACATTTGTGTAAAAAGTATATGATTGTTTCTATGCCATATGTATTTCATGGATGTTAATCGGTAAGCCGTAAAAATCTCTTAAATCTCCGTGAATCAAAGTTCGAGACGCGACCTATAGGTAGGCAACATACTCGTGACTTTATGAAAAGCATTTTTGATGCAAATGTACCTATTCAAAATGCAGTAAATTATGTCCATACTATGTTCACGTTTTTAGAGCAATTTTTCGCAATTTTTCGTATTTAGAGCAACTCCAATAAAAAAACGCCGTTCTTTCAAATGTTTATGTACGAGTGTCACTAGTGTCAGTTCGTATACATGGTATGGTTAAATTCAGATCAGACAAGTAAACCAACTTCGGTTTGAATTAGCTTGTGAACTAGAGCGATCCAACCGGAATGGGAGTAGGAGAGTAGGACAAGAGTTTGTAGGGAGTGCAACTCAAAAATATGTTTGTTTACTGGTTTATAAAATTAAAAATAAATTAGTTATGTTACTTTGATAATTAATTGTTACTTTATAGTGGATCGGCGTGTGTTCTAGTTTTTATTAGGCATCAATATAACTTGTAGGTAGGTTCGTCTGCAGAACTACGGGGACACTTATTGTCACTATTTGGAGGCCTAACGGTTAACCTAATTTTACATGATTTTTTTATTTTCAAAATTCACACAGTGGACAACTGTTATACACCTGTAGAATACTGTTTTCTCGCATACAAGCTTAACTATATTAGTTAGATACTCCAACTAGTACGTTGTTTTACGCATCTTGTACCAAATTGTCAACGATTCACCCTTTGAAACAACCCTGTTCTCGAGCATTGACATGACTTGATTTCTAACAGTTGGCACAGTTGGCTTATAACTAACCAAAGCCTGACCTACAGAAACACTAGCCTCTTCAGCAATCTACTTCCGCAGGTGTTTCACAGTTTTATCACCGAGTCCTGGGCCGTATCACCACGGAGGTGTGTCCGCCATTACGCAGGACCTTGCAGTTCTCCGCCGTAGTTATCAGAACAATGTCGCTGCAATATCGCGGCCCTGAGAGCCGATAGTCGCAGGTTTATGGGCTTATTAACTGCGACTGCACGTTCTATAGCCGTGACTAGTGTATAGAATGCGTCAATCGTGGATATTCGGGATATGTTTCAAATGGTAGTATTGTATAGGAAGTACCGTTGGATGTTTCATATTGTTCATCGCTGATCGGAGGATTGCCCTGGTGATCACGAACAACTTACTAACTGGAATTATTAATGCAACTGCACGTTCTTGTCTTAGAACACACTGAAAAACACTGCGTCGATCGCGGACGGATATTTGTGATATGTTTCAAAAGACCATTTTGTATATGAGGAACTCTGGAAGTTTCATTCTGCTGATCGCTGAATCTAGGATTGCCCGGATGGCCACGAACAACTAACTTACCAACCGGACTTATTAATGCAACTGCACTTTCTGGCCTTAGAATACATCCATGACTTGGTTATGTAGAAGATAATGTTAGAAGTATCTGACAACAACCGTAGATGTATATTTGTGGTATCCGTCCGTCACCATCAATGTAAAATTACTCATCGATGTCAGTCACATTTTTTTTTGTTCGGATGCGAGCACTTTTCATCTTGTTCATGAAAAGATCTGCTTGACGTATGATTGCAGTTGGCCACGAACAACAAAAATGAGCTCTTTGAATAGTATAGTTTCTAACAACTTTACTCGAACAATCTGCCATTGGACTGTCCAGAAATTCTTGACAACCCTTTAGAAAATAGTTTGGCCATAATTTGCTTTAGAGAAGGAGTATCTTATTATGACGTTGTATAGATTCTCTGGTATCTGCGGCTGTGTACAACTTGGGTTGACAACTCAGAGCATTTTCTCTTTGTGGTAGAGGCGAGATCATTATTTTACGTAACATGGTGTAGATCTTTGTTCTTCGCTTCTTAGTGTATTCCAAGCGGGGGTTTTGGTATGGTTATGTAATTATTTTAGCCAATTTCCAAGATTCGAACAAACCTTAACCTTGCATTCTAAATTTACACCTTTTTATTATGCACGATAAAGGATCTTGTTACAAAAACTGGTAGGTCTAACCTCGCCTTTGTTAAGAGCATTTACCAGTACGAATTTAATTTTATTACTGCCATCACGTGATTCCAGCGTGCCTCGTTACATAAACTGGTGTCTTACAGGTGTTCAAAGTTCTCTTTTTACCTAGAAAACGCCCTAGGACGAGAAACGCCTAACATAATAGCCTTTATTAGTTTACACAGGTGGGTTGAGAAGACCCCAATTAGAAGCAATGAATGGTAATTTATCAGCGAGTTTCAAATTAGCTTATTTTCTTTTATTCGGTTTGCTAATCGCTTATGGTTAAATTTACACTGATTATCGGTTAGCATTACCGAGTCCTAATTGAAAATTTAATACCTAACGTACTGGGTTGCTAATTTATTGTGGGTGTTAAATTATGGTTTTAAGCGGAAAAACAAGGTTTTGTAATTTTATAATTTCTATTAGGCCTGGCCTTAAGCAATTTTAAACACTTGTCACGGGTAATATGAAATTTAATATTACTGTGCCTTATTTTGATTGAGTTCTAAAAATAGTAAGATTATTGTTTTGTGTTTTCAGTGAAGCTATTGAGTTAAACTTACAATAATATGAAATAGAATATCACGCACGACCTTAATTGTATTGCGTTCTAAAAATTGTATGTTAATTGTGTATGTGTTTAAATTAATCTGTTGTTTTAAGCGTTTATAACAAATGTATTATATTAAAACTTAACGTGTTAAATGTACTTTAACGTGCTTTAATTTTGCCTCAAAATATGGTTATGATCTGATTTGAAAAAATCCTGTTTACAGTCAAAGAGTAGTATAGTAAAAAAATTAAATCCTGTATTAGTTGACAAATAAATTTATCATGCTCAACGTGTTCCGAAGAATTGCAAAACCATTTAGAGGTGTTAAGATTGTTCTCGTTAAGGTATTAGAGAGATTGGCTTGGCAAATTTGATCGTTCTCAGAGTTCCAAAGAATTGTAAAACCTTTTTTGAGGTTTTAGCGTTTAGTTGTTTAAAAAACTAGAAAAAATTGCGTTACTAGCACTCAGTTTGTTCCTGATGAGGAGATATATTAAAAGCGCATTCTTTGTATAGCATGAAAATAACCACAGACAAATTAGTCAATGAAATAACTTAACTAGGGAAAAATCACTAAAATCCATAAACTTGGCAAGAGCGCGGGGCTTCGGTGCCCGAGGTCCAGCCAAATCCTGCCAATCACCAATGGATTTTATCCATGCGGTAATGTCGCTACCCTCTAGGACTAGTCTGAAGAAATGTGTAAAATAGTTCCGGGCCAGAACTAGTGTCCTAAGATGTCAAGGTGACATTTTAAAAAGGCTACTGTAATCGGTGTGTAGTGTCATTTCGTTTTTATGTTCTCGAAACCTTCCCTCATTTATTTTTTTGTCCAAAATTACTTTCTCGATTTTAATTGTTTTAAATACAGTACAAAGCACCTCCAATATACTGTAACGGAATGTAGTATGATGAGTTTATTTTTAGACCTACAGCACAGTAGTCCAATAAAGAGGGGTTTTATTGCAGTTGTCGTGTGTGGAATGTAAGAGTAGCGCCGGTTGTCCTTGGTAACCGGGTACTTCGCTCGTGATGATGCGATAGTCATCGCATTGTATCGAATATTACGATAAATAAGTGTGAATCTTGGTTTTGTATCGTGATTGCAGTTGTAGAACCTCAACCAGTTGTTCATACCAAAACCTCAACTTTCAAATTAAAGATTTCCAAAGACTCCAAACTTGTCAACGTATTGTATGGTAAACTGTGGATGTTGGCGTTAGTAAGTTTTTTTACCGATTGCATTGCATTATAATTGTATAAAGAAAATACCGGTTGCAAAATTTACTGTCTCCGATTTTTTTCATCTTGAGATCCTCCAAGCTCCAATCCAAGTATATCAGTATAATTAAATTACATCGTACATTAAAACCCCAGTTCTCCGTTAAAATGTGATGTTTATATTTATTTTTGTTCAAAACCATCGGTTTCATAATGCAGAAACAAGAACACACGTAATCAAAACCATCATTATTTAAATCAAACTCTCTCAAAATCAGGTTTGGACTAAACTTACAGATGGTCCAAAATTGTATTTGTTTCTTTTGAGCAGCACTAAATAAATACAAATAAAGTCTATTTCCACTCAAAACCCGCGAGTTTTTTCATTAAGAGTTTACAAATCTGTTTCCGACAAAAATTCAAATGAAACCCACCGTGCCTAATTTATTGAGACTGCTAAAATAATGGAAACCCAGTATCATAAACACGTAACACATTGAAAGAAGGTTGTGGAGATAAAGAGATGTTTGTTCCTACCACTGAGACTTTGATTGAGAGCATGTGGTGGAATGCATGATATCTTGTTGAGGTGATAATTAGTGTAGTGAAGTGTCGGCGAATATAACGGCAGTCAATACAACAACGTACTGAAGTGTTGTGGTTCAAGTGATGACTCTGCGAATAGTTGGCTGACCAGGCACGTGGGAAGTATTTATGATTTGTTTATATTGTTTGTATTGAAATTCGTATTGTATTTGTAGGTTAGTAATTTGTATCGAAACATTTCTAGTGATTTAATTTATAATGTGCTCCTACTTTAGACGGGTATTCCTGACAGGGTGCTACTGGTTTACTGGTGGAATTTAGTAAAGAAGTAAAGTATTTCACCAAATGATCAAGAAAAAATTTAGCGATTTAATACCAGAGTCTTATAAAACCAGTTAATGTAGTTCTTAACATATTTCATTTTTTTATTCGCCAAAATTGGAAGCAGTTATAGTCATAGTGTAATTTTAAAAAATCATCAAAGTCATTGAAAATACGTATAATGTAAATTACATTTTCACCACACTCTGATGTTTTTGGCTGTATTACATAGTATGTAATACTATTAATACGTATTACGTTAATTGGTGGCTGAAAGTTACGTTTTGCTGGCCATGCCAGCTGTCATCGCACTTTGGGGACCGAGCAGGTTTTTACAGGCCGGGCCGCAAAATCAGCTGTCCGCTTACTTACTTAAAACATGAATGCATTTTAAATACACAATCAAAATCCATAGCATTGCGGTAGAATTTTGTTATTGTCCCCGTTGCCTAGCAACTATTTATTTTTTTGCTGATTCTTCAAATTATTTCTTTACATAACCTTAAAATTGTTGTTGTGTTGGGGGGAAATTTCGGGGTCTGACTTAGGGGAGGTACAAATGAGGCATTTAGTTCAAAATTCCTCCGTGAACAGCGCTGTAGTAGAGAGCACTTTGGCAATAAAGGTTTACTAATCTCAAAAATAGTTCTGTTCATAAAATAAAATTATAAATGCCTCAAATTCAATTTTACTATTTTTTAATTATAAAATTAAACTATAATAACCTAACCGAACTAACCAAACTTGCTGATAAAGAAATAATATAACAACAGTTTAGTAATCGGAAAAATAATTCTGTTTATTAAATAAAACTAGAAATTGCTCAATTAAAATTTTATAATGACTTAATAATAAAATTAAATGTAATAACCAAACCAAACCAACCAAACTTGCTGATAATAAAAAAATCTTGGGCAAAAAGTTAATGCTACCAGCGGGATTCGAACCCGGGACCTACAGTATATCAGCCCGGCACGCTAACCATTAGACCACCGAGGCCGATGGCTAACGAACGTTTTTCTTTTACGGTAATGGCGTTCCCTCAGCTAATAAGAAGCCCTCAGCTGTCATCGTAGCCTCTTCTATACCTCCCCTGAGTAAATACCGAAATTTCGTGGATAAACATTCTGGATAACACTGTATGCCAACTGTTCCCCTCATATTTGTTCTCTTTAGAACTTTTTCATGGCTATTTACGACCAATGCCAAAGACGGAACGTCTAATTAAATGCATCATATGTCAACAGATTCTCAGGTTTATCTAAAAACATAATCATTTTACAAAACTCGTGGGTGACTTTCGCTGTGATCATATTCAAAGTGGAGAAAGCAATGAGTGATTTGAACTATCAACACTGATTGAATCGAACAGTACTCGTGGTCACGGCTGCTTCCAGCGTAGAAACTGACCAGGGCAACTGATGATGACGGATGGTGGATAGGAGTGGCCTTGAACTAGACTTTCGCTGACCAGTGGCTACCTAGTACTGTAGTTCTGCTGCACGACTATGCGTTCCCTGCAGGGTCAAGGGTTGGTGTTCTGTTGCTGGACTATTGTTCAGTAGAACCTCGATAGCAAGAAGACTCTCGTGGTGATTATTACAAAGGGTTGTTGTAAAGGTTGACTTCTTATCGAGGTTTGCAATTATGTGATTAGGGGTAGAATAAACTCAAGGGGATTTGAAAATGATACTTGCTAACAAGATTAATTTTTTATCAAGGTTCCACTGTGACGACTGTATATAGTTTGAAGACTGATCCACACCAAAAGTGCTGATCATCTGTCTGTCCCTTACTTCTGACTGTTTAGGTACCTAACCCTTTGGAATAGATTGAGTAGAGTACCTTGCCTCTACGAAAGGTTAGTTTCACACATTTTGCTGTTGGGTAGTACAACTTTAAAATGAATCTTCTTTCGTCCTCAAGATTGATCATTTATGTAGGTCTCACATTTCTAGCCTCCATTTTCAACCCTACTTGGAAATAACTGAGTAAATCCATTTCCTCCAAGGAAGGTTGATCACCTACCTTTGCAGTTGGGTCTCCCTCCCCCCCCCCTACCCCACAACAACCCCTTTGGAATAGATGGAGTAGAGTACCTTGCCTCTACGAAAGGTTAGTTTTAAACATTTTGCAGTTGGGTATGACAACTTAAAAATTCATTTTCTTCGGTCATCAAGATTGATAATTTATGTAGGTCTCACATTTCTAGCCACTTTCAACCCCACTTGGAAATTACTGAGTAAAATCCATATCCTCCAGAGAAGGTTCATCACCTACTTTTGCAGAGTTGGGTCTCCTCCCCCCCCCCCCCCCTAGAAAAGATTGATCATCTAGGTCTGGACCTTACTTTTGACTGTTTAAAGTAACCTAATCCTCCCCTTACTCACAATATTCAGTAAAGATTGAGTAAAATCCTTTGTCTCTAAAGAAGGTTCATTCCTCTTACCTTGCTGTTGGGTCTTATAAAAAATTTCAACTATAAAATTAATCTTCACACCCACAATGCTATATTTATCTTCCTGTTCTTGTTTTAGCTTGTTTATTTGACCATAGAATAAATAGTGGGCAGAATAAAGGGCTAACGCTTTTAACGAAAAGGGAGAATTCACTTTTAGAATGAATAGCCAAGTCGACTACTTCGGAATTTTAGTATTGTGACGAAAATACTATTCAAATAAATGTTCAGTTGGAATTACAGACATGAAATCTTTGGTGAAAGCACTTTCGGCACGTTTTTATTTCAAAATTTGTCTAATTGAAACCATTTTTGTATCAGTTTGTAAACAGCGTGTGGGAATTACGAGGGTATGACGAGTGGTAGTGGTCATAACGCGATCATTAACCTAACCACATTATTTGTCCGTGGTTATCCGTGGTCAGTCCTCCACTCGCGTGTAGCCTCTGGGCGTGATTGCTATGATTTTACTGCCTTCGCCTCCGCCATGACCACGACCTCGCAGTCGCAGTACCCGGATGTGGATGCCGAGGGGCCAACGGCACCGGCCGGGGCTTCGCCCTCAGTGTCCGTGTTATAATGTAAGCCCTGTCTCTGCTGCTATACGACTGAGCATTCAGCTACGTTGGCGATTCTGCCCACGACTTGATGTCGAGGAGCGTACGGAATCAACCGAGCGGAGGAAGGTGGTTTTATTTCAGTGCGTTATCTGTTATTTGCTAGGAGTTCAGTACCCCATTAGAAGAGTCGGTGGATCAGTTGGTAGCTTCGGGTTTAAAGCAGTGATGTCGTGGGTTCGTATCCTAGTGGTCTCTACCTTTTATCAGTACAGTCCACCCTTGTACTGTTTTATGTCCCACCTTCGCATCCTAGGACGCTATACCCATATATACCTAAATCTTAGGTATTAAGATTTTTTTTTATTTCAGCTAGTTTGGTGGGAGTATGTTTTATCTATGATTTGGTCGAGTAGTTGGCGTGGTGAAAAGACGGACATGTTTTGATGTTTATTATTTGCGTTGTAAAATATAGAATCAACATTGTACATGATTTGCGTCACAATATTTGTGTATCTGGATATAAATAAACAAGTAAACTTTATGAAGATACTATCTGAAGCCCCTTTAAGACAATCTAATCCAAGAAATCAATATTGTCTGGTCAGCAAATCCACCTTTTTTATGGATACGTGACAAAGATCTCAATTAAAATTACAATGGAAAATTAATTTTAAAACAAAAACAGATACAATCGAGTAATTCTTAAATTGTCTAAACATGTTTTTAAGCGGAAAACATTTAATATGTTTAATTGTTGTAAACAGTGCTGAACACAATGTCTGGCGTTTGTTCAAAACAATAAAACCTGGTGCTTACCTCATACAGGGAGTTCCTCATCGGAGCCATTTAGATTATAAGATATTGAAGTATTCTCAAGGTCAAAGATGCATCTCTAATGTTAAATAATTCACTGTATTAATTTCTTCGCTTGAAGCGTATGCAATTTGTTGTAATAAATATACCGAGGAAGTTAGTTTGTTAACTGATGAAGATGTGTGGCATTCATTGATGAATATATTTGTCAACATTTATCAGCTCTAGTAGTTTCATATAAGGAGGCTATGACTAGTTTTAATGGGTTTTGTTGGTAACCATTTGTGATTTCATTTCAAAATTCGTGATCTGACACTCCTTAATTTTTTATAAATGTCTTGGTGTAAGTCTTGTATGTTCAGACCGTTCAAATTCTATTGCAGATTATTCTTTAAAAGTACAAAATTTATAGGTTTTGAAATCAACTGCAAATTTGGTATATTATCTGAATATAAAAAGAGTCTTAGTTCAATTTAAAATCAGTAAAGTTTGCAAAAATGATACGTGAGGTCTATGAGCACCCAATATTTCAAATGTGAATACTGTACCTTGGTTATTCTTTTATCCATGTATGTATAAGAGGTAGAATACTTTTCAGGTAGTGTACTTTTCAGTTTTTGTTTTTTTTTTTTTGCCACTTAAAATGTTAAACCCGGATTTTATTATTTTTATTTAGTATTGTTGTACTACTTTAAACGTGGGGAGCGAGCTGGTCTAGTGGTTAGAGCATATGACATCGGCCCAAGAGGTCCCGGGTTCAAATCCCGCCAAATCACCAATGGATTTTATCTAAGTGATAATGCCGCAACCCCTAGGTCTAGCCTGAAGTAATGTGAAAAATAATCCCAGGCTCGTGCCTAGCGTCCTAGGAAGAAAAAACTTTAAACGTTTACGTTAACTTGTAATTACCGATTTGCTTAAATTGGTACAATGTTATTGTGGAACTAAAACGAACGTATTCACATCAATTTTACGATTAGTCAAGGGGATTCCTGTCTTATCTCACTCCATTCTCCAGATACAAAATCTCCAAGCGACGGTTGTTGACATTGTTGACCGATAGTGACTGTTAAATCGCTTTAACTCACGATTCGGTTGATCGATTAGTCAATCGTATTTTGCGATCAGGAGGACCATTATCGAGTATCGAAATATCCGGGTTATTGTTCACCGTATCGCCTGATATTCACTGTTAAATCATCGCTACTTACGATTCGATTAGTCATATTTTATATCGACCGATAGTATCCAATCGCAACCTAATTCACTTGATCGATGAGTGAATCGTATGTTGCGACCTCTAGTGTGATTATATTGCACTGCGTGCATTGGATTACCGGTTTAATGACAGTAGTGTCCGATAGTGACCTTTTATCACTGTAATTTTCCATTTAATTGATGAATCAGTCAGTTTTGTTTTTATCAGGATTGCAATACGTTATCTCCGGGTGCCGGTTGACCGATAGTGATTGTGTCCTTGGTCGGTCAATACTCTACGTCCCGGACCTGGGACAGTCCCATGGTGCTTCCGCCTGTCGGGCCTCGCCCCACTGTCGCTATCATCGCTATACCTGATGCACTGATACTCAACCCTTTGTTATTTCTTGTTTGACCAGGATAATGCACTTGTTTCGCATATTATCAAGTTGATGGCCATATCTACGGATCATGACAGAGTCAATATAAATGCGATATACTTCTACTAATACATATAGGTTTGGATTTATTTTTATTTTATTTTGAGGCACTATTTACATTTATTTCTGGAGGAACGTCATTCAACCCCTGGTCTTTTCCCCTTCTTATGTCGACCTTTTGTTCAAGATGGCATAATTAATTGATATCCCATTGACAAAATTGCATCTGAGTCCAAAATCCACTCCTGTGATCGAACTAGTACTCTTTAGATTTAAAGGCCAGCACTATGACCACTCGGCCACCCATTTATTTATCAAAAACAAAGGTAATATTTTAGCCTTCATTAACAAGACATGTATGCAGGCCAGCAGGGCCTATAGCGTTTCGAATTTTATAGTCTTCATCAATCAATGCACAATTTCTTGTTGGTCGCTCCGTTAGAAATATTATCTGTTGACTAAACAGCAAACCTCCTGATTTGTTCATTAACTGTTTCTGTAACAAGGTTTTAAATGTGTAAGAGGCAGAATCGCACACTCTGGTTTCTAGAACACACATATTCACTTACAAGATCGTGTAGTTCTAGGAACACTTCGATAGAAATATTAATTTCTGTCGATTTGGTTATTTGTCGTATAGCAAACCTGTTAGGTTGTTGATTTATTATTTATTTTACATGATTTTATATGTCCAAACGACAAAGTACTATTCAGCATATCATGTAGCACATTTGTGTAACATCAACAAGTACAAACTCTTTTGAAACGCATTCGTGAAGTTCTATTGTTTGTCTCTTAATACCTCCAACAAAGCTGCAAAGACGTACACTCTCTATGCATACATTTGATAGTACGACACTCTATAATCCGACTCTACGCTTATCAATGGCAAGGGGCAATATCTGTAAGGACCTGGAATTTTATTTTCGTTTTTATTCGTCGTTTTATCGTTAAATATGGCCTTGCATATGATTTATAGGAACCTCCAATTTTCAAAAAGTGTATAAAACGTCTTCAGTCGATTTTTATTAAGGGTCCAGTGAGATATAGTAATTCCAATTATCTTGTAAGATACACCTCCTTACAAATAGAAACGTGACTAAGGGAAACAATTAAATCACATGTTCCTTCTCTTATTGTCAACTTAAAGATTAATTGATTTTCCCAAGTCAATACTCCCTCAGGGGAGGCATACTAATGACTTCTATGGCTACTATATATCACCACAAACAATAGAAAAGAATCACCAATATCACGATGTACTGAAGCATTAAAAACTAATGGAAAGTTACTTGATTGTAGCACACAACATAATTTAAATGTAGTTTGAATAAATTGAATATTTAAATTAGCTTGGTTGCATCATTTCAATTTGTAAAAAAATAACACTCCTACATATTTATTATTACTATTGATTTGATCATGTTCTAAAAAAATAGGAGGTTTGATTTGGAAAAAGTCATTGTTGAAAGTTTATTGGTTGGAAATTATACTTTGTATCATAAACCTTTACCATTGTACATTTTATTGTATTTATTTAATTTCTTTGCATTTTCATTACCTTGGTGTGTATGTTTTAGCTACCTACTTCTTTTTATTACGTTAAAATTCCGATTGAAACGAAGACTATAATCGTCTCTTGGATAAACATTGTATTTGGTTTTATTTTTCGCAATCATCCCTTAATTGTTTTTGAACTTTGACTATTTAGGGATTATTTAATATCAGAAGCTCATGTTTACACATCTTTTATATTTTTTTTCCATTTTTTATCACCTTGTGGATCCTCCTCTGTTAAAAAAAAACGTTATTTTATGCCATAATGACGACAAAAGTACCGTTGAGAACGGATACTCAACAGTTCTTAATTTATAGAGACTGTAGAGAGTGTCAAATATTACTAAAAACTTCTGCAGTTAATAACCTTTAAAATTATGTATAAACATCTACTGTTCCTTTGATTTGTCGTTCTCAAATTTAAGAGTTTCTCATGAAAAACACGGAACGGCTAATGTTTAATTTCCTTAAAAAAAACATGTATTGGCTTTTATGATATGGCAGCAGCTGCTTTAAAAATCATGTTTAAATGGGTATTACTGTATTGCAATTTTCAGAATCCTTGTAATATTCCTAATAAGAATATTGAGGAATTGTTAGGATTAACACTCTATGAACCTATGTTTTGTGATGAATTTTCATTTAGGGGGTTTTCTTCTTATTTATTGGAATAAATTAAATATCGTTTACGGTGTTAGTTCTATGGCACATTTAACCGATGTGCGAGATTGATTTAAAGCAAAATACACAACTTGAATGATAAGAATGATAATGATGGGTAATATGGTGAGGTTTGCTGGCATGCCAGGTCGCCAGACCTAAGTCCACTGGACTTGCTTTGTGTATTATGTAGAGTACTTGGTCTACTCATCTCAGTGGAAGATAATCAGAAAATTAACTACTGGATAATGAATGCAGATGTGCTAGTCAGAGCAACGTTGTATTTTAATGTTACTGTTGGTGCCACGTGCAAAAAGAGCTCGGCTGTGTATCTGGGAAAATGGAGGAGATTTTGAATAAAAAACTCAAGTAGTTGGCATCAAATAGAAGGCAACTAAACTATTAAAGGTTAATTTTCGGTTTTACGTGAACATATTGACAACATTGTAAAGTGTAGTATCTACATAATTTTATAGGCTCATTGGAAGTATTTGCTTATGCTAAAAAAAATCTTAAGTTAAATGTACCATGTGTAACTTAAAACAATATTCAATGTATTCAAAAAATAAAACTAATTTAACATGTTTTCACAAAACATACGTTTATATGGATGTTAATCCTAATAGATCCTTAATATTCTTAATAATAAATCTCACAAGGATTCTAAAAATTACAATAGACCCTATTCAAATATAACTGTTATTAAATATAACATAACTAAACATATATTATAACTATTTTAAAGGAAATTAAACATTACCCGTTCCGAGTTTTTCATGAGAAACTCTTAAATTTTGAGAACGACACTTTAAAGAAACAGTAGATGTTTATACATCATTTTAAAGGTTATTAACTGCAGAAGTTTTTAGTAATATTTGACACTCTCTACAGTCCAGTGTAGTATAGAAAAACTTTGGAAAAAGCTATTACTTTTTTATAAAAAATCACAAATTCAAACTTCCATGGCCAAATAAGGGCTTATGCAGATGTTTAATCTCAATGAATTTGTACTATTACGATTGGAAATTTAACGAGGATTCTGAAAATGACAATGAATTTGGAATAAAAACAATGTTTAATGCACTTATGGCTATTTTATGTAAGTAAGTACAGATATTTTGCAAAAATCTTAAATTGTCTGTTATTCCCTACCTGTGAGGGTATAGAAACTTAAATTGGTGCCATTTTGTCACCAATACTTAGTAGTTGAACACATAAAATTTTTTAACACTAACTTCGTTCCACCCTGTATTTCATTTCCTTTTGCTTTCGTCTCTAAATGTTTGAAAATCTCCGACTTAGTACCAGTAGCTGAAGTTTTCATAAAATTTAATGCATTTTCAGAACCATGGTTTTACAGATAGTGTGCCTACCTACTTCCATTTCAATGAAATTGAACACTGAATACAAACGATTACTTATAGATCGATATGTCGTCATAGGTTTTGTGTTGAATTACCTGTCCTAATATCTCACACATATCCTAATCCTCTTTTCTACATCTTCTGGATACCCAGGCCATCAACAGGCCAAGGAGTCTGGCAGATCCTTGACCAATTAGCCAATTATCTTGTACCCAAAGCCCAACCACAACAATGATCTTGTGCAACGGCGGCGGGTCCAATGTCGGTTGTGTTACCGGTTAATTGTTATTGAGCTTTGTATACATTATCTGGTTAATTCTATGGTGTATGACTTTAGCGAATAGCTGCAAGGGGATCATAAAAGTAGCAGATATTCGGGTGAGTGTCGTATATGATGCCAAATTATGTGTAACAAACCCCTGCTAGAGCTTTGCCACTTTGCAAATCAACGTCAATACTGCAGAATTGGAAAATTACTTTTTACTATCAGGAGACTGTTTCATAACAAAATACATAATAATAACTTAAATGTTGTTTAATAACAGGAAAATACGAATTTACAAGTTACGAGATCTCTTTTGTTTCATAATCTTTAGAGACAACATATTGGTAGATATTAATAATTTGATTACAAAGGTTTTTTCACTCGTGGTTTTGGTTTGTTCATTAAAATTATAGGCATACAGGATTCTATACAGGGTGTTGAAAATGTCTGGAACCAACAGTATATCTGGTGAGTGGTTAAAGAAATTCAACTGAAATTTTGTGTATGGATATACTATGGTTTTACCTATCTTTTGGTGCCTTATGAAATTTTTTGAGCGGAGCGAGCGAAGCGAGCGAAGCTCTTATACGTCGACTTTTATGCATTTCGTAATACGCAAACTCCTCCTAGACGGCTGAATCAATCGTTTTCAAATTTTGCATGGTGATAAAGACCATATCGGTGAGTGCCAACATCTATATGGCGTTAAAAAAGTCTCTCAGGAATCCGTAGAAAAATGAAACTGAAAATCACATTTTTTAACATTAGTCTTATGGGTTGCTAGGTAACCATGTTGGCTGAATTAAATAACAAGTAAAAAGTAAACAAAAGATTTGAAGTTTTAGCATGTGCTCATAATAAGCCAACTACCCACAGTATACTAGGAAATTACAAATACAGTACAAAAGGAAAACATCACTTGTTAATATTGAGCAAAGATTATAATATACTTAAGATTACTCGATACATTGTAGTCAAGGGTAGCAGTGCGAAGTCTAGGATCTGTTTATGACGAATACATTAAGGTATCTGCAATCCTAAAATGCTATGGGAAGGGAAGGAAACAGGTCCGTGACGTAAGAAGTAGTGAAGGAAGTAGTATAGGCAATCATAAAATGCTATGGGAATAGAGGGAAACAGGTCCGTGACGTAGGAAGTGATGAAGGAAGTAGTAAATGCGAGCAGTCCAGAGTGTGGGGACTGTTTATGACGATAAGATTAGGGTATCTGCAATCCTAAAATGCTATGGGAAGGGAGGGAAACAGGTCCGCGACGTAGGAAGTGGTGAAGGAAGTAGTCAAGGCGAGTAGTCCGGAGTGTTGGAACTATTATGACGATTAGATAAGGGTATGGGCAATCAAAAATGCTATGGGAAAGGGAGGGAAACAGGCCCGTGACGTAGGAAGTGGTGAAGGAAGTAGTCAAAGCGAGCTGTCCGGAGTGTTGGAACTGTTTATGACGATAAGATAAGGGTATGGGCAATCCTAAAATGCTATGGGAAGGGAGGGAAAGAGGTCCGCGACGTAGGAAGTGGTGAAGGAAGTAGTCAAGGCGAGCTGTCAGGAGTGAGGGAACTGTTTATGGCGATTAGATAAGGGTATGGGCAATCCTAAAATGCTATGGGAAAGGAGGGAAACAGGTCCGTGACGTAAGAAGTGGTGAAGGAAGTAGTCTAGGCGAGTTGTCCGGAGTGTTGGAAATGTTTATGACGATTAGATTAAGGTATCAGCAAACCTAAAATGCTACGGGAAGGGAGGAAAACAGGTCCGCGACGTAGGAAGTGATGAAGGAAGTAGTCAAGGTGAGCTGTCCGGAGTGTGGGGACTGTTTATGACGATTAGATTAAGGTATTTGCAATTCTAAAATGCTATGGAAAGGGAGGAAAATAGGTCCGCGACGTAGGAAGTGGTGAAGGAAGTAGTCTAGGCGAGTTGTCCGGAGTGTTTGAAATGTTTATGACAATTAGATTATGGTATCAGCAAACCTAAAATGCTACGGGAAGGGAAAAAAACAGGTCCGCAACGTAGGAAGTGATGAAAGAAGTAGTCAAGGTGAGCTGTCCGGAGTGTGGGAACTGTTTATGACGATTAGATTAAGGTATTTGCAATCCTAAAATGCTATGGGAAGGGAGCGAAACAGGTCCGCGACGTAGGAAGTGGTGAAGGAAGTAGTCAAGGCGAGTAGTCCGGAGTGTGGGAACTGTTTATGACGATTAGATTAAGGTATCTGCAATCCTAAAATGCTATGGGAAGGGAGCGAAACAGGTCCGCGACGTAGGACGTGGTGAAGGAAGTAGTCAAGGCGAGTAGTCCGGAGTGCGGGAACTGTTTATGACGATTAGAATAAGGTATCTGCAATCTTTAAGTGCAATAGGAAGGGAGGGAAACAGGTCCGTGACGTAGGAAGTGGTGAAGGAAGTAGTCAAAGCGAGCTGTCCGGAGTGTTGGAACTGTTTATGGCGATTAGATAAGGGTATGGGCAATCCTAAAATGCTATGGGAAGGGAGGGAAAGAGGTCCGCGACGTAGGAAGTGGTGAAGGAAGTAGTCAAGGCGAGCTGTCAGGAGTGAGGGAACTGTTTATGGCGATTAGATAAGGGTATGGGCAATCCTAAAATGCTATGGGAAGGGAGGGAAACAGGTCCGTGACGTAAGAAGTGGTGAAGGAAGTAGTCAAGGCGAGCTGTCTGGAGCGTGGGAACTGTTTATGACGATTAGATTAAGGTATCAGCAAACCTAAAATGCTACGGGAAGGGAGGAAAACAGGTCCGCGACGTAGGAAGTGATGAAGGAAGTAGTCAAGGTGAGCTGTCCGGAGTGTGGGGACTGTTTATGACGATTAGATTAAGGTATTTGCAATTCTAAAATGCTATGGAAAGGGAGGAAAATAGGTCCGCGACGTAGGAAGTGGTGAAGGAAGTAGTCTAGGCGAGTTGTCCGGAGTGTTTGAAATGTTTATGACAATTAGATTATGGTATCAGCAAACCTAAAATGCTACGGGAAGGGAAAAAAACAGGTCCGCAACGTAGGAAGTGATGAAAGAAGTAGTCAAGGTGAGCTGTCCGGAGGGTGGGAACTGTTTATGACGATTAGATTAAGGTATTTGCAATCCTAAAATGCTATGGGAAGGGAGCGAAACAGGTCCGCGACGTAGGAAGTGGTGAAGGAAGTAGTCAAGGCGAGTAGTCCGGAGTGTGGGAACTGTTTATGACGATTAGATTAAGGTATCTGCAATCCTAAAATGCTATGGGAAGGGAGCGAAACAGGTCCGCGACGTAGGACGTGGTGAAGGAAGTAGTCAAGGCGAGTAGTCCGGAGTGCGGGAACTGTTTATGACGATTAGAATAAGGTATCTGCAATCTTTAAGTGCAATAGGAAGGGAGGGAAACAGGTCCGTGACGTAGGAAGTGGTGAAGGAAGTAGTCAAAGCGAGCTGTCCGGAGTGTTGGAACTGTTTATGGCGATTAGATAAGGGTATGGGCAATCCTAAAATGCTATGGGAAGGGAGGGAAAGAGGTCCGCGACGTAGGAAGTGGTGAAGGAAGTAGTCAAGGCGAGCTGTCAGGAGTGAGGGAACTGTTTATGGCGATTAGATAAGGGTATGGGCAATCCTAAAATGCTATGGGAAGGGAGGGAAACAGGTCCGTGACGTAAGAAGTGGTGAAGGAAGTAGTCAAGGCGAGCTGTCTGGAGCGTGGGAACTGTTTATGATGATTAGATTAAGGTATTTGCAATCCTAAAATGCTATGGAAAGGGAGGAAAATAGGTCCGCGACGTAGGAAGTGGTGAAGGTAGTAGTCTAGGCGAGTTGTCCGGAGTGTTGGAACTGTTTATGACGATAAGATAAGGGTATGGGCAATCCTAAAATGCTATGGGAAGGGAGGGAAAGAGGTCCGCGACGTAGGAAGTGGTGAAGGAAGTAGTCAAGGCGAGCTGTCAGGAGTGAGGGAACTGTTTATGGCGATTAGATAAGGGTATGGGCAATCCTAAAATGCTATGGGAAGGGAGGGAAACAGGTCCGTGACGTAAGAAGTGGTGAAGGAAGTAGTCAAGGCGAGCTGTCTGGAGCGTGGGAACTGTTTATGATGATTAGATTAAGGTATTTGCAATCCTAAAATGCTATGGAAAGGGAGGAAAATAGGTCCGCGACGTAGGAAGTGGTGAAGGTAGTAGTCTAGGCGAGTTGTCCGGAGTGTTGGAAATGTTTATAACGATTAGATTAAGGTATCAGCAAACCTAAAATGCCACGGGAAGGGAAAAAACAGGTCCGCAACGTAAGAAGTGATGAAGGAAGTAGTCAAGGTGAGCTGTCCGGAGTGTGGGAACTGTTTATGACGATTAGATTAAGGTATTTGCAATCCTAAAATGCTATGGGAAGGGAGCGAAACAGGTCCGTGACGTAGGAAGTGGTGAAGGAAGTAGTCAAGGCGAGTAGTCCGGAGTGTGGGAACTGTTTATGACGATTAGATTAAGGTATCTGCAATCTTTAAATGCAATGGAATGGAGGGAAACAGATCTATGACGTAGGAAATTGTGTAGGATGTAGATGTGTGGATTTATGTATCTCCAATACTACGGTGCTTTCAGAGTGAACTAATGATTTTCCCCGAGCAAAGCTCGGTCCCCAGGTACTATAATCAAATGACGACACTAGCTTGAGGTTCGTGACGTATGAAGAGGTTAAGGAAGTAGTAAAGGTGAACAGTCTGGAGTATGGAAACTGTTTATGTCGATTAGATTAAGGTCTCTACATTCCTAAAATGCTACGGAAAGGGAGGGAAACAGGTCCGCGATGTGGGAAGTGGCGAAGGAAGTAGTAAAGGCGAGCTGTTCGGAGTGTGGGATCTGTTTATGACGATTAGATTTAGGTATCTGCAATCTTAAAATGCTATGGGAAGAGAGGGAAACAGATCCGCGACGTAGGAACAGGTGAAAGAAGTAGTAAGGTGAGCAGTGTGGAGTGTGGGAACTGGAAACCGTTTGTAGCAGTTTCAATGTATCTGCAATGCTGAAATGCTACGGGAAGAGACTGTAGACTGTAATATGTTAAAATGATTACGAAGCACAAATCGATACATATTTTCGATACATGCAATCGTTTACAATCGAAATTTACAACTGAGTTGACAACAGCTGATTTTTACTCCATAGAGGCTAAAAACGATTTTTACTCCCTAAATATTAAAAATGCTACTTTAGACCCGCAGCGCATGCATGAAAAAATACTGTTTTTACTGCAGTAAGACAAAAACAATATAATATGAACCCTTGATGACTCCGCTCAATTTTGTGGATGCCTCTGCGAACGCCACCTAGTTACCACTTATAGGGAACGTCCTGTGGAGGATGCAGTAAAAAGTTTTAATAGAAGCCTATGGTAAATGATACATCATTTTAAAGGCCAGTTTTTTCTGAGTAAGGAGCCGCAAGTTTCATCTCAAAAGGACCACCCTAGCAAAAATGGCGACTGTTTGAAATTTAAAAACATTGCTATTTATATGGTCCGTATTTGTTTCCTTTAAATGCTATTACAAGCCAGTTACAAAGTACAGTAGTTTATCACGTGGTGAACTGAAAAATGACTGAAAAAAACATTTAACTAAATTGTTTGTGTTGTTTTACTAAACTTATTTTTAACAGAAATACCAATTAAGCTTTCAATTATTTTCAAAAACTTCAAACAGTCGCCATTTTCGCTAGGGTGGTCCTTTTGAGATGAAACTTGTGACTCCTTACTCAGAAATAACTGGCCTTTAAAATGATGTATCATTTACCATAGGCTTCTATTAAAACTTTTTACTGCATCCTCCACAGGACGTTCCCTATAAGTGGTAAAAAATTTCATAAGGCACCAAAAGATAGGTAAAATCATAGTATATCCATACACAAAATTTCAGTTGATTTTCTTTAACCACTCACCAGATATAATGTTGGTTCCAGACATTTTCAACACCCTGTATATTAATTTGAAACTGTTTTTCTTTGTCACAGCTATTTTGAGAGAACGGCTGGGCGTAGAAACTCGGTAGAGGTGTCTAAAGAAAGGTCTTGGTCTGTAGATGAGCCATCAAAAGAGAAACATGGTGAATTCCCTTGGGGCTCTGCCCCCGTGGCCTTTAAATTCCCATCCCATGTTATTCTTATAGAGGAAAACGGGATTTTTGTCACAGCTAATTTGAGAGAATGGCTGGGCGTAGAAACTTGGTAGGGGTCTTTAAAGAAAGGTCTTGGTCTATAGATGAGCCATCAAAAGAGGAAAGAGGTCAATTCCCTTGGGGCTCTGCCCCAGAAGCCTTTAAAGATGTCTCTTCAGATTTGTTTACATTACGACCATATGCATAATTTTACACTACTTTTTAATGCAACAGCTGTTAATATTTAAATTGTGATTTATTGAATTTGTCAAAACGAAGTACAGTATTTGCAATGGATTTTTCAGATTTTAAAATTGATTTTCTTCTGCATCGTGTCATGTTTTGCAATATAATGTTCTATTACCAAATCAGTGGAAAATCCTAATATCACAGTAACTTTTAAAATTATTTCTTATGGAGTTAACTTATATCTATTGTATGGGTTGGTTTCTGCCTTTTTACCACTTCTTGGAGATTGTACGTAGTACGCCACTACATGTAGTGTTATATAGTCAATGGTGATATTCTTTGGCATATTGCATCTGTAGACGAAACTTGGGTTGGTGTAATAATTGCAATGGAAAAGAGCGAGAAATCCTGGACAATTTGATATAGGCTAAAAATAAAACTGATTTAACACTGTGATGAAATTTCTACCGAACAGTTAGACATTTGATGTGGCTAATAGTTGAACAGGTCATCAAATTCAAACTACTGTTCATCCCACTCAACTATAGTTTTTATAGGTGCATAAAAAACTTCTGCATTGGCAATTAGATTTCATTACACATTACACGGCCGTTGTTATGAAACATACGGGCTTAGAGAAATGAGGAAAATGAATGTAAGTGTTCAATAATGTCCAAGGTCATATGGACACTGATTACATCATGTATCTTAGGAATTTGTTCTGTCTCAAAATAGACTCATAACTGCTTACATGGTAATGACCGGCTTTGCTGATTATTCTCCACGGATTAATGTTATTAAATTTACCGTGGATGGAATAACTCATTTTGCCTAGTAAAATATCATCACTATGTTGCAATCAATGTGAAAATGGAGCATACAAATACACTATGCATATTACGTGGTGAATTGCTAGGTGACCAATCAAAGACTTTTGTTATTTGAGAAAAGAAATCTTTAAAAATCGTTGTAACAGTTTTTTACGTAATTAGTACTTTTCATACGATATTGAGACCTCGATGTGAATTAAAGTAAAAATTAAATATTTTTTAAGAACGACCATAACCGATATTCCCCCCCCCCCTTTCCTGTTATGATATTTGTAGTAATAGTTTTTGTTGATTTAGTAACTTACAAATAGGCTACACATGAATAGAACTTCCCATGTATTTATATTTATTTTGACGTATTCTTTGCATTTTAGGATTGTCTAAACCTAAACTATACACGTGTTTTAACATTTTGAAATACAATTTTCATTTACAACCTCAACTTAATTACTTGTTGTATTTTTCACTTAAATTTTTCCTAAATGTTAAGAAAGAATTACTATTTCTTTCGTTTACACATTCGTTGACACTCGGTGAAACTTGGCAACTCTTCCTTTGTTAAAAACTTCGCCTTTCATAAGTCTTAATAATTGCGTTGCTACAACAGATATAATCTTTTCCCCGAAATTGGAACGTTAATTAATTATGTCAATTTAATTAACTGTCACTTCCATCAATTAATCACGAATAAGGTTAGATTAGGTGTAGAGATCAAACTATTTCGAAAATGTGCTTAAATTGACATTATAACTATCAAACTTTAATGAATAAATGGGGAGCAAAAAATACTGGAGGTAAATAAACGGAAAAAATCTTATAAATATATAGAGCCATTTTTCAGATAACTTAATTATGCAAGATTTGTTCATCTAAGTATTAGGAAGTGACCTTGGTGATCGTATGTGTGTGTGTGTGCGTGTGTGAGTGTGTGCGTGAGAGAATGCGGCATTATGTAATACAATCTTCTCACGTGATACAGATTAGGATAAATACCCGTTCGGCGAAAGAAAATTGCAATCGCCTGCGGTGTGGCGGTAGCGGGAATTGTTTCGACTCCCGCTAAAAAAAAGGATTGTATCGGTGCTTAACACCTGTACCTGTAATGTATAAGTATTTATAGAAATCAGCTGATTAATTCGAGTTAATTTTGCACTAAGTAATTTATACAACTATATGATTACTCTTGGCCCATTCCTGTTTCGGCATCGACAAAGGGCTGTTTTCAAAGTTCAAGCTTGGGCTATGTCCTGTTGTTCTGTATCCATTGAAAAAAAAAACTACAATGCTTACATCAGCTTTTTTACGTTTTTTAGAGCTCATTTTTCATATTTTCAAACCGCTGGCTCTAAATAGTAAAATTATATATTTTTCAGACTGGTGTATAAGTCCAAATTTTGAACTATCTATAAATATTCCTATAACTGTTCCATCTTGGGCTCTTGCCTTCGGGCTTTCAAAGGTTGAATTTTTTCGTTATTAGTATTATTTTTTCGTTATATTTATGGTTTTTCTCATAGCCTAGTAACCTTTCGATTCTGCCGTGATATAAATTTGTAAAGACTAATTATAATTCTCACAAAAACAAAAGAATGTTCACACTCATAAGATGTTACTGTGCCTATTTTAATTGGCTTCATATACAGGAGATGCATAATTGGCGTTTTGAGAGGAACCCGCTCCACTTTAATAAGTTAATTAATGATAATCTTTTACAATTTTTAGTTGGCATCTACTAGTCAACTTTTCTCATTTCGTCGTAAATATAAATCTTCAGAGTGTTTCAGTTCACCAGCCATCACGTTGGGAATTCCTCCCATTATGTTGATGTTGTGATATTTTGCTATCCTGTTTACATTTCAGGTGAAAATGTTTCAAATTTCTCCTATGATTTGTAAAAACCAGATTATTTATCTACAAATGCATGTATAATATTTTTCCAATTCATTATTTTAAACTGTCAAAAGACAGCTTTCGATTACCAAACTGGCTCGAGATCTGTCTATTATTTTCTCGCCACACTAATCGGGGGTTTTATAAACAACATACTTCTGTGTATGGACGCGATTTTCAAAACAAATACTGCCGAATGTTAGATTGTTTATTTTGAGTCGCAATATTATTTTGTTGATATGATTGTTTTCATTTATCTAAATTGAATATACGCTTGACATTGTCTACGTATAGTTATCGTTCATAAGTCAGAACTACGGCTGTTTTTAAGGTTACTCCACTTTTGGGTAAGTAGTAAGTAGTGCAGTTAACTTTACATAATTCTCTTACCGATTTCGTTTTTCCCACACTTCTATGTATGGTCTTTCCAGGGACGGAATCAGTGCAGAAAACAGCTGCTTGCCACCAGCCACCTGCTTATTCAAATGGGATTTCATTATGTACTATATTATATACATTGACTTTTGGATACTGAAGTTGTATCAGTCAAAGGGACGTTAGTGAATTTGTACGGAAAACAACGTACTATAATTAGCTTATTTTTAGTGAACACCTTAAATCTACATAAATAAAGTTAGAACTTTGTCTGTACATTGCTCTGAATTATATATTTTTTTGTTACTTAAATGTTGTTTACAAATACTGAAACCATTTCCGATCACGTTTTGTAAGAAAATCTAAATTAAAAACGTTGTGCCTTACATAACGGATTTTATTAGTCGCAAGTGCAATAATGTGTAACTGTAAATGAAAATTTCTAGGCATAATTCATCTCGCTAACCGGAGATTCTGTGTGTGTCAAATTGTACTTGAGTTTTGATAGCCGGGAAACAGACCTTGAAACAGTGCTATATACGGGGTTTTGCCTGCATATCTGGAAAAATTCACACAAGATATTCAAACCAACTGCTGTTCTGATTACAAGAAGGTTTCGACTGACTACATGATCCCGTCTGTAGAACACACAGCTAGTATTACATAAACATAAGTAATTACAAGCGTAACAAAATTTACAAACCTAATCAAATCAATATTCAAGCGTAAAATTCTTAACCTAAAAAAACTAAGCTTATTCTGAAAATAAAAAAAACACGAACTTGTTTACTCGAATGTTAATAATAAAGTCATGTACATACCATTTTCCTCAGTCATTAATTATAATTTGTCACTATAAATTTAATTCTTAAGATAAAATCACGAAATCCCTATATCCATAAATAAGCTATTACTATAGGTCTCATAGTTATTAAAATAATATCAAACGAAGAAATTTGTGTTTAATATAAAGGGGACTTGTAGTTTCTAAGTAGACCTTACATTCCGGATATCTTCATTATATTTATCAAACACCAAAGCATGACGTCTCTGTTCCCCGAAGGCAGATCCTAGAATGATTCTGGCTGTCCTTCGACCTCCAGGAGGCATACTTCTCGGTATCTTTCAGGTTTGGGAACTAATCGTTTCTGCAATTAATTAATAAAAAAAATCTTATAACCTTTACGAACTTATCAATCATTGTCAAAACTTACTGCGGATTGTTTTCCGATGTTCGGTATATTGCTGATTCGGGATTTAACTGTCTCAAAATGGTTGTAGTTTCTACAACTGAGTTAGGTAAACCTATTATTCCGGCATTCGTATTTCGACTCGTGTATTTTTAGAGAATACTCTCAGTGCTCCACTTATTCACACTTCCATTGAAATGCCTGTAAACCCCTGATTTTCGAATATTAGTAATACGCGTATTTTCTTCAAACTTTGCGTCTTCGTTGGGCAAAATTAACTAAACACTTCCTTGTGAAATAGATTAATTCTACTCAACCTCTGTAGCATAAGCTGTATCTCAGTTTTAATTCCATACGATCTTAACTCACCACAATGCTTGTACAAAATACTTGCATTCAATCAACTTGCATGATATTAATTTATTCTGCTAAACGGTCGCCCACCTGTTGGGGCATCCCGCGAGATAAATCACATTGAGCATAATGAGCGAGCATTGAGCATTGAGCATTGTGTGGGATGAAGAGCTTCGCTGGTCATTCGAGTGAGCAATGGCAACATTAGCGACTGTATGGTCACGAACTGGGGGATTCCCATCTCAAGACCTTGTTATTCTTCACTGGAAGGCTCATTGAGTTCGAGAGGGGAATTTGTTGCTTGGGAACGAAAAGGTGTGTGTTTTCTAACGGTAGAATTTTTTGTAATTAGGATACACGACATATTACAATAATTTAACGTTCGTCAGCTGCGACTATGAACTCTGTTCACAAAATTTAGGGGTTTTGTGTGTAGGGTTTATAAACCCATCCTTCCACTTTAAACCTTTAAAACAGCTACATAGCTTACACAACAGATCAACAGCTGAGGTTTACCAAAACGTCAATCAGCTGCTTCATATATCTTAAGCAAATAACTTAGTGGAAAAAAGGAGTTATTCCAAACAAGATAACTGAGAAATTTAAGGTGTTGCCTTGACAATTCCGGATTGCTTAACAATTTATGCTATTCTAGTTGCCATTGTAGTCCTTGGTCGCCTGACCGGTTTAAACACTCTTAAGCTGTTATTTTCAAGCCATAGACATGTGGTTGTCGCTTCTAGGAAGGCATCAAAAAGTCTTTAAGTACATACACGAAAACATTTGTACGAAGAAATTATGTATGGCCATACAACTAATGATCACGGCGCGGCTGCGGGCTTATAACAACAAAGCAAATTCGCGTGAATAATAAAGGGTGTTCAAAAACGTCTGGCTTTGTCACTAACAATTAAGTTTCTGTACAGTTTCAAAAATACAACACGCAGTACAATATGCCTTAATGCATGCACGTAAGCACGATCGGTCAATATACCAAATACACGTTCACCTTGATGTGTTGTACACGTGTGGCTACCGTTGTGGCCTGATAAGAGGTGTGGCCTCGGTGTCAAGGTCACGGTGATAACAGTGCTTGTGGTCAACACTGCCCTCTGCCCGTCTATAGAAAACTCATCCTGGTAAACCACAGAAATTCCAACAGGTGCAGACGTTGTGAAACCAACTCGTTGAGGCTGTCTATCTTTGGTCGGCTTTCATTCCACACTCCTAGTTTGGATTTTGTCATTATCAATCGTTGATGAATTCCAATATTTTATTCATGTAGATATTTTGCAGTAAAACGGTTTTATTGGGTCTAATTTTGAGAGTCTTTGTATCTGGATGTCTAAACAGACATGTTTTAATAACATTTCAAACTAAATCGCTGATCTTTGATACTTAAGGTACAATAATTCTTACATATCTGAAGAACGTTTTGTATGTTCCGCGTAATTTCATGTTCTGTAACAGTTTTCGTTCACTGATGTCTACTAAACGTTTCCCTTATATATGTAAGGTAAATTTTACAGTTTGCGTTTACTCATTGGTTAAATAACGTTAAAAGCAATGTTTTTTAAATTGTTCTAAACTGGAACCAGCTGTTTAGGGCTAAAATCCTGCCTAAACAGCTGATCTTAGTAACAAAGGTATAGAGATCACTTCCATTGCGCCATTCTACACGGGAGTGATTCTACATAGGCCTATATCCTTCTCTCATATTTGGGCTAAAATACGCACCAAATTTATTAATACTTTCTCATAGATCGTTTTATTATAAAAAATAAAGTTGGTGAATAAACAGTAATAGGCCTAAATAAATAAAATAATCGCATTGTGCATATTTTGAGTGGAAAATTGTCTGCCAGCTGATCAATAGAAGACAAAACTAGAAGGGAGAATGTTTAATCAACGACGAAAACCTTTAAATTTGGCGAGCGTGAGTCGATAATGTTTCTCACCTCACTCACAATCCAATAAAAGAGGATTCCTTCGTGGGCGTATCCGTGAATCCTCTTCCTAGTGCAGATTTACAATACAATATCCAGTAAATGTGAAGGTCAAGTTGTAATCAAATCCTGGTGACTTCTTAACCTTCATTACATAACAATTTTCTGTTTCAGCTCTCGCGGTATGTGTGAGGTTATAATTAGCATCCGAGACGATTTCATGCTACTGCAAGTTGTTATGCGTTTTAGTAAATTTCCCATATAATAAGCTATTACCGTAGTACTCATGCTAAAACCTGGGCCCGGCCGATTTACTTTTCGTTTTAAGGTCCGTAGAGGCCAAAAACACAATCTGTTCAAATTCATATACAGAGTGCACCACGTAAGGTGTTTCAAATTGATTATAGAAAAACTGCAAGGATTAAATAATATTTTTTCCCGCTAAATTGACTCCAATGAATAGCGTAAAACTATTTGTAACTTTTTCCCAAACAGGGTGTGCCAAAAACTGAGGCCCACTAGTTCGAATCTCGGAATTTTCAATTGTAAACATATGTCATGGTATACACAATTTTAAAGGTATTTTATAGACAAATATTTTGGCGAAAACAGAAATTAATTATCTTCTCCATTTCAAAATGGCGGCATTTTTTTTTTTTTTTTTTTTTTTGGGGGGGGGGGAAATATGTTTTTAATAATCTGTGTTTCCTATACCAATGTACTTAGCCCTTCTCCGGTTGAATTTTCTTACTCGTATGAAATTAGCTTTACTGTGATATGCTTGCTACAAGTAACGGGTTTATTTTTATAAAAATAAAAAAATGTTTTTTTCGACATTTGCAAATGCCCATTGTTCATAATTTTCAAATAGCAACATATGTCAAGTGCCACATTATTTTATAGGTTTTAAACTTCTTAACATCTTTGTAATTTTCACTTGCTTTGTATCTCTTTTAGTTAAATGACAAAAAAACTAATTTTCCTATATCAAATGCATGTTATTTGGGTTTAACACTAAATTAAATGGAACCATTATTTCTTTATGAACATATTATTATTAAATTTGGGGAAAAACTATTTCAAACTAAACTAATATTAAAATTTCACAAACAAATCACTTTTAACCCTCCCTGTAGCAGCAAACCTAAGTACTCGTGAAGCTAATGCTATTTAAATAGGGACCCAATACAATATTTTAAGGAGGTATTTTAGTGTAAATCCAATCAGACAAATGGAAATTTGCTTAGTCTGCAGGTTTGCTGCGGCGGTATATTTTGTTTTACCAAAGCTTTACAATGGGAAGGGCTGATAATAAGATTAATTATGTTATTAAATCAGTTTTTATCTATGGTGAAACTTTCACACGCCCACTATTGAAAAAAACCCATTGTACAACGTTTAGCTGTGTATTACGACAACAGTAAAACAGTACACAAGTACAGTACAACAATAGAATTTCTTTACTTGTAACCCCCACAGATAGCACCAGTGCTGCTGTTAGTTCGGGCAGTCGCCGACAGGATGCGCTGCCTACTCTGTCAATTACTTCTTGTATTTATTAACAAATATAAATCGAATGGGCTCACCAAAACATATTTAACTGACCACTTATGTTAAGAAACCGTACTCACTATGTATTTCCTTCGAAAAAATTCCAAACTGAATACTTGATCACATTTAACTCGAGAGTTTAACATTTTAGTTCTCGCAAGGTTCTTGTGGACCCCGTACAATGACTACCCTGGATTGCGAGTTGACAATTCGTGCCTTAAACTAATGAGTAAGGAAAATATAGAGCTTTGGTGACGCTTGGCTCAGCTAGCAAACCTAGCCCTTAATTTTTACAAGGGTACAGGTCGTCCCGTGAGCGGACCGTCTACTTTTACGGTCTGTTCTGGTGAAGCGATTTGCCCGATAAGCGCCTGAAATTAACGTATTACATGTAGTAGAGAGGTAATATGCACAATATCTACGCCGCAGCAAACCTTTACAACATTAGTTTAACGAGTACATAGGTTTCCTGCTACAGGAAAGATAATAAAATGGGTTTAACGAAATGTGAATAGTTAAGTGTAATAAAAATACATTTTCCAAACTTGATCAAAATAAGGTCACTAACAAGCATTTACTTATTCTGTATAAGAATGACATGGGAATTTTAAATTTACAATATCTTAGATTTTTTCCTTAACCATTAGGCGCATAACACCTCTTCAATTTACTAAATTATTGATTTGTTAGCTCCACAAAATGGGTTAGAGAGAAATTACAACATTTTAAGTTGTTGGAGTATAAAATTAGAACCCTTAATTTTTACCCTATAAAATCCCACATAAACCCCCGATCCAATAATCGTGCTCGTACTGGTTCGTGAACTAGTACGACTAGTACGAGTGAATGTATGTTTACACGTTTATAAATACTGAATTTCATCATTGACTATTTCATCAAATTGGTTCAATTTTGCTCGAGTAACTATCGTGCTAACGTACATGTATACAATATATAAATATGTTATACATATGTGTGTTTATTTGAACGAATGTTGTTTTTGCATTAGCATTCCCTACATGGGCGATTCGCTAATAGATCAAATTGTATGGATTAGTTGCGTTGACCGTAGACGGAATGTAAATTTAAAATCGTAACACCAGTATTTATAATAGTACTGTTTATAATTTTGGTTGTCAAACTTTTTTTGTGCATGCCCTATATAAGCTGTATTTCTGACTAAAAATCTAAGAATTTTGGTAGAACATCTAATTTATGTTACGCCATTGATTATTATATTGCTGCACTAGTATGTATTAAGATTCTTTGTGATTTATTTCCTACAAATAACTTCGGTAAAATTTAACTATATGAGAAGAGTCATTGCATTATCGGGTTATCACAGTCTCATATGAAGTACGGTATTCCGAAGGTCCGTGACATTGAGTTCTCGCCTTGAGTTGGTTGTGACTATTGTGGATGTGACAGCCTGTTTGTCACTATCACATCCGCGCATCCTCCTCGCCAGGAATCCCTCATTCATACACAGAGTCTTTCAGGACTCGGGTATTCCCTACGCGATAATAAACTTGGCACATGCATCCGTTCTCATTAATTAAAGTCAACATAATTAGCAGAACAGCTGTTATCTGGTTCTATTCTTAGTGAGGTGGTCGGAACTTGGAAAATTTGCCATGGTTTTAAAATTGTTGAAGATGTGAACCTGTTTTGGGTGTATTTTCTCACGATGTGTTTTGGAATGTTAGGGTGAAACACTTAAATCGGACGATTTTTAGGGGATGGTTAGCTGGAGGATTGAATGTAAATTTACTAGGTGGACGATTTTGTATGGTAAAATAAAGATTTTGATGGCCAGGGAAGTTTTAGTTAAGACTGATTGTTTTAGTTTTAGTTGATTAATTGCGGATTCTACCTAGCCCCAACAAGAATATAGGGTTATCGTAAAAGATATAAAAACAGCTTTTTTAGTCAAATGCATCAATGTTTTTGCGTAATTACTATTACTAGGTGATGTAACTCACAAATGATCAGCATGTGCACTTCGGTTCACATAGCATACTTACGTAAATACCTTTTAGTTCTGATTTATCTCACTGAAGAGTGGGACTGATTAATACTCTATTGCAGCGACAATCCTTAATCTTAGCTACAAGGGGTTTAATGGTAGAGACGGTACAAACACTTTGTATTTCATACAACATCGCAAAAAGGAATCACAAGGTGTTAAATCTGGGATACGCGGAGTTCATCGCAGCATCTGTTGATGTCAGTTGCTCAGCCAATCCAGAGCTTGAGTTAATCCCCTCAAAGATATCTCCTTACTTTACAGTGACAATAGCTGAATAGGTTGCATGAAAACATTTTCACCTCTTTCAGCATATATCTCTAAATCGTCGGTTGTGAATTTGCAGCTCTAAACTCATCTGTCGGTTTCAAAGTACGAAAGTACCTACCGGTACTCAATTTGATCATCAACCGCGGGTCTAGCAGTGTTATTTCCTACGTTCTGCAACCTATAGTGCTCAACTCCCCATGCCAATCGTAAACAGACTTACTATTATGAGTATATTTATCATGACGGGTCCTACATTGACGTTAAACACCAATAGCTGCTCAGGTATTTTTAACTCAAGCACACAGAGTGATTGTGTCCCTTAAGTGTTTTACTAACGCGTATATTTCTGGATATCTGTTGTTATCTTGAAGGTCGTTGCGTATTTTACGGTGACTTGAACGCCGGGAAGTGCGGAAGACGTTATCTACAAAGCCCGTAAAGCGACGCAGGGACACATTGTATGGTGTATTGTCTGGGACTGGTAACTTAACTATTCTTCCTAGTGTTAGTGGCACTGCCTTGGTGCGTAACTGCCATTTAAACGCACTATGACAAGTAATGACTTACTCTGTGGCCTTGGCGAGAATGTAATACACCGTAGTTACATGTTGTCAACCTAAATGTCGAAAAATACAGTGTAGACTCTTGATAATTTAACATTTATGAGACCAGGAATGTGTGGGATTTTTGAAAACGTTCGATTACCTTGTCTTTTCCTGCTTATATACGCCTAGTACGCTGGGCTCGGATCCGGAACAAAATTACACATAATGTTGCTAAGGTGAAGAGGATCGCGACATTATTACATATCTAAAAGTAATTTTTGATTAGCGGGATTCGAACCCAAACCTTGGGGACCGAAGCACTGTGCTGTACCTAATACTGGGTTAGCTTGAATGCTAAATCGTTTAGTAATGTAACAGTCAAAATAATTTTTATCAGTGAGACATGAATGCACATTGAATAGCGTCAACTACAAAATAGACGTAAAAATGTACAAAACCTGCTTTTTCAAGTACCAATATCATAACTTTTATTTGTGCTGAAGGGGTTTTAAGTCGCTACCACCTTTTTCTTGCGCGATAAAATTTGATATTGTTAAAATTGTGCGAGCTTTGAGGTACCTACGCTATATTTTTGTGAGTGAACATTACACTACATTTACTACAAAAGATTGTTAACAGTCCAGTCTCCAGTAACGGAGTTTTAAACTTTAAAAAAATAATACCGTAATTATTGGCTAGTACGAAGTTCAATTTCGAGCATCTACCATAAAAGATTATTAGCGGTACGGTATAACAAAAGCTAAATGACAATACAATTAATAAAGACCAATGCACTATTTGGTTTTCGAGCTAAAGACGAAGATGGTAACAATACCAAACACAGTTAATGGGCTAAACTAACAATACAGTATATCCCAAGCGGAACTACCTCAGTCATCAATCAAACGTTATGAGGCCGCCGCCCATACACAATCAGCTGATTACGATCAGTGCGACGTGACGTCACAGAACAGCTGATTTTGACGTTTACCAGTCCGGCTTAACTAATGACGTATCGCGTCAGGTCGTTAACTCGAAAGGTGAAGGTTTTGGCGTTATTGGCTCATAATTACTCCCAGTTTCCGGTAGTTTAGATTAGTGCCGGTTATTTTAAGTAAATGCCGTTTCTTTGATTCATTGGAAATTATCTTTGATTAGTAAACACTCATAATTCAGTTATTGAACCTTGAACCGGCGTTGTACAGATTAATAAGCAAACATTACTGAAACTCAATCCAAGTAATAGGAAACTATATTTTTTGAATTGTTTAGTAAATTTTACGATCTACTATTCTACTTATTAATTTTAGATTCCGGCTTAATAGCTTAGCCTATAGGTTATAATTGGTAATTTTGTATCATTTCAAAGCCTTCATGCCGACGAATGCAAAACTCTTACCTCTAAGCGCTGTTTCTTCGGGTACAGTAGCTTATCATTTGAAGGCGAACAGTTACATCGTCAAACTCATAAGTCAAATTTCACTAATTTGAGTCATCCCTACCGTCCGAATTTATACGTATGCATACATTTTATTTGATTAGCCTATCAATTAAAATGTATAGTACCTAATATCGAAAAGTAAT
The DNA here is from genome assembly GCF_028750875.1 of Macrosteles quadrilineatus. Classification (NCBI taxonomy): domain Eukaryota; kingdom Metazoa; phylum Arthropoda; class Insecta; order Hemiptera; family Cicadellidae; genus Macrosteles; species Macrosteles quadrilineatus. The sequence goes on along the minus strand of NW_026542595.1, from coordinate 131,309,427 downwards.
ACAAACAAATAGACTAAGATTATAAATATGGATGGCATTACCTTTACCTCTTAAATGCAACTTAAATACATATTGGAAGTAATAAACTGAAACTCAAAACGCTTGGCAACTACATCCTTCCAATTTCATCTTAGATCCGCCCCAAGTTACATGAAATGTTCCGAAACAACTGGATTGACAATCTACGAGTAACCTTTTTTTATGTTTTTGTGGACAACGAAATTGAAGTCTTATCACACCTTAGCTATTTGTGGTATTTCTGTTGTTTAATCAAGAATGAAAACTGATGTTTTGCAAGTTTGAATCCAAGCACGTTCGGAATTAGCCCAAGACCTTGGATCGAGTATGGAAGGCAGGACTGATAGGTTGGGAGCGACTACAAGTGTGGCAATGTGCGGCAAATTGTGGCGGTAATAAGGCACTGAGAACAGCTGATTTCGTAATATACCCGAGGACTAATCATATGGAATTTTTACACTTCAGTATATTTTTTTTCAATTTTAAGATCTAAGTTTGTAATGCATTTTGCGTATCGTAACGTAAAAACGTGAAGAAGAGATATCTTTGAACATAAGAATTATATTTCATTGCCCATTATGCCCCTGACTTATCATGTAATTTTTTCTGAAATCGAAATGTACCATCTTGGTATATTTACGGTTAATCTTCACACCGGGCACGAATTTAACAATTATTTTTTGCTCCCTCCGTAATCCCCAAACACTGGTTGGACGACATTTTATTTTGAAGCAGAGCAATGCATCACATACTTGACAACTCTTCGACTCCTTTGAAAACCTCAGTGTTTATAGTTAGGAAACACCCGTTTGGCCACCATTTGTAATCTTTCAGCTTGATTCTTATGTGTCCAACCCCTTCTTCCTTTTATAAAACGAGCTGTTGGCCCGTCCTACGTACGGGAATCGAGTAGTCAATTAAAACTGAATATGATTCAGAACAGCTAGTTTACAACTTAGTGGCCGATTCACACACACTGGCTTTGAGTATAGTAGCGACATACCACCTTCCACTGCATAGGCCTACTATCACTTACCGTATCTTATTTTACCACCTTGGCCACTGAAACCTCTAAAATGATCCTTGCCTCCCGTTCTCTTCTATCCCCTGCCATTTCTGGATGACAGGAAGATACCAGTCTGAAGATGTCTTTCACTACTTGGTCTTCCAAGTGGTCGTCTACCTTGTAGTACTCCTTGGAATACACTTTTAAAAGTTGAAGTATCTTCTCTCCGCCATGCAAAGCCTTCCCAGCCCATCCGAGATCCGAGCCTTTTGGTCTACTTTTGGAATGTACCCTTTATCAGGTTTCACACGTAAAGCACTTATACTTAGACGGATTGCATTTATAACAAAACTTGATTATACGTTTAAAATGTTTAGTTCAAAATTACACAATCTCCTGATTACATAGATCTTTTACGGTAGAAAATAAACTGCACTTTAAAGTAAAATAGTGTGTAGGCAAACTCTGACGATCAATATTTTTGTATACAAACAACTTGTAACATAAACATTTCAATGACAGTTAGAAACCAGCTGTTAGTTAAACCAACACTAAAACGACTTTAACTTGTCCGTTGGCTGCTAGACTTTTTGAAAATTAAAACTTAATTTCTAAAAAACTAAAACCCTAAACTAAAATTATGGCTTCGACATTCCCTAGTTCTCAAAATTATCTTTCTTTCAACACAAAAATCATAAAAATCCGTCAAGTGGTTGATTCAGAATCGTGAAATAAAAAAAACCCTGTTTCGTTTTAATATAAAGGATTTTCCCAACGTTGTTTTGTCTTCGATTTTTATTTTCATGTAAATTCTTTCTATATGCCAAACTCCAACTTGCTAGAAAGGTTGTCCAGTCAGTTAGTGTTCGGACATTAATTGTTTGGCTTGCCTTCAAATTAGAAGGTTCTGGTTCAATTCCAAGAGATCGTGTGGATGTTACTGAATCCAGAAGTCATTTTGTTATTGGGCTAGGGCTATCAATTAACGGTGGTATCTAAGAAAAAGTTCGACGTTAGATCGTAGCATAACAAGAGCTTGAGCAGTTCCCTTAGAAAAATCGCTGATAATGCAAATAACTTAGATACACAAGTACAAATGTTTAAAAAAATAAAAGACCCACCCTAACATTTTTATATGATGTTCAGACTTTCGTCTATATGGGGCAAAGCAACGCCTATAGGCGAAACTTCTTTGTGACTGTTCCGTTAATAGAACCACCTGCCCAGACACCCATGCATAGTGATGTAACCGCAATTATCCCACACACACTTAGACACCTGTCCGTCACGTGCGGTTTTCACGGACAACCGCATTTTTGGAACCCGTGTCATTGTAATTGTACAGTGTTCAGCCCCGAGCCTAGGATTGCCTTGATTGCCACGACCTCGACTGTGGAGTACGATGACTTCTGTGCGTGGGGAGAATTTAATTATTCGTAAATCGGTTTCCACTTTTTTCAAACCATCGGTTTCCACTTTTTTCCGTTTTGCCACTATAGGTGCAGCGGTTTTGAAGGTCGTGGGATGTAGACAGATTGTGTTACCGATTGAATTTGTTTAAGGTATTGACTGAGATTTGGAACGCCTATTTATCATTTAGTACATGATACTGCAAAAATACTTCACTTATCACAAATATTGTTGAAGTAGTTCAATATTTGAAACTTTTGGATAACTTCTCTACCAATGATAATTCTGTGTCTATTATTTACTCGGGCAAGTTCCACACTCTTAAAAATTAATTACATTCGTGATTATTGCGAAAATTTGTGCAACATTTCACTTGTAATAAGGCTCATACACTATCAATTATTTTTTCTCTCGTGCCTTAGAAGTAGAATCAAAATTTAAAAAAATTTAAAAACGCCTGGAGATACCATAAATTACTCATATACAAAATGTCGTTTAAATCAGACAACAGGTCTGCAGCCCTGTACACATCGACACACAGACATCACTTTAAAAACAGAGAACCCCAAATTGAATATTTCCACCAAAAACTTAAACTCAAAATTTTTTACAAAAAATATTCTTTCTCCATATAAGTTTACTATGTATGGAGGTGGGTACTTATGTATTATACTGACCACACCTAATAATTATAACCTTACATAACCTAACTTAAGGGTAGTTAGGCTAGCTTAGGTAAGTAAGATAAAATCTTATGTGGAAGTCGATTTATCGGAGTGGTTGGTATAATACGTCAGTCCTATACAAACACAATTCTTAATAGTGTCCTAATAAAAATTAGTGATTTCTGTCTGATCACCAGCTTCTATACCAAAACAAACTGAAACTAACATTTATTGTAAACTACAGTATGTTGTATGACTTATCATCCTTCACTGTTATAGTAAAAATATAATGCTGACACTAGCCCACCCTAGCTGTTATATATCCTACTATAATATTATAAATGAGAAAGTTTAGATGTATGGATGTATGGATGTATGTTTGTGACAAGTGAACGCGAAAAATACTGGTCGGATTGGGCTGAAATTTGGCATGATGATAGCTCACATTCCCGATTAACATATAGGCATATTCTTATTTCAAAAATCCTTTCGGGCTCCGCCCCAGTGGCTCTGGAGTTTCCCATGTTAACCTTATGAGAAATGGAATTATTGAATCTTAACAGCTGTTTCAATTAAACAAGTTGGTTTTGTTCTGTGATGTTCAATAGCATTAAAGTTACAAGGATTACCAACAGGGTGCAGCACTATTATTTCTTTTACATTTATGACAACAGCTAATTTGCAACCAAAAGGTGAGTGAGCGTAGCGAACGAACTTCAACCTGGAGGTGAGTTAGCGTAGCGAACGAGCTAACCTGAAGGCAAGTGAGCGCAGCGAACGAGCTCCAACCTAACGGTGAGTGAGCGTAGCGAACGAGCTCCAACCCAAAGGTGAGTGAGCGTAGCGAACAAACTTCAACCAGGACGTGATTGAGCCATGCGAACGAGATAATCTTGAAAATTAAGAAGTTAAACGGGGCAAAGCCCGCGGGTTACAGCTAGTATATATATATATATATATATATATATATATATCTCATTAAACTATATATTTAATTTGGAGACAGATTTTCCTACAGCTTGTCTATACAAATGATGTCTACTTTTGTATACAAAAATCAACGCTTTTACATAAACAACCCACTAACAATAGTTATTTTCTGTTGCAGTTGAGAGTGCCACTGCCAGTGAACTCTGCAGTCAAGTCCAGAGATGTGTGTGTGAAGATACAGAAACATCACCTTACCGTCGGGCTGAAGGGGCAAACCCCCATCATAGACGGAGAGCTTCAACATGAGGTGAAGCTAGAGGAGTCTACCTGGGTATTGGAGGATGGCAAGGCACTGCTCATCAATATTGAAAAGGTACTGGTGTGAGCAGAGACTTAGATGTAAAAATGGGCTTTAGGGTTTAGAATTTATAAAATGTTGTTCGTATTACACAATTTTCTGAATGGAAATATTTCCATCCCGATGTTGATGGATACTCATATTTATCTAACATCGTAAAGATTGGGAGCAAACTGGAGTAGTGGTAGTGTGTGGGACTCTAGTACGCAAGGTTTCTGTAAGGGGAATGATCCTAGAATGAGTATAGGAAAAATGATGTGGTTGAAAATCGGGGTGTGTTAGTGTAAGCTTAGTAGTTAGCGTCCAAGCCTGTGATGCACGAGGAAGCATTCAGTATTCAGGGTATTGACATATTTTGAAGGGTTTTGTCCGTTTGCCCCTAAAATGGCTTTTGATCCTTTTACACAAAATGTCACTGTCATAGACACTAACTACGAGGCTTCCACAATCACTTATTGTAGATTAGTGATCTTCAGGGGCAACCATGTCAAAACTGACAAAACGTTTTAAAACTGTTAAGAAATGTCAGTGAAGGAAAGTCTTTTGTCAATTTTGACACAGCCGTCTCCCGAAAACTACAAATCAGTTGTGAACGATTTCAGTTTATTATTGTTTTTATATCATTTTAATGAATTGGCAACACTGTGTTGTAGATCAACAAGATGGAGTGGTGGTCCAAGCTGGTGATGACAGACCCAGAGATATCAACCAAGAAGATCAACCCAGAGCCTAGCAAGCTGTCAGACCTGGACGGAGAGACGAGAGGGATGGTGGAGAAGATGATGTACGACCAGAGACAGAGAGAGCTCGGCCGACCCACCTCCGAGGAGCAGAAGAAACAGGAGATGATTCAGAAGTGAGTGGGTCCGTTATAATGAGGGTCGCAACTGTTAGTTTCTCAATGAAAAGGATGGTGATTGGGATGGAGTACTTGGGAGGGTGGTATATTGGCAAAAATTAAAAATTTGAGTGGTAATTTAGTGTGCCACATCAGATGGACTGCCGCTACATTCAGTTTAGTTTTAGCTCTTACATGGTAGGTTGGGTCAGGTTAGATAAATATACATTGAATATTCCTCATTTACATCATCTACATTTGCATAGGGAAAATTTCAGTAGTAGCGGCTCTCATTTAGGAAGACCCAGTGAGTTTTTACTTTCAAAGTTAGAACTAGACACTCCATTTTTTTCATGTGAAAGTTGCATCCATATATCAAACCATAAACCGATTTTGAAGTAAATAGTTGAATTGAACGACAAATGTTGTTCTTTACTTAATCCACTATACTATTCTAGCTGGTTCCCAAACAATGTGCGACAATCGGTCTTGTAGTAGCTTATAAAGAAGTGAGGGGAAATGAATGCTCACACCAAGTATATATGTAATAGGGGGTCATCACCATAGACGACAGAAAGCTAATCGGAGAACGCAACTACTTGGTGGTCTCTCACACTGTCATCGGCTACTATGATGAGACAAATCGAAACATTGGGGTAGGAACTAGCTAAAATGTTGTTAATGCAGTAAAGATCTTGGCTCTTGTGAGATTTGATATTGTTGTACACTTTAATTAATAACAAGCCTGGCCTCTTAGTTGAACTAATTGGGTGATAAATCTTTGAAGGGATTGTGTTTTTATCTATATACCTAATACAATAGGGTTTTCCCTGTTACCTCCCTTTCCCAGCTGTCCTACTTAACCTATTTTTGCGATTGAGGTGTCATTATAAAGCTTATGAGTCTGCGCACCTTCAAATTAGCGATAATTGCGCATCCTAGTTAAAAGGATAAATTTCCTTGGCGGCATCCCCCCCTCATGTTTAATTTATTTCTAGAATCTGAACTGCTAATTTATGAAAATTTATTTTAAAGTTAAGTAGGCTACTTTTTGACAACTGTGATCTTATTGAGCTGGATAAATCACTGTTTATATGCCTAGTGTAGATCTAAAATCTACACATATTTTTAAATAGTAGTTCTATTCACCTATTATTAGTTCTAAACAAACATAACTTTGAAAATGAGAATGGATATTGTACTGGATTAATTTTGCTTTGGAACCCACTAAACTGCACAACTTGTGCAAGGCTTTGTCTATTATAATACAGTACCTAACAAGATTTATTCATTTTCAGGTTCATGGCTCAGCATCCGGAAATGGACTTTTCCAAGTGCAAGTTCAACTGAAGCTCAGGCACCCAGACTGATGTGATATTTTCTTAAGTGTTAGATGTAAAACCTTGCACATTTATTCCGTATGATTCTGTATTATACTGTTTTTATATGATTCTGCAATTAGTGTTTTTCAATTCTTGTTCCTTACTTTAAGCTTTTACCATTGAACTAGACCATGATGATAAAATTTGTTGCCAGTTTTAGTGTAAAATTAACGTTGTAATTGAGCCCCCGACCAATGAGTGTGCTGATGTATCATGTATTTTTGGTTCATTTATGTTGTATACACCAACTGTTTAACCAAACCACACTGAAATCACAACCAATTGTTAACAATAACATCTAAAGCCTTATTTTGCTATCTCAGTAAAAAAAAAACAAAGGAAAAAGATATTTTTATCATTGCCTCCAGAATTGATTATTGACAATATAAATAGGTTAACATAACTTACGTCGTCAATCCTAAAAATAGTCTATGGCGACTAGTATCAAAACATCAAGGTTTCATTGTCGAGCCTCTTGCCTCTTAAAAACATTGGATGTCCCAATGTTTTTAAGAGGCAAGAGGCTAGATAATGAAACCTTGGTGTTTCAAACTAGTCGCCATAGACTATTTTTAGGATTGACGACGTAAGGTATGTTATCCTATTTATATTGAAAGGAAAAATATTCTCTTTCAGTAATAAGCACACTCTTTAACAAGTTTACTACCAACACCAAGTTGAAGTTGTAGTTCAAGTTCGTCAACTATTGATGACACTAGACTTCAAGTCACTGCCCTAACCTGCGGGCCAGATTTCCCTTTTGGACCAAGCTTATTGAATTAAACATACCCACAGACCAACATTTTCTTTTTTTAGCGAATTTCCCATATAGGGAATATTAGCGAATTTCCCATATAGGGAATAAGCTATTACCGTAGTACTCATGGTAAGACCTGGACGCGGGACCGATTTTTTTTTCCGTTTTGAGGTCCCTAGAGGCCAAAAACACCATCCGTTCAAATTCATATATATATATATATATATTTATATATATATATATATATATGTGTGTCCGTCAGCACGATAACTCGAGCAAAAATGATCCGATTTTGATGAAATTTGGTACAAACGTGTAAACGTACGTTTATTCGAACGAGTTCGTGATCCAGCATGATCGGACCATGGGAACGGGGGTTTACGGGGGGTTTTATGGGGTAAAAATAGGTTTTTCCCATTTTTGACCCAAAAAACATCAAATTTAGCAATTTCTTTCCAAACCATTTTGTAGAGCTTAAAAAAACAAGTAATTTAGTATATTGAAGCGTTATTATGCGCCTAATGGTTACGGAGAAAATTCCAAAAAATTGTAAATTTAAAATTCCCATGTTATTCTTATGGAGAATAAGTAAACTGTTGTAGTTTGCTTTTTTGTGAACATATTTTGATCAAATTTGGAAAATGATTTTATTTCTTACTAACTATTCACATTTGACAAAAAACAGTTTTACCCTCCCTGATGCAGCAAACCTAAGTACTTGTTAAACTAGTTCTATTTAAATCTGGAATAAATGTTATATTTTTCAGTAGACATTTCAGTGTAAATCCAATCAGTCAAATGGAAATTCGCTTAGTCTGCAGGTTTGCTGCAGCGGGGGTATTTTTTTTTTTTTTGTCAATTAGTCTGAATAATATCTATTTACATGAAACAGCAACAAATAGAAATCAAAATCATGTATTTATTAGATTTGTCTTATTGTCCATTATTAGTATGTCAATTTTTATCCATGACATAAAAAAAGATTTTTCATCACTCCTTACCAAAAGTAACTATTTTTGATAACAGCTGATATGAAAGAAAGTAGTTGTTTCCCAAGCTCTAATTTAGAGCGAGGGAAAAAGGAACAGCTGATTTTCCCTTGCTCTAAATTTACTTTCCCTCGCTCTAGATTAGTTCTCCATTTATCCACTATGTTCGCTATAGACATCCCAGAAACAAAAGAACCCTGGGCCTTTTCAAGCCGTGCAGGTTTGAAGGGTAGGCCACACCTACCGGCGCGAACCACGTGATCTTTTCATTTCTGCGCAGGTTGTTAGGTTTGTTTTAATGATTTAAATCAGCTGTTATTAATTGTCGCTTAATCTAAATCTGTACAGAAACAGACATTAGTTTGTTTTGCTGTGTTTTTAGCATAGTGCATGTTTGAAATTGCTCAGAGTATTTCTAACATTACTGATAATTTAATGAAAACTGCTTCAGAGGTAATTAATGACCTCCCACCAGATAAATTACGGGAGAGATAAGAAGAGGAATACAGAAAGCTTCTAAACTGGTACAAATTACAAAATATTAACTCTTAATTAAATTAAGTGACAAAGTATAAATTTATTAATATATTTATTGAAAAAATCTGCAATTATGAAACCATATGTATGTTGTGAAGTGTATTTTCAATGATAAAGAGTGGTCTAAGACTATTTTAATACTACTGAGATATGTTATTCTGTGCGTGTGTATTTTTGCGTTGTGATAAAAAGTATCGTTCATAACTCGTACTGAAAGCTATTTTCCGACACTTGCTCCCGTCCGAGGCACGTGAAATTTGGAAACTTGAGCACGCGTCGGAAATGCCACTTTCGGTCCTAGTAATGAAATATACTATTTCAATAAACACACATCAACTCACTTGAAGAGGACTGGGTCAACTAACGCATTGAGACCTGTAGAAATTTTTTAGTAAGAAAAATGTTGCCGATTGTACAGAAAAAAATCGGCCACGTGAAAACCACAGCTACAGGATATTTAGGGGTTATTCCATTAGAACTGAAACTAACAACCTATTTGATAAAATAAATCGTACATTTGTGACAAGATATTAAGTGTAAACATGCTAGCGTCAACAATAGTTTACGTTGGTCCAGTGAGTTTAGACCAAGTTGACGCCGGTCCGTGTCAAAAATCCAACATGTCGGTAGCGAAAGGGGCTCAATAATTTTCCTTACTAAATTTATTTTCTCACGATTTATGTGTATCCCAACAACATCCTTATAATTCATTACACTTTACATGCGTGTGTACTACATTTACTTGAGGCTACAAACAATTTTGTACATCCTATATGTTTCCTATGCTCTGGTCTGTTGCTATGGATGTTTTTTTAATACTTTTGATAAAGCTTCCTTAGATTCTCATCCCACCAGAGCACTCTTTTCAAATTTTTAGTACGGGAGGATAATATTCTCAAATTACTGAATGCTCCAATGACTGTCAAACTAGTAAGCTTACTTTTGTGATCACTGAACACAGTCAAATGTTTCTTACTATTGTATGGAATTCTGGGGTTACAATAAAATTCTGACTAGATATTAAAACCACATTTTAATTCATAAAAATCTAGTAAACACACTAGACTTTAATTCATCATAAATGCAAACTCATTATACAATACTTAGTCAAAACAAAAAATTAATCCCGTTGAATTTAATTATTAAAAATTTAACACAGGAATTCCATTGACATATTTTTCCTCACATATTTCAAATTAAGCTTTATAAATTCCCTAAGAAACTAAAATTTAAATGACAAACAAATTTTACAGAACTCATATTCCCCATAAATAATATTTTTAACTGAACCAATTAAATACAGCCCCAAATATTCCAGAAACACAGCAATAACACTTCCAACAAAGTATTCACTCCACAAAATTGTTTTTTTGGTTTTTCTTGTTTTGGTGAGGAGACCAGGAACTAGTCGCTCACCGTGAGCCAATGCTAGGGAGGCAACTGCATCTGACTGAGACGCAAGATGAAGTCTAATAGTCGGATCTGCACCTGTATCTTGACAGGGTCGCTGGTCACCTCAAACCCCGGCACACCAGCCATTTCTAGGATCCGCTGTTGGTCACTCACCTATTAAACAACACAGGTTGTTGTATTAAAATGTTAAGTAGTACAGTAACGTGTTGGTTAAATTGTTATCAGTCTGGTTTTAGTCGTTACCCAGTTGTATGAGTGACGGTTCCAAGGGGAGGGCTGTAGAGGCTAAAGCCCCCCCCCCCCCATTGGACCCTGGTAGTATAAACCCAAACATACATTTTGTTATAAAAACGTAACGGAGATTTTTGAATATAGTTACAAAAGAAACCTTAAATATGGGTTTAAAAATAGCAAATTTGCAGGGAGAGGACCCCCGGATCCCCTCCTGGTGAGGAACACCACGGTAGCCCCCTCCCCTTGACAAGGCCCTAGAACCGCCACTGGTTGTTACAGGTAAAACCTATGTTTGACTAAATAATTGATGGAAAATAATTGAAAATATGTGCAATGACCCAAAAATATTAAAAATTATAGCCTATTAACTATTCGTAAAAACGTATTATAACTGTTGGGTTTTAAAGCCTGTCTCTTGTAGTTTCCTATAGAAAAGCAGTTGTTAGCTAAAGCGATTGTGGGATATGATGATGATGCACCCATTCTTGGCACCATCATGATCATCCATTCTCGCAAAAGATTTTAAAATCCCTCACAACCGAAAGGATATTATTAACGTGTCCTGCCAAGGGAGGAAACGTTTTTAAGGTCTCTTGGGATCTTGAAGAGTGAAGACATCATCATATACCGCAACTGTGGCAAAATTAAAATAATGTCTCATGATTACATATCATTGTCAATATGGTGAGAAACATATTTTATCTTTGAATTTTCCAACTAACCTTCTTGTCCAATTCTGTAACTAGCTTCATGTCAAACAGTTGCATTTCCTTTTTATGGGACGCTTGCATCAGAGAACGTTGTTTTGCCTTGGTTTCCTCATCTAATTGTGTGTTCATCATCAACTCTTGCAGAGCCACTATCAACGAAACAAGAAATTAAGAGATAGAGTTGAAAATAAGTTATTCTCTAAGACAAAGAAGAACACTAAAATTGCCTAATGAAAGTACCTGTGGAAAAAAAGCCACTTGGCTTAGGAATATATGTTTGAAAGAATGAAGAGTTGTGAATAAAGTCTGTTTCCTAACAAAAATGCCAAAGGTGTGAAATCAACATTAAAGACCCATGTAAATTAAGTACAATACGCTTATTGTGGAACTGTTTTAGTGTACCTAACTTATTACTTTTACAGATTTGCGTGGTTTGTTTAAGCTTTAACAAATAACTACCTTTGAGAAGTTTTAACTGCTAATTTAGATTCATATGCCTACCTAAGTGTATTAAATTTACTGTTGCCTAAATTACCCTTGAGGAATAATTTTGAGAATTGTAGCATGAATTTGAAGTTTACAACTCTGGAAGCATTTAAGTTAGGCCTACGGTATCTTGATTTCACTTGTTATGAATCTGATTTTTGAAAGTAAAAATTTACATGTACTGTACATCAAAAGTATTAAGGAATTTGTTTACAGTCATTGTTAGGTACCTATAGTTTGTGTTTATCATATCAGAAAGCAACCAATTAGAAGCATTTCATTTAAAGCTGAATCAAGTTATAATCTAGTCAGCATAATGTTTGAATATGCAAGTCATTTACTCTATGTAAGTTAGTATGGACAGAGCTATTCTACTCAATGCAAGTAAACACAAATTTATCCTAGTTAGACTGAAACTCACGGGTGTGTTTGTTCATGAACTGAAGTCTCTGTTGAAACAGCTGTTTCTCTGTCACATGTTGAATGTCCATCAGGTTGTCAACAATTCCAAACACTGTGTTATCCAGTAGAGACTCTGCTAGACCACACAACAATTCGTTGGGAATCCTCTGTTGATACTTTCTGGAATACAATAACATGTAATAGGCTATGTTCTGGCTATTTTATAGGAATCGGAAAATTCCCTATTGTGGTCCTTGCTCATTGTGGTCTCCAAGTCATGATCTGACAATCTTGATTTAAACCTAAAGTTAGGTACGGTAACTTACAGCAGAATGGAAACTAGCAAACTATTAATAATAACTAACGTCCTATCTATGCCCAAATCCCTGACAGAATACAGGGGTACAGTTCTGTAGAGAACTTAAAATATACCCTATTATTTATTAGATGTAATAGGATATTAGTTGGAAATATTATAAATGGTTCAAAATGATTTTTCTGTTATGAGCCCTTTCAAGAAGAGCGGGTCATCCACTACTCTCGTTACAGTGAGCTGCAGTAGGCCTATTTGAGTTACCTATGTGAGTAAAACTTAGTTCAATTTAATTTACGATACAAATCAGGTAAAGCCTATTACCAAATGTTACTTTTTTAACTCATGAAAAAACTTTTTACAAACTAAAATACCGAATATTTAACCTAAACTGTACTGATCTAACCTTACGGCCGCAGCACAGTATGAAAGTACCTGAGATCCTTTAGTTAAAGTTCTTAATAGCCTAATTAGGCTAAGTTAATAGGGTGGGGTAACTTATCTCATGTTCTTTGATAAATTAATTAATATTATATATCACGTGAAAACTTCTTCCAACTTACAAGAGGCTTTAAGTAAAACTTATACCAATTGAACTAATGTACGGTATTACCTATTTAAAACTTTAATAGGCCTACTTTAACTTGCTTTACTTTTTAAAATAAATATCCAACTAACTTAAGTACAGTAGACTCCCTCTTATCCGGACTTCTAGGGACCAAGGTCAGTCCGGATAACGGATTTTCCAGTTAAACCGACACCCCCAAAAACTCGTTAAAACGGACTCTTCAAACTTACTGTGATATACTAGTTAAATTTAGGAGAGCATTGTGTTTAGACACGTGATCACTGGTCTCATATATCTTTCCCATGAGAACCGTCGTTTCAGTGGGCCTACTGCCCACTTCCTGCCGATCTAGTCTGGTTAAACCAATGTGCTGATAACAATTAATTGTCTAAAGAGATGTCAGTTCCGCCGAGTTTAGTCCAGTTAAACCGATGTCCGGTTAAAAGGTGTCCAGATAAGAGGGAGTCTACTGTAGCCTAAGTTACATCGGATAATACCGTAGGTTCTCTGCGGAACTGTACCCTAGAATGATATTGGATACAATATTTAATTTGATTTTCATAAGCCTATCAAATGAAAATTTTGTCCGATAAGCTTAAAGCCTACCGTAGCCAAGGTTCTCGGTGGAACTGATAGGCCCCAAGTTAGGCCTAGGTACCTCTGTGATATTAAAATGACAAATTAGGCTAGGCCCTACTGATAAGTTGGGGAAACAGTCACTATGTGTAAAATAAGCCAAGATAAAACTAGGATTCAACTAGGAGGTAAGTTACTTACGGAGGTAAATCCTTTGCCATTATCTGAAGTTTTTCGTTTAAAAAATAGAGTTTTCTCTGTAAATCTTCAGGACTGATGTCGCTAATTCCATCGCTGCCAAATCCGGGAATTAAATCACTAGACATTATTTTTGGGGCTAAAAACTGAGGATTAAATTTTGATCAAAATGAAAATAACGAGTGACCGTCTTTTGCTCGTAACACAGATGTGAGTTCAATAAATATAGTTTATAATAAGTGTCTGGTTAAAAGTATAAAATTACTTTTTACCAGATTTTTTAATTCCACCACCAACTAAAGGTCCTTTTTGTGCAGCCTTTTGTTTAGCTTCAGCCAACGCCTTTTGCGTTTCCTTCTGTTTTTGCTTTAATTTCATATCCTCTTCATCCATTTCTGCTTTTTCTTTCTTCGGCGCTTTCAGTGGTTTCTTCTTGCCTCCTTCTCGACTAGACATTTTAAATAATTAATTCAGTAACCACGCTATAAAAATAATTATTTCAATTTCAATTTTCAATTCACACGAACGTATTTCATAACCTCACTGTTACAAAATTAGGATAGGAAAAAGAGAAAGATTAAGTCGGGCGACTCGCAAAGCACGAGGAACGGAGGATCATGGGAAAAACGTGGGAGGCCAGCGGCCAGGCCATTAGAAGTACTGTAATTATTTTGAATGACCAAAGCTCAAGAAAGTAAAAAATAAATGTGATCGGTGCCGTAGTTCCAATGGGGACAGCTCACTTACTCTACAGATCATAGACTATACGAGCTTTTTAAATAATATTGAAGGTTCACTTGCACTACAGGCTCGTATACTATACGAGCCTATCGAAAATAAAAAGTAAATGAAGAGGGTTCACTTACTCTACAAATCATTGTGCCTATGAGCCTCGTGTATTATATTTAAAAATACAGTAGAAAGGTTCGCTTACTCTACAGATCATAGTGACTATGAGCCAAGCTTACGAATTATTTGATAATTAAGGAATCGGCTCGTATAGTATACGAGCCAAAATAATGAATAATATAAATTATAGGAATAGGCTCGTATACTATACGAGCCTGCAGAAAAATATTAGATGGCTCACTTGCACTACAGATCATTGGCACAATGATCCGTAGAGTAAGTGAACCCTCTTCAAAATATTAGATGGCTCACTTACTCTACGGCTCATTTAGCTACTCGTTGCGCGGTTTGCGTTCGTGAAACTCTAGGCGCTATGCCCGGCTTCGACTGCTGCGACTGCCTACATAAGTGTATTGCATCACCTCAATTATTTATTAAAACGAAATAAATATGTATGCACAAGTAAATTTATTACATTTTTGGACTGAATACTTTAAAAATGGAGGGAGCATGACTTTTATGTTTAATTAAATTAAACGTTATAGAATAAAACATATTTTGACTAATATCAGGTTATATAATACACACTTGAATGATCCAGATACAGAGCTACAGACAAAACCTGTGGTCCGATTTAGATTAAACTAGTGTTGTACCTGTTGCTCGAATTCGAGAAATTGCGAAGCATTACAGGTGTTATTTTAAAACGTATAACGGTCATAATTTCCAATGCCTTTATAAAAGTCGGCTCAAAGATTATGGAAATACTCACGATGTACACAACAGTTAGATATTATAATCAAAATTGTTTGTAAATATCTTATCTTTGTTCAAAAGTTGATCTTTTTTTTAGAGTTTTCTACAATATTTTCCAACTCATAGCCGCATTAGTTCTCTATAATAGCAATTATAAATGAAGAAAAAACAACATTATTTATATTTCTTCTACTTGGTTGTATTCTATGACTTTCTTATGTTTCCATTGTTTGCAAATCGTCTCTTTCAATGATTGCTCAAGAAATGTAGCACAGTGTTAATTCAGTTTTATTTTTAGTAGGCTTATATCAAATTGTCCAGGACTTCTCGCTTTTTCCATTGTAATAAAACACCAACCCAAGTATCGTCTACAGATGCAATACACCAAAGATTATCATCACGTGCAACACGCCTATATACAATCTCCAAGAAGGGGTAAAAAAGGCAGAAACCAACCCATACAATATAGACATAAGTTAACCTATCTAACCAATTTGACGTTACCTGAAGATGGACTTATTTTCAAGTCCGAAACTATAGAAGTGTAATACTGAAGAAGGATCACTTGACGAAGCCAGGTAACTTAAACCATTTAGCTTAAAGGTATACAAGTTGGTTTCATACGAACATTTCATGCACATATGAAATCTGTATAATTAATACGCGAACACGAAGTTTGTCGGTTGAATCCTCCACCATTTCTTAACCGATTTTATCCACTGACGTCTCATTGGAAAGAGCGTGTTGCGTAGATTTGCAAACTGGCCTAAATTTTTTGAAAAAGTCCCTTGGCCTCTGCCACAGTGGCTTTTTAAGTTCCCATGTTATCCTTACGAAGAACATAATATTGTTTACATCAGCTGTTTAATTTAATTGTGTTCTTTGTTTTTTCAATTCAACGAAACGCATTGGTTACATTAACTGATTTTGTGGAAATTAAATATCTATCTATATATTTATTTGAAACTGTTTTTCTTTGTCATAGCTAAATTGAGAGAACGGCTGGGCGTAGAAACTCGGTAGAGGTGTCTAAAGAAAGGTCTTGGTCTGTAGATGAGCCATCAAAAGAGAAACGTGTAAAATTCCCTTGGGGCTCTGCCCCAGTGGCCTTTAAAGTCCCATCCCATGTTATTCTTATGGAGGAAAACTGGGTTTTTGTCCCAGCTAATTTGAGAGAACGGCTGGGTGTAGAAACTTGGTAGGGGTCTCTAAATAAAGGACTTGGTCTGTAGATGAGCCATCAAAAGAGGAAAGAGGTAAATTCCATTGGGTCACTGCCCCAGAAGCCTTTAAAGTTGCCTCTTCAGATTTGTTTACATTACGACCATATGCATAATTCTAAACTACTTTTTTTAATGCAACAGCTGTTAATATTTAAATTGTGATTTATTGAATTTGTCAAACTGAAGTACAGTATTTGCAATGGATTTTTCTGATTTTAAAATTGATTTTCTTCTGCATCGTGTCATGTTTTGCAATATAATGTTCTATTACCAAATCAGTGGACAATACTAATACCACAGTAACATTTAAAATTATTTCTTATGGAGTTAACTTATATCTATTGTATGGGTTGGTTTCTGCCTTTTTTACCACTTCTTGGAGATTGTACGTAGGTAATATTCTTTGGCATATTGCATCTCTAGACGAAACTTGGTTTGGGGTAATTAATACAATGGAAAAGAGCGAGTAATCCTGGACAATTTGATATAGGCTAAAAATAAAACTGAATTAGAACACTGTGCTACATTTCTTGAGCAATCATTGAAATAACCGATTTGCAAACAATGGAAACATAGAAAAAGTCATAGAACACAACCAAGTAGAAGAAATAGAAATAATGTTGTTTTTTTTACATTAAAAACACGAAAAAAAGATCAGCTTTTTGAAAAAAGATAAGATATTTACAAAAGATTTTGATTATATCTAACTGTTGTGTAGATCGTGAGTATTTCCATAATCTTTGAGTCGCCTGTAATGCTTCGCAATACTGCTCGAATTCGAGCAACAGGTACACTAGGCTAGTCTATATATTAATTACGAAAGCCGATTCTTTGCGTCAAAATTGTGGGCGACTGGGTAGTCGTAGAACGACGGGAGGGGGTTCAAATTAAAGGTCTCGATCCCGTGACGGCGGGAAAAATAGTGAAATTCCCCAAATTTTAACACAAAATTAGATATAACCTTTGACTTAGTCAATAATATAACGTAAAATGTTCTCCATAAGAATAGCATTAGAAGCCATTTGTATGTTGATTTTTGTTTACCTCAATACAGCTGATCGTGATTTATCATTAAGCCAGTAAGCAATATTACATTTGGATTTAACTCATTTGCCAGTAAATTCTGCAATGTACTGTATACTATATAAAACCAGGGATGACCTTACCTACAATTGAGACTTTTTTCGTTATGTCTTAGAATTTTGAAATTAATTTTACTGTGCAATTTGCAAATTTGTGTATTTGTATGTAAATTAGCCAAGCGCATGAAATTTAGTAGAATCGTGGGAGATGGTTAGGTTAAAATCAAAGTAAATGGAAGTAGAATGGCTGAAACATTTAAGCTTTGGTTTTTTTAAACATATGTTCACGAAGTTTACAAAATTATTTTACTTTGATTATATTTCTTCACATTTGTAGGTTATTGTTGTGCTGAAGGAATGTTTAACATGAAATAGCCCCATTGACTAAATAATCAACGATGCAAGATTAGTTAGAAAACTTCTGTTTTGTTTTTATTTCAAAACATATGTTGAAAATTTATTCAAAACTTTTGTTTTAAATTTCATAACATTTAATTTGACACGTAATTGTAGTGTTTAATCTATACTTTGTATCGAGTGGAATAGGTTTGTACAGGCAATACATATATTCCTTTCATTAATTACTATAACAAATTCCAATGGGTGGAAAAATAAAATTGTTTGGAGTAGATTTTAACCAGGTATCTACTGTCTGTTGCTCCAAGGAAAAAAGGTTAAAATAATATAGCCCAACATGCATTGTATATATATACAATCTATATAGATAGTAAAAAGAGAATCTATAACAGTAAATCCTAGAGGTAGTTTCCGATTCTTTATGTTTCACTAACCAAAAATATGTACCTATATCCGCTACCTGATCGTTAATGGAGCACTCCTGTGGTTAGAGCCTGATGACTCCGGCCTTTTTAATTTCGACCATTGGCTCAAGTAGGTGGTCGTCGAGTCGTCTCGTTCTCGTCTTCTTATGCTCTGTTTTTCAGGCTCGTTCTCAATCTGTTCTCGTTGTCGTGGGAGCTTCGGCTTTTTAGGTATATGATCGTGGTAGGGTATTTACGAACATCTTTGGTTGGAGGTTTATGGTATCAATGCTGATGAATTTGTTTTCTTGATTGGTTTCATTAACATGATAATGGAACCCTAACCAGTGGCAAAAGAGTTAGTAATCAGTCGATGATTAGCTTTTTTAACTGTAGGCTAAATAAATAATATAAACGGTAAAATGTTTTCAAACAAAATTTACATCCATTGAATGAAAAATAATATACTATTAACATGACTATAGCTGACATGGCTTAGCTGTCAGCTGTCTGTTCATTGCGTCATAACAGCAGACAGCGCTATGTTATTAACTTAAAAATTATAACGGATTAGCAAATAAATACTTTACTATGGTCTTAACAAACCCACTGAACGTTTAAATTGGCCTATTTTAAAGAGTGTATAAAATCAATCACAGCTTTAGGAGGAATACCACCACATAAGCTGACACAGAGTAGTTTATATTTTATGTTGATCAGAAACGAAACTAGGGCAGTCTTTACACTAATTCAGTTGTGCCTTTACAAAAGGAGTAGAGCTATAATATTAGAAATAATAACTGGGCCAGGGTACTAATATGAGTACATGTAGTATTGTAGCACTGTATCGATTCTGACACATAGATAATTTTATTCTGAGTTTGTTTTAATATTACAATAGTTTGTTTTACATTTGAGCTTTTTAGGGACTTATGTCCCTACAAGCCACTAGTTGATCAATATAAAGCCCAAAGTACACATGAACTTTTGTGAAAACTACAAGTCACACCCCCATAAACCATATACTTAAAATGTTCGTCATGACGAGAAAACTAGCGCAAAACCATTATTTCATAAACTACCCTAAAAGGTCGTAATTGCTTTCCAAGGAAACATAGGAAAGTCATAGAACGCCACCAAGTAGGAGAAATCGAGATTTTTTAAAAATATTATCGTTATCATCCTATATAAAAGAAGAACACCTACAATATGAAGATTCCCACAAACAATGAACAAGGATGTTATCGGAAGTGCTACTATTTTGTAGGAAACACGGACTTAACTTTATGATGATTTGCAAAGGAAACCCCTCTAAGGCCGAATTAAACTGGTACGGCAAGGACATTATATATGTTTTCATAAAAGTCAAGTGATTTTAAAATAATATGACTACATCCAAGAAACCTTAATAAAACTTGCATTGAAGGATTCGCATTATTCACATTCAAGGGAAACAAAAACCCATCTGAACAACATTGGGCCTTACAATTCTGCATATTTTCAGGTAAATATAACTTACGTTATAACAGTAACTAGCCAAATTAATGCCAATTGAGGCAAATAAAATTGTGACAGAGAGGTTTTGCAGAAAATAAGGCAGTTCTTAAGTACCTATTGTAAACAAAATTGTATCTCTATAAAAAAATTACTGAAATTTGTAAACGTACAGGTGACAATGGGTAGTACCATGCTGACTACGTTATCATTGACGATGATCAACATAGACTACCTAATGTGGCTATAAGTGGGAAATATTTGTAGAATACACTAAAAACCAGATCAGCTTTTGAAAAATGGTAAAATATTTACAAGAAATGTTTAGGCTATTATATGGAAATGTTAGGTACGTTCCATCTATGAGTTTAGTCTTTTAAACTCATCGGAAATTATTACTTTTATTCGTTTTTAAATAAGTTAATAATTGTTTTTAAATAACTACTTTACTTCTTTGCAATTGCTCGATTTAGAGCAACATGTACACTAGTCGTTAATTATACTAGCACATTTTTGACGTGAGATAATAGCACGTTTGAAAAACAATGCTAATGACATCAATACACACAGTAGGAATTTATTCGATAAGAAAACTCCTTAAACGATCTATTTTTAGTCTTTAAATACTACCCTGTGTACGCCACTATCTGCCCTGTATTTTGCTCATTTTCTTTACGCTGCCTCTACCCTAATCACTAATTCAACTGAACAAAGTAAAACTATGTGTTTTATAACATTTTGGATCTATGGTATTGCGTTTTAAACCATAATAAAAGCTAAAATACAATTTAAGAGTGTTACTGAGAGAAAGTCACGCGACCCTGTAATTTTTCTACCTTTTTTCTATCCCACCAACACATCTTACGCTAGTTCTAGCCCGCAACAGTTGAACACAATATTTCAGGCAAGTCCTAGATCGTACTAAGAAATCATGTACAGACAAAACTCTAATTTTATTTATATAGAAGATGTCTCGTGTTCACATAATCTCTCAGTGAACTGATAATTTGTCACTTAATAATGCTATCATACTTCATTTAAATATTGATATCAGTAAACCAAACTATGAACATCGGTTTTTATATGTAATTGTTTTGGCAGAGCTTTGCTACTGCTAAAAAAAAAGAAGTTTCCCTACTTCTATTTATTTCAAACTAATTAATAAAACAAATAATAAATAAACATGCCTTTATTTATCAAGCCGTTCTCTCAAATTAGTTGAGACAAAGTTTGACATTAAACATTTCGAATCCTCCATGTTAAACTTGGTGTGTAATAATATCAAATGTTAATAAAAATATCTTATGGTACTCCTTATATATAATACGTGAAGGTGATTTCTACGAAACACTACTCCTCCGTTAATAGCCTAATGGATGGATTTTTAAAAACGATGTGTCAAAATGAATCGACATCATTCAGTTAGTCTATATAATTTTTAGTACCCGGACTCCTTTTACCATCGGCACAGAAAACATACTACTATCTGATTGGACCGTTAATACCCTCTAACATTGAACCAAAGTATGCCCAACTTTATGTATACGACGTAAACACAGCTGTTACTTACAGAATGGGCCACAATCCGTGAAATGCGAACAACTGCAGATGCTTGATCTAAGTGAATATAATATTAATAGGCAAGCAGAAATCTATATATATTATAGAGCCAAAAGTACCCATGAACTTTTGAGAAAACTACAAGTCACACCCCCATAAACCATAAACTTAAAATGTTCGTCATGACGAGAAAAACCTTGCGCAAAACTATCCATTATTTCATAAATCACCCTTTAAGGTCGTAATTGCTTTCCAAAGGGAACTTTCCTTATACATAATGTTAAAAAAAACCTCAGCTGTCCTTATTTGTATGTTATTCTTTCAATGTATTTCCTTATTAAAATCAGGTGTAATTATTTGTTTGTATTTCTGTATTCTGTTTTGTTTATTCAAGTTTAACTTAACCAATCAATAATTTTATTAATACTTATGAATTAAAACGGGGTGAAGCCCGTGGGTAACAGCTAGTATGCTTTAAAACCTTTTTTCTCAGCTTATGTGCATCGCAGGGAAAATCTACGCATACTGTTAGAAAGATAGTTTCCTGTGGATGTGCAGAATGCCTTTATAAATTAAAATATATAATACCCCCGCCGCAGCAAACCTGCCGACTAAGCGAATTTCCATTTGTCTGAATTGATTTTCAGTTAAATATATTTTAATAACATTAGGTTTAACGAGTACCTAGGTTTGCTGCTACAAGGAAACTAGTAAAGTGTGTTTTTGAGTAAAATATTGATAGCTTAGTACAAAATAAATAAATTTGCCAAGTTTGATCAAAATATATCCATAAACAAGCAAACTACAACATTTGACAATATTCTCCATAAGAATAACATGGGAATTTTAAATTTACAATTTTTTTAATTTTCTCCGTTACTAATAATCGAATAAAAATACTTTTATATACTAAATTATTTGTTTTTTTAAGCTCTTTAAAAAGGTCTAAAGAGAAATCGGGAAATTTTGTGTTTTGAGGGTCAAAAGTGAGAAAAACCAATTTTTACCCCATAAAACCCCCCGTAAAGCCCCGTTCCCATGGTCCGATCGTGCTGGTTTGCGAACTCATTCAAGTTTATCCCGCTTTACACCTTTAAACCAAATTTCATCAAAATCGGACAAAAATTACTCAAGTTATCGCGTTCACGGACGTATATATATATATATATATATATATATATATATATATATATATGTCTATATATATATATATATACATATATAAAAATTTGAACGAATGGTGTTTTTGGCCTCTGGGGACATCAAAATGAAAAAGTAAATCGGTCCCGGGTCTAGGTCTTACCGTGCCACCTACGGTAATAGCTACTTCCCTATAGGGAAATTCGCTAAAAAATAAGCACAAAATTATAAGTGCTTCGCTCAATAATATAAATGGAGTATTTGCATTTTTGTGACGCTTAACAACACGCACACTGCGCCTCTGCGATGAAATCAAGCAGTAGTGAGTAGACACAGCAAAAAAACCGCCAACCGGGCGCTCGAAGGCTTGTACAATAGGAAACAATGCCATTGTTTGCGCTTCCGTTGGTAACGCAAATATTTAGAGCTCGATATACTAGGAGCAGCACACTACAGTTACAGTACTATAGCAGGGTTTATTGAAATCGTATTGGTGGATCTTTTGCAGTTAAACACTTTACCTGCTCTGGTTTTTAAAAAAATGCTAAATTTTTATAATTTTTTAGTAGTGATTTCTATATGTCCGCTATTTTACCAGTGTAAAGCAGATTAATCTATGATTTTATATAAGAAAAAATATCTGTTTGTTGAGAAGGCACGTTCTAACTTCAAAGGGATGTATATCCGTTTTTGATTTTTCCTTCGTCTTGTCGCGTCAGTTCATATCGTACATATGTACTTCTGTGCCAATGAACAACCCTCTATCATAGTTTTGAGAAATTGGTTGTGGGGTTACTGTTAAAGCTAAAATTCATTGACATGGGGGATGTCAGTTAGTTGTCTCAGCCTTATACATAGGCTACATAAAGTTGTCAATTAATCTCTCTACGTAATGTTAGGGGTTTACTCGTTTATATGGTCATGTGGCTTCTTTTGCAACAAATGATGCAAATAAAATAGCAATGTGGCATTTCCAAAAAGCAAAATAAATACTGTAAATTGTCTGTTACGTAAATATTAATTTGTCTGTATACGTAAATAGCCAAATTAATGCCAATCTATCTATCAAATATGACAATATGTATAATTTTACACTACTTTTTAATGAAACAGTATGTATTTCTTGTAATTTCAAGAAATACATAATGGTAATTTGTAGGAAATTTTATTCTCTTTCAGAATATCACGCTCCACTTTGGTCGATTTCCTCGCCAGTTCAAAGTTATTTGCAAAAACGTTAAGCAACCTCCAAATGTATAGTAGTGAGAAAATACTGAATTAAAGATGTTGTTCTTAAGCTTTGTACAATTAAATCTACAGTTCTACTGAACCGATTTTATTAATTAATAGGTCATTGGATAGCCTAATTTGTGAATACTGAATTTGCAAATAATTATGAAAGTACTGTTGAGGTTGCAAGCAAGATCGTTTGGATATAAATCGATGATAAAGAACTCAATTTTTTGAACAATTTGTGTTGGTCGTGATTTAGCTGTGTGCTTTAATGAAATGGGAGTGGTATTTCAATGAAGGTTCTTAGGTCAAAACAAATAGAATAACGTAGTTAGAATTAAGTAAATATATTTAAAACTAAATTCCATATCCAAGATATAATACAATTTATACTTTATGATTCAGCGATACAGTATCTTGAACTTAACTGATTAAAACTATCAATATCTCAAGTGAAAGATTTTGAAGTATTTTAAGACCAAGACATATAAAATAACTTAAATAAAAATAGAGTTACGTATCATTGATTGCAGATAGGTAATTATCGTTGATTCGTGATTCAGCAGTGTGCTTTAGGTAGTCCGATCTCAATAAACAATAGCTCAAACTCAAATAAATCTGCGGTACGTCCTTAGTTGGCCAAAATTATGAAAATCGGTCGGGTAGAAGAGCTAACCCGACTCGGAAAAGAAAAACCAATTATTTTTATAGATGGTAATAATTGGTTTACCAGTATGTATAATCTAATCATACGAAACATGTGTTAATAATTCAACAGCTTATTGTTATCTAATTAATTTTTCTTTGATTAAATGTTGTTGTTAACAATTTGCATTTGTAATTTAAGTGTGTTCATTATGTTTAGTATGTGATTCTAATGTTATGTGCGTAAACTGTACCATTAATATTAGTGAGTAAAGTGGTGTATGGATTTCATAACCATTATTTTACTAGAGACCGCTGTGTTTAACCATAACGGGCACTGTTGCTAGTAGATCTATAAAGCAATTCCTTTGCTTCCTTCATTAGATATAAAATATAGACTAACAAGATTGGGTAACATTTAATAGCGAAGCATTCGTTTTGGCTTGAAACTGTCAGATATTGTATTTGCGAAGGTTTATATGATGTATTCCTATACAGTAATAGTTTTTCCAGCATATCTGGAAAAGTGCACACTAAATATGGAAACCAACTCCTGTTCTGAATTTAAGAAATTTCTACTTACTCACAAGATTCCCGTACGTAGAACGGGCACCAGCTAGTAGTTAAATATACTTACTTTAATAAAACCACTCGGTAATTATAGAATATCTACTGTGAAATAGGGATGTGATTCCTAATTCCAAATCAACTAATTATTATTTATTATTTAATTATCGTCTTCAAATTAAGTGATGGTTGCTTTTAAAATAAAAAATGTAACATAAGCAAATCCATACTTATTTAATACGCAAGCAGGATTTTTGTGACAATTACTCCTCCGAAACTACTGAACCGATTGACATGTTTTTGGTCTCATTGGAAAGAGCGTAACGTGAAGTTGTGCAGGAGACTTTCTTTTTAGGGGAATAATTAGAGAGTAAGGCCCTGGGGCCCTTTAAAGTTTCGTATTTCTCCATAGATTAACATGGGAAACAAAAATTGTTATGAGCCTCCAGCTGTGCTGTTGTCAGAAATTGAAAGTGAGAAGAAGAACACAATGTTAATTGTAAACAGTCAATAAGTTTGCTAATTTAACAGTTTGCTACAAACATTTACTGACTTGGTTGAAATGAAATGTTAACTATTTGAATTTGGGTTGGCATCAATATTACAATAGAAAAAAGCGAGACGTTCTAACTTCAAAGGGAGTTTTCCTTCGTCACAACGCGTCAGTTCTTATCGTACTTCTGTTCAACAAATAACCCTCCAGCATAGTTTTGAAAAATTGGTTGTGGGGTTACTGTTAAAGCTGGAATTGCGTGACATGGGGGATGGCAGTTAGCTGTCTCAGCCTTATCATTTTCATAAAGTTGTCAATATAATCTCTCTACGGAATGTTAGGTGTAGTGGAATGTACTGTACTTGAAGTGAAGTTGGCTTTTATTCTTGAACTTTTAGGGACCTCCTTGTTTAAATGGTCGCGCAGCTTCATTGGCAACAAATAATGCAAATAACATAGCAATTTAACATTTCCAAAAATCTATACTTATTTAATACGCAAGCTTGTTTTTCGTGACAATTACTCCTCCGAAACTACTGAACCGATTTACATGTTCTTGGTGTCATTGGAAAGAGCGTAACGTGAAGTTGTGCAGGAAACTTTTTTTTTGGAAATAATTAGAGGGTGAGGCCCTGGGGCCCTTTAAAGTTTCGTATTTCTCCATAAGATTAACATGGGAAACAAATATTGTTATGAAACTAAAGATGTTATCAGAAATTAAAAGTGAGAAAAAGAACATATGTTAATTGTAAACAGTCAATAAGTTTGCTAATTTAACAGTTAGTTTGCCACAAACATTTACTTACTCGGTTGAAATGAAATAGTTACTATTTGAATTTGGGTTGGCGTAATTATTACAATGGAAAAAACGAGAGAGCCTGGATAAATTGATATACTAAAAAGAAACTGAATTAACACTGTGCTGCATTTCTTAGTTATCATTGAAAGAGACGATTTGCAAACTATGGAAACATAGGAAAGTCATAGAACACCACCAAGGGGAAGAAATAGAAATAATGTGTGTTATAAACACTAAAAAACAAAATCAGCTTTTGAAAAATGATAAGATATTTACAAGAAATGTTGATTATATCGATCTGTTATGTACATCTTGAGTATTCCATAATCTCTGAGTCGAATCTTTTATAGTCATAAAAAATATTTTGAGTAACAGTATTTTGATTTTGAGCAACAGGGACACTAGTAAAAATAAATACTGTAAATTGGCTGTTACGTAAATATCGACGTTTACATGCATTGTTAATCAACGTATCTTATAAAGGATGATGCGATCTACATTAAAAGGAATATGACCTTTACGTCACGACAGTAGCTGCTTAAATAGTACTTACTCTTTATGCTATTGTTTACAGCCAAAATGTCGTGTTATTTTCAATTTTGTTACCAACCCAGTGGGCCACGGTCCGTAATATAGGCCACTGCAAATAAATCAAGATAGGTATACCATTTTAGGCAAGGTTTCTGTGTTGAATGAATACATCAAAGTAACCTCTCTGAAAAGTCTGCAGTAAATTGAAGTTTTCCAGCTTAATGACTTTCTAAATTAAAACACATATTTCTACATAAATATTGTAAAATGTTTTATCCAGTTGCTCTAAACTATTATTAATTTAACAAAATATGGACACGGCTCATATGGGCAACGTGTCCTTTTGCACTTGTATTATTGTGTATTGTATAACACAATCGAAGATTTTTCCAACGTTTGAAAACATGTATGACAATAATTTCATGAACCTATGATGATCTGTCTAGAATAATATCATTGATAGTCAAAGATAATATGATAAAATATAGACAAAAGTGGTGAAAAAGGCAGACAGCAACCCGTACAATAGATATAAGATAGTTTAATAAGAAATAATTGAAAGAGTTACTGTGATAAAAGGATTTTTAACTGATTTCGTAATGAAACGTTATATTGAAAAACATGACATGATACAGAAGAAAATTAATTTTACCTAACCCACCATGTTAAACTTCCCTATCCCAAGCGTGATGTATACAACTTCCTTACTTCTCGAGTGATGTAAAGTATCAAAAAGTCACTCGGTGATGTAATGAAACCCATTTAAATAACATTGAGTGATTAACTTAAAAAATATACCTCTATGGAGCCAACGACGTTCAACGCTAGAAATCAGCTGTGCTCTTGAATTTTATTGTTGTTTTGAAGAATTTTCCTAACCTAGCTTTTGTTTGTAAATGAACGTTACTGTTAGAAGATGAGTGAAATGGATAATGATTAATATTGTTCGTAACCTCCTGTATATTGTCGGGTCAGGTAAAATCTTGTACGCTACACGTTACGCAAGAGCGTGTTTATGCATCACTTAGGTAAATTATGCAACTCGCTTCCGCTCGTTGCACAACCTTCACCTGCGTGATATAAAAACGCTCTTACTACACTTGTAAAGTAATAGCTATTTACATTACAAGTGTAGTAAGAGCGTTTTTACATCACGCAGGTGAATGTTGTGCAACGAGCGGAAGCGAGTTGTATAATTCACCCAAGTGATGTAAACACGCTCTTGCGTAACGCGTAACGTACAAGATTTTACCTGACCCGACAATATACATAGGGGTAACGTACAATATTTTCCATTATCCATTTCACTCATCGTCTAACAGTAACGTTCTTTTACAAACAAAAGCTAGGTTAGGAAAATACTTAGAAGCATAACAATACATTCAAGCGCACAGCTGATTTCTAGCGTTGAACACTACAATAGTGTAGTGTTATATAGTCAATGGTTGAACGTCGTTGGCTCCATAGAGGTATATTTTTTAAGTTAAGCACTCAATGTTTTTTAAATGGGTTTCATTACATCACCGAGTGAGTTTTTTCAACTTTACATCACTCGAGAAGTAAGGAAGTTGTATACATCACGCTTGGAATAGGGAAGTTTAACATGGCGGGTTAGGTAAATAGCTATTAAAAACAGAAAATAACATTGCAAATACTGCTTTTGGACAGTTCAGTAACTCCTAATAAATGTGTGTTGTTTAAAATACAATTTAAAAATTAACAGCTGTTTCATTAAAAAGTATTATCCACATGACCAAAATGTAAACAAATCTGTGGAGGGATCTTTAAAGGCTTCTGGGGCAGAGCCCTAAGGGAATTTACTTAGTTTTTCTTTTGATAACTCATCTACAGACCAAGACCTTTATTTGGACACCTCTACCAAGTTCCTACGCCCAGCCGTTCTCTCGAATTAGTGGACACAAAGTTTCCAATTAAATATTTAGATTCCTCCATGTTAATCTTATGGGAGAAAACCTAACTTTGATGGATAATCCTGCCTAAACTAATAAAGATTTCAAAAATTTAAAAACACTGCAAAACTACAGATCAGGACAATTTTTTTTACACTTTAATCTTAAAAATCAGTCCAAAAATGAGGGAGGAGTTCTGTTTACAAAAATCGGCTTAGCGTATATAGATGATGATGATGATGTTTTGTTCTGCATCATCTGATGTTTTGCAATATAACGATCAATTACGAAATCTTTGGAAAATCTGAATACTACAATAACTCTTAAAATGATTTCTTATCGAATTATCTTATATCTATTGTACGTGTTGGTACAATAGATATAATTGTACTGAGATATAATTACCAGGATTACTATATATTTAGCTAAGTAAATTCCCTCACCTCATCACATCAGTAAGCCTCTCTATGAGTGATTTTGATCTTTTTAAACCATGGATCTTTCATATAGCGTAACACACTAAAGAAATTTACACAGTTAGTTCTTGAGGGTGTAAAACTCTCTAGCCTCTACTCCTCTGTAGAGGTAAAAGAAACTTACTTAAACCTTGACCAAACAAAATTTACTTCAAAGGGGGGGAATGTAACTAGGGTAGAGTACTCACTAGGTGGAGGACCTCTAGGATCGTGGAATAAGTGAACACCAGTTCCAGTATAATAATTATGATTTAATAAAAATAACTAAATGTGCACACATAAAATAAGTACATAAAATGAAGATAATTGTTATACAGTGATATTATAATGATTCAGAATAGAAAAATTACAAATAAAATTGAAATAATATAAATGACTATTTACACCCTATTTTGTTTTTATACTCTGTTTCTTAGGGTGAGTTTCTACTGACCGTGTTAACTTTGCCAGTGGATTCTACTCACTAAAAGGAACAAAAAAGTTTATGGGAAGGTATGTCCGAAAATTCATATTTTCATAAATTCATACCCAGATATCCGCCATTTTGTTTTTTATACAAAAATATTTTTATCTGTGAAGTTTTTTATTCGATGATTATGAAACTTGGTAAACATGTTACCATACACAAGACCTATAATAGAAAAAATAAGTTGTTCCGATTGTAAATTTCAAAATGGCGGCCGTTTGAATTTTTCTAACTTAAATAACTCGAAAACGGCTAATTTTATGAAAAAATTTCAAAAATACTTTTTTTTAGCATTTTTAATTTCCTATCAAACGGTACCAAGATCAAAAAGATCGGACAAAAGATAACTGAAATATAACGGTTTTTGTGTAAAAATAAGGCAAAAATTAAGGGTTCCCCGACTAACTTTGCCTTATTTTTACACAAAAACCGTTATATTTCAATTTCTTTTGTCCGATCTTTTTGATCTTGGTATTGTTTGATAGGAAATTAAAAATGCTAAAAAAAAGTATTCTTGACATTTTTTCATAAAATTAGCCGTTTTCGAGTTATTTAAGTTAGAAAAATTCAAACGGCCGCCATTTTGAAATTTACAATCGGAACAACTTTATTATTTTTTCTATTATAGGTCTTGTGTATGGTAACATGTTTACCAAGTTTCATAATCATCGAATAAAAAACTTCACAGATAAAAATATTTTTGCATAAAAAACAAAATGGCGGATATCTGGGTAAATATGAATTTTCGGACATACCTTCCCATAAACTTTTTTGTTCCTTTTAGTGAGTAGAATCCACTGGCGAAGTTAACACGGTCAGTAGAAACTCACCCTGTATAAGGATATTTAAAGGAAATTTCCCTTAACACTCTAATTGTATTTAAAATTTCTTTATACAAATGATAAGAAATAAAATATTTCCCTTGACACTTAAATGTTATTAGTTATATGAATCGTAAACACTTAAAACATTCTAAGCTAAATCAAACCCAATATTTACATACAAGTTAGTTCATCCCCCTGATAATATATATTAACGAAACATACATTTACATTGTGCTTACGTGGTTAACACCCTAATTTTCAATTATTTACTCATATTTGAAATTGTCTCTATTATTATATACACGTCTATATTAATAGTCTAACTAACAGGTTTATTTATTTGGATTCGTTTTGAATCCTGTTTTATTCAAACTTCAAAATTGCTCTTGTTTAGGTTGACCCCTTTTAGTTTAATTGAAGGTTGATGTTTATATGAATTTTAAAGTAACTCTACTTCGTCTGCCCTATTTTTATATATTTACTTTATCTTTCTTATAGTTTATTTATTTCATTTATATATAGATTTTGTTATATCTTATGGAGTTGAGTTTGGGAGTTTCTCCCTAACATTTAAGTTATGCACGCTATCAATTGAGTGAAGATATTTGGACATACCACAAGACGAGGCAGTTGGGCAACGATTGGAAGGTTCCCCGGGGCGTTCCTTTGGTGCGGGCGTAGACTCCGGGGTTGTTCGATCGAGACTCAAGGGTTGATCCAAGCGTAGTCCTTCCTCTCGTCGTCGGTCGCTCGTCCTATGGGCCGTCCTCTTCGGGTTGCTTTGGTCCTTGGCAGCGTGGTAGTGTAGTGGTGCCTTTGGTCTTGAAGAATAGCCGTGGTTGTGTCCTCGTGATCTTGAGTCTGGTCGGGATCTTAATAGGTGCTTCAAACTACCCTGTTAAGTCACTGTCGTTACTCGATCCGGGACTCCCGACGGTTTCTTCTTTGAAGTTCTACTTCTTGAGACCTCTCCAAACTGATTAACACTTTTCTTCCCCAAGACCTCCTTTCCCCTCCTGGATTATCGGTTCTTCCCCCCGATGTCTTCGGGAAACGCCTACCCTCCAATCATCGGTGGAATAACTTCGATCATCGTCCTCATTGGCTTCTCCCCTCATGACCAGCCTCCAGAGGGCGTGGTGCTGACCGTAAGTAAAATTATTTCTTTATGCATGTAAAATTTCTCGGAATCGGTGGGAACAATATTGTTTCTCGTCGATTGTTCCCATCGGTTACAATTTCTTCTACGATGCATTCCAGATCGAAATTCAATCTATGCCTGGCTTGTTCTCAGCCAGGTATTTGCCCATGAGAACGTGACTTGAACTTGAGATCTTGCGATCATCTTTACTTTTCATTCCTATGAGGGGTCAGCGAACGTTTTGTATATTGTTCATGAGTTTGTAAAGAAAATTATTTAATAATTTAAATTTTTAATTTCCATATGTTTATAAGGGCATTTAACAACTGCGCAATTAATAAGTACTGTAAACCATATTACTGTAAAAGGCCGGTCTTTATAAATTATATAGTTCTAAAAGAGATTTCTATTTGACCTCTTTGTCACAAAAACATACTTCTTTGTATAAGGATTGTTATGTAAATGCAGTTGTCATCGTAATTTACAATTATTGATCCGTCTAAGTGTTATTTTTTCAATAAATGTAAATATCTTGTTTGGTAAACAAAGGATGTAATTGAATTTGTAAGTTAAGACAAGTATGCGAAAACTACAGTTTTCCATTAGCTCAAGCCTAAATTATATTGTATGTAATGTAGCTTGTTATATTTCGTTATTTTTGTCACGTAAAAACATTTAAATTCTGTGTGATGTATAAATATAAAAAAAATTAACAACAAATCCATTTGAAAGTAAAGTTTAGACATTGGTACGGTCGACATTGGTACATTATCATTGGCGAAAATGCACATGCACATTAACATTAATGCGGCTATGTTCAGTTCAGTTCAGTTCAAAAATCTTTATTCACATAAAAACATTTTTTTATACAAATATTCAACCATGTGTTGTAAAACACGCGCGGTTGAAAAACTTAAAACTATACTTATATTCTATAAACACTGTCTTGAGTAGGTTCATTTTATTTTAACTGTCTTTTTTTCTGTTTAACTTTAAATTCACTGTCACTGATACCTAATATCTAATTTGATTTTTCTCAAACACTTATGGTTCATCCCTTCACTGGTTATTCACTCTTACATACTATTTTATATTTACAAATCGTTTAACGGTATAGGCTACATTCGATAATTAATTATTTCACTTTGTTTGTTTGATTGAGTTATTCTTTATCAATTCCTTTAATTTATTTTTATATACTTCAATTTTCAAATCCTGCATATTTTTGAGTACTCTAAAATTAAAGTTAAAACATTTTACTACTTTATGGTAACACTGTAACCTGCTTGTGTCTTTCATAACAGGTGGTATCATAAGCATACCCTCAGTATAGTTTCTCGTATTCCTATTAATAACAACTGTTTGAAATAAACTAGTAAACTTTTTATAATAACATAAAATTGAATATAAATATGTCTTCTTAAGCTGCATTACGTCTAAGTACTGAAACAGTGGTGCAGCTGAGTCAAATTTCTTTACACCACAAATAGTTTTTAATGTAAGTTTTTGCATTATTACAATTGGTTTAAGTATTGTTGAAAACGTCCCTCCCCAATGAATTAAACCATATACTTAAGAGTAGATTCAAACCAGGATAAATATAGCGTTCTAAGAAGTTAAGGAGTAATAAACTGTCTCAAATGAAAGAAATTATAGTTAATTTTTCTAAGTTTTTTACATAGTTGATTAACATGTGTATGCCATTTTAAATCTGAACCTATATGAAGGCCAAGACACTTGAGACCGAATCAACAAAATTAATTTTTGTACAGCAACAATCACGAAAACAAGTAACTAAATGACAACGTAGATCGATCTCTTCTTTCAACGACTCTGTCAAATGAGGTTTGTAAGTAAATATCATTGCATTAGATTTAGAAGTATTGACGATTAATTTGTTTCTTATCACCCAATTTGATATTACGTCCAAATCATTATTAACTTTCATCCTCAGTAAATCATAATTGTTAGCACTGCATACTAAAGATGTATCATCAGCAAAAGCATATATCTTCGATTTTAAATCCATTGATAACATGTCAAAATTGGGCCAAGCACTCCCCCTTGAGGAACGCCAAGTCTTTGAGAACATACATCTGAGTAAACGTTTTTTATTTTAACCATCTGTTTTCTTTCATTTAAAAAAGTCTCAAACCACTTAAAACTATTGCCCTGAATTCCATATAACTTTAGTTTATGTAATAATATGTCTTGATTAACTAAGTCAAATGCCTTAGTAAAGTCAAGTAGTCAAGATAAACTCCTATTGTTGGTTTACGCTCATCAACATGATTAACTATCTCGCTTATATGTCTTTCAACTGCTAGGTCAGTATTTTTCCCTTTCATGAACCCAAATTGATTATTTGAAAATAAATTGTTATCTGAAAAATATTTAACTAATTGGCTTTTCACACAAGTTTCTAACAGCTTAGCAAAGGTATTTAAAAGTGAAATCGGTCGGTAATTATTCATTTGCAATGGATCAGCTGCCTTATATACTGGAACAATGAGTGCTGTTTTTAGACTAGAAGGAAAGTAACCCAGCTTTATAGATAAATTAAAAATGTGACGTAATATTGGGACAAAAATCTTAACATTTTCTTTTATAGTATTTATGGAAATACCATCAAAGCCAACAGACTGTTTATTTGGTTTGCTTAAGATTAAACTTTCTAATTCTACCTCAGTAATTTCAGATAAACGTAACCTTGAGCTGCACGCTAGACCGATATCCGGCATGGCGGGGAATCCCGGCCCATACAATTCTCTAATCAGCTTATCCGGCATACCAGTAAAATAGTTATTGAATGAGTCAGCAACTATTTTTTCATTACCCTCATAACCTGTACAATTTTATCATCTATATTAATCGATGTTAGTTCATTTTTTGACTTTCTCATAATCGATTTGCATATATTCCAATAAGACTTTGAGTCACCCTTTACTGCTTCAATTTTAGATGAAGAATAATTAATTTTTTCCCGTCTTTTAAAATTAGAACATTCTCTAGAGAGTTCTTTATATCTATTAAACAAATGTATGTCATAGTGCTTTTTCAATCGAGAGTGAAGTCTGTTTTTTTTCATTTATCTTTTTAATTAGTGTGTCCGATATCCATGGAGTTCGATGCATATTTTTACTGTTAATAGGCCTTAAAAAACTTGATTGCTCAATACATTTATTATAAATATCGTAAAAAACTGTTAGAGATTTATCAACATCCTCACAATCAAACACTGGCATCCTGCTCACTTCAGCCAACCTTCTTTTTAAAATTGAATGATCTACAGCCTTGACAAACTCCTCTTTCAAAGCACTATCACAACTTGTTACGCAATTTACATTAACTCCAGCATGATCAGTAAAGTCATAGTTTTCTAAATTACTATGAAAAATTAAATTAGTCTTACTTCTGATGAATACATGGTCTAAACACTTTACCCAATTTTCTCTCCCCCAAGTCGGCTCATTTATAAACGACTCAAAACCAAATGAGTTCATTATACTTAAATAATCAATGACACTGTTATTTTGTTCTAAAATGCATAAATTTATATCGCCTAACATAATAGCTGTGTTTTTACAATTACTCAAAATACGTTGCAAATCATTGCGGAAAAAATAAAAATCATATTTATAGTTTCTATACAAAGCTATTAAGTCAATTTCAAAAGGTTTATCATTTATGGTAAAAACTAATGTCAGTTTAATTAATTCAACTTCACGTGACTGAAAGCGTTCATAATTAAAAGTTAAATGATTAGAAATATAAATTACCACTCCACCAGTCTATGTGTATAAGTTGAGACACGTTTGTAGAAAACACTAAAAAGGCAATCTTCTAAACAATTTTAAAATATTTACAACTTTAATTATATAGAAATGTTCATAACACAGTAAGTAATTCCATTAGTTGCATAAGCTTTTACTTGAGTCTTTTTAATTAATTGAAAATTAAGTCTGTAATAACTCCTAAAATAGCTCCTGTAATACCGGTACTTGATAATTGCTTGATTTCTAGCAACGAGTACACAAGTTAAAAATTCAACAATGCATTAACATAACAAGCTCTCTTTCACGCTGCAAGACTAGTAAACGGCAGAAGTAAGGCAGAACGGCAGAACTGCGGTATTGGTTTACCATACACGCCTGCAACGATGCACTGCAAACCGCGCGACGAGTAGCTAAATGAACCGTAGAGTAAGTGAGCCTTCTAATATTTGTAGAGGGTTCACTTACTCTACAGATCATTGTGCCAATGAACTGTAGAGTAAGTGAGCCGTCTTCTATTTGTGTAATAGTTATCATGAAATAGGCTCGTATAGTATACGAGCCTACTCCTGTAATTTATTTAAATTCAGTATTTTGGCTCGTATACTATACGAGCTTATTCCTGAATTATTCAAGAATTCATACGCTTGGCTCATAGGCACTATGATCTGTAGAGTAAGTGAACCCTCTTCATTTATTTGATATTTTTGATCGGCTCGTATAGTATACGAGCCTGTAGTGCAAGTGAACCTTCAATATTATTTACGAAGCTCGTATAGACTATGATTTGTAGAGTAAGTGAGCCATGTGTTTTAAGAATTACATATTTGGAGGCTCATTGTGTCAATGATTCGTAGAGTAAGTGAACCCTAACCGTTCCAATCGTTCAATTAGTACGTGATTTGTTCGAACCATGTCACTTCAATTAATTACATTTTGGGTAATTTTTTTTACCTTATTTACTAAAATAAGGCTATTTTATGCACTTTTTTCCTGACACCTTAGTGGGAAACTCTTTCTCCCTGAAAATCACAAAAAGTGCTAAAAATCTGCGATTTTGGCACTTGAATTATTGTTTTTACTTTTGTCTTATTCTTGATATTTTTAGGCCATTTCAAACGCTTTATCTCTCTCACTTTTTTGGCAAATGCCGTCTTTACCCAGAAAACCAGGTTTGAAAATCATTAAAATAGCAAGTTAGGTTAAGTTACTGACACTTAAAAATAAAGAAAATACATAAAAGTCCGAAACATATTTTTCAAGTGCCAAAAGTTTCCGACTTCTAGAGCTTTTCACGATTTTCAGGGTGAAATAGGCGTTTACCCCAAAAGTGCCAGGTAAAAAATGCAATATAGCACAAACAAAGTTCAGTATTACCTTATTTTGCATTTTAGTGTAATCAACAAATTCTATAACATCCCGGAGCCTCCCTGTCATTAACCTTTAGCTTTAATTGGTTAGCGTCTATGGCTCCAGTGTGGGAGGGACCCCGGTAGCCCGACACATCCAATAAACTTTAATGGGTTTGGACCATCGATCTCTATAATTACTACAGTTGTAGTAATAGATATCGATGGTTTGGACCGCTTTCCAATAAAAACGTTTGAATTGGCTTATTGGAAAATGCCAAGGTGTAGAGCCAAAGCAACAAAAAAAAATAATAAGTTTTGCTAATAGTTTAGAATTTTTTGCCCGCAAAAATAACTTTGACGTACTACAAGGAGAGTTAAATCTATATAAAGTAGCTGTTATCTACACCGTAATATTTGTTAGTGAGTATATGCGTCTACTTGTGCCCATTGATTTTGATTTGATTTGAATTGATTTGATTGAGAAATTGAGGGCATATGTACAGAAATGTCCGCTCTCTCACAGGCACAGGCTCTATCGGTGGAGCTTGTTTGACTGTTGAACAAGCTCAACCATGTGCGGTATGGCACGGCCCTATTGAAATTAAACAAGTTACTCTTTGTTTATTAATTGTACTTTTGGTGGTAGAAGCTTCATGAAATATGTTAAGTCGCCGCCCGTTAGGCATTAGCCGGTAAATAAATTTCACACTTCCACTGCACAGATGATCGGTGTGGCTGTCGGCTGTCGAGTGTCGGTCGCGTCGGCGTCGGCGTAGGTGAGTAATGGCGGGAACGGGGTGTTTATGTAAAATATTGAAATGTTTTTATCCTACTTGTTCAATATCGTTGTTTCTTGACATTCCGTAATTGATATTTAATAAGCAACTTTAAGTCAAAGTTCTAGCCTTAATAAAGTTTCTGTAGGTTTTAAAGTGTGGTTTGACTATTAGTTAGTGTAATTGTGGTGGAAAACATAACTAGGCCACTAGGCCTACACCAATGAATACAAACTTGTATGTACACAGTACACATAACCTTAACCTACCACATCCGATCCGATTCATAATGGTTTTATCTTCATCAGGTTGTCACGTAGGGTAAATAAAGTTCAAAAGTCAATAAGTACAACTTAATTATAAAACTAAAACTACTCCATGTGGATTATTTTGACTAGACTCCACAGCAAGCCTAGAATAGTTTGCAAAGTCCATTTTTTTAACGAGTCACTTTTTATAAGGTATAGGGTAAGTTAGTAGGCTAAGTGTTCTGTATTGGAATTGGCTTTAAACTTTAACCAACTAATAATATTGTATTGTTGAACCAATACATCCTAAGGAAGAGACCTTGGTATTTATTCCGTACAGATGCCTCCAAACGAATTTTTAATTTTGATATCTTATACTTTTTTACCTCCTGAATCCAAATATACAGCCGGGTTTACACGATGCCAGTTGGCGAGACAATTGTCTTTGCCAATTGGCATTACGTGGTTTTGGAATTGTCGTAGGCCAGGCAAGTTGAACGAGAACCTGTTTACACGTGACCAACACCTGCCCAGACATTTTACAGTGAACCAGGGTACTACTGCCAAAAGATAAGACAGTGCTATTGGCCTCTACACTGTTTACACGGCGCCAATTGTCACGACAACTGGGTTTTTGAGGGGTGGGGGCCTCACTGGGCCCAGCTCATTGTCCTCAGTCTACTCCCGGAGACAACTGAATTTCAGGCCAATTGGCCTGAAGTGTTTACACGAAGCCAGTAATTCCAAGCCAGTCAGTTGTCTCCTGACAATTGTCTCGCCAACTGGCATCGTGTAAACCCGGCTTACCATTAATTTTCACCGCTGAATATTTCTCAAGATATCGCCGTAATAATATACAAAACTAAAAATTTGTTTGGAGGCATCTGTACCTTAAGTGGTTGTGATATGATATACATGCACTCAGCATAGCAACGCTGGTGGCGCTGCCTACGTTTGACAGGCAAAGCTCTCTCAAAACACTTAATGCTTTTTACCACGCGGTTGGCATTCTGGGTTATAGTAGTATGTTTTCTGTGCTATGGTGTGCATCTTTGCAAAAAACAAAACTACATTTGTGCAGAAATGCTTTTTGAATTATATCTGGCATTCTACTCTACACACTATTTTAGCTGTTATGAAGGCATGTAGAACTCGTGTAATATTTATAAAATTTGGCAAATTTATTTATTTCATAGGCCTACTATTTAGGCTTAGGCCTTAGCCTACTATATTCACATTTTATAGAAAAAAATACTTTCCCTTTGCCGTTGCAGCAAACCTACAAAAGTAAGTTAAGGTTGGTGCTTATGTTTCTATCCTATATCGATATTAACAAATTGAAAAATATCAGCAGACAACTATGATAAATAAATATTGTTTGGTATAAAAATATAAAAATTATACTGAAATGAAACTGTTCTAAAATAACCTAACCTAACTAACCAAATTTGCTGTAACATTTCAAAGTTCCGTTTGATATTCCCCAAGGCTCTTTCTGTTGTGAAACGGAATTTTGGAATGGTACAGCATGTTTGATTAGGCTAGTTATGTTAGGTTAGTTTAGAACAGTTATATTCTTAATCCATATATTATTTTTTTTACCTGAACAAGATCAGTTGTCAATTTGTAATTTAAATGTGTTTTAATGTATTAAAACAGAATGAATAACTTATGGATTGTAAAGGAAACAAAAATATTGATATATCGGGAAAAATCATCTATAATAATGTTCCCTTTAACAAGAAAGTACTCTATTGTGTTATTAATTTATATTTCAAATTTGAAGATCTTAGTACCTAACTCACAATTTTGCCTCAATGTTTGGGTTAGGCTGTCCTATTTTTGATGGCATTTTTATACAATTTTACATATACAACTTATAATATGTGTTTTTCTAAGTGATTGTAAAATATGAGTATCACAGTTTTTTTTTTGTTTTTTTTTTTTTTTTTTAATTGTAGGTGACCCAACCAGAATGTGTTCATCTTTTGAAGAATGCTTATACAAACTTTCAGAACATTGTATAAAAAGTAAATCACCTTATTCTAGAAGAGAGATTGATGATTTAAAAGATGTTTTTAAACATATGAAAAAGTACAAAAGTGATTTCTCTGCCATTAATTGTTGGTTTAATTTACAGGTAAGAAAAATATAGGTCATTCTAAAATCAAGAGAATTTGTTATAACCTATAAATTCAATGATTTATTTCATAAATCACTTGTCAGCGTTGTAAAAAACGTTGGTGGGGACATTTCGGGTACTTTGCAGATTTTTTCTCTTAAAAACGTAAAATTATTTTAATAAAATAACATTTTGATCTCTTAAATATAATCTTGCTTCATAAATAAAATAATTTCAAGTTTATATTAAAAATTCGTATTTTTTAGAAAACCTTGAGGGGAAAAAGTTTCACTTAATTATAGAATGGCCCATAAATTTTATTTATCTGGTGGCCTATCTGATTTTTTTACCAAAATAAATTCTTCATAGCCACTTGGTTTTCCAATAGAACCTCTGGTAGACATTATTAGAAATTAACTTTCTACACTGGCCGATCATACTTTGTAATTTAAGGTTAATAATGGGTGTTAATTATGAGGAAATACTAATTACAGTTATGTTACACAATTTGTTGTAGTGGCATAGTAGAATTATAGCCTAAGATGAATATTTTGAGAGTGTTATCACAGAACAGGGAAACAAACTTTTATTTCCTTAGTCAATGGTGTTATATAGCTCCACTCTTAAATCGCTGAAAACCATTGAATTGCAACAAAAACTTATCGTCACGAGAAACATTTGCGACAATATGTGTCAGTTTGTGAAAATTTTATGATCTTTGGAAATTTTAAAATATAGAAAACGCTCTGAAACTAATATTCTTGTATTGGTTAATTAATGGACTAACAAGACAAAAGGTAGGGCCTACATAATCTTTATTTTGTAGTCATAGTCATTGTACCAGTCCTGGAGGCAAGAATGAGTAAGATATAAGGCCAGACATGATTATATTCAATTTTTAGGTATGGTTTAGCGATTACCTAAGTTAAAAGGATGGCTCTAAAAATACTATTGAAACAGTGTTAAATCTGTGTGAGAAAACTTTGGTTTCACTCTTTTGTTAGGTAGGCCTACATGGTTTAGCATTTATATTTGTTAAAATTATATTCATTAATTCTGTTTATTCACTTTCAGGGAAGCCTCCTCTCCCTGGAATGTTTGTGGCAACTCCAGACACTTAACTTCATTCATTTTACCTCGTACATATACTTGTAAGTACTATGGACTAAATGTTAAATCTTTTTGTAGAAATTACATCACCATATTTTGAACCACTCTTGAATGTAAAACAGATTTAAAATAAACACAATCTGACACATACTTTCTCCTATTCTTGTCAAAAACAATTATGGGTAATCGGTGGGAGTAGCTATGATATTTTATATGGAAAATAACAAAAGTTGCAATAACTTTTAAATCGTAAATTTTAATACAATGGGGGTGGGGGGGGGGGTGTTGTACCATTTTGTTTGGAGTTAAAAACGGCATTAGGCCTACAATTTTCATTAAAATTGAGTATGCTATAGTCCTTATTATAACATACTCAATTTTAATGAAAATTGTAATGCCGTTTTTGTAAAAAATTGGATTTTTCTGTTACTTAATGGGTTTTTATAGAAAAATCACCATTAAAATTGAAATTTAAAAAAAAATTGAAAAACGCCTGGAGATACAATACAGATTAGTACCCACATACCAAATTTCATCCAAATTGGACCACTGGTGTTGTCTGTAGCTATGTACGCACACCATAACTTCAAACAAAACTCATAAAGTCAAAATTTTGACTAAAACATTACTTTTCAACATTACTTTATTTTATTTACTATGTATAGGGGAGAAATAAAAAAATAAAATGGCCTGTAGGTAGACCTTGTTCTTTGTTTAAGCAATGCTGACTCAGTAGTTCAGTTGAGTGAAGACTTCGAGAC
Source organism: Macrosteles quadrilineatus (assembly GCF_028750875.1). Taxonomy (NCBI): domain Eukaryota; kingdom Metazoa; phylum Arthropoda; class Insecta; order Hemiptera; family Cicadellidae; genus Macrosteles; species Macrosteles quadrilineatus. Next base: position 131,267,545 of record NW_026542595.1, on the reverse strand, counting down.
CCTGATCTGGTGCCAAGACGATGCTGTCAGAGATGACCTCTCCGAGTGTGTGGCGACCCTGCTGAGAGTGTTGGTCAACCTGGGAGGTCACACACCCAGGGACATTTGCAAGCCTGGACAACAGCTGTTGACTCTGATTTTGGAGAAGGTTAGTGTGAATGTCTCATTTTGTGGAAAATAGGCTTTTAAATGACTGTGAAACTGACAGGTCCTGTAAAGCCCTAACAGGAATAAAAGTAACAATTTTTTACATGAAACTATGTACTCACCACAGTACTACAGTAGAGCCTCGATAACAAGATTCTCATGGGGATTATTAAATTAGACTTGTTATCAACTGTCTTATTATCAAGGTTTGCTTTGTTTACAGTAAAATTATGTGATTGGGCTTTAAGGGTAACATAATTTTAAGGGGATTTGAAAATTACCCTTGTTATCAAGGGTTACATGTTGATATTATCGAGGTTCCGCTGTAACTATTTCTTTCAGGCCAAGATTGTTTTTAGTTATCGATAGAACCGGATTCCCCAGTAATTTGGGTCTTAGTCAAGCACACATATGTGCCCGTAGTTTGTAACCAGTTTTATTTTTTGCTTCCAGTTTGTAGACAGATTACTACGAGATCCATTTTCAGTCGACGAACCCATTCCATTTCTCCCTTGCCTTTTAGCCAGCGAGGAAGTTGTACCATCTAGACTACGGGTGTTCTGCCTGTCTTTGATTCGGATGATGGTCCAAGTAGATCCAGGAGCTGTGACTGTGCAAGAAGCAATTGAATGCCAAGCGGAAAAATTCACAACAGCAAAGTCACCACCTCTCATTTCACAAGTTTTTAAAGAGGTTAGTCATCACATAGTCTGTTTGTAAATTATTGTTTTACCGCTGGTAATGCGAGAAAAATTAGAGCACTTATATTGTAAATTTTACCCTTAACTAAAATTAAACCACTCGCATATGACAAGAAACACAATACCTATATAAGAAAGTCCGGTACTTTCCTGTTAAAGGGAACATTCATTATTATTATTATCGATGATTTTTTTCTCGATATATCGATATTTTTGTTTTCCGATTGTCACAAGTTGACAACTGATCTTGTTTAGTCTAAAATACTCTATTATATGGATTAAAAAATGAAACTGTTCTAAGCTAACCTAACATAACAACCAAACTTGCTGTACCAATTAAAAATTCAGTTTGATAACAGAATAGGGAGTTAAACACAGAATTTTTAAATGTTACACAGCAAGTTTGGTTAGTTATGTTAGGTTATTTTTTTTATATCAGTTTCATTTCATTATTGTTTGTTGATACTGAACAATATTTATCGTAGTTGTCAGCTGATATGTTTCAATTTGTTAAAATCGATATATCTAGAAAAAATCATCGATAATAATGAATGTTCCCTTTAACAGGAAAGTACCGAAAGTCCTTCATACTCTAGATGAGAACTCTACTGAAGTATCCAAAGTCATTTTCACTGATAATCACGCTGTAAACCCAAATTTAATTCTCCTGTAAACTTCTCCTACCCACATAAAGAATATCACCAATACAGTATATGTCCTCATTGGTTATTATAATTTACTTAGGGTCATTTATTTACTGTATTAAGCATATAGAGACGGATCCGTATAGTATTCAACTCACAAGGTGTGTGTCAAGGTTACTTTACTTATAACCAGTGCTCGATGTGTAAAAAATGAGGTGACGGAACTGTAACCTATTTAATGTGATTAGTACCTATTTTTGCCAGTATTTTTATATTTCCAAAAGAGAGGTACCGGAACACTGTTCTGCCGCAAATCGATCACTGCTATTAACTACAAATAGTATTCAATAACTTTTCTCCTCTTCCTTTTAAACACATGTATTATTCGTCTTAGGTGCTATCAAGCGTAACAGCTGAAGATTTCATTGAGGAGTTAAAGTTTTGCATTACTTCTCTACAAGAACAATTCAACTGGTGTTGGCTGCTGACGGCAGTGTCTGTGTTCGTTCTGTCGTCAGTAAAAGGAATTGCATCTCTAAAAGGTATATAGTAAAAAGTGTGTAACTAAAAGATAAAATGCATGATAACTTTAGCTTTAGGTATATTCATTTAAACTAAATGAAATCCATTAATTCGGTTATAGAATTTTCCTTCTTATGAGCTATAAAAATGTTTAGGTATGTCTCTGATCGGTTTACAAAAAGAGTGTGATTTGGTATATACTATTTATTACTTCTTACTTTCCATTAGGAAAATACATTTAATGTTATGTAATTCATGATTTTTTAAATAAAATTATTTGGATTTTAATTTACAGGTGTGACGGAGGAGTGGGTGGGTCAGGCGTGTGCCAACAGGGATGCCAACCTTCTCTCCTCGGCTCTATTGATCGCGAGGCAGTGTTGTGCTGAGAGCCCAGTCAAGTTTTGTTCGTATAGCGCTTGGTTCGGAGGCTTACAAGTGCGACCCGCCTCTGCATTCGCTTACTTCTTTGAATTTCTATCTGAGCTTGTGCCTCACGAACCTGTTCTGTGTCTCAAGATTCATGTGAACAAAGTAAGTGTTATCATGTTTTACATTCTGGTTGTAAAGGCAGGTTTTCACAGCTAACGAATAAATCTGCGTTTCTCAGCACCAACTGAACTCTCAAGGGTCAGGGATTACTGTTTTTCCAGGTGCTGGATTGTGTAAAGGAAATTGGTTATGTTGCCTGGTGGTTGTGTCTCAGACTTCGTTGCAAGAAGGACGGGTTCAATTCCTGCCACATTCACACAAAACATTATTCTCGTGTTGACCTCTTATAACCTGCCACTGGTGTGGAAAAAGTAGCTAAAAGGCTCATACAACACAATCCTACAGCAAAATTGGCCGCTAGGAAAGCCGGTCTGAGATTTTTCCGAGTACACACAGGGGTCTGGCCTGTGCTTGGAACTGATGATGAAATATAGTGGCAGGAACCAGAAATCGAACCCATGAAATCGCTGCCATGGATCATAAATCCCATCACACTACCGAATAAGCCACCAACAATTCACTGGTTTGTAGGGTGACAAAATTCCCTCTCTTGTAATCCTATTTGATCTGTGTAAAACTTTGTGCTTTTATTGTAATTACTCAGAAAATCGTAAACCATTCCTAACAGTTAATTAATATTGTATTTTGTATTTCTAACCACCAGAAGTAGGCCTTAATTAATTAAATTAATTGTTGTTTATAAAAACAATTTTAGTTTCAAACAATGTGGATATTGTTGATTGTGATTTCTTTCTGTAGTTGCCATCCCCTCCACCCAACTGTCATAGCGTGATAGCCGACTATGTAGTCTTGGCCAAGACTCGATTGGCAGACCTTCGTCAGTCTACAGACTACCTAGGACTGTTTGGAGAGTACACCACCACTGAACAGGTTATTGTCATTATTGTTATAGCTGAGTATTAAATGTTTTTATATTGCAAAATTGGCAATATTCACTGGTTTAAAGAGGGTTGTTGGCATTAAATTTTAGTTATAGCATATTTCTAACTTGAAAACTAAGAAACACATGGACTGCAGATTCTTTAAAATTCCAAAATGAATGTCTTCTTTATTTTTTCACCTGTACAATACAAATTGCACTGAAATGAAAGAGTCCCTGTCTTTGCATAAGCAATACATGCATGTCCATACCTTTCAATGGACTGTCGATGGCGGAAACAAATGGATTTCACTAACAAACCAAGATGAGACCTTCCTTATGTTCTATGCAAATTATTTGACAATTGATCAATTTTCATGCTAATAACATAAATAACTTCTTAATCAGTATAGTACCAGTATGTGATGACTTGAAACATATATTTACACCTAGGCCTACACTGTTTAAGAAGGCAGTAAATATTACAGAAAAGATAATGTTGGGAATCAATTTTAATTGGACACTATTTCATAGGTCATTTGGTATTATACCGAGCACACCTATTAATTAACCTAACCTAACCTATAGGTAGACTATGTTTTAGGAAGATTTTGTTATTCAAACTACCGGTAATTAAAATCTTATTTGAAAGTCGATTTATCTGTGTGGTCAGTATAACACCAAAGTACCTTTTTATCAGACCAAAAACTGGAACAGCATGGAAACTGTAATTGTGATGAACCAGCTACAACTTACTATTTCCAAGGCAATTTTACAGCGATCATAAGAAAATAAAAATAAACACAAAGAATATATCCTTTCAAATGTTCAACCACTTTTGTAATGTTACAGGAGGGCCGAAAGTCGGATGTGGCAAAGGTGTTGGCTCACTTTAAACAAACCAAAGAAATAATGAAAATAGTTCTGGAGGCATCTGTGTTCAGGCGACAATTTTACGAGGATGTTTTCTTGACTGAACTGTTAAAGGATAGTGATGAAGAACTTGTTGAACTAATTGAAAAATTATACTCAATGGGGAAGATTCCTCACGGTATGTACAGCCGGTGGAAACAGTCTCATATGTGAAAGATATATTTTGTTATAAAATAATTTATTTTTTTATAATGTTTTCTCGTATTGTTTGTATTAACATCCCTTTTCTCTCCTTTAGCATCAAGTTAGGGAAGTGTTGTAGTTTAATTATTAATGGATAGTAATTGGTTTTAATTTCAAATCTGATGTTTTATTTTAGTGAAAAATTTACCAGCATGCGTTAAGCCACGTCTACACGAAGCCAGTGGGCTGGCAGGTTACGGGATAGATTACCTGCCTCTACTGTATTCCAAGTTACCTGTGGCAGATAACCTGCTCGCCAACTGGCTTCGTGTAAACACAGCTTTACTGATGCATTACGATAGTACTGCCATTATCTAAATGTAGCCTATGTTAACAAATTATATTATCAAACTCTAATATAAACAAGTTACAAGTAACAAGTTAAAGTTTGATTATTTAAACTTGATCACCTGATATAAAATAAAGATTAAGGCCTATTCTAAAATCAAAACTTTATTTCCAGTTACTGTATTTAAAGCACTATTTTACTGGAGTTTACAACATTCCGCCATTTTTCCTTATAGGTTATAAGAATGAGGAAGCTTTTTAGCTAGAGGTACTAGAACAAATTAATACACACTAGACAAACCAAAGTGGCTAATGCTATGTAGTATTCAGATAATATCATACTATCTGTCGCTAAATGGGTTAGCAGCCGTTCTGTCAGTTCCAACTCAAGTCATCTGGTCAGTTACTTAAGTATATTCTTTGGTTCAGCCCTTTATTCAGTATTTTACAGATTTTGTGTATTATTTACTTACACCTGAATTATGATATTTTAAGTTGTGCATAATTATGATTTTTCAGTATTGTTACAAGCTCTTGTGCACATTGATTAACTGCCACTCTGCTTCACAACTAATTTGGAACACTGCAATTTTTTTATAGACAATAAGTTTTTCCTTACAATAAGGGGAAAAGGTGGTTAAAATAATGCACTTAAAGCTTAAACGTCACAAATCTTTATTAAAATATATAAAAGTAGCTTTTTTAATCAAGCTATTTGTTACAAAAATCGTGAGTTTTATGAGATTGAAAATTGTAATTTAATTTGTTATCTAAGCAATATTGAGAGAAAAAACTGGGTGCTGAATTTTTTATTTGAGCTCCTCCTAAACATTCATTACCTTTGTACAACACAGCAAACTGTCCAGAAGTTATGGCAAACAACGGTTTATCTAGTTTGATAAGAAGAGAGTCGTTATCCTTTAACATTACTTTACATGGTAAAAGTGGATCCGTATGCTGAAAGCGAAAATCACAGTCAAGTACTCCACCTTCCCTTAGGATTTCTGGTTCAGAATGTATCCAGTGGGCTCTTGATGTTGTTATATGTTGACTCCACAAAACAGGATGATTTGCACCAAAAGCTACCTGAACCTCTTGCGTTTCTGGAATTAACCTTGCAACAAAGCAGCGGTCAGGATTCCCGCCTATCCTACATCGCTGACCAATCGTCCAATAGTGGATACCTTTATGAGACCCAACAACCTTGCCAGAATCTATATCAACAAATACTCCTGGTCTGTCTGGTATGTACTCGGATATAAATTGGGAAAAATTTCTTTTGCCTACAAAACAGATTCCTGTACTTTCCTTTTTATTTAAAACATGCATAAGGTTATTTTCTCTAGCAATGGATTTTACTTGAGCCTTTTTGAATTTACCTAAAGGAAACATTGTCTTTTGTAAAGCTTCTTGGTGTACTTGATGAAGGAAAAGCGTTTGATCTTTAAATGAGTCTACGGCTTTTAACAGTCTAACTCCTTGTTGGTTATCAAAAGCTTCTAAAAATGGCCCAAAGGATGTTTGCGCATAGTGACCTGTTGCTATTGCATCAGCTCCCAACCTATTTAAAGAATAATTTACAAATTGGTTAAACTTGATAAATTTATTACACAGAATGTCAGGATTGGGTGTTTTACCCATCTGATATTGTTCGATGAAATCACTGAACACAAAATTCCAGTACTCTTTAGAAAAGTTCACTTCATGAAGCGGAATTCCTAATTTTGAACATGTTTTCTCAGCATCTTCTAAATCTTTATTCACAGAGCACTTTCCTGTTTCGTCAGAGACATCCCAATTTCTCATGAACACACCTTGAACATCTAAACCTTTCCTTTTCAAAATCAGAGCAGCTACAGAACTGTCCACGCCCCCTGAAATTCCCAAAGCAATCCTTACAAATTTCTTTGCTACCATAATTATTTATGTTTCATGAAAAATGTACTTATCACATTACTGAATATCAATTAATTAAAACTAAATTAAGTCAAAACAAAACCTAAATCCAAATAAATTTGAGGTTATAGTACAATAACAATAACAACCAACAACGTGAATGGTTTGGTTATGATTGAAGTTGTCTGCAGGCAGCTGCACTAGCTGCAGTCTGCTCCTGCTGCTGCTTTAGCTCTGTTCTGTTGTCAGTACTGGAGCTCAGTGGTTATCTGCAATGTAGCCATAGCAGATAAGAATCAAGAGTGCGATTTGTGTTATGTCGTTATGTTCTTTGTCTGCAGTATAACTGTATAATGTGTAAAAACTTAACAAATCATTAAGAGTAATTTTATCATAATACAATACACCAACGATCAGCATATATATTTAGGGCCTAATTTAGTCAAGTGCACGGGCGATGCCAATATATGTCGGTAATTTTATTACCGATTTTGAAATTGTTGTCTAATTGTCTCTCTGGCTGTAAAATTATTTCAAAGTTAGACCAATAAATCTGACAATAACTTTTACCTAAGCTATTGTTACACAGTTCCAAGAACCTTTTTAGTTACCTCCATTTTGTTAATTACCTAGGGATTGCCTCTATATTTAGTTCTTGAAGTGCATTAGTTTACTGATGCGCATTTCGTCACGAAGTGTGGCATCTTCAGAGATCACGATGTATTTAACTACAGCACATCCTAATATAAAAAAGTGACTCACAAACCTTTGTATCGTGTCGTTGACAATAATGTTATGTTTCCAATCTTACGTTTTCACTGACCATCAAAAGTTTTAAAAAAACCAGAAGATGGCAAAAAATACACAAAAATTTATGAAGAAAGACATGCACCATTTACTTCACTTGTGACAACTGTAGGTGGAATTTTTGGGAATGAATTTCAATGTTTTTTGGAGTAATCGCTTAAAATTATCCGAAAAATCTTCAAAAAACATACGGTTTTGTCATTTTTGGAAAACGAGGTACACACAGAACCACGGCGCCTCCCAAACAATCTTGAAATCTCTTGTCCCCCTCCATTTATTAATTAAGGCGGCTATTTCTGCCGCTAGTTTTAAGATCAAGCATGTGGCCCAAGACGATCAAGAAAGAAATTGCAGTCAGTTATCAGCGGGCGGGAGAACAGATGATGATAGACCATAGCGATGGAGCTGGGATTCCAAATTTTGTACGAGTCGAAACGGTTGGAACAAAGTTATAATTAATAATAACTTGTAAACTTAATTAAGTAACTATAATTAAGTTTACAATTTTTTCCAGTGTGTTCCTCTTTTCGTGTTGTAAATTAATAATTAATTGCCCATGCCCATGAGGAGAGAGTAATTTTTTTTTGTCAAGAGTATACTTGTGTACTTGAGTTCTTCGTCTTTGACAGAGATAATAAATCTATATAATTAATACGCTACACGAAAGTTTGTCGGTTGAACTCCTCCGCCATTTCCTAACCGATTTTATCCATTGACGTCTCATTGGAAAGAGCGTGTCGCGTAGATTTGCAAACTGACCTTACATTTTTGAAAAAGTCCCTTGGGCTCTGCCCCAGTGGCTTTGAAAGTTCCCATGTTATCCTTATAGAGAACACAATTGTTTACATTTTGATCAGCTGTATAGTTTAATTGCTGTTATTTATTTTTCAATTCAATGAAACGCATTGTTTACTATTTGAGTTTGTGTAAACATAACCCCCAAGACGGATCGTGTTAGTATGGTATGGTTGTATCTTAAATTTGTGTATTTATCGTTGTTTTGTGTCGCTATAAGGGATCGTGTTAGCATATTGTTACTTAAATTTGTGCATGTATCGTTGTTTTGTGTAGCTATAATTTGTTTATTTGTTGTTTTTTTTCTTTTAAATGCCTCCGACGCGACGACAACGAAACATAGACAGGAGGCGTAATCGTGATAACGGCCGCAGCTACAGAACAGTGGCGCGTAGGTTACAAATGCGCCCTAACGCTACCCCAAAACGTTTTTTCGTTCTCAATAATTGACCCTCTATCAATGACCTGTGTTGCCTGTACAGCGAGGCATTTTGAGAAGGAGAAAATCGGCTATACTTGGCTTAAAATACCTACTATTTATGGTTGCCATTTCAATTTCATCGAACAGTATTAACAGTATTAACTTAAGGTTTATCAATAACAAAGATAAACATGGTCTGAGTTACACACCAGTTATCTTTGAGTTGACTCTTTAAACTCATTGTAAATATGACTGTTATTCGTTTTTAAATGACTCCTGTAATACTTTGCAATAATTGCTCGAATTCGAGCAACATGTACACTAGTTAATATTAAAATAAATGCTTGATAAATTAATAAAATGTCTGATAGATTGCGTTGTAAAATAAATCGCCAAGCCCCAAGCCAAGCAGTGGGAGTGGAGCGAGTGAGTTGGGTGAGAGTGTTGTGTGTGGTTTCGTTTCGGTTTGGTTGTGTTGTCTGTCAGTTCACTCAGTTGCGTGTGTCGTTTGGACTATTGGACTTCGACTAGCAGCAGAAGGCAAGGCAGAAGTACAGTTAGTAGAAATTGAACAGTAAAGTTTTCTACTGATTAATTAAGTTAATTACTGGTGCAGTTAATCAGTTTAATCCTGAATTTTTTCTATTTGGTTATTGCAGCCTCATGTGTGCATTAGCGAATCTACACAGTTAGGGCCTATTAAAAATATTTGGTTTAGGCCTAAGTTAGTTAATTATCTTGAAGAATTAACTTAGAAATAATTAACTATTAGGCTAACTTACTGTGTGTATTAGGGCAGTCTCTCGTCTGGACTTTAACATTCTTATTATTATCTAATAGTGTTAACATGACACTAGCTCCTTGATACAAATGTGCAAGTACCATAAAAAACAAAGCAAAATGTCTTCATCTTCATGTGATTCCAAAAACGTTATTGAATGGTCCACTGAGGCTGTTGCTGATTGGTTAAAAGAGAAGGGTCACTCTAAGTATGTTGATCTTCTCTGCAACCAACATAGTATTGATGGAAAAGCTCTTCTACTTCTGAATGAACACGATTTGCGAACTTCTCCACTGAGCATTCAGGTAGGTCCTAAATTTAGGCTGTGCTAACTTTAGCTAGGCTATAGCTATGATCTCCTTTCAAGTTAGGTGCTTAGGGGAGGAAATCTATCCCCTCCGGAGTCCGGCCTCCAATTGATCCTAGGTTTAATTTATTTAACGCAAACAAGAAGTGAGAGAAACTAACCTAGGCCTAATCCAACTCTACTAGGGTAAGGCCTCCTCTTAAGGGCTGCACTTTACTTGACGTCCTACACTCATTCGAATGAAAATATCAATCGATATATCGATTAATCGATTGCTTCATTCGATATATCGTTTGGTTAGTTAGGTAAGGTTAACCTAACCTAACTAACCAAACGATATATCGAATGAAACAATCGAATGAAAATATCGAATCGAAAAAACAATCGAATGAGTGTAGGACGTCAAGTAAAGTGCAGCCCTCTTAAGCTTAAATACAAGGCAGCGGCGAGACAAAAAGTGCAACACACTGCTGTTGTAACTTACTAATTTATAATGGAACATAAGGCGATGTGTAAGTATGTTTACACAATTTTGTTATTTCTGTTATTAAGTAACCATGGCAATAGGCATGCATTTGCGATATTGCCACACACCAATGTCGTGGCCTTCTATTAGAGAAGGCTTTGATCCAATCCCACCATGGTTAAATTGTAAATAGGCCTAGGCCTTTTAGAACAATAGGTAATAATTAACTCATACATGATGTACATGCTCTCTCCGTCCGTAGTCCTTTGCCTTAAGGAATTGGACAGGTCATGGTTAATAGGCTACAAAGAATAACCAAACTTAAATACTAGTTTTTGTCACCGTTAAGGTAGTCTATGTCATGAAAACTTAACTACACTAGATATTTTGGGTACTTACACTTCCATATCTGTTGGCACAAACAGCCGAATGAAAATATCGATCGATATATCGATTATTCGATATATCATTTGGTTAGTTAGGTAAGGTTAACCTAACCTAACCAACCAAACGATATATCGAAGTAAACAACCGAATAATCAATATTACTCATTCGGTTGTTTGTGCCAACAGATATGGAAGTGTACCCGATATTTTTTCAATTCTAATTTGAATTTTGTTAAACTCTGAATTTCAAGTACCGTCAATTGGGGCTACTTTTACTCGCGGGGCTACAATGATAAAACTTTTGTTTTTACCTCAAATATTTTTTTAAATTTTAGTTTTAGTAGTAACCATGGTAACTTATATATTAAAATCTTCCTTAACTTATAACATACCGTAGGTAATCTTATTTTAACACTCACTCAAAAATATATAGGCCTATAACTTATTCTTTGTTATCATAAAAAATATTTAAACATGAATCGATTTTTTTGCGAAAAAAAAAACGTCCCCGAACTTTTGTATGCACAACCTACCCACTTTTATCAAATTTTTTGGCATATTTTAAAAGCATATCCGTACCCCTTTAACCAGTGGTTACATTGTGACAAGGCATTAAAGCTCATTAGGTCTATACAAAGTAGCCCCATAGCGGGGCTACTTTGATAGCCGCCATTTTTTTAAATTTTTTGTCAAAGTATTTAATATAGATTTTTTTCAAATGCAGCACTCAAAAGAACTAACTGAAATGCACAATTTGGAATTTTTCTCATGGTCCTATCTCTTATTTAAAACATAAAAGTTACAGCCAAAAATCAAAAAAAGTTTTACAAAGTAGGTAGCCCCGTTTGACGGTAGCCCAAATTTTTTTGTTAGGGCCTGGTTTATGTTGGACTGCATGTGTGCCCTTTGTTCGGGTGTTGTAAGTGTGATTTGTAAAAGTTGGTTTAATGTTCTGTTACATAGCCTATTTAACATATTTAAGTCAACGTAGGCCTATTTAAAACTCAAACATATTTAAGCTAAATTAAGTTTAACTTATCATTCTTTTATAGAAAACCTAACTTAAAATCCAATCGATAACTCATAACCTAAATAGCCTATTACTAAGTTAATGTAAGATAAATGTATGCGATGGAGTCGTAAGCTAATTACAGTAGGCTAAACTAAGGCCTACAGCAAGGATAGCTTTCAAGCGCTCAACCTTGTATTTAAGGATAAGTTAAATGTTTTTTAACTCATAGTTAATCCATCAAGTTAAGTTATGGTTATGAAGTGCTCTTTTTAGCGAATTTCCCATATAGGGAATAAGCTATTACCGTAGTAATCATGGTAAGACCTGGACGCGGGACCGATTTTTTTTTTTTCGTTTTGAGGTCCCTAGAGGCCAAAAACACCATCCGTTCAAATTCATATATATACAGGGTGTTTCACGGGAACCCTGACAAACTTCGGGAAATGGTTCCTGGGGTCAAAACTAGAAAAAAATGTCCTGTAAGCATATGTCCTAAACTCAATCGTTTGCTATTTATACGTAAAAATGTGTTTTTTTAGGTTTTCAGTGTATCTGTTGAACATTTTAACCTCTAGATTAAAAAATCTTCAAGATATTTTAATTAAACTTGCATAGCTAGATAGAATATTAAATTACAAAGAGATTTCATTAATATTATGTGCACACATGTTGGGTATGACTGAGAAAAATGAGTTAAAAAATCAAATTTTCCCGAAAAAATGATAATCCAAAAATATTTTTTATTTTTGACAGCTCTTCATACTTAAACCATTTAGTCGTTTGGCTTGCAACTTTACCAAAAGTTGTAGAATTTAATGGAGAACAATAAAATATCAACTTGTGTATACCTTTTATGGGGATTATCTTTATCAAAATCAAAAATATTGTAAGGTAACACATATTAATTTAATTTGAAGGAATAAACAAAAATGTATATTTAGCTTATTTATAAACATACCTCACTAAAAATTCGTATATTGGTTTTCCTAGTTGAGAAGGTTCGTATAAAGGCCTAAAATCCTCCATCCTTTTCATTTTTTATGGTGTAAAACAAGCATACTCACTCACTTTTCTATGTTAACCTTATAGGGAAAAATAAAATATGACAACTTGCAAATTTCTGAACATATCTTATTAAAACTTGGCTTATGACTTATTTTGATTGAGGACTTTAGGATTAATGCCAAAAATTCCAGTTTTATATTCATTTTGCACAAAACTAGCACAATCCTATCCTTTACGGGAAATAATTAGTCTTTTCAACTATTAGTCCTAATGGACGTTTTGACCTTTTAAATTTAAAAATGTAAATGCTATTTTAAAAATAAGTTCTTCATAGTTAGTATAGGTTGACGTGAAAACATTTTATGGAAGAAAGTAAAATATTTTACAACTCAATCAATTTCAACAAATCTAGGAAGTGCACTAACTTGGACGCATTATTATAAACATTTAAAATCCTAACATTTACCAACTGAAGCTCATTGGGTTTCAGGAGGGATCGGATTATAAGGGTTCAGGTATTTGAAAAATCGATATTTGTTGTTATTATTTCGTAATTGATTACATTTTTTAGTGTGCAACTAAAAATAGCTTTGAATTAAATAGAATATTGGTAAAGCTGTAAATGCAGTTAATAAATCATCTGTTTTGCTCGGTCAGCTGATGCAATTTTTATTGTTGCATACTTTGTTTACATTGAATTTCCAGTCCATTGTTATTGGCAGTGAATATCATGTACACTAACAGTGAATATGCAGATATGGTATTTATTTATGGATTTTGTGATGGAAATTCAAGATCATCCGTTCAAGAATACGCTAGAAGATTTCCCAATAGGCGTACGCCTAATAGGCAAGTATTTACAGATCTATTTAATCGACTAAGGGAGACAGGATGTGTTAGAAAAGTTGTCCCTGACGGTGTAGTTCAAACTCCTGTAGAGGTTGAAAATGACATCTTACACTCTGTTCAGCAAAGCCCAGGAACAAGCGTAAGAAAGCTTTCACGACAGCACCTGGTGTCTATTTCTAAAACCTGGAGAATTTTACATAATGAAGGATTATATCCTTATCACTTAAGAAAGGTTCAGGCGCTTCACGCTGGTGATACCCTAAGAAGGTCTCAGTTTTGTCGCTGGGTAGCAGGAAATCGTCACCAAATTAAGTTCATACTCTTTACTGATGAAGCTCAATTTACTCGGAATGGAATAAACAACTCAAAAAATGTCCACATATGGGCCGAAGACAATCCACATGCCACAGTGGAGACAAACTTTCAACAGAGGTTTTCGGTGAATGTTTGGTGCGGTCTTTTAAATGACAAACTTGTAGGACCTCACATCTTAGATGGTGCTCAAAACGGTGTAAGTTATCTACATTTCCTAAACAACACTTTGCCGGAACTGCTCGAAGATGTTCCCATCCAGTCAATGGCAAGGATGTTTTATCAACATGACGGTGCTCCCCCACACAGGAGTCGAGCTGTAGTTGAAACGCTGAGAAACCGTTTCGAGGAAAAACTTATTGCTCATCAAGGACCAGTGAATTGGCCCCCTAGGTCGCCCGACCTGACTCCGATGGATTACTTCCTATGGGGATACATGAAAACAGAAGTTTACAGAAGCAAGCCTCAAACAAGAGAAGAGCTGGTAGAGAAGATTCACACCGTAGCAGAAACAATAAAAAGTAATCCTATCATGATAAGAGCAGCTACATCATCTCTGGTTAAACGTGCTAGACTGTGTCTGTCTAAAAATGGAGGCCATTTTGAAAACCTCATCAGTTAAAAAAACTTTACTTCAAGCCTTCATAGTTTATATTGGCAAAAAAAGAATGATGTTTCCCTAGTTACTGTTTTTCTTCTTTAATTTGCAGTAATTTAAAGCTTATTAAAATTATTATGATACATTATTATATTAATATTAATTAAAAACATACCACAACATGTAAAACTTGGGTATACTAGGTTATAATTATTTAGTTCCAATTAAACTATGTCAAATAAAAAGTTTTAATTAAATATGTACTTAGAAATATGAGAGCTATTTTATTTTATTTTTCCTCATAATGTTAACATAGAAAAGTGAGTGAGTATGCTTTTTTTACACCATAAAAAATGAAAAGGATGGAGGATTTTAGGCCTTTATACGAACCTTCTCAACTAGGAAAACCAATATACGAATTTTTAGTGAGGTATGTTTATAAATAAGCTAAATATACATTTTTGTTTATTCCTTCAAATTAAATTAATATGTGTTACCTTACAATATTTTTGATTTTGATAAAGATAATCCCCATAAAAGGTATACACAAGTTGATATTTTATTGTTCTCCATTAAATTCTACAACTTTTGGTAAAGTTGCAAGCCAAACGACTAAATGGTTTAAATATGAAGAGCTGTCAAAAATAAAAAAAATTTTTGGATCCTTATTTTTTCGGGAAAATTTGATTTTTTAACTCATTTTTCTCAGTGATACCCAACATGTGTGCACATAATATTTATGAAATATCTTTGTAATTTAATATTCTATCTAGCTATGCAAGTTTAATTAAAATATCTTGTAGATTTTTCAATCTAGAGGTTAAAATGTTCAACAGATACACTGAAAACCTAAAAAAACACATTTCTACGTATAACTAGAAAACGAGTGAGTTTAGGACATATGCTTATAGGACTTTTTTTACCAGTTTTGACCCCAGGAATCATTTCCTGAAGTTTGTCAGGGTTCCCGTGAAACACCCTGTATATACAGTATGTGTCCGTCAGCACGATAACTCGAGCAAAAATGATCCGATTTTGATGAAATTTGGTACAAACGTGTAAACCTACGTTTAACTTATTCGAACGAGTTCGCGATCCAGCATGATCGGACCATGGGAACGGGTGTTTACGGGGGGTTTTATGGGGTAAAAATAGGTTTTTCCCATTTTTGACCCAAAAACATAAAATTTAGCAATTTATTTCCAAACCATTTTGTAGAGCTTCAAAAAACAAATAATTTAGTATATTGAAGCGTTATTATGCGCCTAATGGTTACGGAGAAAATTCCAAAAAATTGTAAATTTAAAATTCCCATGTTATCCTTATGGAGAATGAGTAAACTGTTGTAGTTTGCTTGTTTATGAACATATTTTGATCAAATTTGGAAAATGTTTTTATTTCTTACTAACTATTAACATTTTACAAAAAAAAAACAGTTTTACCCTCCCTGATGCAGCAAACCTAAGTACTTGTTAAACTAATTCTATTTAAATCGGGAATAAATGTTATATTTTTAAGTAGACATTTAAGTGTAAATCCAATCAGTCAAATGGAAATTCGCTTAGTCTGCAGGTTTGCTGCGGCGGGGGTATTTATTTTTATTAACACGTTCGCTGCGGCCCTATCAATGGCGACGCAGCGTTGAGCGAACCCATTTGGCTTTCAAATATTTTGGTCTGACAAATAGCAAATGACATGCGGTGATGTTTTGCGTTACAACGAGAGTCGCGTAGTTTGCTGAAACACACAGATAGCAGCACTGTCTGGAACTAGCCGGTCCCATTGTATTGCTAATTGGAGGGAGAAAAACGGGACAACAAGTTTTCTAAGCCAGAATGAGATTTTACGGGAAAATTTACCACCAACCTACACCATATTAAAGCACCCATTTCTTGCTAAACGCAGACACAAAAAATTCCGTTCTTCCCGGTGTGATGTTGTGCAGAATTTGAATGGAATGTAGACGATGTCACTCACGGGTGAGCGTTCAGGTTGGCAGAAAGGACCTAGATCGAGTGGCCCGCAGCGAACTTGTTAAACAGAATCTTTCATTTATCAACCCCATAGGGCCTAAACTTGCACCAACAACTAATTTTCACAGATAGCATGTGTACAAAAGGGAAATGATAATGATAACTTAGGTATGTTACAAGATTGCAAAATAATATTATGTAAGAGATGAGAGAAAAGGAAGAAAATTAATGGTACTTTTGTATCATAGCCTACGGACCACGCTAAATCGGCTCCCAAATAAGACTTTAACTACGGTAGTTTAAATAACAAAATCTTCCTAACCTAACCTAACCTTTGGGTATTATTTTACCAACTTAGGTGTGGTCGGTATATTATGAAAGTGTATAGGCCTACCAATAAGACATAAGACATTTATTGATCTTTAGGCAAAATTACATGCAATCGATGTTGTCATGGACGCTTAAAATAGACAAGTCAGTTATAAGTACCGTACAATAGTAAAACATGCTACACTAAAGCTAACATAAAAAAAGTTAAAAAGACCAAACAAGCACTAACGAACAATTACAGCAAAAAAGCAGTAGGCTTACTTACATTGTAGCTAGCAACCACCACACACTGAATTAAACATATCAAAGTCTTTTTGATATTTTAGATTATAATTTAATCAAGAATCAATATTTTTATTCCGTTAGACATGTACATGCATTTGGATATGTCAATAAGGTTGATTACATGCTGCAAAAACACAAGTCAAAGATAAATTACAGTACAAAAACAAATCAGGCATTAACAAAAAAATCAAATAAGATACAAAGGTCATTTGACCCAGAGTTTTTAGTGTATAATTTGTACACTTGCCAAGAAATAAAGACATTTATTTGAGATATTTACGCCAGTGCTGTTCTAAAACAGAATAGGCCTATTATGTTACATTCTTCATCAGTAGGCCTATTACTCTTTATTTGTGTCCAAGCCAGTGGTGTTTCCAATGAAGGAACAACTGAAAATTGTAAAGGAAAGTGTGCCAAACCTATCAAACTTATATTTTGGGGATTGAACTCGTCTTTCATGCACCTAAACTGAGATGCTTTTTTAGGTTGGCAACATTCTCTGTAAAAATTTAAGTTTATAAACATTATTATTTTGTTTACAGATTTTGGGAGATGTTAAAAGGCTCGGGCTTGACATCCGTCAGTTGAAGATGGAGAATCGTCAAACTCTGGTTGAGTTAGGTTACGACCCCACCACTTTGCTGTATATACCTAATGCTCTCGTCAACAGTGCTGGCCTACCCACTAAAGCCGAGGTACGTCTGCATTTTTTTTAGTTAGGCTAGTGGTTGTTTGCTATTTGAGGTGATTAAAATGTCGGTGCATCAAAAAGGTAGGTAACTTTTTGTGTAGTTGTACAGTCTGTCAATGGCACAATTGAACTAACTAGTATGTATTATTGTTGCATTTTTAACTAGGCAAAAGCATGTCTAATTCATAAATTCAATAAGATGCTACTTATCAAAATTGTATGGTATAAAATGGTATAAATATGGGTATAAATTGGCCGAATACCCAACTTTCAAAAAATTCATTATGAACCGTGATAAATCTCCATTGCTTAAAATGTGTACAAAGCTTTATTAGTTTGTTACCAGTATTCATTGACGCTAATTGGCATTTAATTCTGGTTTAATCTATAATAATTTATCAATGAGTATAGTAACCAACGGGAAAAAATGGTTTGGCCGGAAAAGAATGGCACAACTATTTTTAGCGAATTTCCCATACAGGGAATGAAGCTATTACCGCAGGTCTCATGGTAAGACCTAGCTAGACCCAGAACCGATTTACTTTTTTGTTTTGAGGTCCCCAGAGTCCAAAAACACACTCCGTTCAAATTCATATTTATATATAAGATACATGTGTGTGTTCGTTAGTGCAATAACTCAAGCAAAAATGATCCGATTTGTAAGTAGGCCTACAATTTGGTACAAACGTACCAAACAGTTTGGTGACCTACGTTCATTCGAATGAGTTTGCAAATTAGCATGATCAGACTGGGAACAGGGGTTTTATGGGGGTAAAAATTGGGTTTCCCCATGTTTAACTAAAATAAAATAAAATTTTACAATTTATTCCTAAAACATTTTGTAGAGCTTAAAAAAGAAATAATTTTGTATATTGAAGCGTTGTTATATGCCTAACGGTTACAGAGATAATATAACATAATTTTAAATTTAAAATTCCCATGTTTTACTTATGGAGAATAAATAAACTGTTGTAGGCTAAATAATCTCTTTTTATAGGCCTAGATATTTTATAATCAAATTTGGTAATTTCATAATAAGCTATTAGCATTTCAATAACAAAACACACCTCAATACCTTCCCTGTACAGCAAACCTAAGTACTCATTAAAATTAATATTATTTAAATAGGAATTAGGCCTACATCTGTCAATTTAAAGGGAATATTTTAGTAGAAATCCAGCCAGGCACATGCAAATTTGCTTAGTCTGCAGGCAGGGGTATTTAATTTTAACACCAATATTATTTGTTGGCCTAAATATTTTTTCTTAGATTGGAATATTAAATTTTAAACTAAAACATTCTCTGATTCAATTTAAAAGTTCCGTAAGGTGTTGTACTTGATCTGCTTCTACTGTGTCATCCAAGAGTCTAGTATATTTATAGAGCATTACCTAGCTGTTACTGACCTACACTTGGTGACATAAATAGTCACTAGACTTGACCCCCTAAACTACTCATTTGACTCTACATACCAATACTTATTACTTGTAGGCCTGCTTGTTAATTTAAGATTTTGAAAATATTTATGGTAGCCTAATTTAAGTATTCTCGACAAGCAGCTTAAATCTACTAAACTTTTTCCATTTCCAAACAGTTGTTGGTTGTGAAATGTTAATTGTTTTCTTATTTCATTTGAATTTTATGGTCAAACGGGCTACTAGTTAAGTTAGCCTACTAGCTTAAAAGCGACTAAAAATATTTTTCCCTTTGTTTTTCTGTTTTGTTTGGATTGTTATTGATTTATTTGTCAGTTTTAAAAGATTCGTCAAGTTTTGTTGTTTCTGAGGTTTTTTGAGTTGTTTCAATGACTGGACCCCCAAACTCAGCCAATAAATTAGGCTAATATATATACTAATATTTTTGTAAAACATATAGGCCTACACTTATATTTTTTTTAAATAACATATTAAGACAATTGGACCATTTAAAAAGTTGGCCTGAATATACCGTACCTATGCAAGTTTCATTGGTTGGTTGCCCATAAGGCTGTAAAACTACAGTTGTTGTTGATCAAGACAAATCCAGTTTTGGTGAATTTTGCATCTTACAAGATTTTCCGTTCAATATTAATGCTGGCCAAATTGGAAGATCAATTTATATTGCTAGTTTCATGTTTAAGTTAAATTGTCCAGTTTCCAATTTTTTTGTAATCAGGATTTTAATTAATTATTCCCTTTTTTTACAACAGATCCACATTGAGTGTATAGGTATTAACAGGATTTTTGTTTTGTCTTTTCCCACAGATAAATGTTTAAAGCGATAGTAGTGTTGATTCTCAAGTTACAATAAATTCATTGTACACCTGTAAAACGGAACAAATTATTCTTATGAAACAAATGCTGTTGTCTATATGGTGGCACTAGCCTACCAGCTGGTGTAGCAGAAATATAGTTTTTTAATTGTACATTTTTACAACATTTAGGCCACAGTAAATAGTTAAACTTTTACTATCGTACACACATCAATTGCTATTTTTTTGTAGCATTTTAAAAGCTGAGAGTGGGATTTATAGATTCTAGGATGGAATTAATGGATTATTATGTTTTACATTAGAACTCTTTATCATTGTGTCAGTAAATTTTACTAAGCTTTATTCATAGAGTACAATTTATAATTACCAACTAATTAAATTATACCTAAATAAACACTAATCAAATAGGTTGCTTTAACAATTTCAAATTGGTTTTTGTTTGCAAAGTGTTTTTGTGCTATTTTCACATATTTTGTACACACAATCAGAAAAGAATAGCTTATTGTGTTTATATTGTGAAACTAATTTATTTACAAATGTGTTACTGCAAAATATTTTGCTTGGCCAATGAACGGAATAATTTTGCATCGCTTGCCAATTTCTGGATAGACATTTTACTAATCTACATTGTTTGTAATGTCCGAGTTTGGCAATTGTTGTTTTTGACATTGACCGGATTGATTTATCAATTGCACAAGACCTTGAATAGATAAGAGAGCAGACCTAACATGGCATTTTAGTAATTAATATCAGAGGTCGTGAATTGCTCATGAACAAGGTTTTAGTAGACTTCCCTATATGTTAGGTTTTGTTATCAATTGTACACACAACATTATCAGTGTACTGTCTTGTACTGAGTCATAGTATAGCATTTCCTACCTTTCTTCAATAGAATTTTTTTTATTATTGTCCTTCTGTACATTTTTGAAATGATTTAGTGTCAATTTATTTACAATGGTGGGTTAACCTTCTTACATAGACAAAAAGTACCTCATTGAGTATTTATTAAAATGAGCAACAACAATAAAAATTGTAAACTTAGGCCTCCTGATTTGCAGTGTTTATTGGAAAATTATTTGTGCTCCATTTTTGAAGGTTTGGGTTATGGATCATAAACATAAACAAATGACGTTTTTGGCCCCAATTCCTATACTAATAGCATTAACATATGGTTTAGATAGTTCCATTTAAACAATGTTAAATAATGTTTACTTTCGGGTCATTTGTTTATGTTTATGATCCATACCGGGTCTTTTCTAGTATTTGTGGTTTGTACAGACCACAAGTAATTACAGTACTTAAATGTATTTTCAAAATTTTGTTTGGACAAGATTTCTATTAATTTTTTATAAGTTAACAGAGGGCAAGAATTTATAGCAGGCCTATTTTTTTATTTTTTTTTGTCTTGAGTTGAGACTTAAACCGTTCTTTGTTTTAATTTAAGTGTTAAGTTATTCTCTTCTTTATTGTTTATGCTGGTGGTATTTTTTTTGTAAAGTGTGTGTGTGTGAGAGAGAGAGAGGGAGAGAGTGAGAGTTAGCCTATTCCAAATCTTTTTGGAAAAGCGGTCCAAACCTATGATTTGTTGGTTTTGCATGTTTGTAGGGTTTCAAAATTTTAGGAAATGAAATTGCAGTGTTTTATTTGTTTGGTAATTTTTCTACTTCTACCTGTTGAATACGTCCACATAATAATTTGTTTATAACACTGCTATCTCAGGTGTTATTAAGTGGTTATTTAGCAGAGTACAAGATATAAGTAAAGCCATATTTTAATCTATCAAGCAATTATGTCTAAAAATAGCTCAGTTATATCAAATTAGCCTTTATGTATGGATATTGTTACCGCATTACTATGAAAAGTGATCATAAAATTTCTATTTTATTAAGGTTAAGATTATTAGAAATTTGTAAATAAATAGAAAACATATCTTTTTATAATGTTTTATTGTAGGAAAAGAAATAATAAAACGAATTTACTATTACAGCTGTTCAATACGAGATCTCAGGGTCTCGTTCGATTATGTCATATTTAATTCCTGGGCTGTCTGAAGGTTGTCAACATTGTACTGGTTGGCCTAAACAAACACAGAGCGCTCTCTCTCCTTTCTTTGCGAAGTTATGATGCGCAAACGATTACTGTGCAACGTAATCTCGGGGTCTCGTATCACACCTGGGTAATCATAACGGAATAGATCTAGAGAACTCGTAACGCACCATTGGAATAATGCACGAACATATATAACTCATCAAACGTGTTAATCTTATAGGTCAAGGATAAAAACGACAGTATTTACCAAGTAAACTGACTCAACCACATGTAAACAGTGCACTCCTCTTTTGTCAACTTTCTTTCGGTGATGAAAAAGCGCTTAGTTTGGTTTGAGTAATGGGTTTTCTGAACAACTTAGTTGAAATATATTTGATAAGTTTTCTAAATACATTCTTGATTCATTTTCAAAATTAGCATAATTATTTAATTACTTTTACATTTATCTTTAAATATAGTTCAATACATCCACATTACAGTAGATTTTACATTTGATTACTTTCATCCTAAGGCTCTTCATTTTTATTTTGTATTGTTGACCTTTTGACTCTGTGAGAATTAGCTAAAAACTTCTCTATTTCACAGTTTAAAGTAACTGCCAATGTTAGATCAAGCTACTGTGTGTACTGCTGTAAAATAAACATTTTCCACAAACATTTTTCAACCATGCCGAACTTAAAAGGTGACTGTGTGAAATTTGTAGCATAATTTATGTTCCATTTATAATTATCATATAAGAGAACTAAACGAGATAATTAAACTGTATAAGACAGCACAGTATGTAAAAGGCTCATTTTACCAGGTTTTCTTTACTTTAAAAGACTTATTACACAGCTGATCTGGGAGAAGTTTGGATGTCTATAACAGCATCTAAAGTCAAGCATTGGCATAATGTTTTTTCCAATTCGGAAGTGTCAATAGAGACACTTTTCTACCTTTACAAATGACTTGTAAATTGAAATCAGTGTGCAACCAAGAAAGAATTTATCATATATCGAGACAACAAATTATGTTCTATAATTTCTTGCAAGAACAACAAGCTACTTTGTCAGCTGTCTATTTGCTTTGCTCAAGGTTAGGAAAACATCTGTAATCCTTAGTACACTTAGTAGTGTAATTAATTGTATAGTATACTTTCACACGCTATTTTTAAACTTTTATCCACACTACAACGTTGACTCAAATTCTGGACTAAGGACAAGCTCAAATCGTTCTAAACCCGTTTTTGAACAGAGGCCTAGTTAAATTAGTATTACAATTAGTTATTTAGTATTAGTTCAATTAGTAGTGCAAATTAGTATTGAGATTTTTACTGACCAGTTTGAAAACAATCTGGCAAGTGGTTGCTTATAGCTTTAAAATAAAGCAGCTGTAGTATTTGTAGATACATGTTTGCTACATGTCTCTCAAACTTGTTTTTGAAATGAAACACAAAGTCTTATCAACAAATACAAGATTTAAAGTGATAACATAAACCTGAGTTTAATAGTTGGTGAAAATGAGTGATTCTGCTGGGGAATTAGATTAAGTATCTCAACTGTTATTTAGTCCTGGCTAGCTTTCCCACATTACTGGTGTTTGAAAGTCAAGGTAATCCCATCAATCATTAATTAAACTAAGCTTACAACACACATTTATTCATCCATCTTTATATAAGTAATGAGTTTATATAAGAGTCAAGAGTCCTTGATAAATTCTTCACAAACAATCTTATTAATTTAAATTAACATAAAATCACCTTTTAGATCTCAATTATTGTTTTCTGCCATTCTTCACTCTGTTGGAATATTGATAAAGTTGACTTCTTTCAATAAAGTTTTAAAACCAACCTACTCATTTTTTTTTCATTTTTCCTTTTATTTCAAAGAATTCATTTCATTTCATAACTCTAATTTCAATATGTCATCTTGCATCTTGTTGTAACTTGTGATGACAGTACATCACAGCCATTCAATGTATTGTCAGGAGTTCCTCAAGGAGTTCACCTTGGCCCAATACTCTTCAGCCTATTTATAAATGACTTCAAGCTTGTAATACGTTCAATTTTTCTCATGTTTGCAGATATCATGAATTTCTTTAACATAATATCTAGTGACTACAATAAAATCATCCCAAAAATTTCCTCAGCAACATTGAAGACGAATACTGGTGCAAAAATAATGCTATGCAATTGCAAGTGGACAAATGTGTAGTTATTACATTAATACATCGCTTAGATTTCTCAATACAAGATTATACAATCAATGAATCTGTTCTCAAGGGATTTTCAAGGACAAATTCTGTCCTTAGGACTACACACCACAAGGCACGTAAAGGAAACTGCCAGGAACCATTCCTTTCAAGAGTTTGGGTGGGCAAGCAACCAATTCTCGACTGAGCATGTATTACATCTAACCAGAAAGTTCCTTTGCATTTCCTTTACTGTCTAGTGTAGCCATATCGCCTTAGATAGAAAGGACTTAACGCGGTACAATGAAGCGCCACACCTTGAAAATGTCAATTTAATGCTCTTTTGAGGATATACCAAATTCTGCCAGTGTCGTGACCCGTCTAGTCCAGCAGCTTCCATTTGACAACCCAGAAAGTATTACCCAGAAACTTTACTTGTCTTTGCCTAAGTTAGTAGCGTAGTCCAAACTTCCGCAACTATTAATTAGCCAATTATCAGTGACAGCTGGGTCCAGTTCTAAACATTCAAAAAGATTACTCATAAAATATTTTATCGTTCAAGCTTCCGATTTGTAAGATGAACCTCTAACACAAAAGTAAAGTCTGTGGTGTTGTTCCAGCTGGACTATTACTACTCCATGCGTCAACACAGTTTAGAGGCCTACACGACAGAAGACTCGTACCTCTTGCCTCATTCGTCACCTTCATCAGAGGATGGGACTGTTACTGCCTTGCGGCCTGAGATATGGAAGGTAATGCTCTGAATTGGGATACTACAAGGGTGTGTTTTCAGCCCTCTTCTTTTTGTGTACTTGTATTCCTTGCTGTTCACAGTCAAAATTTTAACGATCTTGTTTATTTGATACTTTTGTCTGTTAAACCATTCTGTGTTTAGTTAAAAAGAAAACTACTTATTGGTAGGCCAAAACGGTTTAATTTAGAAGATCAGAATAACTTGAGTTAAAATCTCCGTTTTAACCAATGATAGGCTATAAATGAACAGTGAAAACAACTACTTTGGGAAGTAAAATTATAAATTGTATCAGCTTGTTGCATGCATTCAGGTAAAACTAATTGTACAGAAACATTTTTTACTTTTCAAAACCCCATTTTTATCATTGAATAGTAACACCCTGGTTTCAGTGATTTCGAGATCAAGGTAAATTCTTAGAATAGTCTTAATTACTAAATACGACTTGGCAATCAGTTAAAAGAATTACTATGAACAATGAGGTGCTGCTTTAAATATTACTTTAGAGAAGCCAATTCAAATGACAGCATGACTATTTTTTTGAGCTTGTCCAAAAAAGCTTGCAAAAAGTAAGTTATTGAATCGTTATTCTGTATAGTTGGATCTGAAGCACTCAACTTTTACATTTCTTAATATATATCAAACACTTTCAGCAGCTGGAAGAGAAATTCTATCGCCACTATCGTAGTAACCATATCAAGGTAATATACATTTACAATCTGTCTGTGGGGAATAATGGTTGTTAGTGTAAAAATAACACGTTGGTGTATTTATTGTTTTAACACTGGTTTCCTTCCTACAACACATGCAACTGATGACGAATTCCCAACTGTTTAAACAAGGTCAAATGATCAATTGAGTACTGTATGATACTGTAGACAATGGCATTTACAATCAATTTAATACGAGTTTGTTTTAATTTCTATTAGAAACATTATTGGTATTGCTAATTCCATATGTGTTTTTATTTACTTTACATTCCATCATGAAATCACTGTTTTGTAGTGAATTGGAAAACAACAAAATGATCAATAAATTCATAGCTTTGAGACAAAGTACACTTTTAGATTTTAAAATGAACCATGAGCTTGATCACGGCAATGTTTCGTAACATTTGTGATGAACGAGAAAAAAACTTTGGCCTGAAAAAATTCTTACAACTCATAGTATACTGTACAACAAATTACCAACAATACTTAAAACTTTCTTCAACATCTATTTCTTATTAGTAATGAAATATAATTACTCTTTTTAGTCTTTTTGGTTGTTCATTCTTACTATTCTATTAGGCTACTTGTAAATATATTTTGCATCCTAGTTTCTGATGTTTTTAGCGAATTTCCCATACAGGGAATAAGCTATTACCGTAGGTCTCATAGACCTAGACCCAGGACCGATTTACTTTTTCGTTTTGAGGTCTCCAGAGCCCAAAAACATCCTCCGTTCATTGGAATGCATATATATGTGTTAGTTTTGAGAAAAAATTATCCAATTTTGATGGAATTTTTTACAATTGTGTAACCCTACGTTTATTCTTATGAGTTTGTGAAAAAACCCTCATTACCTTTTACCCCTGTTTAAAGGGGTTTTATGGGATGAATCACAAACATGATGGGATGAATGGGATGAGTATCATAAAAAACGCTGCGGACAAGCCTTTATTAAGGCTTATTCAGTTTTGTATTATATAAATTCACTAGCTGTACCCGCGGGCTTTGCCCCGTTTAACTTCTTAATTTTCAAGATGAGCTCGTTCACATGGCTCAATCACGTCCTGGTTGAAGTTTGTTCGCTACGCTCACTCACCTTTAGGTTGGAGCTCGTTCGCTGCGCTCACTTGCCTTCAGGTTAGCTCGTTCGCTACGCTAACTCGCCTCCAGCTTGAAGTTCGTTCGCTACGCTCACTCACCAGTGATACTTATTTGCACTAATTTGCATACTAATTTACAGCTAATATAGCTGCAAATTAGCTGTTGTCATAAATTAAAAAAAAAATAATAGTGCTGCACCCTGTTGGTAATCCTTGTAACTTTAATGCTAGTGAACATCATAGAACAGAACCAACTTGTTTAATTAAAACAGCTCTTAAGATTCATTAATTCCTTTTAAATATGAAAAATCATAAGGTTAACATGGGAAACTCCAGAGCCACTGGGGCGGAGCCCGAAAGCCCGATCAGAATAAAAACTACTTAGTTTTCCTATTTAATGCCCAAAGAATCGTTACTGTACTGAATTTCAGCCTCCTAGGTAAATGGGAAGTGGGAGAATTAGTGATGAGTGAGTGAGTGAGCGTGTCAGTGAGGGCTTTGCCTTTTATAAGTATAGATTGTATATGCGCTGTACCAAGTAATAAATAAATATTCATTATTAATTCACTTAGTACAAAAAAAAAGTACAAATGTATTTTTCCTATTTTTGACCCTAAAAACAAAAACTTCATAATTTCTTTCCAAACCAGTTTGTAGAGCTTAGAAAAATAAATAGTTTTGTATGTTGAAGTGTTGTTGTATGCGCAACGGTTACGGAGATAATTAAAAAATGGTGAATTTAAAATTCGCATGTTATTCTTATGGAGAATAAATAAACTGTTTTAGTTTGCGTGTTTATAGATATTCCTAATCAAATTTACATTTTTTTCTGATTAGGCCTAATCAAATTTGCCTATTCTGTTTATTTCATACTAAGATATCATCATTTCAATAAAAAAAAAAACACACCTCAACACCTTCCCAGTAGCAGCAAACCTATGTACAGTACTGGTACTCAATAAAAATTAATGTTATTTATGAAGGAAATAAATCTGACAATTTGAAGGGAATATTTTAGTAGAATCCCAGCCATGTAAATTTGTCTGCAGGTTTGCTGCAACGGGGAGGGGGAGTATTTATCTACAGCAGGAGAATTATTTTGTTAAAGAGAGAAGAAATTCAAAATATTTCAAAGGAAAGCTTTCCAATCTTAAAAAAATCAGTGAACTTGCCACTGTTGCACCATTGTTTGAGACACTAACCTCTAGTGTAACTGCTTCTTAACTTATTAAAGAATCTTTAGCTGTTTATCTTTTTCACTGTTTTAAGCTCCTTTTTATTTCTGACAAAACGAGTCAGTTTAAGTAATCCTTATCATTACTATTTTACTAGTACATGTCAGCAAACCTTTTAGGGTTATCTCATGTAAAGGTTATACATTGACTATGGGTAAAAAACTAGACTGGGCAAGCTATATCAGTCAGGGTGTTTGATGTTCAGACTAGCCAAGCTATATCAGTCAGGGTGTTTGATGACTGGCCAAGCTATACCAGTCAGGGTGTTTGATGTTCAGACTGGCCAAGCTATACCAGTCAGGGTGTTTGATGTTCAGACTGGCCAAGCTATATCAGTCAGGGTGTTTGATGTTCAGACTGGCCAAGCTATACCAGTCAGGGTGTTTGATGTTTGGACTGGCCAAGCTATATCAGTCAGGGTGTTTGATGTTTAGACTGGCCAAGCTATATCAGTCAGGGTGTTTGATGTTTTGACTGGCCATGCTATATCAGTCAGGGTGTTTGATGTTTAGACTGGCCAAGCTATATCGGTCAGGGTGTTTGTTTGATGTTTAGACTGGCCAAGCTATATCAGTCTGGGTGTATGTTCAGACTGGCCAAGCTATATCAGTCAGGGTGTTTGATGTTCAGACTGGCCAAGCTATATCAGTCAGGGTGTTTGATGTTTTGACTAGCCAAGCTATATCAGTCAGGGTGTTTGATGTTTAGACTGGCCAAGCTATATCAGTCAGGGTGTTTGATGTTTTGACTGGCCAAGCTATATCAGTCAGGGTGTTTGATGTTTAGACTGGCCAAGCTATATCAGTCACAGGGTGTTTTATGTTTAGACTGGCCTAACTATATCAGTCAGGGTGTTTGATGTTTTGACTGGCCAAGCTATATCAGTCAGGGTGTTTGATGTTTAGACTGGCCAAGCTATATCAGTCACAGGGTGTTTGATGTTCAGGAATGCTTCAAGTGTTCAATCAGCTGTCTACTTAGGCCTAACTATTTCTGCTTGAATCACTAACTATTTCTGCTTGAATCAACTAGTAAAATATGTTCCCTGAACTTATAAGGGATTCATGTCTACTACCTCAAACTATATGGTTGATTGTATTCCCTACCTAAATTAAGAGAGCAAGTAAAAATCAGCCACACTATGCAGACGGCTACAATGATTGCATTGATAGCCCTAAACATTTACCACTATTGGGAACGAGTTGGTGTAGTAGAAGAATGCGGAACTTCAGTCCTCAAGGTTGCTAGGTTCAAATCCCGCCAATCACTTGTGGATTTTAGGTAGGTTATGTTGCAGCGACCCTCTAGGCCTAGCCTGAAGTAATGTGAAAACAGTTCCAGATGAGAGTCTAGCGTAGAACGTTACGGTATGTTATAGCATGTTATTTTACTACTGCAGCACTTGATAGGAAAGGTCAGATAACCAAAGATTGTATTGTTGAGATTCTACTGTACAGTAAATTGTAAATGTTGTTAAAGACTTTTAGTTCTAAACCTAACCTAGTGGTTTGTCCACAGGCCCTGATCGCCCTAGCCTACCTGTTTGTGGTAACGTGGATCACAGCGTTTGTGATGGTGATTGTACACGACCGAGTGCCAGACATGAAGAAGTACCCGCCACTGCCCGACATCTTCCTAGACAATGTTCCACACATACCATGGGCCTTTCACATGTGTGAGTGGACTGGAACACTGCTGCTACTCATCTGGCTGGCTGTCCTGGCCTTCCACAAGTATAGGTAACATTGTCTTTTTGTACCACTTTTACGTCCAAGGATGCTAGGCTCTTGTATTAAAAAATTCTTAGCAAAACAATTTTATTTTGATACAGTTACATTTCCCAAATTTTAAGTTTGGTTGGATTAGATACCTAGATGCCGACTCACAAAGATGAATATTTTTTTCTCAATTTGAAGATGAGTGAAGGATGAAAGTTGAATAAATGAGATGACAGCTTTTTTACTGACTAAGTTCAGCTGGCTCTTTAGTCATGACTATTTATAAATCCCAATCGTCTAGGACATTTTTTGGCTTGGGCCCTTAAAGGTTTAGCCCAGATGATAAAAATTGTTTTGTATTGCAATCAAATGTAATTGGACCTATAGGCCTACATATTAAATTTATTTTTCTTCGGGTTGTAGTGTCAAATCCAATACTAATTGTATTATATAAGTAGCACTCACTTTCTTTTAAAGTAACAATAATGGAGCATTCCATAAAGTACCTTCTCGCATAATGTACCATTATAAACAATTTAGTTGATCAAATAGAACTACTGGCAACCTGAATATCTTCAATATAAAATCTTGTGAACTATCAGCTGTTTAGTCAGATCATGCTCAGTTTTAACATTATGTTGTGATTTGCCGTAGGTTTATACTGCTGAGAAGGTTCTTCGCATTGTCAGGAACTGTGTTTCTGCTCAGATGTATCACGATGTTGATTACTTCTTTGTCAGTTCCTGGCACACATCTCGACTGTACTCCACGTAACTCCACTTCTAATGGTAAGTGTTTCTTCTGTAAAATATCATACTCACACCCATATTCTTGGCTATTGAGACCTGGGCAGGTTTTTGGTCATACCTACAATGCCTCTTCATTTTTCCTTATCGTTGAGCACGTGGTTTCTATTTCAACCTCAGCCTGCCAAACAGTTGTTTGCTCTTTGGGTTATCCTGGACTTCATAAATACTATCCCAAATAGTAATATTGTCAAATTATTACAAAATATCAAACCAATCACAAACACAGTTTCAATCATAAATGTGATAGTTTTGGTTATTATTTGGTATGATCGTTTTCATTCACACTCTTTAAAGTACAATGCAAACTCTTGAGACTCAGAAAGGAGGGTTATTGATACAAAAATATGGTTTTGGTCACATGAGAAGGGAGTTGCAGGAGTAAGAGCAATGATCGTAGGCCTATAGATCTCAACGTTAGATACCTACAAATTGAAATACTCGTGTTTAAATCTGAAACCTATGTTCCCCAAATCACACTTCTTTGTAAAAGATAACTTTTTAGCAAACTAAGGACAAAAAGTTTTTAGCCTTCTAAAAACACAGTTTAACATTATGGTTTTTCAAATGTACGAGAACTGTGCAATTTTATTTTGACTCAAGTTTTATCTTGTGTTTTGAAAAGTATGAAAATGATGTATATTGTTGCAGAGCCCCTGCTTCTGGACTTGTTAGACAAGATGAAGCAGGCGTACATCATCTGGAAGGGAGCTGGCATGTCTATACAGGGGGTGCGGACGTGTGGGGACTACATGTTCAGTGGCCACACTGTCGCTCTCACCATGCTCAACTTCTTCATCACAGAATGTAAGTACAAGTTAGGTTCATGGTAGCATGAGGGTTTATAAATATTTCCCTTATTTTCTGCAACAGATTTACTTATTTATTAGTATAGTTAAATTTGGTAAAAGAATTTGGGTCAAGCCACTTAGCATTTGTCGACAATGTTGGATTATTTTTTAGCTTTCATTGAAATGCTCAGATATTGTACCCAAATATTAAAGGCACAGAATCTCAAGAAAAGGTTTGAATCCAAGATTAGATTGGCTAAATTCGAGAATAAAATCTAAGAAAACTAAACTATAATTTGAATTAATTTCTGACAGATACTCCAAGAG
Organism: Macrosteles quadrilineatus; assembly: GCF_028750875.1. Taxonomy (NCBI): domain Eukaryota; kingdom Metazoa; phylum Arthropoda; class Insecta; order Hemiptera; family Cicadellidae; genus Macrosteles; species Macrosteles quadrilineatus. The sequence continues at coordinate 131,235,933 of NW_026542595.1, read as the reverse complement.
ATATTTACATTCTGCACTTGTTCACGTGGATGTTGAACTGTTTCGGGATCTTCTTCATCTTGTCAGGACATGAGCACTACTCTATCGACGTGTTCATCGCCTTCTACATCACGTCGAGGCTGTTCCTGTACTACCACACGTTGGCCAACAACCAGTCCCTGATGCAGAGAGATACCGGTCGAACCAGGATATGGTTCCCGTTGTTCAGGTGAGTCGTCTTTGACAAATTTAAACTAGAATTTCTTTATTGTTAAATTGATGAATACTGAGAGGGGATACAGAGTGAAGGATGCGTAAATGAGCCAAAAATGGGGATGAGTGGAGGTGGAACAGGTAGAGGTAGGCTAATAGGTAACAACAGGTAGATACAATATGGGTGTGTCTGTTTGTTTTTAGAATAATCAAGCTTACTAACATTTCCTCTCCACACAGAAGACCTTGGTAGTCGTGGATGACAATGTACATTTCCATTTTAGAGGTTATAGCTCTGTCATCAGGTCACAATAAAAAAATTCTCCTGGAATACTCGTCAAACCATTACAAAAGGTTTAAAAACACTACACACATGCATGTCAAACATTGTGGTTATATGCCGGCCCTGGCTTGCGATGGACTCCAACTGTTTGTTTTTGCCGATTTTGATTTGAAATCTTTAGGTTCTAATAGAAACAAGATAAGATTTTGACTTAAAATTCAGTCAGACTTCTGAATTTTTTTTATTGTAAGTTCATACTTGATGGGTATGTAGATTTCCCTTATCATCTATAATAGTCACAACAGCTCATAACAAGAACTGAGTATATAGGAACTTGCTAGAATAGTGTTGGAGGAACTAAAGAATACAGGATTTGTGTGAGATTTAGCCTAACTGGCTTTAGTTAAAAGCAGCTTGTTGCGGACCTCAATTTACAGACAACCCTCATTTAAGCTATTTGAACAAGTTTAAAACTTAACAAATTTCACTTGGCTGTGTTACAGTTTCTTTGAGTCTGACGTTGACGGGATTGTTCCCAACGAGTACGAGTCACCCCTGGTGGTGATCAAACAGCTGTTTCGGCTGGCCAAGCAGATGTACAAGAAGTCTGTGCTGCTCTTCCACGCACACTTCTCCAACGTTCTCACGGAAACCAGGATCAACCTAGACCAGAGCGCCGCCGCGTCTATACGGAAAAACAAACGAAAGACACAGTGACCACCGCAGATGCTTCTGTTTGTTTTGTAGATATCGTAACGTTAACCGAGTTTTCCAGATTTATATCGCTGTTACACTGTTGATATGTAAAGTTGCTGTACAGCCTATCGACGTTGGCAAGACGCACGATTTGCATATTTTTTACGTTACTCCTTTATCGAACACTCGTTTAGTTCCTATGTACATTAGATCTTTTTATCAGGCATTTATATGTATCGGATATTTATTAGCATATCATTAGAGTTAGCTTTAATATATCTAGAGGTGATATAATTGTAAGTATTATAGGTCTGTTTTTGACAATAACATTTCAGTCACTGCGCTGCTTTAACTTTCAAGACGTCTTCACGTAAGGATGTTCGCATTCCATTGCATTCGTCTTGACAATTTATTTAAGAGGTGTAAATTGTGCATATGAATCCATTTTTGTACTTCTCTAGAGGTTTTTTTCTGTTTTTGATTGTACTACTCTATTTTACGTTTGTACTTAACTTTCGCTTGATTTGGTGTTTATTATGTTGCTTTAATAAAGATTGTACTTTGTTACTACACATTTTTGTGTTGTACTGAATTTATGTAAACATTTTCATAGTTAAATTAGTTTACCTTATATTTTCCTGTAATCACAAAAAGCAATATGATTTAATCTTCCTAGTTTGTAAAATTGTAGAGTAGTTAATATTTCTACTCCATGGTTGTCTTCTCCTCTCAATGAAGATGTTCTAAGGCCTAATTGTTAGGTTTGTGCTCAAATCAGTACTGTAATTCAAGTAATGCATTACTTATTTAACAGTAGTGCAGCGATTCTGTTACTATCAAATCTGTGAGGTTTAGTAAATGGGTGCATAGACGAGAAATTATGACTGATGTGAAACACCAATAGTAGATTGTTGTTGCTAGTCGTAATCGGTAAAAATTCTCAGTTTCTTCCGAACATTTGTTTTAAAATTTTTAAGTTAATCTACCTTAGCCTAACTATTCCCCTAGAAACCAATTTTAGCATGAATTACAGTTTATTTTGGAAAACTACTCCAATTATATGAAAATATAGGTGAATAAAAGCTAATCAAACATTAAAAGGTATCTTTAAATTGATTTTTTTGTTCGTAGCCCAACAGTGATATCTCTCAAGCTAGATAAATAATAAACTGTTAGATGTGACAATTTTCCTACATCATGACTTTTTCCTCACTATTGGTTTTTCATCAGTTAATGATAGGTAGCTTTAACTGATCTTTAGTATGACTTATCATTTTTGAACATATTTCCAACTGGTTTTCCCTTTGAACTTGTTTTGTCCCACATTATGGTACATTTGAAATGTAAATGACTTAAGGAATGTCTATGTTTTCTTGCTGATTTACCTTTTGATTCACAACTGTCAGATGGTGTTGATTATGAAATCAAGGGAACAAAATGTGAAGGTAATTGTAATTGCTTAGCTATTGTCAATATTGAAAGTTTATCATGGCACAATAGATGTGAAATCTTAGTCAAACTTTTGTCTACTAATTGAAAACTTAGATGTAAGAGTTTTTCAAAGCCTTTTTGAGGGCTGTCGCCTTAAAAACTCTAAATAAATATTTCTCTAATTACTGTAGTGCTATAATTTGGCCACCCGCTTTTTAGGTAAAATTCATAAATTTATTTTTTACATTTTCAAACATGCAAATTGTTTCTAACAAATTTATTTGTGCTTAGTAAAATTTGTCTTCCTGTTACACTCATAATCAAAATTAAACGCAAAATCTTCCATTTTTATTTTGTTCTCGTCCAGTTTTTACAAATTTAAAATGTTTCAAAATATTATCAAATTGTATAAAAAGTTTTGTTTTGTACTTAATTAACCATAGCCTTCCATTTTAATAATGTGCATATCTTGTTTAATATTTCAACCATGCATGTTTCGCTAATACAATATTTTGTAACATTTTTGTAGCAGCAGTCTTGTTCATTGTAGATATGTTAATAGCAAATTTGATAACCAAAGACATTCTTCTAGGATATTATATTTTGCAAAGTTGTTATTTATACGGTTTTTGTTAAGAATTGTTCGAGCACATAATGTGAAACATTTAAAAATATTTTTAAGCTAAAGCTGAATATAGCAAAAACGTTGAATCGATATGTGATTTAGTTTAATGTATATTTAAATGGAATTTAGAACAGCTATTTACCATGCAGCTTTAAAAGTTGAATTTAATTATAAGCTCACTTGTCTATTGTTGTTTTGCTAGCCTATGAAGTGGTGCTAATATATGTAAAATCTTGTTGTGATCTGTTGAGTTTTGGTAAAGACACGTGTTATTTTGTGCTAGACGGATTGTAAATATTGTTCTGAATCCATTGTTGAATTTGTTTTGTTTTGCCTGAAACCAAATCAAAAATGTTTATGGCAATTTTTTTAATGAATGTAATCTCTAATCAATAACATAGTTAATTGTAAATATGAGTTTTATACTTTGTTTACGACATATATGGAAGCAGTTAGTTGTTAAACCTTTAATAAATGTTGCTTTATTATAGTATGAACAGCACAATGTATGGAGTAAGCAATCAATTCTAAAACATTTGAAAAAAATATTTATTAGAGATATACAATGATAAAATGTTTAGTATACATTTTTACTGTTAAATCTAAAACAGTGTGCTTTATGTTCTTCCATTTAAATTTTATGAGCATTTATTTAGTTCTCGATAAATGGTTCTTTCCAAAAAAAAATATCAAAGAATTTGGTGTTTTAAACGGTTATTTTAAAAATCAAAACTATGTTCAGTATTAAAATTGATTTGTGTTGTAATAAATTGGAATTTATATTCTCTTTTAACTCTTTATTAGTATCCATTCCCTACCAAAACTTTTTCAATGGAGATTAAATAATTTTCTCCCAAAAAACTACATTTCTACCCTTAAAGAAACCCCTGAAGTAAAAGTGAGCATGAACCTCCCAATGTGAATGAGCATGGTATTGCATTCAATAAAGATTAAATGCAGGGTGTCCACATTCTGGAAAGTCAGGGATAGTCATGGAAAAAAATTATGGTCATTGAAAGTCATGGAAATAGGTAAAAAGTCATGGAAAGTCATGGAAATCCCCAATGATGGATGGATTTCAGGGGACCTTTCAATGCTCTAGTCGGCCGTAACCGCGACTATTGTAGCATTTTTCCGAATTTTTCACAAATGTACGACAATTTCAATTTATACAGTTGTCTTAGTTTATGGGTTTTGAGTTTGTATTAGTTCATTGTTGTACCTATTGTACTCCATTGTTATCTGTTAATACATATTCCAATATTTTCTGTGAAATAACTTGTCGAGGCAGAATTATTCGTGTGTGTACGGTATATTATAATTTTTGAGTTAAGTTCGTGAGTCATGGAAATCAATGGTTAATGGTCATGGAAAGTCTGGGAAATTGATGACAAAATTTCTGTGGACACCCTGAAATGTATTATCAAAGAATGTATGTCCACAATTACCAACTTGACAAAAATAAACAAATTTGAAATTTGTTGTTGAAGATAAAAAATCCAAACATTCATAGCCTCTATTTTGCAACTGGAACTTAATTACACCTTTCTCACATTTTGTTACTTTAGTTGTTACCATAAAAGACTTTCTTATAATCATCATGAAAATGGGCTACCATAAGGCATTCTATAAATGTATAGAGTTAATTCAAATTGATTGAAACAGCACAAAAACCGCGTATAATAATAGTTTTTGCTGAAAATTAATTACTAGTACACTCTAATTGCTTTTAGGGGTTGCACTAAGTGTAGGTATGCTAGCAAACCAATGAGATACTACTGTTTATCAGCAGTGGGCAAAGGTAATAAGTAAACACAAAAATATCCTGTACAGACAAATTCTTATTGGGTAGTAATGTACTATACATAATAAATAATAAGTTGCGCTAAATATAAACATTTGATTATTTTTACAAACTTAACATGTTTGTTGATGACACCAGTCTTTTCGTTGGGAACTATTATGGCAAGGGTTAGTAGTCCTGTGTAGGGAATGTCACCGGAATCTCTGCCATCTGTAAATCAAATAAACTTGTAAGATCAAAATACAAAACTAAAACATCAAGAAAATGGAATTATTTGGTCAGATTGCTTAATGTTACTTAAAATCTTCACAAGGTTTATTCCTGCTGCCAGTGAACCTACTATTGTGATAAAAGTATATTTATCTTGTATGGCTTTCATCGGCAGCCTGTCGGCCTACTGGCTTAATGTACAGAGTATGCATCAAGACAGAAAAATCTACTATTGATAAGCAATAAAAAATGTGTGTTTACAGACGCTAAAAAGTCCTCCACAGAGCTAAATCTAAGGCAGCCAGCCATTGAGACCCTCTCTTATGTGTTATACAGACTAACAAATTTTAAGTCTCCAGTAGGGCAGTAGAGGAGCAAGACAGCTTTCATTGGCTAATGGCTCTATAGTTAGTACTTGGCTCCACACTCGCAAAACTTATCATCTATTACCATTTACATTATTAACGCCTACATACACCAGTCCAAAAATGAATTAATGTAAGAAAACAAACTGCAACCAGCTTTTAAAACTGCCTTTTCCATAATTTAATTTAATCCTGGTCATGTAAAAAAACCGCTTTGCTCTTTTGAATAATCAGTTTAACCTCACCTGTTGTATGAGAAGCACAGTACACAGCCAGATATGAGGGACGCTACTCCGATGAAGCCAGCGATGACCAGAACACACAACTGAGCCCATGTCACCTCCGCCTTGCCAAGATGCAGGGCGCAGCGCTGGACACAGACAGACAGATTAGCAGAGAAAACGGTAAAAATGTATCTTTTGCCAGACAAATATTTTTAAACTAATCAAAACTACAACCTGCATTTATTTTCTTCTTACAGTTGAATCACCATCATTGGAAAATGAATTATGTTATACACTTAAGCCTAGGCTTATTATTTTGCGGTTGGCAGGTACTATCTTATTGGCATTCATTACCTTTCCTGAATTCAATGTAGTTGTATAGTTTATTTTTTATCACAATGCAACATAAACAGCTGTTTTCCTTTTATAAACTGCAGTAGTGGTTCTTTTTAGCCTAGGTACTAAAATCATTTTGTGGCGAGAATCATCTTTTATTATCATTACAGAAAAGCTGCAAAACTGAAAACGGTGATTGTACAGATTGATAAAACAAAGGATTAAGTCGCTTGTAACATATTTAATAATAATGATGATAGTGATAGATTCTATGTAGATTGTAAATATTGTAGAAAATACCCTTACTTGCACATCTTGGACATTAAAAGTGGAGTAAACTTTGTCGATCTCCACACTACGGCCGGGCTGCAGCAGGTTTTCCATCTCTTTCAGATCTAGAACTTTGTCTCCAACTAGCTGGAAGCATGAGCTAGAATGGCAGAAACATAGGATTATCCTTTAAATATTTCTTTACTGTAGTGTAGGCCTATTCTCCAGTTTTCCTAACCATACAATATAAGATATATTAGTTTATCCACCTCAAACAGGATTTATAGTGTCTCTTTTGAGGGTGCCGTGGTCTATCATCGTTTGAGTGAGTGTAGATTTGATAACTTTCTAATACTTTTGGTTTGAGTTTAGATACCGCACGAAGGCAACCAGGATAATTGGCAACACCACAAAAGAGAGAGTGGACCTTTTAGTCGACTCAAGGACACTGACTACGGACATCACGCAGCATGCTCATCAATGCTCTGTTGTATCATGCTGTGCCGTTGTGTAGATATAAATAGACAGTGATGAAAATTCTAGTGTAAGTTATAAACAAGATCAATGAAGATGCTACACCTGCAGCAAAATATTTATTTAAAATCATCGCCATCACTTGAATACGACTCTCTCAAAAACTAAGGCAAACAGAAAAATTTAATTTATCTATAATCATTCTTGTCAACTATGTTAAGAGTAAAAATCTTGTATAAGGCTGGAAGATTACCTTGTGCTACTGAAGTCCAAACTGCCATCTAGTTTTGCGTGGAACTGTGCATCGTAGACGTTGAGCGAAGCTGGTACAGCCAGTGCCTTCTCAATCTCACGTCTGAACTCTGGCAAGGACTGTCTCACATCAGCTGGAGGGCGACTGAATACAAACTTGAGCAAACCCCTCTCCCTCACCACAAATATCTGAAAAATGGGTATCAGTTGTTAGTCAGTACAGTCGAGTTCAGCTACTTTATTCATGAAACAGTAACAGATACGAATGTCAATGAGAAATAAATCTTCTATTAAATTTCTCTTCAACCTACTCTCTGAGAAAGCCGTAATTGGTTGAAATACATTACGTTTTGAATAGTGTATCTATCAGCCACTGGACTATTTTTCTCAGGGATGCTGGCTGAACTCTAACTCTTTTCCAAACAACTAACGTAAAGTATTTGTTACCTTTACAGTCGCGTAGGTCTTGTTGGGACTGTTGGACGCTGATATGGTAAGAGTAAAGTGTCCGTCAGAGAAAGGTGTCATTGACGTTGCAGTCCTCAGCTCTCCGGTCACATTGTCCAAGGAGAAGAAGGTTTTGTTTTCGGAGAGTTCCACAGCGTCTCGACTAAACCTGAGGCTCTCCAGCTGATAAGTGATCGGCTCTGCGTCTGCATCAAGGTCAGTTGCCGACAGTGTGAGAAGAAGAGTGTCGATTGGAACATTCACTCTCACTCCTGTAAAGAGGTAATGAGCTTAATGTTGTTTTTTCTATTCTCATAATATACTGAAACTATTTTATTTTTCTGAGATATAAAAAAATATGCATTAGAATAAAAAGATTGCTCAGTTTTCATAATGTGAGCAAATCTGCACTTGAAATAACAGATTGAATTTAGTTTTGTAAAGGGGATCATTTTGTGGACTTTGGGATTGTGTCAAAACAGATGAAATGCTCATTGATCTACAAATATTTTTAATGTGGAGCTTCTACACAGTTGACGTTTCAAATTTTCAACATAAACCTAATTAGAGCATATAATTATAATAACCTCGAAAGGAAGATCCTAGGAGCCATTGAATTCAGAAAACACACAGATGGTTCTAATAAACAACAAGACCTTGACTTAAGTAAAGCTTGTGAGCAAAATTTGAATAAAATAAAAGTCCAGAGTGTTCTCAGGAAGATTCTGGAAACTTCAATACACGTGATTTTCAAAGGTTAACGAATGTGAGACAAAACATGTAGACTGAAAACTGGTCACCCTCTCTACACATTCTTGCCAAGACCAACCCCTACTCTCCTTCGCCAAGTAAAACCTGCAACCTCTTTCCCCTCTTTCTTACAACCTCCATTTTAAATGTCAACTGAGTTGAAGTCTAGATGGTTACTCTAAATTGCCTGAAATATTGGTAAAGAAAATTGTTATATTATCTATTTTGACACATTGCATGATCTACAGTGTGTGATGTGTATTTCAGATTTTATTTTTAGACAAATATAACTAAACAGTACCTGAATTGAGTCTGTTCCACAATTTTGCCAAATAAAATGATTTTAGACAGCAAATGTTTAATTGAAGTAAATTCGATATAGTTAGTTTGTTTTTCTCTTCATGTTTTTACACTCAAATAAATATAACTCTTTGAAAAATAGCATTGAGAAACACAATAAGGAAGAAGCTTACCTATTGTAACATTACTATCAGCAAACTGAGGTAGATTATCGTCTATGTCTACTATTTGAATTTTGATTTGTCTTTCACTGGGATCCTGTAACAAAATGACAGAAGTATGAGGAACACTTAATAATATGATAATTTGTAGTGTAAATATGTTCACCTAAACAACCTCTTGCAATGCCTTCTCTTACCATCTACATTAACACGTTAACTGCGCGTGCCGACTTTAGTCGGCATCGCCAGCGCTCCCAGGTGGCGCGCGCCGCCAAAAGTCGGCACCGGACCAACAGAAATATGTTGAGTCAGTGTGAGCTTAGCCTTAGACGTAGACGTTATAATCGTTGCCAGCCTGCCAGCTTAGAATGCGAGCTTTACTTTGGTGTAGGTTGGTACTAAAATTTCCCGTAAAATCCTGTCTGGCAATGCTTTTGTCCCGGTTTCGGGGATTTTTTCTCTTCAACCCACATTACAAAGACACTGGATACGGATCCGTGCAGTGCTGCTACCTTTGGGTGTTTCAGTGAACTACATCCACTCTCGGGGTAACGCAGCACAGTCACCACTGCTCTTTTGTGATTTGTCAGACTGAAATATTTGAATGCCAATTGCGTTCGCTGATTCGGTTGCGCGCCGGGGCTTCGCCCGCCACTGGGGAGCGCCTGTAAAGTCGGCGCGCGCAGTCAACGTGTTAAGAAATTTGAAGAGCCTCGTTTCAATTTGATTTTTCTTTTACTCCTATATCCTTGGAATAAATCGATTTTTATTTGTAAATAACTTCCAAATTATTTTACAAATTGTTTTTAAAGTTAAAGTAATATCAATAATGTTTCATCACACTGAGTATGATTCGTACTAAAATACTGTGATAGCAAAATTAGGGAAATAGCTATAAAATTATAACAAAACTGACATTTAAACACAATACTTACTTGTCTGTTATAAGACTTTCGAAGACTGATAGGTTGAGTTGACAGTTTGAAACACTTGACAGTAATGATATAATGTCCGGTTGTCTCACGGTCCAACCGGTTGTTGGCAACCAACACTGCCCGGTTGTCGTCTGTCTGGTTCAGACTAAATAGGTTATCTTCATTTCCATCTAAACAAAAACACAATGATAAAATTGCTACTATCACTCAATTTTAGTAATTAACTGAGGAAATTAATCAAAACAAAAATGGTGTGGCTCGTAACTGTTAATGTGAATTAAACATAGAATTAAATTTTCAAAGAGTTGTTAAGCCTCTGGATTACTGTGTTACATTTAAAATGGTTTACAATACATAAGTAGTTTCAGTTCTTAATCTGAACCATTGTACAAGGTGTCAAGTAATCACTTAATATGAAGGTTGTCAGCAGAATTCAATAAATAACATATACACGAGACAAAGAAACATAAATCGAAAAAAAAACAAAGAGACATTAAATAAGAGAGGGGACAATCAAGGGATATTAGATAAAGGGGCAACGTCCCTTTAAAAACAGAGCGAAAAAGGGAATCAACCACAGCAAACAGTCGAACAGACAAAGATAGTGTTAGAACCATAAACTGACATAACAAATTATAAACCTAGTGTATATAGTGAATATTCATACTTACATGTTATCAAATAACCAATCTTTGCATTCTCCCCAATATCTTGGTCTACAGCCTGTATAACTCCAATTTCAGTTCCTATTTCTCTTTCTTCTTCAACAATAAATTGTAGTGGAGCTTCATCCTGCAAAAATGGTATTTAAAATGTTTAGGTTCTTCATTCAGAATCAGAATATTTTTATTTACATATTCATTAAGGCTTTTTAAAGGCATCAAGGTGTAGTGATTGCAAATTGGCTGGGTAGTTGAGTGGTTATAGTGCTCGCCTAGCAATCAAAAGTTTGCCTGTTTAATCCTATGAGAAAGGTCACTAGCTTTTTGATGATAGGGAACTGGACCTAGCTGTTCCTCATCTTTGTGCTTTAAATAATGGTCTTGGCAAAAGAAACAGCTGATCTAAATCAGTAACATTCAACACTGATCCTTTAAGCATATGCTTGCAGTTGTGTTCCTATCTTTATTTGCACTGGTAATAAATGTTCAATTATTCGTCTTGTTTAACAGTGATAACTATTTCATCATAGATTACTTAGTCTCACCAGAGAGCGTTTGAAGTGCGGCTTGTGGTCGTCAACATCAGTGACAATGACGTGCAGCACCCTGGTGGCTTGTTGGGGAACTGCTCCCATGTCTTTGGCCAGCAACACAAGCGAGAAGCGATCCTTGGTCTCCCGGTCCAGCAACTGACGAAGCGTGATCAAACCCGTCTCACCATCTACGGAACACAGGGTATGTATTGTACGATGTAATCTATTAAAAGTGATATAAGATTATGACTAAGTTGTTCAAGTAGTACAGCTCATGGTTATGTGACGAGTTGAGCATTTAGTTTTAAGTAAAATGAAAACGTACTCAATTCTGCTTCGACTCGACTGAGTACTAGAGCACTTTACTCGTCTGTGGTAAACTGCAGCAGTGTTCACTTGTTTTGGCAACCCGGAAAACTAGTCCGACTCGATTGTGTAAAAATTCAGCATTTAGCCCTCTTGATTCGTGGTAGCCATTCTGAAAACTATCTAAGCATTCACCACATATAGGCGTATCGAAACAAAAGAATGGTCTAGCGACACATTCATAAAATAAAGATCAAATCTATTACTCGAGTATCATTGGATAAGTATAGCGTTGACTACTTTAGTAACGAGTAAAAGTACTCGTCTCAAGATGAGATTTTAACTTATCTGAGAGTTAAGAGCTACACAAGAAACTTTATACTGTGCTGATATCCAAAAGTGGAACTTGTTGTATATTAGGTTCTGAGCTGAAATATTAGCCGCTTACCAATTTTAAAAGCAAGTGAGTCAGCTCCGTCTTGTAGGAAGCTGTACCTCAACTGACCCTCGGCTGAGTTGGGATCGTCCGGATCAGACGCCACCACTCGGAACACAGGTGAACCGATGGACGAGTTCTGGTAATAGATTGGAAGAATTTAAAATACTATGAAACTAATGTGCTAACGTGCAACAAAATGTATCGCTGGTAAGGAAATACCAACTAAGTACTTTTGATGGTGATAATAGTACAAAAGAAATATTTTAACTTTGGAAAGTTCCTAATAACCAGTCTAAGCGAAAATTTCAGATTAGGTACCGACCGGTATGTTAAAATACAAATTTCTCAGAGAGTTTTTCTACAAACATAGGTAATTTCTTAATACATTTTGTTGAAGGTGGCTGGCCCAGTAGTCGTTCTTACAGATCTTCTAAACAGAGGCTTCGGGTCTAAGCCCACCAATCCCCATTGACTTTTATTTATGTTGTAAAGGCATGTCATTCATAAAGCTAAGTTTATGTATTTTTTTCTATATGAAAAAAAATATAGGAGATAGGCTTTCAAAGAGCGTCTTCCTTGTTTTGGAGTCCTTCCACAAAAAAATCCATATGGTAATAAATTGCTGATTTTCACCAAAAGATTAAAGTGGTAAAAGAAAAAAGTAATTTCAAAATCATATTAATTTTAAACACACCTCAGATATGTAAGCCATCTCATCAAGAGTTGGATGGATAAATGATGGAATGCCGTCGTTGTTGACAACATCTCCGATGAACAGTTTGATAGAGACGTCAGAGAACAGACTAGGACTGCCGTTGTCCAAGGCTCGGACTGTGAGACTGTACGGCTCTGAGCGACCCTTCCCGGTCAGAGGCTTGGCCGTCCTAACAGCTCCTGTCTTGGGGTCCAAGTGGAACAGGCCTATCACCACAGAAACATTCATTACAACTGAGTTAGTGGGATAAACCTAGATATCACCGTGGAAACATTACACCACAGATAGTAGATCACCACAGAAACTCTGAAAATTACAAAACACTAGTAGAGAGAGTAAATGATTCTTTTTCTTTTCGGATTCAACGATAAGCCATGTAACAAACCCCTTGCTAAACTGATCAAATTTGAGTCAAAGGTCTTATGGATACACAAAATACCTTAAACAAAACTAAACTTATATTTGTCCCAGTATAAAAATTTATCAGAGGCTATATTAAATATGTAGCTGAATAGCTAGTGAATGCTCACTTTAAAATTATTTTTCTCATTTTCCTCTTGAAAAACACAAACTGATGTGTCAGCATATAAATTGAATTTAATCTTTTAACAGTCAAATTTAGCTAAATTACCGGAAGCCTCGCCGTGGTCCACCAATTCGTAAGATATGTCGCCGCCGGGGCCAGTGTCTTTGTCAGTTGCTGTCAAATTAACGACACTCGTCCCTACGTCAACATTCTCCAGCACAACAGCTGAGTAGTGGCTCTGGTAGAACACCGGAGCATTGTCGTTGATATCTACAATTTCTATCTCAACCTGCAAAGTATCAGATGTGAAATGTTAATGATTTAATCATCTCACGTTACAAATTAAATAAAGAAAACACCATATTGTGTCACTGTTCTTTTACTCAATATGAGTAGATGAAAACTATCTATGAACATTTATACATTTAATTTACATACAATTCAAGAGTCGTCAGTCCCTGAAATAGTTTTTTATGCATCCAAAAGCTGATTTTTAATTCAAATGTGCTACTATATAGCCAAACTTTGATCTAATTTGCCTAACACAATATGTGTGAATTTTTAGAAACTATTTACTGACCGGGACGGATGTTTTCCTCTGGGATGGTCCTCCTTGGGGAACATCAGCTGCTGTTACTACCAGCCTCAGCAATGGCTGTCTTTCCCGGTCTATCTGTGCTCCTTCCTCCACCTAATAGCACAGGAAACATTAAAACAGAACTCTATCACTACAAATTATAAGTTGGATTATCCTACTAATGTGTATTTCAATTTAAATATGCAAATATATGCTATCTTACAACTGCAATATACAAAGACTGTCCGTTTGAGAAATAGTGCTGCTATCCAGATAGAGGAGGCAGAAGCTATACCGTATGTGGTCTTCATTGCACCAACGTACATTATTTGTTCACAAATTGTATTAAATAGTTGAGGCTATAAGTTTAGTGTGTAATCATTAACTATCTCTTACAAACAAACCTCAAGCAGGAACGTTATGATTTACCAACGTTTAAATTGTAAGATTGCAAAATAAAATACATGTCATACCTTGATCTCGCCAGTGATTGGATCTATGTTGAAAAATGAAGCACTTTCTCCTGAAAGAGAATATCTGATGTCTCCGAAGCCCTCAGGTGTCTTGGCCAAGTCGTCGTCCGTAGCGGCAACAGTCAACACTGATGTACCGTTGGAGGCAGACTCCACAACTGAGCCTTGGTATAACTAAACATGATAAAAAATAACCATTACAACCGGACAAAATTTATTATAGCTTTAGAGGTTTTGACTATAACAGGTATATCCATAACAGGAGATACATAGTCATATTCAGAGCCGACCTTAGACAAGTGTGAAAGGTGCTCAGGGCTCCACACCTCATCAGGAGGCCCCACAAATAACAAAACACAAACCACACCTACCAACACATGTTGAAATATAATATAATATTACCAATTTTAGGGTTAACCCAATTTTATAATGAAACTACTATTAAAAATAATAAGCTTTAAGGTTTTCTGCTGTTTCTTGTTTACACTTTTGTACAGCAAAGAAGTACCTGTTGAGAAAACTGAGGAGCATGGTCATTGACGTCTTTGATAGTGATCAATACAAGCGCTTCACTCTTACGAAGTCTGTCGTCTGATTGAGCCAACACTCGGAAACTGAGGGTCTACAACAATAAACCACAATTAATTTTAGTTTGTGTGTTATATAGCAAGGTTATACAAGGTATGGAATAGGGCAAGAGTAGTACAACAATATTAAGCAAACAGATTGATTGGGACAAAGAGATGGGAAACCCTCTTGTAAAATAAAAAGTAATTTAATTACCTTCTCCCTTTGGTTATTAACCCTGCAATGTATATTTGGAAGTTATTAGTGCCTTGGGTAAGTACCTAAATACACAATGTACAGCATCAGTTTCCTAATGTCAAGAACCCTATTTTCTCGGTGCTTTCTTGCCAAGATTACCAGTAACTGATTGTCGAGAGTATAAGGGCCTTATGTCAGGATTAATAACTCATTGCAGAAAGTATATAGCACATTGTTTGTGAAGATATAGCATGATCAACGTTAATGCCTTTATCAAGATTAGAACCTTATGGCTAAACATTACTAATTTATTATCAAGATAGGTCATGGAGAAGGAAAATCTCATAATATCAAGATTTTGTTGTCAAGATTAGTAACTCATTGTCAAGAGTGACTTACTTTAAAGATTAGAAACTTCTCAAAGTTTGATGCACATGTCAAAAATTGCAAGACTAGTAACTCAGTCAAGAACCTTAATACCTTACTGTCGAGAGACACACCTTATTGTCGAGAGTCTCAAAGTCAAAAGTGCTGGTGAGCTGGAGTACGCCAGACGACTGTAGAGAGAAGCCCGTAGGTAGCGTGTTGGCAGCGCTGAAGTGTGTGATGGGCTGGTCCGTGGGACTGTCCACGGCTGCCAACTGTAGCACAGTGGTACCAACCGGCTGCTCCTCGGCTACTGACACCCTGATGGTTGGGTCGACTGGTGACCAACCACCAACAGTGAACCTTGGATTTAGCTCATTGTACGCTTGAATGTACAGGGTCACCTCAACTGTAATGGTAATGTATAAGTTAGTTGTTTTTGAGACGAGATTTAGTGACACTTTTATAATTAACGATGGAGTTATTTTACTAGCAATTATATTTTCAATTTGATGTGGGTATTTACGAATTGTTTGAATGTAGATATAGTTTAGCTTGGTAACCTGAGAAAATTAGAGTCCAAGGGCTGAAAACTACACAAAAAAAAAACACTTGACTTAAAAATACATTAAGAGAAAAGGAATGTTACCGTACACAATTAATTTTTACGGGAAAGAGTGTCACACATTTGATAGCACACAAAATGTTCTCACCACAATCAATTTGAAATTTCACCCCTACTATTTCATACTACTTTCTTCTGAAGAAGCCTCCTTGTGATTACATAATGCCTAAGATAATTACATAGGGTACTGTAAATTATGTAATTATCTTAGACTAAATCGATCAATTACAATTTAACACAGTAAAAACTTTTATTTGGGAAAAATCAGTTAATGTTGTTAGAAACTTATTATCCTTTTTTCTACGACATTTGCATTTTTTTATTGAACCTCAAGCCCTTATCCGTATTCTACAACACTGAATAAAATTCAAATATTGCTTTAACCATACCTTCAGAGAATTGTTGTTCAACATTTTCCACTGCATTTTTATCTCGTGCTTGGACACTTAGAATGACCATTGCTGCAGCTTGGTGGTCCAATGGTGCATTGACAACAATGTCTCCTGTTGTCGAGTTTATCCTGACAAAATAAAATAAATATTGTAAATATTTAAAATATATATCGTTTGTGAGATAGGTAAATTATTAATCTATGCTAAATTTGAGTATCGGTGACCCCTACAGTTTGTCAGACTAATTAAATTAAAATATATTATTTAAAATCCAACGATTTACAAAAAGTTCAACATCTAAACCTAGTCCAAGGTTTCTAAGTCTTCAATGTGATTGAAACTTACCATAAATCACATCAATTTCTCTTGGCCTTATGCAATATTATATTTTGCTAATAAAAAAAAAACATGCAAAATATTTTTAGCAGTAATATAATTTCATAAATGAATTGTGGTGAGTTCTTAGTTTGAAATTTAAAGATTGCCAGTGTTGATTGTGTCAGGATTCTTTTTTGGACATATCTTCCATTTGTCATTGTCAAATAATTATTTACGCTTTCTAGCTTGACAGTTGCAGTAACACTCTCATCTCCACACTGACCTGAAGGCGTGTTTGTAGTCGTAAGGGGTGGAATCCCTCAAGGCAAGTCCTGTCTTGTCGGCTCCCCTCACACTGTTGATGGAGTATTCCAGAAGAGCATTCAAATCTGGATCCGTAGCTTGAACAGTTAACACTTTCTCCCCTAGAGTAGATAGGTGAAATGAACAAAGTTATTAATGTTATCTTATTTGCTCACTGCAAATTTTACCCTAAAATAATGCAAACGTTCAGTGTATTTCAGGAAAACAAACATCGCCAGACATTAAAAGACATATGTGAAACGGTAACAGATTTACAATAGGATAAGACTTCTTGCAGTGTCCAAAGTAAATGCTTTCTCTTAACCTAGTTTTGTATTGGTTAGTTGGAACAGCATGACGGTCAGTTCAACAAATTTTCCACACCAAGGCCAAAAGTAGATTAAACTTAATAAATATGTACAATGGTGTCAAGAATACTAAGAGTTTGAAATATTATTATCATAGTCATCAGCTGCTACAGACCTACTGTAGTCCGCTCGGAGATATGACGGACGTAGTTGTCCTCTGGCGGGAACCTCGGTGGTTTGTTGTTGACGTCTGCGATGTTGATAGTCACTGTGGCCTGAGCAGTCTCGCGTATCGGAGTTCCACTGTCAACTGCCAACACGACAACCTCATAACGTCGAGAGTCTGTGATGTCCGGGTCAAGTATAGCAGCCTTGGACACCGATATCACCCCAGTACTGAAATGCAATAAAGTTTTATTGAGGCACAAAAAAAGCAAATTTAATATGATTCAAGCCTCTTATTTTGTACAATCTCTTGGACCTTTGTTTACTGGACCAAAAGGCTACATTCATTTGTAACCTGATATCAACCGCCGGCATGCATACCTCATCACTAGTAAGATTATGATTAAAAACTTAACTAAATAAATTAAAACACAAATAATCACATTTATTTTTCCTATGTGTTTGTTTTTGCAATTTAATCTATTCTTGCCAGTAAGGTAAGCAAAAAATCCTCAAAATCCTTTAAATCATGGCGTAAAGCCATCTTAACCGAGGGAGATCAGCTGACTCTTTAGTCAGGACCATTAACTCAAAGCCAAATAATCAAGAACAATTGGGTCTAGTTTTGTACTATCTAAAAGCTACTGACTTTGACAGGAAGGAACCAGTATCCTTTTAATTGATGGGTGAACACTATAACCTCTCAGCTATAGGTCGGCCGCTTAGAGAGCGACCTCCTCTTACATGCGCGACAAATCCTCATGCAGTTCGCTATTTGTCCGGCCGACCTTACCCAACTTTTCTCAAAAACAGATGGAAAAACATTCCTTATCACTTTTGAAACTTACCTAGAGTTGATATAAAAGTTGTCAGCTCCAGTGGCTATTCTATACTCCACCAAACTGTCTGGTCCATCCGGGTCCGTAGCTCTGACAGTAGCTACGGGCGAGTCCGGGGGAGAGTTCTCCAGAACAGTGACATTGTATGGGACTCCTCGGAACACAGGTCGCTGGTTTCCTGGGACCCCTACCCTTACAAACACCGGGACATCTCCATGAAGTGGTGGTACTCCTGGTGACAGAGGGACTTTTACTGAATGTTTTATATGATTGTGCACATTCATCTTTGCTTTGCTTCACACATACCCTAGGCTTGTAGACAAACAAAAGTAAATTATTTCAAAGCTAATTTTTCTTAAGCATAATCAAGTTTACAACAATCAATTGCAAGTATAAAAGAACTGACTTATGATTCTAAAGGCTGATGATACTGTATCATGGTTTTGTTTTCAAATATTCCTCCTCTATAGTTCTTACAAGCTAAAATCTGTTATGATTTTACCTTGTAAGTTTTACTTTTTTAAAGCAATTTGGCACTACTATTTTTGAAGAGAATGTTTCAAACAATGAAATGGTATTTTCACTATCCGACCTCATTCCTATATTAGACAGCATCATTGATAGCCCAATGTCAAATTGCATTTTGGCCCAAAATTTACCCTACTTGAGCTTGAACTAGCAACCTTTAAGTATGAAGGCGAGTGCAATAATTCAGCTACCCAGACAATTACTGTACAGGGTTTGACATATTAGCTGTATAAAATATGTAGTGTGGAAAAAAGAATGGCTCTGTTCACTAACCATCATCAGCAGCTCTGATGGTCAGTTCGTACTGTCCTCGTGAAGTGTGACGAGAACTGACGGGCGAAACCATCCTCACCTCCCCTGTCTGGGGGTCGACAGTCAGCACATCAGAGTTGGTAGAGACGATGCGATACGTCATAACACTCTTACCCTCCTTGTCTGCATCTATCGCCTGGAAGAAAAGTATAACTGTTCAGCAAAGAGTTTTACAAGATTATTCGTATCTTTCCTCCCTGAAGAGCGGAGTGCAGAGAAGCGATTTTAATGGCAGTTAGCTCCGCTTCTAGGAATACAGTACCATATTGCCTAAGACTAGAAGAGAGCATACCCTACACTTCCCGTTCCGCTTCCGCTCTCTAGGAAATCGCAGATAACAAATTGTTCTTGAAACAATTTACTTTCCAGAGTATTCTTATCCTTTATCTTAGAGTATTTCTATCCTTTATGATTTTTAAGGTAAGCCAATAATTATAGTCTTTTGGAAAAACATATCATACAAGTTTCACTTTAGTTGATAAAATAAAATAATTACCTTATCCAAGTACAGTGGCTCATATGACTACTAGTTTCGTTAGTTTCATCGATAAGGTAATCATTTAATTTTATCAATAATATATTCCAACCAAGGGTCACAACGAATAATATTTCACTTTAAGTTTACATACTAGTAAATATATCCCCCCCAAAAAAAAAAAAAACAATACACAGCATAAATCTTCTTTCATCCATTCCAATTTGAATTGGGATTGACCCCTTAGCCCTCAGAAATCATAGACCACGATTCATGATAGGCAGGACCGTCAATTTTTCCTTACATTGTTACTTATGGCTACTAAAACAAAAGTAGTTTTTGCATAGGAGTGAGACCTGCTTGAATACTCACTAAAATATCCAATTAATGCTTATTATTATTACAAGCTAGGGGAAAAGGTAAGTAAACAGTCCAGTTGGCGCCAGTCTCATTTATACTAACTTGCTTGCCGCAACTGGATCTTATTTAAGACAATCCTTGGACGAACCTCATACTAACTTATATTTATCTGTATTTTTCTACTGTTTGTTGGATTCTCACCCTGACAAAAAACTGAGGCTGGAAGGTGGTGGCTCCTTCTCGCACAGTTCTGCGGTACTCTGATAGCTCGTACACTGGAGGATTGTCGTTAACATCAGCGAGATGTACGAGTATGTTGACTGTGGTAACGCGACCTCCTCCATCCTTAGCTTCCAGAGTTAAGGAATACGACTTCTGTTTCTCATAGTCAACCTCTGTGAAGCATTCATCAATATGATTATATGAGAATAACTCATTTGTATTATGGTGTGTACTTCTTTTATAGTACCAACAATAATGCATCATTTTTTTATCGTTGTCAAACGACCAACTCCTTTGAAATGGTCAAGTGAATTTTGAGACGGAAGAAAATTTTGGAGCGCAAACACAACCATTGGATGGATCAAATAATTTTGTACACCCAATATTTGAAACAGAAAAGACTATTTAAAAGTTTTTGCAAGATTTAAAAAGTGGAAACATTTTGAATTTTCCAGAAAAAAATCAAACATGGAGAGTGAACAGAGAGTATCTCTCATTATACTCCGCATTAATGTGCAACAACAATTACAAAAAATATGTACTCAGCAAAAAAAGGTTAGACTTACTATTGATTAGATAAAGATTTCCCGTGTTGAGATCAGTGCCAAACTTATCTGTGCCAAAACCTCTGAGAGTGTACTGTATCCGGCCAAACTCTTCACTATCCTTGTCAGTGGCTGATATCTTTGCGATTAGGGACCCTGGAGCCAAGTCCTCCTGAATGGTATACGAGTACTCGTGGTTGCTGAACACAGGAGAGTTGTCATTGGCGTCTAGGATGTTTACGATCACATCAGCACTAGAAGCTTCCACTGTGTCACCCTGAAAAGAAGTTTCATGTTAGATGTATAACTAAAATGTTGGGAATTTTTGTACATAAATTGAAATGCAGTTGTCCCTATGGGGAAAAATATCATACCAATATGGAAGTGGTAAAAAACATTCCTAAAATTAGTTTTGTTGAAAAAAGGCTTGAATTAAACATCATTGCAACCAAGTACTGTATTGTTAGAAAATAAGACAAAACATAACAAAACCCAGGGCCGGATTTAGGATTTTCGCGCCCCTAGGCCCAAATAATTTTTCCGCCCCCTGTTCTGGTCACAGTTTCTTTCCTACAAACCTTTATTAAAAACTAAAAAAAATTGTAATGCTTTATTGGCAAGAGTTTTTTTTTTTATATCAACTTGCAAAATATGTTAAGCTATGGCTATTTATTTTAATTTTAGATATTAAAAAAATATTTTACCTACGACCGTTTTTTAAAGTAGCCATTTCAGTCCAGTTCTTAGAATTGAAAAGTTTCACTTTACAGCTGTTTACTTTCATATCCACATAGATTCATTTCATATCCGCATAGTTTTCTCATATCCACACAGGTAACGGACCAATGAGGTTCAAGTATTGAGAGAAAAGAATTAAAATTGTAATGCTTCGAACGTCAACTAATCAGCTGATCAGTTGACCAATTTAATTGTTGATCCGACTTGTTCATGTTGATACTCGCGTATTCTTAATTAAATTGGTGGAAGTCCAAAAATAAATGAAATAATTTATTTGCCGAATTGTACCTGATACAATATTATTTATGGTAAGAATGCTGCTAGCAATGTAATATTTAACGAAGTTTAACAAACACGTAATTACAGGAAATCAGCTGATTATACAACAAGTCGTTGCATACCTTTCAGTGGCAATGACAATACACGAAAACATAACCTCTCTAAAAAGTTATCATTAGTGATTGTTAGTAATTAAATCCATATTGATAGTAATTAAAAAACGGTCGTAGGTAAAGTAGTGTACGCAACTCGCGTTAATAGTCTTTACGACACTCGTAGAAGTTTTTAAGGCACTCGCCTAGGCTCGTGCCTTAAATTTTCTACTCGTGTCGTAAAGACTCACTTAACGCAATCGTTGCGTAAACTACTATTTCCTCTCAGCCGTGCGCCCTCTGGGAGCTTGCGCCCATAGGCCCGGGCCTACCGGGCCTATTGGGAAATCCGGCCCTGACAAAACCACTTATTAACCCTTGCAAAGAACAAATTTTATCTTTATAGTTTAAGCCTAAGACTCTGATTATTCCAACTTTTAGTTATCACTAAATTTTTTATCCCTAAACCTACCTCAGGAGTCTTCTTGTGAGCCACAACCGTGAAGGAAGCTTCCGTAACGCCTCTGTCAAAGTCAAGTCCATTGTTGTCTTGCACTCGTACCACTACGGGTGTACGACCTCTCGAAGTCTCTGGCTCTACCCGCAGCCACCGTGTCACTCGACTGTCTGTTGAACGCAGAGAGAGCGAGTAGTCTGCGTTGTCACCAACGTCTCCATCGGTCACTACCATGTTCAGCCCGGGCAGTGGAGTTCCAATACCTGAGGTGTGGAAGGATTAGAATTGACTTTTGCATACTGACGTAGACTGTTCCTGCAAACTGACTGGTGTGTCTACAACACACAGTTCCACACAAACTATTTGTTAAATCATTTGATTAAAAAACTAAATATCTTTCTAATAAAAAAATCGTAACTGGCAGGGTAGCTGAGTGGTTATAGTGCTCACCTAACAGTTAAAAGGTTGCCGGATGAGAAAAGACAGTATACAATATGTTATGATAGTTATGATAGTTTGAAACTGGACCCAGCTGTCCCTGATTATTGGGCTTTAAATAAATGATCCTGGCTAATGAAACATCTGATCTTAGTCAGTACCGGTAACAAAGCTATACAAGGCACACCATTCTACACTCATCCTTCACTCATCTTTGGGTTAAAATAAGCACCAAAAGTGGTGTCCCCATCTCAATTGATAATGAGAATGATAATAATTTTGCATTTTAAAGCTTTTGGAAAGGAATGGTCCAAACCTTGATCTTTTGCTATCTAATGACCTTTTATGTTAGACATCATCATCAATTGACAGCCCAAAGACAAATAGCATTTGGGTCCAGAATGAATTCTGGTTGGGATAAAATTCCCAAATTTGAAGATTGACACTACTGTATATCCACTTGGCTGACAATATCCATAGCTATTCATTAAAATATCTACATTTAATCTGGAATATCCATTAAAAAGGAAAAACCACTTATTTCCATAAAAAAACTTTTCTGAACTTTCCTATGAGAAAAAAGTTACTTGTTCACCTACCGACGTCCTCGGAGACATTGATGTTGAAGATGAGTTGGTTGAACTGTGGGTCCTGATCGTCTACGTCAGTGATGACGACTGTGACACTCTCATAGCTGAAGTCTCCGGGCAACTCATTGTTGATCAGTTCTGTAGCCTGGAAAAGAGAAACATCACTGCCAGCTTTGGTATTGATAATCTATTGGATACATTGACAAATTGATTTATAGGAAATAATGTGTATGATTTCAAAAGCGTGTAGTCAAAAGAGACAACATTCAAGGACATTCCTCCTTAACCCTACTTGTTTGCTAATCAGTAAAACATTCTTTATTCATGTAAATAATAAAATAAACTGAGTCATTTTCTGCCTAAATGAAAGGATGATTGAATAACTAAAATTAGCATGCAAAAGTTAATAAATTAAATGTTAAGTTATATTAAAATATTGCCAACATAGAACCAACAATTAACAATTGTTGTCAAAATCTCAGTCTATTCTTTTAAATTTCCTCACAAACATGATTTTTCCAAAAAATGATGCATTTCATGAAATACAAAATAAACATATACCTTGATATTGAATGTGTAGACACCCCCACTCTGCAGCACCAGGGGATGTTCCCTGTCTATGGGGGTGTCACTGGTGACCACGGTAGCCTGACCTCGGCTGCCCATGTCCAGCTGGAAGTAACCGAGGTCGTCTCCCTCGATGCTCAATGTCACCGGCCTCGGTTCTCCTGAGTCTCCGTCTTGGGCTTGCACCTTCACTACACTGTGGCCCTGCAGTATCAGGATAGATGAATATTGTGGTTGGTACAGAAATAAGAAGAACATTTAATATTTTAATGACATATCAACTTCTTTGATTCTAGAGATGAAAATGACTTGATTATATCTAATTCAACCTCATGTTGTTTATGAACCTATTATTGATTAATAATTCTGAAAAATGGCTCCTAATTTCAGAATCAATGTTTTTGGATGTTAACCTAGCAATCTTTGTATTCAAGGGCAAGCAATCCAACTTATGACTGCAGCTATACCATTGTCTTACCTATTTTACTCATAATCTTACGGAAATTCACTATTTTATAGACCGCCTTACAGAATAAAACATCTTTGTTTTGAGGCAGTTAAGGTTATATTTCATTTTAATAAAAATATTCAGAAACTTTGGCCATTCAGTAAGTCAAAAAATAGGAAGTAAAAAGATTATCAAGGTATAGATTGTTAAGGTAGATTAGAGATTTTAGTATTAAAATCAGTTTTGGACTGTTTTCAAGTATTAAAAGTGTCAAAAACACAAGACTTATAGTGGCGTGTACAAACAATGAAAAAAGAGAGCCAAAGAAGAAAAGATGGCCTATAGACAAAAACCTTGAAAAATACAGATTTCGTTGTACTCACAGGGGGAGTATTTTCCTGGACAGTAGCGGAGTACGGAGCACCCACAAACACCGGTGCTTGGTCCTGGACGTCGATGACATCTATGACAACGTTGGCCGTGGCAGTGAGTGGACGAGAGCTGGAGTCAGAGGCTTGTAGCACAAGACGGTAGCTCGACCACATCTCATAGTCCAGCTTACGAGACAGAGTCACAGTCCCCATGTATTCTCCTTCTGCAATCTGTGAGACAATGTGTGACGTAGCGTAAGAAACAGCTGAACTAAGTTTAAAATAACTAGGTAGAGTATGTTAAATGTGGATTCAGGTTATTTTGATTTGATAACAAACTGTCCTGATTGTGGTCGAATAAATAGGATGGTTCATAATCAAATCTTGATCCATAAAAGAATGCATTTGAAGAATGAATATATTTGCAGTGTGTAACATGATGCCAATCAGTGGCGGATCTAGAACCGCCAAAATGGGGGGGGGGGAGGGCGAACCGGGTCGTTTGGGGGTACCCCCCAAAAAATTTGTGTGGACTAAGTCTCCAAAATGGCAGTTTTAAACCGTTTCTTTGCCCAAAGTTAGTGTGACAGATTATTTTTACGCAATGTGTATTCACTACTGTATTACATGCTGTAGAAAAAAGTACAAATATGTATGCCCAAGGGGGGGGGGGGCGGTCACCCCCTTCGTCCCCCCTCTGGATCCGCCACTTATGCCAATGCCAATGCCGATCTGAGGATATGTGTTGTATCTATTTGTGTACGCAGCTTCTTGTTATAAAGTTTTAAACAAATATGAAGATGTGAAATATGTAAATTTTCTTTTTCATAAAGAGGACACTTCTAGTAATCAAAACAACTGTTTTTGTTTTCCTTATATCAGCACACCAAAATTATATACTCATGAAACCAAAATTAATTTATACTGAGCATGGATCAAGGTGTAAATTTTCTTTTATCATAAACTAACTTTAAGAGGATTTTTGATCACAGCCCCTTGCTTATAAATCATGCTAAATAACATGCTGAGTTCGGTTTTTAGCATTCCCTGAAGGCAACCTTCTGATTTGATGGATTTACCTTATCAGTGTGGACGCTGAAGGCACTACAAGCATCAGATTGGACACAGGAGATGGTCAGTTCAGAGTTTACACCGATGTCTTTATCCACCACAGTTATGTTGGAGTATAGCACCATTCCGACCTGAAAAAGTTGAAAAATTCTCAACCAGTTATGGGTAAAATTAAACAATACAACTATCTGAGAAGTTTATCAATTTGTTAGATTATGAGATAAGATGATCTATTAAATCAATGAATTACTTGTGCTCAAAGGGTGGAAAATAGACATTATAGTTCGGCCACTTAGAAAGCGACCTCCTCCAACATTGGTTTAGCATTAGCGCGCAGGTCGTTTTCTAAGCGGCCGAACTATAACATTTTTTTTTGTTTAAGTATGAAGGTTACTTTTTTAATTATCCGGTACACAAGAAAACAAACCTTGGTAGACTCAGGTACAGCGAAGGCGTACGGCCGGCCGATAAACTGAGGAGAATTGTCGTTCACATCCAACACTGGAATCACTCTCCGCAAGGAGACAGTGTTCGGCTCAACACCTCCGACTGACTCATCTAAAAAGGACAAATGAATTTAGATTACTTTTGAGAAATCCTAAAGATAATTTCAAATGCAAAGTTCATGAAAAATAACTAATTTGTAAGAAAAACTAAAAAAATCTGTTGTAAGAACACTCGTTCTTTACTAGGAAAAGAAGGAATATAATATTCTTGATAATACCCCAACACCCCCGAGGCATCAATCCTGCAGACTTAATTGACTTTCAATTTGTCTGGTTTGATTTTTACCAAAACATTTCCATAAATAATTTATTTTTATCCCTTATTAAATTAACAAGATTTAACATTTATTTACTGTGATATAGAAACACCAAATAGTTAAAAAAATATTTCAGTTGGTACTATCATTTTTTAATGGAAAGTAGGTTGTATATAAAAAAACTTAGACTAGAACAGAAACTGTTTCTCGGAATAATCATAATTCACCTGTGATGCTGATGATGACCTCTAGTAAATCCACAGTCTCTCTATCTAGGGGTCTCAGTAGAGTGACTACCCCAGACTGACGGTCCACTGTGAGATGTTCACCACTGATGCTGTAGTGTACCCCGGCACCCTCGGGGTCCATACCCTGCGGAAGGAAACATGTAAAAATGAGTAATTCACTATTATGTTCCATTTTTTCATGTCCCAGCTTCACATCCCAGTACGCTTGCTCCCGTAACCATTTTCACGTTCAGGCTAGACCTAGAAAGTGATGGCATTGTCACATTTTGGATAAAATCCATTAGTTGTTGGTGGGATTCAAACCCAGGGTTTTGGGGAACGAAGTCCTGCACTCTACCAGACCAGTTTACTCGCCAACTAGCAATAGATTAGTGTTCATATAATAAATACCGGTACAGTTCAAATAACAATGCCTTACCAATGATTTTACATTGTAGCTATAAATTTAAATCAGTTCTATCAACTCATCATCAGGTCAGATTGGAGACTTGAGATAATCAAAATAATTGCTTTGCTCTATTGCCAGTGGCTTATTAAATGGGAGGGGGGATGCGGAAACTGCTTTCCCACATTGCTTTTTCTAGGAATTCTATGTATTAATCCCGTAAGTTAGTCAGTAGGGAGAGGTTTCTCTCTGCAAAATGAATGTCTAATACTATTGGTCCCCAAAATTGGAGGAAACAAATTTTGGTTGGCTCTAGAATAATCAAACTTGATTTGTTTATTTAGTATTTACATTTTGTTTAGATATAAAGTTCTTCCCAGATGTGCAGTACATTAATTCATGTTTTGAGGATATTAAAGTTATAATAAAAGGTTTGAGAATCTATCTCTTGGGAAAACTAAAAACCTAGAAATGTTTAATTGTTGTGAAACACCTATAAGAAAGCAGAGTGGTAGATTGACCAAGGAACAACAACGTTCTTACCCCACCAGAGGCTTGTCCTCTAAAGCTTGTCAGTAAATACTAAAATTTTCCTCAGTCCATTGTATTTATTTTACTCCAGAATCGTTCATAGCTCGAGAATCGCGAAGGTCTACAACTTGGGTAAAAATACTCAATTGACGATACAAGTTGGTTATAATCTTTTATATTCAAATCACCTGTAGCCTGTAAACAGGTGCTCCGACTGGTGTGTCTTCTGGTAGAGCAAACCTAGCCATGTCTCCGCCAGGCAGGAACTGTGGGGGCCTGTTGAGTTGACCAACTGCGGGGGCAGCTAACACCAGGAGACACCACGCCACCACCCTCCACATGCTGAAACAAGCATGTGGTTAGTGAGGAAATATCAGATTTCTACGATACCACCACAACAATTAAACATAAGTTTTTCCCCACTCATATAGTGTGAGTGAATGAAAAGTGTTTCATGAATACTACAGATTTGTTACTGTCTAAGATCAGCTGGTTTTCGAGCCAAGACAATTTATTAAAAGCCCAACGATCAAGAACAGCTGGCTCCAGTTTTGACATTAACTTTTGGATACTGAAATAAACATCTATGTGGACCAGTTGTTGTATTTTCAATTTTTCATCCAAATAACACATCTTTTAATGAGCCACTTACCGAGCTACAATAATCCGGCTCATATTTTGTCGAAGCAAAGGACCAACAAAGGTTGAATAAAAAGGATAATTACTATAGTAATTTGAGCACAGTTATGGTAGAAAGGAACATGATTTACTGTACAAAAGTAGAACAAAGTAAAGTAGAATTTTATAAGTACTGTGGAATCTATATATTAATACACAAGCATGTTTCTTGAAAACCTTTTTCTCAGCTCGTGTGCTTCGCAGAGAAAATCTACGCATACTGTTAGAAAGATATTTTCCTGTATATGTGCATAATCCCTTTATAAATTAAAATAGGCTAAAAAATAAGCACAACAAATTTATTTAAAATTTAAAAAAATACACGGGACTTATAGGTTGCCATGCTTAAAAGGTGACGAAATAAAAACGAAAAGTAAAATCAAAACAAGAAACAAGAAGAAGAAATTCTAATCACATGTTTTATTTACAGCGGGTTAAAATAAAGAAGTCTGTACATTAAATATTTTTGGTCGAGTTTTCGACCACTGGACGTTGTCTAGTATACCGGTATGTAAAAGTGTAGGGGATCCAGTATTTTATCCTTGTTAGTCCTACAGTAATGGTGTAATGTGGCAGTGACCCGTGCTACCTTGGTCATGGCCCACTGGGAATTACGGTTCTACAGGTCAAGGTTTGGTCAACTGTTGTCTAATTTGGTTTAGTTCATGTTGAGATTTGTCAACAGTTTATATTGCGAGATGGGTGGGTCCCGGGCGGGACAACAACCTCATCTAACCATGATGTGATGATATTAGCATACAATCATCACCAAGTCACCAACCAGTCATTCAACATTCCCGGTGACCTCACCGTTTTAGAAACTAACTCTTCGAGGAACTGTCATTAAGAGTGCCGTTCAGTTCAGGCAAAAATAATGTGTATCATTCATGACTTTAACTTATGTAGCCTACTTGAAAATCTTTTATACTGTACACATAAAACACACATGACTCACATTAGACTAATAAAACGTGGCCAGTGGCCATACTGTCACGTGCTGCGCCGGAAGATGAGTCATATAAATTGAAAATCTGAAATTATTGACGTATAATTTTTAACCTAGAATACCCGATCAGGTAATATTAACTAATTTCGAATATTTCAGTGATCCAAAGATAATCCATCAATTCATCACAAAATCAAAAATGTTTTAAAACGTCTTGGTGGGCCAATACTCTTACGAAAACTATATTCTATAGATTGCTTCGGCAAAAAACTCAAACAAACAAACCCAACAAACCAACAAACCCCCACACATCTGGGCCTCCCAATAGTTAACAACAACAACAACAATTAACTACAAGTTCCATTTTCAACCTAATAAAAATAACATTGATTGCAATTAGAATGAAGGTGATAATCGGTTTAGCCTCGTTCGTCCAAGGCTTGGTTCGCTCGGTCGTTGCCTTTTAGTGCCCGGAGCGCGTTCTGTAGGTCGAAGACACCCATGAATGGAGAGCTAATAGACTAGCCAACAAAACAAACACAGAACAGAAAACGTCTCTCCCGACCTCTCTGCTCTCACATACCGTCGCTGTTCGCACACAACGCTTCTGAGTTTAGGATCACGCGACGCGATGTTGGGTGAAATCGAGGCTAAGTCTTGGAAACTTAAGTAATTTCATTAGTTAAAAACTATCGACTACATGAAAACAAGATATGTTAAGGTTCCTCTGTACGAAAGAAAAATGAATATGTTTTGTTTTATTTCAAGTCTATAGTTATTTACCTGAAAGACATTTTAGGAAGATGTGTACAAAGAAGTGTGGTAGCGGGAAATTAAAATTACAATATAGCTTGCCAAGATGTTTAACATTGTTTTACCTGAATTTACCTGAATCGGTCAGAAGAGGATAAAAAAAAACTTAAAATTTTTACCCTTTGTAGGCAAACTTATGAAAAAAAGTATTTAAGTGGTGATGTTAACCAGCTGAAGCTTACTGGTATCTATTGAACTTTCTTTGGTCATTTAGCATGGACAGTTCCATTTAACATGTACGGTAACGACAATGTTTTACTTGTATTCTATTTTTATAAGCCTTATTTATTCTTACAGATAAGTTTGATAGGTATTCAATGGTAATGTACATAACCGGATTCATCCCTGTTCAAGACTCATACTTACTAATTGCAGGTAAGATTTTCTATTTAAAAACACCTTACAAGTTCTTGTTAATTCCTGACCCAGATCAACTGTCCCGAACTGGAACTGTTGGAACTGATGCGTTATCCAAGCATCACAATCACAAAAAAGAGCAAATAAGTACTGAGAAAATAAATAAATCAAACCGTAGGATAAAAGAAAATAAATTATCAAAAGAATTATAGAACGCTATCACCAATTTATTACAAGATTTTGTTAGTGATTATGCGTATTTTGTGATTGATCAATCGAATCAACTGATTGGTGATGACCTAATACCATACAGTCTGTGAACTATCCCAGTGCGGCGGCCTCTCGTAATTCTGCCTGAAGGAACTTTCTCTCGCGATTCATGACGTAACCTAAAACTGAATCTCTATGACCACTGTAAGCAAATTTTACAATACAAAACACAGCTAACTATCTAACAGCTTCGTTATTCAGTATCAGCCTTTGGTTCAACATACGATCAAAATGGCAATGGCAGTGAAAGATACTGAAACCGTGACAAAATGTAAGAAGTGGAAGTGGCTAGGAAAAACGTCTGGAAGTCCTGAATCCCTGAATGTTTATAAAACACAGCACTTTTGGCCTTTAGAGGTACAGTCTGAAGATTATGGAACTGGTTGGTACAAACCACCGTAGGCGTTTGATGGGTCTAGGTAGGTTGGTGAGTAGGAGAATCACGATCTTTATGGAAGTAGTGATTTGTGGAACACACATTACAACTCCAGTTCACTTTATAACCTAAAAATAAAATACCCCCGCCGCAGCAAACCTGCAGACTAAGCGAATTTCCATTTGACTGATTGGATTTACACTGAAATGTCTACTTAAAAATATAACATTTATTCTTGATTTAATTAAATAGAATTAGTTTAACAAGTACTTAGGTTTGCTGCATCAGGGAGGGTAAAACTGTTTTTTTTTTTTGTAAAATGTGAATAGTTAGTAAGAAATAAAAACATTTTCCAAATTTGATCAAAATATGTTCACAAACAAGCAAACTACAACAGTTTACTTATTCTCCATAAGAATAACATGGGAATTTTAAATTTACAATTTTTTGGAATTTTCTCCGTAACCATTAGGGCATAATAACGCTTCAATATACTAAATTATTTGTTTTTTTAAGCTCTACAAAATGGTTTGGAAAAAAATTGCTAAATTTTATGTTTTTTGGGTAAAAAATGGGAAAAACCTATTTTTACCCCATAAAACCCCCCGTAAACCCCCGTTCCCATGGTCCGATCATGCTGGATCGCGAACTCGTTTGAATAAACGTACGTTTACACGTTTGTACCAAATTTCATCGAAATCGGATCATTTTTGCTCGAGTTATCGTGCTGACGGACACATATATATATATATATATAAATATATAAATATATATATATATATGAATTTGAACGGATGGTGTTTTTGGCCTCTAGGGACCTCAAAACGAAAAAAAAAATCGGTCCCGCGTCCAGGTCTTACCATGAGTACTACGGTAATAGCTTATTCCCTATATGGGAAATTCGCTAAAAGTATACAACGATCTGTAATTAACTATTAAAAGAATACACAATATTAATAGGGTATTGGACTACTTTGACTAATCTACTAGGTTTGAGACCTAACTTTTAGGTTATAGCAAAGGCTCCTTACGGTTTGATGCTTTTTCACAGTTTTATTAACCGATAAACACCGTAATTAATTATGTTATTAACACCTTGAATAAAATGCCACATTCTTCATTCAGGAAGAACGTTAAATTATCAGTCACGTACATTACGGGCGTCTATTGACTATCGCGCAGTAGTTGGTAGCCATGTCACGCACGTGCTCTGGTCCAAGGCGTGTTCGTGCGTGTAAACGCGTGTTGGGACGTGTCAGGCTCACACGTGATGTCCGCTACGTCTAGCCAATGTTGCCAACCTTCCCGCACTCCCACCGTTAGCTGGGCCCATTCCCACAATGGTCAGTTACTAGAAAACCGTTACTATAAACTTTAAAACTCATTTAGAAGTTATCTGATGGATTTACCACTTTATTGCTTACACTTTTGCTCTTTTAAATAAAACAAGGAGACCTGTGTGAAAATTGCACATTTAAATAGGGCTCTAAAAGTGTTTTCTAAAGCACAACGAATAATGCAATTCACCTCTGC
The DNA here is from genome assembly GCF_028750875.1 of Macrosteles quadrilineatus. Classification (NCBI taxonomy): domain Eukaryota; kingdom Metazoa; phylum Arthropoda; class Insecta; order Hemiptera; family Cicadellidae; genus Macrosteles; species Macrosteles quadrilineatus. The sequence goes on along the minus strand of NW_026542595.1, from coordinate 131,203,473 downwards.
AATTAAAATAAGAAGTGGTTTGGATGAATATGTTTGTTGTGATACTTAAGGATATAAGACAATTTAACGACTTAGATTGGAGTAATCCGGTAGTCAAAGAGAATTAGAAATCTTTTGACAAACTCTTTTCTAAATCGAGGAGAATAAATTACGTCAATAAATTTATTAATTACGTCTCAATGTATTTGATGTTTGAGGTTGTTAAAGTTTCTCGCAGGTATCGCAGCCACACGTCCGCTAGATGAGGTTTTGCGGCTTCACCAAGAGGTGATGTTTCGTAATGACCTGCGGAAATTGATGCGACTACGTGACGAGCAAGCGAAGTTCCTCTAGGTGTAGATGTTGCACAACCCTGACTTTTGCTTGGCTGTGGTCTCTCTAGATGTTATCCATACATAGGCTAACTTTGGTTATAGATGCTGGGTTCTATCCTGTAGAAGATCTTGCACAACCCTGACTTTTGCTTGGCTGTAGTCTCTCTAGATGTTATCCATACATAGGCTAACTTTGATTATAGATACTGGGTTAGACATCCTGTAGAAGATCTTGCACAACCCTGACTTTTGCTTGGATGTAGTCTCTCTAGGTGTTATTCTATACATAACTTTGACTATAGATGCTGGGTTACATCCTGTAGATCTTGCAAAACCCTGACTTTTGCTTGGCTGTAGTCTCTCTAGATGTGTTATCCATACATAACTTTGATAATAGATACTGGGTTGGACATCCTGTACAAGATCTTGCACAACCCTGTCTTTTGCTTGACTGTATTCTCACTAGATGTAATTCCATTCATGACTTTGATTATAGATACTGGGTTAGACATAATGTAGAAGATCTTGCAAAACCCTGTATTTTGCTTGACTGGAGTCTCTTTAGATGTTATTCTATACATATCACCACTGACTTAAAACTCTGTACGTCTAGACCAATAATTTTAGTATGTTTTCCATCAAAAGGGAATTTACCTGAATTGACCTCTTGTGGAGTGGGGTGCAATTGAAGATTTCGTCTCATTTTAATTTCGCAATACCCTTTATATGGAGTCCAATAGGTATGCAAGCAAGAGGTCAGAAAGAGAACCTCCCGTCCCCCATCCGTTTCCCCATCCGTTTTCCCCATCTTCGAGCCACGCTATTGGCATTGCTAGGAAGACTTCGGCAGTGAACTTCGAAGGACAAGAGAGAATATAGTTCATTCTTTGAACTAAAGTTTTAAATAGATCTTCGTAATCCAGGATAATCAAACCGTGGTTCCATCTGTGTATGATCATGGGGACCACTCTATTAAAAAGGACATCATCGTGGCTAAGATTTTCATCGGAATAACCGTAATGTGATGCAATTGCCGTACTAAGGTGTACGCTCTAAATCACAACATATTTTCATTAAATACATTGTAATAATGACAAAATATACAATATAGTTAGTTGATACTTGTAGAAGGTTGAGTTTGGTTCGTTTAGCTTGTTCTAGCAATGGTGTCCACGAGCGTGTTGTGTTTTTCCAGGGATTGTGTTTCCATATATTGCTTTTTAGGTTTTGTAATTTATAAAGTTTAATCAATGTGGAGAACAATAACTTCAGGTAGGCAAGGGCTAGGAGTTTCCTTACCTCCCGAAACGTTGTAGTCAAAACACTTAGCGTAGGAAAAAATCCACGTACTAACATTAAAAAAATGCAAATAGTGTCCAGATAGGATGTCAGAATCTCGCTTTTCAACATTTGGTACCAATTACCTTATAAGCATGATTAATATATGTTCCTCCTCCTCGCTATGTTGAATTAGAGTCTGGTGTTGAAATTACTCCTATAACGGTCACCTCTGCCCCACTCCTTCTCAACTCTTGTCCTCCCCTACCTCCCAATTATCCACTTCCACCAGGTCCACCTGTCCATGACCGAGGCGAGAATGAGACAAAGCCAAGTGTTAATTCTCGTCTCTGTATTGCATTGCAACATTGCCGTCGGACAGCAACTTTCTATTTCTTCATACCTATGATAGAATAGTGTGCGTTTTATATAAGGAGTAATCGAGCACACATAGGAAGTTAGTTTTTTATGCAACTGCCTCTTCTTGTAGTTTTTCTTTCCTAGCCTATCGTTCTAACATCTATCTCAAATGTTGTTAAATTCAAGCTTAAGGATTATAACAAGTAAAAGCAAGTGAATTCATACATCCTGGAAGAAGAGTATGCGAAGACCATGAGTGAAAACTAATTTCAAGTCATCATGTCAAGTCTAGACCGAACTTCCCACCAAGGACGCGATCAGCTGCATATTCAGTGTTTACGTGTCATGTTTCTACTTTTTATGTCACATGTGTGTTTCAGATGCACTTTTCCCTATTTGAAAGGTACGGTCTACGCAGAAGACTACTCAAAAATCTTCTGGACCAGCCTGAGGACACTGAACTAGATCGAAATACAACTGGAATTAGCACTGACAAGATAACTCTGCTATAAAATCGAGACGCTGTAATTTTGTTAGGTTGGTACCAGCTTAAGGAATCAGCTCATTGGGCCATATCTTTATGCATATACAATCTCACAATCCCTTGGTCAAAATATACTAGTGCAATATAATTAATTTCAGAGTACAAATAGTGGCCAATGACTCGTAATTGTCTCATTCAGAGCTCCCTTCAGTTCCATCTATAGCTAAGTGCCTGAAAATTGCAAGAATTTGGAGCCGAAAGTGGTTGCTTAATGTCATTTTCGACTTACCTAGCAGGCAATTACACCATTATCAACATGGGAATCGTATTTACTTCAAGCCATAGTCAAAGGTTCGTCAAAAATAATGTTGGCACAAGCACAATTCCCTACACTATTAAAACTAATAGTCAATGCTACAAGTTAAACAACCAATTGCCTACAAGCCCTGCGATTGGTGCAGGAGAGATGCAGCTGTTATGATAACCGCAGATGTCACGCAGAGTTGCGTCATTTTCCCGGTTTGTAGGTCAGCAGTCGACGATGTCACGGTCCTTGGAGACCGTCATTTTCCCATCTCTCCAGTACTCGTACTACCGGCGATTACGTTCTTTTACATCCACTGGAGCACTACCAGTTATTTCCATTTGACAAGCGGTAAATTGCAGTACCAGTTTCACGGGAATGGGGCCAAATAGTCATCTTGTTGAAGAAACAGCTTACTGAAGTGGCAGAGTAGAGTGTGGCTGGCTTATTTACCTCTGTTTATTATCTTGTTGCTGTAAATACAACAATTTGGTACATTTAGAGCAGTCAAACGACCTAACCTTTTTGCAAAACATACATGAGATGTGGTTCCGAATTTTCAGTAATCCTGCCAAAGCATTAAGCATATCTGTAGTGATTAGTAAGGATAGTTTACCTCCATTGAGTTTCAAAATGGGTATATTTCAATTTTCATTTATTAAACTTTCAAAGTATCATCTTCTAAAGAGTTTTTCTATGAAGAAATTTTTTAAAATATTGTCTTGTGATTTCATCGTCTTTCGGTCATTTGAACGAGACAACGACTCAATCAAACGCTTGTTGCTATTAGATTGAAATGAAAGAAGGTTGAGTGTATATTTTGTTTTATATTAGTTGTGCGTGGCAGGTAAAATATTTTAACGAAAACTTCTTTAAGTCTTCAAGATACACTAATCTTTTATCCCTTAAGGTTTCTACTTATCTGGAGTTAATTTCAAACAATATTTTCTGGACGTGATCGAGACACTTCTAATTGTAAAGAAGGATCCCCTCCTCGCCGTGGAGCGAACTGATTGTATTTAAGATGGATATGTTGCTTATGTTTGTCCAGTGGAAGTAAAGAATGCACCTATGTATTCAAGTATAATAGCGTCATGTTTCATACATTATTTCTATATCCAGTCCGAGCTTGTTAGATGGGCTACTTGCAAAACATTCATTAGTTCATCCACCCTGACGCACGCTATCGTTCTACACTTTCTGTTTCTCATATCTCTCTTGTGAGGGCAGTTATTAAATTTGTGACGCACTAGAAACCTAGTTATTATGTATGCAGTAATGGTTACAAGCTAATGTAATTAAAATATATATTAATGTCTACCTTCACTCGAAAACTTAAAAAAACTCAATAACATAATACTTATGAATATTGTGTTATCAATTATGTCTTTGGGAAAGTTTCAATGGTCTTAAGAAAATTTCTACGCTAAGTATCCTAATGGATAGGTTTCCTATACATTCCAAGAATTTTTACGGTGACATAACTAAACAATATGTAGGCCATATCTACTTAGTAAACGGATAAATTTTGCTTACATTTCCCTACTCAACATTTATTTCGGTACTGGATTTTAAGCAAAGTAAATGTGGATCGGACTGTAGTGTAATCCTACCTAATGACGGAAACAATGTAGCATTTACAGCGATGGCACGGGGGATATAACGGCGTGAGCCACAGCCAGACGAGGTGAAAGCCGGCACAGAACGTGCAAAACCCGATTCTGCAGAACAACCGAATACTGACTTTCAACTCGAGGCACTCTTGGGGCTTCTCAAAACAGAAAAGATTGTAGCCTCGTTAAACATTAAAAAAGAACTTGATTAACCTTCCAAAGGCAGACAAAAGAGAAGAAATCTTGAACAGAGTTTAGTTTGAGTAATTAAAGTAAGTAATTGAGTAACGGTTGGTTTGAGTATTGCCAAGATACATATTATTACGTATTTTTTGGTTTACAACATTTGAATAGTTGTTATTATCTCAATCATTTTCTAGTAAAGATTAAGTCTTTAACACAAAGTTACATTAAATTCTTAGAAAAGAGAGTTGTCAAATATAAGGAAATTTCTCAAAGCCTAGTTGGTGGTTTTGTTATCTAGTTAGGCCTATGTGTTTAAAAGTTTAAGAGTGGGCTCCAAACCACCAATGCCTACCATGAAATCACTTATAATATCATTTGACTATTGGCAGGATTTGAGCCCGGGAGACCAAAGCAGAAGCCTCAAACTATTCACTAGACAAGCTGCACTTCCCTTATAGTCTATGATTTCCTCTAAGACAGTAAAAGGTTTTGTTGGTTCGAAATCTATTTACCAAGTGAATTTTTTTTTAATTTCTAAAAAAAAATGGTTAAAAACAAATTAAGTTCAAACTAAGTTAATTAAAACAAAACAACTTGCACACTCAGGCAATATATTGTAATGCTATTTTAGTGTTTATTAGTATGTAAAATGTATTACATTTTTGAGGCACTGGAGTGGCTAGGTTATGTTAGCTGGCTAGGTGAAAATCAATCAGCCTACAGTATTAACGATCTGACAATTACAGTTAATGTTAAAAATATCAAATGAATGCCTAGTTGTTTAGCCTATTTTGCATTTGTAATACTAAATAAGTAATAAATAAGTAAATTGTATTCCATCCTTTTAATTCGTATACCACAACAACTACTACCCTACCTGTTTTATACCGCAATTATCAGGAGACTACAACGCACGGTAAAACTGAAGGCGCACTTCGGAAATCTTTCTAGTCTTCACTGTTCTTTTTTTAATCGATACGGGTGTTGTCAAAGTGTTTAGCATATTTGTAATTTCATTCAGAAAATTAATTGAGATTTTAATCTAAAAATGGATTATCATTTGGGTAGCTAAGTAGATGTAGGTTAGATGAAGGTTGTCGATTAGATCTTCATAAAAATCATTATCCTCTTGACAGTTAAACTGGACCCGACTGTCCTTGATCAGTGAGCTTTTACTCAAATATCCTGGCTGAAGGAACAGCTGATCATAGTCAGTAACAAAGCTCACAAGGCATATCCTGCATTCCAATTCATATTAGTTTAACATCATGATTATAAGGTCTTGCTGCTCTAGTTTCAGGTGTTGATTTATGCCAATTTATTCTCAAAAATAATGATGAAATGTTTCGATACAGTAAAAATACACCTGTCCGACTGTATTCCAAAGACATCAATCAGAGTCAAGTTTCAACCGGTTTTGAGCCTTTTGAAACCCAAAACTTGAAGGTTTTTGTGACGAGATCGAAGCAAATGTCTAAGTGGTTTTCACACCATTACATTATTGAGTGATAAAACCTTTTGACAATTATTTTGGTGCTTGTCAAATGTGTTATTATTTTACTGGTGCAATAAGGCATGTCTTAAGACCATAAATGAAAGATAGTTTGAACAGATGGGTAGGAAATACAACAACTTTATCCTCATCGACTTATACCAATAAGAATACAAACCACGAGCGTTTTGAAATAGAACACCTAATATAGTCTACCTGACAAAGAAGATATGTTTGTAAATTCTAAATGGAGACTACCTGAAAGGTAAATGTTGTACAGTTTTTGTTCAGTTCGAGGAACTAAAGACAATAACAACCCTGAGTCTGAGAGGCGAAAGGCGTCGGAAAGGTGAAGGCTAGACGTCAAGGAACTTCACAAGTTGCCTGATGATTTGTGATCTCATTGTTGTACTGTTATGTGAAGAATTTGGAACACAAATAACTTCTGTAATCGTTATTGTATTCATTTGCATTGATAGTTTCAAAGATGTTACAATTTTCTGTTAGATGAACATTGAATAAGACACCTACATCAGAACAAGTAGGATGTATACTAATACTCTCCGACAAATGTTTATGTTGAATTTTACGATCTGAATCTGACTAATAAACCAGAATTGGGTACTGTGTCTACATAAAAGGTCATGAAGAAGAACTTACTATAGATTTATTCATGGAAATAATTTGGCAAGGATTTTTCTTGCCCTATTTATAGTTACTTCTACAGTAGATGAATTATTCTACCTACTTCTTTTGTGATAATTGAAAGCCAAGCTGTCTTAAAACTGCAACGTCGATGAGTAAGTGCGTTGATATTGGAGTTTATACAGGATATTATCATGGTTAATATTGGAAAAGGCAAAGTCTAAAATATTTTTAGCTGCACAGCTTGTCTCACAAGCTTTTCTTTATTGAATGGCTTTAGTTTTGACATGAGAATGTCTACTTCTCAACAGTAGCCTATAAGTAAAATGTACTGTATAAAAAACAAATTTGACCTACAGATAGCAATATTAGATAACCCATATTTTGACCGGGACTTTTTAACCAAACCAATTAAAACTCCCGCCCCTTTACTTTAAAGCCTGTCATCGGTAGAATGACTCAACTCAAGACGAGACTTATATTTTAGAGACCAAAATACAATGACTAGTCTAATGTTCATTTAAACACGTAGGTGACGTGGTGTTCTCCACCACTGGGACCAACACCCTCCTTTGTATCGACGGGGTTGTCGTCAAGGAGGGTGAGTATTGAGCGTATCGCCCCAGAAAGGAATGCGAGGTCGGCTTACCTGTTAGGTTCTATCCAACACACATAGCACAACACACACGACACACGGGCACTCCTTGTAGACTGGCACTGGCACTGGAGAGGAGAGTGGAGACTGCCCTTCCTCCGCGGAATACCTGTCTGACGACTTCGGCGGTCTAGAGACTCCAGGCAACTTGTGAGGTACGGCCCCGCGTCTCTACGACTGTTATTGTTATCCAGGCAAGCATATTTCTTGAAAACCTTTTTTCTCAGCTCATGTGAATCGCAGAGAAAGTTTACGCATACTGTTAGAAAGGTGTTTTCCAGTAGATGTGCAGAATTCCTTTATAAATTAAAATAGGATCAAAAATAAGCACAACAAATGAATTTAGATTTCAAAACTTAACATAGGCCTGGTTGCCATGCTGGTGAAGAAATAACAACGAAATATAAACAGAAAATATCAAAACAAATGGAATAAATTCCAATCACATGTTTTATTTACAGTGTAGGGTGAAAATAGAGAAGTTTGTACGTTACATATTTTTGGTCTAGCTTTTGACCACTGGACGACCTCTAGTCAACTTTATAATGTACAGTGTTATAAAATTTAATAATCCGTATTGGTGCAATACAATACTATTATTGTACAAAAGTACAGTTTACTATAATGTGAATATGTGTTGTTATCGTCAACATAATTGGGGTTTTGTAGTAGTTAGAATATGCTTTATGAAAATTTTTATCTATCAAAACTTAACCAGATTTTATTTGGTTATATGACATTTCTTTTGTTATATATTGGAAAATTTTATTGATCAAATATATCAAGTATTTGGTCAAATTCAAAGTGATATGTTGATGGAACTCGATCCAATACTGAGTAAGAAATTGATTAAGATCAAAACGTATGTCCATCCCTTTCACAGAATTGTACCTCAAATTATATTTTATATATTATAACAAACGTGCATTGGCCACCAAAATCAGAATGCTCTATGTTTAATATTAATGTAGAAAAAACGTGAGTAACGGGAGTGTCTATTGTCTTATTTATTGTACATTGGATATTGAAAGGGGCCATTGAATATATACCCTATATATAGGGTATATATTCAATGAAGGGGCATTGACTATTGATAACTGATACGTTTCATATAAACACGATCCTTCATTTGACCTCTCCCAAATTTCATGTAACCTACTATCTACGTTGAATTTTCCTCTTATATATCTGAGGGATAACTCGTCGTGGTCTTTTAATCAGAGATCCAGAGACTCAACCGAGTATTTATCTAGTGGTAGCTACATCAATAGCTAGATTATTTATAGCTATCAGGGTAATTTGGTCCTGTCCTAGGTAATAAGTTTTCAAAAATTTAAAAGAAATCCCACACAAAGGAACCTAAAAACTTAATCTTAACGCAAATACTTAATCCTAAAAGAAAACGATATTTTGTTGAGCAGAGCGAAGCGAAGCTCCTTAAGATCGATTTTAATGCAAACTTTCAAATCATCATGCAATAAGGGCAACATATTTCAGCCAAACTTACCAAGGGTGATCATACAAATGGTGGGAAGGTTTTTGAAGGCTTGATTCTGCCTGGAACATTTATTTATTCTAAATTACATTAATTGATCATATACAAAATACTTAAACCCAAATCCCAAGCTTGTATCCTATTGAAAATCATGGGTAAATGGGTAAAACCCATTTATGCATGCAATAGGGAATATCAATTAATTTTGTGTATCGTCAATACAATCTATTATTTTTCTAGTCGTACAATCGCCTAGTGCTCTGCGCCGATAGACCGTCGTATAACTGTGCAGCCTCTCTCCTCTCACAAGTCCCAGTTCAGTTCTGCACCAGTCCCATATGTAGGCCAGTACCTGTATCAGTCCCACAGGTTCATTCATACCCCACCGTGTGACCAAGATGTGGGAATATCTAGCTGTCATAATCTACAATCTTTATTTTCCACGCTCCAAGTGCAATCGTCACATTATGTTAGTGGTGCAAAAGCGTTTGCTTTCTTGTTGTGTGTGGAATAGGTTTGACGTTTCATTAATATGATGGAATGTATTTCCCATTCACTTAGAACATTTTTGTGGATTTAGTTGATGTTTAGGTGATGGTTAATTTAAACGAAATGAAGTGCCTACAACAAATACTGTAGTCGTAGTTGCCAACGAGAAAACTTAGACTACTAAACGTTCCAAATATAAGCAATCTGAAGATTACATTCTCAAACAAAGTGACAGAGAATTGATGACATTACAAGGATTCGAAGTCGATAAACAATATAAACATACAATATAACAATATAAGTAGTTTTTTTCAGAGTCAGAGGAATGTTTTCTGCGTAGCCTAAGGATGTTTCACACTCATTAATTTGTTCGTAATGATTTAAACAAACCACATTTTGCTATGAAAGTGTATCAAGGCAATAGACGGGGTACTTAGAAATATTTAATTTCTTAGCTTAAAGCCCTTAAGTAAAGTTATGTCTACATAATTATTAGCTTGAATTTGATTTTTGTCTAAAAATTTATATACTCACCAATTCAAGGTGCTGTACCTGAAAATAGGCTTGTTCAATATTTAGCACATAGTGACAGGCTTGTTACGGTTTCATGACTTGCCAAATATTTATAAATGCTACTTACATTGCAACACTTTTGCATTTAACCAAACCCCCCCAATGACGTCTCACAATTCCACAAAGCCTACTTAACATGCAAAACTAAAGACTCAAATTAACAAATGAAAGCGGCGAGTCCCCCAGTCCATCAATGTCTCTTTACCGCCCGATCTTTATCGTATAATCCCGGCAATTACGTGCGGACGGTGACTAAGCCAGTAATCTGATCGATGGCAGGTGCTTTGTTGGTTTAAGGGAGGGGTTCTGCCCTTACCCCCCCCCCTCTACTGTACACAGCCACTGGACCAAAACAACCGGGCCAAACACTTCAACGGCCCACATGTTACGGCAAACTGCGGGTCTGGGGGGAGAGATGACTTGGTCAACTGTAGACCTATAGTGATACTGTCAACAATTTGGAAAAGTTTGAAGAATACAACATTTTTGATGGCGTTGTAGGAGACCAAGTAACAAGTTACTACAAACTGCAATAGTCTGGCTGTAAGATAGACTTGACTTTAGTTGGCCTGAAGAGTGGGGATGACTTACAACTGTTAATCGATGTTTTGAAAATGCTTATTGCACCACTGTTGCTAAAGTTGATGCGTAGGAGAAAAGTCGTCAAATTTTATATCACGCAGAGCCATAAGACCATAAATAATTATTAAGCGGTTTCTAGTTAAGGGTATTTTAAATCAAATTTCACCACGATGGCATCCTACCACACAATTTCTTCCAAAACCACATATAATTCAGTTTTAATAACTAAATAATATGCAGCACATTTGTTATCCAAAGTTATTCTAAAAGACATGGCACATGTTAAAATCCCTTGCAGTTTTGTCTGTTGCAGCACATTTCAGAAACTCTTCTAGGCATTTACTGATTGAAATAGAGCGTGAAAACCCATTATGTGCATGTTTATTAGTGATGAAATATACTCAATATATTGACTCAATATATCTGTCCATAGTGTACCATTGCTTAATTCTTATAGACAGTTCACAGTGTAATGCAATATTAGAATAAATTAAACAATGTACCTTTGTTAAAAATGTGTTTACAATTAATTGTTTAATGTACTTATATTGGTTACTCATTAATTAATATGATTGACGCCTAATGATACACTCTTTCTTCAAAATCATAAGACATTAACTGCATAGTGATTAAGTGAAAAAAATATATATAGTAGGAAATTTGTATCTTAAAACTGTTCTAAATTTCTCCTCTTCAACATCCCCTAAACCTTGTTATCAATAGAAGATGATACCCGAATTTACAGAATACTCTTTATATGTTGGGTGTGTTGCCATGTGGTTAGCGTCTCGGACTTCGGTGGCGAAGGAACGGGTTTAATCCCCGGCACATCCACAAAACATTTAATGAGTTTGGACCGCTTTTCCTTAAAATCGTTTGACTTCAACTCCATTAAAAAATGTTACTTTATTGTAGACACGAGCAAAAAAAAAAAAAACACTAGTAGCCTATTTCCTTGACATAAAATTTCAAATGCCCAGGCTGAAAGATAAGCTACGGTGTTTAGAAGCACGATAGAAACTACACGGACAAACGGTGATTGGTTTCAGGTCGTAGGTTGTGCGATGTAGCGTGAAAACGGCGCCGTAAACGGTAAACGGCACCGGGCTGATTTACTTCAAGCTAACCCTTCCATCTGTCACTACAATGGCAATCTTGCACGCCCGATCGGCCGGAAAATAGCGATATCGGCGTCACGGCTAGATTCCGATTTATGTCTCCAAAAGGGTAAAAAGGCGTTGTGTGTTTTACTATTGAAAACAGAATTGTAATATTTTGTTTCGCTCCGAACATCTGTTTGGGGATAAAATTAACGGTCGATAAAAATGTCAATGTTTATTGGTTTTGTAAACAAGTCGGAACTGTAAAAGATCGATACATGGGATTTTTAGATCGGATTGAATTGATGTATTTTGGTATACATATTTTGGTATTGGTGAGAATGTGTATAGCAAACATCAAATGGTGGATAAGAATATCTTGGATATTGTAGGTGGGGTGTGCGTTTACTTTATTCTTCGGTAGTAATATAACTTTTGAAGGTTAAGTAAAAGATTAAAAAAACACATCTTCTATTTGCTCATAATAGTTTTTGAATTTGTAAAACAAAAAAAATCAAATAATAACAAAACATGTACTTCTTGTACATTGGACAGGAATAGCCTTTAACATTTCCACAAGCTGAGCATAAAAATGATAAATTCAAAGACATTGTTTTAAAATCTACGCCACTACTACTACTACTACTCACTTGATTTATACAGACATATTTATGTCAGCCTTCTTATATAAACCCGTACATTATCGTTTCCCGCTTTTGGCGCTTTCTGATTCGGTTTTCTGGTTCTGGTATTGTTTTTCTCACATAATTATCCAACTGAGCGTTATATAACACTTCCTAGCTTCTCTGACACTTTCACGTTCGTAACCGACTCCGTGACGACGCAGGGGACGTGAACATAATTGTGATTTTAATGAAAATTATTGGCGATTTAAAATGTCAAGCAGGTATTTTGATGGGGGTACTTTTTACGGTTCCTTTGAAAATATGTTAGTTACATTTTTAATTTTTTCTTCGCCATTGACTGATTGACTCAATATTTGAGATGAATTGATTAGTTTGAATTTAATAAAAAATATAATCATTTTTAGTCGCCACTTGCCCACTTAATTAATATTAGGTAAACATTGTTTTGACCTAAGTTTCTATTTTACTTTCACCCCTATACATAAAAAAAAGAAAGTAAGAAAGTCCCCTATAAAGAAAGTATTGTTTTCGTCAACATTTTCAAGTTTAGAAGTTATTGGTCTCCCTAAACCCCAAAAAAGTAGTTTGTGTGTGTAGAGAGCAACGGACTACACCTGTATTCTGATTTTGACGGAGGTCGGTATGAAACTAATCTATGGCCTTGAGTCATTTTTCAATTTTTTTTTATAAACTTTGTATTTGTAATGGTTATTTTCTCCATAGAATAACGGAACGTCTGATATATAAAAAATACGGCTCGATTGATTTAGGTAAAAAAAGTATGATCCATTATTCCAAACAAAATAGGACAAACCACAATCCTGTAAAAAGTACGGCTGAAAAGTTAGCGCAATCTTGTGATTTCTCCCATAAAATATCGTAACTACTACCACCCACTATGAGAATTGTTGACAAGCTAATAGAAGATGCGTCAGTTTGCTGATACAGTTTATTTGGAATTTTCTCCATAACCATTAAGCGTACAATGCTTCAATGCATAAATAATCAATGTATTAATTATTTTATAATCTCTACCTCCATTTACCCATTCCCCCCAAAAAATATAATCAAACTGTGCACCACCAATATCAAATAAATATTGATCCTGCCTCTAAGGGCATTCCATACGTCATAATGAAATGGGCAAGTAAAATATATTAGCATCCCAGTAGAAATGGGGGATTTAAAATTTAAACCCCCTTGCTTGACACGACCATGAATAATAAAGTAGAGAAGTGAGCGGGCTACTCCTGTTATGGTGGTTTTGGGGGAGGGGGCGCCCCCCGGCGACTCGGGGCCAGATTATACAGGGGGAGCCTCGGGCACTTGGGGAGTCTTTTAATTTGCGCTCTTTGTTTATGGCATCGACGGGGAAGGGATAATCGAATGTTCTTGATCGATAGTCACACTAGTTATATAGTGTATAACCAGTATGAAATTAGTAGGTACATGCCATAGGACACACTGGCCTGCACTGTAAAGAAGATGAACTAAGAGCATGACTCCTAATTTTGGTAAATTTGTTGGAATACTGCGTTAAAAAGGGTCAATCTGGTAGAAAACTATGTAGGACAAATTAAAAAACGAAATGTGAATTTAAGCTGTTTCGTTAGCCCCCAATTTTCTTTGTAATGAGTAAATCAAAGGTTATTTGTGTTTTGTGTAATGTACTGCTCAAACATTATTTTAAATAATTTCTTAATGGAATCAGCAAAATAAAGGGTGTCCCAGTAAGAACGCCGGATTTGAGGAGCGTCTTATCCTTATCTGTATTTCAATAGGAATTCTCAATTTATCAGCGATGTTCTCTGTATTAGGTCCCATTTTTAGTCATGAATCGCTACACGACGGAACAACGCGCGGTCATAGTTTAAGTGCACTACAAGCACGGAAGATGCGCGTTATTTACGGCCGGGACAATGCACCAAATGATCCATCTGTCCGAAGATTGATTAATAGGTTCGAATAAATTGGCTCAGTACTATTTTGGGGATATTTAAAGTCGCTTGTTTTCGCCAATAACCCTCAAACAATCCAAGACTTGAAGAAGGAAATGATTCGTGCCATTTATGGAATTCAACAGGAAGTGTGTGAAAAAGTGAATAAAAACTTTGTCAAGAGATGTCGAGCTTGTCAGTATTCAGCAGGTTGGCACTTACAAGACATAATACTCAACTATTAATCGGAGATACTATGCTTTAAGATTCATGTTTCATATTGTAAATTTAGCGAGAAAATATATGGTTAGTTAACATTTCAAATCCGGCGTTCTTATTGGGACACCCTTTATATAATTGTTTTAACCAAATCAGCCTACATAAGTGCTGACACATACACACGTTTGAAAAAAAATATTGGATGTCTATTATCTTATGTAGCCTACATTTCTAAATTGGGAATAATCAAATAACTCGTGCGCCACTCAGGAAAATTATATGGCCAATTTTCCGTCAACTACTTATTATAATGGGGTTCAGTGCTGTTTACAGTGTTGACGTTTTGATATACTAAAACTTTGCCAAACCCCAGCACATAAATTACTGTGGTAGAAAGTCAAGAGAGACTTATTGACTTGGAGACCTTGATTCTAAGTTCATTTGAATACTTAACCATTTACCACAAAATTATCATAAAAATATAAACATAGTGATCAGACCACGTACTAAACAAATCTAGTATGAACGGTAATCACTCAAAATCCATATCCCCGCAATATTTCACCCTAGTTTAAATTAAATTAACGAAGAAAACACGACTCAATGCGTCATTGAGTACAGTGCATCAAAACTGCTCTTGAAACGTAATCACAGGGGCATTGTTGTGAAGGCAAAATCAACGAGGCATTGAGCACAAACGGGCAGCTGCACTAGCGCTCCCCCGCGCTGTGGCAGTGATCGGAACTGACGGAGCGTTTCCCCCCTCCAGCTAGTACGATTCGTATTATCAGCTGGTAGGTTAGGAGGGAGGCACTCAAGAAATGCACGGGTTGCTGACTCCAAATAGCGGTCCTTTAATGGATACTTTGATATGAGGACCTCTTATCATCAAAGTTGCCCGCCCGGATGACCGAGTTCTGATAGGAGAAGTAGGACAGTGATGTAGTACCACCCAGGGATTTAAGGGTGGCTCGGGTAATATAATGGTGATGAGTAATTGCTTTCATGACAGACAATATCAATTTTTACCCTGGTCGAAAAAGATTAATTAATTTTATGAATTTAATTTTTTCAACTTGTGTTTTGATATTTCAAAGAGGGGGTTGATTTTAAAACTAATACGGTTAAATTCTATAACAAATATAAATAAACTTTATTTTACCTGATTGATTTCTCCCTCTATTAAAGACTAGCTGAACCCGGCAGACGTTGTCTTGCCTTTGACTATTTATAATCCCGCGGGCTTTGCCCCGTTTAACTTCTTAATTTTCAAGATAATCTCGTTCGCATGGCTCAATCACGTCCTGGTTGAAGTTCGTTCGCTACGCTCACTCACCTTTAGGTTGGAGCTCGTTCGCTGCGCTCACTTGCCTTCAGGTTAGCTCGTTCGCTACGCTCATTGCCTTCAGGGTAGCTCGTTCGCTACGCTAACTCGCCTCCAGGTTGAAGTTCGTTCGCTACGCTCACTCACCTTTTGGTTGCAAATTAGCTGTTGTCATAAATGTAAAAGAAATAATAGTGCTGCACCCTGTTGGTAATCCTTGTAACTTTAATGCTATTGAACATCATAGAACTGAACCAACTTGTTTAATTGAAACAGCTGTTAAGATTCATTAATTCCATTTCTCATAAGGTTAACATGGGAAACTCCAGAGCCACTGGGGCGGAGCCGATTGGACGGATCACGAAATTGATGGTGTATAAACCTATTCCATGACATTCTACACGTATGTACCAAGTTTCGTGGCAATCGGTTCAGCGGTGTCTGAGTTTATCACTGCCAAACAAACAAACAAATATATTTACAAACATCCTCTTTTATACTTATAGATTCATTGGTAGGTAATTCTTATGAATTTCTCATGTTTATCATCCTCACGTATGAAGACAACGTCCTGAAGACAAGTACCTATAAGGTTAAAATTCCGCCCGGTTAATGTAGATTGTTCATGTCCGGTGATTTGTTATTCGCCGTTTATTTATTGTCATTCAACTTCAACTCCAATTAGTTTTAAAATAATTTAATCTACGACCTGGGTGTGAACAATTGCTCGTCATTTGAAGGAAAATGACTCAAGAGTAATGCAAGAATTATAAATTCTACCTTAAAAGAAGAGGTACACATTTAGTCGTCACCAGCTAACTTAAACATCGCCAACATCAAACACACTTCAAAATAGTGAAGGCTTTTTGGTATTTTGATTCATAGTACTTATAGCATAGATTTTTTACAATTGTCAGTTCGTAAACGTACTTAGTTGATCAACGGTGGAACAAAACTTGTGAGCCGATCATAGGTAGCGATGATCAATGTTGTTCCCCAAAATTTTATTTATTCATGATTAATTCTGATTGTTAAATATATACAGGGATCTACATCATCTACGATAATCGCAATCATGGATCAGTCGTCGCTGGGTTTTCTGTGAGCTATGGTTCAAACTGAACTTAAATTAGCTACAGTATCAGTATCCATTTTATGTGAAATAATCGTATTTAATTATTCCTATTAGCTTATAATGCTTTATTATTTGACAAAAATAATGTTACAGTTTTCAACCAGGTTTCATCAGCTGAGCATAACGAAAAATTTGACCTCACTCCTTATTCTGTGCTAATGTTGATTGAGCGGAGCGAGCGAAGCGAGCGAAGCTCTTATACGTCGACTT